>NC_086450.1:376033330-377378330 GCF_028390025.1 Pseudophryne corroboree | reverse complement strand
CCCCTCGTCTCGCCTGATCTTCACCAGTCACCCCCCTTCCGCAAAGGGAAGCCGGCGAGAGCCCGGGCTGCGGAAGCCAGCGGGTGCCCGGGCTGTGGACGCCGGCGAGAGCCCGGGCTGTTCTTTTCTTCCTTCCATCCGTCCATTATTTCATTTTCTATCTGTATGTATGGAGTCCGGGCAGCGGAAGCCGGCGGGTGCCCGGGCTGTGGAAGCCGGCGAGAGCCTGGGCTGTTCTTCTCTTCCATCCATCCATCCATTATTTCATTTTCTATCTGTATGTATGGAGCCCGGGCTGCGGAAGCTGGCGAGAGCCCGGGCTGTTCTTCTCTTCCATCCTTCCATCCATCCTTCCATTCATGCATCCATCCGTTCATTATTTCATTTTCTAACTGTAATGTAATTGAAATGATAAAAAAAAAAAAATCTGTCTACATCTACTACCTACAGATACGTTACCGTATCTGTAGGTAGTATATGTAGACAGATTTTTTTTTTTTTTTATCGTTTCAATTGTCTTGTCTTTACTGATCTCTTCCCTTTCCATTTTTGGAAGGACCCGTCTCTTTCGAAGAGCCTGCCGTGCCGCCAGGCGGCCAGCAGGGGGCGCCGCAGCGGGGACCGGAGGATGAAACGATCCGACCGACAGGCCGGGTAGTTTCTCCCTGGCTTTTTTTATTTTATTTTATAGAATTGTTTTTGTGGTATTCTTTTACCCCCTTTTTTTCCCCTATTTTTTTTTCTTTTTCTTTTTTTTCCTTTAATTTATTTTCCCCCCACCAGGGGGCGCCGACGAGGGGAGACGCCTCCCCGCCGCCGCCGGCCCGGACACATCGCAAATTTACAACGGTGGATTATTTTATTATTATTTTTTTACGCGGCCAGCAGGGGGCGCCACGCGCACGGACCGGCGTCCGCCATTGGCCGCTCGGGAACTTTGCATCTCAATCAGCGGGGTGTTTTGGTCTTTTGCCTGTTCACTTTTTTTTTCTTATTTCCCCTCTCAATCGTGTTTTCCCTCGGCTGGCCAGCGGGGGGCGCCGCGGCAGGGACACGGGGGCGGGGGGGGGTTTCATCCGGGCGGACCGGGTACTTTTCATCTGCTTGGGGCGAGTGCTTTTTTAAAAATTTTTATTTTTGTCTCGTTCCGTCCTTTCCTTCAACCGGCCAGCAGGGGGCGCCGCTGCCCGCAAGCTGGCGGGCCGTGGGCCCTCCGTCCCACTTACTTTCGCCCGATGGGAATTTTTTCTTTTTATCCGAGAGGACACACGGATTCTGCACCCCCCCACCGTCGTCAGGCGGCCACCGGAGGGCGCCGCTGCGGGAATATGGGCCCGGCCCCGCCACCCGGGGGCCCGGGCCCTCTCTCCCGCTTACATTTGCCGGGCTTATATATTATTTATATTATTTCAGCCAAGTCCGCGGAGCTCGTGTGAGAAGGGCATTCGTCAGAAAAATCGCGGAGCCCGAAAACCGGGTCTGATATTAATTTAATCCAGAGGGAAGGTTGCCCAAGTCCGCGGAGCTCAGGTGAGAAGGGCATTCGTCAGAAAAATCGCGGAGCCCGAAAACCGGGTCTGATATTAATACAATCCAGAGGGAAGGTTGCCCAAGTCCGCGGAGCTCAGGTGAGAAGGGCATTCGTCAGAAAAATCGCGGAGCCCGAAAACCGGGTCTGATATTAATTCAATCCAGAGGGAAGGTTGCCCAAGTCCGCGGAGCTCAGGTGAGAAGGGCATTTGTCAGAAAAATCGCGGAGCTCGCAGCCGCGTTCTATACCTCCCCCCCTTGCCCATCGCAGCGCCCCCTGGTGGGCTTAATCCGGTACTACGATTTGTGGAAGTCTTGCCGATGAGTGGAGACTGGCACCCCTCGGGCCGGGACAGGCTTCCAGGAGCCTGGGGAAAATCGGAGCATGTGACGCAAAAGTGTCGCGCGCGCCACCCGATACGTGACTCTAATAAGAACCACCTCTCCGGATGTGCAATAGGAAGCACATGCCGAGGCCTGGGCCCTTGATTCCCCGAACCCTGTATTTACGGTGGGCGTGGTTAGACAGAAAGCACGGGCTTGGTACGGTGTGTGCGCCACAAACCCCGGAAGTCCTGGGTCTGCCGGTCCCCTTGAGGCAATGGACGGAACAGACGGCAGTGACGAAGACTATCTCCCCGACTCGTCAGAGTTGAGCAGCTCGGATGATAGTGGAGGGGAGGAGACGTCTTTTCACGGCAGGCAGGTTCTGGAAGTGTCCGGGGCTTGCTCCGCGGAGGCCGACCCAAGTCTCCATCCGGCCCGCGCAGTGTCGGTCCAGGTACTTACCCGAAAAGCAGATGGTTCGATTGCATGTAACAAGAAAAATTTCAGCCTGTGGTGCGAGAGGCCATTCTCAAAAATTGCGAGACATGCGCAAGCTGTCCACCACAATGAGCATGAGGTAGCAAGGGCACTCAGCTTTCCGAAGCGCTCCAGGGAAAGGACAGTGCAGCTAGACCTGATTCGCACCCGGGGAAAGTTTGCCCATAATGTCGGGGTTCTCCATGAGGGCAGCGGAGTCCTCCTACCGTGCAAGAAGCAACGGCTCCCCAAGATTTCATGCACTGTGTAAAATGTAAAGGGCTATTCTCCAGGAAGCACCTGTGGCGCCATGTGAAGAGGTGCCCGCTCCGCAAAAGTGACAGCCCCAAACCTGGAAGAACAAGGGTGCAGGGTCTCTTCACTTACGCCACACCTCTCCCGAAGGATGTTGGCACCGGCCTCTGGAAGTTGCTGAGCGAAATGAATTACGATGATGTGGTACCGGTAATCAAAGGGGACTGCTGTATTATGCTGGGGTCTGATGTCAGCAAGCATGATTACATCTGTCAGAAGCTCAGAGAGGTGGGGCAGCTTCTGCTGAAGGCGATGAAGGTCACACCGTTGCGGTGTATGGAAGATTTCATTTGCCCACCGAATTTCCTGCAAGTGGTGCATGCTGTGAGGAGCCTGGCCGGTTACGATGACCGCACCAATACATATAAAATACCCTTGTTGGCTCTGAAGGTGGGACACAGCTTGCAGAAGATTTCTGCTATGGTGGAGTGTCAGGCACTGATGGAGGGCAGTGCCCTGACTGTGGAGCGTGCCCGAAACTTTCAGAAAATTTATGAGGCGAGGTGGAGCGAGCTCATCTCCACTGCTGCCCTGAAGACACTTCAAGAGATAAAATGGAATGCACCGCTGCTTCTGCCCTTCACTGATGATGTTAAGCGCTTGAACCTGTACCTCCTTGACCGTCAGCGAGAGTACATTGATGAGTTGTCCGCCCACCCTTCCAAAAAGTAGTGGTCCATGTTGGCCAAAGTTACCCTCACGCAGCTGATTCTCTTCAACCGCAGGAGAGAAGGTGAGGTTTCCAAGATGCGGCTCTCCTCCTTCGATTTACGGCACACAGCCAATTTGCAGGGTGATGTGGCCCAGGCCCTGTCAGAGCTGGAGAAGGCACTCTGTCGTCACTGCTCCCGTATTGAGATTCCTGGGAAAAGAGGCAGGAAAGTCCCTGTCCTGTTATCTCCAAGCATGCAGAAAGCGATGGAGCTCCTCACAGAGAAGCGGACAGAATGTGGTGTGACCCCACACAATATCTACATGTTTGCTAGGCCAACAGCCATGTCCCATTATAGGGGATCCGACTGCATACGTCTCTACGCCCGGGAGTGTGGGGCCAAGCACCCCGAAGCATTATCTTCCACCCGCCTACGGAAGCATGTGGCTACACTTTCCAGGGTCTTCAACCTGAGCGATACAGAGATGGATCAGCTTGCTGATTTCCTTGGACATGATGTCGGGGTGCATCGGCATTATTACCGCCTCCAGGAGGGTACCCTTCAACTGGCCAAGTTGAGCAAGCTCTTTCTGGCTCTCGAGCAAGGGAGAATGGCTGAATTCAGGGGCCACAGTCTGGAAGAGATCTCCATTGATCCAAACGGTAGGTATCACTTGACAGTGTGGCTCCAGGGACTGACTGTCTAAGTGGGCTGGTGTGATCGGTTTCCCTGTCCTTCTCTATCCACAGAGCTGATCCAGGTGGTGAGCGATGACTCTGGGGATGAGCCAGAGAGTCAAGATACCGAGGGTGCCATGGGGCACATGGGAAAAGAAGCCGGCAGCGTGGTGTTGGCGGCGGATGGAGGTGCAGCTAAAGGTGGGTGTGACTGTCCATTCCATTTGAGATGCGTCCATGACTGGTGGTGGCGTTGCATGGTGACTGACCTTTCCTCTCCCGCACAGGTGACAGAAGGGGTGCCAAGCGAAATCCGTGGATCCCAGCAGAAGTGAAAGCTGTTGAACGTCACATGATTCGGTTCATTCGCTCATTCAAGGTGCCGGGCAAGAATGACTGTGATGCGTGCCTAAGGGCAGAACGACAAGCGCTGAAGGCTCGGAACTGGCTCTCGGTTAAGTTTTACATTAAGAACCGAATTACTGCTGAAATGAGAAAGACCCTTTCCTGAATAAAATGTATCTGCTGCTGAATACATGTTTCCTCTATTTCTGGTTAACCCTGAAAATAAATCAGTTATGTGGGTGTCCTCACGAGGCAGGTATTCCTGAATGGGTCCCCATGAGGTCCAGGGTCCTTCTGGTATTTGATACTGATTTATCGGTCAATTTGGTAAGGCGCAATGTGAATGTGATTCCCTCGGTGGGTGCGGACCCCCTGGTCATGCTGCTCGGGTGCAAGGAAAAAGGTGTCCCCATGAGGAAGGTTCCAGACATATGTCCCGATGAGGATAGAAAAACAAGTATGTGTGTGTGTGTGTGTGTGTGTGTGTGTGTGTGTGTGTGTGTGTGTGGCATCTGTAGGGAGTGCGGGGACAGGTGTGTGTGTGTGTGTGTGTGTGTGTGTGTGTGTGTGTGGCATCTGTAGTGAGTGTGGGGACAGGTGAGTGTGTGTAATCTGTAGTGAGTGCAGGGACAGGTGTGTGTGTGGCATCTGTAGTGAGTGCAGGGACAGGTGTGTGAGTGGCATCTGTAGTGAGTGCGGGGACAGGTGTGTGTGCGCAGGGACAGCACACCCTCCAACATGACCTATTCCACTAGGTACAAAATGCTCTTCTCCTGGACTTCTTTGCCGGTGGCAATTGCAGAGGTGGAGCTACAGCACAGTCCAAAATTCAAATAGGGGAGCCACACCAACTGTCACCCCAAACACTGCCAGACATTGCTACTTGCTAGCTGGACTCACTGGCAGTTGGTTTGTCCCCCCCCCCCCCCATTTGAATTTAGGACTGTGCTGCAGCCCCACCCCTGCAACTGCCAATGGCAAGGAAGTCCAGGAACAGAGCATTTTGTACCTAATGGAATGGGTCATGCTGGAGGGTATGGGACAGGTGTGTGTGGCATCTGTAGTGAGTGCGGGGACAGGTGTGTCTGTGTGGCATCTGTAGTGAGTGCGGGGACAGGTGTGTCTGTGTGGCATCTGTAGTGAGTGTGGGGACAGGTGTGTGTGGCATCTGTAGTGAGCGTGGGGACAGGTGTGTGTGTGTGTGTGTGGCAATCTGTAGTGAGTGCAGGGACAGGACTGTGTGTGTGTGTGTGTGTGTTTGTGTGTGTGTGTGTGTGTGTGTGTGTGTGTGTGGCATCTAGTGAGTGTGGGGACAGGACTCTGTGTGTGGCTACAGTAGTGAGATGTAGTGTACAGATATGTTCCTGCTCTCCCTTCCCAGGTGCTGCTGACTGTATCACTGATGGCTGTATTGCCCTGTGTAACCTGCCACGGAGGCACACAGAGCAGCAGTGTGTATTCTTTCTATTGAGCCGGCCGTGATCCAATCGGAGCTCATGGACCGACAGCCAATCAGGAGCTCCGATTGGCTCGAGGCCGGCTGAATAGAAAGAAGAATACACACTGTTGCTCTGTGTGCCTCCGTGGCTGCTTGCCCTGCCGGTGCGCACCGCGTAGGCTGCTGGCCTGTCCCCGTGATCCTCATTGCTGCCACCCGGACCACCTCTCAGACAGGGCCCGGGACTGCAGTCCCCACCGTCCCCCCTTGATGGCGGGCCTGCTGAGAGCCACCACAATTTGTGCCTCCCCAGCCTACTCTGACCTCACCGCACGTCACTGGGTGCAACTTATGATTGAGGCTATTAGGGTCATTTTACACATTACTGATAAGGTACCTGAGCCTGCAGAGGAGACTGAAGGTGTGTACACACAGTGAGATATTTTCTTTCGATTTTTGACTATATAGTCAAAATCGCAAGAAAAGTTAGTGCAGATCGCAAGGTGAAAGTCACCTTGCAACCCGATGCGCGGTCCCGCCAGGTCGGCATCGCATGAAAAGATAGACTGTGCAGGTAAGTCAATCCTTGCTAGATCAGTGTACTATCTAGTTCATCTCACATGTCAATTACATCTCACATAAGCCAAAATCTCACATAAGCCAAAATCGTAAGCACACATAGGCCCTCATTCCGAGTTGTTCGCTCGTTAGTGTTTTTCGCAACGGAGCGATTAGTCGCAAACTGCGCATGCGCAATGTTCGCAGTGCGTCTGCGCCAAGTAAATTTGCAACAAAGTTTGGTATTTTACTCACGGCTTAACGAAGAAATTTCTTCGTTCTGGTGATCGGAGAGTGATTGACAGGAAGTGGGTGTTTCTGGGCGGAAACTGGCCGTTTTATGGGTGTGTGCGAAAAAACGCTGCCGTTTCTGTGAAAAACGCGGGAGTGGCTGGAGAAACGGGGGAGTGTCTGGGCGAACGCTGGGTGTGTTTGTGACGTCAAAACAGGAACGAAACTGACTGAACTGATCACAGTGGCAGAGTAAGTCTCGAGCTACTCAGAAACTGCAAAGAAATTTCTATTCGCAATTCTGCGATTCTTTCGTTCGCAATTCTGCAAAGCTAAGATTCACTCCCAGTAGGCGGCGGCTTAGCGTGTGCAAAGCTGCTAAAAGCAGCTAACGAGCGAACAACTCGGAATGAGGGCCATAGTCCGTATCTCAAGAAAAGTTAGTAAAAATCGGTGGTGCTGGGCTCCGGGGAGTTCAAGGGAAATAGCATAGTCAAAATCGGCCATAGCAAGGATCTCACCGTGTGTACACATCTTTACTTTACTGATTCTAAGAAATCCTCTATTACAGGGCTGGCCAAACCGGTCCTCAAGATCTACCAACAGTTCATGTTTTCCAGGCCTCCTGGAGATCTGTAGAACATACCTCCCAACTTTGGCTGCCTTGAAAGAGGGACACATGCGCGGCGAAGCCGCCCGCGCTCCCGAAAGGGGGCGTGGCCTATGAAAAGGGCGGTGGCTTCGCGGGAAGACCCGCGATCGCGAGCCACGCCCCCCGGTTTCATCACTGAGGGGGCATGCCCAGCGCTCCGTGAGCCGCTGGCATGCCCCTCTCCCTCTGTCTACAATGAATAGACGCTGTGCGCATGCGCACAGCGTCTATTGACCGCTGCTCTGCTAAGCAGGGCAGCGAGAGACTGAGCCTCCCAACTGTCCCCCCCCCACCGCGAGACACTGCGGCCCGCGTGTGGGACAGCGGGACAGACCCCAAAAAACGGGACTGTCCCGCGAAAATCGGGACAGTTGGGAGGTATGGTAGAATTGTCAGTTAGGAATGAATGCAGCACATCTTAATTAGTAATGACTACACCTGTGCACCAGCTAGGTGGTCTGGAAAATGTGTACTGTTGGTAGATCTCGAGGACTGGTTTGGCCAGCCCTGCTCTATTACATTCCCTGTGTCTAAGGATTTAAATGCATTGTTTGAAAAATCCTGGGAAAACCCATAGAAAAAATTCCAGATCCCAAAAAGGGTTCTCATTGCTTTTCCTTTCCCTGAAGAGGATAGGAAATAGTGGGAAATCCCGCCTGTAGTAGACGCTTCTGTGTCTAGGTTGTCTAAAAAATTGGTTTTACCTGTCCCAGGTTCCACCGTTTTAAAAGAACCAGCTGACCATAAGATTGAGACTACCCTCAAATCATTATACACAGCTACTGGCGTAACTTTAAGGCTTACTATTGCTTATGCGTGGATTTCTAAAGCCACAGTAAAGTGGCCAGGCACATTACTAGAGGAACTAGAGTCTATGGACAGAAGTGACATTGAATTGTTTTTACGTCACATACAGGACTCTGCAGGTTTCATGGTGGAGGCCACGAAGGACCTTGGCCATCTCATTGCGAGGGCTTCTTCCATGGCTGTCTTGGCACGCAGGTGACTCTGGTCTGCGGATACAGAATCCAAGAAGAGTGTGGAGAACCTACCCTTCACAGGTCAGGCTCTGATTGGGAAAGTGTTAGATGCGTGGATCTCCATGGCAACTGCGGGTAAGTCAACATTCCTTCCCTCAGCTACACCACCTACTGGGAAATCTTATCCTACGCCTACCATGCAATCCTTTCGGACCGCGAAAGTTAAAAAGTCCAAACCCCCTTCCACTTTCTTTAGAGGAGGTCGGGGAAAATTCAGAAATCCTGCACCAGCAGGTTCACAGGAACAGAAACCTGGTTCTGCTTCCTCAAAATCCTCATCATGACAGTGGACCTCCCAGACTGGAGATCGGGCAGGTGGGAGCAAGATTAAGATATTTCAGTCATGTCTGGGCGTCATCAGGCCTAGACCCTTGGGTACAAGATATTGTTACCCAGAGGTACAGACTGGAGTTTCAAGAACTCCCACCTCACAGATTCTTCAAATCAGGCTTACCAGCTTTGCTGACAGAAAGTGCTATCCTACAGGAAGCCATTCAAAAATTTATAAAGTCAAATGTTATTGTTCCAGTTCCACCTCACATAACAAACTAGGGTTAGTACTCAAACCTGTTTGTGGTACCGAAACCGGATGGTTCGGTCAGGCCAATATTGAATCTAAAATCATTGACCCCTTATTTGAGGGCATTCAAATTCAAGATGGAGTCTCTGAGAGCGGTGATCTCAGGTCTGGAGGAAGGGGAATTCTCTTACGTCCTAGAGGATGCTGGGGACTCCAAATGGACCATGGGGTATAGACGGGATCCGCAGGAGACATGGGTACACTCAGGGCCGTTTCTAGCCAATTTGGCTCCCAGTGCGAGATTTAAAAATGCGCCCCCCCCCCCCATATTCACATAAGAAAAAATGTCCCCCCCCCATAGATATAAAGAGGAAATCCATGAGCGCGCTCCCGGCAAGGGGGCGTGGGCTCATTAAAATGGGCATGGCTTTAAGATGGGCATGGCCTCATCTGATCTCATCATCACGTCCACCACAGGATTAAAAAAAAAAAAGGCCTCATTTTACACATTACAGCAGGCACACGACCCCATTTAACACATTGCAGCAGGCACGTGCCCCCATTTTACACATTGCGGCAGGAAAGTGTCCCCAGTTTACACAGTACGGCAGGCAAGTGTCCCCATTTTACACATTGCGGCAGGCACGTGCCCCCATTTTACACATTGCGGCAGGAACGTGTCCCCATTTTACACATTGCGGCAGGAAAGTGCCCCCATTTTACACATTGCGGCAGGAAAGTGTCCCCATTTTACACAGTACGGCAGGAAAGTGTCCACATTTTACACATTGCGGCAGGCACGTGTCCCCATTTTACACATTGCGGCAGGAAAGTGTCCCCATTTTACACAGTACGGCAGGAAAGTGTCCCCATTTTACACATTGCGGCAGGCACGTGTCCCCATTTTACACAGTACGGCAGGAAAGTGTCCCCATTTTACACAGTGCGGCAGGCAAGTGTCCCCATTTTACACTTTGCGGCAGGCACGTGCCCCCATTTTACACATTGCGGCAGGCACGTGTCCCCATTTTACACATTGCGGCAGGAAAGTGCCCCCATTTTACACATTGCGGCAGGAAAGTGTCCCCATTTTACACAGTACGGCAGGAAAGTGTCCCCATTTTACACATTGCGGCAGGCAAGTGTCCCCATTTTACACATTGTGGCAGGAAAGTGTCCCCATTTTACACAGTACGGCAGGACAGTGTCCCCATTTTACACATTGCGGCAGGCACGTGTCCCCATTTTACACATCGCGGCAGGCACGTGTCCCCATTTTACACATTCCGGCAGACTGCGTCCCCATTTTACATATTACGGCAGGCAAGTGTCCCCATTTTACACATTCCGAAGACAGGTGTCCCCATTTTACACAGTACGGCAGGTGGGGGGGGGGGGGGGGGAGAGAGGGAGAGGGGCTGACTTACATTTGAAGCGGTTCTTCCCGCTCTTCAGCCGCCTCTCCCTCATCTGCGCAGCGCTGGCCGTCTTGGCTCCCCCTTCTCCCTCCTCCCGAACGCCCAGCTCGGGGGGGTGGGGGGGGGTTTCGCGAAGGGGGCGTGGGCTCGTTAAAATGGGCATGGCTTTAAGATGGGCGTGGCCTCATCTGATCTCATCATCACGTCCACCACAGGATTTTAAAAAAAAAAGGCCTCATTTTACACATTACAGCAGGCACGCAACCCCATTTTACACATTGTGGCAGGCACGTGCCCCCATTTAACACATTGCGGCAGGCACGTGCCCCCATTTTACACATTGCGGCAGGAAAGTGCCCCCATTTTACACATTGCGGCAGGAAAGTGTCCCCATTTTACACAGCACGGCAGGCAAGTGTCCCCATTTTACACAGCACGGCAGGCAAGTGTCCCCATTTTACACAGTGCGGCAGGCAAGTGTCCCCATTTTACACATTGCGGCAGGCACGTGTCCCCATTTTACACATTGCGGCAGGAAAGTGCCCCCATTTTACACATTGCGGCAGGCACGTGTCCCCATTTTACACATTGCGGCAGGCAAGTGTCCCCATTTTACACATTGCGGCAGGCACGTGCCCCCATTTTACACATTGCGGCAGGCAAGTGTCCCCATTTTACACAGTACGGCAGGCAAGTGTCCCCATTTTACACATTGCGGCAGGCAAGTGTCCCCATTTTACACATTGCGGCAGGCACGTGTCCCCATTTTACACATTGAGGCAGTAAAGTGCCCCCATTTTACACATTGCGGCAGGAAAGTGTCCCCATTTTACACAGTACGGCAGGAAAGTGTCCCCATTTTACACATTGCGGCAGGCACGTGTCCCCATTTTACACATTGCGGCAGGAAAGTGTCCCCATTTTACACAGTACGACAGGCAAGTGTCCCCATTTTACACATTGCGGCAGGCACGTGCCCCCATTTTACACATTGCGGCAGGCACGTGTCCCCATTTTACATATTGCGGCAGGAAAGTGTCCCCATTTTACACATTGCGGCAGGAAAGTGTCCCCATTTTACACAGTACGGCAGGAAAGTGTCCCCAGTTTACACATTGCGGCAGGCAAGTGTCCCCATTTTACACATTGCGGCAGGAAAGTGTCCCCATTTTACACAGTACGGCAGGAAAGTGTCCCCATTTTACACATTGCGGCAGGCACGTGTCCCCATTTTACACATCGCGGCAGGCACGTGTCCCCATTTTACACATTCCTGCAGACTGCGTCCCCATTTTACATATTACGGCAGGCAAGTGTCCCCATTTTACACATTCCGAAGACAGGTGTCCCCATTTTACACAGTACGGCAGGTGGGGGGGGGGGGGAGAGGGAGAGGGGCCGACTTACATTTGAAGCGGTTCTTCCCGCTCTTCAGCCGCCTCTCCCTCGTCTGCGCAGCGCTGGCCGTCTTGGCTCACCCTTCTTCCTCCTCCCGAATGCCCAGCTCGGGGGGCGGGGTTTCGTGGAAGGGGGCGTGGGCTCGTTAAAATGGGCATGGCTTTAAGATGGGCGTGGCCTCAACTGATCTCATCATCACGTCCACCACAGGATTAAAAAAAAAAAAGGCCTCATTTTACACATTACAGCAGGCACGCGACCCCATTTTACACATTGTGGCAGGCACGTGCCCCCATTTAACACATTGCGGCATGCACGTGCCCCAATTTTACACATTGCGGCAGGAAAGTGCCCCCATTTTACACATTGCGGCAGGAAAGTGTCCCCATTTTACACAGTACGGCAGGAAAGTGTCCCCATTTTACACATTGCGGCAGGCAAGTGTCCCCATTTTACACATTGCGGCAGGAAAGTGTCCCCATTTTACACAGTACGGCAGGAGAGTGTCCCCATTTTACACATTGCGGCAGGCACGTGTCCCCATTTTACACATCGCGGCAGGCACGTGTCCCCATTTTACACATTCCGGCAGACTGCGTCCGCATTTTACATATTACGGCAGGCAAGTGTCCCCATTTTACACATTCCGAAGACAGGTGTCCCCATTTTATACAGTACGGCAGGTGGGGGGGGGGGGGGGAGAGAGAGAGAGGGAGACGCTGACTTACATTTGAAGCGGTTCTTCCCGCTCTTCAGCCGCCTCTCCCTCGTCTGCGCAGCGCTGGCCGTCTTGGCTCCCCCTTCTCCCGAGCGCCCAGCTCGGGGGGCGGGGTTTCGTGGAATGACGCGATTGGGAGGAGAGGGGAGGGGGGATTTAGTGCTGTAGAAGTGCCGCGGCGGGCGCCCCGTGTGGTTGCACGGCTCGCCTCCGCAAGAAACGGCACTGGGTACACTATAAGACTTTGAATGGGTGTGAACCGGCTCCTCCCTCTATGCCCCTCCTCCAGGCCTCAGTTAGATTTTGTGCCCAGAGAGACTGGACACTCACTAGGGAAGCTCTCCTGAGTTTCTCTGAAAAGACTTTATGTTAGGTTTTTTATTTTCAGGGAGACCTGCTGGCTACAGGCTCCCTGCTTCGTGGGACTGAGGGGAGAGAAGCAGACCTACTTCTTCTGAGTTCAAAGGCTCTGCTTCTTAGGCTACTGGACACCATTAGCTCCAGAGGGTTCGATCACTTGGTGCGCCTAGCTGCTTGTTCCCGGAGCCGCGCCGTCAACCCCCTCACGGAAGCCAGAAGAAAGAAGCCGGGTGAGTATAAAGAAGATCAGAAGACTTCAGTGACGGCAGAAGACTTCAGTAATGAGGTACTGCGCAGCAGTCGCGCTGCGTGCCATGCTCCCACACACACTTCAGACGGCACTTGCAGTGTGCAGGGCGCAGGGGTGGCGCCCTGGGCAGCATGGTTACTGGAGTACAACACTGGCCAAAATATATATATTATAAGTGCCTAGGCACTAAATATAGCCCCCGCCAGTATAAATATTTAAATTTTGAGCGGGACTACAGCGCGCCGGTGAGGGGGCGTGGCTTAGCCCTCACAGCTTACCAGCGCCATTTTCTCTTCACAGGCTGCAGAGACGCTGGCCGGACCTCCACTCTCCTGCACAAGTAACAGGGAGCAAAACAGGGGGGGGGGGGGGGGACAGTAATTTGGTGCTATTAACCCTTTAATAATAACAGCGCAGACATCTGAGGCAGTGTGTTTTTTGCTCTCAGTACTGGTATAGGCGCTGGGGTGTGAGCTGGTAAACTCCCTCTGTGTTTCTCTAACAGGCTTTCCTGTGGGTCTGTCCCCTATAGCCAGTGTGTTTGTGCGTGTCGTTACGTGTGTGTCGACATGTCTGAGGCTGAGTGCTCCTCCCCGGAGGAAATTGCAGTGGGCGCAGATAAGGAGCTAGGAGTGACTCTGTCGGCACCGCCGACTGCTGATTGGGTGGATATGTTGAGTACATTGAATGCAAATGTGGCGTTGTTGACTAAAAGACTGGATAAATCTGATTCTTAGACACAAACGTGGAGAAAATCCATGAAGGACGCCTTGTCTCAGGTACAGGCCCCATCAGGGTCACAAAAGCGTTCACGGACCGACACAGACTCTGATTCCAGTGTCGACTATAGTGAGGCCAATTTACATCCAAAATTGGTTAAGAATATTCAGTACATGATTGTGGCAATTAAAGATGTTTTACATATTTCTGAAGTACCTACTGTTCCAGATACAAGGGTTTGTTTGTATAAGGGAAAAAAGCCTGAGGTGACGTTTCCCCCTCTCATGAGCTGAACGCTCTTTGTGAAAAAGCTTGGGAATCTCCTGACAAAAGGTGGCAGATTCTCAAGAGAATTCTAATGGCATATCCTTTTAACGAATCGAAAAAAAACAGACCCGCACTTGAGCACTCAGAAACTAACACCCAAATACGAATGAATAGTGAATGCCCGTATTCTATGAAATAACAGCCGCGTTTGACCGATGGTCTATTCATTCGTATTTCTGAACGTTGTCATTCAAACCATTACGAATAGTCCAAACACTGCCGAGATTGGTGCTAAGTGAATTCCCGGATTGGGACTTAGAAAAAAAAACACAAATCGGACAAACTCGGATTTTAGTAAATACTTGCCTAGGGCCTACGGCTACCGCGGGTAAGTCATCCTTTCTTCCTTATCTTCCTGCACAACAGAAAAAGATGCCCCATTATCAGATGCAGTCCTTTCGGCCTAATAAATACAAAAAAGGAAGAGGGTCGTTCTTCCTTGCCTCTAAATGTAGAGGAAGGAGAAAAATGTCGCCTGCTGTGCCAGGCTCCCAGAACCAGAAGTCCTCCCCGGCTTCTGCCAAGTCCACCGCATGATGCTGTGGCTCCTCTACGGGAGTCCGTACCAGTGGGGGGCGCGTCTCTGACTCTTCAGTCAGGTCTGGTTTCACTCGGGCCTGGATCCTTGGGTGTTAGACATAGTGTCCCAAGGGTACAAACTGGAGTTTCAGGAGGAGCCCACCCACCGATTTTTCAAATCAGCCTTGCCAGTTTCTATCCCAGAAAGGGAAGTAGTGAGTGCTGCGATACAAAAGCTGTGTCAACAGCGTGTCATTGTCACGGTACCCCCGTCTCAACGGAGAGAAGGGTTTTATTCGAGCCTCTTTGTCGTACCAAAGCTGGATGGCTCGGTCAGACCGATTCTGAACCTAAAATCCATCAATCTGTATTTGAAAACTTTCAAGTTCAAGATGGAATCTCTTCGAGCAGTGTCTGGAAGGGGGGGATTTTATGGCGTCAGTCGACATAAAAGATACCTACTTACATGTCCCAATATATCCTCCACATCAAGCTTTCCTGAGGTTTGCGGTTCAGGATTGTCATTACCAATTTCAGACGTTGCCGTTTGGTCTCTCCACGGCTCCAAGGGTCTTCACCAAAGTAATGGCGGAAATGATGGTACTCCTACGCAAGCAAGGTGTCACAATTATCCCGTACTTGGACGATCTCCTGATAAAGGCGAGATCAAAGGAGCTGTTGCTATGAAACGTGGCACTCTCCCTGAAAGTTCTGCAACAACATGGTTGGATTCTAAATTTGCCAAAATCACAGTTGATTCCGACAACACGGCTGTCTTTCTTGGGCATGATCCTGGACACGGAACTGCAGAGAGTGTTTCTCCCAGCGGAGAAAGCTCTGGAAATCCAATGCATGGTCAAGGAGATTCTGAAACTGGCAAGAGTATCGATTCATCAATGCACTCGGGTGCTGGGGAAGATGGTTGCAGCTTACGAAGCCATTCCGTTTGGCAGGTTTCATGCCCGGGTATTTCAGTGGGACCTGTTGGACAAGTGGTCCGGGTCTCACATGCAAGGCTGGGGAGCAGTCACACAAGGAAAAAATTTCCAGGGAAAATGGTCAAGCCAGGAAGCTTGTCTGCACATAAACATTCTGGAATTAAGAGCCATCTACAACGGCCTTCTGCAAGCGGAACACTTTCTTCGAGGTCTACCTGTCCTGATTCAGTCGGACAATGTAACAGCGGTGGCGTACATAAACTGCCAGGGCAGAACAAAGAGCAGAGCGGCGATGGCGGAGGCCACAAAAGTTCTCCGCTGGGCGGAAAAGCATGTAAGCACTCTGTCAGCAGTCTTCCTTCCGGGCGTGGACAACTGGGAAGCAGACTTCCTCAGCAGACACGATCTCCATCCAGGAGAGTGGGGTCTTCATCAAGAGGTTTTTGCAGAAGTGACAAGTTGTTGGGGAATTCCTCAAATAGACATGATGGCGTCTCGCCTCAGCAAGAAGCTTCAGAGATATTGTTCCAGGTCGAGAGACCCTCAAGCAATAGCAGTGGATGCACTGGTGACCCAGTGGGTGTTTCGGTCAGTGTATGTCTTTCCTCCACTTCCACTGATACCAAAAGTGCTCAAGATCATAAGAAGAACAAGGGTTCGAGCGATCCTCATTGTCCCAGACTGGCCAAGGAGAGCTTGGTATCCAGATCTTCAGGAGTTGCTCATAGGAGATCCTCGGCCTCTTCCTCTTAGCGAGGACCTGCTGCAGCAGGGGCCGTGCGTGTATCAAGACTTACCGCGGCTACGTTTGACGGCATGGCTGTTGAGCGCCGGATCCTAGCTCGAAAGGGTATTCCCAACGAAGTCATTCCCACTCTGATTCAGGCCATTAAAGGAGGAACGTCTAAACATTACCACCGTATTTGGAGAAAATATGTGTCTTGGTGTGAATCCAAGAAGGCTCCTACGGAAGAGTTTCAGTTAGGATGTTTTCTCCATTTTCTGCAGGCAGGTGTGTGGATGCGGGCCTAAGATTGGGTTCAATCAAGGTCCAGATTTCGGCCTTGTCTGTTTTCTTTCAGAAACAACTGGCCTCCTTTCCAGAAGTTCAGACGTTCGTGAAACGGGTTCTGCACATCCAACCTCCACTTGTGCCTCCAGTGGCACCATGGGATCTTAATGTGGTGTTGCAGTTCCTTCAATCGGATTGGTTTGAACCTCTACAGGAGATAGAGTTGAAGTTTCTCACTTGGAAAGTGGTCATGCTGTTGGCCTTGGCATCCGCAAGGAGGTTGTCTGAGTTAGGGCCCTTGTCTCACAAGAGTCCTTACTTGATCTTCCATGAAGATAGGGCTGAGATAAGAATTTGTCAGCAATTTCTTCCAAAGATGGTTTCTTCTTTTTATATAAAGCAACCTATTATGGTGCCAGTGGCTACTGACACCTTCGCTGTTTCAACGTCTCTGGATGTGGTCAGGGCTTTGAGAATCTATGTTGCAAGAACAGCTCGGATACGGAAAACAGAGGCTCTGTTTGTCCTGTATGCTCCCAACAAGATTGGGTGTGCTGCTTCTAAGCAGACTATTGCGCACTGGATCAGAGGTACGATTCAGCACGCTCATTCTACAGCAGGTTTGCCGATACCGAATTCGGTGACTGCCCATTCTACTAGAAAGGTGAGCTCATCCTGGGCGGCTGCCCGGGGGGTCTCGGCATTACAACTTTGTCGAGCAGCTACTTGGTCAGGGTCAAACACGTTTGCAAAGTTCTACAAGTTTGACACCTTGGCCGATGAGGACCTCAAGTTTGGTCAATCGGTGCTGCAGGGTCATCCGCACTCTCCCGCCCGTACTGGAGCTTTGGTATAACACCATGGTACTGAAGTGGACCCCAGCATCCTCTAGGACGTATGAGAAAACAGGATTTGAAAACCTACCGGTAAATCCTTTTCTCCTAGTCCGTAGAAGATGCTGGGCACCCAGCCCAGTGCGTACTTTACCTGCAGTTGTTAGTTTGTTACAAATGTTTTCAGCACGGTTGCTGTAATGTTCATGCCCGTTGGCATGTGTTTTGTTGAATGCCATGTGTGCGGCATGGTTGATGTGTGAGCTGGTATGAATCTCATCATTAACTTAAAAGTAAATCCTTTTCTCGAAATGTCTGTCTCCCTGGGCACAGTTCCTATACTGAGGTCTGGAGGAGGAGCATAGAGGGAGGAGCCAGTTCACACTCTGAAAAAGTCTTAAAGTGCCCATGGCTCCTGCGGAACCGTCTATACCCCATGGTACTGAAGTGGACCCCAGCATCCTCTATGGACTAGGAGAAAAGGATTTACCGGTAGGTATTAAAATCCTGTTTTTACATCTCCTGCGCAAGGTAGAAATTGTGACATTTTAGTGATAATGAATATGCCCCTACATACACAAAGGGAGTCAAAATATGCTTGAACTAGGCAGTGTAATCAGTGTCCTACCTCCATCACTGACTTGTAGGGTTTATTCCAGTCCAGCAAGTGGAAGTTCCCAATGAGGGGGAGAGGGGAAGGTCCAGGAGGGCACATGTCTTGTGCTCGTGGGGCAGAGCTATGATGCACAGAGGGGGTAGAGTGGAGGCAGAACGGGGGTGGTATGGAGGCCGAATTGGGGCGTGGTTACAGTGTTGCGTCATTTAAGCCATGCCCACCGCTCTGTAATGCCTGTATTATCGGTATTATACTGCAAGGGGCATGGCTATGATGACGTGATTCAGCAAGAACTTTCTTCTAGGTTCATAGAGTCCACAGGGAGAACATCGGGATTGTAGGTGGTGGATGAGAGTCCAGGCATCTAACAGTTAAGCTTTCAGGCTTCCCAGAATGCTCGGCTCCTCTCCCGTATTATCACGCCTCCATGCTCAGGCAGGTCAGTTTTGTCAAAGCAGGACGTGGATAGGAGAGAAGAAAGTTATTGTACATATAAGAACACATTCTCGCAGACAGGAGAAAGGAACCAGTGGCTAACGCCACAATTACCCAGAGAGGCCAGGTGCATCAGGGTTGGCGCCCTGTGGACCCTATGAACCTCGAAGAATGAGAGTTAACAAAGGTAAGTCTACCATAACTCTCGTTTTCTTCTCCTGGTTTCATAGGGCTCCACAGGGAGAACATCAGGGATGTCCTAAACCAGTATTTTAATGGGAGGGGACGTGCCTGAGTGGATAACAGAATCCTGCGTCCAAAGAAAGCATCCTGGGATGCAAAGGTATCAAATGAGTCAAATTTTAGAAATGTGTATGGACGACCACATAGCAGCCTTACTTATTTGCTCAGGAGTAGTAATGAGCGGGTTCGGTTCCTCGAAATCCGAACCCCCCCGAACTTCACCCATTTTACACGGTTCCGAGGCAGACTCGGATCCTCCCGACTTGCTCGGTTAACCCGAGCGCGCCCGAACGTCATCATCCCGCTGTCGGATTCTCGCGAGATTCGTATTCTATATCCATCCATACCTGTGGTGCATTTTAGTTGTGCGCAGTATATATAGTAGGAGGACAGTGCAGAATTTTGCTGACCAGCAGTTTATAATATATAGCAGTACGGTACAGTAGTCCACTGCTCTACCTACCTCTGTGTCGTCAAGTGTACTATCCATCCATACCTGTGGTGCATTTTAGTTGTGTGCAGTATATATAGTAGGAGGACAGTGCAGAATTTTGCTGACCACCAGTATATAATATATAGCAGTACGGTACAGTAGTCCACTGCTCTACCTACCTCTGTGTCGTCAAGTATACTATCCATCCATACCTGTGGTGCATTTTAGTTGTGCGCCGTATATATAGTAGGAGGACAGTGCAGAATTTTGCTGACCACCAGTATATAATATATAGCAGTACGGTACAGTAGTCCACTGCTCTACCTACCTCTGTGTCGTCAAGTATACTATCCATCCATACCTGTGGTGCATTTTAGTTGTGCGCAGTATATATAGTAGGAGGACAGTGCAGAATGTTGCTGACCACCAGTATATAATATATAGCAGTACGGTACAGTAGGCCACTGCTCTACCTACCTCTGTGTCGTCAAGTATACTATCCCTCCATACCTGTGGTGCATTTTAGTTGTGCGCAGTATATATAGTAGGAGGACAGTGCAGAATTTTGCTGACCACCAGTATATAATATATAGCAGTACGGTACAGTAGTCCATTGCTCTACCTACCTCTGTGTCGTCAAGTGTACTACCCATCCATACCTGTGGTGCATTTTAGTTGTGCACAGTATATATAGTAGGAGGACAGTGCAGAATTTTGCTGACCACCAGTATATAATATATAGCAGTACGGTACAGTAGTCCACTGCTCTACCTACCTCTGTGTCATCAAGTATACTATCCATCCATACCTGTGGTGCATTTTAGTTGTGCGCAGTATATATAGTAGGAGGACAGTGCAGAATGTTGCTGACCACCAGTATATAATCTATAGCAGTACGGTACAGTAGGCCACTGCTCTACCTACCTCTGTGTCGTCAAGTATACTATCCATCCATACCTGTGGTGCATTTTAGTTGTGCGCAGTATATATAGTAGGAGAACAGTGCAGAATTTTGCTGACCACCAGTATATAATATATAGCAGTACGGTACAGTAGTCCACTGCTCTACCTACCTCTGTGTCGTCAAGTATACTATCCATCCATACCTGTGGTGCATTTTAGTTGTGCGCAGTATATATAGTAGGAGGTCAGTGCAGAATTTTGCTGACCACCAGTATATAATATATAGCAGTACGGTACAGTAGGCCACCGCTCTACCTCTGTGTCGTCAAGTATACTACAAAAGTTCAGTAAAATTACCCAAAAATCTAAATTAAAAGCTTCTGATGAGAAGCGAAAACTTGCCAACATGCCATTTATGACACGGAGTGGCAAGGAACGGCTGAGGCCCTGGCCTATGTTCATGGCTAGTGGTTCAGATTCACATGAGGATGGAAGCACTCATCCTCTCGCTAGAAAACTGCAGTGCCACTCCTAGATGGGCCAGGTGTTTGTGTCGGCCACTTGGGTCGCTTAGCTTAGCCATCCAGCGACCTTGGTGCACCTCTTTTTTTCTTTGCATCATGTGCTGTTTGGGGACTATTTTTTAAATCTGCCATCCTGTCTGACACTGCAGTGCCACTCCGAGATGGGCCAGGTGTTTGTGTCGGCCACTTGTGTCGCTTAGCTTAGTCACACAGCTACCTTATTTCACCTCTTTTTTTCTTTGCATCATGTGCTGTTTGGGGACTATTTTTTAAATCTGCCATCCTGTCTGACACTGCAGTGCCACTCCTAGATGGGCCAGGTGTTTGTGTCGGTCACTTGGGTCGCTTAGCTTAGTCACACAGCTACCTTATTTCACCTCTTTTTTTTCTTTGCATCATGTGCTGTTTGGGGACTATTTTTTAAATCTGCCATCCTGTCTGACACTGCAGTGCCACTCCTAGATGGGCCAGGTGTTTGTGTCGGCCACTTGGGTCGCTTAGCTTAGTCATCCAGCGACCTCGGTGCAACTCTGTTTGGGGACTATGTTTTAAATCTGCCATCCTGTCTGACGCTGCAGTGCCACTCCTAGATGGGCCAGGTGTTTGTGTCAGCCACTTGGGTCGCTTAGCTTAGTCACACAGCTACCTCATTGCACCTCTTTTTTTCTTTGCATCATGTGCTGTTTGGGGACTATTTTTTAAATCTGCCATCCTGTCTGGCACTGCAGTGCTACTCCTAGATGGGCTAGGTGTTTGTGTCGGCCACTTGGGTCGCTTAGCTTAGTCACACAGCTACCTCATTGCACCTCTTTTTTCTTTGCATCATGTGCTGTTTGGGGACTATTTTTTAAATCTGCCATCCTGTCTGACACTGCAGTGCCATTCCTAGATGGGACAGGTGTTTGTGTCGGCCACTTGGGTCGCTTAGCTTAGTCATCCAGCGACCTCGGTGCAAATTTTAGGATTAAAAATAATACTGTGAGGTGTGAGGTGTTCAGAATCGACTGGAAATGAGTGGAAATTATGGTTATTGAGGTTGATAATACTATGGGATTAAAATGACCCCCAAATTCTCTGATTTAAGCTGTTTTTGAGGGGTTTTTGTAAAAAAACACCCGAATCCAAAACACACCCGAATCCAACAAAAAAATTTCAGGGACGTTTTGCCAAAACGCGTCCGAATCCAAAACACGGCCGTGGAACCGAATCCAAAACCAAAACACAAAACCCGAAAAATGTCCGGTGCACATCACTACTCTGGAGACACCCCACGGCTTACTGCCCATGAGGGTCCTACAGATCTAGTAGAATGGACAGTAATTGACATTGGGACAGGCAAATCAACTAGACTGTATGCTTGTGTAACAAACATTCTAAACCATCTGGCCAGTGTCTGTTTGTTGGCTGGCCAGCCACGCTTGTGAAATCCATTAGGTATTAATAGAGAGCTGAATCTTCTGATAGAACTGGTTCGGCCTATGTAGATACATAAGGCAAGTACTATAGCTAAAGACCGTTCTTTTGCTGAAAGGTCTAGCGAGACAAAAGCCAGGACTGCAATTTCTTGATTTAGGTAGAACCTGGAGACCACTTTAGAAAGGTAACCAGGCCTAGTCCGTAGAACTGCCTAGTCACAATGAAAAGTAAGGAAAGGTGAACAACAGGAGAGAGCTACTAAGTCAGACACCCTCCTGGTAGAGGCAATAGCTAACAAAAATAATGTCTTTGTCTCAACCATTTGAGGTCCACTGATTATAAAGGTTCAACAGGGGTCTCTTAAAGTGCATCCAATACTACAGAGAGATCCCATGTAGCTACCGAGGGGGTACATATGGATGTTGTACACATATGACACCTTGAAAAAAAAGGTACGTATATCCGTAGTGTAGCAATTTTTTGCTGAAACCATACTGATAAAGCAAATATATGTACTTTCAAAGAAGCAAGGCGTAATCCTAGATTAAAAACTCTTTAAACAAAGTTACATTGTAGCGCTTAGAAGTGCCCCATGTGAAATAGGTATGCCCTATGCTATAATATCCTGCTGAAGCAGTCATCTTCCCAGTTCAAGAGGTCTGGTATGAACACTGCTGATATGGCCGGAAGATGATGTTCGGCCCATTTTAGTATTTTAGCTGCCTCTTGCATTGCCATTTTGCTGCAAGTGCGCCTTGGGAAATGATGTATGTCACTGTAGTGGCATTGTCAGATTGAAGTTGCACAGGCCTGCCATGGAGAATACTGTGTGCCAGTGTCACTGCTTTGTATACTGCCCTCCGTTCCAGTACACTGATTGATAACTGAGACTCTGCCAGGCTCCATTTCCCTTGAAACGAGTGTTGCTCAGTTTCAGCTTCTCAACCATAAAGGCTGTAATCTGTAGTGAGAAGCATCCAATTCGGGATCCAGAAGGGGTGACCCTTGTCTAGGTGATTGCTGTGGAGCCACCAAGTTATTATCTGCCATTTGATCTGATGAGGCTGGCCATTCCACTTGGCCAGAATCCGCCTTTGTAAAGGCCGAGAGTGAAATTTGGCAAATTCTACCATGTAAAACGCAGATACCATCAGGCCAATGACTTGCACGGCCGAGTGGATTGACACCTGAGGATGTTGAAGGAAGTGATGTATTTTTATCCTCAGTTTCAATACTTTGTTCATTGGTAGAAACAGTCTTTTATTTTGGGAGTGTAACAGGGCTTCCAAATGTACCATCCTTTGTATGAGGGAGGACTTTTTCAAGTTGATAAGCTATCTGTGACTTTGTAGGAAGGCTAGCATTGTCTGTATTGGCTGTGCAATACCTCCTGTAATTTGTCTAGTAGCAGTATGTTGTCCAGGTAAGGAAGTATCCTGACTCCCTGATGACACAGATGTGCTGCCATGACTTTTGTAAATATTCTGGGCGCTGTATCCAGGTCAAATGGCAGTGCCTGGAACTGATAGTGTTGGGTTAGGATCGCAAACCTCAGGTATTGTTGATGTGAAAGACCAATAAGGATATGCAGATATGCATTTTGACACCATGAAATCCTCAGGGTCTAATACTGGAACTATGGAACGTAGTGTTTCCATGCAAAACTGAAACTTTCACAAATCTATTGAGAGATTTGAAATTGAGAATAGGCCTGTATGTTCCATCGGCTCTGGTATAAGGAACATGGTCACATAATAGCCCCTTCTGATTGGAGGAGTGACTGAACCACTTTTTGTAGTGTCAGAGCCTTTTCTGTGTCTGATGTAAGATTCATGTGACAAACTGCTGAGGGGGACGCCCTTTAAAAGATATGGTGTACCTGTGAGAGACTACATCTTGCACCCACACATCTGAAGTGGTTTTGATCCAGACTTGTGCGAAGTGAAGAAGTCAGCCTCCCACCATGAGGTCCCCGAGGGGGAGGCCCATCAGGCTGTGGGTTTGTCAGGTTTTGCTTGGGGTTGTATTGCTGCCCATGGCTGTTTGGTCTTGGGTTTAGTAGACCTTGAGGCATTTTATTGCCTAGGAAATGCTTGTCCTTTCGCTTTTCCTTGTGGACGAAATGTACGAAATTAGAGCTATTAGGCCATGATGTAGCTGAAGGGAGAAAAACTGTTTTGGCAGCCGCTAAGGATGCCACTATTTTGTTTAGTTCTTCTCCAAACAGAACATCTCCCAGAAAGGGTAGTACTTCCAGAATTTTCTTGGTTTCCTCTTTCCAAGAGCGTAACCAGATAAAGGGGCAGATGTATTAACCTGGAGAAGGCATAAGGAAGTGATAAACTGTATATGTGCAAGGTGATAAAGGCACCAGCCAGTCAACTCCAATATGTAAATTAACAGTTAGGATCTGATTGGCTGCAGCCTTTATCACCTTGCACATATCACTGGTTTATCACTTCCTTATGCCTTCTCCAGGTTAATACTAGTGATGAGCGGGTTCGGTTTCCGAGAAACCGAACCCACCCGAGCTTTACCTTTTTTACACGGGTCCGAGCAGACTCGGATCCTCCCGCCTTGCTCGGCTAACCCGAGCGCGCCCGAACGTCATCATCCCGCTGTCGGATTCTCGCGAGATTCGGATTCTATATAAGCAGCCACGCGTCGCCGCCATTTTCACACGTGCATTGAGATTTATAGGGAGAGGACGTGGCTGGCGTCCTCTCCGTTTATATACGAGACAGTTGATCTGATTGCTTTGCTTGTTTATTTTACTATTGTGGGGAGGATTGGGGAGCAGCTGTTAGGAGGAGTACAGTGCAGAGTTTTGCTGATAGTGACCACCAGTTTTTTATACGTTCTCTTCTCTGCCTGAAAAAAACGCTCCATACCATATCTGTGCTCAGTGTGCTGCATGATATATCTGTGCTGAGTGCTCACACTGCTTAATTGTGGGGACTGGGGAGCAGCTATAGCAGGAGTACAGTGCAGAGTTTTGCTGACAGTGACCACCAGTATACGTTTGTCTGCCTGAAAAACACTCCTGTGGCTTTTTTTTTATACTAGTAGTTTAGCAGTTTGCTGACAGTGTCCACCAGGTCCATTATACTGTATATAGCAGTACGGTAGGCCACTGCTGTACCTACCTGTGTGTCGTCACTCGTCATCCATAAAGTATACTATCCATCCATCTACATTGTATACTGTGGTGGCTTTTTTTTTATACTAGTAGTTTAGCAGTCTGCTGATAGTGTCCACCAGGTCCATTATACTGTATATAGCAGTACGGTAGGCCACTGCTGTACCTACCTCTGTGTCGTCACTCGTCATCCATAAATTATACTATCCATCCATCTACATTGTATACCTGTGGTGGCTTTTTTTTTATACTAGTAGTTTAGCAGTCTGCTGACAGTGTCCACCAGGTCCATTATACTGTATATAGCAGTACGGTAGGCCACTGCTGTACCTACCTCTGTGTCGTCACTCGTCATCCATAAAGTATACTATCCATCCATCTACATTGTATACCTGTGGTGGCTTTTTTTTTATACTAGTAGTTTAGCAGTCTGCTGACAGTGTCCACCAGGTCCATTATACTGTATATAGCAGTACGGTAGGCCACTGCTGTACCTACCTCTGTGTCGTCACTCGTCATCCATTAAGTATACTATCCATCCATCTACATTGTATACCTGTGGTGGCTTTTTTTTTATACTAGTAGTTTAGCAGTTTGCTGACAGTGTGAACCAGGTCCATTATACTGTATATAGCAGTACGGTAGGCCACTGCTGTACCTACCTCTGTGTCGTCACTCGTCATCCATTAAGTATACTATCCATCCATCTACATTGTATACCTGTGGTGGCTTTTTTTTTATACTAGTAGTTTAGCAGTCTGCTGACAGTGTCCACCAGGTCCATTATACTGTATATAGCAGTACGGTAGGCCACTGCTGTACCTACCTCTGTGTCGTCACTCGTCATCCATAAAGTATACTATCCATCCATCTACATTGTATACTGTGGTGGCTTTTTTTTTATACTAGTAGTTTAGCAGTCTGCTGATAGTGTCCACCAGGTCCATTATACTGTATATAGCAGTACGGTAGGCCACTGCTGTACCTACCTCTGTGTCGTCACTTGTCATCCATAAATTATACTATCCATCCACCTACATTGTATACCTGTGGTGGCTTTTTTTTATACTAGTAGTTTAGCAGTCTGCTGACAGTGTCCACCAGGTCCATTATACTGTATATAGCAGTACGGTAGGCCACTGCTGTACCTACCTCTGTGTCGTCACTCGTCATCCATAAAGTATACTATCCATCCATCTACATTGTATACCTGTGGTGGCTTTTTTTTTATACTAGTAGTTTAGCAGTCTGCTGACAGTGTCCACCAGGTCCATTATACTGTATATAGCAGTACGGTAGGCCACTGCTGTACCTACCTCTGTGTCGTCACTCGTCATCCATTAAGTATACTATCCATCCATCTACATTGTATACCTGTGGTGGCTTTTTTTTTATACTAGTAGTTTAGCAGTTTGCTGACAGTGTGAACCAGGTCCATTATACTGTATATAGCAGTACGGTAGGCCACTGCTGTACCTACCTCTGTGTCGTCACTCGTCATCCATTAAGTATACTATCCATCCATCTACATTGTATACCTGTGGTGGCTTTTTTTTTATACTAGTAGTTTAGCAGTCTGCTGACAGTGTCCACCAGGTCCATTATACTGTATATAGCAGTACGGTAGGCCACTGCTGTACCTACCTCTGTGTCGTCACTCGTCATCCATAAAGTATACTATCCATCCATCTACATTGTATACCTGTGGTGGCTTTTTTTTTTATACTAGTAGTTTAGCAGTCTGCTGACAGTGTCCACCAGGTCCATTATACTGTATATAGCAGTACGGTAGGCCACTGCTGTACCTACCTCTGTGTCGTCACTCGTCATCCATTAAGTATACTATCCATTCATCTACATTGTATACCTGTGGTGGCTTTTTTTTATACTAGTAGTTTAGCAGTCTGCTGACAGTGTCCACCAGGTCCATTATACTGTATATAGCAGTACGGTAGGCCACTGCTGTACCTACCTCTGTGTCGTCACTCGTCATCCATTAAGTATACTATCCATCCATCTACATTGTATACCTGTGGTGGCTTTTTTTTATACTAGTAGTATAGCAGTCTGCTGACAGTGTCCATCAGGTCCATTATACAGTATATAGCAGTACAGTAGGCCACTGCTGTACCTACCTCTGTGTCGTCACTCGTCATCCATTAAGTATACTATCCATCCATCTACATTGTATACCTGTGGTGGCTTTTTTTTATACTAGTAGTTTAGCAGTCAGCTGACAGTGTCCACCAGGTCCATTATACTGTATATAGCAGTATGGTAGGCCACTGCTGTACCTACCTCTGTGTCGTCACTCGTCATCCATAAAGTATACTATCCATCCATCTACATTGTATACCTGTGGTGGCTTTTTTTATACTAGTAGTTTAGCAGTCTGCTGACAGTGTCCACAAGGTCCATTATACTGTATATAGCAGTACGGTAGGCCACTGCTGTACCTACCTCTGTGTCGTCACTCGTCATCCATTAAGTATACTATCCATCCATCTACATTGTATACCTGTGGTGGCTTTTTTTTATACTAGTAGTTTAGCAGTCTGCTGACAGTGTCCACCAGGTCCATTATACTGTATATAGCAGTACGGTAGGCCACTGCTGTACCTACCTCTGTGTCGTCACTCGTCATCCATAAAGTATACTATCCATCCATCTACATTGTATACCTGTGGTGGCTTTTTTTTATACTAGTAGTTTAGCAGTCTGCTGACAGTGTGAACCAGGTCCATTATACTGTATATAGCAGTACGGTAGGCCACTGCTGTACCTACCTCTGTGTCGTCACTCGTCATCCATTAAGTATACTATCCATCCATCTACATTGTATACCTGTGGTGGCTTTTTTTTTATACTAGTAGTTTAGCAGTCTGCTGACAGAGTCCACCAGGTCCATTATACTGTATATAGCAGTACGGTAGGCCACTGCTGTACCTACCTCTGTCTCATCACTCGTCATCCATAAAGTATACTATCCATCCATCTACATTGCATACCTGTGGTGGCTTTTTTTTTATACTAGTAGTTTAGCAGTCTGCTGACAGTGTCCACCAGGTCCATTATACTGTATATAGCAGTACGGTAGGCCACTGCTGTACCTACCTCTGTGTCGTCACTCGTCATCCATTAAGTATACTGTCCATCCATCTACATTGTATACCTGTGGTGGCTTTTTTTTATACTAGTAGTTTAGCAGTCTGCTGACAGTGTCCACCAGGTCCATTATACTGTATATAGCAGTATGGTAGGCCACTGTTGTACCAACCTCTGTGTCGTCACTCGTCATCCATAAAGTATACTATCCATCCATCTACACTGTATACCTGTGGTGGCTTTTTTTTATACTAGTAGTTTAGCAGTCTGCTGACAGTGTCCACAAGGTCCATTATACTGTATATAGCAGTACGGTAGGCCACTGCTGTACCTACCACTGTGTCGTCACTCGTCATCCATAAAGTATACTATCCATCCATCTACATTGTATACCTGTGGTGGCTTTTTTTTTTATACTAGTAGTTTAGCAGTCTGCTGACAGTGTCCACCAGGTCCATTATACTGTATATAGCAGTACGGTAGGCCACTGCTGTACCTACCTCTGTGTCGTCACTCGTCATCCATTAAGTATACTATCCATCCATCTACATTGTATACCTGTGGTGGCTTTTTTTTATACTAGTAGTTTAGCAGTCTGCTAACAGTGTCCACCAGGTCCATTATACTGTATATAGCAGTACGGTAGGCCACTGCTGTACCTATCCTGTGTCGTCACTCGTCATCCATAAAGTATACTATCCATCCATCTACATTGTATACCTGTGGTGGCTTTTTTTTATACTAGTAGTTTAGCAGTCTGCTGACAGTGTCCACCAGGTCCATTATACTGTATATAGCAGTACGGTAGGCCACTGCTGTACCTACCTCTGTGTCATCACTCGTCATCCATTAAGTATACTATACATCCATCTACATTGTATACCTGTGGTGGCTTTTTTTTTATACTAGTAGTTTAGCAGTCTGCTGACAGTGTCCACCATGTCCATTATACTGTATATAGCAGTACGGTAGGCCACTGCTGTACCTACCTCTGTGTCGTCACTCGTCATCCATAAAGTATACTATCCATCCATCTACATTGTATACCTGTGGTGGCTTTTTTTTTTATACTAGTAGTTTAGCAGTCTGCTGACAGTGTCCACCAGGTCAATTATACTGTATATAGCAGTACGGTAGGCCACTGCTGTACCTACCTCTGTGTCGTCACTCGTCATCCATTAAGTATACTATCCATCCATCTACATTGTATACCTGTGGTGGCTTTTTTTTTATACTAGTAGTTTAGCAGTCTGCTGACAGTGTCCACCAGGTCCATTATACTGTATATAGCAGTACGGTAGGCCACTGCTGTACCTACCTCTGTGTCGTCACTTGTCATCCATTAAGTATACTATCCATCCATCTACATTGTATACCTGTGGTGGCTTTTTTTTATACTAGTAGTTTAGCAGTCTGCTGACAGTGTCCATCAGGTCCATTATACTGTATATAGCAGTACAGTAGGCCACTGCTGTACCTACCTCTGTGTCGTCACTCGTCATCTATTAAGTATACTATCCATCCATCTACATTGTATACCTGTGGTGGCTTTTTTTTATACTAGTAGTTTAGCAGTCTGCTGACAGTGTCCACCAGGTCCATTATACTGTATATAGCAGTATGGTAGGCCACTGCTGTACATACCTCTGTGTCGTCACTCGTCATCCATAAAGTATACTATCCATCCATCTACACTGTATACCTGTGGTGGCTTTTTTTTTATACTAGTAGTTTAGCAGTCTGCTGACAGTGTCCACCAGGTCCATTATACTGTATAAAGCAGTACGGTAGGCCACTGCTGTACCTACCACTGTGTCGTCACTCGTCATCCATAAAGTATACTATCCATCCATCTACATTGTATACCTGTGGTGGCTTTTTTTTTTATACTAGTAGTTTAGCAGTCTGCTGACAGTGTCCACCAGGTCCATTATACTGTATATAGCAGTACGGTAGGCCACTGCTGTACCTACCTCTGTGTCGTCACTCGTCATCCATTAAGTATACTATCCATCCATCTACATTGTATACCTGTGGTGGCTTTTTTTTATACTAGTAGTTTAGCAGTCTGCTGACAGTGTGAACCAGGTCCATTATACTGTATATAGCAGTACGGTAGGCCACTGCTGTACCTACCTCTGTGTCGTCACTCGTCATCCATTAAGTATACTATCCATCCATCTATATTGTATACCTGTGGTGGCTTTTTTTTATACTAGTAGTTTAGCAGTCTGCTGACAGTGTCCACCAGGTCCATTATACTGTATATAGCAGTACGGTAGGCCACTGCTGTACCTACCTCTGTCTCATCACTCGTCATCCATAAAGTATACTATCCATCCATCTACATTGTATACCTGTAGTGGCTTTTTTTTATACTAGTAGTTTAGCAGTCTGCTGACAGTGTCCACCAGGTCCATTATACTGTATATAGCAGTACGGTAGGCCACTACTGTACCTACCTCTGTGTCGTCTCTCGTCATCCATTAAGTATACTATCCATCCATCTACATTGTATACCTGTGGTGGCTTTTTTTTAATACTAGTAGTTTAGCAGTCTGCTGACAGTGTCCACCAGGTCCATTATACTGTATATAGCAGTACGGTAGGCCACTGCTGTACCTACCTCTGTGTCGTCACTCGTCATCCATTAAGTATACTATCCATCCATCTACATTGTATACCTGTGGTGGCTTTTTTTATATACTAGTAGTTTAGCAGTCTGCTGACAGTGTCCACCAGGTCCATTATACTGTATATAGCAGTACGGTAGGCCACTGCTGTACCTACCTCTGTGTCGTCTCTCGTCATCCATTAAGTATACTATCCATCCATCTACATTGTATACCTGTGGTGGCTTTTTTTTATACTAGTAGTTTAGCAGTCTGCTGACAGTGTCCATCAGGTCCATTATACTGTATATAGCAGTACGGTAGGCCACTGCTGTACCTACCTCTGTGTCGTCTCTCGTCATCCATTAAGTATACTATCCATCCATCTACATTGTATACCTGTGGTGGCTTTTTTTTATACTAGTAGTTTAGCAGTTTGCTGACAGTGTGAACCAGGTCCATTATACTGTATATAGCAGTACGGTAGGCCACTGCTGTACCTACCTCTGTGTCGTCACTCGTCATCCATTAAGTATACTATCCATCCATCTACATTGTATACCTGTGGTGGCTTTTTTTTTATACTAGTAGTTTAGCAGTCTGCTGACAGTGTCCACCAGGTCCATTATACTGTATATAGCAGTACGGTAGGCCACTGCTGTACCTACCTCTGTGTCGTCACTCGTCATCCATAAAGTATACTATCCATCCATCTACATTGTATACCTGTGGTGGCTTTTTTTTTTATACTAGTAGTTTAGCAGTCTGCTGACAGTGTCCACCAGGTCCATTATACTGTATATAGCAGTACGGTAGGCCACTGCTGTACCTACCTCTGTGTCGTCACTCGTCATCCATTAAGTATACTATCCATCCATCTACATTGTATACCTGTGGTGGCTTTTTTTTATACTAGTAGTTTAGCAGTCTGCTGACAGTGTCCACCAGGTCCATTATACTGTATATAGCAGTACGGTAGGCCACTGCTGTACCTACCTCTGTGTCGTCACTCGTCATCCATTAAGTATACTATCCATCCATCTACATTGTATACCTGTGGTGGCTTTTTTTTATATACTAGTAGTTTAGCAGTCTGCTGACAGTGTCCATCAGGTCCATTATACTGTATATAGCAGTACAGTAGGCCACTGCTGTACCTACCTCTGTGTCGTCACTCGTCATCCATTAAGTATACTATCCATCCATCTACATTGTATACCTGTGGTGGCTTTTTTTTATACTAGTAGTTTAGCAGTCTGCTGACAGTGTCCACCAGGTCCATTATACTGTATATAGCAGTATGGTAGGCCACTGCTGTACATACCTCTGTGTCGTCACTCGTCATCCATAAAGTATACTATCCATCAATCTACACTGTATACCTGTGGTGGCTTTTTTTTATACTAGTAGTTTAGCAGTCTGCTGACAGTGTCCACCAGGTCCATTATACTGTATATAGCAGTACGGTAGGCCACTGCTGTACCTACCACTGTGTCGTCACTCGTCATCCATAAAGTATACTATCCATCCATCTACATTGTATACCTGTGGTGGCTTTTTTTTTATACTAGTAGTTTAGCAGTCTGCTGACAGTGTCCACCAGGTCCATTATACTGTATATAGCAGTACGGTAGGCCACTGCTGTACCTACCTCTGTGTCGTCACTCGTCATCCATTAAGTATACTATCCATCCATCTACATTGTATACCTGTGGTGGCTTTTTTTATACTAGTAGTTTAGCAGTCTGCTGACAGTGTGAACCAGGTCCATTATACTGTATATAGCAGTACGGTAGGCCACTGCTGTACCTACCTCTGTGTCGTCACTCGTCATCCATTAAGTATACTATCCATCCATCTACATTGTATACCTGTGGTGGCTTTTTTTTATACTAGTAGTTTAGCAGTCTGCTGACAGTGTCCACCAGGTCCATTATACTGTATATAGCAGTACGGTAGGCCACTGCTGTACCTACCTCTGTCTCATCACTCGTCATCCATAAAGTATACTATCCATCCATCTACATTGTATACCTGTGGTGGCTTTTTTTTTATACTAGTAGTTTAGCAGTCTGCTGACAGTGTCCACCAGGTCCATTATACTGTATATAGCAGTACGGCAGGCCACTACTCTACCTACCTCTGTGTCGTCACTCGTCATCCATTAAGTATACTATCCATCCATCTACATTGTATACCTGTGGTGGCTTTTTTTTATACTAGTAGTTTAGCAGTCTGCTGACAGTGTCCACCAGGTCCATTATACTGTATATAGCAGTACGGTAGGCCACTGCTGTACCTACCTCTGTCTCATCACTCGTCATCCATAAAGTATACTATCCATCCATCTACATTGTATACCTGTAGTGGCTTTTTTTTATACTAGTAGTTTAGCAGTCTGCTGACAGTGTCCACCAGGTCCATTATACTGTATATAGCAGTACGGTAGGCCACTACTGTACCTACCTCTGTGTCGTCTCTCGTCATCCATTAAGTATACTATCCATCCATCTACATTGTATACCTGTGGTGGCTTTTTTTTAATACTAGTAGTTTAGCAGTCTGCTGACAGTGTCCACCAGGTCCATTATACTGTATATAGCAGTACGGTAGGCCACTGCTGTACCTACCTCTGTGTCGTCACTCGTCATCCATTAAGTATACTATCCATCCATCTACATTGTATACCTGTGGTGGCTTTTTTTATATACTAGTAGTTTAGCAGTCTGCTGACAGTGTCCACCAGGTCCATTATACTGTATATAGCAGTACGGTAGGCCACTGCTGTACCTACCTCTGTGTCGTCTCTCGTCATCCATTAAGTATACTATCCATCCATCTACATTGTATACCTGTGGTGGCTTTTTTTTATACTAGTAGTTTAGCAGTCTGCTGACAGTGTCCACCAGGTCCATTATACTGTATATAGCAGTACGGTAGGCCACTGCTGTACCTACCTCTGTGTCATCACTCGTCATCCATTAAGTATACTATACATCCATCTACATTGTATACCTGTGGTGGCTTTTTTTTTATACTAGTAGTTTAGCAGTCTGCTGACAGTGTCCACCATGTCCATTATACTGTATATAGCAGTACGGTAGGCCACTGCTGTACCTACCTCTGTGTCGTCACTCGTCATCCATAAAGTATACTATCCATCCATCTACATTGTATACCTGTGGTGGCTTTTTTTTTTATACTAGTAGTTTAGCAGTCTGCTGACAGTGTCCACCAGGTCCATTATACTGTATATAGCAGTACGGTAGGCCACTGCTGTACCTACCTCTGTGTCGTCACTCGTCATCCATTAAGTATACTATCCATCCATCTACATTGTATACCTGTGGTGGCTTTTTTTTTATACTAGTAGTTTAGCAGTCTGCTGACAGTGTCCACCAGGTCCATTATACTGTATATAGCAGTACGGTAGGCCACTGCTGTACCTACCTCTGTGTCGTCACTTGTCATCCATTAAGTATACTATCCATCCATCTACATTGTATACCTGTGGTGGCTTTTTTTTATACTAGTAGTTTAGCAGTCTGCTGACAGTGTCCATCAGGTCCATTATACTGTATATAGCAGTACAGTAGGCCACTGCTGTACCTACCTCTGTGTCGTCACTCGTCATCTATTAAGTATACTATCCATCCATCTACATTGTATACCTGTGGTGGCTTTTTTTTATACTAGTAGTTTAGCAGTCTGCTGACAGTGTCCACCAGGTCCATTATACTGTATATAGCAGTATGGTAGGCCACTGCTGTACATACCTCTGTGTCGTCACTCGTCATCCATAAAGTATACTATCCATCCATCTACACTGTATACCTGTGGTGGCTTTTTTTTTATACTAGTAGTTTAGCAGTCTGCTGACAGTGTCCACCAGGTCCATTATACTGTATAAAGCAGTACGGTAGGCCACTGCTGTACCTACCACTGTGTCGTCACTCGTCATCCATAAAGTATACTATCCATCCATCTACATTGTATACCTGTGGTGGCTTTTTTTTTTATACTAGTAGTTTAGCAGTCTGCTGACAGTGTCCACCAGGTCCATTATACTGTATATAGCAGTACGGTAGGCCACTGCTGTACCTACCTCTGTGTCGTCACTCGTCATCCATTAAGTATACTATCCATCCATCTACATTGTATACCTGTGGTGGCTTTTTTTTATACTAGTAGTTTAGCAGTCTGCTGACAGTGTGAACCAGGTCCATTATACTGTATATAGCAGTACGGTAGGCCACTGCTGTACCTACCTCTGTGTCGTCACTCGTCATCCATTAAGTATACTATCCATCCATCTATATTGTATACCTGTGGTGGCTTTTTTTTATACTAGTAGTTTAGCAGTCTGCTGACAGTGTCCACCAGGTCCATTATACTGTATATAGCAGTACGGTAGGCCACTGCTGTACCTACCTCTGTCTCATCACTCGTCATCCATAAAGTATACTATCCATCCATCTACATTGTATACCTGTAGTGGCTTTTTTTTATACTAGTAGTTTAGCAGTCTGCTGACAGTGTCCACCAGGTCCATTATACTGTATATAGCAGTACGGTAGGCCACTACTGTACCTACCTCTGTGTCGTCTCTCGTCATCCATTAAGTATACTATCCATCCATCTACATTGTATACCTGTGGTGGCTTTTTTTTAATACTAGTAGTTTAGCAGTCTGCTGACAGTGTCCACCAGGTCCATTATACTGTATATAGCAGTACGGTAGGCCACTGCTGTACCTACCTCTGTGTCGTCACTCGTCATCCATTAAGTATACTATCCATCCATCTACATTGTATACCTGTGGTGGCTTTTTTTATATACTAGTAGTTTAGCAGTCTGCTGACAGTGTCCACCAGGTCCATTATACTGTATATAGCAGTACGGTAGGCCACTGCTGTACCTACCTCTGTGTCGTCTCTCGTCATCCATTAAGTATACTATCCATCCATCTACATTGTATACCTGTGGTGGCTTTTTTTTATACTAGTAGTTTAGCAGTCTGCTGACAGTGTCCATCAGGTCCATTATACTGTATATAGCAGTACGGTAGGCCACTGCTGTACCTACCTCTGTGTCGTCTCTCGTCATCCATTAAGTATACTATCCATCCATCTACATTGTATACCTGTGGTGGCTTTTTTTTATACTAGTAGTTTAGCAGTTTGCTGACAGTGTGAACCAGGTCCATTATACTGTATATAGCAGTACGGTAGGCCACTGCTGTACCTACCTCTGTGTCGTCACTCGTCATCCATTAAGTATACTATCCATCCATCTACATTGTATACCTGTGGTGGCTTTTTTTTTATACTAGTAGTTTAGCAGTCTGCTGACAGTGTCCACCAGGTCCATTATACTGTATATAGCAGTACGGTAGGCCACTGCTGTACCTACCTCTGTGTCGTCACTCGTCATCCATAAAGTATACTATCCATCCATCTACATTGTATACCTGTGGTGGCTTTTTTTTTTATACTAGTAGTTTAGCAGTCTGCTGACAGTGTCCACCAGGTCCATTATACTGTATATAGCAGTACGGTAGGCCACTGCTGTACCTACCTCTGTGTCGTCACTCGTCATCCATTAAGTATACTATCCATCCATCTACATTGTATACCTGTGGTGGCTTTTTTTTATACTAGTAGTTTAGCAGTCTGCTGACAGTGTCCACCAGGTCCATTATACTGTATATAGCAGTACGGTAGGCCACTGCTGTACCTACCTCTGTGTCGTCACTCGTCATCCATTAAGTATACTATCCATCCATCTACATTGTATACCTGTGGTGGCTTTTTTTTATATACTAGTAGTTTAGCAGTCTGCTGACAGTGTCCATCAGGTCCATTATACTGTATATAGCAGTACAGTAGGCCACTGCTGTACCTACCTCTGTGTCGTCACTCGTCATCCATTAAGTATACTATCCATCCATCTACATTGTATACCTGTGGTGGCTTTTTTTTATACTAGTAGTTTAGCAGTCTGCTGACAGTGTCCACCAGGTCCATTATACTGTATATAGCAGTATGGTAGGCCACTGCTGTACATACCTCTGTGTCGTCACTCGTCATCCATAAAGTATACTATCCATCAATCTACACTGTATACCTGTGGTGGCTTTTTTTTATACTAGTAGTTTAGCAGTCTGCTGACAGTGTCCACCAGGTCCATTATACTGTATATAGCAGTACGGTAGGCCACTGCTGTACCTACCACTGTGTCGTCACTCGTCATCCATAAAGTATACTATCCATCCATCTACATTGTATACCTGTGGTGGCTTTTTTTTTATACTAGTAGTTTAGCAGTCTGCTGACAGTGTCCACCAGGTCCATTATACTGTATATAGCAGTACGGTAGGCCACTGCTGTACCTACCTCTGTGTCGTCACTCGTCATCCATTAAGTATACTATCCATCCATCTACATTGTATACCTGTGGTGGCTTTTTTTATACTAGTAGTTTAGCAGTCTGCTGACAGTGTGAACCAGGTCCATTATACTGTATATAGCAGTACGGTAGGCCACTGCTGTACCTACCTCTGTGTCGTCACTCGTCATCCATTAAGTATACTATCCATCCATCTACATTGTATACCTGTGGTGGCTTTTTTTTATACTAGTAGTTTAGCAGTCTGCTGACAGTGTCCACCAGGTCCATTATACTGTATATAGCAGTACGGTAGGCCACTGCTGTACCTACCTCTGTCTCATCACTCGTCATCCATAAAGTATACTATCCATCCATCTACATTGTATACCTGTGGTGGCTTTTTTTTTATACTAGTAGTTTAGCAGTCTGCTGACAGTGTCCACCAGGTCCATTATACTGTATATAGCAGTACGGCAGGCCACTACTCTACCTACCTCTGTGTCGTCACTCGTCATCCATTAAGTATACTATCCATCCATCTACATTGTATACCTGTGGTGGCTTTTTTTTATACTAGTAGTTTAGCAGTCTGCTGACAGTGTCCACCAGGTCCATTATACTGTATATAGCAGTACGGTAGGCCACTGCTGTACCTACCTCTGTCTCATCACTCGTCATCCATAAAGTATACTATCCATCCATCTACATTGTATACCTGTAGTGGCTTTTTTTTATACTAGTAGTTTAGCAGTCTGCTGACAGTGTCCACCAGGTCCATTATACTGTATATAGCAGTACGGTAGGCCACTACTGTACCTACCTCTGTGTCGTCTCTCGTCATCCATTAAGTATACTATCCATCCATCTACATTGTATACCTGTGGTGGCTTTTTTTTAATACTAGTAGTTTAGCAGTCTGCTGACAGTGTCCACCAGGTCCATTATACTGTATATAGCAGTACGGTAGGCCACTGCTGTACCTACCTCTGTGTCGTCACTCGTCATCCATTAAGTATACTATCCATCCATCTACATTGTATACCTGTGGTGGCTTTTTTTATATACTAGTAGTTTAGCAGTCTGCTGACAGTGTCCACCAGGTCCATTATACTGTATATAGCAGTACGGTAGGCCACTGCTGTACCTACCTCTGTGTCGTCTCTCGTCATCCATTAAGTATACTATCCATCCATCTACATTGTATACCTGTGGTGGCTTTTTTTTATACTAGTAGTTTAGCAGTCTGCTGACAGTGTCCACCAGGTCCATTATACTGTATATAGCAGTACGGTAGGCCACTGCTGTACCTACCTCTGTGTCATCACTCGTCATCCATTAAGTATACTATACATCCATCTACATTGTATACCTGTGGTGGCTTTTTTTTTATACTAGTAGTTTAGCAGTCTGCTGACAGTGTCCACCATGTCCATTATACTGTATATAGCAGTACGGTAGGCCACTGCTGTACCTACCTCTGTGTCGTCACTCGTCATCCATAAAGTATACTATCCATCCATCTACATTGTATACCTGTGGTGGCTTTTTTTTTTATACTAGTAGTTTAGCAGTCTGCTGACAGTGTCCACCAGGTCCATTATACTGTATATAGCAGTACGGTAGGCCACTGCTGTACCTACCTCTGTGTCGTCACTCGTCATCCATTAAGTATACTATCCATCCATCTACATTGTATACCTGTGGTGGCTTTTTTTTTATACTAGTAGTTTAGCAGTCTGCTGACAGTGTCCACCAGGTCCATTATACTGTATATAGCAGTACGGTAGGCCACTGCTGTACCTACCTCTGTGTCGTCACTTGTCATCCATTAAGTATACTATCCATCCATCTACATTGTATACCTGTGGTGGCTTTTTTTTATACTAGTAGTTTAGCAGTCTGCTGACAGTGTCCATCAGGTCCATTATACTGTATATAGCAGTACAGTAGGCCACTGCTGTACCTACCTCTGTGTCGTCACTCGTCATCTATTAAGTATACTATCCATCCATCTACATTGTATACCTGTGGTGGCTTTTTTTTATACTAGTAGTTTAGCAGTCTGCTGACAGTGTCCACCAGGTCCATTATACTGTATATAGCAGTATGGTAGGCCACTGCTGTACATACCTCTGTGTCGTCACTCGTCATCCATAAAGTATACTATCCATCCATCTACACTGTATACCTGTGGTGGCTTTTTTTTTATACTAGTAGTTTAGCAGTCTGCTGACAGTGTCCACCAGGTCCATTATACTGTATAAAGCAGTACGGTAGGCCACTGCTGTACCTACCACTGTGTCGTCACTCGTCATCCATAAAGTATACTATCCATCCATCTACATTGTATACCTGTGGTGGCTTTTTTTTTTATACTAGTAGTTTAGCAGTCTGCTGACAGTGTCCACCAGGTCCATTATACTGTATATAGCAGTACGGTAGGCCACTGCTGTACCTACCTCTGTGTCGTCACTCGTCATCCATTAAGTATACTATCCATCCATCTACATTGTATACCTGTGGTGGCTTTTTTTTATACTAGTAGTTTAGCAGTCTGCTGACAGTGTGAACCAGGTCCATTATACTGTATATAGCAGTACGGTAGGCCACTGCTGTACCTACCTCTGTGTCGTCACTCGTCATCCATTAAGTATACTATCCATCCATCTATATTGTATACCTGTGGTGGCTTTTTTTTATACTAGTAGTTTAGCAGTCTGCTGACAGTGTCCACCAGGTCCATTATACTGTATATAGCAGTACGGTAGGCCACTGCTGTACCTACCTCTGTCTCATCACTCGTCATCCATAAAGTATACTATCCATCCATCTACATTGTATACCTGTAGTGGCTTTTTTTTATACTAGTAGTTTAGCAGTCTGCTGACAGTGTCCACCAGGTCCATTATACTGTATATAGCAGTACGGTAGGCCACTACTGTACCTACCTCTGTGTTGTCTCTCGTCATCCATTAAGTATACTATCCATCCATCTACATTGTATACCTGTGGTGGCTTTTTTTTAATACTAGTAGTTTAGCAGTCTGCTGACAGTGTCCACCAGGTCCATTATACTGTATATAGCAGTACGGTAGGCCACTGCTGTACCTACCTCTGTGTCGTCACTCGTCATCCATTAAGTATACTATCCATCCATCTACATTGTATACCTGTGGTGGCTTTTTTTATATACTAGTAGTTTAGCAGTCTGCTGACAGTGTCCACCAGGTCCATTATACTGTATATAGCAGTACGGTAGGCCACTGCTGTACCTACCTCTGTGTCGTCTCTCGTCATCCATTAAGTATACTATCCATCCATCTACATTGTATACCTGTGGTGGCTTTTTTTTATACTAGTAGTTTAGCAGTCTGCTGACAGTGTCCATCAGGTCCATTATACTGTATATAGCAGTACGGTAGGCCACTGCTGTACCTACCTCTGTGTCGTCTCTCGTCATCCATTAAGTATACTATCCATCCATCTACATTGTATACCTGTGGTGGCTTTTTTTTATACTAGTAGTTTAGCAGTTTGCTGACAGTGTGAACCAGGTCCATTATACTGTATATAGCAGTACGGTAGGCCACTGCTGTACCTACCTCTGTGTCGTCACTCGTCATCCATTAAGTATACTATCCATCCATCTACATTGTATACCTGTGGTGGCTTTTTTTTTATACTAGTAGTTTAGCAGTCTGCTGACAGTGTCCACCAGGTCCATTATACTGTATATAGCAGTACGGTAGGCCACTGCTGTACCTACCTCTGTGTCGTCACTCGTCATCCATAAAGTATACTATCCATCCATCTACATTGTATACCTGTGGTGGCTTTTTTTTATATACTAGTAGTTTAGCAGTCTGCTGACAGTGTCCATCAGGTCCATTATACTGTATATAGCAGTACAGTAGGCCACTGCTGTACCTACCTCTGTGTCGTCACTCGTCATCCATTAAGTATACTATCCATCCATCTACATTGTATACCTGTGGTGGCTTTTTTTTATACTAGTAGTTTAGCAGTCTGCTGACAGTGTCCACCAGGTCCATTATACTGTATATAGCAGTATGGTAGGCCACTGCTGTACATACCTCTGTGTCGTCACTCGTCATCCATAAAGTATACTATCCATCAATCTACACTGTATACCTGTGGTGGCTTTTTTTTATACTAGTAGTTTAGCAGTCTGCTGACAGTGTCCACCAGGTCCATTATACTGTATATAGCAGTACGGTAGGCCACTGCTGTACCTACCACTGTGTCGTCACTCGTCATCCATAAAGTATACTATCCATCCATCTACATTGTATACCTGTGGTGGCTTTTTTTTTATACTAGTAGTTTAGCAGTCTGCTGACAGTGTCCACCAGGTCCATTATACTGTATATAGCAGTACGGTAGGCCACTGCTGTACCTACCTCTGTGTCGTCACTCGTCATCCATTAAGTATACTATCCATCCATCTACATTGTATACCTGTGGTGGCTTTTTTTATACTAGTAGTTTAGCAGTCTGCTGACAGTGTGAACCAGGTCCATTATACTGTATATAGCAGTACGGTAGGCCACTGCTGTACCTACCTCTGTGTCGTCACTCGTCATCCATTAAGTATACTATCCATCCATCTACATTGTATACCTGTGGTGGCTTTTTTTTATACTAGTAGTTTAGCAGTCTGCTGACAGTGTCCACCAGGTCCATTATACTGTATATAGCAGTACGGTAGGCCACTGCTGTACCTACCTCTGTCTCATCACTCGTCATCCATAAAGTATACTATCCATCCATCTACATTGTATACCTGTGGTGGCTTTTTTTTTATACTAGTAGTTTAGCAGTCTGCTGACAGTGTCCACCAGGTCCATTATACTGTATATAGCAGTACGGCAGGCCACTACTCTACCTACCTCTGTGTCGTCACTCGTCATCCATTAAGTATACTATCCATCCATCTACATTGTATACCTGTGGTGGCTTTTTTTTATACTAGTAGTTTAGCAGTCTGCTGACAGTGTCCACCAGGTCCATTATACTGTATATAGCAGTACGGTAGGCCACTGCTGTACCTACCTCTGTCTCATCACTCGTCATCCATAAAGTATACTATCCATCCATCTACATTGTATACCTGTAGTGGCTTTTTTTTATACTAGTAGTTTAGCAGTCTGCTGACAGTGTCCACCAGGTCCATTATACTGTATATAGCAGTACGGTAGGCCACTACTGTACCTACCTCTGTGTCGTCTCTCGTCATCCATTAAGTATACTATCCATCCATCTACATTGTATACCTGTGGTGGCTTTTTTTTAATACTAGTAGTTTAGCAGTCTGCTGACAGTGTCCACCAGGTCCATTATACTGTATATAGCAGTACGGTAGGCCACTGCTGTACCTACCTCTGTGTCGTCACTCGTCATCCATTAAGTATACTATCCATCCATCTACATTGTATACCTGTGGTGGCTTTTTTTATATACTAGTAGTTTAGCAGTCTGCTGACAGTGTCCACCAGGTCCATTATACTGTATATAGCAGTACGGTAGGCCACTGCTGTACCTACCTCTGTGTCGTCTCTCGTCATCCATTAAGTATACTATCCATCCATCTACATTGTATACCTGTGGTGGCTTTTTTTTATACTAGTAGTTTAGCAGTTTGCTGACAGTGTGAACCAGGTCCATTATACTGTATATAGCAGTACGGTAGGCCACTGCTGTACCTACCTCTGTGTCGTCACTCGTCATCCATTAAGTATACTATCCATCCATCTACATTGTATACCTGTGGTGGCTTTTTTTTTATACTAGTAGTTTAGCAGTCTGCTGACAGTGTCCACCAGGTCCATTATACTGTATATAGCAGTACGGTAGGCCACTGCTGTACCTACCTCTGTGTCGTCACTCGTCATCCATAAAGTATACTATCCATCCATCTACATTGTATACCTGTGGTGGCTTTTTTTTTTATACTAGTAGTTTAGCAGTCTGCTGACAGTGTCCACCAGGTCCATTATACTGTATATAGCAGTACGGTAGGCCACTGCTGTACCTACCTCTGTGTCGTCACTCGTCATCCATTAAGTATACTATCCATCCATCTACATTGTATACCTGTGGTGGCTTTTTTTTATACTAGTAGTTTAGCAGTCTGCTGACAGTGTCCACCAGGTCCATTATACTGTATATAGCAGTACGGTAGGCCACTGCTGTACCTACCTCTGTGTCGTCACTCGTCATCCATTAAGTATACTATCCATCCATCTACATTGTATACCTGTGGTGGCTTTTTTTTATATACTAGTAGTTTAGCAGTCTGCTGACAGTGTCCATCAGGTCCATTATACTGTATATAGCAGTACAGTAGGCCACTGCTGTACCTACCTCTGTGTCGTCACTCGTCATCCATTAAGTATACTATCCATCCATCTACATTGTATACCTGTGGTGGCTTTTTTTTATACTAGTAGTTTAGCAGTCTGCTGACAGTGTCCACCAGGTCCATTATACTGTATATAGCAGTATGGTAGGCCACTGCTGTACATACCTCTGTGTCGTCACTCGTCATCCATAAAGTATACTATCCATCAATCTACACTGTATACCTGTGGTGGCTTTTTTTTATACTAGTAGTTTAGCAGTCTGCTGACAGTGTCCACCAGGTCCATTATACTGTATATAGCAGTACGGTAGGCCACTGCTGTACCTACCACTGTGTCGTCACTCGTCATCCATAAAGTATACTATCCATCCATCTACATTGTATACCTGTGGTGGCTTTTTTTTTATACTAGTAGTTTAGCAGTCTGCTGACAGTGTCCACCAGGTCCATTATACTGTATATAGCAGTACGGTAGGCCACTGCTGTACCTACCTCTGTGTCGTCACTCGTCATCCATTAAGTATACTATCCATCCATCTACATTGTATACCTGTGGTGGCTTTTTTTATACTAGTAGTTTAGCAGTCTGCTGACAGTGTGAACCAGGTCCATTATACTGTATATAGCAGTACGGTAGGCCACTGCTGTACCTACCTCTGTGTCGTCACTCGTCATCCATTAAGTATACTATCCATCCATCTACATTGTATACCTGTGGTGGCTTTTTTTTATACTAGTAGTTTAGCAGTCTGCTGACAGTGTCCACCAGGTCCATTATACTGTATATAGCAGTACGGTAGGCCACTGCTGTACCTACCTCTGTCTCATCACTCGTCATCCATAAAGTATACTATCCATCCATCTACATTGTATACCTGTGGTGGCTTTTTTTTTATACTAGTAGTTTAGCAGTCTGCTGACAGTGTCCACCAGGTCCATTATACTGTATATAGCAGTACGGCAGGCCACTACTCTACCTACCTCTGTGTCGTCACTCGTCATCCATTAAGTATACTATCCATCCATCTACATTGTATACCTGTGGTGGCTTTTTTTTATACTAGTAGTTTAGCAGTCTGCTGACAGTGTCCACCAGGTCCATTATACTGTATATAGCAGTACGGTAGGCCACTGCTGTACCTACCTCTGTCTCATCACTCGTCATCCATAAAGTATACTATCCATCCATCTACATTGTATACCTGTAGTGGCTTTTTTTTATACTAGTAGTTTAGCAGTCTGCTGACAGTGTCCACCAGGTCCATTATACTGTATATAGCAGTACGGTAGGCCACTACTGTACCTACCTCTGTGTCGTCTCTCGTCATCCATTAAGTATACTATCCATCCATCTACATTGTATACCTGTGGTGGCTTTTTTTTAATACTAGTAGTTTAGCAGTCTGCTGACAGTGTCCACCAGGTCCATTATACTGTATATAGCAGTACGGTAGGCCACTGCTGTACCTACCTCTGTGTCGTCACTCGTCATCCATTAAGTATACTATCCATCCATCTACATTGTATACCTGTGGTGGCTTTTTTTATATACTAGTAGTTTAGCAGTCTGCTGACAGTGTCCACCAGGTCCATTATACTGTATATAGCAGTACGGTAGGCCACTGCTGTACCTACCTCTGTGTCGTCTCTCGTCATCCATTAAGTATACTATCCATCCATCTACATTGTATACCTGTGGTGGCTTTTTTTTATACTAGTAGTTTAGCAGTCTGCTGACAGTGTCCATCAGGTCCATTATACTGTATATAGCAGTACGGTAGGCCACTGCTGTACCTACCTCTGTGTCGTCTCTCGTCATCCATTAAGTATACTATCCATCCATCTACATTGTATACCTGTGGTGGCTTTTTTTTATACTAGTAGTTTAGCAGTTTGCTGACAGTGTGAACCAGGTCCATTATACTGTATATAGCAGTACGGTAGGCCACTGCTGTACCTACCTCTGTGTCGTCACTCGTCATCCATTAAGTATACTATCCATCCATCTACATTGTATACCTGTGGTGGCTTTTTTTTTATACTAGTAGTTTAGCAGTCTGCTGACAGTGTCCACCAGGTCCATTATACTGTATATAGCAGTACGGTAGGCCACTGCTGTACCTACCTCTGTGTCGTCACTCGTCATCCATAAAGTATACTATCCATCCATCTACATTGTATACCTGTGGTGGCTTTTTTTTTTATACTAGTAGTTTAGCAGTCTGCTGACAGTGTCCACCAGGTCCATTATACTGTATATAGCAGTACGGTAGGCCACTGCTGTACCTACCTCTGTGTCGTCACTCGTCATCCATTAAGTATACTATCCATCCATCTACATTGTATACCTGTGGTGGCTTTTTTTTTATACTAGTAGTTTAGCAGTCTGCTGACAGTGTCCACCAGGTCCATTATACTGTATATAGCAGTACGGTAGGCCACTGCTGTACCTACCTCTGTGTCGTCACTCGTCATCCATTAAGTATACTATCCATCCATCTACATTGTATACCTGTGGTGGCTTTTTTTTATATACTAGTAGTTTAGCAGTCTGCTGACAGTGTCCATCAGGTCCATTATACTGTATATAGCAGTACAGTAGGCCACTGCTGTACCTACCTCTGTGTCGTCACTCGTCATCCATTAAGTATACTATCCATCCATCTACATTGTATACCTGTGGTGGCTTTTTTTATACTAGTAGTTTAGCAGTCTGCTGACAGTGTCCACCAGGTCCATTATACTGTATATAGCAGTATGGTAGGCCACTGCTGTACATACCTCTGTGTCGTCACTCGTCATCCATAAAGTATACTATCCATCAATCTACACTGTATACCTGTGGTGGCTTTTTTTTATACTAGTAGTTTAGCAGTCTGCTGACAGTGTCCACCAGGTCCATTATACTGTATATAGCAGTACGGTAGGCCACTGCTGTACCTACCACTGTGTCGTCACTCGTCATCCATAAAGTATACTATCCATCCATCTACATTGTATACCTGTGGTGGCTTTTTTTTTATACTAGTAGTTTAGCAGTCTGCTGACAGTGTCCACCAGGTCCATTATACTGTATATAGCAGTACGGTAGGCCACTGCTGTACCTACCTCTGTGTCGTCACTCGTCATCCATTAAGTATACTATCCATCCATCTACATTGTATACCTGTGGTGGCTTTTTTTATACTAGTAGTTTAGCAGTCTGCTGACAGTGTGAACCAGGTCCATTATACTGTATATAGCAGTACGGTAGGCCACTGCTGTACCTACCTCTGTGTCGTCACTCGTCATCCATTAAGTATACTATCCATCCATCTACATTGTATACCTGTGGTGGCTTTTTTTTTATACTAGTAGTTTAGCAGTCTGCTGACAGTGTCCACCAGGTCCATTATACTGTATATAGCAGTACGGTAGGCCACTGCTGTACCTACCTCTGTCTCATCACTCGTCATCCATAAAGTATACTATCCATCCATCTACATTGTATACCTGTGGTGGCTTTTTTTTTATACTAGTAGTTTAGCAGTCTGCTGACAGTGTCCACCAGGTCCATTATACTGTATATAGCAGTACGGCAGGCCACTACTGTACCTACCTCTGTGTCGTCACTCGTCATCCATTAAGTATACTATCCATCCATCTACATTGTATACCTGTGGTGGCTTTTTTTTTATACTAGTAGTTTAGCAGTCTGCTGACAGTGTCCACCAGGTCCATTATACTGTATATAGCAGTACGGTAGGCCACTGCTGTACCTACCTCTGTGTCGTCACTCGTCATCCATAAAGTATACTATCCATCCATCTGCATTGTATACCTGTGGTGGCTTTTTTTTATACTAGTAGTTTAGCAGTCTGCCGACAGTGGCCACCAGGTCCATTATACTGTATATAGCAGTACAGTAGGCCACTGCTGTACCTACCTCTGTGTCGTCACTCGTCATCCATAAAGTATACTATCCATCCATCTACATTGTATACCTGTGGTGGCTTTTTTTTTTATACTAGTAGTTTAGCAGTCTGCTGACAGTGTCCACCAGGTCCATTATACTGTATATAGCAGTACGGTAGGCCACTACTGTACCTACCTCTGTGTCGTCACTCGTCATCTATAAAGTATACTATCCATCCATCTACATTGTATACCTGTGGTGGCTTTTTTTTATATACTAGTAGTTTAGCAGTCTGCTGACAGTGTCCACCAGGTCCATTATACTGTATATAGCAGTACGGTAGGCCACTGCTGTACCTACCTCTGTGTCGTCACTCGTCATCCATAAAGTATACTATCCATCCATCTACATTGTATACCTGTGGTGGCTTTTTTTATACTAGTAGTTTAGCAGTCTGCCGACAGTGGCCACCAGGTCCATTATACTGTATATAGCAGTACGGTAGGCCACTGCTGTACCTACCTCTGTGTCGTCTCTCGTCATCCATTAAGTATACTATCCATCCATCTACATTGTATACCTGTGGTGGCTTTTTTTTATACTAGTAGTTTAGCAGTCTGCTGACAGTGTCCACCAGATCCATTATACTGTATATAGCAGTACGGTAGGCCACTGCTGTACCTACCTCTGTGTCGTCACTCGTCATCCATAAAGTATACTATCCATCCATCTACATTGTATACCTGTGGTGGCTTTTTTTTAATACTAGTAGTTTAGCAGTCTGCTGACAGTGTCCACCAGGTCCATTATACTGTATATAGCAGTACGGTAGGCCACTGCTGTACCTACCTCTGTGTCGTCACTCGTCATCCATTAAGTATACTATCCATCCATCTACATTGTATACCTGTGGTGGCTTTTTTTTATACTAGTAGTTTAGCAGTCTGCTGACAGTGTCCACCAGGTCCATTATACTGTATATAGCAGTACGGTAGGCCACTGCTGTACCTACCTCTGTGTCGTCACTCGTCATCCATAAAGTATACTATCCATCCATCTACATTGTATACCTGTGGTGGCTTTTTTTTATACTAGTAGTTTAGCAGTCTGCTGACAGTGTGAACCAGGTCCATTATACTGTATATAGCAGTACGGTAGGCCACTGCTGTACCTACCTCTGTGTCGTCACTCGTCATCCATTAAGTATACTATCCATCCATCTACATTGTATACCTGTGGTGGCTTTTTTTTTATACTAGTAGTTTAGCAGTCTGCTGACAGTGTCCACCAGGTCCATTATACTGTATATAGCAGTACGGTAGGCCACTGCTGTACCTACCTCTGTCTCATCACTCGTCATCCATAAAGTATACTATCCATCCATCTACATTGCATACCTGTGGTGGCTTTTTTTTTATACTAGTAGTTTAGCAGTCTGCTGACAGTGTCCACCAGGTCCATTATACTGTATATAGCAGTACGGTAGGCCACTGCTGTACCTATCCTGTGTCGTCACTCGTCATCCATAAAGTATACTATCCATCCATCTACATTGTATACCTGTGGTGGCTTTTTTTTATACTAGTAGTTTAGCAGTCTGCTGACAGTGTGAACCAGGTCCATTATACTGTATATAGCAGTACGGTAGGCCACTGCTGTACCTACCTCTGTGTCGTCACTCGTCATCCATTAAGTATACTATCCATCCATCTGCATTGTATACCTGTGGTGGCTTTTTTTATACTAGTAGTTTAGCAGTCTGCCGACAGTGGCCACCAGGCCCATTATACTGTATATAGCAGTACGGTAGGCCACTGCTGTACCTACCTCTGTGTCGTCTCTCGTCATCCATTAAGTATACTATCCATCCATCTACATTGTATACCTGTGGTGGCTTTTTTTATACTAGTAGTTTAGCAGTCTGCTGACAGTGTCCACCAGGTCCATTATACTGTATATAGCAGTACAGTAGGCCACTGCTGTACCTACCTCTGTGTCGTCACTCGTCATCCATAAAGTATACTATCCATCCATCTACATTGTATACCTGTGGTGGCTTTTTTTTAATACTAGTAGTTTAGCAGTCTGCTGACAGTGTCCACCAGGTCCATTATACTGTATATAGCAGTACGGTAGGCCACTGCTGTACCTACCTCTGTGTCGTCACTCGTCATCCATTAAGTATACTATCCATCCATCTACATTGTATACCTGTGGTGGCTTTTTTTTTATACTAGTAGTTTAGCAGTCTGCTGACAGTGTCCACCAGGTCCATTATACTGTATATAGCAGTACGGTAGGCCACTGCTGTACCTACCTCTGTGTCGTCTCTCGTCATCCATAAAGTATACTATTCATCCATCTACATTGTATACCTGTGGTGGCTTTTTTTTTTATACTAGTAGTTTAGCAGTCTGCTGACAGTGTCCACCAGGTCCATTATACTGTATATAGCAGTACGGTAGGCCACTGCTGTACCTACCTCTGTGTCGTCACTCGTCATCCATTAAGTATACTATCCGTCCATCTACATTGTATACCTGTGGTGACTTTTTTTTTTATACTAGTAGTTTAGCAGTCTGCTGACAGTGTCCACCATGTCCATTATACTGTATATAGCAGTACGGTAGGCCACTGCTGTACCTACCTCTGTGTCGTCACTCGTCATCCATAAAGTATACTATCCTTCCATCTACATTGTATACCTGTGGTGGCTTTTTTTTTATACTAGTAGTTTAGCAGTCTGCTGACAGTGTCCATCAGGTCCATTATACTGTATATAGCAGTACGGTAGGCCACTGCTGTACCTACCTCTGTGTTGTCACTCGTCATCCATAAAGTATACTATCCATCCATCTACATTGTATACCTGTGGTGGCTTTTTTTTATACTAGTAGTTTAGCAGTCTGCTGATAGTGTCCACCAGGTCCATTATACTGTATATAGCAGTACGGTAGGCCACTGCTGTACCTACCTCTGTCTCGTCACTCGTCATTCATTAAGTATACTATCCATCCATCTACACTGTATACCTGTGGTGGCTTTTTTTTATACTAGTAGTTTAGCAGTCTGCTGACAGTGTCCACCAGGTCCATTATACTGTATATAGCAGTACGGTAGGCCACTGCTGTACCTACCTCTGTGTCGTCACTCGTCATCCATAAAGTATACTATCCATCCATCTACATTGTATACCTGTGGTGGCTTTTTTTTTTTATACTAGTAGTTTAGCAGTCTGCTGACAGTGTCCACCAGGTCCATTATACTGTATATAGCAGTACGGTAGGCCACTGCTGTACCTACCTCTGTGTCATCACTCGTCATCCATTAAGTATACTATACATCCATCTACATTGTATACCTGTGGTGGCTTTTTTTTTATACTAGTAGTTTAGCAGTCTGCTGACAGTGTCCACCATGTCCATTATACTGTATATAGCAGTACGGTAGGCCACTGCTGTACCTACCTCTGTGTCGTCACTCGTCATCCATAAAGTATACTATCCATCCATCTACATTGTATACCTGTGGTGGCTTTTTTTTTTATACTAGTAGTTTAGCAGTCTGCTGACAGTGTCCACCAGGTCCATTATACTGTATATAGCAGTACGGTAGGCCACTGCTGTACCTACCTCTGTGTCGTCACTCGTCATCCATTAAGTATACTATCCATCCATCTACATTGTATACCTGTGGTGGCTTTTTTTTTATACTAGTAGTTTAGCAGTCTGCTGACAGTGTCCACCAGGTCCATTATACTGTATATAGCAGTACGGTAGGCCACTGCTGTACCTACCTCTGTGTCGTCACTTGTCATCCATTAAGTATACTATCCATCCATCTACATTGTATACCTGTGGTGGCTTTTTTTTATACTAGTAGTTTAGCAGTCTGCTGACAGTGTCCATCAGGTCCATTATACTGTATATAGCAGTACAGTAGGCCACTGCTGTACCTACCTCTGTGTCGTCACTCGTCATCTATTAAGTATACTATCCATCCATCTACATTGTATACCTGTGGTGGCTTTTTTTTATACTAGTAGTTTAGCAGTCTGCTGACAGTGTCCACCAGGTCCATTATACTGTATATAGCAGTATGGTAGGCCACTGCTGTACATACCTCTGTGTCGTCACTCGTCATCCATAAAGTATACTATCCATCCATCTACATTGTATACCTGTGGTGGCTTTTTTTTTTATACTAGTAGTTTAGCAGTCTGCTGACAGTGTCCACCAGGTCCATTATACTGTATATAGCAGTACGGTAGGCCACTGCTGTACCTACCTCTGTGTCGTCACTCGTCATCCATTAAGTATACTATCCATCCATCTACATTGTATACCTGTGGTGGCTTTTTTTTATACTAGTAGTTTAGCAGTCTGCTGACAGTGTGAACCAGGTCCATTATACTGTATATAGCAGTACGGTAGGCCACTGCTGTACCTACCTCTGTGTCGTCACTCGTCATCCATTAAGTATACTATCCATCCATCTATATTGTATACCTGTGGTGGCTTTTTTTTTATACTAGTAGTTTAGCAGTCTGCTGACAGTGTCCACCAGGTCCATTATACTGTATATAGCAGTACGGTAGGCCACTGCTGTACCTACCTCTGTCTCATCACTCGTCATCCATAAAGTATACTATCCATCCATCTACATTGTATACCTGTAGTGGCTTTTTTTTATACTAGTAGTTTAGCAGTCTGCTGACAGTGTCCACCAGGTCCATTATACTGTATATAGCAGTACGGTAGGCCACTACTGTACCTACCTCTGTGTCGTCTCTCGTCATCCATTAAGTATACTATCCATCCATCTACATTGTATACCTGTGGTGGCTTTTTTTTAATACTAGTAGTTTAGCAGTCTGCTGACAGTGTCCACCAGGTCCATTATACTGTATATAGCAGTACGGTAGGCCACTGCTGTACCTACCTCTGTGTCGTCACTCGTCATCCATTAAGTATACTATCCATCCATCTACATTGTATACCTGTGGTGGCTTTTTTTATATACTAGTAGTTTAGCAGTCTGCTGACAGTGTCCACCAGGTCCATTATACTGTATATAGCAGTACGGTAGGCCACTGCTGTACCTACCTCTGTGTCGTCTCTCGTCATCCATAAAGTATACTATCCATCCATCTACATTGTATACCTGTGGTGGCTTTTTTTTTTATACTAGTAGTTTAGCAGTCTGCTGACAGTGTCCACCAGGTCCATTATACTGTATATAGCAGTACGGTAGGCCACTGCTGTACCTACCTCTGTGTCGTCACTCGTCATCCATAAAGTATACTATCCATCCATCTACATTGTATACCAGTGGTGGCTTTTTTAATACTAGTAGTTTAGCAGTCTGCCGACAGTGGCCACCAGGTCCATTATACTGTATATAGCAGTACGGTAGGCCACTGCTGTACCTACCTCTGTGTCGTCTCTCGTCATCCATTAAGTATACTATCCATCCATCTACATTGTATACCTGTGGTGGCTTTTTTTTATACTAGTAGTTTAGCAGTCTGCTGACAGTGTCCACCAGGTCCATTATACTGTATATAGCAGTACAGTAGGCCACTGCTGTACCTACCTCTGTGTCGTCACTCGTCATCCATAAAGTATACTATCCATCCATCTACATTGTACACCTGTGGTGGCTTTTTTAATACTAGTAGTTTAGCAGTCTGCCGACAGTGGCCACCAGGTCCATTATACTGTATATAGCAGTACGGTAGGCCACTGCTGTACCTACCTCTGTGTCGTCTCTCGTCATCCATTAAGTATACTATCCATCCATCTACACTGTATACCTGTGGTGGCTTTTTTTTATACTAGTAGTTTAGCAGTTTGCTGACAGTGTGAACCAGGTCCATTATACTGTATATAGCAGTACGGTAGGCCACTGCTGTACCTACCTCTGTGTCGTCACTCGTCATCCATTAAGTATACTATCCATCCATCTACATTGTATACCTGTGGTGGCTTTTTTTTTATACTAGTAGTTTAGCAGTCTGCTGACAGTGTCCACCAGGTCCATTATACTGTATATAGCAGTACGGTAGGCCACTGCTGTACCTACCTCTGTGTCGTCACTCGTCATCCATAAAGTATACTATCCATCCATCTACATTGTATACCTGTGGTGGCTTTTTTTTTATACTAGTAGTTTAGCAGTCTGCTGACAGTGTCCACCAGGTCCATTATACTGTATATAGCAGTACGGTAGGCCACTGCTGTACCTACCTCTGTGTCGTCACTCGTCATCCATTAAGTATACTATCCATCCATCTACATTGTATACCTGTGGTGGCTTTTTTTTTATACTAGTAGTTTAGCAGTCTGCTGACAGTGTCCACCAGGTCCATTATACTGTATATAGCAGTACGGTAGGCCACTGCTGTACCTACCTCTGTGTCGTCACTCGTCATCCATTAAGTATACTATCCATCCATCTACATTGTATACCTGTGGTGGCTTTTTTTTATATACTAGTAGTTTAGCAGTCTGCTGACAGTGTCCATCAGGTCCATTATACTGTATATAGCAGTACAGTAGGCCACTGCTGTACCTACCTCTGTGTCGTCACTCGTCATCCATTAAGTATACTATCCATCCATCTACATTGTATACCTGTGGTGGCTTTTTTTTATACTAGTAGTTTAGCAGTCTGCTGACAGTGTCCACCAGGTCCATTATACTGTATATAGCAGTATGGTAGGCCACTGCTGTACATACCTCTGTGTCGTCACTCGTCATCCATAAAGTATACTATCCATCCATCTACACTGTATACCTGTGGTGGCTTTTTTTTATACTAGTAGTTTAGCAGTCTGCTGACAGTGTCCACCAGGTCCATTATACTGTATATAGCAGTACGGTAGGCCACTGCTGTACCTACCACTGTGTCGTCACTCGTCATCCATAAAGTATACTATCCATCCATCTACATTGTATACCTGTGGTGGCTTTTTTTTTATACTAGTAGTTTAGCAGTCTGCTGACAGTGTCCACCAGGTCCATTATACTGTATATAGCAGTACGGTAGGCCACTGCTGTACCTACCTCTGTGTCGTCACTCGTCATCCATTAAGTATACTATCCATCCATCTACATTGTATACCTGTGGTGGCTTTTTTTTATACTAGTAGTTTAGCAGTCTGCTGACAGTGTGAACCAGGTCCATTATACTGTATATAGCAGTACGGTAGGCCACTGCTGTACCTACCTCTGTGTCGTCACTCGTCATCCATAAAGTATACTATCCATCCATCTGCATTGTATACCTGTGGTGGCTTTTTTTTTATACTAGTAGTTTAGCAGTCTGCCGACAGTGGCCACCAGGTCCATTATACTGTATATAGCAGTACAGTAGGCCACTGCTGTACCTACCTCTGTGTCGTCACTCGTCATCCATAAAGTATACTATCCATCCATCTACATTGTATACCTGTGGTGGCTTTTTTTTTATACTAGTAGTTTAGCAGTCTGCTGACAGTGTCCACCAGGTCCATTATACTGTATATAGCAGTACGGTAGGCCACTACTGTACCTACCTCTGTGTCGTCACTCGTCATCTATAAAGTATACTATCCATCCATCTACATTGTATACCTGTGGTGGCTTTTTTTTATATACTAGTAGTTTAGCAGTCTGCTGACAGTGTCCACCAGGTCCATTATACTGTATATAGGAGTACGGTAGGCCACTGCTGTACCTACCTCTGTGTCGTCACTCGTCATCCATAAAGTATACTATCCATCCATCTACATTGAATACCTGTGGTGGCTTTTTTTATACTAGTAGTTTAGCAGTCTGCCGACAGTGGCCACCAGGTCCATTATACTGTATATAGCAGTACGGTAGGCCACTGCTGTACCTACCTCTGTGTCGTCTCTCGTCATCCATTAAGTATACTATCCATCCATCTACATTGTATACCTGTGGTGGCTTTTTTTTATACTAGTAGTTTAGCAGTCTGCTGACAGTGTCCACCAGATCCATTATACTGTATATAGCAGTACGGTAGGCCACTGCTGTACCTACCTCTGTGTCGTCACTCGTCATCCATAAAGTATACTATCCATCCATCTACATTGTATACCTGTGGTGGCTTTTTTTTAATACTAGTAGTTTAGCAGTCTGCTGACAGTGTCCACCAGGTCCATTATACTGTATATAGCAGTACGGTAGGCCACTGCTGTACCTACCTCTGTGTCGTCACTCATCATCCATTAAGTATACTATCCATCCATCTACATTGTATACCTGTGGTGGCTTTTTTTATATACTAGTAGTTTAGCAGTCTGCTGACAGTGTCCACCAGGTCCATTATACTGTATATAGCAGTACGGTAGGCCACTGCTGTACCTACCTCTGTGTCGTCTCTCGTCATCCATAAAGTATACTATCCATCCATCTACATTGTATACCTGTGGTGGCTTTTTTTTTATACTAGTAGTTTAGCAGTCTGCTGACAGTGTCCACCAGGTCCATTATACTGTATATAGCAGTACGGTAGGCCACTGCTGTACCTACCTCTGTGTCGTCACTCGTCATCCATTAAGTATACTATCCATCCATCTACATTGTATACCTGTGGTGGCTTTTTTTTTTATACTAGTAGTTTAGCAGTCTGCTGACAGTGTCCACCAGGTCCATTATACTGTATATAGCAGTACGGTAGGCCACTGCTGTACCTACCTCTGTGTCGTCACTCGTCATCCATTAAGTATACTATCCATCCATCTACATTGTATACCTGTGGTGGCTTTTTTTTTATACTAGTAGTTTAGCAGTCTGCTGACAGTGTCCACCAGGTCCATTATACTGTATATAGCAGTACGGTAGGCCACTGCTGTACCTACCTCTGTGTCGTCACTCGTCATCCATTAAGTATACTATCCATCCATCTACATTGTATACCTGTGGTGGCTTTTTTTTATACTAGTAGTTTAGCAGTCTGCTGACAGTGTCCATCAGGTCCATTATACTGTATATAGCAGTACAGTAGGCCACTGCTGTACCTACCTCTGTGTCGTCACTCGTCATCCATTAAGTAAACTATCCATCCATCTACATTGTATACCTGTGGTGGCTTTTTTTTATATACTAGTAGTTTAGCAGTCTGCTGACAGTGTCCACCAGGTCCATTATACTGTATATAGCAGTACGGTAGGCCACTGCTGTACCTACCTCTGTGTCGTCACTCGTCATCCATAAAGTATACTATCCATCCATCTACATTGTATACCTGTGGTGGCTTTTTTAATACTAGTAGTTTAGCAGTCTGCCGACAGTGTCCACCAGGTCCATTATACTGTATATAGCAGTACGGTAGGCCACTGCTGTACCTACCTCTGTGTCGTCACTCATCATCCATTAAGTATACTATCCATCCATCTACATTGTATACCTGTGGTGGCTTTTTTTTATACTAGTAGTTTAGCAGTCTGCTGACAGTGTCCATCAGGTCCATTATACTGTATATAGCAGTACAGTAGGCCACTGCTGTACCTACCTCTGTGTCGTCACTCGTCATCCATAAAGTATACTATCCATCCATCTACATTGTATACCTGTGGTGGCTTTTTTTTTATACTAGTAGTTTAGCAGTCTGCTGACAGTGTCCACCAGGTCCATTATACTGTATATAGCAGTACGGTAGGCCACTGCTGTACCTACCTCTGTGTCGTCACTCGTCATCTATAAAGTATACTATCCATCCATCTACATTGTATACCTGTGGTGGCTTTTTTAATACTAGTAGTTTAGCAGTCTGCCGACAGTGGCCACCAGGTCCATTATACTGTATATAGCAGTACAGTAGGCCACTGCTGCACCTACCTCTGTGTCGTCTCTCGTCATCCATTAAGTATACTATCCATCCATCTACATTGTATACCTGTGGTGGCTTTTTTTTATACTAGTAGTTTAGCAGTCTGCTGACAGTGTCCACCAGGTCCATTATACTGTATATAGCAGTACAGTAGGCCACTGCTGTACCTACCTCTGTGTCGTCACTCGTCATCCATAAAGTATACTATCCATCCATCTACATTGTATACCTGTGGTGGCTTTTTTTTTATACAAGTAGTTTAGCAGTGTGCTGAGTGTCCACCAGATCCATTATACTGTATATAGCAGTACGGTAGGCCACTGCTTTACCTACCTCTGTGTCGTCACTCGTCATCCATTAAGTATACTATCCATCCATCTACATTGTATACCTGTGGTGCCTTTTAGTTGTGCGCATTAAAATATGGAGAACAAAAATGTGGAGGTTAAAAAAATAGGGAAAGATCAAGATCCACTTCCACCTCGTGCTGAAGCTGCTGCCACTAGTCATGGCCGAGACGATGAAATGCCATCAACGTCATCTGCCAAGGCCGATGCCCAATGTCATAGTACAGAGCATGTAAAATCCAAAACACAAAAGATCAGTAAAATGCCTCGAAAAATCAAAATTAAAAGCGTCTGAGGAGAAGCGTAAACTTGCCAATATGCCATTTACGACACGGAGTGACAAGGAACGGCTGAGGCCCTGGCCTATGTTCATGGCTAGTGGTTCAGCTTCACATGAGGATGGAAGCACTCATCCTCTTGCTAGAAAAAAGAAAAGACTCAAGCTGGCAAAAGCACAGCAAAGAACTGTGCGTTCTTCGAAATCACAAATCCCCAAGGAGAGTCCAATTGTGTCGGTTGCGATGCCTGACCTTCTCAACACTGGACGGGAAGAGCTTGCGCCTTCCACCATTTGCACGCCCCCTGCAAGTGCTGGAAGGAGCAGTCCAGTTCCTGATAGTCAAATTGAAGATGTCACTGTTGAAGTACACCAGGATGAGGATATGGGTGTTGCTGGCGTTGGGGAGGAAATTGACAAGGAGGATTCTGATGGTGAGGTGGTTTGTTTAAGTCAGGCACCCGGGGAGACACCTGTTGTCCGTGGGAGGAATATGGCCATTGACATGCCTGGTCAAAATACAAAAAAAATCAGCTCTTCGGTTTGGAATTATTTCAACACAAATGCGGACAACAGGTGTCAAGCCGTGTGTTGCCTTTGTCAAGCTGTAATAAGTAGGGGTAAGGATGTTAACCACCTCGGAACATCCTCCCTTATACGTCACCTGCAGCGCATTCATCATAAGTCAGTGACAAGTTCAAAAACTTTGGGCGACAGCGGAAGCAGTCCACTGACCAGTAAATTCCTTCCTCTTGTAACCAAGCTCCTGCAAACCACACCACCAACTCCCTCAGTGTCAATTTCCTCCTTACCCAGGAAAGCCAATAATCCTGCAGGCCATGTCACTGGCAAGTCTGACGAGTCCTCTCCTGCCTGGGATTCCTCCGATGCATCCTTGAGTGTAACGCCTACTGCTGCTGGCGCTGCTGTTGTTGCTGCTGGGAGTCGATCGTCATCCGAGAGGGGAAGTCGGAAGACCACTTGTACTACTTCCAGTAAGCAATTGACTGTACAGCAGTCCTTTGCAAGGAAGATGAAATATCACAGCAGTCATCCTGCTGCAAAGCAGATAACTCAGGCCTTGGCAGCCTGGGCGGTGAGAAACGTGGTTCCGGTATCCATCGTTAATTCAGAGGCAACTATAGACTTGATTGAGGTACTGTGTCCCCGGTACCAAATACCATCTAGGTTCCATTTCTCTAGGCAGGCCATACCGAAAATGTACACAGACCTCAGAAAAAGACTCACCAGTGTCCTAAAAAATGCAGTTGTACCCAATGTCCACTTAACCACGGACATGTGGAGAAGTGGAGCAGGGCAGACTCAGGACTATACTGTATGACTGTGACAGCCCACTGGGTAGATGTATTGCCTCCCGCTGCAAGAACAGCAGCGGCGGCACCAGTAGCAGCATCTCGCAAACGCCAACTCTTTCCTAGGCAGGCTACGCTTTGTATCACCGCTTTCCAGAATACGCACACAGCTGAAAACCTCTTACGGCAACTGAGGAAGATCATCGCAGAATGGCTTACCCCAATTGGACTCTCCTGGGGATTTGTGACATCGGACAACGCCAGCAATATTGTGCGTGCATTACATCTGGGCAAATTCCAGCACGTCCCATGTTTTGCACATACCTTGAATTTTGGGTGCAGAATTATTTAAAAAACGACAGGGGCGTGCAAGAGATGCTGTCGGTGGCCCGAAGAATTGCGGGCCACTTTCGGCGTTCAGGCACCGCGTACAGAAGACTGGAGCACCACCAAAAATACCTGAACCTGCCCTGCCATCATCTGAAGCAAGAGGTGGTAACGAGGTGGAATTCAACCCTCTATATGCTTCAGAGGATGGAGGAGCAGCAAAAGGCCATTCAAGCCTATACATCTGGCCACGATATAGGCAAAGGAGGTGGAATGCACCTGTCTCAAGCGCAGTGGAGAATGATTTCAACGTTGTGCAAGGTTCTGCAACCCTTTGAACTTGCCACACGTGAAGTCCGTTCAGACACTGCCAGCCTAAGTCAGGTCATTCCCCTCATCAGGCTTTTGCAGAAGAAGCTGGAGACATTGAAGGAGGAGCTAAAACAGAGCGATTCCGCTAGGCATGTGGGACTTGTGGATGGAGCCTGATAAAGCTAAATATTTATCTTATTTAAAACCCTTTAAGAGGCCTAAGAACACTGTACGCTATTGACGTATGGAGTACCGTAAGGGTACGCACGTTGCGTAACAATCGCTTAGCCGTGGTCGAGACGCTCAAGCGTCACGTTCGCTCACGGCCAAGAGATCACAGGCAGGCACGCTATTGGCTGCTGACTAACATAATGGTTCGCTATAGCGTAGCGGACGCTCGGGACCACGAGGAGATCACCAGCGGCGCAGACGCTCACAATGTTAAACCTTTATATCTAAACCATAAACAATGTAATATGCAGTAAAACCTTAGTGTAGAGATAGGGTGTAGATGCAACACAGTGTAACCTTATTAACTTAAAAGCTGTTTGAGCGTCACCGACGCTCTGAGAATACTTAACACTATAAGAAATACACAACTACCGGGCTTAGGGTCTAACGCCTTATATGAATGTTATACTTGCAAAAAGAATAATACAATACAAGTCATGCACTACAATATAACATAGACTAACTAACCAGGTAACTACGCAGGAAATACAATACAATACTATTACGTTTAAGAGAATACGAGAGACAGAGGAGGAGAGAGAGAGAGATATGGCCCATAATAACAAGAAAGACAATATGATTGCGGAGAAAACTTACGCACAAAGGGGAACGATCGCATGCGCCTCTGGACATCCAGCTCCCGATTATCAGCAATGAGAACCGTTGAAGAGTGAGCTGGATGTGATCGGCTTGTCTATTTATGCCCCACACACAATACAATTCAATGGTCCCTACAATCTCATTGTTCATTGGACACAGGAATTCCTCCTCGCATCATAACAAAAGGTCATAGGTTGATTCATACAGGTGGGCTGTGACGATTTCCAACTGCTCAGGTGGGTGGGAAACTAGGTTTCCCGCCGCATGGATAAGTAAGTGCAAATAATAGTAAATGGACATAAACTTCTTATGTCCATAACTATTCGCACGAGCGATTAATTCGCTTCAAACCAACACCGGAATATTGCTAATTAAATACTCTTCCGATGGATACTAAACACCACTGTATTACTCCTGTCTGACCCTTCGTATCAAACAAAGAGGGATTTCTCTGTCCACGAACATGCTACATTAACTAAACTTTCAGATTCTATCAAAGGGACCATAATCTACAAAATACATTATATGGAGAAAATATGTAACGATTGAGTCGCACGCTACGAACACATAAACTCTACCGTAAATGCACATACTGCGCGCCCGCGGGTGCCCGCAACAGCGAGTATGCGCACGCACGGGAGAGCGCACGCATGCGCAGCGCGGACCTGTATGAGGTGCAAATATGGCAGTGTGCATCGTGATATTTTTCTGACTTTGACAGTCCACCCTTTGGCAGTCAACAATAACTGCCACTTCCTAAAACATTTCAAAACGAGAAAAATATATGTCAGGGGTTAATACATTTACATGGTTGGGTAGGGGAGGAGAGGAGAAGGTAGGAAAAGGGTATGACCTAGTGAGATAGCAGAAGCATGTGTGTATGAATCCGTGTTTGGGGGGTCATGTATCATCGTGCCGTACGTGTTTTAAATCAAGCTTCGAGGTATTGCGAAGTATACATTTGAATTCCTTCTTATCCCGCGGTACGGGTCTGTGGATGGGCTGTCAAACTTTACCGAGCTCTTTTCGGCTGTGGTTGTAACAAAATGGGGAGCACATTTTAGTTGATGATACATGAATGGGGGAATATGTGATTGCTGATATCTGTGCCTGTATTCCCTATCGACTATGTGTGTAATTACCTGGAGGTTGTAGAGATGAAGAAAAGACATAATTACGGTAAATGCAGTGGTATTCTATGTCAGGTAAATGAACATTTGTCGGTTGAAGTCTTGTTCGGTGTCTGTTGAATGCAGTCTTCTTTGTGCTTTTGCCAAAAGGCATGTGGGCAAAAAGCTTTGTCAATGTCCATAGACTTACAAAAGTGTTGGGCTAGCGTAATTTTAAAATTTCTAGGGAAACTGGGGGTCTATGGCAAAGTTCATCAAATATCTGTGTATAAGGTTGTCAAAACTTCTTCTTTAATCCATCAGTTGTCTGTATACAGGATCATCAAATTCCTCGTCAAAAGTGGGTCTTTTTACCTTGGAGAAAATGGAAAAACAGGTGAAAGAAACGGACCGTATAATCGCATTTTCATCACATCATTGTTTCTACCGTTGGGTCATAAATCAAATCTATTGGAATTACAATTTCCTCACTCCTTAGACTCATTACCTCAGGTAGTACTTTTCCAATATAACACAATCCTTCAGAGTTTGGGGCAAGCCACTTTATACGCCTTCCTCCCGCATATGAAATATGCATCATCGGGGAGAACATATGGGACGGAGTAGGACATAACCATATTACACATCTTCCATGTGAAATCTCCTAACCCTAATTCTCCCATCTGTCTAGTACACGTATCAGCTTGTACGATATGTGCACAGTATCCTGGTGATACCTCTCCAACTCTCGTAATCCTACTTCCTAGGGTATACCTATATCGGAAAGATTTTCCTCTACTGGCTATGTGGCGTATAAGTTCTGTATCTGTTGGCATTCTATCGGCTCTATGTGAAAAGGTCATGGTTTGGTTACTCCCTGACACTTCCCAATTTCCCGGCTTTCGGGGATTGGAAATGTTAAAACATATTAGGGATCTATCCACATGATATTGGTGGAGCTTCAAACTAGGAGGACTGGAGATATTAAACCTCCTGTCCACCGGCCTCCCACCACTTAGCTCAAGTACCTCCCCTATCGTTAAAGGAAATGGTACTAAGCCTGATTTACTATGGCCTTGAGGTACTTGAGAGCATACCCAACAATCTGTTTGATTTAACACACTACCCACTAAGGAGTGATAGTCACTCAAGGGATGCCGGTCCATGTGGATATTAAAACTGGATTGGCATTTCTTGATGCACCCATCCTCAACCACATTGTCACAGAGCCTACAGATACAGTTTTCTTTTCAGCTAACAATGTTTACAAATAACATGGCTGCTAGATCGTTTCCGGTACTCGCCTTTTGCTTGGTGGTTGTGTTGCTATTGGAAATTTACACCTCCGTCTCAGTCATCAGAACCTTTCTGGATCCTTTCTCGACCTCCATGGTACTCTCGCCGGAACAGACTGCTCTGGTCAACATCATGGTCAACAGGAAAATCCATATCACAGTCTCTTTGGGCAAGTCCATCTTACAGGAGGAGAAAAGAAGAAATTTGTAATGGGGGTACAGAAAAACAGTTTGAGGGGGAGAGAAACTTGTTACGATAATAAGTTCTCTAGTCTTGTTGTTCTTCTTGTTCTGCTGTCATCTCAAAGGTGCTGTCTCTCAGTCTTCCAAACGAACATTCTGGTGATGCAATATTCCTCCCCAACCAGCGATCTTTCTGTAAGGAGCAAAAATCTTGCATTACCATTTGTCTAACTGATGTGTGACATACCATCTTTAAAACATGAAAACATGAGTGAGAAGAGAGAAAACAAAAAAAAAAAAAAAAGAGAGAGAGAACAATTCATATATATATATATATATATATATATATAACATAACACATCAATAAACAACAGGAAAAAAAACATTTTTCAAACATTTTTTTTAAACATTGTCAGATCAGCAGGCTGTCATATCTACATGTCCAATGGTTTCCTTGCGCAGTCCCTCCCCCCAGCACCTCCATACTCCTCCCTCTGTATCTGGCCAGGATACATTGATGCGGATAGGTCATGCTGGGGTTTGGTAGACTTCTGCAAAGACCAAGCAGACATGCAATGTTTGAGTCCTACCAATAATTGTCAGAGATGGGGAGAGAAAAAGAAACATTCCACAGATACATTTACAACGTTTCACCCGGTCATTCCTGTGTCTTCAGGGAATGACCTCCCAATTTATTAACTATAACCTCAGGCTTACCATCAGTCCTAATGATCACCTTTCCTGACTACATATCATGAGTGTGGGCCAAAATTTTCCTATCTGATCCCTGATTATAACTTGGTGTGTCCTAACTTTTGCTCATTTTCATGTCTAGGGGGTCTGACTTTATGTGGGCTGTTGCAGTTGCTGGGATAATGCCCTTCTCTTTTGCAAAGATCACAAACCCTGGGCTTCCTCCAAGTGTCAGTGAAATGGGGTCTTGGTTGATTTGATGCCTCCTCAAACGCTTGGATGCTCATCACCATCAACCGCTTTCCCTGTACCTCCCTGATTCCTTGGATACCATGATTATGTCGTTGTCTAGGGGGCTGATGTGACTTTTGTCTACTTCCTGATCTACAATCTCTTGCAAAATGACCTTCCTTCTGGCAATTGTAACAGACTTCCACATTTGAATTTCTCGCAGGGGTTTGGGGCTTATGCTGGAGTGGTCTTGTGGTTAGGGCCTGTATACTTGCGGCCATTAATTTATCACTTTGTGACTCTCTGTATCTGGTGATATTTCGATCAATATCAATAGCGGCCTCTCTTAATGCGGCCACTGAGATATTTCTCCAGTTTGGGTTGGTGGTCTGTACCCTTGTTCTCAATACCTCCTTTAAACCATTCATTAATACCTTAACCGCTATTTCTCTATGCTGTGCGCATGTTTTGATGTCTGTGATCCCAGTGTTCCTAGCCATTACTTGCAGTGCTCGATTGAAATAATTGGAAATACTTTCCCTTTCGTTTTGTCTTATGGAGAAGATTTCATTCCACTTGACAACGGCAGGGAAATATACTTCCAACTGTTGGTTTATCTGCTTAATACATTCCTGATTGTGTTCCTCCGTTTGAGGTACTTCTGTGTCTAATTGACAATCAGTAATAAATTTCGCAGGGTCAACACTGGAGGGCAAACATGCCCTCAGCACTGTCCGCCAATCTTTGTTGGTGGGTTCTGTTGAGTTTCCTAGTTCTTTAATGAACTTTTGACATGCGACTAGATTTTTCCTTGGATCAGGAAATTCGGACATAATTGATCTCAATTCGGTCCGGGACCAGGGACAGCGCATTGCACTGTCCTGGACGGGAATGGTTCCCTGGTCGTCAGTCTTCCCATTGGGGACTGTGATCACCCTGACAGGACTAAACTCAATTACATCACCTTGTTTTGGTCTTACAATATGGGGTACATTTGTTTGTGTGTGATATAAAACATTGTACGTACCTGTGGACACGACCTCACCTGACCCTCCGTTAGGGGGTTTGATTATTGCCTTTACCGATTTGGTCGCGTCCACCTGGATGTCTTGTGTGATGGCTGCTGGAAGAGGTGCCGACATCGTGTTGGGTTCACTTTCTTGTTTGTATTCCTGAGGGAAGTTTGACATGGGGTGCAACTTGCACGGGTTAATAGTTGTACATTTAACAGCATTACAATTATCATTGTTATGTTTATTACACTTATTCTTATCATCTATACTACAGTTGCTAAGTGCGTTTTTATTGTTCAACATTGTGCCTTTCTCCGCAACCATAATCCTCTCCATTGCCACATCTCTCCTCCCAAGATGAGAGTCAGATATGTCAGTTAGCTCTCTTTGCATTTCACTTTCCTGTTGCCATAACTGCAAATAATCATAATGTTTGATCCGTCTCTTTGCTGGATTAATAAGACCTATCCTTCTCCTTAGATTTAGTAACACTTCTGGGCTAAAGCTACCTATTCTTGGGAATTTCTCCCCGTCATGTACAGTCATTCTTTCCCATTCATCACATAAAACCTCTGTGTGTGAACCGTATTTTTCACACATTACATACCTTGCCGACCCGATTGGTCGGTTTACTAAATCAACCCGAACCGAGGTTGATCGCCCCCTACCTGAACAACTGGCCCCCATAACTTGCAGGTGTTGCTTTTCTTCAGCGAACCCTTACAAAAACCAAGATGTCCGGGGCAGGCTGGCGGTGAAGTTTACCGAGTACTCCACTCACTTCTCGCCCACGTTGGCCAGTAACACAATCACTGTATCCAGAGCTGTTGTACCCAACCTAGGGCCCCAGTGAACCTTTATTTACTGGGGCGCGTTCCCCAGCAAGTATCGGTTGTTGGATAGTTCCTGAGTGACCAGCGAACTTCCCTTAAAATAAAAAAAATTTCACAAATCACGTTAAAATGTACAAATAGCGTTTATGACCTTCGTACGCAAAATGGTACCGGTCAGGTTTACTAATGCACACAATTACGTGCGGTACAATCGTTCAGCACATAAGCAACTAATCTTATGTGCGGAGCGACCAGTGGAATCGAAAATTACGGCTGCGAATTCCTTCAGCCAGAGCTTAATGGCCTATATGGGTTCCGCACCAACCCTTCTTGGTGTTGTGCTACTCGTCTCTATAGCGGACTTCTGTAACCTCCTGGTCTGTTATGCGACCTCCTGGTCTGACCTCCTGGTCTGTTACAGTATGACCTCCTGGTCTGCTACACTCTAATGCTCAAATTTTATGTTTAACCAGGGATGCCTCCCTAGCCACCATGCACGTCACTTACATGTATGTACCTCCACGAGAACTCGATACTTTTCTTGTGGTTCAGCCTCAAAATTGTATAATTGCAAACACTCACTCACCACATGTACACTTTTGTTTCTATTTCTATTTCTGCGCAGAAATTTTCTTTAAACCAGATGTGTTGTAAATTTGGAGAAGGATCTGTTAATTTAAATTTCGGATATTAAAATAGATTTGCGCTATTTATCGCCTGTTGCGCTATTTATCGCCTGTTGAAAATCAACACTATCGTGTGACTTGAGTTACGTGGGCGTACCCAGACGCTCCGTTGCGTAATTTACGCTGCGTGCGTCGGCCTTTGCGTACACGAGTCTCAGCCCTTTGTTAGAGACACGTGTACACAAAACCAATGTCCACCGTAACACAATGTACACGTTTATCAATGTAGATGATCCTCGATCCTCTAATGAACCTCACACCAATCTCTCCTTGTACCTTTAGGTAGAGCTGCGTGTGTGCTTTTCACTTTATCCCTTAATGCATTACTTTTACACTTTAACTATGAAATAGCGACAAATCTTTCTTAGCACGTTTATCAATTATAAAATGGCAAACAGGAGGGTGATATATGAAAATACACGAAAAAGAAATGCAGATATGCGTGTGTGCGTACGCAAGATAGAAATAAACAGTTTTAAAAGACACTAGCGTTTTGTTCTTACCTCCGGTTCCGGATTCCTTCAGCACCCTTTACTAAGCGAAGCAGACGCTTATCCCGCCAGCACTGCGAAGAATATGATCTCCCGCCCTTTGCTGATGGATAATGTCTGCTGAAATTACCTAGCAGAGATATGTGAAGGACAGGACGAGCCGCCAATTGATAAAGCTAAATATTTATCTTATTTAAAACCCTTTAAGAGGCCTAAGAACACTGTACGCTATTGACGTATGGAGTACCGTAAGGGTACGCACGTTGCGTAACAATCGCTTAGCCGTGGTCGAGACGCTCAAGCGTCACGTTCGCTCACGGCCAAGAGATCACAGGCAGGCACGTTATTGGCTGCTGACTAACGTAATGGTTCGCTATAGCGTAGCGGACGCTCGGGACCACGAGGAGATCACCAGCGGCGCAGACGCTCACAATGTTAAACCTTTATATCTAAACCATAAACAATGTAATATGCAGTAAAACCTTAGTGTAGAGATAGGGTGTAGATGCAACACAGTGTAACCTTATTAACTTAAAAGCTGTTTGAGCGTCACCGACGCTCTGAGAATACTTAACACTATAAGAAATACACAACTACCGGGCTTAGGGTCTAACGCCTTATATGAATGTTATACTTGCAAAAAGAATAATACAATACAAGTCATGCACTACAATATAACATAGACTAACTAACCAGGTAACTACGCAGGAAATACAATACAATACTATTACGTTTAAGAGAATACGAGAGACAGAGGAGGAGAGAGAGAGAGAGAGAGAGATATGGCCCATAATAACAAGAAAGACAATATGATTGCGGAGAAAACTTACGCACAAAGGGGAACGATCGCATGCGCCTCTGGACATCCAGCTCCCGATTATCAGCAATGAGAACCGTTGAAGAGTGAGCTGGATGTGATCGGCTTGTCTATTTATGCCCCACACACAATACAATTCAATGGTCCCTACAATCTCATTGTTCATTGGACACAGGAATTCCTCCTCGCATCATAACAAAAGGTCATAGGTTGATTCATACAGGTGGGCTGTGACGATTTCCAACTGCTCAGGTGGGTGGGAAACTAGGTTTCCCGCCGCATGGATAAGTAAGTGCAAATAATAGTAAATGGACATAAACTTCTTATGTCCATAACTATTCGCACGAGCGATTAATTCGCTTCAAACCAACACCGGAATATTGCTAATTAAATACTCTTCCGATGGATACTAAACACCACTGTATTACTCCTGTCTGACCCTTCGTATCAAACAAAGAGGGATTTCTCTGTCCACGAACATGCTACATTAACTAAACTTTCAGATTCTATCAAAGGGACCATAATCTACAAAATACATTATATGGTGAAAATATGTAACGATTGAGTCGCACGCTACGAACACATAAACTCTACCGTAAATGCACATACTGCGCGCCCGCGGGTGCCCGCAACAGCGAGTATGCGCACGCACGGGAGAGCGCACGCATGCGCAGCGCGGACCTGTATGAGGTGCAAATATGGCAGTGTGCATCGTGATATTTTTCTGACTTTGACAAGCCCTTCATTCGCTTAACCAGGATTCACGGGTATTCAATCTGTTGAAATCAGAGCACTACATTTTGGCCACTGTGCTCGATCCTGGATTTAAAACCTACGTTGTATCTCTCTTTCCGGCAGACACAAGTCTGCAGGGGTTCAAAGACCTGCTGGTGAGAAAATTGTCAAGTCAAGCGGAACGTTACCCGTCAACAGCTCCTCCTTCACATTCTCCCGCAACTGGAAGTGCGAGGAAAAGGCTAAGAATTCCGAGCCCACCCGCTGGCGGTGATGGAGGGCAGTCTGGAGCGAGTGCTGACATCTGGTCCGGACTGAAGGACCTGCCAACGATTACTGACATGTCGTCTACTGTCACTGCATATGATTCTCTCACCATTGAAAGAATGGTGGAGGATTATATGAGTGACCGCATCCAAGTAGGCACGTCAGACAGTCCGTACGTATACTGGCAGGAAAAAGAGGCAATTTGGAGGCTCTTGCACAAACTGGCTTTATTCTACCTAAATTGCCCTCCCTCCAGTGTGTACTCCGAAAGAGTGTTTAGTGCAGCCGCTCACCTTGTCAGCAATCGGCGTACGAGGTTACTTCCAGAAAATGTGGAGAAGATGATGTTCATTAAAATGAATTATAATCAATTCCTCCGTGGAGACATTCACCAGCAGCAATTGCCTCCAGAAAGTACACGGGGACCTAAGATGGTGGATTCCAGTGGGGACGAATTAACAATCTGTGAGGAGGGGGATGTACACAGTGAAAGGGGTGATGAATCGGACGATGATGATGAGGTGGACATCTTGCCTCTGTAGAGCCAGTTTGTGCAAGGAGAGATTGATTGCTTCTTTTTTGGTGGGGGCCCAAACCAACCAGTCATTTCAGTCACAGTCGTGTGGCAGACCCTGTCGCTGAAATGATGGGTTCGTTAAAGTGTGCATGTCCTGTTTATACAACATAAGGGTGGGTGGGAGGGCCCAAGGACAATTCCATCTTGCACCTCTTTTTTCTTTAATTTTTCTTTGCATCATGTGCTGTTTGGGGAGTATTTTTTTGAAGGGCCTTCCTGCCTGACACTGCAGTGTCACTCCTAGATGGGCCAGGTGTTTGTGTCGGCCACTTGTGTCGCTTAGCTTAGTCACACAGCGACCTTGGTGCGCCTCTTTTTTTCTTTGCATCATGTGCTGTTTGGGGACTATTTTTTTCAAGTGCAATCCTGTCTGACACTGCAGTGCCACTCCTAGATGGGCCAGGTGTTTGTGTCGGCCACTAGGGTCGCTAAGCTTAGTCACACAGCTACCTCATTGCGCCTCTTTTTTTCTTTGCATCATGTGCTGTTTGGGGACTATTTTTTTCAAGTGCCATCCTGTCTGACACTGCAGTGCCACTCCTATATGGGCCAGGTGTTTGTGTCGGCCACTTGGGTCGCTGAGCTTAGTCACACAGCTACCTCATTGCGCCTCTTTTTTTCTTTGCATCATGTGCTGTTTGGGGACTATTTTTTTCAAGTGCCATCCTGTCTGACACTGCAGTGCCACTCCTAGATGGGCCAGGTGTTTGTGTCGGCCACTAGGGTCGCTTAGCTTAGTCACACAGCTACCTCATTGCGCCTCTTTTTTTCTTTGCATCATGTGCTGTTTGGGGACTATTTTTTTCAAGTGCCATCCTGTCTGACACTGCAGTGCCACTCCTAGATGGGCCAGGTGTTTGTGTCGGCCACTTGAGTCGCTGAGCTTAGTCACACAGCTACCTCATTGCGCCTCTTTTTTTCTTTGCATCATGCGCTGTTTGGGGACTATTTTTTTCAAGTGCCATCCTGTCTGACACTGCAGTGCCACTCCTAGATGGGCCAGGTGTTTGTGTCGGCCACTAGGGTCGCTTAGCTTAGTCACACAGCTACCTCATTGCGCCTCTTTTTTTCTTTGCATCATGTGCTGTTTGGGGACTATTTTTTTCAAGTGCCATCCTGTCTGACACTGCAGTGCCACTCCTAGATGGGCCAGGTGTTTGTGTCGGCCACTTGTGTCGCTTAGTTTAGCTATCCAGCGACCTCGGTGCAAATTTTAGGACTAAAAATAATATTGTGAGGTGTGAGGTGTTCAGAATAGACTGAAAATGAGTGGAAATTATGGTTATTGAGGTTAATAATACTATGGGATCAAAATGACCCCCAAATTCTATGATTTAAGCTGTTTTTTAGTGTTTTTTGAAAAAAACACCCGAATCCAAAACACACCCGAATCCGACAAAAATTTCCGGTGAGGTTTTGCCAAAACGCGTCCGAACCCAAAACACGGCCGCGGAACCGAACCCAAAACCAAAACACAAAACCCGAAAAATTTCCGGTGCACATCACTGGTTAATACATCTGCCCCAATCTGTCTTGTCAGCACTGACATTGCCAACACTTTTTCCACCAACACACCAGCATCAGCTAACACTTCACCAATGTAAGAAGTCGCTTTCTTGATATAATCAAAATAGAATGTACACTCTTCTGATATATCTACAGGCAATTCCTCCTCTATTGCCTGCAACCAAGATTCAATAGCTTTTGCTGCCCATGATGCTGTCACTGTAGGCCAATTTTACAGCACCTGTCAGTGAAAAGATAGAGTTGAAGCAATTTTCAGTGCATCTATCTGTGGGTTCCTTTATTGGTAGTGACAGGTAAAGTAGATGTCTTTACCAAACGTATGATATGAGAATCCACTGAGGAGTAGTCTACCACCTCGCACTATCCCCGCAGCATAGGATGAGAGTCACTTAGACAGAGGAAACTTTTTACCAGGGTTGTTCCGAGGTTCCTGTCTATTTTCCATCAGATGGTCAGAATGTAGATATGACTATTTTTCTATCAGTTTTCTTAATGACAGCCGCAGGTTCATCATCAGTTAGCTGAAGGTTTGTTTATTTATATATAATAATGCTGGTACATCTACAGTAATAGAAGTGTCCTCCTCTGCTACACATGAATCCATGACAGAGAATATTCTCTTCACCTTCCTCCTCAGATGCCTTTTTTTAGTGTGATATAATAGTGGACTGAGAGGAAGTTGTAGTATGTGTGTGTCGCACTCACACACTTTTATGGCAACAGTAAATGTATAACAAAGTCTAGCATGTGACAAAAGTCAGCAATTTAACTGCTGCCCTGAATAACCCTGAAAGCACCCGTCTCTCAGGGTATAAAGAAAAGTGATATCAATACATACAGTATGTGTGTGTGTATATATATATATATATATATATATATATACACTGCTCAAAAAAATAAAGGGAACACTTAAACAACACAATGTAACTCCAAGTCAATCACACTTCTGTGAAATCAAACTGTCCACTTAGGAAGCAACACTGATTGACAATCAATTTCACATGCTGTTGTGCAAATGGAATAGACAACAGGCGGAAATTATAGGCAATTAGCAAGACACCCCCTATAAAGAGTTGTTCTGCAGGTGGTGACCACAGACCACTCCTCTGCTCCTATGCTTTCTGGCTGATGTTTTGGTCACTTATGAAAGCTGGTGGTGCTCTTACTCTAGCGGTAGCATGAGACGGAGTCTACTACCCACACAAGTGGCTCAGGTAGTGCAGCTCATCCAGGATGCCACATCAATGCGAGCTGTGGCAAGAAGGTTTGCTGTGTCTGTCAGCGTAGTGTCCAGAGCATGGAGGCGCTACCAGGAGACAAGCCAGTACATCAGGAGACGTGGAGGAGGCCATAGGAAGGCAACAACCCAGCAGCAGGACCGCTACCTCCGCCTTTGTGCAAGGAGGAACAGGAGGAGCACTGCCAGAGCCCTGCAAAATGACCTCCAGCAAGCCACAAATGTGCATGTGTCTACTCAAACAATCAGAAACAGACTCCATGAGGGTGGTATGAGGGCCCGACGTCCACAGGTGGGGGTTGTGCTTACAGCCCAACACCGTGCAGGACGTTTGGCATTTGCCAGAGAACACCAAGATTGGCAAATTCGCCACTGGCACCCTGTGCTGTTCACAGATGAAAGCAGGTTCTCACTGAGCACATGTGACAGACGTGACAGAGTCTGTAGACGCCAAGGAGAACGTTCTGCTGCCTGCAACATCCTCCAGCATGACCGGTTTGGCAGTGGGTCAGTAATGGTGTGGGGTGGCATTTCTTTGGGGGGCCACACAGCCCTCCGTGTGCTCGCCAGAGGTAGCCTGACTGCCATTAGGTACCGAGATGAGATCCTCAGACCCCTTGTGAGACCATATGCTGGTGCGGTTGGCCCTGGGTTCCTCCTAATGCAAGACAATGCTAGACCTCATGTGGCTGGAGTGTGTCAGCAGTTCCTGCAAGATGAAGGCATTGATGCTATGGACTGGCCCGCCCGTTCCCCAGACCTGAATCGAATTGAGCACATCTGGGACATCATGTCTTGCTCCATCCACCAACGCCACGTTGCACCACAGACTGTCCAGGAGTTGGCGGATGCTTTAGTCCAGGTCTGGGAGGAGATCCCTCAGGAGACCATCCGCCATCTCATCAGGAGCATGCCCAGGCATTGTAGGGAGGTCATACAGGCACGTGGAGGCCACACACACTACTGAGCCTCATTTTGACTTGTTTTAAGGACATTACATCAAAGTTGGATCAGCCTGTAGTGTGTTTTTCCACTTTAATTTTGAGTGTGACTCCAAATCCAGACCTCCGTGGGTTAATAAATTTGATTTCCTTTGATAATTTTTGTGTGATTTTGTTGTCAGCACATTCAACTATGTAAAGAACAAAGTATTTAATGAGAATATTTCATTCATTCAGATCTAGGATGTGTTGTTTAAGTGTTCCCTTTATTTTTTTGAGCAGTGTGTATGTGTATATATATACATATATATATATATATATACATATACACACAGTCACACACATATATATATATATATATATATATATATACCAACAAAATACAGCGTCACTCCAGGGCTTATGTAAATAATACTCCGTTTATTAACAAATCACTGTTCCAACGTTTCGGGGCCCGTAGCCCCTTTGTCAAGGCTACGGGCCCCAAAACGTTGGAACAGTGATTTTTTAATACACGGAGTTTTATTTACATAAGCCCTGGAGTGACGCTGTATTTTGTTGGTATGTTATTTGATTGAGAACGGAGGGCACCCAGGCCAGTGGAATTAAGGACCGGGAGTGCCGGGCACCAGACTACTGTATATATATATATATATATATATATATATGTATATATATATATACTCCACAACAGCGACACTCAAAGGCTGAATAAATCCACAATACTCTTGGCAGCGTTATTCCAACATTTCAACGCAATTTACTTTTTCATCAGGGATACAAAGTAAATTAAGTAATTAATTTTATTGACAATCACCAAGTGAAATTTCCCGCTGTGACCGGGACCACACATCCGCCCGGCAAAGCACAGATGACGTCTGTGCTTTGCTGGGCAGATGCGTACCTTTTTTTTTCCGTAAGATTTTTAACTTTTTTATACTTTACCACCCATGTGGACTACGATTGGGAACGGTAACCTGTGCGAGCGCAGCGGTAGTTGAGTGGGGCACCTTGCCCACAGCATGGCGAGTGAAGTGAGCCATGCAAGGGGACGCGATACACTAATTGGGGTTCCTGGTCATGTTACGGAAAAAATTACGTCAAAAACAGACCAAAAATCCATGCCGACCTTTTCATGTGTCGACCTTTCATGTGCCAGCCATTTGTCCACGTCGACCATGTCAGTGTCAACCAACAGTGGTCGACCTTAACATTGTTGACCATTCATACCGGAACCAATGCAGATAAATAAACAATAATATTACTGCAATGAGCACTTGAATCAACTACTCAGCCTGTTTTTGAAAGCAGGTAGGATATAAGTGTTTGTAAAAACCTGGCTCCTTGGAGACGTTTGTACAGGGAGACGGAGCCCAGTGTTCCCAGAAACCTTGCTTGCTGCACGCTGAAGATGGCTGCCCTGGTCTCTGAGGGAAGGAGGGAGTATTGGTTACAGCTGAAGGGTGGGAAGTCTGCAATAGACTGACACCCAAAGCTGGGGGAGGGGCTACAGGTTAAGCACTGCCTCCCCTTGTTAGTCTTCCACCCCAGGTACTATAGGCCTTTATAAATATAGGGCAGGCATTCCCAACCACGGTCCTCAAGGCACACCAACAGTGCAGGTTTTAGTAATATCCAGGCTGCAGCACAGATGGTTAAATCAAAATAACTGAGCTACTAATTAAGTCACCTGTGCTGTAGCCTGGATATCACTAAAACATGCACTGTTAGTGTGCCTTGAGGACCGTGGTTGGGATTGCCTGCTATAGGGGTCTATTTACTAAGCCTTGGATGGAGATAAAGTCGCTGGAGATAAAGTACCAGTCAGTCGGCTCCTAACTGTCATTTTTTAAACCCAGCCTGTGGCATAGCAGTTAGGAGCCGATTGGCTGGTACTTTATCCCCAGCCATGGGCGTCGGAATAGGGGGGCAAGGGGGCAGCTCGCTCCCCCCACACATGAGAGAGGCGTCCAGGTCCGGCGCTACCCGCTCAGAGTCTGCAAAGCAGGGAGGCGCTCTCCCTGCTTTGCTAATCTGCTGCTGCACCTGTCACGCAGCATGACAGGCAGCGGCACCAGCAGCACAGGGATGGGAGGAGGAGTTAGATCGTACGCACTGTGAAAGCAGCAGCAGCGGAAGTCCCTGCAACTCACTGCAGTGCCTCTCATCTCATCCCCTCCCTGGTATCAGCAATAGGTTGGTTCTAAATCGGAGTGGGAGAAGGGACATTCTGACGTCACTAGGGGGAGGAGTCATGCCACAAGGGGGAGGAGCTACGGCCGAACAGGGTACCTGAAAAGTACCCTCTCGGGCTCGCTTCGCTCGCCACGCTTCGGGCTCGGAGGCTCGCTCCGCTTCGCTCGCCACCTGATTACTAAAGGTAATAGTTGGTGACGTGGATAGTAGAGGAACTATCCCGCTGGCCTAGCTCCTCCCCCTTGTGTCATGGCTCCTCCCCCTGACGTAAAAGGTCCCTTAGGCCACTTGAATGTAGCATCTACCATCAGCAATAGGGTCAGAAGATCAGTGCCGAGCAGTGATTGGAGGAGATCGGCACATGCTGATTAGAAGAGCACCTAATTGGAGGAGCTGTCACATGCTCCTCTGACCCCTGGAACACGGAGGATGTCACAGCATGATCCCTGTGTAAATGTGAGTATTCAACCTGCCTCCTCTGTCTCCATAGCTCCTGCCTGTCTCTGCCACCCTCTCTATGCAGCTGCTGTCTCTTTCTGACTGCTACATGGTTCTCTCTCTGTCCAGCATCTGCCTCCCCTCTCTCTGCCCATCATCTGCACCTCTCTCTGCCCAGCATCTGCTCCCCCTCTTTCTGCCAATCTGCCCTCTCTCCACAGCATCTGTCCCCCCCCCCCTCTCTGCCTAGCATCTGCCTCCCCTCTCTCTGCAGCATCTGCCTCCCCTCTTTCTGCCAATCATCTGCCCCCTCTCCACAGCATCTGCCCCCCCCTCTCTCTGCCCAGCATCTGCCTCCCCTCTCTCTGTCCATCATCTGCCCCCCTCTCTGCAGCATCTGCCTCCCCTCTTTCTGCCCCCTCTCCACAGCATCTGCCCCCCCCTCTCTCTGCCCAGCATCTGCCTCCCCTCTCTCTGTCCATCATCTGCCCCCCTCTCTGCAGCATCTGCCTCCCCTCTTTCTGCCCCCATCTCCACAGCATCTGTCCCCACCGCTCTCTGCCCAGCATCTGCTCCCCCTCTTTCTGCCAATCATCTGCCCCCTCTCCACAGCATCTGTCCCCCCCCTCTCTCTGCCCAGCATCTGCCTCCCCTCTCTCTGCCCATCATCTGCCCCCCTCTCTGCAGCATCTGCCTCCCCTCTTTCTGCCGATCATCTGCCCCCCTCTCTGCAGCATCTGTCCCCACCGCTCTCTGCCCAGCATCTACCCCTCCTCTTTCTGCCCATCATCTGCTCCATCTCCCCAGCATCTGTCCCCCCTCTCTGCCCAGCATCTGCCTCCCCTCTCTCTGCCCATCATGTGCCCCCCTCTCCGCAGCATCTGTCCCCACCGCTCTCTGCCCAGCATCTGCCCCCCTTTCTGCCCATCATCTGCTCCCTCTCCCCAGCATCTGTGTCCCCTCCTCTCTCTCCCCAGCATCTGCCCCCCTCTTTCTGCCCATCATCTGCTCCCTTTCCCCAGCATCTGCGTCCCCTCCTCTTTCTGCCCAGCATCTACCTCCTCTCCTCTCTTTGCCCATCATCTGTACCCCTTCTCTCAGCCTAGCATCTGTCCCCCCTCTTTCAAGCATCTGCCCCCCTCTCCCCAACATCTGTCTCTCCCCAGCATCTGTCGCCCCCCCCCCCCCCTCTGCCCAACATCTGCCTCCCCTCCTATCTCTCTGCATGGCATCTGCCTCCTGCTGATGATGCTCCTGTGTACCAGCGCCTCTGCCCCTGCTCACGCCAGCACTGGGAGCACTGCAGTTGGATACTCGCCGAGCAGTGGTGGAACTACTGCACCGGGGCCCAAAGCAACAAAGGGGCCCCCAGCAGTAGTATGAGCAGTACTAATAATGAGTCAAACTGACTCATTATAGTACTCCAAGTACGCAGCCGGCTGCAGGACATGACAAAGAGAAGGGAGGCGGTCCAGGGGCTTCTGTTTCCTTCCATCCCCTCCTCTCTCCTCTGACCTCCTCCGCTGGCGCTGACACACTGCTGCTTCTGGCTGGGGTCTGACTGTGACGTCTGATCTCATGACGTCCCCAGTGCAGAAATTGAGGAGAGGATGCCCACTGCAAGGTACCCGCTTTTGCAAGTTTGGCAATATACCAGAAACCAGCCAGTGCTTACCTAAGCAGTATGAGATATTAACTTATCTACTGTATGTGGGGCTGAACTGTCAAGCTGACACAGAGACCAGCCAGGGTACAGTATATATTATTCAACTGCCATGCACAGAATCCGACACCTGGGAATTAAGTGTATTCACTGAAAACCTGTGCCTTTTATGCCCTGGTGGTCTAGTGGAATCCCTGACTGCTAGCCAGTGTCCACGCCAGCACCGTGGTCAGTTTCCCGGGTCATGCAGTGGACTGCAATATAAATACAGGTCCTTTTAAGATGGGACCGTCTTACCTGCCCCCATATGCCAGCCACACAGTCCTGAGGTCCCCACAGTGAGCAGTGCTAGACGTGGTGTGAGGCCCCTGCCGCAAGTACTCATCTTGGCATTGGCCGTGTCAGAGTTTCGGTGCCAGCAGGGGTGATGGAGCTATATGCTGAAGTCTAACAGACTTACAGCGCTGACAAGCTCCCTGTAAAGGCGCAACCAGCTTTCCTGCTGGCACCAACAAAAAACTGACCTGCCTGAGCATGGAGGCTGGGTTATAGGGTAGAGCAGTGGTTCTCAAACCCGGTCCTCAGGACCCCACACAGTGCATGTTTTGCAGGTAACCCAGCAAGTGCACAGGTGTATTAATTACTCACTGACACATTTTAAAAGGTCCACAGGTGGAGCTAATTATTTCACTTGCGATTCTGTGAGGAGACCTGCAAAACATGCACTGTGTGGGGTCCTGAGGACCGAGTTTGAGAACCTGTTGGGTAGAGGAGCTGAGTATTCTGGAAAGCCTGAAAGCTTAACTGTTTGCTGCCTGGACTCTCATCCACCACCTACAACCCCGATGTTCTCCCTGTGGAGCCCTATGAAACCCGAAGAAGAAACATGTAATCGACTGGTCTGTGACGGATGCTGCATCTTTGTACGAAGCCGACAGGACTCACAATGCAGGTCGTGGGCTTCTCAAAATATATCCAGGCTGCATATAGTCGTATAGTTGATGCATACAAATTTGCAGCTGGGTATGCATTTGTATACATCTCTGAAGCATGCCTTTTGTTCCTCAGGACACATGGATTTCTCCAGCTCCTCTAATCACCTTTATTTTGCAAATAAATATTTTACTGCAAGTAGCACATCAGCGGGCAAGTTCTCCAGGGCACAGAGTCTGATTCTTCAATTAGAGGAGGTTTAAGGATTTACAACTATTTTTATTTAAACATAGAATTTAATATAATATAAGAACCACTTGGCCCATCTAGTCTGACCCTTTTTTTTTTTTTACATTATTTTTATCTTTAACCGTGGGCGTAATTCCGAGTTGATCGCAGCATCAAATTTGTTAGCAGTTGGGTAAAACCATGTGCACTGCAGGGGAGGCGGATATAACATGTGCAGAGAGAGTTAGATTTGGGTGGGTTATTTTGTTTCTGTGCAGGGTAAATACTGGCTGCTTTATTTTTACACTGCAATTTAGATTTCAGTTTGAACACACCACACCCAAATCTAACTCTCTCTGCAAAGGTTATATCTGCCACACCTGCAGTGCACATGGGGTGTCATTCCGAGTTGTTCGCTCGTTGCCGATTTTCGCTATATTGCGATTAGTCGCTTACTGCGCATGCGCAAGGTTCGCAGAGCGCATGCGCTTAGTTATTTTACACAAAAGTTAGGTATTTTACTCACTGCATTACGAGGATTTTTCATCGTTCTGGTGATCGTACTGTGATTGACAGGAAGTGGGTGTTTCTGGGCGGAAACTGGCCGTTTTATGGGAGTGTGCGAAAAAACGCTGGTGTTTCTGGGAAAAACGCGGGAGTGTCTGAAGAAACGGGGGAGTGTCTGGGCGAACGCTGGGTGTGTTTGTGACGTTAAACCAGGAATGAAACTGACTGAACTGATCGCAATGGCTGAGTAAGTCTCGAGCTACTCAGAAACGGCTAAGAATTTTCTATTCGCAATTCTGCTAATCTTTCGTTCGCAATTCTGCTATGCTAGGATACACTCCCAGAGGGCGGCGGCTTAGCGTGTGCAATGCTGCTAAAAGCAGCTAGCGAGCGAACAACTCGGAATGAGGGCCATGGTTTTGCCCAACTGATAACAAATTTGATGCTGCGATCAACTTGGAATTACCCCCCTTGTTTGATCCTTATTTTTTTGTAAGGAAGTCCTTATGTCTATCCCATGCATGTTTAACTTGCTTTACTGTCTTAGCCTCTACCACCTCTGATGGGAGGCTATTACACTTGTCCACTACCCTTTCTGTGAAGTCATTTTTCCTCAAATTTTCCCTGAACCTCCCCCCCTCCAGTCTCAGCGCATGTCCTCATGTCCTATTGCTTCTCTTCATTTGGCGAATGTTTCCCTCCTGGACTTTGTTAAAACTAGTGATGAGCGGGTTCGGTTTCTCGGAAACCGAACCCCCCCGAACTTCACCCTTTTTACGCGGGTCCGAGCCATACATGGATTCTCCCGTATGGCTCAGTTAACCCGAGCGCGCCCGAACGTCATCATACCGCTGTCGGATTCTCGCGAGATTCGGATTCTATATAAGCAGCCGCGCGTCGCCGCCATTTTCACTCGTACATTGGAAATGTTAGGGAGAGGACGTGGCTGGCGTCTTCTCCGTTATTGTTGAACTTGATTGTGCACTATTGCTTAATTGTGGGGAGGGCTGGGGAGCAGCTGTATAATATAGGAGGAGTACAGTGCAGAGTTTTGCTGATCAGTGACCACCAGTTATCCGTTCTCTGCCTGAAAAAATCGCTCCATATCTGTGCTCAGTGTGCTGCATATATCTGTGCTCACACTGCTTAATTGTGGGGACTGGGGAGCAGCTGTATTATATAGTAGAGATGAGCGGGTTCGGTTTCTTTGAATCCGAACCCGCACGAACTTCACTTTTTTTTTCACGGGTCCGAGCGACTCGGATCTTCCCGCCTTGCTCGGTTAACCCGAGCGCGCCCGAACGTCATCATGACGCTGTCGGATTCTCGCGAGACTCGGATTCTATATAAGGAGCCGCGCGTCGCCGCCATTTTCACACGTGCATTGAGATTCATAGGGAGAGGACGTGGCTGGCGTCCTCTCCATTTAGATTAGATTTAGAAGAGAGAGAGAGAGAGAGATTGCTGTGATACTGTAGATTAGAAGAGAGTGCAGACAGAGTTTAGTGACTGACGACCACAGTGACCAGTGACCACCAGAGACAGTGCAGTTGTTTGTTTTATTTAATATATCCGTTCTCTGCCTGAAAAAAACGATACACAGTCACACAGTGACTCAGTCTGTGTGCACTGCTCAGCCCAGTGTGCTGCACATCAATGTATTGTATATAAAGCTTATAATTGTGGGGGAGACTGGGGAGCACTGCAGGTTGTTATAGCAGGAGCCAGGAGTACATGATAAATAATATTATATTAAAATTAAACAGTGCACACTTTTGCTGCAGGAGTGCCACTGCCAGTGTGACTAGTGGTGACCAGTGCCTGACCACCAGTATATTAGTAGTATTGTATACTATCTCTTTATCAACCAGTCTATATTAGCAGCAGACACAGTACAGTGCGGTAGTTCACGGCTGTGGCTACCTCTGTGTCGGCACTCGGCAGGCAGTCCGTCCATCCATAATTGTATTATAATATATACCACCTAACCGTGGTTTTTTTTTTCATTCTTTATACCGTCGTCATACTAGTTGTTACGAGTATACTACTATCTCTTTATCAACCAGTGTACAGTGCGGTAGTTCACGGCTGTGGCTACCTCTGTGTCGGCACTCGGCAGGCAGTCCGTCCAACCATAATTGTATTATAATATATACCACCTAACCGTGGTTTTTTTTTCATTCTTTATACCGTCGTCATACTAGTTGTTACGAGTATACTACTATCTCTTTATCAACCAGTGTACAGTGCGGTAGTTCACGGCTGTGGCTACCTCTGTGTCGGCACTCGGCAGGCAGTCCGTCCATCCATAATTGTATTATAATATATACCACCTAACCGTGGTTTTTTTTTCATTCTTTATACCGTCGTCATACTAGTTGTTACGAGTATACTACTATCTCTTTATCAACCAGTGTACAGTGCGGTAGTTCACGGCTGTGGCTACCTCTGTGTCGGCACTCGGCAGGCAGTCCGTCCAACCATAATTGTATTATAATATATACCACCTAACCGTGGTTTTTTTTTCATTCTTTATACCGTCGTCATACTAGTTGTTACGAGTATACTACTATCTCTTTATCAACCAGTGTACAGTGCGGTAGTTCACGGCTGTGGCTACCTCTGTGTCGGCACTCGGCAGGCAGTCCGTCCAACCATAATTGTATTATATACCACCTAACCGTGGTTTTTTTTTCATTCTTTATACCGTCGTCATACTAGTTGTTACGAGTATACTACTATCTCTTTATCAACCAGTGTACAGTGCGGTAGTTCACGGCTGTGGCTACCTCTGTGTCGGCACTCGGCAGGCAGTCCGTCCAACCATAATTGTATTATAATATATACCACCTAACCGTGGTTTTTTTTTCATTCTTTATACCGTCGTCATACTAGTTGTTACGAGTATACTACTATCTCTTTATCAACCAGTGTACAGTGCGGTAGTTCACGGCTGTGGCTACCTCTGTGTCGGCACTCGGCAGGCAGTCCGTCCATCCATAATTGTATTATAATATATACCACCTAACCGTGGTTTTTTTTTCATTCTTTATACCGTCGTCATACTAGTTGTTACGAGTATACTACTATCTCTTTATCAACCAGTGTACAGTGCGGTAGTTCACGGCTGTGGCTACCTCTGTGTCGGCACTCGGCAGGCAGTCCGTCCAACCATAATTGTATTATAATATATACCACCTAACCGTGGTTTTTTTTTCATTCTTTATACCGTCGTCATACTAGTTGTTACGAGTATACTACTATCTCTTTATCAACCAGTGTACAGTGCGGTAGTTCACGGCTGTGGCTACCTCTGTGTCGGCACTCGGCAGGCAGTCCGTCCAACCATAATTGTATTATAATATATACCACCTAACCGTGGTTTTTTTTTCATTCTTTATACCGTCGTCATACTAGTTGTTACGAGTATACTACTATCTCTTTATCAACCAGTGTACAGTGCGGTAGTTCACGGCTGTGGCTACCTCTGTGTCGGCACTCGGCAGGCAGTCCGTCCATCCATAATTGTATTATATACCACCTAACCGTGGTTTTTTTATACCACCTAACCGTGGCAGTCCGTCCATAATTGTATACTAGTATCCAATCCATCCATCTCCATTGTTTACCTGAGGTGCCTTTTAGTTCTGCCTATAAAATATGGAGAACAAAAAAGTTGAGGTTCCAAAATTAGGGAAAGATCAAGATCCACTTCCACCTCGTGCTGAAGCTGCTGCCACTAGTCATGGCCGAGACGATGAAATGCCAGCAACGTCGTCTGCCAAGGCCGATGCCCAATGTCATAGTACAGAGCATGTCAAATCCAAAACACCAAATATCAGTAAAAAGCCTCTTTTTTTCTTTGCGTCATGTGCTGTTTGGGGAGGGTTTTTTGGAAGGGACATCCTGCGTGACACTGCAGTGCCACTCCTAGATGGGCCCGGTGTTTGTGTCGGCCACTAGGGTCGCTAATCTTACTCACACAGCTACCTCATTGCGCCTCTTTTTTTCTTTGCGTCATGTGCTGTTTGGGGAGGGTTTTTTGGAAGGGACATCCTGCGTGACACTGCAGTGCCACTCCTAGATGGGCCCGGTGTTTGTGTCGGCCACTAGGGTCGCTTATCTTACTCACACAGCGACCTCGGTGCAAATTTTAGGACTAAAAATAATATTGTGAGGTGTGAGGTATTCAGAATAGACTGAAAATGAGTGTAAATTATGGTTTTTGAGGTTAATAATACTTTGGGATCAAAATGACCCCCAAATTCTATGATTTAAGCTGTTTTTTAGTGTTTTTTGAAAAAAACACCCGAATCCAAAACACACCCGAATCCGACAAAAAAAATTCGGTGAGGTTTTGCCAAAACGCGTTCGAACCCAAAACACGGCCGCGGAACCGAACCCAAAACCAAAACACAAAACCCGAAAAATTTCAGGCGCTCATCTCTATTATATAGCAGGAGTACAGTGCAGAGTTTTGCTGACAGTGACCACCAGTATACGTTGTCTGCCTGAAAAACACTCCATATCTGTGCTCAGTGTGCTGCTTTATTGTGGGGACTGGGGACCACCAGTATAATATTATATAGGAGGAGTACAGTGCAGAGTTTTGCTGACCAGTGACCACCAGTATATAATATATAGCATTACGGTACAGTAGGCCACTGCTGTACCTACCTCTGTGTCGTCATTAAGTATACTATCCATCTAGATTCTATACCTGTGGTGCATTTCAGTTGTGCAGTTTGCTGACACAGTGACCACCAGTATATATAGCAGTACGGTACGGAAGGCCACTGCTGTACCTACCTCTGTGTCGTCATTAAGTATACTATCCATCTACATTCTATACCTGTGGGGCATTTTAGTTTTGCAGTTTGCTGACACAGTGACCACCAGTATACTATATATAGCAGTACGGTACGGAAGGCCACTGCTGTACCTACCTCTGTGTCGTCATTAAGTATACTATCCATCTATATTCTATACCTGTGGTGCATTTTAGTTTTGCAGTTTGCTGACACAGTGACCACCAGTATACTATATATAGCAGTACGGTACGGAAGGCCACTGCTGTACCTACCTCTGTGTCGTCATTAAGTATACTATCCATCTACATTCTATACCTGTGGTGCATTTTAGTTTTGCAGTTTGCTGACACAGTGACCACCAGTATACTATATATAGCAGTACGGTACGGAAGGCCACTGCTGTACCTACCTCTGTGTCGTCATTAAGTATACTATCCATCTCAGTGGCGTAACTAGAAATTTTTCTCCCCCAAGCCAAAAAATTCTTCGGCGCCCCCCCCCCCCCCCCTCCTTCATGCTACATAATTGGGAGCAAGAAAGGGATAAATTTGCGCGCGCCTAAGGCGCGCGCGTCAAAATAAGGGGTGTGGTTTCGTTGGAATGGGCGTGGTTTCGCATAAAGGGGCGTGGCATTGCAGGAGAAGACTACCTTATACCCCAGTTCTGCAACCTGCACGCCCATACGTTGGCCACCACAGGAAAGAAAAATAATCCTGATTCATGCCCCTTACATTATTTGTCATTTTTCCTCATTATAGTAATGCCCAGTATACATTATGCCACATACTGCAATGCCCTTAGACATTATTCCACACACAATAATGCACGACACAATATGCACACACTGTAATGCCCCCGACACATTATGCCACACACCGTAATGCCCGTGACACATTATGCCACACACCGTAATGCCTGTGACACATTATGACAGGAATCGCAATGCCCGTTATACATTATGCTACACACTGCAATGCCCCTGATACATTATAGCACATACAATGTCTGTGACACATTATGACACACACCGCAATGTCCGTGATACATTATACCACAATGCCCGTGATATAGTATACCATACACCGTAATGCCTGTGACACATACCACAATGCCCTGCCCGTTACACCCTATGCCACACACCGCAATGCCCGTTATGTATTATGCCACACTGCAATGACCCTGAGACATTATACCACATACCACAATGCCCGTGATATAGTATACCACACACCGTAATGCCTGACACATTATGACACACACCGCAATGTCCGTGATACATTATGCCACACACTGCAATGACCCTGAGACATTATACCACATATCACAATGCCCGCGATATAGTATACCATACACCGTAATGCCTGTGACACATTATGACACACACCGCAATGTCCGTGATACATTATGCCACACACCGTAATGCCCATTACACATTAAGTCCTACAGTAAGGCTTCTAATTACTTTTCAATTACCTGCTCGTTGTCAGGGGTTTCATGCACTGGGTGTCATGCTCGTTGCCAGGGGTTTCATGCTCTTGGTTCCATGCACGGTGCCAGGGGTTTTCATGCTCAGGGTGTCATGCTCGTTGCCAGGGGTTTCATGCACTGGGTGTCATGCTCGTTGCCAGGTGTTTCATGCACTGTGTGTCATGCTCGTTGCCAGGTGTTTCATGCACTGTGTGTCATGCTCGTTGCTAGGGCTGTGCTCCCAGTGCCACATATGTCCCCAGTGCCAGATATTCCCCCACGGTGCCAGGTACTCACATGCCCCAGTGCCAAATATAGCCCCCCCCCCCCATGTGCCAGGTACACATATACCCCCCCAGTGCCACATATGCCCCCAGTGCCAGATATTCCCCCCCAGTGCCACATATGCCCCCAGTGCCAGATATGCACCCAGTGCGATATATTCCCCCCCAGTGCCAAATATGCCCCCCAGTGACAGATATGCCCCCCCCCCCAGTGCCATATATGCCCCCAGTGCCAGATATCCCCCCCCAGTGCCATATATGCCCCCGGTGCCAGATATTCCCCCCCAGTGCCATATATGCCCCCAGTGCCAGATAATGCCCCAGTGCCAGATATCCCCCCCTGCCAGATATTCCCCCCCAGTGCCATATATGCCCCCAGTGCCAGATAATGCCCCAGTGCCAGATACCCCCCCCCCTACCAGTTATTCCCCCCCAGTGTCATATATGCCCCCAGTGCCAGATAATGCCCCAGTGCCAGGTATCCCCCCCTGCCAGTTATTCCCCCCCAGTGTCATATATGCCCCCAGTGTCAGATATCCCCCCCCCCAGTGCCATATATGCCCCCGGTGCCAGATATTCCCCCCCTCCAGTGCCATATATGCCCCTAGTGCCAGATATTCCCCCCAGTGCCATATATGCCCCCAGTGCCAGATGATGCCCCAGTGCCAGATATCCCCCCCCTGCCAGATATTCCCCCCAGTGCCATATATGCCCCCAGTGCCAGATAATGCCCCAGTGCCAGATATCCCCCCCCCTGCCAGTTATTCCCCCCCAGTGTCATATATGCCCCCAGTGCCAGATAATGCCCCAGTGCCAGGTATCCCCCCCCCTGCCAGTTATTCCCCCCCAGTGTCATATATGCCCCCAGTGCCAGATAATGCCCCAGTGCCAGATATCCCCCCCCTGCCAGATATTCCCCCTCAGTGCCATATATGCCCCCAGTGCTAGATAATGCCCCAGTGCCAGATATCCCCCCCCCTGCCAGTTATTCCCCCCCAGTGCCAGATAATGCCCCAGTGCCAGATATCCCCCCCCCTGCCAGTTATTCCCCCCAGTGCCAGACATCCCCCCCCCCCCAGATATTCCCCCCCAGTGCCAGATAATGCCCCAGTGCCAGACAATGCCCCCAGTGCCAGACAATGCCCCAGTGCCAGATATCCCTCCCCTGCCAGATATTCCCCCCAGTGCCAGATATCATCTCCCCCCCCCCGCCGCCGCCGCCGCCGCTTTTTGGAGGGACACGGAGGGTACAGCCTCTCCTGTGTCCCTCCTGCTGCATCATCTCCGGCGGCCGCGGGTCTAATAGGGGGAAGTGCCGTCCGTGAGCCAATTAGAGCTCACGGGCGGCACTTCTCCCTATCAGACCCGCGGCCGCCGGAGATGATGCAGCAGGAGGGACACAGGAGAGACTTTGCCCTCCGTGTCCCTCCAACAAGCGGCGGAGGGAAGGAGAAAGCAGACTGACATGCGGACGCTCGTCCGCATGTCAGTCTGCTGTAAATCAGTGGCGCCCCCGCAGCCCTCGCCCCCAAGCCACCGCGAGGACTGCGGGGGCAGTAGTTACGCCACTGATCCATCTACATTCTATACCTGTGGTGCATTTTAGTTTTGCAGTTTGCTGACACAGTGACCACCAGTATACTATATATAGCAGTACGGTACAGAAGGCCACTGCTGTACCTACCTCTGTGTCGTCATTAAGTATACTATCCATCTACATTCTATACCTGTGGTGCATTTTAGTTTTGCAGTTTGCTGACACAGTGACCACCAGTATACTATATATAGCAGTACGGTACGGAAGGCCACTGCTGTACCTACCTCTGTGTCGTCATTAAGTATACTATCCATCTACATTCTATACCTGTGGTGCGCCTCTTTTTTTCTTTGCATCATGTGCTGTTTGAGGACAATTTTTTTGAAGTGCCATCCTGTCTGACACTGCAGTGCCACTCCTAGATGGGCCAGGTGTTTGTGTCGGCCACTTGTGTCGCTTAGCTTAGTCACACAGCGACCTTGGTGCGCCTCTTTTTTTCTTTGCATCATGTGCTGTTTGGGGACAATTTTTTTGAAGTGCCATCCTGTCTGACACTGCAGTGCCACTCCTAGATGGGCCAGGTGTTTGTGTCGGCCACTTGTGTCGCTTAGCTTAGTCACACAGCAACCTTGGTGCGCCTCTTTTTTTCTTTGCATCATGTGTTGTTTGGGGACAATTTTTTTGAAGTGCCATCCTGTCTGACACTGCAGCGCCACTCCTAGATGGGCCAGGTGTTTGTGTCGGCCACTTGTGTCGCTTAGCTTAGTCACACAGCGACCTTGATGCGCCTCTTTTTTTCTTTGCATCATGTGCTGTTTGGGGACAATTTTTTTGAAGTGCCATCCTGTCTGACACTGCAGTGCCACTCCTAGATGGGCCAGGTGTTTGTGTCGGCCACTTGTGTCGCTTAGCTTAGTCACACAGAGACCTTGGTGCGCCTCTTTTTTTCTTTGCATCATGAGCTGTTTGGGGACAATTTTTTTGAAGTGCCATCCTGTCTGACACTGCAGTGCCACTCCTAGATGGGCCAGGTGTTTGTGTCGGCCACTTGTGTCGCTTAGCTTAGTCACACAGCGACCTCGGTGCGCCTCTTTTTTTCTTTGCATCATGTGCTGTTTGGGGACTATTTTTTTGAAGTGCCATCCTGCCTGACACTGCAGTGCCACTCCTAGATGGGCCAGGTGTTTGTGTCGGCCACTTGTGTCGCTTAGCTTAGCCATCCAGCGACCTCGGTGCAAATTTTAGGACTAAAAATAATATTGTGAGGTGTGAGGTGTTCAGAATAGACTGGAAATGAGTGGAAATTATGGTTATTGAGGTTAATAATACTATGGGATCAAAATGACCCCCAAATTCTATGATTTATGCTGTTTTTTAGGGTTTTTTGTAAAAAACACCCGAATCCAAAACACACCCGAATCCGACAAAAAAATTTCGGTGAGGTTTTGCCAAAACGCGTCCGAATCCAAAACACGGCCGCGGAACCGAATCCAAAACCAAAACACAAAACCCGAAAAATGTCCGGTGCACATCACTAGTTAAAACCCTTGATATATTTGAAAGTTTCTATCATGTCCCCCCTTTCCCTTCTCTGCTCCAAACTATACATATTGAGATTTCTTAGTCTTTCTGGGTTTGTTTTGTGATGTAGGCCATGCACCATTTTAGTTGCCCTTCTTTGTACAGTTTCTAATGTATTAATACACTTTCTTTTACGTCCTAGAGGATGCTGAGGTCCATTTTAGTACCATGGGGTATAGACGGTTCCGCAGGAGCCTTTGGCACTTTAAGACTTTTCAACAGTGTGAACTGGCTCCTCCCTCTATGCCCCTCCTCCAGACCTCAGTTTAGAAAATGTGCCCAGGAGACTGGATGCACACTAGTGGAGCTCTACAGAGCTTTGCTGGAAAAATACTTTCTTAGGTTTTTTTATTTTACAGGGAAGCTGCTAGCAACAGCTTCCCTGCTTCGTGGGACTTATGGGGGGAAGTAGGAACCAACTGCTCAATTAGTTAATGGTTCTGCTTCCGCTTACAGGACACCATTAGCTCCTGAAGGGTACTGAACACAGAAGTCAGAAGGCTGGTGAGTATATTACAGGAGTCCTGCAGAGAGGGGATCCTCCAGTCATCATTGCGGCATACAGGTACACGCGCAGCGCGCCATGTCTCTCAACACAAGGGTGCAGAATGCGGTGGGGGGGGGGGGCGCTCTGGGGGCATGTTTTAAAACCTTACTCTCACTGGCAAAAAGGGTACATACATGTACAGCCGCTGATGTGCCATCCCCAGCCAGTAGTATAAATATTACATTGCTGAGGCTGAAGGGCGGGGCTTCTCCTCAGACTTGCCAGAACACTCACTGGGTGCCATTTTCTCCTGCAGAAACTCCAGTGTGAAGCTCCTGAACGCAGTTTCTCCTCATGACAACACTGATACAAGTACAGGGTGTTATAGAAGGGGCAGGGAGTGTTCATTATAATTAGGTCTGTGGGCTTATTATTGGTATATGCGCTGTAAGTGGGTAATATTTCCACAATTCACAATAACATACCTCCCAACATGACCCTCTCCAGGAGGGACAGGTTGCTCTGCTTCTGGACTTTTCACTGAATGTATGATTGTCTACACCTGTGTTGAACAGGTTAATGGATAAGAAAGGTGTTTCAGTACAGGTGATGGCAATCATAAATTAAGAGGGAAGTCCAGGAGTAGAGCATTCTGTCCCTCCTGGAGAGGGTCATGTTGGGAGGTATGCAATAAGGCGCAGTGTGTAGACTGGTAAATCCCTCTGTGTCTCTCTGACAGACTTTAGTGTGGGTCTGTCCCCAATAGCTCCCCTGTGTGATAGGGGTGCGTGTGTGCGTGTACAAGTGTGTAACATGTCAGACATTGGGGAGGGTTCTTCCCAGGAAGAACCCATTTTAGATGCACAAGAGGGTAATGTGGTGGCCCTTCCCTCTCAGAAGGAGCTGGAGTGGGTGAGAATGTTGCAAAATAATGTCAATGCTTGCAAAGAAATTCTCTGAGTCTGAACAACAGACTAAATATTGGAGGCAGTCTGTGGAGGATGCACTGTTTACTGTCCCCTTCCATATCATCCACTCGGGTCCCATCCAGTTCCCAGAAAAGGTCTCTGGCCCAGATAATGCAAGGGGACACAGACACAGATTCCGACTCTGACGTCGACACTGGGGATTTGAGAGGGGTAGACCCCAAATTAGCCAAAAGCATACAATGTATTATAGTTGCTATAAAGGAAGTGTTGGAGTTTCCTGAAACAACACTGGTCCCTGAGGAAAATAATTATTTTAAATTAAATAAAAAGCAGGTTGTAACTTTTCCTCCTTCAAAGGATTTGAATGCATACTTTGAAGAATCCTGGGCTAACCCAGAGAAGAAATTTACCCTTCCCAGAAGGATACGTGTAGCGTACCCTTTCCCTGAGGAAGACAGGCACAAATGGGAGACACCCCCAAAGATAGACACCTCAGTTTCTCGGCTGTCTAAGAAAATAGTTTTGCCTGCCCCTGGTTCAGCCTCTTTAAAAAGATCCAGCTGATAAATTAGAAACAACCTTAAAATCCATATATACGGCTAACGGAATGGTGCTCAGGCCCACCATTGTTTGTGCGTGGGTAGGTAACGCTGTGGAAAAGTGGTCTGACAACTTGCTTGTTAACATAGACACAGTTGACAGGGATGAAATAGTCCTAACTCTCGGCCATATCAAAGATGCTGCAGGTTACTTAGTGGAAGGTATGAAGGATATTGGGTTGCTGAGTTCAAGATCCTCCGCTATGGCGATTTAAGCCCGCAGGGCACTGTGGATCTGCCAATGGAATGCTGATGCGGAATCAAAAAAGAATATTGAGGCGCTTCCTTACAATGGAGAAGCCCTCTTTGGAGACAAGCTGGATGCCATGATTTCAACAACTACATCAGGCAAGTCAGCATTTCTGCCTTCCGCAGCTGCTCCACCTAGGAAAGGATTTCATTCTCATACGATGCAATCCTTTCGGCCCAACAAGTCCAAAAGTGCAAAGGGTACCCCCTTCTTCGCAGGAAGAGGTCGAGGAAGAGGTTAAAAAGCTACAATACCATCAGGCTCGCAGGAGCAGAAGTCAACAGCTATTTCTGCTAAATCCTCAGCATGACGCTAGGGCTCCCCTGCGGAAGTACGATCGGGTAGGGGCACGTCTACTGTCTTCCAGCCAGGGCACGTCTACTGTCTTTCAGCCAGGTCTGGTTTCACTCAGATCTGGATCCTTGGGTATTGCCGATAGTATCCCAAGGGTACAAACTGGAATTTCAGGACCTTCCCCCATGCCGATTTTTCAAATCAACCTTACCAGCTTCTGCTCAGAACAGAGCAAAAGTGCTAAACGCAATACAGAAATTATGTCAAGACAACGTCATTTCCTTAGTTCCTGTGTCACAACAGGAAAAAGGGTTTTATTCAAGCCTGTTTGTAGTGCCGAAACCGGATGTCTTGGTCAGACCGATTTGAAACCTAAAGACTCTGAACCTTTATTTGAAAAGGTTCAAATTCAAGATGGAGTCCCTGAGAGCGGTGATCTCCAGCTTGGAGGAAAAGGAATTTCTGGTATTGATGGACATTAAAGATGCTTGTTTACATGTTCCCATCTACCCGCTGCATCAGATATACCTGAGGTTTGCGGTGCAGGACTGCCACTACCAGTTCCAAACATTGCCTTTCGGGCTCGCCACGGCTCCGAGAATATTCACCAAGGTGATGCGGAGATGATGGTGCTTCTTCGCAAGAAAGGAGTCAAAGTCATCCCATACTTAGAAAACCAAAGAACCCTGGTGCCTTTATTGAACAGACAAAAATAGCTGCTTTCCCAGGGGTAATTGGTTTATAAACCCCTCATATTCAGCAAAACAAAGAAAAACAATAGGAAAGCGCTGATTTAATCTGCTTGTAGATTTTATTAAATGGATATTTCTTAAAACTGAAGTTAATACCGGCCAGTATCAATAAAAATCAATCATTTATTAAAAACAAATATATATTGCAAACACCTATAGAGACCTGACGAACTGTAATATGACTACAAACCAAGTCTCTGTTAAATGTCCTTAAGTGATACTTTGTATTACCTAGAAAGGCAACACACTTGCTGTTTAATCCACATATACGATGTAGCAAATAAAGCATGCACTTGGAAACTCCTTTCTTTGTAGTTGGTAGTTGCCAGTTATCTTTATAATGCAATTAGTAGCTTTGTGTTAGCTTAGCTGCCAAGTTAAATCAGAATCAGCTTTATTGGCCAGGTGTACTCACGTACACTAGGAATTCTTTGTGGTACAATGCATCGCCAAGCAGCAACATGGAGGAAAAATGTAGCATACATTACAAACATTACACATATGAGTTCATACTGCACATATGCAACTGTACAGTAGACATATTATACATTTAAGACTAAAAACTAAGGCTGCTTGGCAGAGCAGCACCGAGGCAGCCATCCGCGGTGCCAACTAGAACTCACACAATGCACATAATACAGAAGATTTAAGTATTACATCAAAAGATAAACCACACAGACAAAGACACAGAAAGAATAATGCATGATTGGTGTAGGCATTTTGAGTAATAACCTCCAGGGGTTGTGTATTCCGCCATCACAAGGCACCAGGTGCGGCAGCCATCTTAGGCGCACTGCGTAGGATTACCCAGGGTGGAATAGTCCACCCCTAGAAGAGAACACAAAATGGGGAGATTGCAGAGTCCTTAAGTTCAGAGTAGGGTTCCAATAAAAACATCAGGTCCACGCATTTTTCATCCCATCCACAAGCGCACCAGATAAGGCAGCCATGTTGGGCGCACTACAATGTTACACAGTGGGAGATGAGCCATACAGGGGCCAAATGCATGTATGGGAGAACTGACACGTGTGTAGGAGTATGCTATACCCTGCATGGAAAGATCCAAATGAAGCACACCCCGCCCACAGAGGAACCATCCGAGGCAGCCACTGCATAGGTTACTGCTGGCAGGGTGTGCAACCAATGGAGGTACACATTACGGGAATAGCACACAGTGGGGTGGAAGTACCGTGTAAGAAGAAAGAGAAGAGAAAGACACATTTGCAGGAAAACTGTACTAACATTATTTTGTGAAAAAGATAAATGTCCTGATCTCATGAGAGCAGTGCGGGTGGGTGTGAGAATATGGGGTGCACACTAATGTCCAATGGAACTGACCCAGCAAAGTCTGGTCCTGATGCGCACGTCCCTCAGTTCCCTGCTGAGCTTGAGGGGTAGTCCCGGGGGCAGTCATGATGTTCTTGGACACAGAAGTAGTAGGCATTGGTCCTGGTGTTCTCATGGCAGAGGTGAGGAGAGGCCACATAATGTTCCAGATTTCTTTCTTGATGCTGTTCAATGTTTGTTCAACTGTTTTTTTAACTGTTCATTTTCAAAACGCTTAGAGAAGGAACGCTTTGAGTATTGGAACGCACAGCTGACATGCACAGCTGACATGCACAGCTGTGCATGGTTGAAGTTACAGAAATCCTATGGGAAATTGACCCAACTACAGCTGAGGCAAATGTCCCACTAATCAAAGGTGTTACATTACACAGTGTTTGACTAAACAAACACCAGCCCAGTCAGCCTTAATTAAATATGCGGCACTGACCAAGCTTTGAAACGCAGGTATTTTAAATTACAAACAAAAGCATAAATCACAAAACTGTCTAACAAAAGATTTGAACATACATTTGGAATATAGATGATTTGCATAGGTGCAGATAGCAATAGGCAGATTACATGGGGAGATTTGAACATACATTTGGAATATAGATGATTTGCATAGGTGCAGATAGCAATAGGCAGATTACATGATAATAAGCATTCATGCATGGCCATGCAAAATAATTTATCACTTAGTCCAGAGCTCTTATCAACAGGTAATATATCACAGCGTGATTGTAACTCAGTCAGCAAACCTGTCACGCCACGGTTAGATGATCGCCCTCCCGGCTGCAGCTCTCCTTCTCAGCCTTATCTGGAGTCCATAAATCACCTCAATTCCATCAATGTTCCTCCTGGCTGCTAGTTTGCCGTCAGCAAGGGGAAAGCTTCCACGGACGATGGTCAAGTCAAGAAGTACTACTTCACATAAACATTTTGGAATTGAGAGGTGTGTACAACAGCCTTCATCAAGCGGCACACCTTCTTCAAGGTCGTCCCATACAGATCCAGTCAGACAATGTAACGGCAATAGCTTACATAAACCGCCAGGGCGGAACAAAAAGCAGAGCGGCAATGGCAGAGGTGACAAAGATACTCCTCTGGGCAGAAAGACATGCAAAAGCTCATTCTGGGAGTGGACAATTGGGAAGCAGACTTCCTCAGCATACACGATCTCCATCCAGGAGAATGGGGCCTCCACCCAGAAGTCTTTGCAGAGGTAGCAGATCGTTGGGGCATTCCTCAAGAAGATATGATGGCATCACGTCTCAACAAGAAGCTTCAGAAATATTGTTCCAGGTCAAGAGACCCACAAGCAATAGCAGTGGATGCACTGGTGACCCAGTGGGTGTTTCAGTCGGTGTATCTGTTCCCTCCACTTCCACTTATACCAAAAGATCTCAAGATCATCAGAAGAACAAGGGTTCGAGCAATTCTCATTGCTCCAGACTGGCCAAGGAGGGCTTGGTATCCAGATCTTCTGGAGTTATTACTGGAAGATCCTCAGCCTCTTCCTCTTCACGAGGACCTGCTTCAGCAGGGGCCGTTTGTTTATCAAGACTTACCGCGGCTACGTTTGACGGCATGGCTGTTGAGCACCAGATCCTAGCCCGTAAGGGTATTCCCAATGAAGTAATTCCCACACTTATTCTGGCCAGGAAAAGGGTAACGTCCAAACATTACTATCGTATTTGGAGAAAATATGTATCTTGGTGTGAATCCAAGAAGTCTCCTGCAGTGAAGTTTAAATTAGGATGTCTTCTCCTATTTCTACAGGTGGGTGTGGATGCTGTCTTGAGATTAGGGTCTATCAAGTTTAATTTGAAAGGCTGAGCAGAGGGCTCTCCAAAACCTTGCGGTGAACTGTACCCCTCGATCAGAGACTATATCTTGAGGTAAACCATGCAACCGAAAGTGTTCCCGGATGAATAATAGAGCCAATTTGGGAGCTGTCGGCAGACCTGTCAATGGAACGAAGTGCGCACTCTTTGAAAAACGATTATTTCGTAAACGGTGGAGCACCTCTTTGACCTGTGTCCTGTGTTCAGCAAGATCTTTGGAAAAAATCAGTATGTCGTCTAAATATACCACAACACTTCGATATAACATGTCTCAGAAGATTTCGTTGACGAATCCCTGGAAGACGGCAGGTGCATTACTAAGGCCGAACGGCATCACCAGATATTCATAATGCCCATCCCTGGTATTGAAGGCTGTCTTCCATTCATCCCCTTCTCGGATGCGTATAAGATTATAGGCTCCCCTCAAATCGAGCTTGGAGAAAACGTGGGCGCCACGAACCCTATCAACTAACTCTGTGATTAGTGGCAAGGGGTATTTATTCTTGATGGTGATATCGTTTAGGCCGCGGTAATCGATACATGGTCTTAACCCCCCGTCCTTCTTCTTCACGAAAAAGAAGCCCGCTCCAGCCGGGGTGATAGAGGGGCGAATGAATCCCTTGAGAAGATTGGATTTAATATAGTCCGACATAGCTTGAGTCTCAGGAAGTGACAGAGGATATGTGCGGCCACGGGGCGGCATCTTCCCTGGGATAAGGTCAATGGGGCAGTCCCAGGGCCTATGGGGTGTTAACTGGTCAGCCGCCTGTTTCGAAAACACATCCTTGAACTCTTGATACGCCTCCGGAATAAGCTCTTCATCCGACTTAGAAGAGGCATGGAGCGGACAGACAGGAGTGAGACAGTTAGCGTGACAAAAAGAACTCCAAGACAGAATTTGAGAAGACTTCCAATCGATGTGGGGATTATGAATTTTGAGCCAAGGCATTCCGAGGACCAGATCGTGATGCATTTCCGGAATCACCAAGAATTCCAGACATTCTTGATGTAGAGCTCCGACCTGCAGCTTAACTGGCTCCGTGCGCCACTTTATGAGACCCTTGGATATTCTTGTACCATTGATAGCCGTCAAAGAAATAGGCCGCTCGATAGGCCGTACCTTTAAATCCAGGATTTGGACACAGGAAGAAGAAACGAAGTTCCCCACAGCCCCGGAGTCCAACAGGGCCTCAAAAGACTTGGAGACTGACTTGGTGATTAAAGACACAGGAAGCAAACAATCCAAATTCGGAGAAGATTTGGTCGTGACCCCCAACTTGACTCCTCCGGAACAAGCTAGGCCTGCCCGTTTCCCTGACGGGATTTGCAGAATTTGATGAAGTGATCTGCGGCTCCGCAGTACAGACAGAGTTTACCCTCATGACAACGCTGTCGTTCTTTTGGAGACAATCGGGACCGGTTAATCTGCATGGGTTCATCCGGACTTGGTACCACCGCTTGCCTAGAGGGAGGAAGCCGGAACCTGGAACGATCCGATCGACTACGTTCACCTCCACGTTCCTGCATCTGGAGATCCACCTTGATGCAGAGAGAGATCAGTTCCTCCAATGAATCCGGGAGTTCCCTAGTGACCAACTCATCCTTCAGGCGATCAGAGAGACCGTTCCAGAAAGCAGCTCTCAGGGCGTCATTATTCCAGCGAAGTTCAGAGGCAATGGTCTGAAAATGAACCACGTACTGACCCACGGATCGGGAGCCCTGACGGATGCGGAGCAAGTCAGAAGAGGCCGTGGTCATCCTGCTGGGCTCGTCAAAAATTCTTCGAAAAGACGTGATGAATTCAGTGTAATTGGAAACCAATGGATCAGATCGTTCCCATAGTGGAGACACCCAATCCAATGCAGATCCTTCAAGCAAAGAAATAATATATGCCACCTTGGACCGGTCTGTGGGAAAATTATGTGCGAGTAGCTTAAAATGAACTTCGCATTGGTTTAAGAAACCTCAACAATTTTTTGGATTCCCATTATAACGGGAAGGAATAGGAAGTTGAAGGCGCGGACTGGTACCAGCCGATGGTTGAACATTGCTGGGAGCGGCAACTGGTGCGGCTACGGGAACTGGGGCCGGAATTACAGAAGCTAAGGATGCTTGAATCTGATCCAAACGACCGGACAACTCCTGGAGGTACTGCATCACCTGGCCCTGTGCCGCTTCCTGACTTTGCACTCGGGAAGCCAAATTCTGGATGGCACTTAAGTCTATGTTCCGATCCCCCGGGTCCATGTGGCCAGAGTATACTATCACTGACCTGGTTTGCGAGTGTTGTGGACTCGGGGTTTCTTCCGGTGACCGGGAAGAGGAACCGCAACTGGGCCGCTGCAGAGATGGCCGAATGTAGGTTTTCCTCATGCAGGATTTGGACGGCAGGCAGGAGGCACGCGTGGATGCTGGAGGTCTCCTGAAAGACAAGAACTTGAAAAGGCGCTGATGAATTAGTGAAGAGTACCATAAGCTCACCGAGAGTGATACTGAGGGAATGGCAATTTGTGAGCGCTGCTGAAGCTCCTGGAGACAGATGATAATGAGCGTGGCTGAAGAACAGGAAGACAGTTAATTGTGACCGCGGCTGGGACGCACGGTGGCAGAAGGCTGTGAATGCTGGAAGCTCTGAATACTAGAAGTACCGGACGCTGGAGGCACAGACTGCGCTTGGGAGCAATGGGTGCTTGGAGGCACTGAGGTGCTTGGACGCACTGAGGTGCTTGGAGACACAGGTGCTTGGAGGCACTGGGGTGCTTGGACACACTGGGGTGCTTGGAGGCACTGAGGTGCTTGAAGACACTGAGGTGCTTGGAGGCACTGAGGTGCTTGGAGGCACTGGGGTGCTTGGGGGCACTGAGGTGCTTGGAGGCACTGGGGTGCTTGGAGGCACTGAGGTGCTTGAAGGCACTGGGGTGCTTGGAGGCACTGAGGTGCTTGGAGACACTGGAGTGCTTGGAGACTCTGGAGTCCGTCTGGGAAGGCTGGAAACCACAGGGATACGGGAGTACTGGAGATCACAACTCTTAACAGAATAGATGATACTCAGGCGCCGGAGCTCTGCCCGGCGTCTGAATTTTAACTTCCCGCCAGTGTCTGATTGGTGGGAAGTGTTGATGACGTCACCCACACCTTCAGTGGACGCCGGGCGTACCCGCGACGTCCACACTCACGATCGCTGGACGGAGCGCCGGGAGCCGGAGACCGCCAGCGAGGACGGCCGCCCGGAGACCCAGCGCGCCCGGAGAGGTAAGTACGGCGGCTGCAGCGGCGGCATGACAGATAGCTTAGGTTGCTGAGTTTAATCACAGAAAAGCGCGTTGAGGCGCGACTAGATACTCAGCATGCAATACACATCTCCACCACTGGGTGGCTAATGCTCCACTAATCCAGTACTTTAGTTTGAATAGCGGCGGACTGATCTACAGTACAAGCTCTGGCAAATGGTCAGTGACGACTGTAATGTTAATATACAGTACTGTACTGCATAGTGTACACACAGATGGTGACCAATGGTCAGACGGACAGAGTTAAAAAAAAACACAATCGAACATGTTAACACACTTGTGTATGCAGATGCAACTAATGTGTGAACACTTGTGTATGCAGACGCAACTAATGTGTGAAAGGAATAATGTAGCTCATTGACTTTAAAGCATGTACAGTGCACTAAATGAGCGTCCGAGTCCCCTAACGGCATAAACGAATACCAATGAGAAGGAATCGCTGTTGCACTACTTTTACACAAGAACTTGTGTATCTTCCATGCAGCGACATACAGTAGGCTAGCGGTGAAGGCTCCCACCTCCCATGCTGAGGGTCCCGGGTTCGATTTCCAAATTGCCAATCTATATCCCCCCTGACGTTCACATTATTATTATTTTTTTCTGTGTAATCCAATGTAAAACATTCAATGGAAGGGTGCACACAGGTTTCACATAAATCAGGGTAAATCTGCAGGAGTGACTCATTCCACTATGTAACAGCGGTAATGAACAGCTGTAGACATACTAGTAAATATAAATGAGTGTATTCTGATGCAACTAACTGTTCGAGCAACACAGTACTGTAGATTGTCAGTGTTAGAGAATCTCTATTGTACTTTATACAACTCGGTAATTTTCTAAGAATTTGTATTCTCAGTCACTGCCGACAATAGCCAAACACTGCTGGGAAAGCATAGAATTTGTAAAAAAAAAGGAGCTTTCAAATCTGCTTTTTGCTGGCGTATTCAGATAGTCATGCACGGATCAGTGAGATTAAACTTGCCACTGTACGTTACAAGCTGTTCGTGCTAATTAGTACACTAGTAGAACATACTGTACAGAGATAATAAGGACAGGGATTTGGCATCCAGGAACTTAGGGGAAGCTTTTATCTCTGTCTGCTATACTTAGAAAGATTACAATGGAGAGAGGTAAAAGCTCCTCCCTAAGTTCCTGGATGCCAAATCATCGTCCTTAGTATCTCTGTACAGTATGTTCTATTAGTGTACTAATTAGCGCGAACAGCTTGTAACGTACAACACAGATTCTCTAACGCCGACGATCTACAGTACTGTGTTGCTCGAACAGTTAGTTGCGTCAGAATACACTAATTTATATTTACTGGTATGTCTACAGGTGCTCATTACCGCTGTGTATTTTAGATAGCGAATGAGTTGCTCCTGCAGATTTACCCTGATTTGTGTGAAACCTGTGTGCAGCCTTCCTTTCAATGTTTTACAATGGATTACACAGAAAAAAAAAAAATAATAAAGTGAATGTCACGGGAACACACACACAAAAAAAAATGTTGGCACTTTGGGAATCGAACCCGGGACTCTCAGCGTGGCAGGCGGGAGCCTTCATCGCTAGCCCACAACACTGCATCGAAGATTCACAAGTTCATGTGTAAAATTACTGCAAAAAGTGATTCCTTCCCATTGGTGTTCGTTTATGCCATTAGGGGACTCGGACGCTCATTTAGTGAACTGTACATACTGTAAAGTCAACGAGCTACATTATTCCTTTCACACATTAGTTGCTTCTGCATACACAAGTGTTTTAACAGGTTCATTTACGTCTGTATAAACTAAACACACAGTGATTTGGCATCCAGGAACTTAGGGAGGAGCTTTTATCTCTCCCCATTATACTTAATACTATGGGATTTGGACGCTCACATATCCCTAACATCAATAGACCATACTGTATTTGTAACTTGTTAGTTTTCATCTGTATATGCTGTACTATTTGCATCTGTACTGTATATACTGTTATAGACTGTATGACATACTGTAGCATAATGTAGCGTAATGAGACGCACCAGTAAAGTAGTTCTTACGCTGTAGTTCAGTATTGTATTTTAATGGAGACCACACGCATGCGCATTGGTGATTTTAAAAAGTGACACCTGGTGGATGATCTTAGGTATTACACTCAAAGATAACGCCAAATGCTCTGTGCGCCTCCCTTCGACTAGGCGCGCCTCCTTGCACCCAAGCACGCTGCGTATGCCTGATCGCGACTAACACCTCAGTCAGCCAAGATAACGGAGGACCCATCTGTACCTAACCCTAACCTCCCCCTACAGCCTGAACCTAACCCCCCCCCACAGACTATCCCTGACCTCCCCCCACAGCCTAACCCTAACCTCCCCCTGTCGACATTGAGAGAATGTTGACATTATGATAATCTTGTTAATACAATTTGATTGTATAGAGCAGAGATGGGGAACCTTCGGTCCTCCAGCTGTTGTTGAACTACACATACCAACATGCCTTACTACAGTTTTGCTATTTGGCCATGCTAAAACTGTTGCAGGGCATGCTGGGATGTGTAGTTCAACAACAGCTGGGGAACCGAAGGTTCCCCAACCCTGGAATAGAGAGTATGAATATCAAGTGTACACTTGTGAAATGACATTTGCTTGCAATTAATTAAACCTTGCTACACTATAATTATTAGATCATGCATAAGGAAAGCTATAGGCCTACATTCATATATCAATTAAAATTAGAATTTATCTATCAAGTTGGCGGATTCTTTTTGGAATAATCTGTAACTTTATATCAGATTTTCTCTGTTTTTGACTGCATTAGATTTTATTAAGGATTTTTTTTCATACATAAGAAAAAGTGGTAAGGGCACAGAAATAAAAAAGGGAAGGGGAAACACAATATAAAGTCCAAAATTAGGTAATAATCAGCCAAAAACATTAAAATACAATCACAGATGCATAAAAGCACAAAATACAATGCAAAGCACATATCTGCACAAGGTGGGTATAGTTGGGCTAATACAGTTTTGTCCAGTAGAAAAATTTCACCAGTTGAATAGTGTTCACAATTAGGAATAACTGGAAGACACCAATGCAGGAGAGCGAGAGCCGGATCACAGGTAACCACAACCTTAATTATTTTTTGAAAAATAGGTTGTAAACCTCAACCCAAAATAGAAAATTGGAGAAAGGACAGTCCCATAAAACATGTAGGAGTGAACCTTCCTCCGCACACTGACACCCACAATATTTAAAGCATGATGTCCACTTTTTATGAACATAACTGGTGTAAAATAGAGCCGGTGAAGTAATTTAAAATGCATCTCAATATGGTTAGTACATCTAGATACGTGAGATAGTGTATATACTTTTCCACTGCAGAGCTGAAAAAGAGCAGTGCAGATCTTATTCCCATCGCTGTTGAGTCACAGCTTTATCAGAAGGTGCAATCTGAATATGGCAATACATGCATGTGCAGAATGGGTCTGGCTGATTGACATGCAGAGAGAATGTATGTCGACCTAACTCATGGCAACCTAATGACCGCCATCCCTTGTGCAGTGTCTGATAGCTAATGCATTTATGGGCTAAAAGAGAATAGATTAGTATTATGTTCCCCCAACCACACAATCCCAGAAACCAATCTTAATCTGTCAGTTGAAAGACAATGATGTAACTACAGAGCTGGGTATCCACCGTTTACTGGGTGTATTTAGGGAAATAAAAATGATAGACAGTGCTGACCAATTCTACTGTGCTGGGTTATGAACTGTAGCTTCAGAAAAGTTCTATGTTCTCGTCTGTTAGTAAAGAGATCATCTATCCTCATGCCAGTGACCATGAGATTGCCCCATGGTGAATGTAATATGTTTATTTTAGAATAGAAGAATAACACAGGAAAAGTAATACAGGTTGAGTAGCCCATATCCAAATATTCCGAAATACAGAATTTTTTAAATAGGACTAATAGGCCCTACACACTGGCCGATCAGCCGCCGAGCTGCCCGACGGCGGATACAGCCGACGGGCGACCCAGCGGCGGGGGGGGGACAGTGACGGGGGGAGTGAAGTTTCTTCACTCCCTCCGTCACCCGGCTGCATTGAAGTGCAGGCAAATATGGACGAGATCGTCCATATTGGCCTGCATGTACAGCCGACGGGGGACCAGCGATGAACGAGCGCGGGGCCGTGCAACGTTCATCGCTGGAGCCTCCACACTGTACGATATGAACGTTATCTCGTTCATTAATGAACGAGATCGTTCATATCGTGCAGTCATGTCGGCCAGTGTGTAGGGCCCTTGAGATAGTGAAACCTTTAGGTGTGTACACTTGGTGAGATAAATCTGTAAGATTTTGACTATACAGGTTGAGTATCCCTTATCCAAAATGCTTGGGACCCGAGGTATTTTGGATATGGAATTTTTCCGTATTTTGGAATAATTGCATACCATAATGATATATCATGGTGATGGGACCTAAATCTAAGCACAGAATGCATTTATGTTACATATACACCTTATACACACAATCTGAATGCAATTTTAGCCAATATTTTTTATAACTTTGTGCATTAAACAAAGTGTGTGTACATTCACACAATTCATTTATGTTCCATATACACCTTATACACACAGCCTGAAGGTCATTTAATACAATATTTTTAATAACTGTGTGTATTAAACAAAGTTTGTGTACATTGAGCCATCAAAAAACAAAGGTTTCACTATCTCACTCTCACACAAAAAAGTCCGTAATTCGGAATATTCCGTATTTCGGAATATTTGGATATGGGATACTCAACCTGTATTGGCAAAATCTTATGAAAAGTTAGTGCATATCTCAAGGTGTTAGTCAAAATTGGCACTTAGTCAAAATCGTACATAGACAAAATCTCAAGCACAAAATCTGTATTATCTGTGCTATCTGGGCTCTGGGGGAGTTCAAGGGAAATCGCATAGTCAAAATCGTGCATAGCAAGGATCTCACCGTGTGTACACACCTTTTGTTTTATGATGTCTCATTGTACACAAACTTTGTTTAATACACAAAGTTATTAAAAATATTGTATTTAAAGACCTCCAAGCTGTGTGTATAAGGTGTATTTGAAACATAAATGAATTGTGTGTATGTACACAAACTTTGTTTAATGCACAAAGTTATTAAAAATATTGGCTAAACTTACCTTCAGGCTGGGTGTATAAGGTGTATATGAAATATGAATGCATTCTGTGCTCTGACTTTGGTCCTATCACCATGATATCTCATTATGGTATGCAATTATTCCAAAATACGGAATAATCCGATATCCAAAATACTTCTGGTCCCAAGCCTTTTGAATAATGATATTCAACCTGTATTGACATTTGCAATCAGTCAAAATGAATCAACAAAAACATCTGCCTTGTTACTGGGTATTTGTGGTGGCAGCACACTAGTTGTCGAGCTTTGCACATATCAGATGTGGTTTAGGGAGTAAAATGAATCCAATGTCAGGATCCAGACTTAGATCTTCCCTGGAGACTCCAGCTGGTGGGTGGAAAGTAAATGCTTGAAGAAGTCCGGTAAAGAACAGGAAAAGTTCCATCTTGGCCAAGCTTTCTCCAACGCAAGCTCTTTTTCCTGTAGGAATGTGAAGAGACACCTATATCACATACAGGAGCAGAGCCTATGGTGTCCTGATTGTGTATTTTGTAATGTTGGGAGATATAAACAGAACAAAAATGTTGTATTTGTTTGCTGGAAAACTTCCAAGAGGCAAGTTTTGGGGGTGGGATAATGCAGTTCACATTAAAATGCCTGCGCAATGCAGCATTACTCACCAACCTCATCATGATGTGATCTGCAGTTGTAGTTTACCACATCCTTTACAACAAGAAATGTCCCTTTTGCATTCCTCTGAGCCAGTTACTATGGTGCTCGCTTTTAATTCAAAATATCACCCAACCCAGTGGCACTAAGAGGGGGATGGGGGGGGTGGTTACTCTTTTCCCGGGCATGTTGTAGGGGCTCAGGTCCTGCTGCCCCGCCCCTTTGTAGACACTGCTGGCACTTGGGGCAGGGAGAGAGAGAGCAGTGACTGCTGCTGCAGCAGGCTCTCTTCTTTCCCTGTACAGCCCACGGCTGCAATAAGTCTACTATTTTTTACTTTTCTTGTGTAGGGGGGCTGGTAACACTTCTGCGTTGGCCACGCCCCCTACCATTATCTGGGCCTGGCACAGCTGTCGGCGCCCCTGACAAACGTCTCGGAATTGCACAAGATCTGTGTCTCTCATCAGCACTTATTACTCGCTTCCATTCATGCAGTTAGGCTCTGGTAATTAGTTTTAAGCATGCTAATAAAATATTCCCTACACCACTACATCACCACTAGCCACCTGAAGTGTTGACGCAAGGCAGAATGGATAAATGGATTCATATCATTTACACCAAATTTTGACCTACCATTTGCATGTCAGTAGAAATCGAGGCTCGTCAGATCAACATTTATTCTAATATTCATTTGTGCAGTTTTGGTGAGCCTGTGTTCACTGTCACCCGCTTTTAGCTGAAAGCAGTAGAACCTGGTGAGATCTTCAGCTACTGTAGCCCATCTTCCTCAAGATTATGGGGTATATTTACTAAAGTGCGGGTTTATAATATTGGACATATTGCCCATAGCAATCAGATACTGTCTATTATCTTCTAGATGGTATTAGATAAATGCAGAGGCGTCGGAATAGTAGGGGCAAGGGGGCAGCTCGCCCTAATACAATACATGGTAGGCGCCAACGTACAGGAGGAGCGATGTGCAGTCAGATGAAAGACCACACATCACAACCTCCATGCAATATAGGGATGAGCAGCAGTAGCAATATGTGGCTGTACAGCCCCTCCTGCTCCCAGTCCCAGTTCATATGCAGAGAAGACAGAACGGGGCTGCACACTACCCCCCACCTTACTAGTGCCGCAAATCTCGGATGTTAAGGGGGTGTGGACTGATGCCGAGAAGCCCCGCCCCATGAGAGACCTGTAACTGTGCTTTGTCAGGTAGTGTCTCTTCCACACCCTCTCTCCCTGTCCTTCTCTCCCTAACACTCTCCTCTTGCTCCTTCCTATCTCTCTCCCTAACACTCTCTCCTCTAGCTCCTCTCACTCTCTATCCCTGACACTGTCTTTCCCTCTCACCCTGACACTCTCTCTCTCTTTATCTACGTTCATCTTTCTTTTCCAGATACTCTCTCTTGCTCCCCTCTCTGTCTTTCTCTCTCCCTCCCTATGATACTCTCTTTCTTTTGTTCTATCCTTGATGCTCTCTCATCCCTTTCTCTCTCTTTCTCCCTGACACCATCTCTCTTTCTCGCTTGCTCTCCCCTCTCTCATTCCCTCTTTTTACATGAAACCCTCTATCTCTTGCTCCGACACCCTCTCTCTCTATCTCTCCCTGACCCACCCCTATCTCTCCCTTTGTTTCTTTCTTTATGCTCAGAAAGATAGCAGATATAACATGTGCAGAGTGAGTTAGATTTGTGTGTAGTGTGTTCAAACTGAAATCTAAATTGCAGTGTAAACATAAAGCAGACTATATTTACCCTGCACGGAAACAAAATAATCCACATAAATCTAAAGGGTCCTATGCAATGGTCAATATATTCGAAATATACTGGAAGTGTGGATGCTACAACGATGCGCATGCCCGCCATCGTTCAATGTTGAACGATCATCGTTTAAACATGCCAATCAACTTGGACGATATAGATGCCTGTACTCTCATATCATGCAAATTGGCCTTCGATATCGTCCAGTGTGTAGGCTTTAAATCGTTGGTGAAAAATCGACCATCGATAATATCGCCAACATCGCCCAGTGTGTAAAGGCCCTTAACTCTCTCTGCACATGTTATATCTATACCACCAGCAGTGCAACATGGTTTTTCCCATTAGAGAAAAAAAATTGTGATCAGGTCTGAATTAGGCCCCTAATAAAGTGGTCACGGAGGATAGATGGATAGATAGATGGATAGATAGATAGATAGATAGATAGATAGATAGATAGATAGATAGATAGATAGATAGATAGATAGATAGATAGATAGATAGATATTACCTTTAGCATTTTAACAGTTCAAAGCACCAACCTGCAGAGAAAGGTAAAAATGCCTCGGGTCGTACAAACTTCCCACTTGAATCCAGAAAGTGGTTTGGGTTAAATTCATATGGAGTTTTCCACTGAGACTTGTCATACAGAACGGATGTGAGGAGAGGAATGACCTCTGTTCCCTACGATGAAAAACCAGTACATTGTGTAAATATATTATTAAAACTAATAGCTTGTATAACTTGTTAAAAAAGAAGTTCACTACTGTGCAGACTGAGACTCCAGTCTTCCTGCCCCCCAGGGAGGTTTCATGCCCTATCCCAAGATGGGTGCAGAGATCTCTACTGAGCATGTGCAGGGAACATCTTGTCTTTACTGTGTAGAGTGACATGGTGGGAGACAGAGGTCTCGTGCCCATGTTCTATGAGAGACAAGGTTAATACCTGCTACAAAGCTGTTCCAGCATCCTTGCACAGCTACCCATTGCCGCATACATTAACCAACTGATGAGCTGTATAAAATCCCACTCCATTCTAGCTCCACTCCATCACCAGTGTGTATGGCTGTACCTGCTATCAATAAACCAACACAACACTGGTCAAGTAACTGGGCTGTCCATACAGTAGTCTGGTGTGTGCCTCTATAACTCTGCAATATCAACACCTGCACACACATGGGCCCTCATTCCGAGTTGATCGGTCGCAAGGCGAATTTAGCAGAGTTACACACGCTAAGCCGCCGCCTACTGGGAGTGAATCTTAGCTTCTTAAAATTGCGACCGATGTATTCGCAATATTGCGATTACTAACTACTTAGCAGTTTCTGAGTAGCTTCAGACTTACTCTGCCTGTGCGATCAGTTCAGTGCTTGTCGTTCCTGGTTGACGTCACAAACACACCCAGCGTTCGCCCAGGCACTCCCACCGTTTCCCCGGCCACTCCTGCGTTTTTTCCGGAAACGGTAGCGTTTTTAGCCACACGCCCCTGAAACGCCGTGTTTCCGCCCAGTAACACCCATTTCCTGTCAATCACATTACGATCGCCGGAGCGAAGAAAAAGCCGTGAGTAAAATTACTTTCTTCATAGTAAAGTTACTTGGCGCAGTCGCAGTGCGAACATTGCGCATGCGTACTAAGCGGATTTTCACTGCGATGCGATGAAAAATACCGAGCGAACAACTCGGAATGAGGGCCATTATTTGCAACATTGCTGACACTTTTCTATGGCTCTTCTTATGTGGCCCAAAACGTGAGCATTGTGAGCCTTACTAATGTGGTAAATCAGGCTGATGGCCAGTGTCTTATCTATGGTGCAATTAGTTGGGTCATTGTGTATTGTGGACCCAGCTAGAATGTCTCTATGATCTCTATGGTTACCACAATGTTCATACTCACTGAAAACAAGCTCAATAACCTCTATAGTGCCCCAGTGAACATTTAGTCTGGAACCTTCTGCACATTTCACAAGATTCCACTCCGTGCTCTCAGTAGTGAAGCAGCGCTCCCTGCCACCCTGTGCTGCCCTCGAACCTGCGATGTGACGGGACGGTGCTGGGCTGCTGGCAGGAGATAGTAAAGAATCACCCACACTCTCTGGCAGCGCTACAAAATGCTGGGTGTATGTCTGGTGAGTCCTTTGGGATAAAGCGGGATCTTGATTTCTAGAGCACTAGTATACAAAGTATACCTGTTAGCAATCTAAAGTCTACGCTTACAGTCCTCTGCATACATTGTTGGGAGATGGATCTTCTATAAGCCACCTGTATTACTGGCTGATAGGGATTGGTTTCCTATCTTGCACTGATTCCTCATTCAACAGCAGCGTTCAATGTAAGAGAGGATAAGGATTAGATAAAGATAAGGATTGGGCTGTGTATGATTTTTCATCACTGATGTCAACAGTATCATGTCAATGGGAGAATGCCAACGTGTACGTAAAGCATGTTAACCATATTGACATTCTAACTTGATACAGTAGTAAAGCGTCATGTTTAAAGTTATAATGCTGACACAGTTAAAAAGCTTTAAATAACATTACTGCCGTGTCTATAATCTCCTGCTGACTTTGCACAGTTGACATTTTGACTGTCGACAGCGGAAGTGTTGACTATTTAACTACATCCCTAAAGTTTAACCAGCGACTATTATCTGGCTGGTAGAAGCTCTGTCTTCCAACAAGTGATTTCATCTCTTCCCTTTTTCCTGGTGTAATCCCTTGAACACCCGGGACCCCATGCTTTCTGCAAAGGTCTCAGCAATCATGACTGAAGTATCACATTTAGGGCATGATTCTAATTCAGACGCAATGTTGGAGTTGGATGTTGAACATTTTCTTTCCACAGCACATGCATAAAGTCACAGAAGCAGTAATGGTAAAAGAGACAGCAGACAAGGGCGCTGCAGCGTCTGACTCAGGATTACCTTTGGAATACTGTAACCACGGAAATTCACATCATTTACAGTCGTGTGAGACACGTTCAGGGGAACGATATTGGCGAACCTCTGTACTTCATGTACCACTGCATCAGTATAAGGCATATTCCTTCTATCATCGGCTGTAGGCATCTGTCCTGGCTTCATATGTGTCCTGATTTCCTCCTGCACCCTTTCTACAAAGCAGTAAGCATTTATTTGTTAACACAATACAACATACTGTATGTTTGCACTTTTATCACTGTCAAAGGAGGGGTTGGATTAATAATTATGTACAAGACCCCAGCAGGTGAAAGCAGCAACGTGCAGGCAGAGCCTCACCTGACATACTCCAGTGTTCTCCAGAGTATTGACTATACAAATGATTAGAATAATACAAAGAAGCTATTTCTAACTAATAAATATAATCTGTATATTAGTATAATAATTGTTAAAGTCAAAACTCACTAAATATTTGCAGCCCTCTGCTGGAAATACAGGGACTATCAGGGAGACACCAGCATTGAGGCAGCTATGAGATCAGCCTCCACACTGTGATAGTCATTGCCTGAGGATGGGGACAGACTATGGGGGTAAATCAGACTGCAGCGGCAGCGATCACAGTCTGAATTACTTTGTGGAGTGCGCTCGTGCACCCTGGTAGCCCAGTGAGATGCTCAGGGCTGCGATCGCCTCTGTCTGATTGACAGGCAGAGGTGGTCGCGGGGCACGAGGGGGCGTGCCAGCGGTGTTAGAATGCCGTTGGCGGGGCGCGGTCCGGACCATTGGAGGTGCGGGCCACGGTGGCTGCATGACATCACACGTAGCCGCTGCGACCCGGGACGTGGCAAGTAGCGGCCTGCCAACACGCAGGAGCTGTGCTGACAGGGAGCTACTCATCAAGTATAAAAGCATCGCCTCCATGCAATGCTTTTGTACCTGTGTGTGTGTGTAAGGGGGGGGGGGGGGGGTAAGGCCTGACATGTGGGGTGGACTAGCCCTGTGCTGGGCGTCCCCCCGCATGTCAGAGTAAATGATCGTAGATGTGCTAAATTTAGCACACCTACGATCAGATCTGAATTAGGCCCACTGGCCAATAATACTGCAATAATAAAAGCACATAAGATCTGCCTCACTAAGGGGGCTGTGGCTTGATGCAGTGTCAAGTGACCTATCCAGGAAGATCCCCAGCACTCAACAAGGAGCAGCCAACATGAAGGCGAAGCTGATGATCAAGACACCTAAAACATACCTAAAAAGGGAAGAACAGAGAACTGCTGCGCCTCTGACAGTTGCAGTAGGAATGTCTACCAGATGTCACTCAACAACCCTAGCACAATACACAGGAAAATGTAGACATCACCTCTGCGCTTATCAAATATCTATAACTGGATATGCACAATATAACCAAGTAAAATGGAAGGTAAAAAAAAAGTCTGTGATCCAAAGTCTTTCCAACAGTTCAGGTGTACTCTTTCCTTCTCTAAATGATTTTCTCAATAAAACTTGATGGGAAGTGATGGAAGGCATACCGTACTCACGTGACAACGTGATGTAATCCTTACATAAAGGTAACTTTGGATTCTATAGTCCGCGATCCTTGATGTTTCTTCCCTTCTCTGGACGAAATGGTGATGGACTCTTCTCTCAGGGATGAAAACAAAAGGAGGGTGGAGACAAGTGGACGACCAATAGTGTAGTAGGTATATGATACGAAGATGGAAATCTACGGTCAGACTCTTACTCTCCTAAGTCTCTTAGGTAGACGATGTGCGTACCATACTCACATCCATATAAAGGGGTGGACACATATAAAGGTATCTTTTTGTCCGACTAGAGTGCAATATTCACAATCACGTGCTTCCCACAAGGGTCACCAATACATGAAGAGAGACAGGAATAGCATATAATGGGCGTACCCCACTCACACTGGAAAGCGTAGAGCTGTGTCCATAAAGGTTTCTGTAGACAAATCTTAAATCTTCTTTGCCTTATTCTAAATCTCCGTTCCTCCGATCCATAGAGGGTCTCAAATCATGTAACCCCAGTACACTTCCAAGTAATCCTGGCCCTCACACCAACAAAAAGATAACTTTATATGTGTCCACCCCTCTATATGGATATGAGTATGGTACGCACATCGTCTACCTAAGAGACTTAGGAGAGTAAGAGTCTGACCGTAGATTTCCATCTTCGTGTCATATACCTACTACATTATTGGTCGTCCTCCTTTCTCCCCGCTCCTTTTGTTTTCATCCCTGAGGAGAAGAGTCCATCACCATTTCGTCCAGAGAAGGGAAGAAACAGAGGATCGTGGACTATAGAAACCAAAGTTACCTTTATGTGAGGATTACATTACGTTGTCACGTGAGTACGGTACGCCTTCCATCACTTCCCATCAAGTGTTATTGAGAAAATCATTTAGAGAAGGAGAAAGTACACCTGAACTGTTGGAAAGACTTTGGATCACAGACTTTTTTTTACCTTCCATTTTACTTGGTTATATTGTGCATATCCAGTTATAGATATTTGATGAGTGCAGAGGTGACGTCTACATTTTCCTGTGTACCTAAAACATACCTACCTACCCTCCCGGATGCTGAGGGAGCCTCACATTGTTTAGAGTAGTCCTCCGTAGCCCCGGAACAATAGGTGACAATCCCGCATCCCGGCCGCTTCCTCGTAAAGTGGGCAGGATGGGGATAGAATCTCGATAGCTGTGTGAAGGGGAGGGGCTAAAGACACAAATCGCACCACTTAGCCCTAACCCCTTCCTGGGTACCCGTGAATTGCGTGAATTTCTCCTTCTTGGAGGCAGGTCTTATTGACATCACAGTCCACTCCCGCCCCCTGAAGTAACCTGCTTCATCTCCTCTCCGCGCTTTTCCCGGAGAGAAAACATAAAAAGTAGGTACGTATGAGCTAAAATGCAGGAGAATGTGCTGGTGATTGGCTGCTGGGGCTAGGCAAGTGTAAGATTTCAGTGTTTGGACCATGAGTAAGAACCTGTAGGATAAATGGGTTAGTGCAGTATTTTGGGTTTTAAAAACTTTTCATTCAACATTCCATTACCTAGAAGAATTGATGCTGTTTTGAAAGCAAAGGGTGGTTGATTTGATGTAGATTTATCTTCTGTTCATTCACTTTGCAGTGTGTTAGTTGATAAATTAACTATTAACACTTCTAGCTTTGAAAGCATTCTTACTTTGAAGCATTTTTCCACACCTGCCTAAAACTTTTGCATTGGACTGTATATTGGCCCTCATTCCGAGTTGATCGGTCGCAAGGCGAATTTAGCAGAGTTACACACGCTAAGCCGCCGCCTACTGGGAGTGAATCTTAGCTTCTTAAAATTGCGACCGATGTATTCGCAATATTGCGATTACTAACTACTTAGCAGTTTCAGAGTAGCTTCAGACTTACTCTGCCTGTGCGATCAGTTCAGTGCTTGTCGTTCCTGGTTGACGTCACAAACACACCCAGCGTTCGACCAGGCACTCCCACCGTTTCCCCGGCCACTCCTGCGTTTTTTCCGGAAACGGTAGCGTTTTCAGCCACACGCCCCTGAAACGCCGTGTTTCCGCCCAGTAACACCCATTTCCTGTCAATCACATTACGATCGCCGGAGCGAAGAAAAAGCCGTGAGTAAAATTACTTTCTTCATAGTAAAGTTACTTGGCGCAGTCGCAGTGCGAACATTGCGCATGCGTACTAAGCGGATTTTCACTGCGATGCGATGAAAAATACCGAGCGAACAACTCGGAATGAGGGCCATTATTGCAATCTCTATATATAATTGTGAAAGCCCTCACTGACTGACTGACTGACTGACTGACTGACTGACTGACTGACTGACTCATCACTAATTCTCTTACTTCCCAATATGTTAGGAAGCTGAAATTTAACATAGGTATTCTTCAGGTGGGAAATAGGAAAACAACATAATGAGAATTTTAATAAACCTCCCCTAAGGGGATGAAAAGTTAATTGACATAATGATGTAATTACAGATGCATGGCTTGCATTGCATGAACGATAATGCCTAAACGGACAATCGGATCAAAATTTGGTGTGCAGAACTTAATAAACGGCAAAAATTATCTTGTCACTTCTTACCGTATCTGCTACGGGTGCTCCTCGGGTAACGCCAAGAACCATGGATTAATATTTACTTACATTAAGACGTCTCAAATGTACCTCTCTATAGATTTACCAGATTTTTAATACTCATTTATATGTACAACCGTAAAAATCAGAAACTCCTGTGTGATGAACGGTTAGAACAGCTAGTTTAGTATATTTAAGACTAGCAGCGTGATATTTAGTGAATATGAATTGCTACAATTTTATGCAACCGTTTGCATCTTGTGATTTATACTTCTATGGTCTTTTTAGGATTCCATAGTTTGACCATTGTATCAATGTGGTGAAGGGTTGTTCACTTTGCAGTTAATTTTGTTTCACACACCTGCATCCAGACCAGATGTGGGGCATTCAGTTTCGGGTGTTTGAATCAATTTGAGGTAAGTTGCATATTTTATATTTTTATTTCCCGATGAAAGAGCTGGATAAAATAGTTCTGAAATGTGGGTATAACCATGATGGTAATGTACCTTACTTGACAAGTTATCTAGAGTTCTGACCTTGGCCTGCTTTATATATATATATATAGAATAAGATTTTAAACCTAGCGGTAAATCTATTTCTCCTAGTCCGTGGAGGATGCTGGGGACCCCATAAGGACCATGGGGTATAGACGGGCTCTGCAGGAGATAGGGCACCTAAAAAGAACTTTGACTATGGGTGTGCACTGGCTCCTCCCTCTATGCCTCTCCTCCAGACCTCAGTTAGAGAACTGTGCCCAGAGGAGATGACCAATACAAGGCAGGATTTAGCAATCCAAGGGCAAGATTCATACCAGCCCACACCAATCATACCATGTAACCTGGAACATACATAACCAGTTAACAGTATGAACAAACGACAGTAATGGTCCAAGACCTATTCCAACTGTAACATAACCCTTATGTAAGCAACAACTATATACAAGTCTTGCAGAGTTTCCGCACTGGGACGGGCGCCCAGCATTCTCTACGGACTAGGAGAAATAGATTTACCGGTAGGTTTAAATTCTTAATTTCTCTTACGTCCTAGAGGATGCTGGGGACTCCGTAAGGACCATGGGGTTTATACCAAAGCATCCAATCGGGCGGGAGAGTGCGTATGACTCTGCAGCACCGACTGAGCAAACGCTAGGTCCTCATCAGCCAGGGTATCAAACTTGTAGAATTTAGCAAAAGTGTTTGACCCCGACCAAGTCGCCGCTCGGCAAAGCTGTAATGCCGAGACGCCTCTGGCAGCCGCCCAAGAAGAGTCCACCTTCCTAGTGGAATGGGCTTTAACCGAATTTGGTACCGGCAATCCAGCCGTAGAATGAGCCTTCTGAATCGTATTACAGATCCAGCGAGCAATAGTCTGCTTCGAAGCAGGTGCGCCAATCTTATTAGCAGTATACAGGACAAACAGAGCCTCTGTTTTCCTAATTTTAGCCGTTCTGGCTACCTAAATCTTTAAGGCCCTGACTACATCCAGGTATCTGGAATCCTCCAGGTCACTTGTAGCCACAGGCACCACAATAGGTTGATTCATATGGAATGAAGAAACCACTTTAGGCAAAAATTGCGGACGTGTCCTCAATTCAGCTCGATCCACATGAAAAAACAAGTAGGGGCTTTTGTGTGACAAAGCCGCCAATTCAGACACTCGCCTTGCTGATGCCAAAGCCAACAGCATGACCACCTTCCAGGTAAGAAATTTCAACTCAACCTTGGTAAGCGGTTCAAACCAGTGTCATTTTAAGAACTGCAACACCACGTTCAAGTCCCATGGTGCCACTGGAGGCACAAAAGGGGGCTGGATATGCAGCACTCCCTTTACAAACGTCTGGACTTCTGGAAGAGAAGCCAACTCCTTCTGAAAGAAAATCGAGAGGGACGAAATCTGTACCTTAACAGAGCCTAATTTCAGGCCCATATCCACTCCTGTCTGTAGGAAGTGGAGAAAACAACCCAGATGAAAATCTTCCGTAGGCGCATTCTTGGACTCACACCAAGACACATACTTTCGCCAGATATGGTGATAATGTTTTACCGTCACCCGAGTACCAGACCCTTCGAGGCCAGTCTGGGACAACGAGTATCGTCTGTACTCTTCTTCGTCTTATGATCCTCAACACTTTTGTGATGAGAGGAAGAGGAGGAAACACGTAGACCGATTTGAACACCCACGGTGTTACCAGAGCGTCTACTGCTACTGCCTGAGGGTCCCGAGACCTGGCACAATACCTCCGAAGCTTTTTGTTGAGGCGTGACGCCATCATGTCTATTTGAGGAGTTCCCCAAAGACGCGTTACGTCTGCAAAGACTTCTTGATGAAGTCCCCACTCTCCTGGATGGAGATCGTGTCTGCTGAGGAAGTCTGCTTCCCAGTTGTCCACTCCCGGAATGAAGACAGCCGACAGAGTGCTTACATGATTTTCCGCCCAGCGAAGGATCCTTGTGGCTTCCGCCATCGCGACTCTGCTTCTTGTCCCGCCTTGGCGGTTCACATGAGCCACTGCTGTGACATTGTCTGATTGAATTAGAACCGGTAGGTTTCGAAGAAGACTCTCCGCTTGTCGAAGGCCGTTGTAAATGGCCCTGAGTTCCAACACATTGATGTGTAGACAGGACTCCTGGTCTGACCAAAGACCCTGAAAATGTTTTCCCTGTGTGAGCGCTCCCCATCCTCGGAGGCTCGCGTCCGTGGTAACCAGGATCCAATCCTGAATTCCGAACCTGCGACCCTCCAGGAGGTGAGCACTTTGCAACCACCACAGGAGGGACACTCTGGCCCCTGGGGACAGAGTTATTTTCCGATGTAAGTGCAGATGGGACCCGGACCACTTGTCCAGAAGGTCCCATTGACAAATCCTTGCATGGAACCTTCCAAAGGGAATAACCTCGTAAGCCGCCACCATTTTTCCCAGAACTCGAGTGCATTGGTGAACTGACACCCTTTTCGGTTTTAGCAGGTCTCTGACCATGTTCTGGATGTTCTGGGCTTTCTCTATTGGGAGGAAGACCTTCATTTGTTCCGTATCCAGTATCATACCTAGGAACGGTAGTCGAGTTGTCGGAATCAACTGTGACTTCGGTAGATTTAGAATCCAACCGTGTTGCTGGAGCACTCTCATGGAGAGCGCCACACTGCTCAGCAATTTCTCCCTTGATCTCGCTTTTATCAGGAGATCGTGAAAAGAATGCTTTGAATAAAAAGCCGTGCGCCACAAGAGCAGCCGTCTGATCTCAAACTGGAGAAAGATGAGAGTGTCACCAACCACTCTATGTAGATACCGTCACAAAGAATTCCCAATTGAGTCCACAGGCGCTCATACAATAAAAGAAAAAAAGAAAAGAACAACCATAGTGTACTCTATTTTACACATGTATTCAATGGAATAAAATAGGTAATTACTCGTACCCCACGAAATGGTCTACCGTTTTACAGGTAGACAGACACACTTTTCATGGAGCTGGATATCACCAGTTTGGACTCTCTTCCATCAGGATCTCCTTACAGATTGTGTCCATACCAAAAAAAGAAAAAATTCTCTGATAGTGCAACACTGTTTTATTCCTTTAAAATATACATAAAAACAAATTTGGGGGATATGAAATGGTCTCTCACCAATGGAAATGGTCTACCACAAGAGCAGACAAAAACAGCATAGGTCAGATGGCAAACACAGGCGTCCCTGGAACCAGCTGTCCAAATCCCATGGAGAGATGGTGTGGATATCATTTCATATCCCCCAAATTTGTTTTTATGTATATTTTAAAGGAATAAAACAGTGTTGCACTATCAGAGAATATTTTCTTTTTCACAGTTGATTCTTTATAATAAAGAAAGAAAAATGGCTACTGGTGTGCTCTGGCCCGGGCACCCTGGCATGCCCGGGCCTGAGTAATCTGTACCACCCCTCCCCAACCTCCATTAGGCGCCACTGCACACGCAAGGTACAACTCAGCTGGGTAACAGTTACATACAGCCAGGTGCCACTGTAGCTCTTGGCTTGCTGTAGCCGCTGCTTTGAGTTACATCACCCGGTAGCCTGTGCGCACTCCCCACCTCTAATGTCCCCCAAGTGGCTACCTCCTTCCATATCCTCAGAGGAGATTGAGTCAGGTGTTGGAGTGTAAAATCTGAGATAATCTGGGTATACGCTTTCCGCTGCTTCTCGGGGCGAGTGAGAACCTCTCTAACTTGTGGCCCAGTCAGCTGCAAAGTCCTCAGGCCTCTATTTGGGACTAAGTGGTGTCAGTAGCCAGCTCAGGGGTCAGTGGGGCAGCAGCTGGTCACATGGGTCTGAACTGCGGCGGAGGAGGCAAATACTGTAGGTCAGTACCGGGGGGCTTGCTGTGAAAGTAGTCGGGTGGGGCCGGGAGTATCCAGGAAGTCAGGCCTCCCTTTTAGTACACCACTGCTGCTGAAACTTTCCCTGTCAGTCACAGTGCCCAGTACTCCCAACCCACTCCACCTAAACCACGCCTGCTGCCAGTTCTGTGTCTGCGTGTGGTTGTCTCTCTAATTCATGTAAACAGGATATTTGATATTAGCTCTCATTGTATAAATCGCTGCAGTCAGCTTTGGAGTTCCCACTTGGTTGTGATTTCAGAGACTTCCAGGACTTAAATGGATCCTTTTCATAAGACTGAGAAGATGTGAAAGCACACTCTTCTAAACAGAGAGGCTGCAGACTATTAATTGCTGGAGACTGACAGGCAGCTTGAGGTATTGGATCCAGAAATCACTCAGCCAGAATAACCGACTACCGTTTAGGAGGAGCTTGATGTTCTGAAAAAGGATGACCTTTGAAAAAGCTGCCACCCCAGTGCTGCGAAATGCGTCAGCCTACAGGGACCCACGCCAGGAACTCTCATCTAAAAGTCCGGACCATCCCCTACTGCATTCCAGCACAAGATCCATACCGGAGGGCGACTGATATTTGGCTGAACTGTCGAACTTTGTCCACCGCACTGCATGAGGAGCTCACCAATTACCACCTTGGAGCAACATATCCTCTAGCGGTAAAGCCACAATTTTGGATATATACACACCTCCTAAATCTGTAATTGCTGGACATATTGACCATTGGGGGAACAAATCTGGAACGGACTTCCTTAACCAAATACTGTATACATTCCTGGCCTATGGGTAACCCTGGTTTTATTTATTCTATCATGTGTACTTTTTAATGTTATTTTTTGGAACTAGCATTGATGGTTTATATTCCTATACTAAATATACTTAATTTTAATATTAAATACTGAATTATCAGATATCATTGTTGCTCTATGTAATAACTTAGCGCAGCCTCCATTTGCTTTTTTTGTTCATCTATTGTGGGGAGTGACTTCTCGTCTTTTTACGGCTGCTGCTTGACAGAGCACCCCATACCTAAGCGCCCGAGAATTCTGGGTTATTCCTCTTTTCTACACATTCGCTCTGTATTTTATAGCTTTTCTGGATCTCATTGTATATTGCATTATTTTCATTCTATGGGGGAATTCAACTGTTGTTTGCCTCAGCTGCCACTAGATGGCGCCCAACTGAGCAATTCAATTGTTGCTCGGTTCGAGTGAGCAAGCAGCCAGGTGCAATACATTTCAGCCCACAGTCTCCTGAGGTGCGAGCTGAAATGGGAGTCGCCCTTAACCAGGACTTTAGACGGGTTTAGCCGCTTTGTGTGGTTAAACCGAGTACTAATGTGCGCGCACATGCAGCATGCCTGCCCAACAGGGGGAACAATTGAATAGATCGATTGGATCCGTCTTTGGCTTTTTGCATAAAGATGCACTTAGGCTTTTATAGGCAAAACCATCTATAGATGGCCTTGCCAAATGGGCTGAAGCTCTGGGGAGTTATTTTTTCTGGGGCTTGCTGCATATGGGGTTTGTTGTGCTTCAGACCTGCAGCAGCATATATCTCTGAGCATTTTTAATACATATGGCCAGCCATATATATAGTGTGACTATGATACCTCTCACCCTTAGCCTAGGTGCAACTGCATGCAGGTTAAAATAAGATTTTACTCACCGGTAAATCTATTTCTCGTAGTCCGTAGTGGATGCTGGGGACTCCGTAAGGACCATGGGGAATAGCGGCTCCGCAGGAGACTGGGCACAGCTAAGAAAGAATTAGGACTACCTGGTGTACACTGGCTCCTCCCACTATGACCCTCCTCCAGACTTCAGTAAGGATACTGTGCCCGGAAGAGCTGACACAATAAGGAAAGGATTTTGAATCCCGGGTAAGACTCATACCAGCCACACCAATCACACCGTATAACTCGTGATATTATACCCAGTTAACAGTATGAACATAACAGAGCCTCTCAACAGATGGCTCAACAATAACCCTTTTAGTTAACAATAACTATATACAAGTATTGCAGACAGTCCGCACTTGGGACGGGCGCCCAGCATCCACTACGGACTACGAGAAATAGATTTACCGGTGAGTAAAATCTTATTTTCTCTAACGTCCTAGTGGATGCTGGGGACTCCGTAAGGACCATGGGGATTATACCAAAGCTCCCAAACGGGCGGGAGAGTGCGGATGTCTCTGCAGCACCGAATGAGAGAACTCAAGGTCCTCCTCAGCCAGGGTATCAAATTTGTAGAATTTAGCAAACGTGTTTGCCCCTGACCAAGTAGCAGCTCGGCAAAGTTGTAAAGCCGAGACCCCTCGGGCAGCCGCCCAAGAAGAGCCCACTTTCCTCGTGGAATGGGCTTTTACAGATTTAGGCTGTGGCAGGCCAGCCACAGAATGCGCAAGCTGAATTGTGCTACAAATCCAGCGAGCAATAGTCTGCTTTGAAGCAGGAGCACCCATCTTGTTTGGTGCATACAGGATAAATAGCGAGTCAGTCTTCCTGACTCCAGCCATCCTGGAAACATAAATTTTCAAGACCCTGAATACGTCCAGTAACTTGGAGTCCTCCAAGTCCCTAGTAGCCGCAGGCACCACGATAGGTTGGTTCAAGTGAAAAGCTGATACCACCTTAGGAAGAAACTGGGGACGAGTCCTCAATTCTGCCCTATCCATATGGAAAATCAAATAGGGGCTTTTACATGACAAAGCCGCCAATTCTGACACCCGCCTTGCCGAAGCCAAGGCCAAGAGCATGACCACTTTCCACGTGAGATATTTTAAATCCACGGTTTTGAGTGGCTCAAACCAATGTGACTTTAGGAAACCCAACACCACGTTGAGGTCCCACGGTGCCACTGGGAGCACAAAAGGAGGCTGAATATGCAGCACCCCTTGATAAAGCTAACTATTTATCTTATAACATTCACTATAAATGGGTAAGAGACTCAGTACGCAATTGGCGTGTGGGGTACCGTAAGGGTACGCACTTAGAGTAGCATACGCTCGGCCGTGATCGAGACGCACATGCGACACGCTCGCTCACAGCTTAATGCGTGGTGTCGAGCACGCTATAGGCGGCCGACTACCGTAATGCTACGCTACCAGCGTAGTGGACGCTCGAGTCCACGAGGAGAACACGAGCGGCGCAGACGCTCACGGGATGACAATCAGTAAACCTTGAATGTAACACACAGAAAGGATACTCTTATACTGTAAACCTTGTACTGAAATACTGTAGCGATGTAACGCTGCTTAACCTTGTTAATGCTAAAGCTGCTTGAGCGTTTGAGACGCTCCTATTACCCTCTGCAATTTAATAAACACACGATACCTTGCTAAGGTTCCAACACCTTTACTAACAAGCTTTTAGTTATATCGAAAAGGGGAAACAGTTTACAAGTCATACACTACAAGCTAACATATCATTCTAACAGAATATCTAGACAGAAATATACAATAGCGTCACAATCCTATACTATAACAGAGAGAGAGAGAGAGAGAGTATGGCCAATACAAACAGAGAACAAGCTGGCTACAGAGAATAACTTACACACACTGGGAACGATCGCTGCGCAGCTTCTGGCACCAGCTCCGAGTTAGTCAAGATGATAACCGTTTGTGGAGAGAAAGACTGGGCTGGCCAGGCTGGCTGTCCTTATATACACTGCGTACAGTATACTACAAAGGGACCTATAATCTCATTGTTCATTGGACACAGGAATGTCTCCTCGCATCATAACAAAAGGTCATAGGTTAGTTTGAACAGGTGGGCTGTGACTATATCAAACTGCTCAGGTGGGAGGGAATCTGAAGATTCCCGCCGCATGGATAATGAACCGCAAATATAGTAAATGTCCAGAAACTACTGATAGCCATAACTATACGCAGGAGCGATTAATCTTTACCTAACCAGCACCGGATTGTTTCTAATAAAATGTTCTTTAGTTAGGTACCAAACACAACTGCTCAAACCCTGTCTGACCCTTCATATCATGCAAAAAGGAATTTCTCTGTCCAGCGACCAGTTACATTAAACAAACTTACAGTCATTATTAAGGGGAACATTATCTATAAAACATACTATTTGGTTTTATTATTTAACGTTTGAGTCGCCCGCTAGACGCACACAAACTCTACCGTAAATGCACATACCACGCGCTCGAGCGCATGGCCGAGGAGGCGCCATCACGCAGCTGCGAGTATCCGCACGCACGGGAGAGAATGTGCACGTGCAGCAGGCACGCGCATGAGGTGAATATATGGCAACGTGTAGCATGATATTTTTCCGGCTTTGACAGTCCACCCTTTGGCAGTCATCAATAACTGCCACTTCCTAAAACAGTTCAAAAAGAAAAATATATGTCATAATGTAAATACAATTTTATGATTGGGTAAAGGGAGGAGAGGAGCAGGTGGGAAAAAGGTATGACCTAGTGAGATAGTAGAAGCATGTGTGTATGAATCCATGTTTGAGGGGTCATGTATCATCGTGCCGTACGTGTTTTAGATCAAGCTTCGAGGTATTGCGAAGTATACATTTGAATTCCTTCTTATCCCGTATTACGGGTCTGTGGATGGGCTGTCAAACTTTACCGAGCTCTTTTCGGCTTTTGGTTGCAACAAATGGGGGAGCACATTTAGTTGATGATACATGAATGGGGGGATATGTGAGTGCTGATATCTGTATCTATATTCCCTATCGACTATGTGTGTCATTACCTGAAGGTTGTAGAAATGAAGATAAGAAGCCATTATTATAAATGCAGTCGTAAACTATGTGAGTTTAATATGCATTCGCCGATTGAGGTCTTGTCTGATGTCTTGTCTTGATGTACATGTTGTCTGATGTCTCTCGGTGCTTTTGCTATAAATAACGAGCAAAAGTTGTTCCATTGTCCATAAAGTTACAGTCTCTAAAGTATTGGGCTATCGTAAAAGTTAAAGTCACTAGGGAAATTGGGGGCTTGTAGCATAGTTCATCAATGGTCTGTATAAAAGAGGTTGTCAAATTCTTCTTCCAAGCGGATGTCTTTGTACCTTGGAGGAAAACAAAGGAGAAACGGGTGAAAGAAACAGACCGTGGAATCACATTTTCATCACAACATTGTCTCTATCGTTGGGTCATAAATCAAATTAGTTGTTGTTAGTACAGTGTCCTCGCTCCTCAGACTCATCACCCTGGTATTACTTTTACGCTTCGCTAAAACCCGAACGCATCTAAATATCAGGCCAACCAATATGACGACTCCTAGAATACACAAAAGAAATTTCCCTACATCCATAATAATACCTTGGGCCCATTCTCCTAAGCCCGAGAACCAATTTCGTGGGTTCAACCATGACACCCAACTGGTCAGCTCATTACCCACAGCAGCGAGTGTGAGATTGTGCCTCCTTCGAAACTCCCACTTTAATTGTAAAATGTCATCCATCTTTTGGTCTATGACCTCGGCTGGGTCCTCCGTGCTGTTTGTAAAGTACGTGCAGCACTTTATTCCATATTGAGTTGCTAGGGTAACACAATACCCGCCTGTCACAGCTGTGAGGTAATTAAGAATCATCCTATGCTGAACCAGTTCTGTTTTGTAGGCTTGTAACTCTTTCCCAGTGTACCTGAATGTGTCGTCATACATTTCGGTGATATTGTCTAATAAATTTGCAAGCGCAGATATATATTTATAATTTATCACTCCTCTGGCGGTACGAGTGATATCTAACGCAAGTAGGAATTGAATCCCGGTGGATTCATGGATCAGATCAGAGGCTGAATGCTCTGTCCTCTCTATCAGGTGCCGTTTAACGACGTGCTCGTAATGAGTGTGAGTATAAGGAGCTTGGGCACTGCGGTGAATATCTTTCATTTTGTTATGGGTTACAGTCATTACTTCAGGCAGTACTTTTCCAATATAGCACAATCCCTCTGAGTTTGGGGCAAGCCACTTATACGCTTTCCTCCCGCATATGAAATATGCATCATCGGGGAGAACATATGGGACGGAGTATGACATTATCATGTTACAAATTTTCCATGTGAAATCTCCTAACCCTAATTCTCCCATCTGTTTAGTACACGTATCAGGTTGTACGATATGTGCACAGTATCCTGGTGATACTTCTCCAACTCGCATGGTCCTACTTCCTAGAGTGTACCTATACCGGAAATATTTTCCATGGTCGGCTATCTGGCGTATAAGTTCTGTGTCTATGGGCATTCTGTCGGGTCTGTATGAAAAGGTCATGGTTTGATTACTCCATGACACTTCCCAATTTCCCGGCTTTCGGGGATTGGAAATGTTAAAGCACACTAAGGACCTATCCACATGATATTGGTGGAGCTTCAAACTAGGAGGACTAGAGATATTAAACCTCTTGTCCACCGGCCTCCCACCACTTAGCTCAAGTACCTCTCCTACAGTTAAAGGGAATGGTACTAGTCCTGATTTGCTATGACCTTGAGGTACTTGAGAGCATACCCAACAGTCTGTCTGATTTAACACTTTACCCACTAAGGAGTGATAGTCACTCAATGGATGCCGGTCCATGTGGACATTGAAACTGGACTGACATTTCTTGATGCACCCATCCTCAACTAGATTGTCACAATGCCTACAGATGCAGTTCTCTTCAGCTAACAATCCTTCACAATTCCTTCTATTGTCAATGCTACCAGATCGTTTTCTGATACTCGCCTTTACTCGGTGATTATGTTGCTCTTGGAAATTTACGCCTGCATCCTGGTCATCAGAACCCATTCCCGATCCTTTCTCGACCTCCATGGTACTCTCACCGAAACAGACTGCTCTGGTCACATCACGGTCAACAGGAAAATCCGGATCACAGTCTCTTGGGGCAAGTCCATCTTAGAGGAGTAAAAGGAGAAAAATAAGAAAGGGGAAAGAGAATAGGAGGGAGATGGGAACTTGAGAAAATAACAAATGGGAAAAAGAAATCTGGCTCGACAAGCTTCCGGTCTTATTATTCTCAGCGCTCAGGTGTCGTCTCAATCCTCCCTGAACAGACACTCTAGTGATACAACCTCTACCGTCTGTTTTTTATCACGGGACCTCTCTGGGTCAGTGACCTTTTTACAATGAGACGAATGGACCCAAGTCTCTCTCTCGGCAACCTTCAATGCTGTTGTGCTGGTCAATAAGACTTGATATGGTCCTTCCCATCTGTCAATAAGGCAACCTGAGCGTAGAAAATTCCGTATCATTACATAATCCCCAGGTTCAATGTCATGACAATTACTGTCTGGCAGATCAGGAATCACCAACTTTAGATTATCATTCTGATTCCTCAATTGCTTACTCATCTTAACCAAGTACTTTACGGTTACTTCATTGTTACATTTCAAATCATCCTGGGGGTTAATCATAACATGGGTTTGTCGACCAAACAGAATTTCAAAAGGAGACAGATTAAGAGGGGACCTGGGAGTGGTTCTGATGCTGTATAATACAATTGGCAAAGCTTCGGGCCATAACAGTCCTGTTTCAGTCATTACCTTGCTCCAGGCCCGGCGACAGGGGGGTCAAAGGGGACAACCCTCCCGGGCCCCGAGCTTCAGGGGGGCCCCATCACTTGCTTGGTCTGGTTGGTCTTCGCTTTGTTGCCTTCATTATGCTTGCGGCATGCCTCTCTGCCGCCCCGTCCCTGCCTGACGATCTGCTGCCGCTGAAGAGCCGGGCAGCAGAGCAGCAAACACAGGCTACACTGACTGTGTGAGTCAGGGCTCCTTATAGCAGCTGCCCGCAGCACTACCTCTGTCCAACCCTGCTCCCTACGTGCCTGGATGGCACCCTCACAGCCTGTCATACTGTATACTATGTCAAGGTACTGCCATATTATTCTATATAAATGTGTGTATGGTGAGTTCTATGTGTGTGTGTGTGTGTGTGTGTGTGTGTGTGTGTGTGTGTGTGTGTGTGTGTGTGTGTGTGTGTGTGTGTATATATATATGCAAAAAATGTCCCTGGCACTCCGGACTTCCGTTCACCTTGCTCCGGTGCCCTCCCCTCAGATCTGCATCTGTGTATATGGTCCTTGTATGCCGCCCATACAAGGACCATATATATATATATATATATATATATATATATGTGTGTGTGTGTGTATATATATATATATGTATAAATTATAATATATATATACTGTATATTTTATGTATATATATATATACAGTATATGTGTGTGTGTGTATATATATATATATATATATATATTTTTTACAGCGACTTTGTACTTTATAAGGGGGGGGGAGTCAAGGCAGGGTGGGGGGCCCCGGAGAAATTGGTGTACCGGGCCCCAAGATTTCTCTTGCCGGCCCTGCCTTGCTCAATTTATTTTTAATAGTGCTGTTTACTCTTTCCACCTTCGCACTCGCCTGGGGGCGATACGGAGTGTGCAGCTTACTATTAATTCCCATCAACTTACACATTGTTTGAAAGACTTCACCTGTAAAATGGGTACCCCTATCACTTTCAATGATTCTAGGGATACCATACCTACACACAAATTCCTGCACAATTTTCTTTGCAGTAAATACAGCAGTATTTGTGGCCGCGGGAAATGCTTCAACCCAATTTGAGAACACATCAATACAGACCAATACATATTTTAAATTTCCACAAGGTGGCAATTGTATGAAATCAATTTGTATTACCTGAAAAGGGCCATCTGTCGGAGGGATATGAGATGGCTCTGTCGGTATTGCCTTTCCGATATTCTTCCTCAAGCAGGTAAGACATGTCATCGCTCTTTTACCCGCATGGGAAGAAAATCCTGGGGCGCACCAATAAGCTCTTACCAACTTACACATTCCTTCTTTGCCTAGATGAGTCAGCCCATGTGCCGCTTCCGCTAGACTTGGAAGGTATGCTCTGGGTGCCACTGGCTTACCCTGTCCATCTGTCCAGAGTCCTGAGGACTCCTGGCCATATCCTTTTGACCTCCAGACTGCCTTTTCCTGTGGGGAACACAAATTTTGCATTTCACACAATTTCTGTGTGTTTACAGTATTAAATACCATCAGTTGTGTACTGTCTGTTTGTATGGGGTTACTAGCTGCTGATTTAACAGCTTTGTCTGCTCGGCTGTTACCAAGTGTTACCGGGTTTTGGCTATATGTGTGAGCTTTACACTTGATAACAGCCACTCTGTCGGGTTCCTGTATCGCTGTTAGAAGTCTTTTGATGTGGGCTGCATGCGCTACGGGTGTGCCAGCTGCCGTCATGAAATTTCTGAGGCGCCATAGGGCCCCGAAATCATGGACTACTCCGAAGGCGTAACTAGAATCTGTGTAAATATTGGCTGATTTGCCCTTAGCCAATTCACATGCTCTGGTTAGGGCAACCAGTTCAGCAACTTGTGCTGAGTGCGGTGGGCCTAGCGGTTCTGCTTCTATGGTACCTTGGTCATCTACGACTGCGTATCCAGTACACAAGTCTCCCGAGTCCGTCTGTCTGTGACAACTACCGTCAGTGTAGAAAGTAAAATCTACATCTTCCAGTGGGTTGTCACTGATGTCAGGCCTTGCCGTGAAATTTTGGGTCAAATATTCCATACAATCATGCGTGTCATCCCCTGTATTAAATCCTCCTTCACCATCACTCTCATCCTCCACCCTTTGTGCCTGTCCAGGCACACCTGGGAGATACGTTGCAGGATTTAATGCGCTGCATCTCCTTATGGTGATGTTTACGGGGGCCATCAATGCCAATTCCCATCTTGTAAACCGTGCTGATGAGACGTGTCTGGTTTGGGCCGAATTCAGTAAGGCTGACACTGCATGTGGTGTATGAATTGTGAGGTTGTGTCCTAGCACTACATCTTCGCTCTTTGTGACTAGCAATGCTATTGCTGCAACGCTTCGCAAGCATGTGGGGAGGGATCGCGCTACCGTATCTAGCTGAGCGCTATAGTAGGCTACCGGCCTGCTGGCATCACCATGCTTCTGGGTTAAGACACCTGCTGCGCACCCAGCACTCTCTGTTCCGTACAGCTCAAAGGGTTTCCCATAGTCAGGCATACCTAATGCTGGTGCCTGCGTTAGGCACTGTTTAAGTCTCTCAAATGTCATCTCAGATTCGTCTGTGTGCGAAATCCGATCAGGTTTGTTTGAGGAGACCATCTCCTGCAAAGGTAGGGCTAGTATGGAAAAACCTGGGATCCAGTTACGGCAATACCCACACATTCCTAAAAATGTTCTTATCTGTTGCTGGGTTTGTGGCAGGGTCATGTCACGAATTGCTTGAATTCTATCAGCGGTAAGGTGTCTCCGTCCTTGTGTTAGACAGTGTCCCAAATATTTCACACGGGTCTGGCATAATTGTAACTTGTCCTTGGAAATCTTGTGTCCTGTGTCTGGAAGATGAAACAGGAGTTGTTTCGTATCTCTCAGGGACGCTTCCAGTGAATCTGAACACAGCAGTAAATCATCCACATACTGTATCAATATTGATCCACTCTCTGGTTGGAAAGACTGTAAACAATCATGCAGGGCCTGTGAGAAAATACTTGGACTGTCTATGAAACCTTGTGGTAATCGAGTCCAAGTGTACTGAACTCCTCTGTATGTGAATGCGAATAAGTATTGACTGTCAGGGTGCAGAGGTACCGAGAAGAAAGTGGAGCAGAGGTCAATCACAGTGAAAAATTTGGCAGTGGGAGGGATTTGCATAAGGATGACAGCTGGATTTGGCACTACGGGGAATTGACTCTCAACTATTTTGTTGATCCCTCTTAGATCCTGCACTAATCTGTAACCCCTCCCCCCACTCTTTTTAACAGGGAAGATGGGACTATTGGCAGTGCTGGACGTTCTTACCAGAATGCCCTGTTGTAGCAAGCGCTCTATTACAGGGTAAACTCCTAACTCCACCTCTGGCTTCAGAGGGTATTGTGGGATTTTTGGAGCTATCCTACCATCTTTTACTTGCACAACTACTGGGGCTACGTTTGCCATCAATCCAGTGTCTTGTCCATCCTTGGTCCAAAGTGATTCCGGTATCTGGGAAATCATTTCCTCTACCTTGGACGGACACCTATTTACAACAACAGTGTGTGACATTAATCTTGTTGGGGAATCTAGCATATCCTGCGCTTCCTGAGCGTGGTTTTCGGGTATGTCCAAGAACACACCTTCAGGAGTACAGTATATGACGCATCCCATTTTGCACAGTAAATCTCTCCCTAGGAGATTAGTCGGAGCCGATGCAGCCAGCAGAAAAGAATGCTTGGTATGCAAAGGCCCTATCGTAATCTCTGCAGGTTTGCTTAAAGGGTAGTGCTGTACTACTCCTGTTACTCCCATGGCTGGAATTGTTTTACTAGTAGTTCTCATGCCCACGGTCGAATTTATCACTGACTTGGCCGCCCCCGTATCTACAAGGAAATTTAGAGATTTACCAGCTACATCAATTGTGACCTCGGGTTCACTTCCAAGGCTCGCAATTAATTTTACTGGCTGCAGATTACAGGTGTGGCCCCGCCCCTATGGTGCGTGGTGACCTCCCTGCATTGCGCTGGCAGCTATTACCTGTGAAGGGGGTAAATGGGAACTATCAGTGATTTGCCAGTCTCTTTTTGGGGGATACCTTTTTGTTTCCCCTGCGTGTGGCTCATAACTCCGTCTCTGCGGTCCTTGATCCCAATTTCGTGTGTCATGTCGTTGTCTAGGGGGTTGATATGACTTTTGTGCATTTTTCGATCTACAGTCTCGTGCAAAATGTCCCTCTTTATGACAGTAATAACAAGTTACCACATTTGACTTACCCACAGGGGTCGGAGATTTATACAGAGGTGGCCTTGTGGTCAGGGCCTGTATACTTACGGCCATTAACTTATCACTTTGTGACTCCCTGTGTCTGGTGATATTCCGATCATGATCAATAGCGGCCTCTCTCAAAGTAGCCACCGACAGACCTCGCCAACATGGTTGGGTGGTCTGTACCCTCGTCCTCAATACTTCCTTTAAACCATCCATTAACACAGATACTGCTACTTCTCTATGATTCAGATTTGTCTTAATGTCTACTATGCCTGTATACTTAGCCATATCCTGTAGTGCCCGATGAAAATAATCAGCAGCTGTTTCTCCCTCTTTTTGTTTGATGGAGAAAATTTTGTTCCATTTGACAACAGCTGGAAAATACTCTTTTAACTGTAAATTTATTCTCTTTACATTATCTTGGTTGTACACGTCCGTAAGGGGTACCTCTTCATCTAATTTACAGTCAGCTATAAATCTCGCTGAGTCGACATTGGAGGGTAAACATGCCCTCAGCAATATCTGCCAGTCTTTGTTATTGGGCTCCACAGTATTTCCTAGCTCTCTAATGTATTCCTGGCTTGCAACTAGATCTTTCCTAGGATCAGGGAATTCAGACACCATTGATCTTAATTCCATTCGGGAAAAGGGGCAGTGCATGGCGATGTGTCTGAGAGGAGTGACTCCTGAAGTGTCAGTTTTCCCATTTGGCACTGCAATTACCCTAACGGGATTAAGTTCAATAACATCATTCTGAGTAGATTCTACAACATGTGGTGAAATGGTTTCAGCATAGTGTATGGTGCCGTACTTACCAGTTGATACGACCTCACCTGTCCCTCCACTAGGGGCCTTTGATACTGCTCTTACTGGTTGGGACGTGCCCACTGTTGTTTCTGCTATGGTGGCTGCTAGAGAGAGTGCCGATATTGTTGTTGGCTCATCCTCTTGGTCACAATCCTGGGGAAAGTTTAAAACAGGGTACAGCTTGCACGGGTTAATATTAGCATCAACAATCTTGGTTACATTATTCTTAACATTTATACAGTTACTAAGTGCCTGTTTATCATTCACCAGTGTGCCATTCTCTGTAACCACCTTCTCTCCCGTTATGTATGGTGGTGGTGGCGCGGTGGCTATCAGTTTTCTGATAGGGTTAGATCCAGCCGCTTGAGCCAATCCTCTTTGTATTTCACCTTCCTGTTGCCATAACTGTAAATAATCATAATGTTTGATCCGTCTCTTTGCAGATTTAATGAGACATATCCTTCTCCTTAGATTTTGTAACACCTCGGGACTAAAACTGCCTACCCGTGGGAACTTTTCCCCATCATGCACAGTCATTCTTTCCCATTCATCACACAAAACCTCTGTGTGTGAACCGTACCTTGCCGACCCGATTGGTCGGTTTACTAAGTCAACCCGAACCGAGGTTGATCGCCCCCTACATGAACAACTGGCCCCCATCTTTGCAGGTGTTGCTTTCACTACCTCTGACCTTCAAATCAGGGTCTTCAGCGAACCCTTACAAAAACCAAGATGTCCGGGGTAGGCCGGCGGCGGAAGTTTACCGAGTACCTCCACTCACTCGCCCACGTCGACCAATACGCCCACACACTGCCCTAGTGCTGGCGTACTCGACCTAGGGCCCCTGCGACCTGAACCTATATTTACTGGAACATGTGGGTGTGATCCGAAGAGCACTTAACCCTTTCCAGTAACTATTGGTTGTTGGATAGTTCCCAAGTGACCAGCGAACCTCCCTTAAAATAAAAAAATTACACAAATCACGTTAGAATGTACAAATAGCGTTTATGACCCCTCTAGCGTACGCAAATGGTACTGGGTCAAGTTACTAACTAATGCACACAATTACGTGCGGTACAATCATTCTGCACATAAGCAACTAATCTTATGTGCGGAGCGACCAGTGGAATCGAAAATTGTGGCTGCGAATTCCTTCAGCCAGAGCTTAATGGCCTATATGGGTACCGCACCAACCCTTCCTGGTGTTGTGCTCCTTTACTCTTTATCTATAGCGGACTTCTTAGTCTGCTGTACCTAGACCTCCTGGTCTGTCTGGACCTCCTGGTCTGTGCTACAGTAGACCTCCTGGTCTGCTATACTCTAATGCTCTTTTTTTAAATGTTTAACAAGGGATGCCTCCCAAGCCACCGTGCAGTCACTTACACGTATGTACCTCACGAGAACTCGATGATTTCCTGTGGTTCAACCCCAAAAATTAGAAACTTATATATATATACACACTCTTTCACCTCATATACTCTTTACTTTCGTTTCTGCGCAGAAATCCCTTTCATTCAGTATCGCAGGCTAATCCCGAGGAGTTGCAACTAGAGAAGGATCTATTAGCTTAAAATTTTTGACACTGAGATTGGTTTGCGCTATTATCGCGTTTGCCTCCTTATCGCCTAACTAAAACAATACTATCGTGTTATTTGTATTATGTGGGCGTATCCAGACGCTCCGTTGCGTAATATACGCTCCGTGCGTCGGCCCTTGCGTCGCGTACGCTAGTCCCGCCCTTTGTTAGAGACACATGTATGCAAGCCAGGTATATCCACAGAAATACAATTAACACGTTTATATCAATGTAGATGATCTTTAACTGTAATCATTTACTGAACACCACACAGAACTTCCTTGTATCTTAGGCAAGCCGTGTGCGTGTTTTACAAATTATTCCTTAACGTATTAATATTACTTTTAACTACCAATAGCAACAAATCTTTCTCAGCACGTTATCAATTGTGAAATGGCAAACAGGAAAGTGAGGTGTGAAAATACACAAATGAAAAGAAATACAGGTGTGTGCATACGCAAAACAGAAATAAACAGTTTTAAAAGACAATAGCGTACTGTTCTTACCTTCCGGTTCCGGATTCCGCCAGCACTCCTACAGCGTAGCGAAACAGACGCTTATCTAGCCAGCACTACTGTATCCCGATACGAAGGGATACTGCCTTCTCGCCCTTGCTGACAGATAAAGTCTGTGTTCGCTAGTGCGGATATGTGGAGGACGGACGAGCCGCCAATTGATAAAGCTAACTATTTATCTTATAACATTCACTATAAATGGGTAAGAGACTCAGTACGCAATTGGCGTGTGGGGTACCGTAAGGGTACGCACTTAGCGTAGCATACGCTCGGCCGTGATCGAGACGCACATGCGACACGCTCGCTCACAGCTTAATGCGTGGTGTCAAGCATGCTATAGGCGGCCGACTACCGTAATGCTACGCTACCAGCGTAGCGGACGCTCGAGTCCACGAGGAGAACACGAGCGGCGCAGACGCTCACGGGATGACAATCAGTAAACCTTGAATGTAACACACAGAAAGGATACTCTTATACTGTAAACCATGTACTGAAATACTGTAGCGATGTAACGCTGCTTAACCTTGTTAATGCTAAAGCTGCTTGAGCGTTTGAGACGCTCCTATTACCCTCTGCAATTTAATAAACACACGATACCTTGCTAAGGTTCCAACACCTTTACTAACAAGCTTTTAGTTATATCGAAAAGGGGAAACAGTTTACAAGTCATACACTACAAGCTAACATATCATTCTAACAGAATATCTAGACAGAAATATACAATAGCGTCACAATCCTATACTATAACAGAGAGAGAGAGAGAGAGTATGGCCAATACAAACAGAGAACAAGTTGGCTACAGAGAATAACTTACACACACTGGGAACGATCGCTGCGCAGCTTCTGGTACCAGCTCCGAGTTAGTCAAGATGATAACCGTTTGTGGAGAGAAAGACTGGGCTGGCCAGGCTGGCTGTCCTTATATACACTGAGTACAGTATACTACAAAGGGACCTATAATCTCATTGTTCATTGGACACAGGAATGTCTCCTCGCATCATAACAAAAGGTCATAGGTTAGTTTGAACAGGTGGGCTGTGACTATATCAAACTGCTCAGGTGGGAGGGAATCTGAAGATTCCCGCCGCATGGATAATGAACCGCAAATATAGTAAATGTCCAGAAACTACTGATAGCCATAACTATACGCAGGAGCGATTAATCTTTACCTAACCAGCACCGGATTGTTTCTAATAAAATGTTCTTTAGTTAGGTACCAAACACAACTGCTCAAACCCTGTCTGACCCTTCATATCATGCAAAAAGGAATTTCTCTGTCCAGCGACCAGTTACATTAAACAAACTTACAGTCATTATTAAGGGGAACATTATCTATAAAACATACTATTTGGTTTTATTATTTAACGTTTGAGTCGCCCGCTAGACGCACACAAACTCTACCGTAAATGCACATACCACGCGCTCGAGCGCATGGCCGAGGAGGCGCCATCACGCAGCTGCGAGTATCCTCACGCACGGGAGAGAATGTGCACGTGCAGCAGGCACGCGCATGAGGTGAATATATGGCAACGTGTAGCATAATATTTTTCCGACTTTGACACCCTTGACAAATGTCTGAACTTCAGGCAGTGAAGCCAGTTCTTTTTGGAAGAAAATCGACAGAGCCGAAATCTGGACCTTAATGGAACCCAATTTTAGGCCCATAGTCACCCCTGACTGTAGGAAGTGCAGAAATCGACCTAGCTGGAATTCCTCCGTTGGGGCCTTCCTGGCCTCACACCACGCAACATATTTTCGCCATATGCGGTGATAATGTTGTACGGTTACATCTTTTCTAGCTTTTATAAGCGTAGGAATGACTTCCTCCGGAATACCCTTTTCTTTTAGGATCTGGCGTTCAACCGCCATGCCGTCAAATGCAGCCGCGGTAAGTCTTGGAACAGACAGGGCCCCTGCAGCAGCAGGTCCTGTCTGAGCGGCAGAGGCCATGGGTCCTCTGAGATCATTTCTTGAAGTTCCGGGTACCAAGCTCTTCTTGGCCAATCCGGAACAATGAGTATAGTTCTTACGCCTCTTCTCCTTATTATCCTCAGTACCTTGGGTATGAGAGGAAGAGGAGGGAACACATAAACCGACCGGTACACCCACGGTGTCACTTGAGCGTCCACAGCTATCGCCTGGGGGTCTCTTGACCTGGCGCAATATTTTTCCAGCTTTTTGTTTAAGCGGGATGCCATCATGTCCACCTGTGGCCTTTCCCAACAGTTTACAATCAGTTGGAAGACTTCTGGATGAAGTCCCCACTCTCCCGGGTGGAGGTCGTGCCTGCTGAGGAAGTCTGCTTCCCAGTTGTCCACTCCCGGAATGAACACTGCTGACAGTGCTAACACGTGATTTTCCGCCCATCTGAGAATCCTTGTGGCTTCTGCCATCGCCGTCCTGCTTCTTGTGCCGCCCTGTCGATTTACATGGGCGACAGCCGTGATGTTGTCTGACTGGATCAGAACCGGCTGGTTTTGAAGCAGGGGCTTTGCTTGACTTAGGGCATTGTAAATGGCCCTCAGTTCCAGAACATTTATGTGTAGGGAAGTCTCCTGACTCGACCAAAGTCCTTGGAAGTTTCTTCCCCGAGTGACTGCTCCCCAGCCCCGAAGGCTGGCATCCGTGGTCACCAGGACCCAGTCCTGTATGCCGAATCTGCGGCCCTCTCTGAGGTGAGCACTCTGCAGCCACCACAGCAGAGACACCCTGGTCTTTGGAGACAGGGTTATCAACCGATGCATTTGAAGATGCGATCCAGACCATTGGTCCAACAGGTCCCACTGAAAAGTTCTGGCATGGAACCTGCCGAATGGAATCGCTTCGTAGGAAGCTACCATCTTTCCCAGGACTCGCGTGCAATGATGCACCGACACCTGTTTTGGTTTTAGGAGGCCTCTCACTAGAGACGACAGCTCCTCGGCTTTCTCCTCTGGGAGAAACACTTTTTTCTGGACCGTGTCCAGAATCATCCCTAGGAACAGTATACGTGTCGCCGGAACCAGCTGAGACTTTGGAATATTTAGAATCCAACCGTGCTGGTGTAGCATCTCCTGAGATAATGCTACGCCGACCAACAACTGCTCTCTGGACCTTGCCCTTATCAGGAGATCGTCCAAGTATGGGACAATTAAAACTCCCTTTTTCCGAAGGAGTATCATCATTTCGGCCATTACCTTGGTAAATACCCTCGGTGCCATGGACAGGCCGAACGGCAACGTCTGGAATTGGTAATGACAATCCTGTACCACAAATCTGAGGTACTCCTGGTGAGGATGGTAAATGGGGACATGCAGGTAAGCATCCTTGATGTCCAGAGATACCATGTAATCTCCCTCTTCCAGGCTTGCCATAACCGCCCTGAGCGATTCCATCTTGAACTTGAATTTTCTTAAATATGTGTTCAAGGATTTCAAATTTAAAATGGGTCTCACCGAACCGTCCGGTTTCAGTACCACAAACATTGTGGAATAGTAACCCCGTCCTTGTTGAAATAGGGACACTTTGACTATCACCTGCTGAGAATACAGCTTGTGAATTGCCTCTAACACAGCCTCCCTTTCTGAAGGAGTCGTTGGTAAGGCAGATTTGAGGAAACGGCGGGGGGGGGGGGGGATGTCTCGAATTCCAGCCTGTACCCCTGAGATACCACTTGAAGGATCCAGGGATCTACCTGTGAGTGAGCCCACTGATTGCTGAAGTTTTTGAGACGGCCCCCCACCGTACCTGGCTCCGCCTGCTGAGCCCCAGCGTCATGCGGCGGACTTAGCAGAAGAAGCGGGGGAGGACTTTTGTTCCTGGGAAGTGGCTGTATGCTGCAGCTTTTTTCCCCTACCTCTGCCTCTGGACAGAAAGGACGCGCCTCTACCCCGTCTGTTCTTTTGGGGGCGAAAGGACTGCACCTGATAATACGGCGCTCTCTTTGGTTGTGAGGGGACGTGTGGCAAAAAAGCTGACTTCCCAGCTGTTGCTGTGGACACTAGGTCTGAAAGACCATCCCCGAACAACTCCTCACCCTTATAAGGAAAAACTTCCATGTGCCTTTTGGAATCTGCATCCCCTGTCCACTGCCAGGTCCATAACCCTCTCCTGGCACAAATGGACAGTGCACTTATTTTTGATGCCAGCCGGCAAATATCCCTCTGTGCATCTCTTATGTAAAAGACAGCGTCTTTAATATGCTCTACGTTTAGCAATATAGTGTCCCTGTCTAGGGTGTCAATGTTCTCTGACAGCGAGTCTGACCATGCAGCTGCCGCACTGCACATCCATGCTGAGGCAATAGCTGGTCTCAGTATAATACCAGTGTGTGTATATATAGCTTTTTGGAGAGCCTCCTGCTTTCTGTCAGCAGGTTCCTTTAGGGCGGCCTTATCTTGGGACGGCAGTGCCACCTTTTTTGGTAAGTGCTTTATCCACCTTAGGGGGTGTTTCCCAACGTGACCTATCCTCTGGCGGGAAAGGGTACGCCATTAGTAATTTTTTTGAAATTACAAATTTTTTATCAGGGGAAGCCCACGCTAGTTCACACACGTCATTCAATTCTTCAGAAGGGGGAAAAACTACTGGTAGTTTTTTCTCCCCAAACATAATACCCTTTTTTGTGGTACCTGGGGTCACTTCAGAAATGTGTAAAACATTTTTCATTGCCTCAATCATATAACGAGTGGCCCTATTGGACATTACATTAGTCTCTTCGTCGTCGACACTGGTATCAGTATCCGTGTCGACATCTGTGTCTGCCACCTGAGGTAGCGGGCGTTTTAGAGCCCCTGATGACTTTTGAGATGTCTGGGTAGGCACGGGCTGAGAAGCCGGCTGCCCCACATTTGGCATGTCGTCAAATTTTTTATGTAAGGAGTCGACACTTTCGCGTAATTCCTTCCACAAGTCCATCCACTCCGGTGTCTGCCCCGCAGGGGGTGACAACACATTTATAGGCACCTGCTCCTCCTCCACATAAGTCTCCTCATCAAACATGTCGACACACCGCACACACAGGGAATGCTCTGACAGAAGACAGGACCCCACAAAGCCCTTTGGGGAGACAGAGAGAGAGTATGCCAGCACACACCAGAGCGCTATATAATACAGGGATTAACTAAATTATATCCCCCTTATAGCTGCTATATATGTATTTTGGGCCTAAATTTAGTGCCCCCCCCTCTCTTTTTTACCCTTTTCTGTAGTGTAGACTGCAGGGGAGAGCCAGGGAGCTTCCTTCCAGCGGAGCTGTGAGGGAGAAATGGCGCCAGTGTGCTGAGGGAGATAGCTCCGCCCCTTTTTCAGCTGACTTTTCTCCCGCTTTTTTATGGATTCTGGCAGGGGTATTTATCACATATATAGCCTCTGGGGCTATATATTGTGATATATTTGCCAGCCAAGGTGTATTTATTGCTTCTCAGGGCGCCCCCCCCCCCCCCCAGCGCCCTGCACCCTCAGTGACCGGAGTGTGAAGTGTGTATGAGGAGCAATGGCGCACAGCTGCAGTGCTGTGCGCTACCTTGGTGAAGACTGATGTCTTCTGCCGCCGATTTTCCGGATTTCTTCTTGCTTCTGGCTCTGTAAGGGGGCCGGCGGCGTGGCTCCGGGACCGAACACCAATGGCCGGTTCCATGCGGTCGATCCCTCTGGAGCTAATGGTGTCCAGTAGCCTAAGAAGCCCAAGCTACCACCAGTTAGGTAGGTTCGCTTCTTCTCCCCTTAGTCCCTCGCTGCAGTGAGTCTGTTGCCAGCAGATCTCACTGTAAAATAAAAAACCTAACATATACTTTCTTTCTAGGAGCTCAGGAGAGCCCCTAGTGTGCATCCAGCTCAGCCGGGCAAAGGATTCTAACTGAAGTCTGGAGGAGGGTCATAGTGGGAGGAGCCAGTGCACACCAGGTAGTCCTAATTCTTTCTTAGCTGTGCCCAGTCTCCTGCGGAGCCGCTATTCCCCATGGTCCTTACGGAGTCCCCAGCATCCACTAGGACGTTAGAGAAAATGCAAGCGCAGTTGCTAAAAGAGATCTGTCCACTACGCAGACTTGTATGAAACTCTGGACTGTATACTTAGGAACAAAGTGATGAGAATATATCATATAGGCAACTTTCGGATCCTCTAGCAAGTTTTTCGTCATAGAGTAATATCTATTGACAGCTATATTATATGCGTTCTGTGGAAGGAGCTGATCCAATCAGGAACCCACCCTTGTTTCAAATGTTTTATCATCCTGTCATAGACGTCATAGAGTTCCTCTGCAAGTTTTCAGTGACATCTCAAGTACATACGTGACGTCAGTCTTACTGGTGTACATGTCTAGGGATGAAGAAATGGATTTTCTTCCTCAAGTTCACGTCCAAGACGTAGTATGTGAGATGCAGGAATGTTACATACTATGCACTGTACATACTGTACTCCTAACTTCAGAAGCTTCCATTACAGACAGATGTTGTTATCACTATCTAGGAGCCCCGCCCAGTTACCTGATACAAGGAAACTTTGCCTTGGCATTGGTGTACATGGAAAGAGAAGTGGATGGTTCAAATGCGCAACCCTCCTATGAAGCCTATGTTAAGTACTAGGTCCCCCACGAGACCAAGGGATTGTATTGCAGCGGCGAATAAGTACCTAACTTTGGACGCTGGAGTGTTTAAAATAGAATTTTTATTGTACATGAAATAGATAAAAATAAAAAGTCCAATGGTGAATCACCAGATAAAACAAAAGACTAAAAACTGAATGAATCCTCCTAAAAATGCCATCATTAGTGCTCCGATTGTGTGAGCATTACGTTTAAACAGTTGTAGACAGAACCAGAAGTGATGTTACTCGGTTATTGGAGATGGAGCCGCCGGTGGAAAAGCAGTGTGTGATCCAGAATATACACACCGTTGAGCTCCAAGGCTTCTAAATGGGCAGTCACTGGTGGTCCTTTGACAGTCAGATACCAACACGTTTCGGACCTCTGTTGGGTCCTTTATCAAGGAAGAATGACTGTTGTAATGTTAAGCATCCTTTTAAACACTTCAAACAAGCCACATCTTCCTAGACCGGAAGTGCGTGGTACTAGCACTTCCGGAAATCACGGCTCGGCACTTCCGTGGCTGGCAAACACGTGTCTCTTGGTTGGCGGAAGTGCGCGGAAAAGGTACTTCCGGTAAGTCCAGTTTGTTCATTGTCGTGGTTGGCGGACGTCTAGCATTTAACCTTAATGCACATACAAATCGGAGAACTAATGATGGCATTTTAAGAAGGATTCATTCAGATTTTAGTCTTTAGTTTTATCTGGTGATTCACCATTGGACTTTTTATTTGTTATTTTTTCTATTTCATGTATAATAAAAATTCTATTTTGAACACTCCAGCGCCCAAAGTTAGGTACTTATTCACCGCTGCATTACTGGTGTACATGTCTAGGGATGAAGAAATGGATTTTCTTCCCAAAGTTCACCTCCAAGACGTAGTATGTGAGATGCAGGAATGTTACATACTATGCACTGTACATACTGTACTCCTAACTTCAGAAGCTTCCATTACAGACAGATGTTGTTATCACTATCTAGGAGCCCTGCACAGTTACCTGATACCAGGAAACTTTGCCTTGGCATTCTATTTATGACGATTATACCACAACATGCCATGTAGACAGTGCTGGATTAAGGCTTTGGGGCACCTAGGTCACTTAAGACTGGAGGGACTAAAAGAACAATATTTGGGATATGATGGTTGGGTCCTTGTGTGCAAGCTTTCAGCATGCACATGAAAAGGCGGCATTGCCACACGCCACACACCTATTTCATGTCACACTGGGGTCATGCACATCTCTTCCGCAAGAGTTAGCACACACCAGTGTTAAACATTATAAATAGTGTTCCTGTTAAAAACAGGAAAACCCTTTAATGTCCATATAACACAGTTATAAACAAATGAAATACGGATTGAGTGAATGGGATTATATAACTATAAAGTTATTATAGCACAGGATGCTAGTCCTATAGGACGCTGCAGTGGCTAGTATATGAAGTGGCTAGTTATTAAGTGGCAGCTAAAATCAATAGCAGTGTTATACCTGTGTGTCATTAGTTACATCTTCAACTGATATTCAAAATTGACTCCTGTCTCTCCTTTTCGTCAACAGGTAAATACTGCAGACTATTGCAACTTTCTTGCTAAAGTTATATTCGGTAAATACTGCAGACTATTGCAACTTTCTTGCTAAAGTTATATTCGGTAAATACTGCAGACTATTGCAACTTTCTTGCTAAAGTTATATTCGCTAAATACTGCAGACTATTGCACATTACATTGTATGGTTAAAAGTTTAGAAAATTGTTCTAAGTGGTTTAATATCTGTAATCTGCAAAAAACTTATAGTGATTGACTGGGGTTTAATGACCTTACATTTGTTAGTTGTGATTAACACCTTTTGGTGGAGGGTTGCTGTGTGGGGGAGGGGGTTGTAATCAGAAAGGACATGTGTTCGTAGACTTATTTATTTATTATAGCACAGGACGCTGCAGTGGCTAGTATATGAAGTGGCTAGTTATTAAGTGGCAGCTAAAATCAATAGCAGTGTTATACCTGTGTGAAACTGAAGGAAAACAGAAGGCAAACAAACCAACAAGATAACAGGAGGACTGCATCACAACCACATCTTTATGTGGCCTCTCCTCACCTCTAACATGAGAACACCAGGACCAGGTTTACCACCTCTCTGGCTGAGAACATCGTCTGGCCCTGGGCCTAACCCTCAAGATGAATAGGCAACTGTGGGGGCAGAGCACCAGGACCAAACTCAGCAGGGACATCCCCATTGCTTCTGAGTATGCCCCCCACATTCTCATACCCACCCGTACTATGATCTTATCAAAATAATGTTATCCCAATTCTACTTCTGCCACTAGTTACCTGCTATTGTTGTTGTTTTTTTTTCCTTCCTCTCTTCCACCCCACCGTGTTTTTTTCCTGTAATGTGTGCCTCCATTGATTGCACACCCTGCCATTGCGCCCTACATACAGGGTACATCATACTACTACATAAGTGTCAGTTTTCCCATATATGAACTTGGCCCTTGTATGGCTCACCTCCCACAGTGTAACCTTCAAAGTGCGCCCAACATGGCTGCCCCATATGGTACACTTGTGGTTGGGATGAAAAATACATAGGCCTGATGGTTTTGATGGAACCCTACTCTGAACTGTAGGATTCTGAAATCACCCTCATTTTGTGTCATCTCTTCTAGGGGTGGACTATTCCACCCTGGGTAATCCTACGCTGAGCGCCCAAGATGGCTGCCACACTTGGTACCTTGTGAGGATGGAATACACAACCCTTGGAAGTTATTACCCAAAATGCCTACACCAATCCTGCATTATGCTTTCTGTGTGCTTAAGGTTTTCTTTTATGTCTGTGTGGCTTATCTATTGCTGTATTACTCAAATCCTCTGTATCATGTGCATTGTTTTTGATATCTGTAAAGTGCCTTGAGTCCTGTTGGAGAAAGAGCGCTATATAAATAAAATTATTATTATTATTATTATTATTAAAGTCTTTGGTCCATCCATTCTAGTGACTGCACAGATCCAGTCATTCAGGTAATGTACTGAATAAATGGGTTGGAATGCAGTTTCACCTTTTACTTCAAGGTCAGCTAATGAAGTGATCTGCTGACCTGATTTTCCATTCCGATTGTATTGTAAATGCGCAAAGTGTCAAACAGCGCAATCATTAGTCAATATGGAATGTGTCAACAATTAACCTCTTAACTCTCCCAGTCATAATTCTCACACAGTATAAAATTACTTTGAATTTCTGGATACTTTGCCATCAGTAAAAGGGCCCAGCCTAGCGATGCAGATGTCGTTTCGGTTCCAGCCGAAAATATATCCAGTACTGTGTAGACCAAGTTTTCATCATTAAAGTATGTTTCAGATTCTACTGAGCCCTGAAAGCACAAACGTTAAATAGTAAGTATGTCATTTCCCTATACATATACATTCATACAATGCTGTTCTGTTTATCAAATCAAGCGCTATTGGGTTTTCTTGTACAGATGTGTCCTGATACACCTAGCGTCTTTATGCCATAGGGCCAAGGGGTTGCCCTATACCGACAGCCAGAATCCCGGCACAACAGGTCCACAACACCCATAGAGTGGGAATAGATCCGGTGGCGAGTGTAGCGAGCCCGCATCATGGCAAGCACATTAACGGGCGCAAGGGGACTCTTAGCTCTCGCCCCGCAGTCGGTATTCTGGATGCAGCTGTTGGAATATTTACAGCCGGCATCCCGTCTGCCAGTAAGGTGTATGCCAGTAAGGCATATGTAATCCAGAACAAGACACCTAGTGTGACTGGGCCTCTCCGAGAAGTGTTTTCTTTCAATTATTCTTCTTATTCGCATTGCAGACGCAGCAAAGCATCACTCACAGTGTGTTAGAGACACGTACAGTCGCAGATGAAGCACAACAGAACTTGGCATGAGAAAAAGGAGTGGCCATAGCAATCTGTATGCAGATGCAGGCACACAAATATACAGATGTCGCACACAGTAGCGGATCTTGCTACGGGCACGCAGGATTTTTGCCTGGGGCGCCGCCTTCTGGAGGGCACTGCCGCCGTAGCAAGATCTGGTCCTCGGGAGATGCGGTGCGCGATGAAGTCATTGCGCACTGCACGGCATTGTGGGAGCGGCAGATAGACTCTAGGGGTCATGATTGATATCTAGTGTCTATGAGGTGCTATGGGAGAGACGTCATGACGTCTCTCCCATAGATCAGAGGAGCGGCGGCCGGAGACGGATGGCATCAGTGGTCGGGAATCAGGAGTGGGGACGGTGAGTATTCATTTTTTTGGGGGGGAAGCGGCAAAACTCTACGGGGGCACAAACGGGGGCACAACTCTACAGGGGGCATAACTGACCACGACCCTTTATGAAGCCACGCCCCTATTTTCACCCGGGGTGCCACAAGGGCTAGAACCGTCACTGGTCGCACATCACATTGATCAGTGTAATCCAGCAAAGTAGTTTTGTCACTTCAAGATTTATCTGTACAAATAAGGCGCATATTTTGAGTGAGAAAGATGCTCAGTGCAGCTGAGTCGCCTCGGCTGCACTGTTCTAGTTAACTGGGTCTTTATATCAGTCTGTCTCAAATCACACCCCAATTTGTCATTGTTTGCTTTTATATGCCTACGACCTGAATATCGGTGCTGCTCCTGGCCACCCAGAATAGTATTCAAGTCTCCCGGGCTGAAGCTGCTGCTCATGTTCCCGAGTGCCGCCCACTTCTCTGAGTGTAGTGGCTGGTCCAGGCAGTAGTTTACATGATTCACCACATGTAGTCTCGACACTGTCCTGCAGGAGCAGGGCCATGATGCTGTAGTCGCGTCATCACACCTCACACCGTCCATCTATGCTGCACCCCACACCCCAATATGCCGCCCAGAGGGGGCAACCAGAGAGTCAGCAAATATGACCTCTACACGTTTTATTTTTTTGTAATAAGACTGAGGTTTGGTAAAGTGACAAATCTCCAACATGCACACAGGTTACTGCCCTGTGTCAGTCTGTCACATTCACACTTCACCTACTGTACAGTATCAAGATCATCTGATTAAGATATTTGTGTCAAAGACCATGAGCAACCTGTCAGACTTTTGATTCTGCCTTTGATGACCATCTGACCATCATAGACGAGCTGTGGATGCAGGTATCCCTGTCTAACCTGCATCATGGTCAGTCACTACACCCGACTGAGCCGAGACCATGTGGATCTCCTTCCCAAGAAGCAAGGTGCAGGGATCCAGGAACCAATACCATCTGAAGATGGAATTGGTTCCTGCAGGCAAACACAGAAAATTTTCAGTTTTCCGAGGTTGCTGAATATTAGGCCCCTAAAAATGAATGGATCCGTTACTTTAAATATGCCAGAACTAGTCTCACTTCTCCGTTCTGTTCTTAATGCATGGTTGCCCTGAGGAGATCATTTCAGATAGAGGGGCACAATTTGAAATTCTCTAAAATACCCAGTATTGATATGTATTCCGCATTCTGTACTGCAAACCATGTACAAGTGGGTGGATCATATGGGGTGCAATAAGCATTAAATTCAAGCACACCACTGTTTTACCTATATTCAGTGGATGGGTCAGAGTTCTCTCTGTGCCAACCATCCTCAGATGCCCCTCTTTTGTCTCAAGACAGTAACTCTTGTCACAATACTTTAAGACACCAATCATTTTTAAGAAGGAATTTATTGAGAATCGGTACAATCTGCACTACCAGAATGTAGGTTTACTGGTCTGTTTATATTTGGTTTAAAGTAGAGATGAGCGCCTGAAATTTTTCGGGTTTTGTGTTTTGGTTTTGTGTTCGGTTCCGCGGCCGTGTTTTGGGTTCGAACGCGTTTTGGCAAAACCTCACCGAATTATTTTTGTCGGATTCGGGTGTGTTTTGGATTCGGGTGTTTTTTTCCAAAAACACTAAAAAACAGCTTAAATCATAGAATTTGGGGGTCATTTTGATCCCAAAGTATTATTAACCTCAAAAACCATAATTTACACTCATTTTCAGTCTATTCTGAATACCTCACACCTCACAATATTATTTTTAGTCCTAAAATTTGCACCGAGGTCGCTGTGTGAGTAAGATAAGCGACCCTAGTGGCCGACACAAACACCGGGCCCATCTAGGAGTGGCACTGCAGTGTCACGCAGGATGTCCCTTCCAAAAAACCCTCCCCAAACAGCACATGACGCAAAGAAAAAAAGAGGCGCAATGAGGTAGCTGTGTGAGTAAGATTAGCGACCCTAGTGGCCGACACAAACACCGGGCCCATCTAGGAGTGGCACTGCAGTGTCACGCAGGATGGCCCTTTCAAAAAACCCTCCCCAAACAGCACATGACGCAAAGAAAAAAAGAGGCGCAATGAGGTAGCTGACTGTGTGAGTAAGATTAGCGACCCTAGTGGCCGACACAAACACCGGGCACATCTAGGAGTGGCACTGCAGTGTCACGCAGGATGTCCCTTCCAAAAAACCCTCCCCAAACAGCACATGACGCAAAGAAAAAAAGAGGCGCAATGAGGTAGCTGTGTGAGTAAGATTAGCGACCCTAGTGGCCGACACAAACACCGGGCCCATCTAGGAGTGGCACTGCAGTGTCACGCAGGATGTCCCTTCCAAAAAACCCTCCCCAATCAGCACATGATGCAAAGAAAAAGAAAAGAAAAAAGAGGTGCAAGATGGAATTATCCTTGGGCCCTCCCACCCACCCTTATGTTGTATAAACAAAACAGGACATGCACACTTTAACCAACCCATCATTTCAGTGACTGGGTCTGCCACACGACTGTGACTGATATGACGGGTTGGTTTGGACCCCCCCCAAAAAAGAAGCAATTAATCTCTCCTTGCACAAACTGGCTCTACAGAGGCAAGATGTCCACCTCATCTTCACCCTCCGATATATCACCGTGTACATCCCCCTCCTCACAGATTATCAATTCGTCCCCACTGGAATCCACCATCTCAGCTCCCTGTGTACTTTGTGGAGGCAATTGCTGCTGGTCAATGTCTCCGCGGAGGAATTGATTATAATTCATTTTAATGAACATCATCTTCTCCACATTTTCTGGATGTAACCTCGTACGCCGATTGCTGACAAGGTGAGCGGCGGCACTAAACACTCTTTCGGAGTACACACTTGTGGGAGGGCAACTTAGGTAGAATAAAGCCAGTTTGTGCAAGGGCCTCCAAATTGCCTCTTTTTCCTGCCAGTATAAGTACGGACTGTGTGACGTGCCTACTTGGATGCGGTCACTCATATAATCCTCCACCATTCTATCAATGTTGAGAGAATCATATGCAGTGACAGTAGACGACATGTCCGTAATCGTTGTCAGGTCCTTCAGTCCGGACCAGATGTCAGCATCAGCAGTCGCTCCAGACTGCCCTGCATCACCGCCAGCGGGTGGGCTCGGAATTCTGAGCCTTTTCCTCGCACCCCCAGTTGCGGGAGAATGTGAAGGAGGAGATGTTGACAGGTCGCGTTCCGCTTGACTTGACAATTTTGTCACCAGCAGGTCTTTCAACCCCAGCAGACCTGTGTCTGCCGGAAAGAGAGATCCAAGGTAGGCTTTAAATCTAGGATCGAGCACGGTGGCCAAAATGTAGTGCTCTGATTTCAACAGATTGACCACCCGTGAATCCTTGTTAAGCGAATTAAGGGCTGCATCCACAAGTCCCACATGCCTAGCGGAATCGCTCCGTGTTAGCTCCTTCTTCAATGCCTCCAGCTTCTTCTGCAAAAGCCTGATGAGGGGAATGACCTGACTCAGGCTGGCAGTGTCTGAACTGACTTCACGTGTGGCAAGTTCAAAGGGCATCAGAACCTTGCACAACGTTGAAATCATTCTCCACTGCACTTGAGACAGGTGCATTCCATCTCCTATATCGTGCTCAATTGTATAGGCTTGAATGGCCTTTTGCTGCTCCTCCAACCTCTGAAGCATATAGAGGGTTGAATTCCACCTCGTTACCACTTCTTGCTTCAGATGATGGCAGGGCAGGTTCAGTAGTTTTTGGTGGTGCTCCAGTCTTCTGTACGTGGTGCCTGTACGCCGAAAGTGTCCCGCAATTTTTCTGGCCACCGACAGCATCTCTTGCACGCCCCTGTCGTTTTTTAAAAAATTCTGCACCACCAAATTCAAGGTATGTGCAAAACATGGGACGTGCTGGAATTTGCCCATATTTAATGCACACACAATATTGCTGGCGTTGTCCGATGCCACAAATCCACAGGAGAGTCCAATTGGGGTAAGCCATTCCGCGATGATCTTCCTCAGTTGCCGTAAGAGGTTTTCAGCTGTGTGCGTATTCTGGAAAGCGGTGATACAAAGCGTAGCCTGCCTAGGAAAGAGTTGGCGTTTGCGAGATGCTGCTACTGGTGCCGCCGCTGCTGTTCTTGCGGCGGGAGTCCATACATCTACCCAGTGGGCTGTCACAGTCATATAGTCCTGACCCTGCCCTACTCCACTTGTCCACATGTCCGTGGTTAAGTGGACATTGGGTACAACTGCATTTTTTAGGACACTGGTGAGTCTTTTTCTGACGTCCGTGTACATTCTCGGTATCGCCTGCCTAGAGAAGTGGAACCTAGATGGTATTTGGTAACGGGGGCACACTGCCTCAATAAATTGTCTAGTTCCCTGTGAACTAACGGCGGATACCGGACGCACGTCTAACACCAACATAGTTGTCAAGGACTCAGTTATCCGCTTTGCAGTAGGATGACTGCTGTGATATTTCATCTTCCTCGCAAAGGACTGTTGAACAGTCAATTGCTTACTGGAAGTAGTACAAGTGGGCTTACGACTTCCCCTCTGGGATGACCATCGACTCCCAGCGGCAACAACAGCAGCGCCAGCAGCAGTAGGCGTTACACGCAAGGATGCATCGGAGGAATCCCAGGCAGGAGAGGACTCGTCAGACTTGCCAGTGACATGGCCTGCAGGACTATTGGCATTCCTGGGGAAGGAGGAAATTGACACTGAGGGAGTTGGTGGGGTGGTTTGCGTGAGCTTGGTTACAAGAGGAAGGGATTTACTGGTCAGTGGACTGCTTCCGCTGTCACCCAAAGTTTTTGAACTTGTCACTGACTTATTATGAATGCGCTGCAGGTGACGTATAAGGGAGGATGTTCCGAGGTGGTTAACGTCCTTACCCCTACTTATTACAGCTTGACAAAGGGAACACACGGCTTGACACCTGTTGTCCGCATTTCTGGTGAAATACCTCCACACCGAAGAGCTGATTTTTTTGGTATTTTCACCTGGCATGTCAACGGCCATATTCCTCCCACGGACAACAGGTGTCTCCCCGGGTGCCTGACTTAAACAAACCACCTCACCATCAGAATCCTTCTGGTCAATTTCCTCCCCAGCGCCAGCAACACCCATATCCTCCTCATCCTGGTGTACTTCAACACTGACATCTTCAATCTGACTATCAGGAACTGGACTGCGGGTGCTCCTTCCAGCACTTGCAGGGGGCATGCAAATAGTGGAAGGCGCATGCTCTTCACGTCCAGTGTTGGGAAGGTCAGGCATCGCAACCGACACAATTGGACTCTCCTTGTGGATTTGGGATTTCAAAGAACGCACAGTTCTTTGCGGTGCTTTTGCCAGCTTGAGTCTTTTCAGTTTTCTAGCGAGAGGCTGAGTGCTTCCATCCTCATGTGAAGCTGAACCACTAGCCATGAACATAGGCCAGGGCCTCAGCCGTTCCTTGCCACTCCGTGTGGTAAATGGCATATTGGCAAGTTTACGCTTCTCCTCCGACAATTTTATTTTAGGTTTTGGAGTCCTTTTTTTTCTGATATTTGGTGTTTTGGATTTGACATGCTCTGTACTATGACATTGGGCATCGGCCTTGGCAGACGACGTTGCTGGCATTTCATCGTCTCGGCCATGACTAGTGGCAGCAGCTTCAGCACGAGGTGGAAGTGGATCTTGATCTTTCCCTAATTTTGGAACCTCAACTTTTTTGTTCTCCATATTTTATAGGCAGAACTAAAAGGCACCTCAGGTAAACAATGGAGATGGATGGATTGGATACTAGTATACAATTATGGACGGACTGCCACGGTTAGGTGGTATAAAAAAACCACGGTTAGGTGGTATATATTGTAATACAATTATGGATGGACGGACTGCCTGCCGAGTGCCGACACAGAGGTAGCCACAGCCGTGAACTACCGCACTGTACACTGGTTGATAAAGAGATAGTAGTATACTCGTAACAACTAGTATGACTGACTATGACGGTATAAAGAATGAAAAAAAAACCACGGTTAGGTGGTATATATTGTAATACAATTATGGATGGACGGACTGCCTGCCGAGTTCCGACACAGAGGTAGCCACAGCCGTGAACTACCGCACTGTACACTGGTTGATAAAGAGATAGTAGTATACTCGTAACAACTAGTATGACTGACTATGACGGTATAAAGAATGAAAAAAAAACCACGGTTAGGTGGTATATATTATAATACAATTATGGATGGACGGACTGCCTGCCGAGTGCCGACACAGAGGTAGCCACAGCCGTGAACTACCGCACTGTACACTGGTTGATAAAGAGATAGTAGTATACTCGTAACAACTAGTATGACTGACTATGACGGTATAAAGAATGAAAAAAAAACCACGGTTAGGTGGTATATATTATAATACAATTATGGATGGACGGACTGCCTGCCGACTGCCGACACAGAGGTAGCCACAGCCGTGAACTACCGCACTGTACACTGGTTGATAAAGAGATAGTAGTATACTCGTAACAACTAGTATGACACTATGACGGTATAAAGAATGAAAAAAAAACCACGGTTAGGTGGTATATATTATAATACAATTATGGATGGACGGACTGCCTGCCGACTGCCGACACAGAGGTAGCCACAGCCGTGAACTACCGCACTGTACACTGGTTGATAAAGAGATAGTAGTATACTCGTAACAACTAGTATGACTCTGACGACGGTATAAAGAAAGAAAAAAAAATACCACGGTTAGGTGGTATATAATTATACAATTATGGATGGACGGACTGCCTGCCGAGTGCCGACTGCCGACACAGAGGTAGCCACAGCCGTGAACTACCGCACTGTACTGTGTCTGCTGCTAATATAGACTGGTTGATAAAGAGATAGTATACAACAATATACTACTATACTGGTGGTCAGGCACTGGTCACCACTAGTCACACTGGCAGTGGCACTCCTGCAGCAAAAGTGTGCACTGTTTAATTTTAAATTAATATAATATTATGTACTCCTGGCTCCTGCTATAACAACCTGCAGTGCTCCCCAGTCTCCCCCACAATTATTATAAGCTTTTATACATTGATGTGCAGCACACTGGGCTGAGCTGAGTGCACACAGACTGAGTCACACTGTGTGACTGCTGTGTATCGTTTTTTTCAGGCAGAGAACGGATATAGCAGAGAACGGATATATTAAATAAAAGTTAACTTAACAACAACTGCACTGGTCACTGTGGTAAACTCTGTCTGCACAATCTCTCTCTCTCTCTCTTCTAATCTATTCTAATGGAGAGGACGCCAGCCACGTCCTCTCCCTATCAATCTCAATGCACGTGTGAAAATGGCGGCGACGCGCGGCTCCTTATATAGAATCCGAGTCTCGCGAGAATCCGACAGCGTCATGATGACGTTCGGGCGCGCTCGGGTTAACCGAGCAAGGCGGGAAGATCCGAGTCGCTCGGACCCGTGAAAAAAAAAGTGAAGTTCGTGCGGGTTCGGATTCAAAGAAACCGAACCCGCTCATCTCTAGTTTAAAGTCTACATAGTAGTGGAACTTCTTCACCATCTCCAGCCTCTATGAAAGTCCAGGGACAGCGTGAATGCATTGTAGCGGCTATCCGACTGATTCTAAATCGGATGCAGCTGCAATGTTGGAGCAATTTTTTTCTGCAATTACATCTAAGACACATTGCGTGTGTGTTCAGAGAGTGTGCACACAGAGATGAAGTTGCGATTGGGGTGCACAGGAGACACACGGCCTCAGGTCCAAACTTCCAGGTTCCATCCCCCACAGTGCCTGCCGTGATGCCGATCATTGCTGATCGGTCAGCCCGGCGGCATCCCCCACCCAGTGGCTGCAGACATTAGCAGCCGCTGTGGAAATGTGAACAAAAAGCAGCCGTTCACCTTTCTGAGGGGCTCCAGGGGCTGCTGAGGAGACTTGATGCCTGGAAACGGAAGTCGCGATGTTTGCACCAATGTTTTTTGTTTTTGTTTTTTTTAATAATTTTTTTAAAATGTTGGTTTTCTTTTTTTCTTTTTTAACCACTTAACTGGTATGGTCATATCACATGCGACTGCACCGCTCCACTGCATCCCCCAGTTTTTCACTAGGAGATGCATTATTTAGATGTGCATATATTTAAATATTTGTAAATATACCTTTGAAACAATATTAAACAAAAAAAAAAGTTTCTGAAGCGGGGTACACTGGGCTCCACAAGGATTAACATTGGGGTGTAGAGTAGGATCTTGATCCGAGGCAACAACAGGCTCAAAGCTTTTGACTGTTCCAAAGATGCACAGCACCGCCTCCTCTATAACCCTGCCTCCATGCACAGGAGCTCAGTTTGTAAGTTGGTGCCATGCAGTAAGCAGGCACTTAACAGGAGGGCTGTCTCAGGCAGTCTATTGATAGCTTTTTTTTTAAAGAAAAGAATGAAGATTCTTCTGAAGACTTCAAGGGCTGCAGCAGGCAAAGCCTCAGACTTTTCTGCCTGCAGCTTCGTCACCCCCAGCGGCGCTGTATACTCCCGCGCCCTGGTTGCCGGGTCACTGCAGCGGAGGCTCCGGTTCCTTCTAAACGTCAGTCACACACACGCTGCCATCCTCCCGGATCGTGGGGCCGCAGGTACGGGGGAGGTAAGGGGCTTCTGTGCCCGCACTTTACCGCAATCCAGCATGGCCGTAGGAGGCGGGCCACGCGCGCGCTGGCGTTGACACTGATTACTGGGCAGCCGCTCCACTAGCCACCAGGGACAATTAAGGGGCACAGGTCTGTTTTTATTTATTGTATAAACCCCGCTTTTCACTGCCCGCAGCGCCCGGTGGGGATGCCAGCAGGGGGAGCAGGTCGGACCTGAGGCCCCTCCCCCCGGCCCCAGGGCGCCATTTCTGCAAATGTTCCCGCCCTGGAGCTGCATATCTCTCCTTTACTCCTGACCAGCGGCCATCACAGATTGAGCTGAGCTGTTTCTAGGACTGCTGGGGCAAATCCTCCTCTGTAGAACCGCCTGATTGCCAGTGCTGTGATTCATACAGGACACTTAAGTATTCTACCTGTCACTGGGACAGTGTTAGTTAAGAAAGAGTGCATACTGTCAGGGTTGTGTGGTACAAACACCCTGTGATATACATCCAGTGTTTACTGTGCTTTGTTGTAGCTATTGTTAACACATATAGCCATACTGAGTATTACTTTGTATTGCTAGTCCAGTGCACTTTTATGGTGCATAATTTCTGTATGGTACGCTTGTGACTATGGGGGTCATTCCGAGTTGTTCACTCGCTAGCAAACGCTAGGCCGCCGCCCTCTGGGAGTGTATCTTAGCTTAGCAGAATAGCGAACGAAAGATTAGCAAAACTGCTACTAAATAATTCCTTGCAGTTTCTGAGTAACTCTAGACCTACTCCTAGATTGCGATCACCTCAGTCCGTTTAGTTCCTGGTTTGACGTCACAAACACGCCCTGCATTCGGCCAGCCACTCCCCCGTTCTCCAGACACTCTTGCGTTTTTTCCAGGCACGCCTGTGTTTTTTAGCACACTCCCTGAAAACGGACAGTTTCCGCCCAGAAACACCCACTTCCTGTCAATCACACTACGATCACTCGAGCGATGAAAAATTTTTGTTTGAGCTTGTGTAAATCTACAAAGTTTTGTGTTAAATTAGTGAACGCATGCGCGATGCGTACCATGCGCATGCGCATTTTCCACCTAATCGCTCCGTTGCGAAAAATGGCAACGAGCGAACAACTCGGAATGACCACCTATATCTGTGTGTGTGCATGTAGCTGCTGCGTGGTTGCCTTATTGCAGGGTATTTCACTCAGTGGGCTATTCCTATATTGCTATCAGAGGCGGAACTACCGGCAGGGCAAGCAGTGCGTTGCACTGGGGCCCGCCTCTGTCCAGGGGCCCAAGCATGTAATGAGTCAAACTGACTCATTACATGCCGCTGTGCGATGCGGGCAACCGCTGCCCGCAGCGCACAGCCGCCCACAGAGGAGAGGAGCAGCGGCACGGATGGGGGAAGGAGGAGGATGGAGGTGAAGGAGGGAGCCGCAGCAGCGCTTTGTTACTGGTGGAGGCGCTGCTGCTGCTGCCCCTCTGCTTCACTATAGGCTGTCTTCCGAGAACAGCCTATAGTGAAGCAGAGGGGCAGCAGCAGCAGCGCCTCCACCAATAACACAGCGCTGCTGCGGCTCCCTCCTCCACCTCGTCTACTGCCCGGGAATCGTCAAGCTGCACGAGGAGCCTGAGCCAGCGGAGAGGGTAAGTAAGTATGATTCTACTTTCTTTCTTTCTCTTTATTTCTTTCTTTCTGTCTCTTTCTTTCTTTATTTCTTTCTGTCTCTTTCTTTCTTTATTTGTTGGGACTGCCTACCGCAATGTGTAAAAAGGGTGGACTGCCTGCCGCTATGTGTAAAAATGGGGGACTGCCTGCCGCAATGTGTAAAAAGGGGGGACTGCCTGCCGCAATGTGTAAAAATGGGGAATCTGCCTGCCGCAATGTGTAAAACTGGGGAATCTGCCTGCCGCTATGTGTAAAAAGGGGGAATCTGCCTGCCGTAATGTGTAACAAGGGCACGCTGTCTGCCGCTATGTGTAAAAAGTGTACGTTGTCTGCCGTTATGTGTAAAAAGTGTACGCTGTCTGCCGTAATGTGTAAAAAGGGGACGCTGTCTGCCGTAATGTGTAAAAAGGGGGACGCTGTCTGCCGTTATGTGTAAAAAGTGTACGCTGTCTGCCGCTATGTTTAACAAGGGCACGCTGTCTGCCGTTATGTGTAAAAAGTGTACGCTGTCTGCCGTAATGTGTAAAAAGTGCACGCTGTCTGCCGCTATGTGTAACAAGGGCACGCTGTCTGCTGTTATGTGTAAAAAGGGGACGCTGTCTGCCGTAATGTATAAAAAGGGGGACGCTGTCTGCCGTAATGTGTAAAAAGGGGACGCTGTCTGCCGTAATGTGTAAAAAGAGGAATCTGTTCGCTGTAAGGTGTAAAAGGGTCTCTACCTGGTGTAGTGGTGCTACTGTGCGGCGTAATTTGAAGAATGGAGACTACTGTGCACCGTTTTAGGAATTGGTATTATTTTGTGGCCACACCCCTTCCCCCCGAAGCCACGCCACTATGTATTTTTGCGCGCGCCTACGGCGCGCACTGCCCCTGTTTTGCATGCAAGGGTGGTGCTCCGATGCCATTTCTTGCACACAGTGCTAAAATGTCTAGTTACGGCACTGTTGTTAGGTATCCATTTCTCTGGCCCTGAGCAGGTCCCCCTCACCAGATCCTCTCAAGGGGTGAGGGGGTGGACTTGGATGGGATGGGGGGGGGGGGGGGGGGGCAAAGCATTTTGTCGCACCTGGGCCCACTGCTTGCTAGTTCCGCCACTGATTGCTATACCTGAGGGGGCCAAGTGTATCAGGTTTTTTTCTGTTTAATATAGGATTGTATCACAAGATATACTTGCAGTGTGTTTTTACTTGTGATTTATAGTCACCATATAGTTATATCTCTTGAACTCCCGGTCTGTGCTATCATAGGCACACTTCACCGAGTGTTCTTGCTAGGTATATTGCTGCTACACTTTGTACCAGGTTGCCCAATATTGGTGGTCATTCCGAGTTGATCGCTAGCTGCCATTGTTCGCAGCGCAGCGATCAGGCTAAAAATCGGCATTTCTGCGCATGCGTACAGGCCGCAGTGCGCACGCGCGACGTACTTTCACAAAAAACTATGCAGTTTTACACAAGGGCGAGCGACTCCGTCGCTCTGTTGATCGGTGAGTGATTGACAGGAATGGAGCGTTACTGGGAGGTAACTGACCGTTTTCCGGGAGTGTGCTAAAAAACGTAGGCGTGTCAGGTAAAAACGCAGGCGTGCCTGGGGAAACGGGGGAGTGGCTGGCCGAACACAGGGCGTGTTTGTGACGTCAAAACAGGAACTAAACAGACTGAAGTGTTCGCAAGGAAGGAGTAGGTCTGCAACTACTCTGAATCTGCTTGAAAAAAAAAAATAACCCTGTTCTGCAATCCTTTCATTTGCACTTCTGCTAAGCTAAGATACACTCCCAGAGGGTGGTGGCTTAGCGTTTGTACTGCTGCTAAAAGCAGCTAGTGACCAATCAACTCGGAGCGAGGGCCATTGTGCACATCGTTATGTCTGCTACACGTGGCAACGACGCTGGGGCTTTTCCCACACTGCGTTGTAGTGAGGCCGCGGACGTGACGGAGGATAATATGGCAGCTGAGAGTTCAGGTTCAGGGGGTACCTTACCCCCCAGTGGGTCGGTAGCACCTGGGGCATCACAGGATCCACCTTGGGCTACATTTTCCACGTTGTCAAACACGCTTGTAACTAAACTGACGCCCCCTGTGGGACCACCTGTGCCACTGCAGCAGTTTATGGTCCCTGCTGTTAACCCGCCATGGGCGGATCAACTTTCCACTCAGTTACAGCATTTGAACTGGTCTATGACTAAATCTAAGTGTCACTATTGTCCGCCTAAGACTAAGTCGTCTTCTAAACGGGCCATTACCTCCTCCCAATCCACTGCTATTCCAGACACGTCCTCTGACAAGGACGGTGCATATACTGATCCCACAGACACTGACACAGATGTTTCTGATAGGGAAGGGAAGTCATTGGTGGACGTCCTGGATTTGATTAAGGCAATCAGGCTCATTCTTCAGGTGTCTGATGATCCTGAGCCTGAGACTGTCTCTAAGAACCGGATAGGTTTAAACGTAAGAAGGTGGTTAAACAAGTTTTACCTCATTCTGAACACCTGGTTGACATACGTCAGGAATCCTGGAAAAATCCGGGGACAAAATTCACACCGAATAAGAGACTGTTGGCTCGATATCCTCTCTCTGCGGAGATATGTAAGAATTGGGAAACCCCTCCGCCTGTAGATTCTCATGTGGCGCGTATGGTTGTTTCCTCTGCTCTGCTAGTAACTACCGTCACCTCTCTGAAGGAACCGACGGATAGACGTGTGGAGGGCTGTTTAAAAGCGATTTATACCCTAACGGGGGCTGTGCATAGGCCAACAATTGCAGCGACTTGGGCTGCTGAAGCTGTTGAGGCGTGGGCTCAGAAGCTTGAGGCTGAACTGCCTTCCAACGCATCTGAGCATGCTCGACAATGTCTCTTGTATATTGCCACGGCTTCTCTGTACCTTAAGGAGGCGGCCTCCGATGCCGGGGTGCTCGCGGCCAAGGCTGCTACTATGTCCGTCTTGGCCAGACGTATCCTTTGGTTGAGATCCTGGTCGATGGATATGGATTCTAAGAAAACCCTGGAGGTTCTTCCTTTCAAGGAAGACATTCTAATTGGAGAAGACCTCAATAAGATTGTGGCTGATCTGGCTACTGCTAAAAAAGCTTGCCTACCTAGTACGGCTCCTTCAGCACAGAAGGCTAAAAGTACTTTCCCTCGGCCCTTTAGTCCTCCAGGAAAAGCAAAAGGTCAGGCGTACCCAAAGCAAGCTCGTGCTTCCAGACCTGCCAAGACCGAAGCATGCCTGGGCCGCCCGCCAGCCTGCTTCCAAAACTGCAAGCCTGCCGCATGACGGGGCGGACCTCCCTCTGGGGGATCCCAGGGTGGGGGGCTGACTTCTAGGTTTTTCTCAGGAATGGTTGAAGACCACTTCAGATACCTGGATGAGGGAAGTCGTCGCTCGAGGTTACGCCATACCCTTCAAGAATCGTCCCCCACAGCGATTTTGCCTGACAGATGTGCCTCTGGATCCGGCAAAAGCAAACAAGTTGCACTCGGTGGTACATTCCCTCCTGTCCACAGGAGTGGTAGTACAAGTGCCTCTGGCTCAGAGAGGCAAGGGGTACTATTCACCGATGTTTCTAGTCCCGAAACCAAACGGGTCCTCGCAGCCCATTCTCAATCTGAAGTCCTTGAACAAGCATATGCGGATCTCCAAGTTTCGTATGGAAACGCTGCGCTCTATTGTTCTGGCCATGGAGCCTGGGGACTATATGGTCTCCCTGGACATACAGGATGCCTACCTACATATTCCTATTGCGGTATCTCAGCAGTACCTGAGATTTGCGGTGGGCAACCTTTTCTACCAATTTCGGGCATTACCCTTTGGTTTGACAATGGCTCCCCGAGTTTTCACCAAAGTTATGGCGGTCATGACGGCTACACTCCGCCGTCAAAAGGGCATGATCCTATCGTACTTGGACGATTTGTTGATCCTGGCAAACTCCCCAGAACTTCTCCTGTGTCATCTCGATCTGATGGTCCAGTGCATGAAAGCCCATGGGTGGATAATCAACTGGAAGAAATCCTCCCTGGTTCCTGCTCGGAGCATGTTACATATGGAAACATTATTGGACACTCACAACCAACGGTTGTTCCTGTCTCAGGAGAAAGTCCTGAAGCTTCAGGACAGGTTTCGATGCTTCCTATCTCGTCCGCAAGTGTCGATACATTCGGAGATGCAAGTGCTGGGTCTCATGGTGTCGGCTTTCAACATGGTGGAGTATGCTCAGTTGCACTCTCGCTCTCTGCAGAAGTTAATTCTGACCAAGTGGGACGGCCTGCCTCACCGGATCAGATCTCAATGATCTCATTGTCTCTGGAGGTCCGCCTGTCACTGAGCTGTTGGCTTCAGGACCAACAATTGAACAGGGACCATCCCTTCTGGATATCCAACTGGGTGCTTCTGACAACGGATGCCATTCTGAGAGGTTGGGGCGCGGTGTTGGAACAACACTCTCTTCAGGGTCGGTGGACCAAGGAGGAGTCTCTGCTCCCGATCAATATTCTGGAACTGCCGGCAGTGTTCAATGCGTTGACAATGGCCCAGCATCTAATACAGAACAGACCTGTTCAGGTACAGTCGGACAACGCCAACACGGTGGCGTACATAAATCATCAAGTCGGCACTCAAAGCCACATGGCAATGAGGGAAGTATCAAGGATTCTTCAGTGGGCGGAGCGCCATCTGCCGGCCATATCCGCAGTGTTCATTCCGGGCATCCAAAACTGGGAAGCGGACTATCTCAGTCGTCAGGACATACACACAGGAGAGTGGAGCCTCCATCCGGAGGTGTTTCAACTTCTGGACACGTGGGGCCTTCCAGATGTGTATCTGATGGTGTCTTGACACAATCACAAGGTTCCGGTCTTTGGAGCAAGGACAAGGGATCCTCAAGCTGCGTTCGTGGACGCCCTGGAAATTCCATGGAACTTTCAGCTACCGTATGTGTTCCCTCCGGTGTCACTCCTGCCCAGAGTAATACGGAAGTTCAAGCAAGAAGGAGGAAACCTGCTTCTGGTTGCTCCAGCGTGGCCCAGACGGCACTGGTTCTCCGAACTATTGGGTCTCTCGTGGGATCGTCCCCTTCTATTTCCACAATGACCAGACCTCCTCGTTCAGGGCCCTTGTGTTTACCAGGATTTGATCCATCTGGCTTTGACGGCATGGCTCTTGAAGCTTCCGTCCTGAGGGCCAAGGGTTTTTCTGAGGTGGTCGTTCAAACTATGTTGAAGGCCCGTAAGCTGGCTTCTGCTCGGATCTACCATAGGGTCTGGGATGCTTACTTTACTTGGTGTGCGTCTCACAATCATGACGTTTTCAAGTTTAGTACGGCCAAACTATTGGCCTTTCTACAACAGGGCCTGGACTTAAGCCTGCGTCTGGCCTCCCTCAAGGTTCACATCTCTGCCTTGTCGGTTTGGTTTCAGAGAAAAATTGCTACCCTACCTGATGGCCATATATTCACTCAGGGTGTGTTGCGGATTCAGCCTCCTTATGTGCCACCTGTGGCCCCTTGGGACTTGTTGGTGGTTTTGGAGGCCTTGCAAGAGTCTCCGATTGAGCCTCTTGCCTCTGCTGACCTTAAGTGGCTTTCCCTTAAGGTCCTTTTCTTGCTGGCGATTGCTTCAGCTAGAAGGGTATCGGATTTGGGTGCCTTATCCTGTAAGTCTCCCTATTTGATTTTTCACCGTGACCGGGCGGTTCTTAGAACGCGGCCAGGTTATTTACCTAAGGTGGTGTCTTCCTTCCACCTTAATCAGGAGATTGTGGTTCCGGCATTTAAATCTCCTGAGTTATCTTCCAAAGAGAGGTCTTTGGATGTGGTACGGGCTCTCCGTATCTATGTGAAGAGAACTTCCTCCATTAGGAAATCGGATTCTCTTTTTGTATTTTTTGGTTTTCACAAATGTGGTTGGCCTGCTTCCAAGCAGACTTTGGCCAGATGGATTAGAATGGTGATTGCACATGCTTATGTACAGGCTGGTCGTCCGGTTCCTGCTACCATTAAAGCCCATTCTACTCAGTCGGTTGGACCTTCTTGGGCGGCCCACCGTGGTGTTCCTCAGGGAACACGTTTATAAGGTTCTATGCCTTCAATACCGTAGCTTCCCAGGATGCTTCCTTTGGACGCCGGGTTCTTGTGCCCGCTACAGTGCGTCCCCTCAAATGAGGAACTGCTTTAGGACATCCCCGATGTTAATCCTTGTGAAGCCCAGTGTACCCCGCAGCAGAAAATGAGATTTATGGTAAGAACTTACCGTTGTTAAATCTCTTTCTGCGAGGTACACTGGACTCCACAAGGCGCCCACCCTGACGCACTTGGCTTCTTTGGGTTGGTATGGCATAGCCACTGACACCCTCTCCTGTGGTGAGTGTGTGGTGTAATTGGCTACGAGCGATTGTCGTCTCTGGTACCTGCTACTGCATTGGGCTGGTTAACGAAACTGAGCTCCTGTGCACGGAGGCGGGGTTATAGAGGAAGCAGCGCTGTGCCTCTTGGGAACAGTCAAAGCTTTGAGCCTGTTGGTGCCTCGGATCAAGATCCTATTCTATACCCCCGATGTTAATCCTTGTGGAGCCCAGTGTACCTCGCAGAAAGAGATTTAACAACGGTAAGTTCTTACCATAAATCTCGTTATCTTCTCCCCAGGGATGTAACAAGCTGTGTGCATGTGTTGCAGCTGCGAACCCTTGACCCCATTGGCGTATCTATAATGGGTGCAGTGTGTGCGAGGCACACGGGCCGCCAGGGTCCTGGGGGGCCCACCCCGCACACACTGCACCCATTTGTTTAATACTTACCTCTCTGGAGTCCCCCGTCGGAGCCATCCCTTCTCAGCAGCATAATAGAGTTTGAACACTAGGGGGAACAAACTCTATTGTGCTTGCTGAAAACTCCGGAAAGATGGCACGGCGGCCATTTTTCCGGAGTTTCGCACATGCGCATTAGCAAAATCTTCGGGAAAATGGCCGCCGCGCCGTGTCCCCGGAGGTTTGCGCATGCGCAATAGAGTCTGTTCTCAGACTCTATTGCGCTGCGGAGAGGGATGGCACCGCCAGTGGACCCAGGAGAGGTAAGTATTAAAATACCTGTTCATCAGTCAGAGAGGAGGGGGCTCCTGAAGCAGAAGGCTGCACACGGCCCTGCCTGACCCCCACCCTCCCCTTGAGAATCCTGAGGCTGATCCATTGTGTGTGTCTTTAGTTTTATAAAGAACTCCTGTATATGTGCATTGCACACAGTTGACAATGGGGGTAATTCCAAGTTGATCGCAGCAGGAAATTTTTTAGCAATTAGGCAAAACCATGTGCACTGCAGGGGGGGGGGGGGGGGCAGATATAACATTTGCAGAGAGAGTTAGATTTGGGTGGGTTATTTTGTTTCTGTGCAGGGTAAATACTGGCTGCTTTATTTTTACACTGCAATTTAGATTGCAGATTGAACTCACCACACCCAAATCTATCTCTCTCTGCACATGTTATATCTGCCTCCTCTGCACTGCACATGGTTTTGCCCAACTGCTAAAAAATGTCCTGCTGCGATCAACTTGGAATTACCCCCAATGATTGTCCCTATTTAGGGGAGAGGGGGTAATGATTTATATATTAGTTGGAGAACACGAATAAGAGTTACCTGTTTTTGCTTCAGAAGATAGGCATCAATATATCCGGTGATGTCATTTTCATCAAACTCGCGTCTTCGCATTTTGATACACTCTAAAGCAAACTCAGCTTGGTCTTGCATGTTCTTAACTATTTTCTTATGTAGGCCAAGAAAAGATCCGATAAGAGGGTAGTAATTATACACCTGTTGAAACAAATAACTTTTTATTTAGATTCAATCGCAGATGTCCGATGGTTTCTTTACTGGGCATGTGCCGGAGAGGCAGTGTGCAAGTGCCGCAATGCTGCTGCGCCTCTGGACACAGCATAAGCAGCGAGGTGCAAATTTTCTCGACACCCTAGGCAAAACTTTAGCCTACTGCCCCTAACCACCACCAGTACCCACTTCCCAGCCCTTCACAGGAAAGTGTGACTTATAAGTTCCACAGCCACCACTTACATTAAGTACAAGGTGATAGGCAGCGTTATTGGCGCCCCCTCAGATTCCGGCACCCTAGGCAGTTACCTAAAGCTGCGTAATGGTAGAGATGGCCCTGAGCATGGGGCAAGCCACAGTTAGATTGACAAGCTTTTGGGTTCTGGAAAAAGACTTGTTTCAGAAAATGGAGACGTTACCTCAGTATTTGGGGCGGGCCAAAACCAGCAACTGCTTTGTTGGATGCAGCATCACTGACCTTCGCATATGGACATTCTGAGCAACCTTAGGGTTGTGCAGATATCCGATGACCCACACGATGGTGATCCAATGCTGCATCGGAGATCTGAGAAGCTGGCAATGGGTGTCTTTTTAACAAAAAACGCCTTCTGCTGCATATACACAACTTTTCAGATCTGCTGCTGCCAAAGACGCCGCACCGATCACTCCTGCGTCCACCTCTGAGTCAGGCCCTTAGTACTCAGGTAGAACTCAAGTAGACTTGCACTATTCATATTATGTGATGCCCTGTGGTAGAGTGGATCTCTCCCACATTTGAGGACAGGGCCGGCCTAAGCCTAATTGTTTTTGTAAGCAAATATATATTTTGACGCCTCTTAGTGGAATATATAGGGGCTTGGTTTCATGCGGAAGGGGTGTGGCCACAGAATAAAACCAATTCACATTACACCGCACAGTAGTGCGTGTTAGTCACATTACACAACACAGTAGAGACCCTTTTACATATAATGCCACTAGGTGATTCATCGCGCCCTACGGGCGCTTTTCACACCGTCATAAGGGGCTACGCCCCCTTAACCCCCATACGACTTTGTGGTGGTCAATAGTTGTGGATGGGGCAGGGTGTCTGTATATGCTGGGGGATAGGGGTGGGGGATCGGTCTGGAGGTGTTGTTTTTGGGGAAGTTGCGGGGGTGGTGGACAGGGGGATGGTGGCCGAAGGTGCCATAGGGGGAGGTGGGCCACATGGGATGGGTGAGTGGATGGGGGAGGGTTTTGGGAGGTGCTGTGTGCAGGGGAGGGGAGGGGGAGTGCGGTAGGTGGATGGGGGAGGTTGTCTGGAGGGAGTGGGGCAGGTATGTGGCTACCTTGGTTGGTAGAGGGGCTTGTGAGGTGCAGGGGGTGTTGAACGGGCGGGTGCGCTGTCGGTGCAGGTGGGGTCCAGAGGAGCTGTGGGTGTTGGAGGGTTAGTTTAGTTGGTGTGGCGGGAGGGGTAGGGGGTCAGGAGGCGTTGTGGGTGGGTGGTTTGCATGGATGGGGAAGGGGTTTCGGGTGTGCAGGGGGTGGGGGAGGGAGCATGAATGTTGCGGTTGGGGGAGGGGTGGGTGGAGTGGTACTGCGAGTGGAGGAGAAGAGGGTGTTGGAGTGGCGTGGTTTGTGTTCAGTTGTGGTGGGGTGGCGGATGTGGGCGGTGCGGGGGTGCCTCAGTAGGTGAGTTGGGTGTGGGGCAGTGTTGAGGGTGTTGGAGGAGCAGGTGTGCTGCTCTGGACGGGTAATAGACGCAGCAGCGTGTGGACAGGCAAATAGTGTGACCTGTACGTATGAGGGTGACAGAGTGGGGATGTAGGCGAGGAGTACAGGTGTGACGTCACAGTGTGTGTACCTTTGCTCTCATGTGTGACGTATGTGTGACGTAAGGATGTGCGGGTAGTGTTGGCCGCTAACCACCCGGCTGGCCTCCACCCTGTCTGACTGCGGCAGCTGCTGTTATGGTGGGGCATGAGGTAGCGTTCCCGCCAGTCATGGTGTTTTCCCCAGAGAGGAGCGGCGGCCGACCTTAGGTAATTGGTTAGTGTCCCGTCCTGGCGCTGTCCCGCTGCACATGGTCCGCACTGCTTGTCACCCTGGCGGCATCTGGCCAATGGCAGACGGAGTGTGCCGGGGGCTCGACGGAGGGAGAGTCAACCAATGGCTGGCGGAGGGGGGGGGCGCATCAGAGTTTGAACCAATGGCTGGTGAGGGGGGGCGGAGCCGCGACGGAGCCTTAAACTGGTGCTGTTGTCTCTGCACAATAGCGGCCACTCTGATATAACCTGCGGTCAGTTATTGCTTACATATAGATTAGGGCAGATCTCCTATGGCTATCTTCTCCTATATATTAGCCAAGATCTGTGAGATCTATGGCTTGACTCTGCCCAGCTATGTGACTCCACCCAGCGTTAGCAAATGAGGCACAAAGTCACAGATCTGGGCTAATATATAGGAGATGGTAGAGTCCCTTATATTATGCCATGGTAGAGTCCCTTATACACATTACACATTGCCCACCCCTAGAAACACCACTGACTGGAATGTAATAAGAATGCTTAGCTGGGTTATATATATTATTCAGACAGGGCTCTAGATAAACTAGTTTATACATGGAATAACTATTGACAAAAACACTGACACACATACAGGGGCGGATCCAGAATAAAATTACGGGGGGAGGGGGCACCATGGTAGAGGAAGGGGTAGTGTAGCAGTGAGAAGTACAGAAAAGGGGTGTGGTCCTACTACAAGGGGCATGGCCTCACAGTTTGGTGCTGTGGGTGGTATTCAGGTGACCAGCGGTCGGGAGACCGACGGTCACATGACCTCCATCAACATCCCGCCCCCTCACTATCCCAACGGTCGGCATGCCGACCAACATGGGCTATTTCCATTCGTGGTTGTCCACGACACCCATAGAGTGGGAGTAGAACTCGTGGCGACCTCAGGTAGCCACCGAGCCCACAGCATGGTGAGCGCAGCGAGCCCGTAAGGGGCTTTTTGCACTCACCCCCCACTGGGATTCCGGCATCAGTATGCTGACCGGCGGTCTCCTGACCGCCAGTCAGCCATCTCACACCCGGTGCTGTATGTTGGCCATAAATGCAACTTTTAGAGTAAAGATGTAGCATGATATTTTTATTAGCAGTGTCTCACAATTTTCATAGTAGGCAGTGGGTGATTAGGAGAGAGATAGTGATGGGGATAGAGAGAGAGAGAGAGAGAGAGAGAGAGAGAGAGAGACAGAGAAGCAGTGGGTGATGGGGAGATGATGACAGGGAAAGGCACAAGGAGACGGGGAGTGGGTATCTGAGGTGTCTGTACGCAGGGCCGTAACTACGTGTGTGCCAAGTGGGCTTGGCACACAGCGCAGTTGCCCTGAGGGCGCACGGCCAGCGGCATGTAATGAGTCAAATTGACTCATTACATGCCGCCTCTGAAGTCTGCGCCGTGCGCCGCCGCCGCACTGAGGAGGAGAGCACATCCCAGCATCCAGAGCAGCGCCAGGCAGCCAATACGGAAGGAGAGCGGGCTGCTGCAGCGGCGCTTACTACCAATGAAATAGCGCTGCTGCGGCTCCAGTCCCCCTCCCTCCTCCTCCTTCTCACCTGCCTGCACCGAGGGAGCTGCACGAGGAGCCTGACTGCCAGATGGTAAGTATCTCTCTTTCTTTCTCTCTCTCTCTCTCTCTCGGGGACACCGTCTGCCATAATGTGTAAAAAGGGGGCCTGGCTGCCGCAATGTGTAAAAAGGGGGACTGCCTGCCGCAATGTGTAAAAAGGGGGACTGCCTGCCACAATGTGTAAAAAGGGGGACTGGCTGCCGCAATGTGTAAAAAGGGGGACTGCCTGCCGCAATGTGTAAAAAGGGGGACTGGCTGCCGCAATGTGTAAAAAGGGGGACTGGCTGCTGTAATGTGTAAAAAGGGGGACTAGCTGCCGTAATGTGTAAAAAGGGGGCCTGGCTGCCGCAATGTGTAAAAAGGGGGACTGCCTGCCGCAATGTGTAAAAAGGGGGACTGGCTGCCGCAATGTGTAAAAAGGGGGACTGCCTGCCGCAATGTGTAAAAAGGGGGACTGCCTGCCGCAATGTGTAAAAAGGGGGACTGCCTGCCGCAATGTGTAAATAGGGGGACTGGCTGCCGCAATGTGTAAAAAGGGGGACTGACTGCCGCATTGTGTAAAAAGGGGGACTGGCTGCCGCAATGTGTAAAAAGGGGGACTGGCTGCTGTAATGTGTAAAAAGGGGGACTAGCTGCCGTAATGTGTAAAAAGGGGGACTGGCTGCCGCAATGTGTAAAAAGGGGGACGCTGTCTGCTGTAATGTATAAAAGGGGCTCTACCTGGTGTAGTGGCGCTACTGTGCAGCGTAATTTGAATAATGGAGACTACTGTGCACCGTAGTATGAATTGCTATTATTTTGTGGCCACGCCTCTTCCCCATGAAGCCACGCCCCTATCTTACATGGGGGGGGGGCGCCAATGTCATTTCTTGCACACAGCGCTAAAATGCCTAGTTACGGCACTGTCTGTACGAGTGAGTAAAGGGGGTAAATTGAGTTGAACTGGCTCACTGGGACATAAAGGGAAAGTATTAGTGGGGTAGATAGGCAGAAAAAAACAAGGGATTTTAACAAGAGAGCTTAGAGGGAGAAGGAGGGAGAGGGAAGATAGAGAGAGGATAGAGGGAGAGAGAGAGAGAGAAAGTGGGGAGATAGAAGGGGTGGGAGAGTGAAAGTAGGAGAGGGAGAGAGATAGGGGAGAATGAGAGAGAAAAGGTAGAGGGGGAAGAGGGAGAGAGAGAGAGAGAGAGGGAGGGGCATGATAGAGAAGGAGGGGAAGAAGGAAGAAAGACATTCTCTGACCTGCAGTAAGTAAGCCGTTCATTTCCCTGAGCCTGCTTCTGGACAAAGGGGAAAGCTCTGGAGAACATATTCCCATGGTCCCAGCACTGGCGGTAGCAACTGATGCGCTTGAATGTCACTCGAGCTGGCCCTGTGACCAGAGGCGTATCTAGGGTAGGGCGAGTGGGGCACGTGCCCTGGGCGCCTTAGCAGGCCCAGGAGAGAGGGGCCCCACTCGCCCCCGTCAACCCTAAATGTGAGGGGAGGAGAGCGCAGCGTCTCTCCCTCCCCTCACCGCCGCTGCCAGCACTACAGCGCTGCCAGCAGCGCTGCTGTGTCCGGTCTCCGGCGTTAGCCAATCAGAGCTTGCGGACCGGCTCCTGATTGGCTGCCGGTCCGCGAGCTCTGATTGGCTAGCGAACCGGCGCCAGACAGCCGCCGGAGACCTGGAGCGGTGAGGGGACGGAGAGGCGGTGAGGGGACGGAGAGGCGCTGCGCTCTCCTCCCCTCACATATCAGCAACAAGGCGGCCGGTGAGTGACCGGGGGGGGGGGAGGAAGGGGCGGCGGCGGCGGCACAGTGGGGCATGTATCTGGCACCAAATAGGGCATGTAACTGGCACTGAGTGGGGCCTGGCACTGTGGGGCATGTAACTGGCACTGTGGGGTAATGTAACTGGCGCTGTGGGGCAATGTAACTGGCACTGTGGGGCAATGTAACTGGCACTGTGGGGCATGTATCTGGCACTGAGTGGGGCATGTATCTGGCACTGTGGGGCAATGTATCTGGCACTGTGGGGCAATGTATCTGGCACTGTGGGGCAATGTATCTGGCACTGTGGGGCATGTATCCGGCACTGTGGGGCAATGTAACTGGCACTGTGGGGCAATGTTACTGGCACTGTGGGGCAATGTAACTGGCACTGTGGGGCAATGTAACTGGCACTGTGAGGCAATGTTACTGGCACTGTGGGGTATGTATCTGGCACTGAGTGGGGCATGTATCTGGCACTGTGGGGCAATGTATCTGGCACTGTGGGGCATGTATCCGGCACTGTGGGGCATGTATCCGGCACTGTGGAGCAATGTAACTGGCACTGTGGGGCATGTATCCGGCACTGTGGGGCATTGTATGTGGCACTGTGGGGCAATGTAACTGGCACCATGGGCCATTTTCAGTGGCCACACCCCTTCTGGAGCGTGGCCACACCCCTTCTGGAGTGTGGCCACGCCCATTTTTGGTCGCATGCGCCTTAGGCGCGCGCACATCCTTCTTTTTGTGTGTGTTTTTTTTTGGGGGGGCGCCATTTTCCATCTTGCCCTGGGCTCTGAAAACCCTAGCTACGCCTCTGCCTGTGATGAAGCACTGGCAAGTCAAGCAGTATCAGAGAGTAGGGAAGGTGAGGGGCTCCTCATCTATACTCCAGCCACGGACCGCCTCCTTCTACTTTGTTACAGCAGCTTGCAGCGGGCTGCAGCATAACACCACCTACATCACTGCTGCTCTTTGTTTAAAATAATAAATTTAAAAAAACAGGGGGGACATGGACCTGCGTGCCCTCCCCCATCCCTGGATCCGCTAGTGCACACATATATAGATTGTATAAGGGAACGCTGACACACACCGATTGTACAGGTCCCAGGGGCACACTGACACAAACACAGGGACCAGGAGCACACTGACACACAGATTGTATATGGGCACACTGACACACACACACACACCCACACACACACACACACACACACACACACACACACACACACACACACGGACCAGAAGCACACTGACACACAGATTGTATATGGGCACACTAACACACACACACACAAAGGGGCTAATTCAGACCTGATCGCTGCTGTACGTTTTCGCACAGCAGCGATTAGGTCTGAATTGCGCATGGCGTGCCCGGACCGTTGGGGAAGGTGGACCGCGGCGGCTGCGTGACATCACATGCAGCCACTGCGACCCGGGCAGTGAGCTGCACTGGTGGGGAGCTACTCTTCCAGTACAAAAGCATTGCCGCTGTGCGATGCTTTTGTAGTTGTGCGAGGGGGGTCGGTCCTGACATGCCAGGGCTGCAATGCGCAGGCGCAAGGCCCCACAGCGCCGGACTGCAACGGGATGGACAACAAAAACAATCACACCGGCGATCGCAAGAAGATTGACAGGAGGAGGCCGTTTGTGGTAGTCAACTGACCGTTTCCAGGGAGTGTCCGTGAAAACGCAGGCGTGTCCAGGCGTTTGAGGAGAGGGCTCCTGACGTCAGCTCCGGCCCGGATCATCGCAGAGGAAGAGTAAGTCCTGAGCTGTGCAGATCAGGGCCGGAATAAGGCTGGTGGGGGCCCCCGGGAAACAAACATGTGGGGGCCCCCACCACTAAAAATTGCAGCCAAAGACCCCCCGTGCGTGGGTGGGTCGGGTCACTCGCGCACACACATACATACACACTCAAACACACAATGACACACACACATACTCTCCCACATACGGAGCAGCAGTTTTACAGCAGTGAAATCCCGCGAGACACTGACTGAGCCGCCAGCATGCGTTACTAAGTCACACGTTACGGGCCCCCACATACTGCGTTTTAAATTGGAGCAGTCTCTGTCAGCAGCCGCTGAGGAGATCCGTGTACACTCAGCGGCTGCTGAGGGAGACTGCTCCGATTTATAAAGCAGTCTGTGGGGGCCCCTAATGTGCAGCCCTTGTCGCCCCTAGGATAATCCGGCTCAGGTGCAGAGACTGCACAAACTTTTGTTTGTGCAGCTCTCTGCACAAGCGATCACACCCCTGCACAATGACTAGTCCCTCCCCCTGTAGGCGGCGACTACCTGATCGCAGGGATGCAAAAAACGCATGCGCACTGCGACTGTTCACAGGAAAGAGGGAGAGGGGGCATGGCCAGCAGCTCCCACAGTGCTAGGCATGCCCCCGCAGTGATAAAAACGGGTGGCGTGGCTTGCGATCGCTGCATTCCCTCAAAGCCACATCCCATTTGATAAGGCCACACCCCCTTTTCAAGGGGCGTGCTCAGGAGTCCTGATTTACCCATCAAGAATGATGGGAGGTATGGCCATGTCAAGCAGTCAATATATAGACTTATATTTACATAGTAAACACCATGGGGTATATTTACAAAGATTCGTGTTTTGGCCGTTTTGAAGGGTGTTTGAACTCGAATGGTATCGGGTGCATTTTACTGCAACTTTTTGAATCCTGATACGATCATTCACTAAGCTGCCGAGTTTTGCACAATCGTTTTTTTCCGATGTCGATGTGATTCGTAATATAAGGCAGTGTTTTACGGGAGTGATGAGTAAAACACTGCCTGAAAAAACACAAGGAATCCCGGCCGGATCAGTGAGATCCGTGCAGGGCTTCATTGTGTACCTTAAAAAGTTGATTAAAGTCTTAAAAAATCTGAAAAAAATTGCGTGGGGTCCCCCATCCTAAGCACAACCAGCTTCGGGCTCTTTGAGCCGGTCCTGGTTGAACAAATATGGGGGGAAAAATTACATGGGTTCCCCCATATTTAATCAACCAGCACCAGGCTCTGCGCCTGGTCCTGGTTCCAAAAATACGGGGGACAAAAAGCGTAGGGGTCCCCCGTATTTTTGAAACCAGCACCAGGCTCCACTAGCTTGGGAGATAATGCCACAGCCGGGGGACACTTTAATATTGGTCCCTGTGGCCGTGCCATTAAAACCCCAACTATTCACCCCTGGCCGGGGTACCCTGGAGGAGTGGGGACCCCTTCAATCAAGGGGTCCCCCCCTCCAGCCACCCAAGGGCCAGGGGTGAAGCCCGAGGCTGTCCCCCCCATCCAAGGGCGGCGGATGGGGGGCTGATAGCCTTGTGAGAAATTGTGAATATTGTTATTAGTAGCAGTACTAAAAGTCCCAGCAAGCCTCCCCCGCAAGCTGGTACTTGGAGAACCACAAGTACCAGCATGCGGTGGAAAACCGGGCCCGCTGGTACCTGTAGTACTACTACTAAAAAAATACCCCAAAAAAACAGGACACACACACCGTGAAAGTATAATTTTATTACATACATGCACACCTCCATACATACATACTTACCTATGTTCACACGAGGATCGGTCCTCTTCTCCATGTAGAATCCTCGGGGTACCTGTGAAAAAAATTATACTAACATAATCCAGTGTAGAATCAGACCTTTGTATAATCCACCTACTTGGCAAAATAATAAAACGGAAACACAACCACGCACTGAAAGGGGCCCCATGTTTACACATGGGACCCCTTTCCCCGACTGCCAGGACCCCCCCTGACTCCTGTCAAAGAGGGTCCCTTCAGCCAATCAGGGAGTGGCACGTCGTGGCACTCTCCTGATTGGCTATGTGCTCCTGTAGTCTCTGTCAGGCTGCACACGGCAGAGATACAATGTTGCGCCTATGCGCTCCATTGTAGCCAATGGTGGGAACTTTGCGGTCAGCGGTTGACCGAAAGTAACCTCACCGCTGACCGCAAAGTTCCCACCATTGGATACAATGGAGCACATAGGCGCAACATTGTATCTCTGCCGTGTGCAGCCTGACAGACACTACAGGAGCCAATCGGGAGAGTGCCACAACGTGCCGCTCCCTGATTGGCTGAAGGGACCCTCTTTGACAGGAGTCATGGGGGGGTCCTGGCAGTCGGGGAAAGGGGTCCCATGTGTAAACATGGGGCCCCTTTCAGTGCGTGGTCGTGTTTCCGTTTTATTATTTTGCCAAGTACGTGGATTATACAAAGGTCTGATTCTACACTGGATTACGTTAGTATAATTTTTTTCACAGGTACCCCGAGGATTCTACATGGAGAAGAGGACGGAGCCTCGTGTGAACATAGGTAAGTATGTATGTATGGAGGTGTGCATGTATGTAATAAAATTATACTTTCACGGTGGTGTGTGTCCTGTTTTTTGGGGGTATTTTTTTTAGTAGTAGTACTACAGGTACCAGCGGGCCCGGTTTTCCACCGCATGCTGGTACTTGTGGTTCTCCAAGTACCAGCTTGCAGGGGAGGCTTGCTGGGACTTGTAGTACTGCTACTAAAAACAATATTCACAATTTCTCACAAGGCTATCATCCCCCCATCCGCCGCCCTTGGATGGGGGGGACAGCCTCGGGCTTCACCCCTGGCCCTTGGGTGGCTGGAGGAGGGGGACCCCTTGATTGAAGGGGTCCCCACTCCTCCAGGGTACCCCGGCCAGGGGTGACTAGTTGGGGTTTTAATGGCACGGCTGCAGGGACCGATATCAAAGTGTCCCCCGGCTGTGGCATTATCTCCCCAGCTAGTGGAGCCCGATGCTGGTTTCAAAAATACGGGGGACCCCTATGCTTTTTGTCCCCCATATTTTTGGAACCAGGACCAGGCGCAGAGCCCGGTGCTGGTTGATTAAATATGGGGGAACCCCTGTCATTTCCCCCCCCATATTTTTTCAACCAGGACCGGCGCAAAGAGCCTGAGGCTGGTTATGCTTAGGATGGGGGACCCCACGCAATTTTTTTTTCAGATTTTACACTAAACAGACCCTTTCCCATAGATAACCATGCACAGATCTCACTGATCCGTGCATGGTTATCCAAACTCGACTGGAAAAAGCAGGTCTATTTTATTGCTGCTTTTTTTAACGAATCGAAAAAAACCAGACCCGCACTTGAGCACTCAGAAACTAACACCCAAATACGAATGAATAGTGAATGCCCGTATTCTATGAAATAACAGCCGCGTTTGACCGATGGTCTATTCATTCGTATTTGTGAACGTTGTCATTCAAACCATTACGAATAGTCCAAACACTGCCGAGATTGGTGCTTAGTGAATTCCCGGATTGGGACTTAGAAAAAAAAACACAAATCGGACAAACTCGGATTCTTAGTAAATACTGGCCCATGAATCATAAATAATGTTACTGATTATTTTTAGACCTATTTGAATTATCTACACTTGCTGTCCCTACATGCTCCTCTCTCTGATCTGCTCTCTGAGATAGTTAGCTCTGTGTACCTCATTTTAAACTAAACTGTGTCACATGCAGGTTTAGACAAACTGTACCATACACATACCTCCCAACATTCTGGTGTTGCAAGGAGCCCCGAAAAATTTTGTCACAGTGGGAGCACGGCCAGCACTCTGTGAGACGCTGGCCATGCCCCCAGTCCCTCTCCCTCACTGGAATAGACGCATGCGCAAAGCGTCTATTCTCCGCTGCTCTTCTCTGAACTGAGCAGAGCAGCAAGTGATAAGGAGCCTCCTAACTGTCCCCCCCCCCCCCCCCCCCACCGCGGGACACTGCGGCCCGTGGGAGAGACAGCGGGACAGACCAAAAAAAACTGGACTGTACCGCGAAAATCGGGACAGTTGGGAGGTATGCATACATTCTATCATTTGGCCTAATTCATGTTTCCAAGTAAAGTAAAAAAAAGCAAGCATCTGGGCAAAACCATCTTGCACAGTAGGTGGGGCAGATGTAACATGTGCAGAGAGATTTCGGTTTGGGTGGAGTATGTTCAAACTAAAATCTAACTGGTACTGTACTGTAAAAATAAAGCTGTCTAACAGCCAGTATTTACCATGCACAGAAAAAAATATAAGTATCTTTGCTTCCCTTGCATGGCAACATGGTTTGTTCCAGACATAAAGTAACTTGCTTTTTATGCGTTACTCACAGACATGAATCAGGCGCAATGTGAGATAGTAATATTTGCGCTGCAATTTAAATCATCCAGCCATTATCTAAGAAGTGTGGGAGTTTACAAAGAAAGAAAGTACACCAATAACCTGATAATTAAAGCCACTTTCGAAGATCCCTAGACCAGAGCCATAACTGGGAGGAGGGGCTAAGGGGTCATGTGCCCCAAAATGAGGGGTCGCCTGGGAATCCTCTGGTGCACAAGCTCCGGACTCTGAAAACTCTACTGGCTGAAGTTGGAAGTTGCTGCTATCTAATAGCTGACAGGCTGGCAGGTGTTGGCTCCAGGGTCTCATGCTTCCGGGTTCTGCTGCGTCATGACGCCAGACGATGTCACATGCAGGGAGAGTAGAGCCAGGAATCGGGAGTCACTGGAGCCGGCACCCAGCTAGCTATCAACTATTGGGCAGCTGCTGCTTTGCAACTTCAGCATGTGGGCGCTAGAGATGAGCGCCGGAAATTTTTCGGGTTTTGTGTTTTGGTTTTGGGTTCGGTTCCGCGGCCGTGTTTTGGGTTCGACCGCGTTTTGGCAAAACCTCACCGAATTTTTTTTGTCGGATTCGGGTGTGTTTTGGATTCGGGTGTTTTTTTCAAAAAACCCTAAAAAACAGCTTAAATGATAGAATTTGGGGGTCATTTTGATCCCAAAGTATTATTAACCTCAAAAACCATAATTTACACTCATTTTCAGTCTATTCTGAATACCTCACACCTCACAATATTATTTTTAGTCCTAAAATTTGCACCGAGGTCGCTGTGTGAGTAAGATAAGCGACCCTAGTGGCCGACACAAACACCGGGCCCATCTAGGAGTGGCACTGCAGTGTCACGCAGGATGGCCCTTCCAAAAAACCCTCCCCAAACAGCACATGACGCAAAGAAAAAAAGAGGCGCAATGAGGTAGCTGACTGTGTGAGTAAGATAAGCGACCCTAGTGGCCGACACAAACACCGGGCCCATCTAGGAGTGGCACTGCAGTGTCACGCAGGATGGCCCTTCAAAAAAACCCTCCCCAAACAGCACATGACGCAAAGAAAAAAAGAGGCGCAATGAGGTAGCTGACTGTGTGAGTAAGATAAGCGACCCTAGTGGCCGACACAAACACCGGGCCCATCTAGGAGTGGCACTGCAGTGTCACGCAGGATGGCCCTTCCAAAAAACCCTCCCCAAACAGCACATGACGCAAAGAAAAAAAGAGGCGCAATGAGGTAGCTGACTGTGTGAGTAAGATAAGCGACCCTAGTGGCCGACACAAACACCGGGCCCATCTAGGAGTGGCACTGCAGTGTCACGCAGGATGGCCCTTCCAAAAAACCCTCCCCAAACGGCACATGACGCAAAGAAAAATTAAAGAAAAAAGAGGTGCAAGATGGAATTGTCCTTGGGCCCTCCCACCCACCCTTATGTTGTATAAACAGGACATGCACACTTTAACCAACCCATCATTTCAGTGACAGGGTCTGCCACACGACTGTGACTGAAATGACGGGTTGGTTTGGACCCCCACCAAAAAAGAAGCAATTAATCTCTCCTTGCACAAACTGGCTCTACAGAGGCAAGATGTCCACCTCATCATCATCCTCCGATATATCACCGTGTACATCCCCCTCCTCACAGATTATCAATTCGTCCCCACTGGAATCCACCATCTCAGCTCCCTGTGTACTTTGTGGAGGCAATTGCTGCTGGTCAATGTCTCCACGGAGGAATTGATTATAATTCATTTTAATGAACATCATCTTCTCCACATTTTCTGGATGTAACCTCGTACGCCGATTGCTGACAAGGTGAGCGGCGGCACTAAACACTCTTTCGGAGTACACACTTGTGGGAGGGCAACTTAGGTAGAATAAAGCCAGTTTGTGCAAGGGCCTCCAAATTGCCTCTTTTTCCTGCCAGTATAAGTACGGACTGTGTGACGTGCCTACTTGGATGCGGTCACTCATATAATCCTCCACCATTCTTTCAATGGTGAGAGAATCATATGCAGTGACAGTAGACGACATGTCCGTAATCGTTGTCAGGTCCTTCAGTCCGGACCAGATGTCAGCATCAGCAGTCGCTCCAGACTGCCCTGCATCACCGCCAGCGGGTGGGCTCGGAATTCTGAGCCTTTTCCTCGCACCCCCAGTTGCGGGAGAATGTGAAGGAGGAGATGTTGACAGGTCGCGTTCCGCTTGACTTGACAATTTTCTCACCAGCAGGTCTTTCAACCCCAGCAGACTTGTGTCTGCCGGAAAGAGAGATCCAAGGTAGGCTTTAAATCTAGGATCGAGCACGGTGGCCAAAATTTAGTGCTCTGATTTCAACAGATTGACCACCCGTGAATCCTTGTTAAGCGAATTAAGGGCTCCATCCACAAGTCCCACATGCCTAGCGGAATCGCTCCGTGTTAGCTCCTCCTTCAATGTCTCCAGCTTCTTCTGCAAAAGCCTGATGAGGGGAATGACCTGACTCAGGCTGGCAGTGTCTGAACTGACTTCACGTGTGGCAAGTTCAAAGGGCATCAGAACCTTGCACAACGTTGAAATCATTCTCCACTGCGCTTGAGACAGGTGCATTCCACCTCCTATATCGTGCTCAATTGTATAGGCTTGAATGGCCTTTTGCTGCTCCTCCAACCTCTGAAGCATGTAGAGGGTTGAATTCCACCTCGTTACCACTTCTTGCTTCAGATGATGGCAGGGCAGGTTCAGTAGTTTTTGGTGGTGCTCCAGTCTTCTGTACGTGGTGCCTGTACGCCGAAAGTGTCCCGCAATTCTTCTGGCCACCGACAGCATCTCTTGCACGCCCCTGTCGTTTTTAAAAAAATTCTGCACCACCAAATTCAAGGTATGTGCAAAACATGGGACGTGCTGGAATTTGCCCATATTTAATGCACACACAATATTGCTGGCGTTGTCCGATGCCACAAATCCACAGGAGAGTCCAATTGGGGTAAGCCATTCCGCGATGATCTTCCTCAGTTGCCGTAAGAGGTTTTCAGCTGTGTGCGTATTCTGGAAACCGGTGATACAAAGCGTAGCCTGCCTAGGAAAGAGTTGGCGTTTGCGAGATGCTGCTACTGGTGCCGCTGCTGCTGTTCTTGCGGCGGGAGTCCATACATCTACCCAGTGGGCTGTCACAGTCATATAGTCCTGACCCTGCCCTGCTCCACTTGTCCACATGTCCGTGGTTAAGTGGACATTGGGTACAGCTGCATTTTTTAGGACACTGGTGACTCTTTTTCTGAGGTCTGTGTACATTTTCGGTATCGCCTGCCTAGAGAAATGGAACCTAGATGGTATTTGGTACCGGGGACACAGTACCTCCAACAAGTCTCTAGTTGGCTCTGCAGTAATGATGGATACCGGAACCACGTTTCTCACCACCCAGGATGCCAAGGCCTCAGTTATCCGCTTTGCAGTAGGATGACTGCTGTGATATTTCATCTTCCTCGCAAAGGACTGTTGGACAGTCAATTGCTTGGTGGAAGTAGTAAAAGTGGTCTTACGACTTCCCCTCTGGGATGACCATCGACTCCCAGCAGCAACAACAGCAGCGCCAGCAGCAGTAGGCGTTACACGCAAGGATGCATCGGAGGAATCCCAGGCAGGAGAGGAATCATCAGAATTGCCAGTGACATGGCCTGCAGGACTATTGGCATTCCTGGGGAAGGAGGAAATTGACACTGAGGGAGTTGGTGGGGTGGTTTGCGTGAGCTTGGTTACAAGAGGAAGGGATTTACTGGTCAGTGGACTGCTTCCGCTGTCGGCCAAAGTTTTTGAACTTGTCACTGACTTATTATGAATGCGCTGCAGGTGACGTATAAGGGAGGATGTTCCGAGGTGGTTAACGTCCTTACCCCTACTTATTACAGCTTGACAAAGGGAACACACGGCTTGACAAATGTTGTCCGCATTTCTGGTGAAATACTTCCACACCGAAGAGCTGATTTTTTTGGTATTTTCACCAGGCATGTCAACGGCCATATTCCTCCCACGGACAACAGGTGTCTCCCCGGGTGCCTGACTTAAACAAACCACCTCACCATCAGAATCCTCCTGGTCAATTTCCTCCCCAGCGCCAGCAACACCCATATCCTCCTCATCCTGGTGTACTTCAACACTGACATCTTCAATCTGACTATCAGGAACTGGACTGCGGGTGCTCCTTCCAGCACTTGCAGGGGGCGTGCAAATGGTGGAAGGCGCATGCTCTTCACGTCCAGTGTTGGGAAGGTCAGGCATCGCAACCGACACAATTGGACTCTCCTTGTGGATTTGGGATTTCGAAGAACGCACAGTTCTTTGCTGTGCTTTTTCCAGCTTGAGTCTTTTCATTTTTCTAGCGAGAGGCTGAGTGCTTCCATCCTCATGTGAAGCTGAACCACTAGCCATGAACATAGGCCAGGGCCTCAGCCGTTCCTTGCCACTCCGTGTGGTAAATGGCATATTGGCAAGTTTACGCTTCTCCTCCGACAATTTTATTTTAGGTTTTGGAGTCCTTTTTTTACTGATATTTGGTGTTTTGGATTTGACATGCTCTGTACTATGACATTGGGCATCGGCCTTGGCAGACGACGTTGCTGGCATTTCATCGTCTCGGCCATGACTAGTGGCAGCAGCTTCAGCACGAGGTGGAAGTGGATCTTGATCTTTCCCTAATTTTGGAACCTCAACATTTTTGTTCTCCATATTTTAATAGGCACAACTAAAAGGCACCTCAGGTAAACAATGGAGATGGATGGATACTAGTATACAATTATGGATGGACTGCCGAGTGCCGACACAGAGGTAGCTACAGCCGTGGACTACCGTACTGTACTGTGTCTGCTGCTAATATAGACTGGTTGATAAAGAGATGTAGTATGTATGTATAAAGAAGAAAGAAAAAAAAACCACGGGTAGGTGGTATACAATTATGGACGGACTGCCGAGTGCCGACACAGAGGTAGCTACAGCCGTGGACTACCGTACTGTGTCTGCTGCTAATATAGACTGGTTGATAAAGAGATGTAGTATGTATGTATAAAGAAGAAAGAAAAAAAAACCACGGGTAGGTGGTATACAATTATGGACGGACTGCCGAGTGCCGACACAGAGGTAGCTACAGCCGTGGACTACCGTACTGTGTCTGCTGCTAATATAGACTGGTTGATAATGAGATGTAGTATGTATGTATAAAGAAGAAAGAAAAAAAAACCACGGGTAGGTGGTATACAATTATGGACGGACTGCCGAGTGCCGACACAGAGGTAGCTACAGCCGTGGACTACCGTACTGTACTGTGTCTGCTGCTAATATAGACTGGTTGATAATGAGATGTAGTATGTATAAAGAAGAAAGAAAAAAAAACCACGGGTAGGTGGTATACAATTATGGACGGACTGCCGAGTGCCGACACAGAGGTAGCTACAGCCGTGGACTACCGTACTGTACTGTGTCTGCTGCTAATATAGACTGGATGATAATGAGATGTAGTATGTATAAAGAAGAAAGAAAAAAAAAAACACGGGTAGGTGGTATACAATTATGGACGGACTGCCGAGTGCCGACACAGAGGTAGCTACAGCCGTGGACTACCGTACTGTACTGTGTCTGCTGCTAATATAGACTGGATGATAATGAGATGTAGTATGTATAAAGAAGAAAGAAAAAAAAACCACGGGTAGGTGGTATACAATTATGGACGGACTGCCGAGTGCCGACACAGAGGTAGGTACAGCCGTGGACTATTGTACTGTACTGTGTCTGCTGCTAATATAGACTGGATGATAATGAGATGTAGTATGTATAAAGAAGAAGAAAAAAAAAACACGGGTAGGTGGTATACAATTATGGATGGACTGCCGAGTGCCGACACAGAGGTAGCTACAGCCGTGGACTATTGTACTGTACTGTGTCTGCTGCTAATATAGACTGGATGATAATGAGATGTAGTATGTATAAAGAAGAAAGAAAAAAAAACCACGGGTAGGCGGTATACAATTATGGATGGACTGCCGAGTGCCGACACAGAGGTAGCTACAGCCGTGGACTACCGTACTGTACTGTGTCTGCTGCTAATATAGACTGGATGATAATGAGATGTAGTATGTATAAAGAAGAAAGAAAAAACAAACCACGGGTAGGTGGTATACAATTATGGATGGACTGCCGAGTGCCGACACAGAGGTAGCTACAGCCGTGGACTACCGTACTGTGTCTGCTGCTAATATAGACTGGTTGATAATGAGATGTAGTATGTATAAAGAAGAAAGAAAAAAAAAACCACGGGTAGGTGGTATACAATTATGGACGGACTGCCTAGTGCCGACACAGGGGTAGCTACAGCCGTGGACTACCGTACTGTACTGTGTCTGCTGCTAATATAGACTGGATGATAATGAGATGTAGTATGTATAAAGAAGAAAGAAAAAAAAAACCACGGGTAGGTGGTATACAATTATGGATGGACTGCCGAGTGCCGACACAGAGGTAGCTACAGCCGTGAACTACCGTACTGTGTCTGCTGCGACTGGATGATAAATAATGATATAAAAAATATATATATATCACTACTGCAGCCGGACAGGTATATATTATATAATGACGGACCTGCTGGACACTGTCTGTCAGCAGAATGAGTTTTTTATTTTATAGAATAAAAAAACACCACACAAGTCACACGACGTGTGTTTAACTTTTACAGGCAGACATTCACAATACAATATAGTATACTATATACTGGTGGTCAGGTCACTGGTCAGTCACACTGGCAGTGGCACTCCTGCAGAAAAAAAGTGTGCACTGTTTAATTTTTTAATATGTACTCCTGGCTCCTGCTATAACCTAACTGCTCCCCAGTCTCCCCCACAATTAAGCTGTGTGAGCACAGTCAGATATTATACATAGATGATGCAGCAGCACACTGGGCTGAGCACAGATATGGTATGTGACTGAGTCACTGTGTATCGTTTTTTCAGGCAGAGAACGGATTATATTAAATAATATAAAACTGCACTGGTGGTCACTGGTCAGTCACTAGTATAACTAACTAATACTATCAGCAAAATTCTGCACTCTCTGTCTGAGTACTCCTCCTAAGCTCCAGTAAATGAAGTGTCACTGTCTCACTCTGTCACTAGTATAACTAACTAATACTATCAGCAAAATTCTGCACTCTCTGTCTGAGTACTCCTCCTAAGCTCCAGTAAATGAAGTGTCACTGTCTCACTCTCACTCTCCTATCTATTTCTTCTCTAAACGGAGAGGACGCCAGCCACGTCCTCTCACTATCAATCTCAATGCACGTGTAAAATGGCGGCGACGCGCGGCTCCTTATATAGAATCCGAGTCTCGCGATAGAATCCGAGCCTCGCGAGAATCCGACAGCGTCATGATGACGTTCGGGCGCGCTCGGGTTATCCGAGCAAGGCGGGAAGATCCGAGTCGCTCGGATCCGTGTAAAAAAAGCTGAAGTTCGGGGGGGTTCGGATTCCGAGGAACCGAACCCACTCATCTCTAGTGGGCGCACCAAAAAAAAGAAAAAGAGGTGCACAGCCACCCCAGTCAGCCTGAGGCTGCTATTAAGATATAAAGTAAGATTAATTAACATAAAAAAAATAATAACACAATAACATTTTAAACAGTTTAAAAACAGTGAGCTAGTTGCTTAATGTTTATAGCTCTTTTTGCAGAGTTTATTGATCTCTTTATCCTGGGTTCCTTCAGTGCAGCTTCAAGAAACGTGCTGGGTGGCCGACAGGTACTAAGCTAATACCCCTTTCATACCGCCATCTTTGAACACGGGTTATTGCACTAGAGCGTGCATAACCGTGTTGCTGTGCGGTCTGAAAGGGCCCAGTTGTAATAATCCAGGTATTCCAACTCGGGTTGCGAGCAGGGTTGACCACTAGATCATTCCGGATACCACAAAATACACTCTGCAAAAAGAGCTATAAACAGTAAGAAACTAGCTCACTGTTTTTAAACTTTTTAAATGTATGTTACTAGAGCCGATTCAATTGTCTTTTGCTCCCCTGCTGAGGGTCTTTAGCGATGGGTGTCTATCGGAGTTATTCAATTGCTGCTTCGATCAGGCGTCCATTACTGGTTAAGGCCGCTGTCAGCTGCGGTATTAGCCACGCAAAGCAGCTAAACCCATCTAAAACGCTTGAATGAGCGACCAAAGCGCCCAAACTACGGACTTCTTAACACATTTTTCTTAAACCTCCTCAGAATGCAATAAAAAATGTGTGTGACGCAGCTAATGGAGGTCTATCAGTGCAACACTCAAATAGCTCCGATAGACGCCCATTCCCTGAAATGGCCAGCAGGTGGTGCGCGCCACAACCGAATCGACCCCATTGTGTTCAAACGCACACTGTCGCATTTTACAAGCGCTCTGTTTCACACAGTACATGTGTATATATATATATATATATATATATATATATATATTTATTAGTGATGTGCACCGGAAATTTTTCGGGTTTTGTGTTTTGGTTTTGGATTCGGTTACGCGGCCGTGTTTTGGATTCGGACGTGTTTTGGCAAAACCTCCCTGAAATTTTTTTGTCGGATTCGGGTGTGTTTTGGATTCGGGTGTTTTTTTACAAAAAACCCTCAAAAACAGCTTAAATCATAGAATTTGGGGGTCATTTTGATCCCATAGTATTATTAACCTCAATAACCATAATTTTCACTCATTTTCAGTCTATTCTGAACAACTCACACCTCACAATATTATTTTTAGTCCTAAAATTTGCACCGAGGTCGCTGGATGGCTAAGCTAAGCGACACAAGTGGCCGACACAAACACCTGGCCCATCTAGGAGTGGCACTGCAGTGTCAGACAGGATGGCACTTCAAAAAAATTGTCCCCAAACAGCACATGATGCAAAGAAAAAAAGAGGTGCACCAAGGTCGCTGTGTGACTAAGCTAAGCGACACAAGTGGCCGACACAAACACCTGGCCCATCTAGGAGTGGCACTGCAGTGTCAGGCAGGATGGCACTTCAAAAATTTGTCCCCAAACAGCACATGATGCAAATAAAAAAAAGAGGCGCACCAAGGTCGCTGTGTGAGCAAGCTAAGCAACACAAGTGGCCGACACAAACACCTGGCTCATCTAGGAGTGGCACTGCAGTGTCAGACAGGATGGCACTTCAAAAAAATTGTCCCCAAACAGCACATGATGCATGGAAAAAAAGAGGCGCACCAAGGTCGCTGTGTGACTAAGCTAAGCGACACAAGTGGCCGACACAAACACCTGGCCCATCTAGGAGTGGCACTGCAGTGTCAGACAGGATGGCACTTCAAAAAAATTGTCCCCAAACAGCACATGATGCAAAGAAAAAAAGAGGCGCACCAAGGTCGCTGTGTGACTAAGCTAAGCGACACAAGTGGCCGACACAAACACCTGGCCCATCTAGGAGTGGCACTGCAGTGTCAGGCAGGATGGCACTTCAAAAATTTGTCCCCAAACAGCACATGATGCAAATAAAAAAAGAGGCGCACCAAGGTCGCTGTGTGAGCAAGCTAAGCAACACAAGTGGCCGACACAAACACCTGGCTCATCTAGGAGTGGCACTGCAGTGTCAGACAGGATGGCACTTCAAAAAAATTGTCCCCAAACAGCACATGATGCAAAGAAAAAAAGAGGCGCACCAAGGTCGCTGTGTGACTAAGCTAAGCGACACAAGTGGCCGACACAAACACCTGGCCCATCTAGGAGTGGCACTGCAGTGTCAGACAGGATGGCACTTCAAAAAAATTGTCCCCAAACAGCACATGATGCAAAGAAAAAAAGAGGTGCACCAAGGTCGCTGTGTGACTAAGCTAAGCGACACAAGTGGCCGACACAAACACCTGGCCCATCTAGGAGTGGCACTGCAGTGTCAGACAGGATGGCACTTCAAAAAAATTGTCCCCAAACAGCACATGATGCAAAGAAAAAAAGAGGTGCACCAAGGTCGCTGTGTGACTAAGCTAAGCGACCCAAGTGGCCGACACAAACACCTGGCCCATCTAGGAGTGGCACTGCAGTTTTCTAGCGAGAGGATGAGTGCTTCCATCCTCATGTAAATCTGAACCACTAGCCATGAACATAGGCCAGGGCCTCAGCCGTTCCTTGCCACTCCGTGCCGTAAATGGCATATTGGCAAGTTTACGCTTCTCATCAGACGCTTTCAATTTTGATTTTTGAGTCATTTTACTGAACTTTTGTTTTTTGAATTTTACATGCTCTCTACTATGACATTGGGCATCGGCCTTGGCAGACGACGTTGATGGCATTTCATCGTCTCGGCCATGACTAGTGGAAGCAGCTTCAGCACGAGGTGGAAGTGGATCTTGATCTTTCCCTATTTTAACCTCCACATTTTTGTTCTCCATTTTTTAACGTGTGGAATTACATGCCAGTATCAATAGCAATGGCCTACTACTATATATAATGCGCACAACTGAAATGCACCACAGGTATGGATGGATAGTATACTTGACGACACAGAGGTAGGTAGAGCAGTGGCCTTCCGTACCGTACTGCTATATATACTGGTGGTCACTGTCAGCAAAACTCTGCACTGTACGCCTCCTATATAATATACTGGTGGTCCCCAGTCCCCACAATAAAGCAGTGTGAGCACAGATATATGCAGCACACTGAGCACAGATATGGAGTGTTTTTCAGGCAGACAACGTATACTGGTGGTCACTGGTCAGCAAAACTCTGCACTGTACTCCTCCTATATAATATACTGGTGGTCCCCAGTGCCCACAATAAAGCAGTGTGAGCACAGATATATGCAGCACACTGAGCACAGATATGGAGTGTTTTTCAGGCAGACAACGTATACTGGTGGTCACTGGTCAGCAAAACTCTGCACTGTACTCCTCCTATATAATACAGCTGCTCCCCAGTCCCCACAATTAAGCAGTGTGAGCACAGATATATGCAGCACACTGAGCATAGATATGGAGTGTTTTTCAGGCAGACAACGTATACTGGTGGTCACTGGTCAGCAAAACTCTGCACTGTATTCCTCCTATATAATATACTGGTGGTCCCCAGTGCCCACAATAAAGCAGTGTGAGCACAGATATATGCAGCACACTGAGCACAGATATGGAGTGTTTTTCAGGCAGACAACGTATACTGGTGGTCACTGTCAGCAAAACTCTGCACTGTACTCCTCCTATATAATAAAGCTGCTCCCCAGTCCCCACAATTAAGGAATAAGCACAAATATTATTAATAAACGGAGAGGACGCCAGCCACGTCCTCTCCCTAACATTTCCAATGCACGAGTGAAAATGGCGGCGACGCGTGGCTGCTTATATAGAATCCGAATCTCGCGAGAATCCGACAGCGGGATGATGACGTTCGGGCGCGCTCGGGTTAACCAAGCCATACGGGAGAATCCGAGTATGCCTCGGACCCGTGTAAAATGGGTGAAGTTCGGGGGGGTTCGGTTTCCGAGGAACCGAACCCACTCATCACTAATATATATATATATATATATATATTTATATATACACACACACACACACACAAAATTCTACTGACTGTTTATATGTATGCTTATATGTAATAAATTGCTCTTAGGGGGTAATTCCAAGTTGATCGCAGCATCAAATTTTTTAGCAGTTGGGCAAAACCATTTGCACTGTAGGTGTGGCAGATATAACATTTGCAGAGAGAGTTAGATTTGGGTGGGGTGTGTTCAATCTGCAATCTAATTTGCAGTGTAAAAATAAAGCAGCCAGTATTTACCCTGCACAGAAATAAAATAACCCACCCAAATCTAACTCTCTTTGCAAATGTTATATCTGCCCCCCCCTGCAGTGCACATGGTTTTGCCCAATTGCTAACTTTCTTGCTGCTGCGATCAACTCAGAATTACCCCCTTAATTCATACCCAATGCTAAACACATCTCCTATATATTAGCCCAGATCTGTGACTCTGTGACTCATTTCGTAACGCTGGGCGTGGCTAGGAGCTCTCATTGGGTTAACGGCAGGTCTATCACACCCAGCCCACAGTTGATTGGGCGAGAAATGCTCTCCCACACAGTTTACATCCAATGGGAACCTCTGTCTTTTGGCTGCTGTGTGTTCTTTGCAGCCGAGAGGAGTCACACATATGTCTAGGTCTAATGCCATAGCATTATTAGATGGTCCTGTGAAATTATATTTATATATAACCAGATGATGCAGCCTCACTCTGAGCTGTTATATTATTACAGTACAGCCTTGCGCCCTGCAAACTCCCCTCAGGGTGACGGGGATGGAGCGGGAAACGGTGTTGGTGCGGCTCTAGGGCGGTATGCAGGTGTGGTCAGTCGGTGCACCGGCCTGTTACCCCGGGCAGGGAGGGGGCACCTGCGTCACCGGTCGGGCCCCGTGCCGTGTGTCACCAGCAGCAGCACGGTGTATGTGCGCACTAAGCACTGTGCAGCACTGTGTGTGAGGGGGCCACATCACGTGACGCAGTGGAGTGAGGGGACTGGTCGGCCCCTGGCAGCAGCGGCAGTGGCGGCAGCAGCTCCCGGGCGACTCTCCCTAAGCACAGCCTCAGTCTCTTAGTTCCTCTTCCTCCGTCCTGTCTGTGAGAACCATGGCCAGGCCCCTCGCATCCTGGGAGATTGAGGAATGAGATTGTGCCACCATGATTGAACGTAGGGTGTCCTCCCCCTGCACCGTGCCCCCCCCCCCCTCAGGCCCTGAATGCAACCCCCATCCCCTTCATTCATCCCTGCAGCCCCCTCCATTCATTTCACATTCTGCATTAATGAGGTCAACCCAATCTCTCAGCCCTGGAGGACACCCACAGCCCTGTGCCCTAAGGGGGGTAATCTTCCATGCTGGGGAAACCCCCATGCCCTGTGCCAGTGTGCAGCAACCGCCCTGGCGGCACATCCGGGGTGCTCCTGGCCAGCTTCTTCTCCATCACTGCACATCCGTCCACACTATTTTTTAGTGTATTTCAAAATGTCACATTCTCCCCCCTAAATGCTATGATTCAGGGATACGGGAGGTTAATAGGGATGGGTGCGTTGGGGTAATGACCCCCTACCCCTTAAAAAGGTCAGTTTTTGGCCACAATCCCAGCCTTGATTCCAAAAGGATTATTATTCCCCGCGAACATTTAGCCAGTCTGCCTTTGGGATGTGGCGAAAGGTCGATTTGCAGCGTTATCCCATGTTGCACCAGTGTCAGGCTCTGGACCCCCCCCCCACATGCGGCACCCCCGCACCCACACCCGCGGCAACCCTGCACCCGCCCGTCTTTCACATGCTGCATTCCTGCAACCACCCCATCCGTGGCACCCCCACAATCACCCCTCCTTCACTCGCGGCACCCGCCCCTACCCCACCCGTGGTGGCTCATGACTCCCTCCCCCACCCGCGGCACCCCCGCACCCGCCCCTCCCACAACCGCGACACCCCTGCAACCGCCCCTCCCCCACCCGCAGTACCCCCGGACCCCATCTGCATCTCACCCGTGCCCGCCACTCCCCCAACCACAGCACCCTACTAGGTGATTCATACTGCCCTGCGTGTGGTGTTCACGCCGTCGGAAGGGGCTACGACCCCTTAACCATCGCACGCTTTTTGTCTGTGCAATATTTAACCAATCACAAATTTATCTTTGGAGGTAATACTCCATATAATACAAATATTGCACACGCCAAGGGCGTGCAAGGGATAAGGGGGCATAGCTCCTTACGACTGTGTGAAGAGCGCCTGTAGGGCGCGATGAATCACCTAGTTATACATATATTCATTACCTGTCAAATCATTAACTATCGCCTGCGATGACTAAACATGTGCATTCATGCATTGCTAAATACAGACAAAATACAACCATCATATTTTCACTCAACAGAGAAAATACTAAAATACAATATAACAAATGGTCTACATACAAAGTTTCAATTAACATCACTATAAAAGTTAAGAAGGATACACATGTTACATCAACACTTACATGGTGTGAAGAGCGCCCATAGGGCGTGATGAATCACCTAGTATATATATATATATATATATATATATATCACAGTGATATAATCATTAAAATCAGAGAGACCCTCACCACAATATATAATGTGATTTTCAGAAAATGATTTGGATACTTGTTGATATTATTTAAGAGGGGTGGGGTGCCTTGCCCAAGGTGACAGAAATCCTAGTTTCGGCCCTGCCTAGAATATGCCATTGGTTGGAAGCAGCACATTAATGACTGTTTGATAGCTACCAAACATTGGGGAGGATTCAGTAAGGATTGCTTATGGGATCCTTACTGCATTTCCCCAATGGCCCCTCTGTCTGCATCGTGGACGCAGTTTCCTTGGCCTCGCAATGCCACCCTGCAACAGCAAGTCTGAGTAAGCCCAGGCTTATTCAGTCTGCCGTCACAGATGCGGTCGCATATGCAGGGAGGAGGGGATATGCACCTCCTCCTGTGTTTGCATTGCTAAGGACTGCAAGCACAAACAGCTTTGCAATTGAAATCCTTAGTGAATCACCCCCAGTGTCCACCAGAAAATGTTGGTTCTTTACAAATGAATAATTTAAAAAATAAAGACAATAATCTTGACAATAAATGTAAATGTTTATTTATAATGTTGTCTTTTATGGAGGGCAGAGGAGGGTTTGTCAATTGTATGACCCCCTGCATTTCTATAATTTGGAGAATGGTGTTTTATCTGCCTTTATTGGTTAGCTGGAGTTCTTTTATAACTGCTAATTGCAAAGAAAAACATTTTTCAGCTAATATACTGAGGATATCATTACGTATTTTACACTTAATAGTTTATGTGCCCTAATAGATTCATTATTACGTAGATATACATTTAAAAAATATGTATTAATTATGAAATAATCATATAGAAAATCAACACTAATTCTAGAAATTCTCCAAATAGTATAGTATAGTACAGTATAATAAAAGTGGCTCTTACCATCAGTTTTGATTCACCAGCTAGCTGGGTGTTTTCTTCCATCACTCTGCTTATTTGTTTAAATTTTGCATCATCAAGCTCAAACCTTTTCCCAAAAATAATAGAGCAGATTACATTGGCCACCACACTGTTCAGTATAATGTGGCTATCAAATGGTTTGTCTAAAACAAGCAAACAGAAAGAAATAGAAGACTGGATGAATGTACTCCAGTAAAATAGTGTAATACAATCAATGGGCTCGATTCAATTTTGCGTGGATTGAATAGCGCTGGGAATTAGCTCCCGTCTAAAGTGCCCGGAGCAATGCTGTTTCCGCCACGATAAGAGCAGAAATCAGCATCGCGCCAACACTTTTGACAAATTTCTGCTCACACTTTCGTAGAGTGTCACAGCGCGCTGAATTGAATAGCACTGGGAGCTAATTTCCACTCCTATCGAAAGATTCTAGACAATACCATACAAACATATTTCCAATATCTCATCTCTACTAAAGCTTCTAACCTAAGTGACTTTTAACTACATTAAAATCTCTTGTTACCCCTTCCACACCAAACTCACTGGATGCTGTCAGTACTTAAATCCCTCTTCACAACTCAGATATAGGAGCAGGCTCCGGACACGGCTGTTATAGTTTGTTCAATTCAAATTAAGGTTTTGGATTGGGAATAGGGTGGCCAATCCCGGGATCAGGATCAGTGGGATTTAGGCCAAAAGTCGCCCGGGATTTCGGGATCAGGCGGCCCATTGTTTCTTTTAATGCCGGGCAGCGTTAAGCGCCCTCAGGAGGTTTAGACACTGCCCGGCTCCCTCCTCCCGACTACCCCTACACAGTATGATGTGATGTCAGGGGTGACCTGCTCAGCCAGCCACCTGTCACCAACCTCATGGACCTCACCGAAGGAAGGAACCCACTTCCAGGTTTCATGATACCCGGGTTTGAAAAAATGTCCCAGGATTGGCCACCCTAATTGGGAAAGATAGCTATATAAGCACTTTTGGATTTGTAGTCAGACACTCTTTGCCTTGATAAAGATCCCAGTAGGGATAGAAACGCATCGGCAGGATATACGAGGAGGATGCTGTAAGGAGGACATTGCCAGAGGGGAGTAGAGCACCAGTAAGCTGACCCGGGACACTGCTGGGTGAATATCACCTCTCACACACCCATTTGAACTGTCTAACCACCAGTTCCTTTCATTCTGGTACTTATTTCCATACAGTCACCTCTATTCACTACACTGAGTGCTATTTGTGTTAATTGTAATGTGTGTCATTTGTTCAGTGTGTCTTTGTTTCAACATTAAAAAACGTGTTGTGCATTGTGTTTTTTTTTTGTTTTTTTTGTTGCTTTTTTGCATGAAATGGGACACTGACGAGACACTACTGAAAACCACTTGAGACAATGGGGGTCATTCCGAGTTAATCGCTAGCTGCCGTTGTTCGCAGCGCAGTGATCGGGCTAAAAATCGGCATTTCTGCACATGCGTATGCTCCGCAATGCGCGCGCGCGACGTAGGGGTACAAAGCCCATTATGGTTGTGCACAGGTTCTAGCGAAGTTTTCAGTTGCACTGGCGGCCGCAAGAAGATTTACAGGAAGGGGGTGTTTCTGGGTGTCAACTGACTGTTTTCAGGGAGTGTTAACAAAAACGCAGGAGTGACTGAAAAAACGCAGGCGTGGCTGGGCGTTCGCTGGGTGGGTGTATGACGTCAAATCCGGACACGAATAGGCTGAAGTGATTGCAAGCGCTGAGTAGGTTCAGAGCTACTCAGAAACTGCACAAACTGTTTTTGCAGAGCTCGGCTGCACATGCGTTCACACTTCTGCTAAGCTAAAATACACTTCCCAGTGGGCGGCGGCATAGCGTTTGCATGGCTGCTATAACTAGCTAGCGAGCGATCAACTCGGAATGACCCCCAATATATGTGGAATACTTTGAAATGGAACTGTGGACATTGGACAGAAAGTACTGCATTTCATAAAGGACATTGATCTCATGTATTTGGAAAGTAACTTTTAATTGTTAGCGGCGGCGAAGGGGTCATCCACTTCAATTTTCTTTCCTAGAGATCTAGAGGTGAGGCCGCACTAATTTTATTATTTTTATTGATAAGCCCTCATTTGAGGACAGCCAATGTAATAGAATAATAACGAAAAAGCCAATAACTATGAATGTATTTTTTTATTATGTATACATATGTACTAAGTAGGACAGCTTACAGGGGCAGTATGTGCATGTCCTACCCATTTACACTCCATTCAAGATGGTATATGGTACAGTACAGTAGAAATATTTAGCAGTTACTGGTACCAACACAAGCTCCCATGTGCCGCCCTAGGCGCGTGCCTAATGGGAAATTCACCACTGCCACTTCAAAGACAGACTGAGAAGATCTGATGGTCTTCCTCAACCTGCTCAATTCCTTCCATGAACCCTCTGACACTTCTTCTTCATTTGATCATACAATGAAGTATCTTACCTTCTTTTATCTACTCTGCTACCTTTCCTTTTAATCCTGTACCCTCACAAATCAGTTAAACTCCATCTGTAATCTCTCTTTCTCTCATATACACTCTCTCTCTCTCTCTCTCTCTCTCTCTCTCTCTCTCTCACTCTCACTTTGAATCTTTCCATCGAGTGATTACTCCTATTCAGAAAAAATTACACAATTCTTACACAAATTTTCTCTCTGAAATTACTGTCCTGTCTCTAAGCTCCTTTGCCATCTCATACAGCTGATAGAACCCACTTCAGTCTGGCTTTCATTCCCAACAGTCCACTGACTAAGATCGTGAATAATTAGGTCAATACAACTGTTAGTCTAAAGTTTTATATTCACTAATTCTCCTGGACATCTGAAGAATGTGACACTCAATATTTCATGTTTCTCTTACGTCCTAGAGGATGCTGGGGACTCCGTAAGGACCATGGGGTATAGATGGGCTCCGCAGGAGATAGGGCACCTAAAAAGAACTTTGACTATGGGTGTGCACTGGCTCCTCCCTCTATGCCCCTCCTCCAGACCTCAGTTAGATCTTGTGCCCAGAGGAGAATGGGTGCACTGCAGAGAGCTCTCCAGAGTTTTCTGTGGAAAAATTTTGTTAGGTTTTTTATTTTCAGGGAGTCCTGTTGGCAACAGGCTCCCTGCATCGTGGGACCGAGGAGAGAGAAGCAGAGCTGGCTTGTCAAGTTGGGCACTGCTTCTAAGGCTACTGGACACCATTAGCTCCAGAGGGAGTCGGAACACAGGTCTCACCTGGGGTTCGTCCCGGAGCCGCGCCGCCGTCCTCCTCACAGATGCCGAAGATAGAAGCCGGATAGAGAAGGCAGAAGACATCTTAGGCGGCAGAAGACATCAGATCTTCATGAGGTAAGGCGCGCAGCGGTAAGCTGCGCGCCATTGCTCCCAGTCACACACACACAGAGCAGCACTGAAGGGTGCAGGGCGCAGGGGGGGGGCGCCCTGGGCAGCAGTAAACCTCACATTTTGGCACAAATACAGTTGGATTAGACTGCGGAGGCAGTAAATCTATGATCCCCTGCCATTTTATTGATAAATCACTGGGACCGAAGCCTGCCGTCGGGTGGGCGGGGCCTGATCCTCAGCACTAACCAGAGCCATTTTCTCCACAGAAGCTGCATGAGGAAAACGCTGGTTTCCTGGTCTCTCCCCTGCTGAACACACAGGCTGGAAAAAAAGAGGAGGGGGGCACATTAGCGATGCAGTGAGCGGGAATTGGCATAATATATATAAAAAAGCGCTATCTGGACATATTTTTTCCAGTGTTTTTAAGCGCTGGTGTGTGCTGGCATACTCTTTCTCTGTCTCTCCTTAGGACCTGGTTGGGGTTTTGTCCCCTTATAGGTTAATCCCTGTGTGTGGGGGGTGTCGGTACGTGTGTGTCGACATGTCTGAGGCGGAAGGCTTCCCCAAGGAGGAGGTGGAGCAAATGAGTGGTGTGTCCCCGTCGGTTGTACCGACTCCAGATTGGATGGACATGTGGCATATGTTGAATGCAAGTGTGGCATCTTTACATAAAAGGCTTGATAAGGCTGGTTTAGGGGGGACATCAGGGGGTCCATCCTAAGACTGGACCGACTCACAGGGCCCGTCGGGGTCTCAAAAGCGTCCCTTAACACAAGACACTACTACCGACATGGATTCTGATTCCAGTGTCGACTATGACAAAGTAAAATTGCACCCTAGGGTGACTAAAACCATTCAGTGTATGATTGTGGCAATAAGGGATGTGTTGCATATTGAGGATGAACCCTTGGTCCCCGACACAAGGGTACACATGTTTAAGGAAAAGAAACAGATTATTAACTTTCCCACATCTCATGAATTAAATGAATTCTTTGGAAAAGCTTGGGAGACTCCGGATAAGAGACCGCAGATCCCCAAAATAATTTATATGGCATACCCTTCCCTAAGCAGGACAGGGAGATTTGGGAATCACCCCCCACTGTGGACAAGGCCCTGACGCGCTTGTCCAAGAAAGTGGCGCTACCGTCTCCTGACACAGCGGCCCTTAAGGACCCTGCAGATCGCAGGCAAGAAACTACCTTAAAGTGTATTTATTCTCATACGGGTGCTGTGTTAAGACCGACAATTGCGTCGGCATGGGTGTGTAGCGCAATTGCAGCTTGGACAGATGAGCTGACAGATCAATTTGATAATATGGATAAGGATACTATATTCCTAACTCTAGCCCATATTAAAGACGCAGTCTTATTTATGAGGGATGCTCAAAGGGACATTGGATTGCTAGCTTCTAGGGCCAATGCCATGTCTATCTCAGCGAGAAGATCCTTATGGACTCGCCAATGGACGGGTGATGCGGATTCCAAGAAACATATGGAAGTACTACCCTATAAGGGGGATGTATTGTTTGGGGATGGGCTGACGGACCTGGTTTCCACAGCTACAGCAGGTAAATCAAATTTTTTTACCATATATTCCCCAACAGCAAAAGAAAGTAACACCCTATCAGATGCAGTCCTTTCGGTCGCACAAGTCCAAAAGAGGTCGGGGATCCTCTTTCCTCGCCAGAGGTAAGGGCAGAGGCAAGAGAGCACCTGCTTCGATAGGTGCCCAGGAACAAAAGTCCTCGCCGGCTGCTCCAAAACCCACAGCATGACGCTGGGGCTCCCCTGAGGGAGTCCGCACCGGTGGGGGCACGTCTTCGACTTTTCAGTCAGGTCTGGGTCAGTTCGGACCTGAATCCCTGGGTGTTGAAAATAGTTTCCCAGGGTTACAAATTGGAATTCGAGGAGGTGCCCACGCGCCGATTTTTCAAATCGGCCCTACCAGCTTCCACATCGGAAAGGGATGTAGTGTTAGCTGCAATTCAAACGCAGTGTATACAGCAAGTGATAATCAAGGTTCCCCTGCACCAGCAGGGAAAAGGTTACTATTCAACCCTATTTGTGGTCCCGAAACCGGACGGTTCGGTCAGATCTATTTTGAATCTGAAATCCCTAAACCTGTACATAAAAAGATTCAAATTCAAAATGGAATCTCTCAGAGCGATAATAGCCAACATGGAGGAGGGGGAGTTTATGGTGTCTCTGGACATAAAGGATGCGTACCTTCATGTCCCCATATATGCCCCCCATCAGGAATACCTGAGATTCGCTGTACAGGATTGTCATTACCAATTTCAGACGTTGCCGTTTGGACTCTCCACGGCCCCGAGGATTTTCACCAAGATAATGGTGGAAATGATGGTGGTCCTGCGCAAGCATGGAGTCACAATTATCCCATACTTGGACGATCTCCTGATAAAAGCGAGATCAAGGGAGAAATTGCTGAGCAGTGTGGCGCTCTCTCTGAGAGTGCTCCAGCAACACGGTTGGATTCTAAATCTACCGAAGTCACAGTTGATTCCGACAACTCGACTACCGTTCCTAGGTATGATACTGGATACGGAACAAATGAAGGTCTTCCTCCCAATAGAGAAAGCCCAAGACATCCAGAACATGGTCAGAGACCTGCTAAAACCGAAAAGGGTGTCAGTTCCCCAACGAGTTCTGGGGAAAATGGTAGCGGCCTACAAGGCCATTCCCTTCGGAAGGTTCCATGCAAGGACTTTTCAATGGGACCTTCTGGACAAGTGGTCCGGGTCCCATCTGCACTTACATCGGAAAATAACTCTGTCCCTAGGGACAAGAGTGTCCCTCCTGTGGTGGTTGCAAAGTGCTCACCTCCTGGAGGGTCGCAGGTTCGGAATTCAGGATTGGATCCTGGTTACCACGGACGCGAGCCTCCGAGGATGGGGAGCGGTCACACAGGGAAAGACTTTTTAGGGTCTTTGGTCAGACCAGGAGTCCTGTCTACACATCAATGTGTTGGAACTAAGGGCCATTTACAACGGCCTTCGACAAGCGGGGAGTTTTCTTCAAAACCTACCGGTTCTGATTCAATCAGACAATGTCACAGCAGTGGCTCATGTGAACCGCCAAGGCGGGACAAGAAGCAGAGTCGCGATGGCGGAAGCCACAAGGATCCTTCGCTGGGCGGAAAATCATGTAAGCGCTCTGTCGGCTGTCTTAATTCCGGGAGTGGACAACTGGGAAGCAGACTCCCTCAGCAGACACGATCTCCATCCAGGAGAGTGGGGACTTCATCAAGAAGTCTTTGCAGACATAACACGTCTTTGGGGAACTCCTCAAATAGACATGATGGCGTCACGCCTCAACAAAAAACTTTGGAGGTATTGCGCCAGGTCTCGGGACCCTCCAGCAGTAGCAGTAGACGCACTGGTAACACCGTGGGTGTTCGACTCGGTCTACGTGTTTCCTCCTCTTCCTCTCATCACGAAAGTGTTGAGGATCATAAGACGATGAAGAGTACAGACGATACTCGTTGTCCCAGACTGGCCTCGAAGGGCCTGGTACTCGGATCTACAAGAGATGCTCACAGGAGATCCCTGGCCTCTTCCTCTGAGGGAAGACCTGTTGCAGCAGGGGCCCTGTGTATTTCAAGACTTACCGCGGTTACGTTTGACTGCATGGCGGTTGAACGCCGAATCCTAGCAAAAAAGGGGATTCCGGAAGAGGTCATCCCTACTTTAATAAAGGCTAGGAAGGAGGTGACGGTAAAACATTATCACCGTATCTGGTGAAAGTATGTGTCTTGGTGTGAGACCAAGAATGCACCTACGGAAGATTTTCATCTGGGTCGTCTTCTCCACTTCCTACAGACAGGAGTGGATATGGGCCTGAAATTAGGCTCGGTTAAGGTACAGATTTCGGCCCTCTCGATTTTCTTTCAGAAGGAGTTGGCTTCTCTTCCTGAAGTCCAGACGTTTGTAAAGGGACTGCTGCACATCCAGCCCCCTTTTGTGCCTCCAGTGGCACCATGGGACCTGAACGTGGTGTTGCAGTTCCTAAAATCACACTGGTTTGAACCGCTTAACAAGGTTGAGTTGAAATTTCTTACCTGGAAGGTGGTCATGTTGTTGGCCTTAGCATCAGCAAGGCGAGTGTCAGAATTGGCGGCTTTGTCACACAAGAGCCCCTACTTGATTTTTCATGTGGATCGAGCTGAACTGAGGACACGTCCGCAATTTTTGCCTAAAGTGGTTTCTTCGTTCCATATGAATCAACCTATTGTGGTGCCTGTGGCTACAGGTGACCTGGAGGATTCCAGATCCCTGGACGTAGTCAGGGCCTTAAAAATTTATGTAGCCAGGACGGCTAGAATTAGGAAAACAGAGGCTCTGTTTGTCCTGTATGCGGCCAATAAGATTGGCGCTCCTGCTTCGAAGCAGACTATTGCTCGCTGGATCTGTAATACGATTCAGCAGGCTCACTCTACGGCTGGATTGCCGGTACCAAATTCGGTTAAGGCCCATTCCACTAGGAAGGTGGGCTCTTCTTGGGCGGCTGCCCGAGGCGTCTCGGCATTACAACTTTGCCGAGCGGTGACTTGGTCGGGGTCAAACACTTTTGCTAAATTCTACAAGTTTGATACCCTGGCTGATGAGGACCTAGCGTTTGCTCAGTCGGTGCTGCAGAGTCATACGCACTCTCCCGCCCGATTGGATGCTTTGGTATAAACCCCATGGTCCTTACGGAGTTCCCAGCATCCTCTAGGACGTAAGAGAAAATAAGATTTTAAACCTACCGGTAAATCTATTTCTCCTAGTCCGTAGAGGATGCTGGGCGCCCGTCCCAGTGCGGAAACTCTGCAAGACTTGTATATAGTTGTTGCTTACATAAGAGTTATGTTACAGTTGACATCGGTCTTGGACCGTTACTGTCGTTTTGCTCATACTGTTAACTGGTTATGTATGTTCCAGGTTACATGGTATGATTGGTGTGGGCTGGTATGAATCTTGCCCTTGGATTGCTAAATCCTGCCTTGTATTGTCCATCTCCTCTGGGCACAGTTCTCTAACTGAGGTCTGGAGGAGGGGCATAGGGGGAGGAGCCAGTGCACACCCATAGTCAAAGTTCTTTTTAGGTGCCCTATCTCCAGCGGAGCCCGTCTATACCCCATGGTCCTTACGGAGTCCCCAGCATCCTCTACGGACTAGGAGAAATAGATTTACCGGTAGGTTTAAAATCTTATTTTTTCTGAAATGTCACCTTGGATGTCATCTCGCAAACTCAATCTTTCAAAAACAAAGTTAATAATATTTCCACCGGCCACTAGTAGTTATTACCTAATTCTGTTGACAAAACAACAATAGCTCTGAAGCTCACTGCATTGGTGTCATCCTTGTCCTTGTACTGTCCTTTGGGGATCACATGCAATCTGTGTCCAAATTGTATTACGAACATCTAAGAAAAAGATCCAGGACACACCCATATCTAACACTTTCCATCCTGCATTGGTTATTGCAATAGTGTCCTTACTGGTCTTCACCTAGTCAGAATGTTACCCCTGCAATCTATTTTGAATGCAGTGGCTAGACTTATCTTCCATGTAAAACATTATTGTTCTGCTGTTCCTCTTGGCCAGTTCTTACATAGATTGCCTGGATTTTTCTGAATTCAATATAAAATACTTCTACTTACATATAAGACTATCCTTCAAACTACAACAAAACACATCTCTTCGCCTATCTTGCTTATCCAAATTTGGTTTAGGAGGGGGTGAGTATATGGTACTGTAAAGGTGTTGTCATCCAAAATACATCCTCTCCTGACCACTAAATAACCGCATATGCACCTGTTTGGCTGCTCAATCATAATGCATAAAATTAACTAATGAGGATGATACCCGGCAGCTGAATCTGTTTGGCTGAATGCAGTCTGCCCCATTTATGCATCCCTGCCAACTAATACATTTTCCCCTCCAGGACAGCTCATGGGAGGGAGATGAAAATGATGGATTGTGGTGGTGAGCCTGGGCACTTTCCATCATTAGACCCTACCTCTCACAGTATAGTGCTGAGGATTTCAGGTCTGTGAAGAGAAAATAGGAGGGCTAAGATGGTGCTATACTCTGTGAATTGTGTCATCTCACCACATGTCCTGCCCATTTCATTAGGAAGTAGATGGGATTTAGGCAGGGGCGTAACTAAGGGGGGTCGAGCAGGGCACGTGCCCTGGGCGCCGTAGCAGGCCCAGCAGAAGGGGCGCTGCCGGCCAGGGCATCATGCTCACCTGCCCGTTACCATAGCACTGCTGCCGCCCATTACCATAGCGCTGCTGCATAATGCGCCGCACGCGCCGGCGCACTATGCAGCTCACTGCCTCCGTCCTGTGTGTGCTGCTGCTGGGAGCGTGACCGCAGTGACAGCATCATGCTCCCGGAGCTGTACAGGCAAGCGGGCTCGGCTCACTCCTCTTCACTTCAGGGGGATAGGCAGAGAGAAATGGAGATTGACGGGGATAAGCAGAGTTGCGCAGCGGCTGATCCAGGATTCCAGGACAGTATAAGTCTGAAGAGTCTGTCCTGGACTCCTGGATCAGCCACTGCGCAACTCTGCCTATCCCCGTCAATCTCCCGCGTCTCCTCCTCCTGCCTCCTGCGTCTCCTCCTCCCGCTTATCTTATATCCCCCCATGGCCACCTAATGTTTTGCTGGGCTGCGGGTCTAGAAGCCTTTGAGCACTGCAAATACCGGAAAGCCCAGCTTGTGACACCACGGAGCTGCCTCCCCACCTGAAGGTACTGTCTGTATGTGTCACTGCTCTCCAGTGCACTTCTCAACTGCTGAAATCTCTCCCCCCCATATGCCTCTTCTTCCTCATTCCCCTCTCTTCCAAGCCACCCTTCTCTCTCCCTCCTAATGCCCCATCTCTCTTCATGCCTCCTTTCTCTCTGTATGCCTCTCTCTCTCCATGTTCCCTTGCTATCTCCCCCTATGTCCCCCCTCTAGAATACCATGTCCTAGAATGTGAATTTTGGTTCATACTGTATCCTAGAATGTGAATTTTGGTTCATACCATGTGCTATAATGTGAATTTCTTCTCATTCAGTGTGCTATAATGTGAATTTCGGCTCATTCAGTGTGCTACAATGTGAATTTCTTCTCATTCAGTGTGCTATAATGTGAATTTTGGCTCATTCTGTGTGCTACAGTGTGAAATTCAGCTCATTCAGTGTGCTATAATGTGAATTTCGGCTCATTCAGTGTGCTATAATGTGAATTTCGGCTCATACCGTGTGCTACAATGTGAATTTCGGCTCATTCAGTGTGCTACAATGTGAATTTCGGCTCATTCAGTGTGCTATAATGTGAATTTCGGCTCATTCAGTGTGCTATAATGTGAATTTCGGCTCATTCAGTGTGCTATAATGTGAATTTTGGCTCATTCAGTGTGCTATAATGTGAATTTCGGCTCATACCGTGTGCTACAATGTGAATTTCGGCTCATTCAGTGTGCTACAATGTGAATTTCGGCTCATTCAGTGTGCTATAATGTGAATTTCGGCTCATTCAGTGTGCTACAATGTGAATTTCGGCTCATTCAGTGTGCTACAATGTGAATTTTGGCTCATTCAGTGTGCTATAATGTGAATTTCGGCTCATACCGTGTGCTACAATGTGAATTTCGGCTCATTCAGTGTGCTACAATGTGAATTTCGGCTCATACCGTGTGCTACAATGTGAATTTCTTCTCATTCAGTGTGCTATAATGTGAACTTCGGCTCATTCGGTGTGCTATAATGTGAATTTCGGCTCATTCAGTGTGCTATAATGTGAATTTCTACTCATTCAGTGTGCTATAATGTGAATTTTCGGCTCATTCAGTGTACTACAATGTGAATTTCTTCTCATTCAGTGTGCTATAATGTGAATTTCTGCTCATTCAGTGTGCTATAATGTGAATTTCGGCTCATTCAGTGTTCTAGAATGTGAATTTCTTCTCATTCAGTGTGCTACAATGTGAATTTCGGCTCATTCAGTGTGCTATAATGTGAATTTCGTCTGATTCAGTGTGCTACAATGTGAATTTCTTCTCATTCAGTGTGCTACAATGTGAATTTCGGCTCATTCAATGTGCTATAATGTGAATTTAGGCTCATTCAGTGTGCTATAATGTGAATTTCGGCTCATTCAGTGTGCAACAATGTGAATTTCGGTTCATACCTTGTGCTACAGTGTGAATTTCGGCTCATTCAGTGTGCTATAATGTGAATTTTGGCTGATTCAGTGTGCTACAATGCGAATTTTGGCTCATTCAGTGTGCTACAATATGAAATTCGGCTCATTCAGTGTGCTATAATGTGAATTTCGACTCATACCTTGTGCTACAATGTGAATTCCGGATCATTCAGTGTGCTATAATGTGAATTTTGGCTCATTCAGTGTGTTAGAATGTGAATTTTGGCTCATTCAGTGTGCTATAATGTGAATTTCGGCTCATTCAGTGTGCTAGAATGTGAATTTCTTCTCATTTAGTGTGCTACAATGTGAATTTTGGCTCATTCATTGTGCTATAATGTGAATTTCGTCTCATTCAGTGTGCTATAATGTGAATTTTGGCTCATTCAGTGTGCTATAATGTGAATTTCAGCTCATACCGTGTGCTACAATGTGAATTTCGACTCATTCAGTGTGCTATAATGTGAATTTCAGCTTATTCATTGTGCTACAATGTGAATTTCGGCTCATTCAGTGTGCTACAATGTGAATTTCGGCTCATTCAGTGTGCTATAATGTGAATTTCGGCTCATACCGTGTGCTGCAATGTGAATTTCGGATCATTCAGTGTGCTACAATGTAAATTTTCGGCTCATTCAGTGTGTTAGAATGTGAATTTTGGCTCATTCGGTGTGCTATAATGTGAATTTCGGCTCATTCAGTGTGCTATAATGTGAATTTCGGCTCATTCAGAGTGCTATAATGTGAATTTCTTCTCATTCAGTGTGCTACAATGTGAATTTCGGCTCATTCAGTGTGCTACAATGTGAATTTTGGCTCATTCAGTGTGCTATAATGGGAATTTCTTATCATTCAGTGTGCTATAATGGGAATTTCGGCTCATTCAGTGTGCTATAATGTGAATTTCTACTCATTCAGTGTGCTATAATGTGGATTTCGGCTCATTCAGTGTACTATAATGTGAATTTCTTCTCATTCAGTGTGCTATAATGTGAATTTCGGCTCATTCAGTGAGCTATAATGTGAATTTCGGCTCATTCAGTGTTCTAGAATGTGAATTTCTTCTCATTCAGTGTGCTACAATGTGAATTTCGGCTCATTCAGTGTGCTATAATGTGAATTTCGGCTCATTCAGTGTGCTACAATGTGAATTTCTTCTCATTCAGTGTGCTACAATGTGAATTTCGGCTCATTCAATGTGCTATAATGTGAATTTCGGCTCATTCAGTGTGCTATAATGTGAATTTTGACTCATTCAGTGTGCTATAATGTGAATTTCGGCTCATACCGTGTGCTACAATGTGAATTTCGGCTCATACGGTGTGCTAAAATGTGAATTTCGGCTCATTCAGTGTGCTATAATGTGAATTTTGGCTGATTCAGTGTGCTACAATGAGAATTTCGGCTCATTCAGTGTGCTACAATATGAATTTCGGCTCATTCAGTGTGCTATAATGTGAATTTCGACTCATACCGTGTGCTACAATCTGAATTTCGGCTCATTCAGTGTGCTACAATATGAATTTTGGCTTATTCAGTGTGTTAGAATGTGAATTTTGGCTCATTCAGTGTGCTAAAATGTGAATTTCGGCTCATTCAGTGTGCTAGAATGTGAATTTCTTCTCATTTAGTGTGCTACAATGTGAATTTCTTCTCATTCAGTGTGCTATAGTGTGAACTTCGGCTCATTCGGTCTGCTATAGTGTGAATTTCGGCTCATTCAGCGTGCTATAATGTGAATTTCTACTCATTCAGTGTGCTATAATGTGAATTTTCGGCTCATTCAGTGTGCTACAATGTGAATTTCTTCTCATTCAGTGTGCTATAATGTGAATTTCTGCTCATTCAGTGTGCTATAATGTGAATTTCGGCTCATTCAGTGTTCTAGAATGTGAATTTCTTCTCATTCAGTGTGCTACAATGTGAATTCCGGCTCATTCAGTGTGCTATAATGTGAATTTAGTCTCATTCAGTGTGCTACAATGTGAATTTCTTCTCATTCAGTGTGCTACAATGTGAATTTCGGCTTATTCAATGTGCTATAATGTGAATTTCGGCTCATTCAGTGTGCTATAATGTGAATTTCGGCTCATTCAGTGTGCTACAATGTGAATTTCGGCTCATACCGTGTGCTACAGTGTGAATTTCGGCTCATTCAGTGTGCTATAATGTGAATTTTGCTGTTGCAGTGTGCTACAATGCGAATTTTGGCTCATTCAGTGTGCTACAATATGAATTTCGGCTCATTCAGTGTGCTATAATGTGAATTTCAACACATACCTTGTGCTACAATGTGAATTCCGGATCATTCAGTGTGCTATAATGTGAATTTTGGCTCATTCAGTGTGTTAGAATGTGAATTTTGGCTCATTCAGTGTGCTATAATGTGAATTTCGGATCATTCAGTGTGCTAGAATGTGAATTTCTTCTCATTTAGTGTGCTACAATGTGAATTTCGGCTCATTCATTGTGCTATAATGTGAATTTCGTCTCATTCAGTGTGCTATAATGTGAATTTTGGCTCATTCAGTGTGCTATAATGTGAATTTCAGCTCATACCGTGTGCTACAATGTGAATTTCGGCTCATACCATGTGCTACAATGTGAATTTCGGCTCATTCAGTGCGCTATAATGTGAATTTCGGCTTATTCATTGTGCTACAATGTGAATTTCGTCTCATTCAGTGTGCTACAATGTGAATTTCGGCTCATTCAGTGTGCTATAATGTGAATTTCGGCTCATACCGTGTGCTGCAATGTGAATTTCGGCTCATTCAGTGTGCTACAATGTAAATTTCGGCTCATTCAGTGTGTTAGAATGTGAATTTTGTCTCATTCAGTGTGCTATAATGTGAATTTCGGCTCATTCAGTGTGCTATAATGTGAATTTCGGCTCATTCAGAGTGCTATGATGTGAATTTCTTCTCATTCAGTGTGCTACAATGTGAATTTCGGCTCATTCAGTGTGCTACAATGTGAATTTTGGCTCATTCAGTGTGCTATAATGGGAATTTCTTCTCATTCAGTGTGCTATAATGTGAATTTCGGCTCATTCAGTGTGCTATAATGTGAATTTCTACTAATTCAGTGTGCTATAATGTGGATTTCGGCTCATTCAGTGTACTACAATGTGAATTTCTTCTCATTCAGTGTGCTATAATGTGAATTTCTGCTCATTCAGTGTGCTACAATGTGAATTTCGGCTCATTCAGTGTGCTATAATGTGAATTTCGGCTCATTCAGTGTGCTACAATGTGAATTTCTTCTCATTCAGTGTGCTACAATGTGAATTTCGGCTCATTCAATGTGCTATAATGTGAATTTCGGCTCATTCAGTGTGCTATAATGTGAATTTTGGCTCATTCAGTGTGCTATAATGTGAATTTCGGCTCATGCCGTGTGCTACAATGTGAATTTCGGCTCATACGGTGTGCTAAAATGTGAATTTCGGCTCATTCAGTGTGCTATAATGTGAATTTTGGCTGATTCAGTGTGCTACAATGCGAATTTCGGCTCATTCAGTGTGCTACAATATGAATTTTGGCTCATTCAGTGTGCTATAATGTGAATTTCGACTCATACCGTGTGCTACAATGTGAATTTCGGCTCATTCAGTGTGCTACAATGTGAATTTCGGCTTATTCAGTGTGTTAGAATGTGAATTTTGGCTCATTCAGTGTGCTATAATGTGAATTTCGGCTCATTCAGTGTGCTAGAATGTGAATTTCTTCTCATTTAGTGTGCTACAATGTGAATATCGGCTCATTCAGTGTGCTATAATGTGAATTTCGGCTCATTCAGTGTGCTAGAATGTGAATTTCTTCTCATTTAGTGTGCTACAATGTGAATATCGGCTCATTCAGTGTGCTAGAATGTGAATTTCTTCTCATTTAGTGTGCTACAATGTGAATTTCTTCTCATTCAGTGTGCTACAATGTGAATTTCGGCTCATTCAGTGTGCTACAATGTGAATTTCGGCTCATTCAGTGTGCTATAATGTGAATTTCGGCTCATTCAGTGTGCTATAATGTGAATTTCGGCTCATTCGGTGTTCTAGAATGTGAATTTCTTCTCATTCAGTGTGCTACAATGTGAATTTCGGCTCATTCAGTGTGCTATAATGTGAATTTCGGCTCATTCAGTGTGCTACAATGTGAATTTCTTCTCATTCAGTGTGCTACAATGTAAATTTCGGCTCATTCAATGTGCTATAATGTGAATTTAGGCTCATTCAGTGTGCTATAATGTGAATTTCGGCTCATTCAGTGTGCTATAATGTGAATTTCGGCTCATACCGTGTGCTACAATGTGAATTTCGGCTCATACCGTGTGCTACAATGTGAATTTCGGCTCATTCAGTGTGCTATAATGTGAATTTTGGCTGATTCAGTGTGCTACAATGCGAATTTCGGCTCATTCAGTGTGCTACAATATGAATTTCGGCTCATTCAGTGTGCTATAATGTGAATTTCGACTCATACCATGTGCTACAATGTGAATTTCGGCTCATTCAGTGTGTTAGAATGTGAATTTTGGCTCATTCAGTGTGCTAGAATGTGAATTTCTACTCATTTAGTGTGCTACAATGTGAATTTCGGCTCATTCAGTGTGCTATAATGTGAATTTCGTCTCATTCAGTGTGCTATAATGTGAATTTCGGCTCATTCAGTGTGCTCTAATGTGAATTTCGGCTCATACCGTGTGCTACAATGTGAATATCGGCTCATTCAGTGTGCTATAATGTGAATTTCGTCTCATTCAGTGTGCTATAATGTGAATTTCGACTCATTCAGTGTGCTCTAATGTGAATTTCGGCTCATACCGTGTGCTACAATGTGAATTTCGGCTCATTCAATGTGCTATAATGTGAATTTCGGCTTATTCATTGTGCTACAATGTGAATTTCGGCTCATTCAGTGTGCTACAATGTGAATTTCGGCTCATTCAGTGTGCTATAATGTGAATTTCGTCTCATACCGTGTGCTGCAATGTGAATTTCGGCTCATTTAGTGTGCTACAATGTGAATTTCGGCTCATTCAGTGTGTTAGAATGTGAATTTCGGCTCATTCAGTGTGCTATAATGTGAATTTCGGCTCATTCAGTGTGCTATAATGTGAATTTCTTCTCATTCAGTGTGCTACAATGTGAATTTCGGCTCATTCAGTGTGTTACAATGTGAATTTCGGCTCATTCAGTGTGCTATAATGTGAATTTCGGCTTATTCAGTGTGCTATAATGTGAATTTTGGCTCATTCAGTGTGCTATAATGTGAATCTTGTCTCATTCTGCGTGCTACAATGTGAATTTTGGCTCATTCAGTGTGCTATAATGTGAATTTCGGCTCATTCTGTGTGCTACAATGTGAATTTCGGCTCATACGGTGTGCTAAAATGTGAATTTCGGCTCATTCAGTGTGCTATAATGTGAATTTTGGCTCATTCAGTGTGCTACAATATGAAATTCGGCTCATTCAGTGTGCTATAATGTGAATTTCGACTCATACCTTGTGCTACAATGTGAATTCCGGATCATTCAGTGTGCTATAATGTGAATTTTGGCTCATTCAGTGTGTTAGAATGTGAATTTTGGCTCATTCAGTGTGCTATAATGTGAATTTCGGCTCATTCAGTGTGCTAGAATGTGAATTTCTTCTCATTTAGTGTGCTACAATGTGAATTTTGGCTCATTCATTGTGCTATAATGTGAATTTCGTCTCATTCAGTGTGCTATAATGTGAATTTTGGCTCATTCAGTGTGCTATAATGTGAATTTCAGCTCATACCGTGTGCTACAATGTGAATTTCGACTCATTCAGTGTGCTATAATGTGAATTTCGGCTTATTCATTGTGCTACAATGTGAATTTCGGCTCATTCAGTGTGCTACAATGTGAATTTCGGCTCATTCAGTGTGCTATAATGTGAATTTCGGCTCATACCGTGTGCTGCAATGTGAATTTCGGATCATTCAGTGTGCTACAATGTAAATTTTCGGCTCATTCAGTGTGTTAGAATGTGAATTTTGGCTCATTCGGTGTGCTATAATGTGAATTTCGGCTCATTCAGTGTGCTATAATGTGAATTTCGGCTCATTCAGAGTGCTATAATGTGAATTTCTTCTCATTCAGTGTGCTACAATGTGAATTTCGGCTCATTCAGTGTGCTACAATGTGAATTTTGGCTCATTCAGTGTGCTATAATGGGAATTTCTTATCATTCAGTGTGCTATAATGGGAATTTCGGCTCATTCAGTGTGCTATAATGTGAATTTCTACTCATTCAGTGTGCTATAATGTGGATTTCGGCTCATTCAGTGTACTATAATGTGAATTTCTTCTCATTCAGTGTGCTATAATGTGAATTTCGGCTCATTCAGTGAGCTATAATGTGAATTTCGGCTCATTCAGTGTTCTAGAATGTGAATTTCTTCTCATTCAGTGTGCTACAATGTGAATTTCGGCTCATTCAGTGTGCTATAATGTGAATTTCGGCTCATTCAGTGTGCTACAATGTGAATTTCTTCTCATTCAGTGTGCTACAATGTGAATTTCGGCTCATTCAATGTGCTATAATGTGAATTTCGGCTCATTCAGTGTGCTATAATGTGAATTTTGACTCATTCAGTGTGCTATAATGTGAATTTCGGCTCATACCGTGTGCTACAATGTGAATTTCGGCTCATACGGTGTGCTAAAATGTGAATTTCGGCTCATTCAGTGTGCTATAATGTGAATTTTGGCTGATTCAGTGTGCTACAATGAGAATTTCGGCTCATTCAGTGTGCTACAATATGAATTTCGGCTCATTCAGTGTGCTATAATGTGAATTTCGACTCATACCGTGTGCTACAATCTGAATTTCGGCTCATTCAGTGTGCTACAATATGAATTTTGGCTTATTCAGTGTGTTAGAATGTGAATTTTGGCTCATTCAGTGTGCTAAAATGTGAATTTCGGCTCATTCAGTGTGCTAGAATGTGAATTTCTTCTCATTTAGTGTGCTACAATGTGAATTTCTTCTCATTCAGTGTGCTATAATGTGAACTTCGGCTCATTCGGTCTGCTATAGTGTGAATTTCGGCTCATTCAGCGTGCTATAATGTGAATTTCTACTCATTCAGTGTGCTATAATGTGAATTTTCGGCTCATTCAGTGTGCTACAATGTGAATTTCTTCTCATTCAGTGTGCTATAATGTGAATTTCTGCTCATTCAGTGTTCTAGAATGTGAATTTCTTCTCATTCAGTGTGCTACAATGTGAATTTCGGCTCATTCAGTGTGCTATAATGTGAATTTAGTCTCATTCAGTGTGCTACAATGTGAATTTCTTCTCATTCAGTGTGCTACAATGTGAATTTCGGCTTATTCAATGTGCTATAATGTGAATTTCGGCTCATTCAGTGTGCTATAATGTGAATTTCGGCTCATTCAGTGTGCTACAATGTGAATTTCGGCTCATACCGTGTGCTACAGTGTGAATTTCGGCTCATTCAGTGTGCTATAATGTGAATTTTGCTGTTGCAGTGTGCTACAATGCGAATTTTGGCTCATTCAGTGTGCTACAATATGAATTTCGGCTCATTCAGTGTGCTATAATGTGAATTTCAACACATACCTTGTGCTACAATGTGAATTCCGGATCATTCAGTGTGCTATAATGTGAATTTTGGCTCATTCAGTGTGTTAGAATGTGAATTTTGGCTCATTCAGTGTGCTATAATGTGAATTTCGGATCATTCAGTGTGCTAGAATGTGAATTTCTTCTCATTTAGTGTGCTACAATGTGAATTTCGGCTCATTCATTGTGCTATAATGTGAATTTCGTCTCATTCAGTGTGCTATAATGTGAATTTTGGCTCATTCAGTGTGCTATAATGTGAATTTCAGCTCATACCGTGTGCTACAATGTGAATTTCGGCTCATACCATGTGCTACAATGTGAATTTCGGCTCATTCAGTGCGCTATAATGTGAATTTCGGCTTATTCATTGTGCTACAATGTGAATTTCGTCTCATTCAGTGTGCTACAATGTGAATTTCGGCTCATTCAGTGTGCTATAATGTGAATTTCGGCTCATACCGTGTGCTGCAATGTGAATTTCGGCTCATTCAGTGTGCTACAATGTAAATTTCGGCTCATTCAGTGTGTTAGAATGTGAATTTTGTCTCATTCAGTGTGCTATAATGTGAATTTCGGCTCATTCAGTGTGCTATAATGTGAATTTCGGCTCATTCAGAGTGCTATGATGTGAATTTCTTCTCATTCAGTGTGCTACAATGTGAATTTCGGCTCATTCAGTGTGCTACAATGTGAATTTTGGCTCATTCAGTGTGCTATAATGGGAATTTCTTCTCATTCAGTGTGCTATAATGTGAATTTCGGCTCATTCAGTGTGCTATAATGTGAATTTCTACTAATTCAGTGTGCTATAATGTGGATTTCGGCTCATTCAGTGTACTACAATGTGAATTTCTTCTCATTCAGTGTGCTATAATGTGAATTTCTGCTCATTCAGTGTGCTACAATGTGAATTTCGGCTCATTCAGTGTGCTATAATGTGAATTTCGGCTCATTCAGTGTGCTACAATGTGAATTTCTTCTCATTCAGTGTGCTACAATGTGAATTTCGGCTCATTCAATGTGCTATAATGTGAATTTCGGCTCATTCAGTGTGCTATAATGTGAATTTTGGCTCATTCAGTGTGCTATAATGTGAATTTCGGCTCATGCCGTGTGCTACAATGTGAATTTCGGCTCATACGGTGTGCTAAAATGTGAATTTCGGCTCATTCAGTGTGCTATAATGTGAATTTTGGCTGATTCAGTGTGCTACAATGCGAATTTCGGCTCATTCAGTGTGCTACAATATGAATTTTGGCTCATTCAGTGTGCTATAATGTGAATTTCGACTCATACCGTGTGCTACAATGTGAATTTCGGCTCATTCAGTGTGCTACAATGTGAATTTCGGCTTATTCAGTGTGTTAGAATGTGAATTTTGGCTCATTCAGTGTGCTATAATGTGAATTTCGGCTCATTCAGTGTGCTAGAATGTGAATTTCTTCTCATTTAGTGTGCTACAATGTGAATATCGGCTCATTCAGTGTGCTATAATGTGAATTTCGTCTCTTTCAGTGTGCTATAATGTGAATTTCGGCTCATTCAGTGTGCTCTAATGTGAATTTCGGCTCATACCGTGTGCTACAATGTGAATTTCGGCTCATACCGTGTGCTACAATGTGAAATTCGGCTCATTTAATGTGCTATAATGTGAATTTCGGCTTATTCATTGTGCTACAATGTGAATTTCGGCTCATTTAGTGTGCTACAATGTGAATTTCGGCTCATTCAGTGTGCTATAATGTGAATTTCGGCTCATACCGTGTGCTGCAATGTGAATTTCGTCTCATTCAGTGTGCTACAATGTGAATTTCGGCTCATTCGGTGTGTTAGAATGTGACTTTCGGCTCATTCAGTGTGCTATAATGTGAATTTCGGCTCATTCAGTGTGCTATACTGTGAATTTCGGCTCATTCAGTGTGCTATAATGTGAATTTCTTCTCATTCAGTGTGCTACTATGTGAATTTCGGCTCATTCATTGTGCTACAATGTGAATTTCGGCTCATTCAGTGTGCTATAATGTGAATTTCGGCTCATTCAGTGTGCTATAATGTGAATTTTGGCTCATTCTGTGTGCTACAATGTGAATTTTGGCTCATTCAGTGTGCTATAATGTGAATTTCGGCTCATTCAGTGTGCTAGAATGTGAATTTCTTCCCATTTAGTGTGCTACAATGTGAATTTCGGCTCATACCGTGTGCTACAATGTGAATTTCGGCTCATTCAGTGTGCTTTAATGTGAATTTTGGCTTATTCATTGTGCTACAATGTGAATTTCGGCTCATTCAGTGTGCTACAATGTGAATTTCGGCTCATTCAGTGTGCTATAATGTGAATTTCGGCTCATACCGTGTGCTGCAATGTGAATTTCGGCTCATTCAGTGTGCTACAATGTAAATTTCGTCTCATTCATTGTGTTAGAATGTGAATTTCGGCTCATTCAGTGTGCTATAATGTGAATTTCGGCTCATTCAAAGTGCTATAATGTGAATTTCTTCTCATTTAGTGTGCTACAATGTGAATTTCGGCTCATTCAGTGTGCTACAATGTGAATTTCTGCTCATTCGGTGTGCTATAATGGGAATTTCTTCTCATTCAGTGTGCTATAATGTGAATTTCGGCTCATTCAGTGTGCTATAATGTGAATTTCTACTCATTCAGTGTGCTATAATGTGAATTTCGGCTCATTCAGTGTACTACAATGTGAATTTCTTCTCATTCAGTGTGCTATAATGTGAATTTCTGCTCATTCAGTGTGCTATAATGTGAATTTCGGCTCATTCAGTGTTCTAGAATGTGAATTTCTTCTCATTCAGTGTGCTACAATGTGAATTTCGGCTCATTCAGTGTGCTATAATGTGAATTTCGGCTCATTCAGTGTGCTACAATGTGAATTTCTTCTCATTCAGTGTGCTACAATGTAAATTTCGGCTCATTCAATGTGCTATAATGTGAATTTCGGCTCATTCAGTGTGCTATAATGTGAATTTCGGCTCATTCAGTGTGCTATAATGTGAATTTCGGCTCATACCGTGTGCTACAATGTGAATTTCGGCTCATACCGTGCGCTACAATGTGAATTTCGGCTCATTCAGTGTGCTAGAATGTGAATTTTCTTCTCATTTAGTGTGCTACAATGTGAATTTTGGCTGATTCAGTGTGCTACAATGTGAATTTCGGCTCATACAGTGTGCTACAATATGAATTTCGGCTCATTCAGTGTGCTATAATGTGAATTTCGACTCATACCGTGTGCTACAATGTGAATTTCGGCTCATTCAGTGTGCTACAATGTGAATTTCGGCTCATTCAGTGTGTTAGAATGTGAATTTTGGCTCTTTCAGTGTGCTAGAATGTGAATTTATTCTCATTTAGTGTGCTACAATGTGAATTTCGGCTCATACCATGTGCTACAATGTGAATTTCGGCTCATTCAGTGTGCTATAATGTGAATTTCGGCTTATTCATTGTGCTACAATGTGAATTTCGGCTCATTCAGTGTGCTACAATGTGAATTTCGGCTCATTCAGTGTGCTATAATGTGAATTTCGGCTCATACCGTGTGCTGCAATGGGAATTTAGGCTCATTCAGTGTGCTACAATGTAAATTTCGGCTCATTCAGTGTGTTAGAAAGTGAATTTCGGCTCATTCAGTGTGCTATAATGTGAATTTCGGCTCATTCAGAGTGCTACAATGTGAATTTCTTCTCATTCAGTGTGCTACAATGTGAATTTCGGCTCATTCAGTGTGCTACAATGTGAATTTCGGCTCATTCAGTGTGCTATAATGGGAATTTCTTCTCATTCAGTGTGCTATAATGTGAATTTAGGCTCATTCAGTGTGCTATAATGTGAATTTCTACTCATTCAGTGTGCTATAATGTGAATTTCGGCTCATTCAGTGTGCTATAATGTGAATTTCGGCTCATTCGGTGTTCTAGAATGTGAATTTCTTCTCATTCAGTGTGCTACAATGTGAATTTCGGCTCATTCAGTGTGCTATAATGTGAATTTCGGCTCATTCAGTGTGCTACAATGTGAATTTCTTCTCATTCAGTGTGCTACAATGTAAATTTCGGCTCATTCAATGTGCTATAATGTGAATTTAGGCTCATTCAGTGTGCTATAATGTGAATTTCGGCTCATTCAGTGTGCTATAATGTGAATTTCGGCTCATACCGTGTGCTACAATGTGAATTTCGGCTCATACCGTGTGCTACAATGTGAATTTCGGCTCATTCAGTGTGCTATAATGTGAATTTTGGCTGATTCAGTGTGCTACAATGCGAATTTCGGCTCATTCAGTGTGCTACAATATGAATTTCGGCTCATTCAGTGTGCTATAATGTGAATTTCGACTCATACCATGTGCTACAATGTGAATTTCGGCTCATTCAGTGTGTTAGAATGTGAATTTTGGCTCATTCAGTGTGCTAGAATGTGAATTTCTACTCATTTAGTGTGCTACAATGTGAATTTCGGCTCATTCAGTGTGCTATAATGTGAATTTCGTCTCATTCAGTGTGCTATAATGTGAATTTCGGCTCATTCAGTGTGCTCTAATGTGAATTTCGGCTCATACCGTGTGCTACAATGTGAATATCGGCTCATTCAGTGTGCTATAATGTGAATTTCGTCTCATTCAGTGTGCTATAATGTGAATTTCGGCTCATTCAGTGTGCTCTAATGTGAATTTCGGCTCATACCGTGTGCTACAATGTGAATTTCGGCTCATTCAATGTGCTATAATGTGAATTTCGGCTTATTCATTGTGCTACAATGTGAATTTCGGCTCATTCAGTGTGCTACAATGTGAATTTCGGCTCATTCAGTGTGCTATAATGTGAATTTCGTCTCATACCGTGTGCTGCAATGTGAATTTCGGCTCATTTAGTGTGCTACAATGTGAATTTCGGCTCATTCAGTGTGTTAGAATGTGAATTTCGGCTCATTCAGTGTGCTATAATGTGAATTTCGGCTCATTCAGTGTGCTATAATGTGAATTTCTTCTCATTCAGTGTGCTACAATGTGAATTTCGGCTCATTCAGTGTGTTACAATGTGAATTTCGGCTCATTCAGTGTGCTATAATGTGAATTTCGGCTTATTCAGTGTGCTATAATGTGAATTTTGGCTCATTTAGTGTGCTATAATGTGAATCTTGTCTCATTCTGCGTGCTACAATGTGAATTTTGGCTCATTCAGTGTGCTATAATGTGAATTTCGGCTCATTCTGTGTGCTACAATGTGAATTTCGGCTCATACCGTGTGCTAAAATTTGAAAGGGGCACCAGTACTAGAGAGTATAAGGGGTATTACTACACTGAAGGACACGCCCCCTGTTTAGTGGCCATGCCCCCTTTGCTTTTCCATACCCCCCTTCAAAAATAAGATTTTAAACCTACCGGTAAATCTTTTTCTCCTAGTCCGTAGAGGATGCTGGGGACTCCGTAAGGACCATGGGGATAGACGGGCTTCGCAGGAGACATGGGCACTAAAAAGAACTTTAGATATGGGTGTGCACTGGCTCCTCCCTCCACGCCCCTCCCCCAGACCTCAGTTAGAGAAACTGTGCCCAGAGGAGACGGACAGTACGAGGAAAGGATTTTGGTAATCTAAGGGCAAGATTCATACCAGCCCACACCATCCACACCGTATAACATGGAATATACTAACCTGTTAACAGTATGAAACAAAACATCATCAGTCAAAGACTGATCAAAACCGTAACATAACCCTTATGCAAGCAACAACTATATACAAGTCTTGCAGAGAGTAGTCCGCACTGGGACGGGCGCCCAGCATCCTCTACGGACTAGGAGAAAAAGATTTACCGGTAGGTTTAAAATCTTATTTTCTCTTACGTCCTAGAGGATGCTGGGGACTCCGTAAGGACCATGGGGATTATACCAAAACTCCAAAACGGGCGGGAGAGTGCGGATGACTCTGCAGCACCGAATGGGCAAACATGAGGTCCTCATCAGCCAGGGTATCAAGTCGCCGCTCGGCACAGCTGTAAAGCCGAGACGCCTCGAGCAGCCGCCCAAGAAGAGCCCACCTTCCTAGTGGAATGGGCCTTTACCGAATTTGGTAACGGCAATCCAGCCGTAGAATGAGCTTGCTGAATCGTATTACAGATCCAGCGAGCAATAGTCTGCTTAGAAGCAGGAGCGCCAACCTTGTTGGCTGCATACAGGACAAACAGTGCCTCTGTTTTCCTAACCCGAGCCGTTCTGGCTACATACATTTTCAATGCCCTGACCACATCAAGGGACTCGGAATCCTCCAAGTCCCGCGTAGCCACAGGCACCACAATAGGTTGGTTCATATGAAAAGAGGAAACCACCTTAGGCAAAAATTGAGGACGAGTCCGCAACTCAGCTCTATCCACATGGAAAATCAGATAGGGGCCACTAACTCAGATACTCTCCTAGCAGATGCCAAGGCCAACAACATGACCACCTTCCAAGTGAGATACTTTAATTCCACCGTTTGAAGCGGCTCAAACCAGTGAGACTTAAGGAACCGTAACACCACGTTAAGGTCCCATGGTGCCACTGGAGGCACAAAAGGAGGCTGGATATGCAGCACTCCCTTCACAAAAGTCCGGACTTCTGGGAGAGAAGCCAATTCCTTCTGAAAGAAAATGATAGGGCCAAAATCTGAACTTTAATGGAGCCTAATTTTAGGCCCAAATTCACTCCAGTCTGGAGGAAGTGAAGAAAACGGGCTAGATGGAATTCTTCTGGAGGAGCATTCTTGGACTCACACCAAGACACATACTTCCTCCATATACGGTGATAATGTTTCGCCGTCACCTCCTTCCTAGCCTTTATCAGAGTAGGAATGACCTCATCTGGAATGCCCTTTTCAGCTAGGATCCGGCGTTCAAACGCAGCCGCGGTAAGTCTTGGAATAGACAGGGCCCCTGTTGCAACAGGTCCTCTCTGAGAGGAAGAGGCCACGGATCTTCTGTGAGTATTTCCTGCAGATCCGGATACCAGGCCCTTCAAGGCCAATCTGGAACAATGAGAATTGTCTGTACGCCTCTTCCTCTTATGATTCTCAATATCTTTGAGATCAGAGGAAGAGGAGGGAACACATAGACCGACTGGAACACCCATGGTGTCACCAGGGCGTCCACTGCTAACGCCTGAGGGTCCCTTGACCTGGCGCAATATCTCGGAAGCTTCTTGTTGAGGCGTGACGCCATCATGTCTATTTGAGGCAGTCCCCACTGACTTGTAATCTCTGCAAAGACTTCCTGATGAAGTCCCTACTCTTCAGGATGTAGATCGTGTCTGCTGAGGAAGTCTGCTTCCCAGTTGTCCATTCCCGGAATGAAGACTGCTGTCAGAGCGCTTACATGATTTTCCGCCCAGCGAAGAATCCTGGTGGCTTCTGCCATTGCCACTCTGCTCTTTGTTCCACCTTGGCGGTTTACATGAGCCACTGCGGTGATGTTGTCTGACTGAATCAGAACCGGTAGGTCGCGAAGCAAATTCTCCGCTTGACAAAGGCCGTTGTATATGGCCCTTAATTCCAGTACATTGATGTGTAGACAAGCCTCCTGAATTGACCACAGATCTTGGAAGTTTCTTCCCTGTGTGACTGCTCCCCATCCTCGGAGGCTCGCGTCCGTGGTTACCAGAACCCAGTCCTGAATGCCGAACCTGCTACACTCTAGAATGTGAGCACTCTGCAGCTACCACAGGAGAGATACCCTGGCTCTGGAGGACAGGCTGATCATCTGATGAATATGTAGATGTGACCCGGACCACTTGTCCAGAAGGTCCCACTGAAAAGTCCTCGCATGGAACCTGCCGAACGGAATAGCCTCGTAAGACGCCACCATCTTTCCCAGAACTCGAGTGCATTGATGCACCGACACCCTTTTTCGGCTTCAACAGGTCCCTGACCAAGTTCTGGAGTTCCTGGGCCTTTTCCATCGGGAGAAAAACCCTTTTCTGTTCTGTATCCAGAATCATGCCTAAGAAAGGCAAACGGTTCGTTGGAACCAACTGTGAGTTTTGGAGATTGAGAATCCAGCCGTGCTGCTGCAACACCCTCAGGGAGAGTGATATGCTGTTCAGCAACTGCTCTCTTGATCTCGCTTTTATTAGGAGATCGTCCAAGTACGGGATAATTGTGACTCCCTGCTTGCGCAGGAGCACCATCATTTCCGCCATTACCTTGGTGAAAACCCTCGGGGCCATGGAAAGCCCAAACGGCAACGTCTGAAATTGGTAATGACAATCCTGTACAGCAAATCTCAGGAACGCCTGATGAGGAGGATATATGGGGACATGAAGGTATGCATACTTTATGTCCAGGGACACCATATAATCCCCCCCCCTCCAGGCTGGCGATGACCGCTCTGAGCGATTCCATCTTGAACTTGAACCTTTTTAAGTATAGGTTTAAGGATTTTAAATTCAAAATGGGTCTGACCGAACCGTCCAGTTTCAGGACCACAAACAGGGTTGAGTAATACCCCATCCCCTGCTGCAGCAGGGGAACTTTGACCACCACTTGTTGAAGACACAATAGGGAATAAGCCGGTAGGGCCGATTTGAAAAACCGGCGAGGAGGCACCTCTTCGAATTCCTGCTTGCAACCCTGGGAAACAATGTCTATTGCCCAGGGATCCACCTGTGATTGAACCCAGACGTGGCTGAAAAGTCAAAGACGTGCCCCCACTGGGGCGGACTCCCTCAGCGGAGCCCTAGCGTCATGCGGTGGATTTTGTAGAAGCCGGGGAGGACTTTTGCTCCTGGGAACTAGCTTTAGTTGGCAGCTTTTTCCCCCCGCCCTTACCTCTGGCAAAAAAGGAAGATCCCCGTACTCTCTTGGATTTATGCGACCGAAAGGACTGCATCTGATAATGTGGCGTTTTCGTAGGCTGTGAGGAAACATAAGGCAAAAAAGTTGATTTACCTGTAGTAGCTGTGGAAACCAGGTCCGTGAGACCTTCCCCAAACAAGTCCTCACCCTTGTAAGGCAAAACCTCCATATGCCTCTTCGAGTCGGTATCACCCGTCCATTGTCGGGTCCATAGGGCTCGCCTATCAGAAATCGCCATAGCGTTGGCTCTGGAACCTAGTAGGCCAACGTCTCTCTGAGCATCTCTAATATATAGGACAACATCCTTAATATGACCCAGGGTCAATAAAATGGTTTCCTTATCCAGCGTATCAATATCAGCAGATAAGGTATCTGTCCACGCTGCTACAGCGCTACAAACCCAAGCCGACGCTATCGCCGGTCTGAGTAATGTACCAATATGTGTGTAAATTGACTTCAAGGTAGTCTCCTGCCTGCGATCAGCAGGATCCTTGAGGGTTGAGGTATCTTGAGATGGCAGCGTTACCTTTTTGGATAAGCGTGTCAACGCTTTGTCCACCCTTGGGGAGGATTCCCACCGGGAAAGGATATGTCATATGAATCCTTTTGGGAATCTGCAGTTTCTTGTCTGGAGTTTCCCAAGCCCTTTCAAACAACTCATTTAGCTCATGTGAAGGGGGAAAAGTAACCTCAGGCTTCTTTTCTTTAAACATGTGGACCCTCGTGTCCGGTACAGAGGGGTCATCTGTTAAATGCAACACATCTTTTATTGCAATAATCATATAATGAATACTTTTAGCCAATTTTGGCTGCAACTTCGCATCATCGTAGTCGACACCGGAGTCAGAATCCGTGTCGGTTTCAGTGTCTACTATTTAGGATAGTGGGCGCTTTTGAGACCCAGAAGGTCCCTGCGACATAGTGAAAGGCAGGGCTTGACTCCCTGTACATTCCCTGGACTCTGCTTTGTCCAACCTTTTGTGTAATAAATTCACATTTGCATTTAAAACATTCCACATATCCAACCAGTCAGGTGACGGCGTTGCCGACGGAGACATCACACTCATTTGCTCCCCAACAAGGCCCTTTGGAGAGACAGAGAGAGAGTATGCCAGCACACACCCAGCGCCAATGACCTTGGAAAAAATTCCCAGATATATGTAGCGCTTTTATTATATATATTTACTGCGCCAAATTATGTGCCCCCCCCTTCTTTAAAACCCTCTGTCACCGTGTTCAGCAGAGGAGAGTCTGGGGAGCCAGCTTCTCAGCGTGTGCTGTGGAGAAAATGGCGCTGGTTAGTGCTGAGGGATCAAGCTCCGCTCCCTCAGCGGCGGGCTTCGGTCCCGCTCGATTTCTATAAAAACTGGCGGGGGATTTCCTATATACAGCCCTCAGAGCCTATATATATATTTTGGCCAGTCCTAGAGGTTTAAAATTGCTGCCCACGGCGCCCCCCCCCCCCCCCCCGCGCCATGCACCCATCAGTGCCTGTCGTGTGTGTTGTGTGTGGGAGCAATGGTGCGCAGCATTATCGCTGCGCGTTACCTCAGAGAAGATCTGAAGTCTTCTGCCGCCTCTGAGGTCTTCTATCTTCTTATACTCACCCAGCTTCTATCTTCCGGCTCTGTGAGGAGTACGGCGGCGCGGCACCGGGACGAACTGCGAGGGGAGACCTGCGTTCCGACTCCCTCTGGAGCTAATGGTGTCCAGTAGCCTAAGAAGCAGAGCCTAGCATTTAAGTAGGTCTGCTTCTCTCTCCTCAGTCCCACGATGCAGGGAGCCGGTTGCCAGCAGGGCTTACTGAAAATAAAAAACCTAACAAAATTCTTTCTTTCAGAGAAACTCAGGAGAGCTCCCTGTAGTGCACCCAGTCTCCTCTGGGCACAGTATCAAACTGAGGTCTGGGGGAGGGGCGTGGAGGGAGGAGCCAGTGCACACCCATATCTAAAGTTCTTTTTAGTACCCATGTCTCTTGCGGAGCCCGTCTATCCCCATGGTCCTTACGGAGTCCCCAGCATCCTCTAGGACGTAAGAGAAAATTACACCTATTTGTGCAGGAGCTGATGATGGTAAGGTACATGTGGAATTGAAAAGAATGTTCCCAGCATGACATGAACAGCTGGTGTGTCATGTTGACACATCCCACTTTCAGTGTCCACGCCCCCCTTCTGGTGTGTGGCCATGGCACATACTTTCCTTTGTATTTTTTTTTTTTTGTGGGGACGGGGGGGGACGGGGGGGGTGGCGCCATTATTAATCTTGCCCTGGGCTCCAAAATCCCTAGTTACGCCTCTGGATGTAGGAGGTGACAGACTATACAGTTAGTCATTAGGACTTCCCAGAAATTCAGGAGTCCACTAGCTGTCCCTGGAGAGTAGGCAAGTATGCATTTATAGCAATGTTCCTACTGCTATCTATTTGCAGTATTACAGTGATATGATGAATTATTCCAAGAGAAATAACACCTGAGCAAAACCATGCTCCACTGCAGGTGGGGCAGATGTAACATGTGCAGAGAGATTTAGATTTGGGTGGGGAGTTTCCAAACTGAAATTTAAATTGCAGTGTAAAAATAAAACTAACATTTGTGGGCTACATGCAAAAGCAGTCAGTATTTACCCTGCACAGAAAAAAATATACATTTATTTGCTCCCCTTGCATAGCAACATAGTTTGATCCAGACACAAAGTTACTTGCTTTTTTGCTTTGCTTCCATATCCGAATTGGGCCAGTGTGAAACTGTACCTCCTAATAAAGCCCTGGTGCATTTGCTTCTGTTGTCAGCAAGAAAAGAGGAGGTAGGTATGCTAGGACTGCCGAACTGGCAACATTTTGTCTTTATGACCTGCTCAGCAAGTCTAGCAAGATGCGCTTTTCTTTTGCACTTGCAGAATGCAGATTAGATGCAATTTCCATACAATTCAGTGTGAGCCCCTTTGTGGACATTTTTGTCACTTTGCATTATGATTAGAACACGGTATGAGACTTCAGCTCAAACATACTGCAAGCACAGGTTCACACAATTCATGCACCTATAGACTGCCGACCCCTCGACTGTCTACCGACCCGAGCGTCAGCCACAGGAGGAGAAGCCGGAGAGTCGTCGCCACTAGAAGGGAGGAGTGCGACGTCGGACTGAGAGCTGACCGCGGAAGCGTCGGCAGTTGAAAATTGGATGCGGGGAGGGGGTGCTGGGTCGTGATCCGCCTGCGCACGCCGCCCCCTAGTGGGGTGATTAGCTGGCAGGCGCGACCCCGGCCGCTGTCTGCCAGGCGGCGCGCGGCCGCGGGCGGCGGCCGAGCCACTTGCCAAGGCGGGCGTCCTGGATGGGCCCGACGCCCCGGGCCCCACCACGAAAGGGGAGGTCGGACGGGCAGGCACACCGCGGGCGGGCGCGGGCCGCCCCCGGGCGACAGGCCCCGCACTGTCTCCAATAGATAATGCCCCCCCCGCTGGCGCGGAGCGGGGGCGACGCCCCACCCCAACGCGGGAGGGCGCTGACCGCACGGGTAAGGGGGGTAGTGGCACAGAGGGGGTAAGCCTCATATGGGCCCCCCTGCTGTGCGGCATGTTTGCAGCACGCGCAGGCAGCATTCCGGCTGCCGCGCGACCCCCCACCCGCCCACTAACAGAGGCAGCCGTGTTGACTGGTGAGAGCCGCCGGGCCGCCGGGCGGGAGCTCCGCCCCCGCCCCACGTGACCCGCGCGGCCACCCGCTGTAAGAAGCGGCGGGGCCAGGGACGGTAAAACACCGTCCCTGGCAGGCCGCCTGAGGCTTCTCCTGCTCCCCGGCGCTCCGTCCCCCGCCGCTGATTGCAGCGGGGAAGGAGACGGGGAGGACGCACGTGGGGGAGCGCGGGCGGCCGAGCTCGGCCGCGCACAGCCCTCGTTTCCCTCACAGCCACAGCAGCTCCGTCCCCCGCCGCTGATTGCAGCGGGGAAGGAGACGGGGAGGACGCACGTGGGGGAGCGCGGGCGGGCGGCCGAGCTCGGCCGCGCACAGCCCTCGTCTCCCTCACAGCCACAGCAGCAGCAGGGCTTCCCCGACCCGGCGGAACATCAGGGGAATCTAAAAGCCGGGCGGGGAGGCCAGCGCTGCGTGCAGGACGGGAAGGGGGGTTTCGTAACCCCGACATGCCCAGGGGAGAGAGGAGTCACAGCAGGCAAAGGGGGGGGGGGAATACCCAGCAATAACCTCCAAGAGAGGAGGAGAAGAATGAATAAAAGAGTTAGGAATAGGATGAATGTAGAAGTAGGAATATAGGAAAGAGAAGATAAGGAAAAAAGAGAAGAAAAATAAAAGTATATATTACTGAATGAATGAACAATACTTGCACTGCCTGCGTGAAGACACTGAAAGAGGCAGGAAATGGTGGGTTAGCCACCTATATCCAGGCTGTACAGCCCCTTTCCCCAATCCGGCCAATGGCCTACCAGTTCCTCACTCAACGTTCCTCCCACTACAAAAACCTTAACCCCTTGCAGGCCAAAGTGATGCACCAAGCAGCGCTCTGCAAGCACGGACGGCGTGTTTATGCTGCTGCTGTCATATTATATTCCTTACGCAGTCTTTCATGCACCTGCTCAGGTCTGCTCCTTCCAAACAACTCATAAAATGGTAACAGATCATTCCACACACTCATACCACATCACTTGTCATGGGGTGGTCTTCAGTATGCCGGCTGTCGGGATCCCGGCGCACAGTATACCGTTGCCGGAATCCCAACAGCCGGCATACCGACACTTATTCTCCCTTGTGGGGGTCCACGACCCCCCTGGAGGGAGAATAAAATAGCGGGCGCGCGTAGCGCGCCACTATGCCCACAGCGTGGCGAGCACAGCGAGCCCACAAGGGGCTAATTTGCGCTCGCCACACTGTCGGTATGCCGGCGGTCGGGCTCCCGGTGCCGGTATGCTGGTCGCCGGGAGCCCGACCGCCGGCATACCATAGTACACCCCTTGTCATGTTCACTTATGAGATGTCACCTTACATGCACCTTCATCACACATCACTGTTAATTGCACATCACCTATCAACAATAAGGGGCAGACGTACTATGCTCTCGAGAGTGATAAAGCAGAGAGAGATAAACTACCAACCAACGAGCTTCTGTCATTGTTCAAACACAGCCTGTAACATGGCAGTTAGTAGCTGATTGGATAGTACTTTATCGCTCTCCACTCTACCTCTCTCTGAGGCTTAGAACATTTTCCCATAAATGTGGTCTGATCCTGATGTTTGACTCTGACGTGCAGCTTTCTCTATTATTTTTGCGAGGTGTCACTAGTGTTTGTCTTTGCCGAGATCACATCACTAATCCAATAGGTGTATGGGTTGTTTAATGCAACCTGTGGATCTCTAGCTGTTATGACGCTACAGGAGTAGCGTCATAGGAGGTTGAGAGTAGAGGATGGGTTGTGTGAATTTGGCATAGCCAAACCCAAATGATTGTTGTAAGCTTGGTAAGTGGTAGGGTTTGGTTGGATGAAAGCAAGCCAGGCTAGCGGAAACCAACAGAATTGAATTATAACCTTCTCTGTGCATAATAACTTAACTTACTATTGTGAGATTTGATGGTTTCTATGAGAGGGATTAATTCTTCTTGAATTTTCTCTTGAACTGTTTTTTTTCCCATTCCAAAGTCTCGTAGTGTTGACAGTGTAAACCTCCTCAAAGATTTCCATAATTCGCCATTAGTAAATACTAATCCTAAAATACAGTTAAAGGTTAGTGAGGTTGCCATAGTTACATTAAACAAAAAAATCCTAGGAAAAAGTCAGGTATTAATTTCAAACAAAGTACCAATGGGGAAGGAGTTATTCTTGAGTGTGTATCATTTATACTTTGTCTGACTGTTGTATTGCTCCAAATTTATGCTCTAGTAGAAGACGTCCTGGGAGAAAAATATTCTATTCTGCTAACAGAATGAGTCAATTTTACCTTTGATAATGCACTTTGACATAAACTTCAGTTATATGATAAAAAAAATGTGATAGCAACTTTCATTATCTTTGGGAGATATTATCCCATTTATTTTATAGATAATAAAAACCTCACTGATAGCAGCGTTTTTAGAAATATGCAGAAAAACTCAAAGGGGTAAATTTACTAATACCCCTTTTCCACCTGAGTACCGGGTCCGATGTGGGATGTTTTACCTGGGTACAACCCATGTCGGCCCCGCCGTTTCCACTGCACTTCGACACAGGTTATTGTCACTCGTTACTCGGTTCTGAAACACGGGTAATGACCGTTTCCACTGCACAATTACCCAGGTCATTACCGTGTTAACTTACCGTGTTCAACCCAGCTAGCTACCCGGGTAGTATTCCAGGGTCACTCAACCGCGTTGAGCCATTTCCAAAACCCGTGTTGATGCGCGCCCCCATGCAAAAACACGGGTAAATTTAGCTAGTGGAAAAGGGTTATAAGTGTCGGATTTGTTACCTAATTGAAACCGACATACATTGACATCGGACTGCAGTCTTAAAAAAAAGGTATCTACTATGCATCTGTTTTGACTGTTATTTGCCATCGATATCCATCAACTTTCAATCCCACATTTCGTAGCAAATCCAACAGCAATCAGCTGTCAATCTGCGGTGGATTTAATGTACTGCACAGACTCTCACAGCTTCTCTATCTACAGCAGGCATGTCCAAACTGCGGCCCTCCAGCTGTTGTGAAACTACATATCCCAGCATGCTCTGACACAGTTTTGCTGTCAGAGAATGTTAAAGCTGTGTCAGGGCATGCTGGGATGTGTAGTTTTTCAACAGCTGGAGGGCCGCAGTTTGGACATGCCTGATCTACAGGGACCCCCATCGTCTCTCATTCCTTGGAATTCATTTAGCTTTCGCCCCCTTTGACAAAAAACTATGCTGTGTTTAGAAACGCGGCAGATACTGGACACTGGGCATCTAAAATGGTTATATCCAAGGGCGTAGCTACCATAGGTGCAGGGAGTTCAGCTGCTATGGGGCCCAGAGTTGAGAGGGGGCCACCTTCCCTGTCAAAGTTACATGTGTTGTATACATTTTCAACCATTGGGTGTTACACAGGGGCCCTTACAAACTTTTGCCTTTCATCCTACAATATATCTAATTATACTCCTGGACCTGCTCATTCTACTGTGGTATAAAATGAACTGGAGGGCATTATAATGTTATATGTAGTAATATGTACTGGGGCACAATATGAAGTGGAGGCACCATAGTGTGGCATAATATGAACTGGGGGCCCTTTAATGTGGCATAATATGGATTGTGGAAACTGTTTATAGTAATGTGAATGAGACGTACTGTATTGCATAATGTGTGCTGGCAGCCCTGCAATGTGACATACTATGGTCTATAAAATAAACAAGGGAAGTTCTATGGGGGATAATATTAACTAAGGCACTACTATAGTTCAGTAATTAAACTAGGGCACTATTTTGGGGCATACAATGAACAACTGCTGCAGAGAAGCATCGGGTCAGGGGCCCCTTCAAAATGTTACTATGGGGCCCACAAATTTCTTGCTACGCCCCTGGTTATCTCATTGCTACTAGTGCCGTGTGAGTGTACACACATCGGTCGATGGTTTCTTACTGCGAATGCGTATTTGCCACAGTGCACTTGCACAGCAATTGATTTGTTATAGCGGTTGCAAAGAGGAATTACTCGCAGAGTGAGTGATAGGAAGACAGCATTTGGGGGTGGTAACCGGGAGTGGTCGTCCGAACGTGGTTGTATCATGGCTGTTCAGACAGCGTTTTGTGGGCTTGTATAAATTAGCGTTGCGATATTACTTGCTACTGGAGCAGGGGCACCAGAATGTTTTGTGGTTGGGGAGGCATAGTAAAGAATACATTTTGGCACTCCCCCTCGGTTCACACATCCCCCCCCCCCCCCCCCCCCACACACACACACACCCAATTCGCACCCCCTGTGCCGGTAATGTTTATCTCTGCATCCCTGCAGACACTCCTACTTCAAAAAAGCTGCCGCCGGCGCCGCAGCCTGCTACCCCATGACCTGCCCTAGCTGGCTCTACACTCTTCAGGGATGCATTACTGGGAGGAGGCGTGGCCATGTGAGCCTGCTGGGACATCCCACCGCCTCCTCCTAGTATTGCATCAGTGAAGAACTGGCTAGGACAGGACAGGGGGCAGCACGGTGCGGCGCCGGCAGACTTTATAAAGTAACAGTCTCAGCGGGGATCCGGAGGTATGTGCTCCCCCTCGCCAGCACCTGCCCCTCTGACATGTTTGGGTGGGGCATGCTGCCCCCTTGCCCCCCCCCCCCCCCTTCATTCCGCTGCCACTATACTGGAGAGACTTCTGCATCATTGGAGAGCTGCTTAGCCTGCGCACCCTCAGAGGCACACGAGACTCAGCGATATGACCTGATTTGCGACGATGGTACCGATGTAACTGCAATTATATGCCATCGGGCGGAAATGATGCGATAGCAATTGGCATTCTTATGCTCAAGTTAGCTTCTGCATATATTAGTATATATAGTCGGAATTGCGTACGGCACAAGATAGCAACGGCAGCAGCAAGAGCCACGCCTGAATATGATTTTTTGTAGCTGCACAGTTGCTTCTTTATAAAGACTGCTGCTTGGTTCATTAATCTGTGTCTTTAATTATCTAAGATTTCTCACTACACACTCTAGAGCCATTGATTCCTATTTAGTATTAATAGAAAGATGGCGCCCTTTACATCGCAGTGTACCCTCACATCAGAATTGTTGCTATACTAGAACTAGACATAAACATATTGTACAACTGTAAGTTGCTATTAATATTTCAGCCATATTAATTAGTTATATTGGACCGTAGAAGAAAGGACGTTACTTCATTAAGCTAAGAAAAGTAGACAGCAAGGAATTTAACATCGATGATTATCTCAGTCAATGTTGGGTTGCAGAGGCTGAAACACACATTTGCCAACAGCTGATTTTTATATTTTAAATATTAATACATGTGTGTTTAAGCCTTGGACATCAATTTTCAGCAATTTTCAATCGATCAAACTCGACCTTTAGTAAATATGCTCCCAATTGTTAATAAAATATCTAAGAGACAGAATTACACTAAAATATTCTACAAAAAGTTCTCAGGCATTACACAGCCATCTCCATAGATGAATTGTAACATGGGCAGAATACACCTTATTAATTGTGTTCTAATTACCCTTTTCTTCTCCGAATAGCTTGTACATGGGCATTTCCGCCCTATGTCCGAAATCATCAGCTTGGGCGATGAGAGCGTCCTTCACAGCTTTGTACCCAGCAATTACCACCACCTTCTTGGGTCCAAACTGTACAGTAAAGACCTCTCCATATTTCTCAGAAAGCTGCAACACATTACCATTTTCCATTATATCAAATTACGTTTGACAAACACATTCTTCCACATACAGTACAGTGCTGAATATGGTAGTTTACTTTAAACCCCTATTTCATCCTTAGAGATCACATTAGCTTCAAAAGCCCTCTACACACTGGGCGATGTAATCGACCAACGATATATCGCCCAACGATACTATTGATGGACGATTTTGCCTACACACTGGACAATATCGATGGTCGATTTAGATGATATGAGAGTACATTACATCTATATCGTCCAAATTGACTTGCATGTTTAAACAACGATAGATCAAAGATGAACATTCGCGGGGCCGCGCATCGTTCATCATTGATGCATACACACTGGGGGTCATTCCGAGTTGTTCGCTCGTTATTTTTTTCTCGCAACGGAGCGATTAGTCGCTAATGCGCAAGCGCAATGTCCGCAGTGCGACTGCGCCAAGTAAATTTGCTATGCAGTTAGGTATTTTACTCACGGCATTACAAGGTTTTTTCTTCGTTCTGGTGATCGGAGTGTGATTGACAGGAAGTGGGTGTTTCTGGGCGGAAACTGGCCGTTTTATGGGTGTGTGCGAAAAAACGCTACCGTTTCTGAGAAAAACGCGGGAGTGGCTGGAGAAACGGAGGAGTGTCTGGGCGAACGCTGGGTGTGTTTGTGACGTCAAACCAGGAACGAAACTGACTGAACTGATCGCAGATGCCGAGTAAGTGTCGAGCTACTCAGAAACTGCTAAGAAGTGTCTATTCGCAATTCTGCTAATCTTTCGTTCACAATTTTGATAAGCTAAGATTCACTCCCAGTAGGCGGCGGCTTAGCGTGTGCAAAGCTGCTAAAAGCAGCTAGCGAGCGAACAACTCGGAATGACCCCCACTGAGCGATATGAAGGATTTATCATTCATTACTGAACGAGACCGTTCATATCGGCCATACACATCGCCCAGTGTGTAGGGCCCTTAAGTCTGTTTTAACTTGTTGTAGTCGGTCTGTCTGTCTGTGCTTATGTATTCCATAAATAGTGCATACCTGCAGCATGTTACAGCCAAATAATATTGCCTGCCAGAATATCCGTGATTTAACAAATTTGTCTGAACGACAGGTTTTGTAAATTTTCCAGCGTTTTTTGAGTAAATGGTCGAGTGTCATTTGCTTATATCCATTACCACATTTTCATTCCAACCAACCAGATCTGGCAGATGATCTGCCAGATAACTGTATAGTGTATGCCCAGCTTTACAAATAAGAACGTTTGTTTGTTTGTTTGTTTGTTTGTTTGATTGTTTGATTGATTGCGATAAACTCCAAAATAATTGAACCGATTGTGATGCGGTTTTCACTATTGTGTTTGTGTAGCAGAGCCATAAGTAGACTTTTTGGTGCCTGAAAGAGAATTGGCGCGCCCTACCCTGCAGCGTTATGTGTGGTGGCACACTCCGCACATACCTAGTTATGGTCCTGTTGTGTAGGTAATTTTACCAGGCAGGTTTTAACCACTTGCCTGTCATGGTCGCATCAGATGCGACCACACCAGCAAATGTCTTATCTGACCTGGTCGCACAGGATGCGACCAGTCAGATAGAGTGTTTGCAGCAGCAGGGAAGAGAAACTTCTCTCTGTTGCTGCTGTCTGCCTTCATACACCGTCCCCCAGTGTTTGCCGTGCTGCCGATCACTGCTGATCGGTCAGCACGTCAGGACCCCTCACCCAGCGGCTCCAGACAATAGCAGACACTTGGGAAGTGTAAATGAACCCCCCCAGGCTCCCGCTGTGTACCTAGTGGCTATCCCGACTTTCAAAATGAAAGCCGTGATGGTCGCAATGTTACCGATTGTCACGATGGGGGTAATTCCAAGTTGATCGCAGCAGGAATTTTTTTAGCAGTTGGGCAAAACCATGTGCACTGCAGGGGGGGGGGGGGGGCAGATATAACATGTGCAGAGAGAGTTAGATTTGTGTGGGTAATTTTGTTTCTGTGCAGGGTAAATAGTGGCTGCTTTATTTTTACACTGCAATTTAGATTGCAGATTGAACTCACCACACCCAAATCTAACTCTCTCTGCACATGTTATATCTGCCTCCCCTACAGTGCACATGGTTTTGCCCAACTGCTAAAAACTTTCCTGCTGCGATCAACTTGGAATTACCCCCGATGTTCCTATGTTGGTGATCGATGTTCCGATGTTGGGGGGGATTTTTAAAATATCAAAAAAATAAGATTTTACTCACCGGTAAATCTATTTCTCGTAGTCCGTAGTGGATGCTGGGGACTCCGTAAGGACCATGGGGAATAGACGGGCTCCGCAGGAGACTGGGCACTCCAAAGAAAGATTTAGTACTACCTGGTGTGCACTGGCTCCTCCCTCTATGCCCCTCCTCCAGACCTCAGTTAAGAAAACTGTGCCGGAAGAGCTGACATTACAAGGAAAGGATTTTGGAATCCAGGGTAAGACTCATACCAGCCACACCAATCACACCGTATAACTCGTGATAAACTTACCCAGTTAACAGTATGAACAACAAACAAGCATCACTCAACTGATGCCACATAACATAACCCTTTAGTAAGCAATAACTATATACACGTATTGCAGAAAGTCCGCACTTGGGACGGGCGCCCAGCATCCACTACGGACGAGAAATAGATTTACCGGTGAGTAAAATCTTATTTTCTCTAACGTCCTAGTGGATGCTGGGGACTCCGTAAGGACCATGGGGATTATACCATAGCTCCCAAACGGGCGGGAGAGTGCGGATGACTCTGCAGCACCGAATGGGCAAACTCAAGGTCCTCCTCAGCCAGGGTATCAAACTTGTAGAACTTTGCAAATGTGTTTGAACCTGACCAAGTAGCAGCTCGGCAAAGCTGTAATGCCGAGACCCCTCGGGCAGCCGCCCAAGAAGAGCCCACCTTTCTCGTGGAATGGGCTTTCACTGATTTTGGATGCGGCAACCCAGCCGCAGAATGAGCCTGCTGAATCGTGCCACAGATCCAGCGAGCAATAGTTTGCTTTGAAGCAGGAGCACCCAGCTTGTTGGATGCATACAGGACAAACAGCGAGTCAGTCTTCCTGACTCCAGCCGTTCTGGTCACATAAATCTTCAAAGCCCGGACTACGTCAAGCAACTTGGAATCCTCCAAGTCACCAGTAGCCGCAGGCACCACAATAGGTTGGTTCAAATGAAAGGATGACACCACCTTTGGCAGAAATTGCGGACGAGTCCGCAATTCTGCCCTATCCATATGGAAAACCAGATAGGGGCTTTTACATGACAAAGCCGCCAATTCTGACACACGCCTAGCCGAAGCTAAGGCCAACAGCATGACCACTTTCCACGTGAGATACTTTAGCTCCACGGTCTTAAGTGGCTCACACCAGTGGGATTTCAGGAAACTCAACACCACGTTAAGATCCCAAGGTGCCACAGGTGGCACAAAAGGGGGCTAAATATGCAGCACTCCCTTAACAAACGTCTGAACCTCAGGCAGTGAAGCCAGTTCTTTTTGGAAGAAAATGGAAAGGGCCGAAATCTGGACCTTTATGGACCCTAATTTCAGGCCCATAGTCACTCCTGACTGTAGGAAGTGCAGGAATCGACCCAGCTGGAATTCCTCTGTAGGGGCCTTCCTGGCCTCACACCAAGCAACATATTTTCGCCATATACGGTGATAATGCTTTGCTGTCACATCCTTCCTAGCCTTTATCAGCGTAGGAATAACTTCATCCGGAATGCCTTTTTCCGCTAGGATCCGGCGTTCAACCGCCATGCCGTCAAACGCAGCCGCGGTAAGTCTTGGAACAGACAGGGCCCTTGTTGTAACAGGTCCTGTCTGAGAGGCAGAGGCCACGGGTCCTCTGTGAGCATTTCTTGCAATTCCGGGTACTAAGTCCTTCTTGGCCAATCCGGAACAATGAGTATTGTTCTCACTCCTCTTTTTCTTACAATTCTCAGCACCTTTGGTATGAGAGGAAGAGGAGGAAACACATAGACCGACTGGAACACACACGGTGTTACTAGTGCGTCCACAGCTATCGCCTGAGGGTCCCTTGACCTGGCGCAATATCTTTTTAGCTTTTTGTTGAGACGGGACGCCATCATGTCCACCTGTGGCAGTTCCCATCGATTTGCAATCTGCATGAAGACTTCTTGATGAAGTCCCCACTCTCCCGGGTGGAGGTCGTGCCTGCTGAGGAAGTCTGCTTCCCAGTTGTTCACTCCCGGAATGAACACTGCTGACAGTGCTAGTACGTGATTCTCCGCCCAACGAAGAATCCTGGTGGCTTCTGCCATTGCCACCCTGCTTCTTGTGCCGCCCTGGCGGTTTACATGGGCCACTGCCGTGATGTGTCTGACTGAATCAGCACTGGTTGGTTTTGAAGCAGAGGCTCCGCTTGACTCAGGGCGTTGTATACGGCCCTTAGTTCCAGGATATTGATGTGCAGACAAGTCTCCTGACTTGACCACAGCCCCTGGAAGTTTCTGCCTTGAGTGACTGCCCCCCATCCTCGGAGGCTTGCATCCGTGGTCACCAGGACCCAGTCCTGTATGCCGAACCTGCGGCCGTCGAGGAGGTGAGCACTTTGCAGCCACCACAGAAGAGACACCCTGGCCCTGGGGGACAGGGTGATCAGCCGATGCATCTGAAGATCCGGACCACTTGTCCAACAGATCCCACTGAAAGATCCTCGCATGGAACCTGCCGAAGGGAATGGCTTCGTATGACGCCACCATCTTTCCCAGGACACGCGTGCAGTAATGCACCGATGCCTGTTTTGGATTTAGGAGGCCTCTGACCAGAGTCACGAGCTCCTGAGCCTTCTCCTCCGGGAGAAACACCCTTTTCTGGTTTGTGTCCAGAATCATGCCCAGGAAGGGCAGACGCGACGTAGGAATCAGCTGCGACTTTGGAATATTCAGAATCCAGCCGTGCTGTTGCAACACTTCCTGAGAGAGTGCTACGCTGATCAGCAACCGCTCCCTGGACCTCGCCTTTATGAGGAGATCGTCCAAGTATGGGATAATTGTAACCCCTTGCTTCCGAAGGAGCACCATCATTTCCGCCATCACCTTGGTAAATATTCTCGGTGCCGTGGACAGGCCAAACGGCAACGTCTGGAATTGGTAATGACAGTCCTGTACCACAAACCTGAGGTACTCCTGATGAGGTGGATAAATGGGGACATGCAAGTACGCATCCTTGATGTCCAGAGACACCATAAAATCCCCCTCTTCCAGGCTTGCAATGACCGCTCTGAGCGATTCCATTTTGAACTTGAATCTTTTCAGATAAATGTTCAGGGATTTTAAATTCAATATGGGTCTGACCGAACCGTCCGGTTTCGGTACCACAAACATTGTGGAATAGTATCCTCTTCCTTGTTGAAGGAGGGGAACCTTTACCACCACCTGCTGGAGATATAACTTGTGAATTGCCGCTAACACTACTTCCCTTTCTATGGGGGAAACTGGCAGGGCCGATTTGAGGTAACGGTGAGGGGGCATCACTTCGAATTCCAGCTTGTATCCCTGAGACACAATCTGTATAGCCCAGGGATCCACCTGTGAGCGAACCCACTGGTGGCTGAAATTTCGGAGACGCGCCCCCACCGCTCCTGGCTCCTGTGGAGCCCCAGCGTCATGCGGTGGATTTAGTGGAAGCCGGGAAGGACTTCTGTTCCTGGGAACTAGCTGTGTTGTGCAGCTTCTTTCCTCTACCCCTGCCTCTGGCCAGAAAGGACGCACCTCTGACCTTCTTGCTTCTCTGTGATCGAAAGGACTGCATTTGGTAATACGGTGCTTTCTTAGGCTGTGAGGGAATATATGGCAAAAAGTTTGACTTCCCAGCCGTAGCTGTGGAAACTAGGTCCGAGAGACCGTCCCCAAACAATTCCTCACCCTTGTAAGGTAACACCTCCATGTGCCTTTTGGAGTCGGCATCACCTGTCCATTGCCGAGTCCACAGGACCCTTCTGGCAGAAATTGACATTGCATTTATTCTAGAGCCCAGTAGGCAAATGTCCCTCTGGGCATTCCTCATATATAGGACAGCGTCTTTAATATGCCCCAGGGTCAGTAAAATGGTATCCTTGTCTAAGGTATCCATTTCCTCAGACAGATTATCTGTCCACGCTGCTACAGCACTACACATCCAGGCTGACGCAATAGCCGGCCTCAGTATAGTACCTGAGTGTGCATAAACAGACTTCAGGATACTTTCCTGCTTCCTATCTGCAGGATCCTTTAGGGCGGCCATATCCTGTGACGGCAGGGCCACCTTTTTAGATAAGGGTGTCAGAGCTTTATCTACCCTAGGGGAGGATTCCCAGAGCATCCTGTCCGTTGGCGGGAAAGGGTACGCCATAAGCAACCTTTTGGAAATCAGCACTTTCTTATCGGGGGAATCCCACGCTTTTTCACATAATTCATTTAACTCATGTGAAGGGGGAAAAGTCACCTCTTGCTTTTTCTCCCCATACATATATACCCTTTTGTCAGGGACAGGGTTTACCTCTGATATGTGCAATACATCCTTCATTGCTATAATCATGTAGCGGATGGCTTTAGCCATTTTAGGCTGCAACTTTGCCTCATCGTCATCGACACTGGAGTCAGAATCCGTGTCGACATCTGTGTCAACCAACAGGGATAGGGGACGCTTTTGAGACCATGACGGCCTCTGAGCTGCAGAATCAGACACGGGTTGAGACCCTGACTGATTATCCAACCTTTTATGCAAGGAGCTTACATTATCATTTAACACCTTCCACATATCCATCCAATCAGGTGTCGGCGCCGTCGGCGCACTTGTTCTGCCTCCACGTAACCGTCCTCGTCAAACATGTCGACACAAACGTACCGACACACCGCACACACACAGGGAATGCTCTAATTGAGGACAGGACCCCACAAGGCCTTTTGGGGAGACAGAGAGAGAGTATGCCAGCACACACCCCAGCGCTATATAACCCAGGGATTACACAGTAACTTAGTGTTTACCCAGTACTGTAGCTGCTGTTTATGATAATTTTGCGCCTAAATTTATGTGCTCCCTCTCTCTTTTTAACCTTTTTCTACGTTGATACTGCAGGGGAGAGTCTGGGGAGCTTCCTCTCAGCGGAGCTGTGAAGAGAAAATGGCGCTGGTTAGTGCTGAGGAAGAAGGCCCTGCCCCCTCAGTGGCGGGCTTCAGTCCCGGGTCTGTGTAATAAAATGGCGGGGGCTCGTACATATATACAGTGCCCAGCTGTATATATGTGTCTTTTTGCCAAGAAGTATCCTAATTGCTGCCCAGGGCGCCCCCCCCTGCGCCCTGCACCCTACAGTGACCGGAGTGTGTGGGTAGTGTGGGCGCAATGGCGCACAGCTGCAGTGCTGTGCGCTACCTCATGTGAAGACAGGAGTCTTCTGCCGCCGATTTTGATGTCTTCTTGCTTCTGCCGGCTTCTGACTTCTGGCTCTGCGAGGGGGACGGCGGCGCGGCTCCGGGAACGGACGACAAGGTCAGGTCCTGTGTTCGATCCCTTTGGAGCTAATGGTGTCCAGTAGCCTAAGAAGCGCAACCTAGCCGCAGTTAGTAGGTTTGCTTCTCTCCCCTCAGTCCCACGTAGCAGAGAGTCTGTTGCCAGCAGAAGCTCTCTGAAAATAAAAAAACCTAACTAAAATACTTTCTTATTAGCAAGCTCAGGAGAGCTCACTTCAAGCACCCAGCTCTGGCCGGGCACAGATTCTAACTGAGGTCTGGAGGAGGGGCATAGAGGGAGGAGCCAGTGCACACCAGGTAGTACTAAATCTTTCTTTGGAGTGCCCAGTCTCCTGCGGAGCCCGTCTATTCCCCATGGTCCTTACGGAGTCCCCAGCATCCACTAGGACGTTAGAGAAATTATATATATTTTATTATATATTTTAACTAATATGATTATGAATAAGGTTAAATACACATTCTAGAACTAATTCACTCGTAAAAAAAAACAAACATTTTCTGAGCGGTTTTTTGGAAAATAATTTGTCGGTTAAGTGGTTGAGGCTAGGTATCATAAAAAATGGGAATTAGGGGGCTGTGGGCGGGGCTCGGCTGGGAGGGGTCTCCTGCACTAACCAGTTAGTTATTGTTGGGATTTCACAATGTCTAGGAGAAAATATTCACCTATTCGTGACAGTGCTGTGAGTAACAGGTCATGCATTGTAAGAAGAAATAAGGATTGCTCAGAGAGTGCATCGCCTCTTAGAAGACCAACTCGCAATCAATACCTTTTCACCCCTACCAAAATCCGAAAACCCTAGGTAACCAACTTCCATTAACTATGACTTCAACCCGAGTGGAGCCGGATACTGCAGCTAATTCTTATTATGTGGAAAATCTCCAGTCGTCTCATTCTTACAAAGGTCTTCTTATCATTTTATTGTAATTGTTAGTCATTGGTAGCAGGATATTCAGCAACGTTTAAAACCTTTTTCTGTGGAATCTTTGCAGTTGTAGCAGATTCCATCAGTGGTTAAAGTGGTCCGGAACGGGGCGGAACTGCGTTCCGTCACCTCTAATTGCAGGCGGAAGCAGTTCCGCCTGCGCCCACCCACAGCATCAGGTCCCTGCTGCATTGTAAAGGTGGCAGCGGCCGCCAGTCAATCCTGGCTGGCGGACCGGCTGCAGCACCAATTAAAAGAAGGGGCGGCTTTTTTAAAATCTGGCGTGAGCCAATAACGGCTCGCAGACCGCCAGCCAATGAGAAGCTGGCAGTCCGGGAGCCGTGAATGGTGCACAATCGGTGCCAGATTGTCACTGGAGAGCAATGAAGGGGGCACCTTCTTCGTTGCCTCCGACACTGTGGCTGTCCGGCTGCAGCTCTCATCTCCCGCATGACACCCCGGCTCCCATCCCCTGAGAAGTGACATCAGAGCTGGCCGGCTTCCGCCCCACAGTACAGCTGCCCGGCTCCCGCACCACAGCACAGCTGCCCGGCTTCGGCTCCTGCCCCACAGCGCCGCTGTCCAGCTCCTGCATGCAGACACCAAGGCTCCTGCATGCTGACACCGAGCCAGGTGAGAAGAGGTAACTGATGGAGGAAAGTGTCAGGGTAGGGACAGTGTGTGTGTCAATGTGGCTGTGTGTTCGTGTGTGTACGTATGTGTGTATTTGTATAGATGTGTATGTGGCTATGTGTGTGTATATATGTGGCTATGTGTGTATAAGTGGTATAATGTGTGTGTGTATATGCTGTGTGTATATCTGGTTGGGTGTATATTTGTATATATGTGAGTGTGTATGTATATGTGGCTGTGAGTGTATACCTTGACTGGGCCGAGGGGGGGGGGCAATATAAACTTTTTCGCCTCCGGGCATCTGGTAATAACTTACGCCCCTTGCTGGAGACCAACACGTTACACAGTTATAAAATTTTGTGTGGCCATGCCCCTTCCTTGTGATGCCACACCCCTCTCTGTGGCACGCGCGCCGCTAACCAGTAGCAGTCGTGGGGGAGGTGAGTTCCCCCACTTCTCCAGGATCACTTTAAGCCCTGGATTTGCGCATATATTAATTACCAGCTGCAGCTGCAAAGTACAACATTTATGAACGCATGGAGCATTCAGCTTTATCTTAGGGAAAGGGCCCATCACTAAGGGGTGTATTCAATTCATGTCGGATCCTTTCCAACGGAAAGGATCTGACATGTGAGTATTCAATGCCTGGCCAAACCCAACAGGTTTGTCCCGTTCCCGACATCAAACACCTGTGATACCTATCTCTAACCATAGACACCCGTCAACCCTGGGGTGTTACACATGCTCATGCTTAACTGTTGAACAACATCTTTGCAGCTTCATAAATGACTTACAGTATTATACTTATGCACATGAGCAATTCATTCTGTCTGACAAATTGTGGCGTTAGGGTCTCTTATCACTGTATTAAGCTACAATAAAGAATTGTCACGTACATATCACCAGAAAGGAGCTTTTCATGGTAAATAGGTCCTTATATCTTTTAACTGGATTACTTGCATTTAACATTTAGGGTCTATTGGGGTCATTCTGACCTTATCGCTTGCTGCAGTTTATCGCAGCACAGCGATCAGGTCAGTACTGCGCATGCGCCGGCACTGCAGTGCGCCGGCGCATAGCTGACAGCCGACGGCTGTCGTTGCCTAGCGATCGCTTCTGCCTCATTGACAGGCAGAGGGGGTCGCTTGGCGGGAGGGGGCGGCACGGCGGCGTTTTGTGGCCGTGGTCCGCCCAATGCAGGCGTGGCCGTACCGTGCGGGGGGCGGGCTGCAGCGGTTGCGTGACATCACACTCAGCTGCTGAAAGCCGGGCAGCAACGAGTAACTCCTGGCCAGCGCTCAAAAGCTGCGCTGGCCAGAAGCTACTCTTGAAGTACAAAAGCATCACCGCTGTGCGATGCTTTTGTACTTCAGCGACGGGGCAGGGACTGACATGCGGGGCGGGCTAGTCCTGTGCTGGGCGTCCCCCCACAAGTCAGTGTGGATGATCGTAGCTGTACTAAATTTAGCACAGCTACGATCAACTCGGAATGACCCCCTATGTTTATTAGTGTACTACATTCAGTACACCTTGGGGTATATTTACAAAGATTCGTGTTTTGGCCGTTTTGAAGGGTGTTTGAACTCGAATGGTATCGGGTGCATTTTACTGCAACTTTTTGAATCCTGATACGATCATTCACTAAGCTGCCGAGTTTTGCACAAACTTTTTTTCCGATGTCGATGTGATTCGTAATATCAGGCAGTGTTTTACGGGAGTGATGAGTAAAACACTGCCTGACAAAACACAAGGAATCCCGGCCGGATCCATGAGATCCGTGCAGGGCTTCATTGTGTACCTTAAAAAGTTGATTAAAGTCTTAAATAATCTGAAAAAAATTGCGTGGGTTCCCCCCTCCTAAGCACAACCAGCTTCAGGCTCTTTGAGCCGGTCCTGGTTGAAAAAATATGGTGAAAAAATGACAGGGGTTCCCCCATATTTAATCAACCAGCACCGGGCTCTGCGCCTGGTCCTGGTTCCAAAAATACGGCGGACAAAAAGCGTAGGGGTCGCCCGTATTTTTGAAACCAGCACCGGGCTCCACTAGCCAGGTACATAATGCCACAGCCGGGGGACACTTTTATACTGGTCCCTGCGGCCCTGGCATTACATACCCAACTAGTCACCCCTGGCCGGGGTACCCTGGAGGATTGGGAACCCCTTAAATCAAGGGGTCCCCCCCCTCCAGCCACCCAAGGGCCAGGGGTGAAGCCCGAGGCTGTCCCCCCCATCCAAGGGCGGCGGATGGGGGGCTGATAGCCTTTTTAAAAAATGTGAATATTGTTTTTAGTACCAGTACTACAAGTCCCAGCAAGCCTCCCCCGCAAGCTGGTACTTGGAGAACCACAAGAAAACCGGGCCCGCTGGTACCTGTAGTACTACTACTAAAAAAATACCCCAAAAAAAACAGGACACACACACCGTGAAAGTATAATTTTATTACATACATGCACACCTCCATACATACATACTTACCTATGTTCCCACGAGGCTCGGTCCTCTTCTCCATGTAGAATCCTTGGGGTACCTGTGAAAAAAATTATACTCACATAATCCAGTGTATAATCAGTGCGTGGTCGGGTTTCGTTTTATTATTTTGCCAAGTACGTGGATTATACAAAGGTCTGATTCTACACTGGATTATGTGAGTATAATTTTTTCACAGGTACCCGAAGGATTCTACATGGAGAAGAGGACCGAGCCTCGTGGGAACATAGGTAAGTATGTATGTATGGAGGTGTGCATGTATGTAATAAAATTATACTTTCAGGGTGTGTGTGTCCTGTTTTTTGGGGGGTATTTTTTTAGTAGTAGTACTACAGGTACCAGCGGGCCCGGTTTTCCACCGCATGCTGGTACTTGTGGTTCTCCAAGTACCAGCTTGCGGGGGAGGCTTGCTGGGACTTGTAGTACTGCTACTAAAAACAATATTCACATTTTTTTTAAAGGCTATCAGCCCCCCATCCGCCGCCCTTGGATGGGGGGACAGCCTCGGGCTTCACCCCTGGCCCTTGGGTGGCTGGAGGTGGGGACCCCTTGATTTAAGGGGTTCCCACTCCTCCAGGGTACCGTGCCAGGGGTGACTAGTTGGGTATGTAATGCCAGGGCCGCAGGGACCAGTATAAAAGTGTCCCCCGGCTGTGGCACTATGTACCTGGCTAGTGGAGCCCGGTGCTGGTTTCAAAAATACGGGGGACCCCTACGCTTTTTGTCCCCCGTATTTTTGGAACCAGGACCAGGCGCAGAGCCCGGTGCTGGTTGATTAAATATGGGGGAACCCCTGTCATTTTTCCCCCCATATTTTTTCAACCAGGACCGGCTCAAAGAGCCCGAGGCTGGTTATGCTTAGGAGGGGGGACCCCACGCAATTTTTTTTACAGTTTTTACACTAAACAGACCCTTTCCCATAGATAACCATGCACAGATCTCACTGATCCGTGCATGGTTATCCAAACTCGACTGGAAAAAGCAGGTCTTTTTTTTTGCTGCTTTTTTTAATGAATCGAAAAAAAACAGACCCGCACTTGAGCACTCAAAAACTAACACCCAAATACGAATGAATAGTGAATGCCCGTATTGTATGAAATAACAGCCGTGTTTGACCGATGGTCTAAACAGTGGCTGATGATATATGAATAGGCGCGCTACACCCCACACAAACAGCACAAAAAGCCTCTTAGAAGTAACACCTAACTTCAAGCAAATATGGAAAAAACAATGTAGAGACTTCAATAGGCGTTATGTGAGGTTACATATACACAAAAGAAAGTCAGTCAATTCCACCAAAGTGGATGTAATCTTCCCTCAGATGTCTCTTTGGGTGATACAGACAGTCCCCAAGGTTCTTGATTCCTTTACTCCTTCTAGATAGACTCCCTTTGGCAGTTATTCGGAATATACCCAAAAAGGAAAAAAAAACAATAATAGTGTAATCCTGTAGGGTTTAGTGATATGGGGATGGTTTAAAGTTGCACTTACATTTCAGAAAATGAGTGAAGGCATATATCTCACTCAATAGTGAGTAGTTTCCAAGATAAGGATAATTTCTTTCCTTCTTCTGAAGATAGATCTCTATTGGACAATCCTCCAAAGCAGTACCACCAAATGAAAAAAAACATATAATGGTGCAAATAACGTCTTTTTTTAAAAACAATGATATCTTTAATAAATAACACTCACATTTTAACAAACAAATACAGGCATATCTACCCAACATCTGGGTCCAGGAGTTAGAAATCAAGCAGCAGGTTATCCTCACAGATGGAAAAGTGCACGTGCAGTGATAGAGAACCAGCCTCCTCAAAACAACCCCGGGTCCACAGTATGTAAACAGCAGCTTAACGCGTTTCGAACCCTAAAAGATTCTTCCTCAGAAGCATACTGTCAATCCATCCTGAGCCTCCTAATATACTATGTCTAATTGATACTCCTCCCCTTCCTTCCAGCGAGGTTTCCCGCACTTTTTTCAAACAAAACTGGTCTAAAGATGTCATATCCACCGGAAGTGATGTAAGTTTAATAGTGAACCACAGTTTAACACATAATTTCACCTGTTTGTATCATCAAGCAGGTTACCCTCTCTATGTATAACAAGACTATTAGTGTTTAAACTGAAAAATACTTCCGATCCTGGCCGCGATACACCCGGAACCCGGAAGTCATCGCGATCCTTTCCGTGCGCTTGCGTTCCACATGCGGTTCACCCGCTATTCCGGAAGCAAAGCGCCATGTTTCATAATCAAACAGCGCCACAGATCATAATCGCGACACAACCGGAAACCGGAAGCCATCGTGATTTAAACTGTGCGTTCCACATGCGGTTCACATCATTTCCAGAAATATAACGTTATATCTCAAATCTAGTGTTTGCATTCCATATGCGGTTCATGTTACTTCCGCAAACATATTAAACCATTCGAATAATATACAATTCATGGCATACCAGCGCTGCTTTTACAAAAATCTACCAAACAATATCAAAGGAGGATATAAAAAATATAAAATGTAAATATAAGACAATTAATCCTTTAAAAAACACTTGAGCTCAAAATCTCCATTCAATCCTTTTGGGACCAAAGTTTTTAGGGTATGTATCCATTTCATCTCCCTCTTTGAGAGTCTAACTTCAACATCCCTAGTTCTCCATCTAGGGAGAATTTGTTCAATTGCCCAAAATGCCTTTAGTCCCGGTTCCTTACAATTATGAGTGGATTTAAAATGAGAAGATACTGTATGGGAGTCTAAGCCTTTCCTTATATTATATATATGTTCTGCTAAACGCACTTTCAAATTTCTCCCAGTTTTTCCAATATATATAAAATCGCATTTACATTGGAGGGCATAAATCACATTTTTTTGAATCACACGTGATGAATTCCTTAATCTTATAAGTTTTTTCATTTACTGTAAATTCTTTCAGTTTCCTTTCTCCTTTCATTGAGCGGCACATCAAACACCGCAACGATGGAAACCCTGATTGCGTGAACTAGTTCGCTTATTTTCATCTAAGGAGCTCTTAACCAAGCTATTTTTCAAGGAGGGGGCCTTCCTATAAATTGTTATGCACACCAGTGCCAGCAGGAATGTACTGGTGTCTGAACGGAGAGGGATGCAAAACAAATGAACTCACAGACAGACTGGGGAATATGACATTACATACACAGAAGGTGATAGGGTAACAAAATAAACACAAAGTGAACAGAAAAGCCCAAGGCTAAGAAACTGGGTGTCTCCCTAGTATTAGGAATGCTCAGATGGAAAGAAGCGAGATGTTGTGATTTAATACGTAGAGAACCTGAAATGCTGTTGCTAAGGGCAACAGCAAAACCCTAAAGGGTTACCAACGGGTGTGGCAGTAAACTCCTTGGTCAGAGATGGAATAATAGACACAAGGAGAGTCTCCACAATCCTAGTCTTCACTTGCAGTGCGCTGGTTCAGCTTACTGCCACTAAACTGACACCTGAACACCTTGCACAGTGAGAAAGGATTTTGGCAGGCAAGTCTGAGAATACAGCCGCAAACTTGCTAGGTTCACAGAGTAGCAAAAGAACCCCAGCAGGTTAAACGACTGACTCCAGTCTTACTGCTAGGTCTGGATTGGCAGAGTGTAATACCAAATCCCAAGGCCTATTTGCAGTAAGCAACAAACAAATACAAAGTTTACACAGTACTAGCTAGCTTTCAGGAACTGACTAACCAACAAAGATTCAGCAGCATCTGCCTAACCTGAGAAGAGGGTTTATATAGCAGGTGCTGTCCACGCCCCACTCAGACCTCACAGACTGTGAGCACAAAAACCAGCACCGGATCCCCTGCCGTGCACAGAGCCTGTAACCACTGCACAGCAAAAGACCCGAACCGGAGTATCATCTACGCTCAGGTTACTCCGCTAGCACTTGTCTCCCGGTTGCCATGACGACGTGGCAGCACAGAGCAGGAGACCCTAACAGTACCCCCCCTCTGACGAGGGGTCAAAGAACCCCTACCACCGGGTTTATCGGGGAACTGCGAGAAGAAAGAGCGTAACAGTCTGGGGGCATGAAGATCACAACTGCGCACCCACGACCGCTCCTCCGGGCCATACCCCTTCCAGTGCACCAAAAATGACAGCCGACCCCGAACCATCTTGGAGTCAAGAATCCTTTCAACAACAAACTCCCTCTGGCCGCGTATCAGAAGAGGGGAAGGTCTTCCACTGGAAGAAGGATTACTAATCGCCCGTTTTAAAAGGGAACAATGAAATGTTTTATTGATACCCAAAGAACGGGGTAGATCTAACTGAAATGCCACCGGATTGATAACCCTAGTGATCTTATAAGGACCGATGAACCAGGGGCCTAACTTATGAGATGGCTGTCTCAACTTCAAATTCTTGGTAGACAACCAGACGAAGTCTCCTAATTTGAAGCTGCAGGGTCTCTTCCGCTTATCAAAAACCCTTTTGGTCACTAATGACACAGACACAAGGGCTTTCTTCACTTTCCTCCAAATACCTCTAAGGACCGAAACCACAGAGGAACCACCAGGCGTGGAGTCCAGGGGGTCAAAAGAATTGGCCTTAGGATGATGCCCATACACACAAAGGAAGGGAGAGATCTCTGTAGCAGAGTGAGCCGCGTTGTTATAGGCAAACTCCGCCATGGACAGATGAGCAACCCAGTCAGTCTGACACTTGGAGACATAACACCTGAGGAACTGCTCCAAGGACTGGTTCACCCTTTCAGTCTGCCCATTAGACTGCGGATGGTAGCCTGACGACAAGCTGACAGAAATCTGGAGATCGGAACAAAATGCCCTCCAGAATTTGGCCACAAACTGGGATCCGCGGTCAGAGACCACATCAAGTGGCAACCCGTGGAGGCGCACAACATGCAGCATAAATAATTCAGACAGGCGTCTGGCCGATGGCAGCCCAACCAATGGAACGAAGTCCGCCATCTTCGAAAACCTGTCAACGACAATCCAGATGGCTGTCATCCCCGAGGATTTGGGCAAGTCCACCACAAAATCCATTGAAATGTGGGTCCATGGCTTAGATGGAATAGAGAGTGGATGTAATGGGCCAACAGGAACCCCTCTAGGAGTCTTATTTCGGGCACAGATGTCACATGCCCGAACCCACTGATCCACATCCCTAGCCACCGAGGGCCACCACAACGCCCTAGATAGCAACTCCCGAGTTCTGGCAATACCCGGGTGACCTGCCGACTTCTTGGCATGGAATTCCAGGAACACTCGCTGTCTTAACCTAGGAGGCACAAACAAAAGACCTACCGGAAGGTCTGGAGGAGCCTGCTCCTCTGCTCTAAGGACTAATGACAAGAGGTCCTGGGTAATGCCCACTTTAATACATGATGGGGACACAATGGGCAATGGCTCCTCGGTGGTCTCCTGGATTGGAGCAAAACTCAGCGAGAGCGCATCAGCCTTGATGTTTTTTGACCCAGGGCGATATGTTATCAAAAAATTAAAGCGAGCAAAAAACAAAGCCCATCGTGCCTGCCTGGCATTGAGGCGCTTCGCTGACTCTAAATATGCCAATTCTTATGGTCGGTGAGAATTGAGACCACAAACTTAGCCCCCTCAAGCCAGTGTCTCCACTTCTCGAGTGCATCCTTAATAGCCAACAATTCCCGGTTACCCACGTCATAATTCATCTCGGCAGGCGAAAATTTACGGGAAAAGTAAGCACAGGGATTAAGGCGATTATCAGACACCCCCATCTGAGAGAGCACTGCCCCAATACCCATCTCAGAGGCATCCACCTCCACCACAAAAGGACGCTCTGGATCTGGGTGTCGCAGCACCTTGGCCGAGACAAATGCCCTTTTGAGACGGGCAAAAGCCGCTTTGGCCTCACAAGACCAGTGAGCAACATCCGCCCCTTTCTTAGTGAGTGCCACCAAGGGCGCCACTATAGACAAAAATCCAGCGATAAATCGTCTATAAAAATTTGCAAAGCCCAGAAAACGCTGAAGCGCCTTCAAACTAGTGGGCTGCACCCAATCCAGGACTGCCTGTACCTTGGAACCCTCCATTTGGAAACCTTCTGGAGAGATAATATATCCTAGAAAAGCGATTTGCTGAACTTCAAATTCGCACTTCTCCAGCTTCGCCCCAAGCCGGTGGTCTCTGAGTTTCTGGAGGACTAAGCGTACATGCTTCCGATGTTCCTCCAGGGAATGGGAGAAGATTAGGATGTCATCTAAGTATACAACTAAGAATCTATCCAAATATTCCCTGAGCACATCGTTCATGAAGTCCTGGAAGACTGCCGGGGCATTACAGAGCCCAAAAGGCATCACCAAATATTCATAATGCCCTGAGTGGGTATTAAAGGCAGTCTTCCATTCATCCCCCTCTCTTATTCGGATTAGATTGTACGCACCGCGTAGGTCAATCTTAGAAAAAATGGTGGCAGTACGAAGCTGGTCAAACAAGACCGAAATGAGAGGCAGTGGGTATGAGTTTTTAATCGTGATACGGTTCAATTCCCTGAAGTCGATGCAGGGTCGCAACGAACCGTCCTTTTTACCCACGAAGAAGAACCCCAACCCAACTGGAGACTGTGAAGGTCTGATAAATCCCTTAGCCAAGTTCTCCTGAATGTACTCTGCCATAGCCTGAGTCTCAGGACGTGACAGGGAGTACAACCTGCTCTTGGGAAGCTTAGCATTCGGCAACAAATTAATGGCACAGTCATAGGGGCGATGGGGAGGTAGTACCTCTGCAACTCTTTTGGAGAACACGTCCGCAAATTCTGCATAACATCCTGGCAATCCTGGCAAACTTAGCTGCGAAAGCCTGACTGGAAGGCTCAAGCAACTCCTGAAACAATCAGTACCCCAACTAAGAATCTCCCCAGAGACCCAGTCAAATTGAGGATTGTGGGCCCTTAACCAGGGTAACCCCAACACCAATGGGGCAAAAGTACAGACAGTCACAAAAAAGGACAATTTTTCAGAGTGTGTGGCTCAAATAAACAAAGAAATCTGGCTAGTGCAAGAGGTAATTTTACCCTGGGATAATGGTTCCCCGTTTAACCCACAAATCTCAATTTCCGATGCCAAGGGTACTAAGGGAACAGAGTGTTTCAGGGCGAATTGGCGGTCCATAAAAACCCCGTCGGCCCCACTGTCCACAAAGGCCTCAGTCTTGACAGTTTGACCGAGGATCTTCAAGGTCACCGGAATGATAAAAGTCTTCTTGGGAAATTCTGACTTCTGGCCTGACAGGATATTTCCCATCACCCTCAGGCCCTGAAGTTTTCCGGCTTTTCTGGGCATGATACTACCACATGACCTTTATTCCCACAGTACAAACATAACCCCTGCTGTCTCCTCCGCGTCTTCTCACGCGAGGAGAGGCGGGTAGCCCCAATCTGCATAGGCTCCTCGGAAAATTCCTCAGAGTCTGAGGTTCCCTTGGGAAAGAAGGAAACCTTGGTCTCCCTTTCAAGCCTGCACTCTCTCAGCCGTCTATCCACCCGAATGGATAACTGCATGAGCTGATCCAAGCTATCAGGCAAGGGATATTGTACCAGTTGGTCTTTTAACTGGTTAGAAAGACCTCTTCGGTACTGGTGTCTCAGGGCTGGGTCATTCCACTGGGTATCATGGGCCAACCTCCGAAACTCCGTACAATAAACCTCAACTGGCCTTCGCCCTTGCTTAAGGATCGAAATCTGAGCCTCGGCTGAGGCCGTCTTGTCAGGGTCATCATACAACATGCCCAGTGCCGTAAAAAAAGCATCAACACTTTTAAGCGACGGACAGTCAGGCTGCAACCCATATGCCCAGACCTGTGGGTCTCCTTGTAGCAAGGAAATCACTATGCTCAACCGCTGAATCTCCGACCCAGAAGACTGAGGCCTAAGCTGGAAATATAGCTTGCAGCTCTCCTTGAAACAAAAGAACTGCGAGCGATCTCCAGAAAAACGATCCGGGAGATTTACTTTCGGCTCCTTAACCCCTGAAGGTACTGCTGCTGCGGGAGCTCCGCCAGCGGCCTGCGAGGTGTGCATTTTAATGGACAAATTATTAAATTGTCTAGTCAGGACCTGCACCTGATCGACCACCTGTTGCAAAGTATTTTGAGGGGTATGCTCCATATTCCCACAAACTTTCAACAGGAGTATTAGGCTGCTGAATATGTTTTGCACACCAGTGCCAGCAGGAATGTACTGGTGTCTGAACGGAGAGGGATGCAAAACAAATGAACTCACAGACAGACTGGGGAATATGACATGACATACACAGAAGGTGATAGGGTAACAAAATAAACACAAAGTGAACAGAGAAGCCCAAGGCTAAGAAACTGGGTGTCTCCCTAGTATTAGGAATGCTCAGATGGAAAGAAGCGAGATGTTGTGATTTAATACGTAGAGAACCCGAAATGCTGTTGCTAAGGGCAACAGCAAAACCCTAAAGGGTTACCAACGGGTGTGGCAGTAAACTCCTTGGTCAGAGATGGAATAATAGACACTAGGAGAGTCTCCACAATCCTAGTCTTCACTTGCAGTGCACTGGTTCAGCTTACTGCCACTAAACTGACACCTGAACACCTTGCACAGTGAGAAAGGATTTTGGCAGGCAAGTCTGAGAATACAGCCGCAAACTTGCTAGGTTCACAGAGTAGCAAAAGAACCCCAGCAGGTTAAACGACTACTCCAGTCTTACTGCTAGGTCTGGATTGGCAGAGTGTAATACCAAATCCCAAGGCCTATTTGCAGTAAGCAACAAACAAATACAAAGTTTACACAGTACTAGCTAGCTTTCAGGAACTGACTAACCAACAAAGATTCAGCAGCATCTGCCTAACCTGAGAAGAGGGTTTATATAGCAGGTGCTGTCCACGCCCCACTCAGACCTCACAGACTGTGAGCACAAAAACCAGCACCGTATCCCCTGCCGTGCACAGAGCCTGTAACCACTGCACAGCAAAAGACCCGAACCGGAGTATCAGCTACGCTCAGGTTACTCCGCTAGCACTTGTCTCCCGGTTGCCATGACGACGTGGCAGCACAGAGCAGGAGACCCTAACATAAATAAATGTAGGTTTCTCTGGAAGTATAGCTCCCAGAGTTGGATCTTTCTTTAATATGTGCCAATTCTTTTTAAAAATATGTTCAATTTCCTTATGTTGAACATTGAATCGACTTAAAAAAGCCCATTCTTGACATGTGTTGGCTTTTGCTCCCTTCTCTTTTTCTATCAGCAAAGAATTTCTTTCCACTTTGGTTAGTCTCTCTTTAGCTTTTTGCAAGGTTTCATTTGTATACCCCTTACTTCTAAAGTGATTTGACATCTCATCAATCTGCTTATTACAAACAGCTATCTCTGAACAATTCCTTTTTGCTCTCACGAATTAGTAATAGGAAATGCCCTCAAGCCAATTCCTGTGATGCAGACTATTTCTCTCAATATAAGAGTTTAAGTCCGTAGATTTTCTAAAAATCTTTGTTTGTATTTGATTATCTTTAATATAAATGAATAAGTCCAGAAATGCAATCTCTACCTTACTACTGGTAAAAGTTAGATGAATTTTAAAAGGGTTCTCATTAAGTCCCATACAGTATTTTTCAAGTGACTCCTCCGATCCACACCATATAAAAAAGACATCATCTATGAATCTTAGCCAGGACACCAGAGACGCCCCGAGCACGCCACCCCTCCAGACCTCCAACTCCTCCCAATAGGCCATGAAGAGGTTGGCGTAACTCGGAGCGAATCTGGTGCCGAGTTACGCCAACCTCTTCATGGCCTATTGGGAGGAGTTGGAGGTCTGGAGGGGTGGCGTGCTCGGGGCGTCTCTGGTGTCCTGGCTAAGATTCATAGATGATGTCTTTTTTATATGGTGTGGATCGGAGGAGTCACTTGAAAAATACTGTATGGGACTTAATGAGAACCCTTTTAAAATTCATCTAACTTTTACCAGTAGTAAGGTAGAGATTGCATTTCTGGACTTATTAATTTATATTAAAGATAATCAAATACAAACAAAGATTTTTAGAAAATCTACGGACTCAAACTCTTATATTGAGAGAAATAGTCTGCATCACAGGAATTGGCTTGAGGGCATTCCCTATGGCCAATTCGTGAGAGCAAAAAGGAATTGTTCAGAGATAGCTGTTTGTAATAAGCAGATTGATGAGATGTCAAATCGCTTTAGAAGTAAGGGGTATACAAATGAAACCTTGCAAAAAGCTAAAGAGAGACTAACCAAAGTGGAAAGAAATTCTTTGCTGATAGAAAAAGAGAAGGGAGCAAAAGCCAACACATGTCAAGAATGGGCTTTTTTAAGTCGATTCAATGTTCAACATAAGGAAATTGAACATATTTTTTAAAAGAATTGGCACATATTAAAGAAAGATCCAACTCTGGGAGCTATACTTCCAGAGAAACCTACATTTATTTATAGGAAAGCCCCCTCCTTGAAAAATAGCTTGGTTAAGAGCTCCTTAGATGAAAATAAGCGAACTAGTTCACGCAATCAGGGTTTCCATCGTTGCGGCATGTGTTTGATGTGCCGCTCAGTGAAAGGAGAAAGGAAACTGAAAGAATTTACAGTAAATGAAAAAACTCATAAGATTAAGGAATTCATCACGTGTGATTCAAAAAATGTGATTTATGCCCTCCAATGTAAATGCGATTTTATATATATTGGAAAAACTGGGAGAAATTTGAAAGTGCGTTTAGCAGAACATATATATAATATAAGGAAAGGCTTAGACTCCCATACAGTATCTTCTCATTTTAAATCCACTCATAATTGTAAGGAACCGGGACTAAAGGCATTTTGGGCAATTAAACAAATTCTCCCTAGATGGAGAACTAGGGATGTTGAAGTTAGACTCTCAAAGAGGGAGATTAAATGGATACATACCCTAAAAACTTTGGTCCCAAAAGGATTGAATGGAGATTTTGAGCTCAAGTGTTTTTTAAAGGATTAATTGTCTTATATTTACATTTTATATTTTTTATATCCTCCTTTGATATTGTTTGGTAGATTTTTGTAAAAGCAGCGCTGGTATGCCATGAATTGTATATTATTCGAATGGTTTAATATGTTTGCGGAAGTAACATGAACCGCATATGGAATGCAAACACTAGATTTGAGATATAACGTTATATTTCCGGAAATGATGTGAACCGCATGTGGAACGCACAGTTTAAATCACGACGGCTTCCGGTTTCCGGTTGTGTCGCGATTATGATCTGTGGCGCTGTTTGATTATGAAACATGGCGCTTTGCTTCCGGAATAGCGGGTGAACCGCATGTGGAACGCAAGCGCACGGAAAGGATCGCGATGACTTCCGGGTTCCGGGTGTATCGCGGCCAGGATCGGAAGTATTTTTCAGTTTAAACACTAATAGTCTTGTTATACATAGAGAGGGTAACCTGCTTGATGATACAAACAGGTGAAATTATGTGTTAAACTGTGGTTCACTATTAAACTTACATCACTTCCGGTGGATATGACATCTTTAGACCAGTTTTGTTTGAAAAAAGTGCGGGAAACCACGCTGGAAGGAAGGGGAGGAGTATCAATTAGACATAGTATATTAGGAGGCTCAGGATGGATTGACAGTATGCTTCTGAGGAAGAACCTTTTAGGGTTCGAAACGCGTTAAGCTGCTGTTTACATACTGTGGACCCGGGGTTGTTTTGAGGAGGCTGGTTCTCTATCACTGCACGTGCACTTTTCCATCTGTGATGTGAGGATAACCTGCTGCTTGATTTCTAACTCCTGGACCCAGATGTTGGGTAGATATGCCTGTATTTGTTTGTTAAAATGTGAGTGTTATTTATTAAAGATATCGTTGTTTTTAAAAAAAGACGTTATTTGCACCATTATATGTTTTTTTCATTTGGTGGTACTGCTTTGGAGGATTGTCCAATAGAGATCTATCTTCAGAAGAAGGAAAGAAATTATCCTTATCTTGGAAACTACTCACTATTGAGTGAGATATATGCCTTCACTCATTTTCTGAAATGTAAGTGCAACTTTAAACCATCCCCATATCACTAAACCCTACAGGATTACACTATTATTGTTTTTTTCTCTAACGTCCTAAGTGGATGCTGGGGACTCCGTAAGGACCATGGGGAATAGCGGCTCCGCAGGAGACTGGGCACATCTAAAGAAAGCTTTAGGACTAACTGGTGTGCACTGGCTCCTCCCCCTATGACCCTCCTCCAAGCCTCAGTTAGATTTCTGTGCCCGACGAGAAGGGTGCACACTAGGGGCTCTCCTGAGCTTCTTAGTGAAAGTTTTAGTTTAGGTTTGTTATTTTCAGTGAGACCTGCTGGCAACAGGCTCACTGCATCGAGGGACTAAGGGGAGAAGAAGCGAACTCACCTAAGTGGATTGGGCTTCTTGGCTACTGGACATTAGCTCCAGAGGGACGATCACAGGCCCAGCCTGGATGGGTCCCGGAGCCGCGCCGCCGGCCCCCTTACAGAGCCAGAAGAGCGAAGAGGTCCGGAAAAATCGGCGGCAGAAGACGTTCCTGTCTTCAATAAGGTAGCGCACAGCACTGCAGCTGTGCGCCATTGCTCTCAGCACACTTCATACTCCGGTCACTGAGGGTGCAGGGCGCTGGGGGGGGCGCCCTGAGACGCAATAAAACAGGATAAAAATACCTTACATGGCAAAAAATGCATCACATATAGCTCCTGGGCTATATGGATGCATTTAACCCCTGCCAGAATATACAGAAAAACGGGAGATAAGGCCGCCGAAAAGGGGGCGGAGCCTATCTCCTCAGCACACTGGCGCCATTTTCCCTCACAGCTCAGTTGGAGGGAAGCTCCCTGGCTCTTCCCTGCAGTCACTACACTACAGAAAGGGTTAAAAAAAAGAGAGGGGGGCACTAATTAGGCGCAGTATTAAAACATACAGCAGCTATAAGGGGAAAAACACTTATATAAGGTTATCCCTGTATATATATATATAGCGCTCTGGTGTGTGCTGGCATACTCTCCCTCTGTCTCCCCAAAGGGCTAGTGGGGTCCTGTCCTCTATCAGAGCATTCCCTGTGTGTGTGCTGTGTGTCGGTACGTTTGTGTCGACATGTATGAGGAGAAAAATGATGTGGAGACGGAGCAGAGTGTCTGTAACAGTGATGTCACCCCCTAGGGGGTCGACACCTGAGTGGATGTACTGTTGAAAATTACGTGACAGTGTCAGCTCTATATAAAAAACAGTGGTTGACATGAGACAGCCGGCTACTCAGCTTGTGCCTGTCCAGACGTCTCATAGGCCGTCAGGGGCTCTAAAGCGCCCGTTACCTCAGATGGCAGATACAGACGCCGACACGGATACTGACTCCTGTGTCGACGGTGAAGAGACAACCGTGATTTCCAGTAGGGCCACACGTTACATGATTGAGACAATGGAAAATGTTTTATACATTTCTGATAATACGAGTACCACCAAAAAGGGGTATTATGTTCGGGGAGGGAAAAACTACCTGTAGTTTTCCTGAATCTGAGAAATAAAATGAGGTGTGTGATGATGCGTGGGTTTCCCCCCGATAACAATTGATAATTTCTTTAAAAGTATACCCTTTCCCGCCAGAGGTTAGGGTGCGTTGGGAAACACCCCCTAGGGGGGATAAGGCGCTCACACGCTTGTAAGAACAAGGGCTCTACCCTCTCATGAGATGGCCGCCCTTAAGGATCCTGCTGATAGAAAGCAGGAGGGTATCCAAAAATGTATTTACACACATACTGGTGTTATACTGCGACCAGCAATCGCCTCAGCCTGGAGGTGCAGTGCTGGGTTGGCATGGTCGGATTCCCTGACTGGAAATATTGATATCCTAGATAAGGATAGTATATTATTGCCTATAGAGCATTTAAAAGATGCATTTCTATATATGCATGATGCACAGCGGAATATTTGCCGACTGGCATCAAGTATAAGTGCGTTGTCCAATTCTACCAGTAAAATGGTCAGGTGATGCGGATTCCAAACGGCATTTGGAAGTATTGCCTGTGAAAGGGGACATTTGGGGTCGGTCTTTTAGACCTGGTGGCCACGGCAACAACTGGGAAATCCACGTTGTACCCCAGGTCGCCTCTCAAAATAAGACGCCGTATTATCAGGCGCAGTCCTTTGTTGGCAAGCGGACAAAAGGTTCCTCTTTTCTGCTCGTGACAGAGGGAGAGGTAAAAGGCTGAAGAGATTAGCCAGTTCCCAGGAACAGAAACCCTTTCCCGCCTCTGCCAAGCCCTCAGTATGACGCTAGGGCTTTACAAGCTCAGGCACGATGGGGGCCCGTTCTCAATGAATTTCAGTGCGCAGTGGGCTCACTCGCAAGTAGACCCCTGGATCCTTCAGGTAATATCTCAGGGGTACATATTGGAATTCGAGACGTCTCCCCCTCACCGTTTCCAAAAGTCGGCTTTACCGACGTCTCCCTCTGACAGGGAGGCAGTTTTGGAAGCCATTCACAAGCTGTATTCCCAGCAGGTGATAATCAAGGTACCCCTCCTGCAACAGGGAACGGGGTACTATTCCACACTATTGTGGTACCGAAGCCAGACGGCTCGGTGAGACCGATTCTATATCTAAAATCTAAAATCTTTGAACACTTACATACAGAGGTTCAAATTCAAGATTGAGTCACTCAGAGCAGTGATTGCGAACCTGGAAGAAGGGGACTACATGATGTCTCGGGACATCAAGGATGCTTACCTTCATGTCAAAATTTACCCTTCTAACCAAGGGTACCTCAGGTTATGGTACAGAACTGTCACTATCAGTTCAGACGCTGCCGTAGGGATGGTCCACGGCACCCCGGGTCTTTACCAAGGTAATGGCCGAAATGATATCCCTTCGAAGGAAGGGAATTTTAGTTATCCCTTACTTGGACGATTCCCTGATAAGGGTAAGATCCAGGGAACAGTTGGAAGTCGGTGTAGCACTATCTCAGGTAGTGTTGCGGCAGCACGATTGGATTCTCAATATTCCAAAATCGCAGCTGGTTCCGACGACTTGTCTTCTGTTTCCTAGGGATGATCCTGGACACAGTCCAGAAAAAAGGTGTTTCTCCCGGAAGAGAAAGCCAGGGAGTTATCTGAGCTAGTCAGGAACCTCCTAAAACCGAACCAAGTCTCAGTGCATCAATGCACAAGGGTTCTGGGTAAAAATGGTGGCTTCCTACGAAGCAATCCCATTCGTTAGATTCCACGCAAGAACTTTCCAGTGGAACCTACTGGACAAATGGTCCGGGTCGCATTTTCAGATGCATCAGCGGATAACCCTGTCACCAAGGACAAGGGTATCCATCCTGTGGTGGTTGCAGAGTGCTCATCTTCTAGAGGGCCGCAGATTCGGCATTCAGGACTGGGTCCTGGTGACCACGGATGCCAGCCTGCGAGGCTGGGGAGCAGTCACACAGGGAAGGAATATCCAGGGCTTAGGGTCAAGCCTGGATACATCACTTCACATAAATATCCTGAAGCTAAGGGCCATTTACAATGCTCTAAGCTTAGCAAGACCTCTGCTTCAAGGTCAGCCGGTGTTGATCCAGTCGGACAACATCATGGCAGTCACCCACGTAAACAGACAGGGTGGCACAAGAAGCAGGAGGGCAATGGCAGAAGCTGCAGGGATTCTTCGCTGGGCGGAAAATCATGTGATAGCACTGTCAACAGTATTCATTCCGGGAGTGGACAACTGGGAAGCAGACTTCCTCAGCACGACCTCCACCCGGGAGAGTGGGGACTTCACCCAGAAGTCGTCCACATGATTAAAAAACTCGACAGGTATTGCGCCAGGTCAAGAGACCCTCAGGCAATAGTTGTAGACGTTCTGGTAACACCATGGGTGTACCAGTCAGTGTATGTGTTCCCTCCTCTGCCTCTCATACCCAAGGTACTGAGATTGATAAGATGGAGAGGAGAAAGCACTATATTCGTGGCTCCGGATTGGCCAAGAAGGACTTAGTAACCGGAACTTCAAGAGATGCTCACGGAGGATCCGTGGCCTCTACCTCTAAGAAGGGACCTGCTCCAGCAAGGACCCTGTCTGTTCCAAGACTTACCGCGGCTGCGTTTGACGGCATGCCGGTTGAACACCGGATCCTGAAGGAAAAAAGGCATTCCGGATGAAGTCATCCATATCCTGATCTAAAGCCAGGAAGGATGTAACCGCAAAAACATTATCACCGCAATTGGCGAAAATATGTTGCGTAGTGCGAGGCCAGTAAGGCCCGATGGAGGAAATTCAACTGGGTCGATTCCTACATTTCCTGCAAACAGGAGTGTCTATGGGCCTGAAATTGGGGTCCATTAAGGTTCAGATTTCGGCCCTGTCAATTTTCTTCCAAAAAAGAACTAGCTTCAGTCCCTGAAGTTTAGACGTTTGTAAAAGGGGTACTGCATATACAGCCTCCTTTTGTGCCTCCAGTGGCAATTTGGGATCTCAATGTAGTTTGGGTTCCAAAAGTCACATTGGTTTGAACCACTTAAATCTGTGGAGTTAAAATATCTCACATGGAAAGTGGTCATGCTGTTGGCCCTGGCCTGGGCCAGGCGCGTGTCAGAATTGGCGGCTTTATCCTGTAAAAGCCCTTATCTGATTTTCCATTCGGACAGGGCGGAATTGAGGACTCGTCCTCAGTTTCTCCCTAAGGTGGTTCCAGCGTTTTCACCTGAACCAACCTATTGTGGTGCCTGCGGCTACTAGGGACTTGGAGGAATCCAAGTTGCTGGATGTTGTCAGGGCCCTGACAATATGTTTCCAGGACGGCTGGAGTCAGGAAATCTGACTCGCTGTTTATCCTGTATGCACCCAACAAGCTGGGTGCTCCTGCTTCTAAGCAGACTATTGCTCGTTGGATTTGTAGTACAATTCAGCTTGCACATTCTGTGGCAGGCCTGCCACAGCTAAAATCTGTAAAAGCCCGTTCCACAAGGGAAGTGGGCTCATCTTGGGCGGCTGCCCGAGGGGTCTCGGCTTTACAACTTTGCCGAGCAGCTACTTGGTCAGGGGCAAACACGTTTGCTAAATTCTACAAATTTGATACCCTGGCTGAGGAGGACCTGGAGTTCTCTCATTCGGTGCTGCAGAGTCATCCGCACTCTCCCGCCCGTTTGGGAGCTTTGGTATAATCCCCATGGTCCTTACGGAGTCCCCAGCATCCACTTAGGACGTTAGAGAAAATAAGAATTTACTTACCGATAATTCTATTTCTCATAGTCCGTAGTGGATGCTGGGCGCCCATCCCAAGTGCGGATTGTCTGCAATACTTGTACATAGTTATTGTTACAAAAATCGGGTTATTATTGTTGGGAGCCATCTTTTCAGAGGCTCCTCTGTTATCATACTGTTAACTGGGTTCAGATCACAAGTTATACGGTGTGATTGATGTGGCTGGTATGAGTCTTACCCGGGATTCAAAATCCTTCCTTATTGTGTACGCTCGTCCGGGCACAGTATCCTAACTGAGGCTTGGAGGAGGGTCATAGGGGGAGGAGCCAGTGCACACCAGTAAGTCCTAAAGCTTTCTTTAGATGTGCCCAGTCTCCTGCGGAGCCGCTATTCCCCATGGTCCTTACGGAGTCCCCAGCATCCACTACGGACTATGAGAAATAGAATTATCGGTAAGTAAATTCTTATTTTTTCCTTTTTGGGTATATTCCGAATAACTGCCAAAGGGAGTCTATCTGGAAGGAGTAAAGGAATCAAGAACCTTGGGGACTGTCTGTATCACTCAAAGAGACATCTGAGGGAAGATTACATCCACTTTGGTGGAATTGACTGACTTTCTTTTGTGTATATGTAACCTCACATAACGCCTATTGAAGTCTCTACATTGTTTTGACCGATGGTCTATTCATTCGTATTTCGGAACTTTGCAAATCAAACTATTACGAATAGTCCAAACACTGCCGAGATTGGTGCTTAGTGAATTCCCGGATTGGGACTTAGAAAAAAAAACACAAATCGGACAAACTCGAATTCTTAGTAAATATTGGCCCTTGTGTGAATACAATGGGGGTAATTCCAAGTTGATCGCAGCAGGATTTTTGATAGCAACTGGGCAAAACCATGTGCACTGCAGGGGAGGCAGATATAACATGTGCAGAAAGAGTTAGATTTGGGTGGGTTATATTGTTTCTGTGCAGGGTAAATACTGGCTGCTTTATTTTTACACTGCAAATTAGATTGCAGATTGAACACATCCCACCCAAATCTAACTCTCTCTGTACATGTTATATCTGCCTCCCCTGCAGTGCACATGATTTTGCCCAGTTGCTATCAAAAATCCTGCTGCGATCAACTTGGAATTACCCCCAATATTCAATACAATTCTATTGGCACCAATTGTATTTCTTCATTTTGTTTAGATACTAATCCTTCACAAACAGCAGGTTAGGAAAGGTTGGCAGGCAAATGAATGGACTGTGGTTTTTTTATGTTTTATGTCTTTACACTGGATTACATCTACCCAAGGGCATTGCTATCATTTGTGCAGGAGATATGTTGCTATGGGGCACCCACTTACACATCAGACAGGCCCCAGACAGGGAGGAGGCTGCACCAGCTTGGCCGGCACCCACCCTCCTTCTGACCATCCACCCAAACACTATTCAGCAGCATAGTCCATCCCAGCTGGGAAGGAATTTACTGTGTGTCTGTAACAGTAGGCGGAGCCAGACACCGCCAGAGTCGGATTGGACATAAAGATATAGGGTGCTCTGGAGCCGTGTGCTCTCTATGGGCCTAATTCAGACCTGATCGCTCCTCTGCAAATTTGCAGAGGTTTGCGATCAGATAGTCACCGCCCAGAGTGAAAATCTGCCCCGTGCATGTCTGCATGCGCCGTGCCAAAAGCTTTGCAAATGCCGGCCATCTGCAAATCCATTCGCAACTCGCTCATCATCAAATGAGATTTCCAGTCTGTGCAGTCTGTGCGTAGTCCAGGACTTACTCCTACAGTGCAATAGAGTCAGGCTGATCTGGGCCAGAGCTGACGTCACATACCCTCCCTGAAAACGATTGGGAACGCCTGCGTTTCCCTGGCACTCCCAGAAATCCGTATGCAAGCGCAGTCATTCGATTTCACGCAACAGCCATCAGGTATGAATTAGGCCCTATATACGGTATATTGAAGGTTAATGATTATGGCAGCAAAGCATGAGACTGGGCGGTAGTGGGAGAGGGGGGCAGAGTCACTTTGTTGTGGGGTCCGCTGAGTTTTAGTAATGGCTCTGTGTCTACTTGTTTCATGTTACAATCAGAAGGGATGGCCATCGGTGTGGTACCCATCGATGGTTACCATGGAGAAAAAGCATCGGGCATGCAGCTACAGAACCATCGATAGCTGGAAACCATGTGGTTCTCCGGCATTGATGGTAAAAGTATTCAATATAGGTCATAAACCATTGTTGATTTTGAATTATTGATGGCCATCTCTTTTTTTCAGTCTATTATTAGTCTAGCATTAGCATTATTGTACTTCACTTTAACTAGGATAAGTCCAATAATATGTATTTAGCATAAATGGGAAGCTGAGCATACTATACCAGTGGTTCACAAACTCGACCCTCAAACACACCCAACAGTTCACATTTTACAGGTCTCCTCACAGAATCAGTGATATACAGTAATTAGCTTTACCTGTGGATCTTTTAAAATGTGTCAGTGAGTAATGAACACACCTGCTGGGTGACCTGGAAAACATGAACTGTTGGTGGTCCTTGAGGACCAAGTTTAGCAACCACTGCATTATACAATTATCTGGCAGATCATCTGCCAGGTCTGGCTGGTTGGAATGAAAATCTGGTAATGGATGCGAGCAAATGACAATCAACCATTTTCTCCAAAATATTGGAAAATGGACAAAACCCGTCGCTCAGACAAATTGGCTAAATCACGGGTTAAACCAATTTCTAAGAATGACAGTTTTTGTCCGTTTTCCAGTGTTTGGGAGAAAATGATTGATTGTCATTTGCTCTCATCCATTACAGATTTTCATTCCAACCAGCCAGATCTGGCAGATGATTGTATAGTGTATACTCAGCTTTAGTAATGAATACACCTGTGTACCTATTAGGTGACCTGAAAAAATGTGAACTGTTTGAGGACTGAGTGTATGAACCACTGGTCTAGAGCTTTGTTTCCCACTCTTGGTCTCAAGGCACATCGACAGTCAGTGGTGGCTGCTGGCCGTGGGCTGCAGCACAGACCATACATTGCATGGGGGGGCAGGCAGGCAGGTGTTTAACACATATAATTATACTTGTAGTCAGGGCTGTCTTTTCATACGGGCTCAGTGGGAACTTGCCCAAGGGCCCAGCAGTATAAGGGCCCTAGGCTATTAGCTGATGGTCCCCTCTTTCCAGGGTTACCAGATTTTTTAGAATCGGGCCTGCGGAACCGGAAATATCTGACTTCAAAGCAGTGGTCTCCATCCAAGCCTGTTAATTGCTCTTCCCATCCAAATATCTCGGGTTCTGTCTGACTTAGAGATTTCTGAGGGTACACTCCACAAGCTGAGACTCTCCCTTTTCGAGGAACACTGGCAGCTTGTCTCTACTATGCCCAGAACCAGAGATATCAGCCTTCCAGCAGCTGGTCCCTGCTCCAGCTCCACACACCTGGTAAGTAGTTTTATATTTTCATCGGTAGATTACGCCGGCTCCTGAACTCCGAGTCCCCAGCACCTCCTGAAAGGTGAGACTCTAGTTTTTTTTATGAGCTAAGAAATCTTTTCCCAGGAACTGGAGATATCTGCAGTCAAGCAAGCTGCCCTCCTACCAGAAAATGGTGAATATTAAGCCCACTCCACTATCCACCCCTCCCCTGCATATTAAACACCCCCTACCTCCTTGGAAGTCACGTACCAGGGCCCCTTCATTCAGATAGAACAACCCCTACCGCCTGCGGGATATAAAAACTGCCACTGATAGCACCATACACCCCTACCGCTGGAGGATTGGTAGGGGCCCCAGTGCATTGCTTTTCCCCGGGGGCTACACTGCTGTTAAGATGGCCCTGGTTGTAATGTTGTATGTGATATATGTGCTGGCTGGCTGCCTGACCCTGGGGATGTTCTACATAGCCGCCACTGCACACAGGACACAGTACTTAGCTTGTCCTTCCTGTTTAAGCCCATCCACAGACTCCTGTGAAACTAGCCAATGGGAGACTGTCGAGGTGGGCTTATGTGATTTGTGCTGCAGCTTATAGGCAGCAGCTGCTGCTGCTAACAGTCCAGGTTTTAAAAACAGCCATACTTAAGCACAGTTGACTAAATTAGTATTTGTTATTTTGATTTAACCATCTGAGATCAATCATGAATATTACTAAAACCCGGGCTCTTAGTGCATACCATACTTGCCTACTCTCCCGGAATGGCCGGGAGGCTCCCGAAAATCGGGTGTCCCTCCCGGCCCCACGGAAGAGCAGGCAAGTCTCCCGGCAGCCAGAATGTCGGCAACCCTGGTGCATACTTGCCTACAGTATATTTCTCCTCTCTGGGAAAAGCCCGGAGAAAAGATGCAGCAGGGGTCTTCAGGGGGTGGGGCCGCACTGTGACACCACCAAGCCCCGCCCCCACATCGTAAAATGCCGCGATTCGCGGGTCCGCAAGGAGGTGGCGGGGCTAAAATGACGCGATTTGCATCATTTTAACCCCTTCCCCACCTGACGGACCCGCGAATACGGGAGATTATCTCTCCATCCTGCCCGCATCACTAGGGTGCGAGCAGGATGCGGGAGACCTGCCCACTCTTCCGGGGGTGCGGGGAGCTACCCCAAAAACCGGGAGCCTCCTGCAGCTTCCGGGAGAGTAGGTAAGTATGTCTTGGTGTGCCTTGAGAACCGAGGTTGGGAAACACTCATCTAGGGGGGCAGCTGCATACATATGACAGTGATGTTCACAGCACTGACTGTGTGTTTAAAGAAGTGGAAGAGTTGGAGGTTGTCTAAAGTGATAGCCACACCCACTCCATTGGCATGTCAGTACATACATTGCACCCAGTTCCGGTTTTAGGTGTGGGCTAGCAGGGCGGGCACCTACCTACATCCCCACTAGCCGCAGTCCGCTACCACCCCCTACCCCTATTCACTTCCACCTCCCGCTGGCTGCACCCCCCCCCCCCTACTCACTTCCGCAGGAGAAGGGGCAGCTGATCTCTAGAGGAATGGTGTGCGGCCGGACTGCGAGGAGGAACGCTTACCAGAGCCGAGTCTCCGGGATGCGAAGAGACCGGAGTCTGCAGCTCCGGGATGACCAGCAACCACAGAGGACCTCTGTGAGGAAAAAAGCTGCTACTGTCACTTCCTGACTGCACAGAGAGGACTGGAAGGACATCGTTTAAGAGTAGTGCTGAACCTGAGGAGCAGCCAGGGAACCAGGACTTCGCGGAAGACTCCCACCCATCCTGAGGAGAAGCTGAGGAGCAGTGCTTGCCGGAGAGGGGCAGCGCAGCTACCGTGGAGGATGCCCTGTCTACTCGGAGGTGAGGACTAGGGATGAGCGGGTTCGGTTCTCTGAGAACCGAACCCTACCGGACTTTACCATTCGAGTCTGGATCCGAGTCAGGCTCGGGTTTTCCCGCCTTACTCGGAAACCAGAACGAGGCAAAATGTCATCATCCTGCTGTCGGATTCTCGCGGGGTTTGGATTCCATATAAGGAGCCGCTCGTCCCCGCCATTTTCACTCAGGCATTGGAGAGTGTAGAGAGAGGACGTGTCTCCGTTCTCTCAGTGTCCTCAGTGTCCGTGCTTGTGTCCTCTGCTGCCATATGTCCAGTGCTGCTGTATAGGGTGCTGTGTTGTGCTGCATCAGTTCAGGGTGGTGTATTGTGCTGCATCAGTCTAGTGCTAGTATCCTGTGCATTAGTCAGTCCAGTGACCATTCCCAGTGGTGGTGTCATCTGCTAATATATGCCCAGTGCTGCTGTATAATTAGCTGTGTTGTCCTGCATCAGACCAGTGCTAGTGTCCTGTGCATCAGTCAGTCCAGTGACCATTCACAGTGGTGGTGTCATCTGCTGCCATATGCCCAGTGCTGCTGTATAATTATCTGTGTTGTCCTGCATCAGTCCAGTGCTAGTGTCCTGTGCATCAGTCAGTCCAGTGACCATTCACAGTGGTGGTATCATCTGCTGCCATATGCCCAGTGCTGCTGTATAGGGTGCTGTGTTGTCCTGCATCAGACCAATGCTAGTGTCCTGTGCATCAGTCAGTCCAGTGACCATTCACAGTGGTGGTGTCATCTGCTGCCATATGCCCAGTGCTGCTGTATAATTATCTGTGTTGTCCTGCATCAGTCCAGTGCTAGTATCCTGTGCATCAGTCAGTCCAGTTACCATTCACAGTGGTGGTGTCATCTGCTGCCATGTGCCCAGTGCTGCTGTATAATTAGCTATGTTGTCCTGCATCAGTCTAGTGTCCTGTGCATCAGTCAGTCCAGTTACCATTCACAGTGGTGGTGTCATCTGTGCCATATGCCCAGTGCTGCTGTATAATTAGCTGTGTTGCCCTGCATCAGACCAGTGCTAGTGTCCTGTGCATCAGTCAGTCCAGTGACCATTCACAGTGGTGGTGTCATCTGCTGCCATATGCTCAGTGCTGCTGTATAATTATCTTTGTTGTCCTTCATCAGTCCAGTGACCATTTACAGTGGTGGTGTCATCTGCTGCCATATGCCCAGTGCTGCTGTAAAATTAGCTATGTTGTCCTTCATCAGTCTAGTGTCCTGTGCATCAGTTAGTCCAGTGACCATTCACAGTGGTGGTGTCATCTGCTAATATATGCCCAGTGCTGCTGTATAATTAGCTGTGTTGTCCTGCATCAGACCAGTGCTAGTGTCCTGTGCATCAGTCAGTCCAGTGACCATTCACAGTGGTGGTGTCATCTGCTGCCATATGCTCAGTGCTGCTGTATACCGTATTTTTCGGACCATAAGACGCACTTTTTCTCCCCAAAAATGTGGGGGGAAAAGTACATGCGTCTTATGGTCCGAATATGCGTCTTATGGTCCGAATAACAGAGCAGAGTAAATACCTTATGGAGCGCTCTCAATGCGCTCTCAATGCGCTGGGTGGGAGCGCACTGGGTGGGAGAGGCAGCAGTTACGAGTGCGGGTAGCGGCGGGTCCTGTCTGCTGCTGCTGCTGCTTTGCCGTCATCTGAGAGGCGGCATCACGTGGCTCCCCCGCTCCCTCCCCTCGCCTCCTCCAAAGTACTGCTGCTGCTGCCTCGCCGTCATCTGAGAGGCGGCATCACGTGACTCCCCCGCTTCCTCCCCTTGCCTCCTCCAAAGTACTGCTGCTGCTGCCTCGCTGTCATCTGAGAGGCGGCATCACTTGGCTCCCCCGCTCCCTCCCCTCGCCTCCTCCAAAGTACTGCTGCTGCTGCCTCGCCGTCATCTGAGAGGCGGCATCACGTGACTCCCCCGCTTCCTCCCCTTGCCTCCTCCAAAGTACTGCTGCTGCTGCCTCGCTGTCATCTGAGAGGCGGCATCACTTGGCTCCCCCGCTCCCTCCCCTCGCCTCCTCCAAAGTACTGCTGCTGCTGCCTCGCCGTCATCTGAGAGGCGGCATCACGTGACTCCCCCGCTTCCTCCCCTTGCCTCCTCCAAAGTACTGCTGCTTCTGCTTTGCCGTCATCTGAGAGGCGGCATCACGTGACTCCCCCGCTCCCTCCCCTCACCTCCTCCGAGTCCTTCCTCAGAGTAGTGTGCTTCGGGCGTAAACTGACAGGCTGGATGCGGGGAACCTTGTGTACACGGGCCCTCATTCCGAGTTGATCGCTCGCACGGCGAATTTAGCAGAGTTGCTCAGGCTAAGCCTACGCCTACTGGGAGTGTATCTTAGCTTCTTAAAATTGCGACCGATGTATTCGCAATATTGCGATTACAAACTACTTAGCAGTTTCAGAGTAGCTTCAGACTTACTCAGCATCTGCGATCAGTTCAGTGCTTGTCGTTCCTGGTTTGACGTCATAAACACACCCAGCGTTCGCCCAGACACTCCCCCGTTCCTCCGGCCACTCCTGCGTTTTTTCCGGAAACGGTAGCGTTTTTATCCACACGCCCCGAAAACGCCGTGTTTCCGCTAGAGATGAGCGCCGGAAATTTTTCGGGTTTTGTGTTTTGGTTTTGGGTTCGGTTCCGCGGCCGTGTTTTGGGTTCGACCGCGTTTTGGCAAAACCTCACCGAATTTTTTTTGTCGGATTCGGGTGTGTTTTGGATTCGGGTGTTTTTTTCAAAAAACCCTAAAAAACAGCTTAAATCATAGAATTTGGGGGTAATTTTGATCCCAAAGTATTATTAACCTCAAAAAACATAATTTACACTCATTTTCAGCCTATTCTGAACACATCACACCTCACAATATTATTTTTAGTCCTAAAATTTGCACCGAGGTCGCTGTGTGAGTAAGATAAGCGACCCTAGTGGCCGACACAAACACCGGGCCCATCTAGGAGTGGCACTGCAGTGTCACGCAGGATGTCCCTTCCAAAAAACCCTCCCCAAACAGCACATGACGCAAAGAAAAAAAGAGGCGCAATGAGGTAGCTGTGTGAGTAAGATTAGCGACCCTAGTGGCCGACACAAACACCGGGCCCATCTAGGAGTGGCACTGCAGTGTCACGCAGGATGTCCCTTCCAAAAAACCCTCCCCAAACAGCACATGACGCAAAGAAAAAAAGAGGCGCAATGAGGTAGCTGACTGTGTGAGAAAGATAAGCGACCCTAGTGGCCGACACAAACACCGGGCCCATCTAGGAGTGGCACTGCAGTGTCACGCAGGATGTCCCTTCCAAAAAACCCTCCCCAAACAGCACATGACGCAAAGAAAAAAAGAGGCGCAATGAGGTAGCTGACTGTGTGAGAAAGATAAGCGACCCTAGTGGCCGACACAAACACCGGGCCCATCTAGGAGTGGCACTGCAGTGTCACGCAGGATGTCCCTTCCAAAAAACCCTCCCCAAACAGCACATGACGCAAAGAAAAAAAGAGGCGCAATGAGGTAGCTGTGTGAGTAAGATTAGCGACCCTAGTGGCCGACACAAACACCGGGCCCATCTAGGAGTGGCACTGCAGTGTCACGCAGGATGTCCCTTCCAAAAAACCCTCCCCAAACAGCACATGACGCAAAGAAAAAAAGAGGCGCAATGAGGTAGCTGACTGTGTGAGAAAGATAAGCGACCCTAGTGGCCGACACAAACACCGGGCCCATCTAGGAGTGGCACTGCAGTGTCACGCAGGATGTCCCTTCCAAAAAACCCTCCCCAAACAGCACATGACGCAAAGAAAAAAAGAGGCGCAATGAGGTAGCTGTGTGAGAAAGATAAGCGACCCTAGTGGCCGACACAAACACCGGGCCCATCTAGGAGTGGCACTGCAGTGTCACGCAGGATGTCCCTTCCAAAAAACCCTCCCCAAACAGCACATGACGCAAAGAAAAATAAAAGAAAAAAGAGGTGCAAGATGGAATTGTCCTTGGGCCCTTCCCACCCACCCTTATGTTGTATAAACAAAACAGGACATGCACACTTTAACCAACCCATCATTTCAGTGACAGGGTCTGCCACACGACTGTGACTGAAATGACGGGTTGGTTTGGACCCCCACCAAAAAAGAAGCAATTAATCTCTCCTTGCACAAACTGGCTCTACAGAGGCAAGATGTCCACCTCATCATCATCCTCCGATATATCACCGTGTACATCCCCCTCCTCACAGATTATCAATTCGTCCCCACTGGAATCCACCATGTCAGCTCCCTGTGTACTTTGTGGAGGCAATTGCTGCTGGTCAATGTCTCCGCGGAGGAATTGATTATAATTCATTTTAATGAACATCATCTTCTCCACATTTTCTGGATGTAACCTCGTACGCCGATTGCTGACAAGGTGAGCGGCGGCACTAAACACTCTTTCGGAGTACACACTTGTGGGAGGGCAACTTAGGTAGAATAAAGCCAGTTTGTGCAAGGGCCTCCAAATTGCCTCTTTTTCCTGCCAGTATAAGTACGGACTGTGTGACGTGCCTACTTGGATGCGGTCACTCATATAATCCTCCACCATTCTATCAATGGTGATAGAATCATATGCAGTGACAGTAGACGACATGTCCGTAATGGTTGTCAGGTCCTTCAGTCCGGACCAGATGTCAGCATCAGCAGTCGCTCCAGACTGCCCTGCATCACCGCCAGCGGGTGGGCTCGGAATTCTGAGCCTTTTCCTCGCAGCCCCAGTTGCGGGAGAATGTGAAGGAGGAGATGTTGACAGGTCGCGTTCCGCTTGACTTGACAATTTTCTCACCAGCAGGTCTTTGAAACCCAGCAGACTTGTGTGCGCCGGAAAGAGAGATCCAAGGTAGGTTTTAAATCTAGGATCGAGCACGGTGGCCAAAATGTAGTGCTCTGATTTCAACAGATTGACCACCCGTGAATCCTTGTTAAGCGAATTAAGGGCTCCATCCACAAGTCCCACATGCCTAGCGGAATCGCTCTGTCTTAGCTCCTCCTTCAATGTCTCCAGCTTCTTCTGCAAAAGCCTGATGAGGGGAATGACCTGACTCAGGCTGGCAGTGTCTGAACTGACTTCACGTGTGGCAAGTTCAAAAGGTTGCAGAACCTTGCACAACGTTGAAATCATTCTCCACTGCGCTTGAGACAGGTGCATTCCACCTCCTATATCGTGGTCAGTTGTATAGGCTTGAATGGCCTTTTGCTGCTCCTCCAACCTCTGAAGCATATAGAGGGTTGAATTCCACCTCGTTACCACCTCCTGCTTCAGATGATGGCAGGGCAGGTTCAGGCGTTTTTGGTGGTGCTCCAGTCTTCTGTACGTGCTGCCTGTACGCCGAAAGTGTCCCGCAATTTTTCTGGCCACCGACAGCATCTCTTGCACGCCCCTGTCGTTTTTTAAAAAATTCTGCACCACCAAATTCAAGGTATGTGCAAAACATGGGACGTGCTGGAATTTGCCCAGATGTAATGCACGCACAATATTGCTGGCGTTGTCCGATGCCACAAATCCACAGGAGAGTCCAATTGGGGTAAGCCATTCCGCGATGATCTTCCTCAGTTGCCGTAAGAGGTTTTCAGCTGTTTGCGTATTCTGGAAACCGGTGATACAAAGCGTAGCCTGCCTAGGAACGAGTTGGCGTTTGCGAGATGCTGCTACTGGTGCCGCCGCTGCTGTTCTTGCGGCGGGAGTCCATACATCTACCCAGTGGGCTGTCACAGTCATATAGTCCTGACCCTGCCCTGCTCCACTTGTCCACATGTCCGTGGTTAAGTGGACATTGGGTACAGCTGCATTTTTTAGGACACTGGTGACTCTTTTTCTGAGGTCTGTGTACATTTTCGGTATCGCAACCCTAGAGAAATGGAACCTAGATGGTATTTGGTACCGGGGACACAGTACCTCCAACAAGTCTTTAGTTGGCTCTGCAGTAATGATGGATACCGGAACCACGTTTCTCACCACCCAGGATGTCAAGGCCTCAGTTATCCGCTTTGCAGTAGGATGACTGCTGTGATATTTAATCTTCCTCGCAAATGACTGTTGGACAGTCAATTGCTTGGTGGAAGTAGTAAAAGTGGTCTTACGACTTCCTCTCTGGGATGACCATCGACTCCCAGCAGCAACAACAGCAGCGCCAGCAGCAGTAGGCGTTACACGCAAGGATGCATCGGAGGAATCCCAGGCAGGAGAGGAATCGTCAGAATTGCCAGTGACATGGCCTGCAGGACTATTGGCATTCCTGGGGAAGGAGGAAATTGACACTGAGGGAGTTGGTGGGGTGGTTTGCGTGAGCTTGGTTACAAGAGGAAGGGATTTACTGGTCAGTGGAGTGCTTCCGCTGTCACCCAAAGTTTTTGAACTTGTCACTGACTTATTATGAATGCGCTGCAGGTGACGTATAAGGGAGGATGTTCCGAGGTGGTTAACGTCCTTACCCCTACTTATTACAGCTTGACAAAGGGAACACACGGCTTGACACCTGTTGTCCGCATTTCTGGTGAAATACCTCCACACCGAAGAGCTGATTTTTTTGGTATTTTCACCTGGCATGTCAACGGCCATATTCGTCCCACGGACAACAGGTGTCTCCCCGGGTGCCTGACTTAAACAAACCACCTCACCATCAGAATCCTCCTTGTCAATTTCCTCCCCAGCGCCAGCAACACCCATATCCTCCTCATCCTGGTGGACTTCAACACTGACATCTTCAATCTCACTATCAGGAACTGGACTGCGGGTGCTCCTTCCAGCACTTGCAGGGGGCGTGCAAATGGTGGAAGGCGCATGCTCTTCACATCCAGTGTTGGGAAGGTCAGGCATCGCAACCGACACAATTGGACTCTCCTTGTGGATTTGGGATTTCGAAGAACGCACAGTTCTTTGCTGTGCTTTTGCCAGCTTGAGTCGTTTCATTTTTCTAGCGAGAGGCTGAGTGCTTCCATCCTCATGTGAAGCTGAACCACTAGCCATGAACATAGGCCAGGGCCTCAGCCGTTCCTTGCCACTCCGTGTGGTAAATGGCATATTGGCAAGTTTACGCTTCTCCTCCGACAATTTTAGTTTAGGTTTTGGAGTCCTTTTTTTTTCTGATATTTGGTGTTTTGGATTTGACATGCTCTGTACTATGACATTGGGCATCGGCCTTGGCAGACGACGTTGCTGGCATTTCATCGTCTCGGCCATGACTAGTGGCAGCAGCTTCAGCACGAGGTGGAAGTGGATCTTGATCTTTCCCTAATTTTGGAACCTCAACTTTTTTGTTCTCCATATTTTATAGGCAGAACTAAAAGGCACCTCAGGTAAACAATGGAGATGGATGGATTGGATACTAGTATACAATTATGGACGGACTGCCACGGTTAGGTGGTATAAAAAAACCACGGTTAGGTGGTATATATTATAATAATAATACAATTATGGATGGACGGACTGCCTGCCGACTGCCGACACAGAGGTAGCCACAGCCGTGAACTACCGCACTGTACACTGGTTGATAAAGAGATAGTAGTATACTCGTAACAACTAGTATGACACTATGACGACGGTATAAAGAAAGAAAAAAAAATACCACGGTTAGGTGGTATATATTATAATAATAATACAATTATGGATGGACGGACTGCCTGCCGACTGCCGACACAGAGGTAGCCACAGCCGTGAACTACCGCACTGTACACTGGTTGATAAAGAGATAGTAGTATACTCGTAACAACTAGTATGACACTATGACGACGGTATAAAGAATGAAAAAAAAACCACGGTTAGGTGGTATATATTATAATAATAATACAATTATGGATGGACGGACTGCCTGCCGACTGCCGACACAGAGGTAGCCACAGCCGTGAACTACCGCACTGTACACTGGTTGATAAAGAGATAGTAGTATACTCGTAACAACTAGTATGACACTATGACGACGGTATAAAGAATGAAAAAAAAACCACGGTTAGGTGGTATATATTATAATAATAATACAATTATGGATGGACGGACTGCCTGCCGACTGCCGACACAGAGGTAGCCACAGCCGTGAACTACCGCACTGTACACTGGTTGATAAAGAGATAGTAGTATACTCGTAACAACTAGTATGACACTATGACGACGGTATAAAGAATGAAAAAAAAACCACGGTTAGGTGGTATATATTATAATAATAATACAATTATGGATGGACGGACTGCCTGCCGACTGCCGACACAGAGGTAGCCACAGCCGTGAACTACCGCACTGTACACTGGTTGATAAAGAGATAGTAGTATACTCGTAACAACTAGTATGACACTATGACGACGGTATAAAGAATGAAAAAAAAACCACGGTTAGGTGGTATATATTATAATAATAATACAATTATGGATGGACGGACTGCCTGCCGACTGCCGACACAGAGGTAGCCACAGCCGTGAACTACCGCACTGTACACTGGTTGATAAAGAGATAGTAGTATACTCGTAACAACTAGTATGACACTATGACGACGGTATAAAGAAAGAAAAAAAAATACCACAGTTAGGTGGTATATATTATAATAATAATACAATTATGGATGGACGGACTGCCTGCCGACTGCCGACACAGAGGTAGCCACAGCCGTGAACTACCGCACTGTACACTGGTTGATAAAGAGATAGTAGTATACTCGTAACAACTAGTATGACACTATGACGACGGTATAAAGAATGAAAAAAAAACCACGGTTAGGTGGTATATATTATAATAATAATACAATTATGGATGGACGGACTGCCTGCCGACTGCCGACACAGAGGTAGCCACAGCCGTGAACTACCGCACTGTACACTGGTTGATAAAGAGATAGTAGTATACTCGTAACAACTAGTATGACACTATGACGACGGTATAAAGAATGAAAAAAAAACCACGGTTAGGTGGTATATATTATAATAATAATACAATTATGGATGGACGGACTGCCTGCCGACTGCCGACACAGAGGTAGCCACAGCCGTGAACTACCGCACTGTACACTGGTTGATAAAGAGATAGTAGTATACTCGTAACAACTAGTATGACACTATGACGACGGTATAAAGAATGAAAAAAAAACCACGGTTAGGTGGTATATATTATAATAATAATACAATTATGGATGGACGGACTGCCTGCCGACTGCCGACACAGAGGTAGCCACAGCCGTGAACTACCGCACTGTACACTGGTTGATAAAGAGATAGTAGTATACTCGTAACAACTAGTATGACACTATGACGACGGTATAAAGAATGAAAAAAAAACCACGGTTAGGTGGTATATATTATAATAATAATACAATTATGGATGGACGGACTGCCTGCCGACTGCCGACACAGAGGTAGCCACAGCCGTGAACTACCGCACTGTACACTGGTTGATAAAGAGATAGTAGTATACTCGTAACAACTAGTATGACACTATGACGACGGTATAAAGAAAGAAAAAAAAATACCACAGTTAGGTGGTATATATTATAATAATAATACAATTATGGATGGACGGACTGCCTGCCGACTGCCGACACAGAGGTAGCCACAGCCGTGAACTACCGCACTGTACACTGGTTGATAAAGAGATAGTAGTATACTCGTAACAACTAGTATGACACTATGACGACGGTATAAAGAATGAAAAAAAAACCACGGTTAGGTGGTATATATTATAATAATAATACAATTATGGATGGACGGACTGCCTGCCGACTGCCGACACAGAGGTAGCCACAGCCGTGAACTACCGCACTGTACACTGGTTGATAAAGAGATAGTAGTATACTCGTAACAACTAGTATGACACTATGACGGTATAAAGAATGAAAAAAAAACCACGGTTAGGTGGTATATATTATAATAATAATACAATTATGGATGGACGGACGGACTGCCGACTGCCGACACAGAGGTAGCCACAGCCGTGAACTACCGCACTGTACACTGGTTGATAAAGAGATAGTAGTATACTCGTAACAACTAGTATGACACTATGACGACGGTATAAAGAAAGAAAAAAAAATACCACGGTTAGGTGGTATATATTATAATAATAATACAATTATGGATGGACGGACTGCCTGCCGACTGCCGACACAGAGGTAGCCACAGCCGTGAACTACCGCACTGTACACTGGTTGATAAAGAGATAGTAGTATACTCGTAACAACTAGTATGACACTATGACGACGGTATAAAGAATGAAAAAAAAACCACGGTTAGGTGGTATATATTATAATAATAATACAATTATGGATGGACGGACTGCCTGCCGACTGCCGACACAGAGGTAGCCACAGCCGTGAACTACCGCACTGTACACTGGTTGATAAAGAGATAGTAGTATACTCGTAACAACTAGTATGACACTATGACGACGGTATAAAGAATGAAAAAAAAACCACGGTTAGGTGGTATGTATTATAATAATAATACAATTATGGATGGACGGACTGCCTGCCGACTGCCGACACAGAGGTAGCCACAGCCGTGAACTACCGCACTGTACACTGGTTGATAAAGAGATAGTAGTATACTCGTAACAACTAGTATGACACTATGACGGTATAAAGAATGAAAAAAAAACCACGGTTAGGTGGTATATATTATAATAATAATACAATTATGGATGGACGGACTGCCTGCCGACTGCCGACACAGAGGTAGCCACAGCCGTGAACTACCGCACTGTACACTGGTTGATAAAGAGATAGTAGTATACTCGTAACAACTAGTATGACACTATGACGACGGTATAAAGAAAGAAAAAAAAATACCACGGTTAGGTGGTATATATTGTAATACAATTATGGATGAACGGACTGCCTGCCGAGTTCCGACTGCCGACACAGAGGTAGCCACAGCCGTGAACTACCGCACTGTACTGTGTCTGCTGCTAATATAGACTGGTTGATAAAGAGATAGTATACAATACATACAACAATATACTACTATACTGGTGGTCAGGCACTGGTCACCACTAGTCACACTGGCAGTGGCACTCCTGCAGCAAAAGTGTGCACTGTTTAATTTTAAATTAATATAATATTATGTACTCCTGGGGGCTCCTGCTATAACAACCTGCAGTGCTCCCCAGTCTCCCCCACAATTATTATAAGCTTTGCCTTTTATACATTGATGTGCAGCACACTGGGCTGAGCTGAGTGCACACAGACTGAGTCACACTGTGTGACTGGCTGCTGCTGTGTATCGTTTTTTTTCAGGCAGAGAATGGATATAGCAGAGAACGGATATATTATATTAAAATAAATAAAAGTTAACTAACAACAACTGCACTGGTCACTGTGGTAAACTCTGTCTGACTCTGCACAATCTCTCTCTCTCTTCTAATCTAATTTCTAATGGAGAGGACGCCAGCCACGTCCTCTCCCTATCAATCTCAATGCACGTGTGAAAATGGCGGCGACGCGCGGCTCCTTATATAGAATCCGAGTCTCGCGAGAATCCGACAGCGTCATGATGACGTTCGGGCGCGCTCGGGTTAACCGAGCAAGGCGGGAGGATCCGAGTCTGCTCGGACCCGTGAAAAAAACATGAAGTTCGTGCGGGTTCGGTTTCAGAGAAACCGAACCCGCTCATCTCTAGACTTTCCGCCCAGTAACACCCATTTCCTGTCAATCACACTACGATCGCCGGAGCGAAGAAAAAGCCGTGAGTAAAAATACTATCTTCATTGTAAAATTACTTGGCGCAGTCGCAGTGCGATTATTGCGCATGCGTACTAAGCGGAATTTCACTGCGATGCGATGAAAATTACCGAGCGAACGACTCGGAATGAGGGCCACAGTACAATATTTGCCACAATAAAGTGACTCCCCCCCCCCTCACCTCCTTCTTAAGGTACCCATATACTACCATACAGTACTGGTATATTAGTGGTAGTAAGTGAAGAGCCATGATGAGCAATATTTCTGCTGCTTCAATTTATAATGAATGGGGATTTTTTTTAAAGTTCCTAATACTGTATGTTGTGAGTTAAAAAGGTTCTCGTCTGCTCTGTACTGTGACTATGGCTGTGCTTGTGTGGCTGCCTCTGTCACACACTGTCCCAGAAAAATCTGTGTACCGTATTCTATGTAAATGGCCTGTAAAGCTGTCGTCTGTGTCTACAGTATAGATTGTAAGCTTGCAGCAGGGCCCTCTTACCTCCAAGTCTGTCTGTTGTTACCCAATTTGTTTTATCTCTGTTTACAATTGTAAAGCGCAAAAGAATTTGCTGCGCTATATAAGACACTGTAACGGAATCTGCTGCGCTATATAAGACACTGTAACGGAATCTGCTGCGCTAGATAAGACACTATCGGAATCTGCTGCGCTAGATAAGACACTATCGGAATCTGCTGCGCTATATGAGACACTGTAACGGAATCTGCTGCGCTATATAAGACACTGTAACGGAATCTGCTGCGCTAGATAAGACACTATCGGAATCTGCTGCGCTAGATAAGACACTATCGGAATCTGCTGCGCTATATGAGACACTGTAACGGAATCTGCTGCGCTATATAAGACACTGTAACGGAATCTGCTGCGCTATATAAGACACTGTAACGGAATCTGCTGCGCTATATAAGACACTGTAACGGAATCTGCTGCGCTATATAAGACACTGTAACGGAACCTGCTGCGCTATATAAGACACTGTAACGGAATCTGCTGCGCTATATAAGACACTGTAACAGAACCTGCTGCGCTATATAAGACACTGTAACGGAACCTGCTGCGCTATATAAGACACTAACAGAATCTGCTGCGCTATATACGATGAGGGATGAAGGAGGGTGGCAGAGATGCAGCGGTTGCTGTGATAGATACCGTAGATTCTGTTTGTGCTATCATATTCTAGTTGAGCTGAACCCAGCCACATTAGACACTAAGGCAGGCTTATCTTCTGTATTGTAGGAGTCGGTGAAAACTAGGGAGGCCAATCCGCAACCATTGCAAGGATGATAAAGCAGAAAAGGCTAGCATATAAAAATCCTTTTAAACTAGAGGTAGTAAAATATGCTAAGGAGCATGGAAACAGAGCAGCGGAGAGACATTTTGGACCTCCTCCAACTGAAAAAATGATTAGAGAGTGGAGGAAACAGGAGGATCAGCTGCAAAAAGCAGATAAAAGTAAGCACACTTTCCGTGGGCATGTTGCAAAGTGGCCACAGTTGGAGGTGGACATGAAAGAATGGATCATACGTCACCGGAATAATGGCTTCTCTGTCTCAACAAAAATGATCATATTTGAAGCGAAACGCATTTCTATAGAGAAAGGTATTCAGGATTTTACAGGATCACCATCATGGTGCTACAGATTTATGAAGCGATGTGGTCTTGCTATGCGGACCAAAACTAGAATTGCGCAAAAAATGCCAAAAGAGTATGAATCTAAAATTCTGTCCTTTCATAAATTTGTTATTGATGCTAGGAAGAAAAATGGCTTTGAAATTGGCCAGATTGGGAATATGGATGAAGTCCCGCTAACCTTTGATGTGCCATCTAATAGGACTGTAGATCTGAAGGGTGCCAAAACCATCACTGTGAAAACTTCAGGGCATGAGAAGACCCATTACACAGCTGTGTTGTCCTGCTGTGCCGATGGCACCAAATTGCCACCCATGTTGATTTTCAAGAGGAAAACATTTCCAAAAGAAGTGATTCCGCGAGGAGTTGTTGTACATGTACATGACAAAGGATGGATGGATGAAAATGGAATGAGAATATGGGTTGAAAAGGTGTGGGCCAAACGTCCTGGAGGACTTCTGAAAAAACCTGCTTTATTAGTGCTTGACCAGTTTAGAGCACATATTAGCGAACCAACAAAAAAGTGCTTCAGAGAAGTGAAGACTCATCTAGCTGTAATTCCCGGAGGTCTTACCAGCCAGTTGCAACCTCTTGATGTTTCCATCAACAAGCCATTTAAGGTCTTTATGAGAGAAGAGTGGAACAAATGGATGGCTGCTGGTAATCATGATCTGACACCTACTGGACGAATGAAGAGGCCCACCATCACTCAAGTTTGTGAATGGGTAAAAAGATAATGGGACTCAGTGAAGGAGGAGATTGTTGTATATTCATTCAAAAAATGTGGCATTACCAATGCCTTAGATGGAAGTGAAGACGGTATCTTATATGAAGACAGCGAAGAAAGTGATGTCAGTGATTGTGAGCAAATGAGCTTCATAAATTCTGACTCTAGCGATGATGAGTTCTTGGGGTTTCCATAAAACTAGAGTACCGTACTCAAACCTTTGTTAATGACAGTGATAATGGTTCTTAATGCCACTGTTGAGTTCAAATGCTATTCTGTTATAGTTTATTAAATATTATATTACACTATTTGGTTCAGAATATTTTTTTTCCTGTTTTCCTCCTCTAAAAACTAGGTGCGTCTTATGGTCAGGTGCGTCTTATGGTCCGAAAAACACGGTAATTATCTTTGTTGTCCTTCATCAGTCTAGTGCTAGTGTCCTGTGCATCAGTCAGTCCAGTGACCATTTACAGTGGTGGTGTCATCTGCTGCCATATGCCCAGTGCTGCTGTATAATTAGCTATGTTGTCCTGCATCAGTCTAGTGTCCTGTGCATCAGTTAGTCCAGTGACCATTCCCAGTGGTGGTGTCATCTGCTAATATATGCCCAGTGCTGCTGTATAATTAGCTGTGTTGTCCTGCATCAGACCAGTGCTAGTGTCCTGTGCATCAGTCAGTCCAGTGACCATTCACAGTGGTGGTGTCATCTGCTGCCATATGCTCAGTGCTGCTGTATAATTATCTTTGTTGTCCTTCATCAGTCTAGTGCTAGTGTCCTGTGCATCAGTCAGTCCAGTGACCATTTACAGTGGTGGTGTCATCTGCTGCCATATGCCCAGTGCTGCTGTATAATTAGCTATGTTGTCCTGCATCAGTCTAGTGTCCTGTGCATCAGTTAGTCCAGTGACCATTCACAGTGGTGGCGTCATCTGCTGCCATATACCCAGTGCTGCTGTATAGGGTGCTGTGTTGTCCTGCATCAGACCAGTGCTAGTGTCCTGTGCATCAGTCAGTCCAGTGACCATTCACAGTGGTGGTGTCATCTGCTGCCATATGCCCAGTGCTGCTGTATAATTAGCTGTGTTGTCCTGCATCAGACCAGTGCTAGTGTCCTGACATCAGCCATAAGTCATTCCAGTGACCAGGCAGTCACAATGGTATACGTTGCTGCTATATGTCCACTGATACGGTATTATAATAATAATAATAATAATGATAATAATAATGATGATAATAATGATAATAACAACAAGTCCCTTACAGTGTTGCTGTGTTGTCCTGTATCAGACCAGTGGTAGTGTCCTGTCTCATCAGTCATTCCAGTGACCAGGCAGTCACAGTGGTATACGCTGCTGCTATATGTCCACTGCTACCGTATTATAATTATAATAACAATAATAATAATAATAATAATAACAACAAGTCCCTTACAGTGTTGCTGTGTTGTCCTGTATCAGACCAGTGGTAGTGTCCTGTGCATCAGCCATCAGTCATTCCAGTGACCAGTCACAGTGGTATACGCTGCTGCTATATGTCCACTACTACAGTATAATAATAATAATAATAATAATAATAATAACAACAACAAGTCCCTTACAGTGTTGCTGTGTTGTCCTGCATCAGACCAGTGGTAGTGTCCTGTGCATCAGCCATCAGTCATTCCAGTGACCAGGCATTCAAAGTGGTATACGCTGCTGCTATATGTCCACTGCTACAGTATTATACAGGTTGAGTATCCCATATCCAAATATTCCGAAATACGGAATATTCCGAAATACGGACTTTTTTGAGTGAGAGTGAGATATTGAAACCTTTGTTTTCTGATGGCTCAATGAACACAAAGTTATTAAAAATATTGTATTAAATGACCTTCAGGCTGTGTGTATAAGGTGTATATGAAACATAAATGCATTCTGTGCTTAGACTTAGGTCCCATAGCCATGATATCTCATCATGGTATGCACTTATTCCAAAATACGGAAAAATCCGATATCAAAATACCTCTGGTCCCAAGCATTTTGGATAAGGGATACTCAACCTGTAATAATAATAACAACAAGTCCCTTACAGTGTTGCTGTGTTGTCCTGCATCAGACCAGTGGTAGTGTCCTGTGCATCAGCCATCAGTCATTCCAGTGACCAGTCACAGTGGTATACGCTGCTGCTATATGTCCAGTGCTACAGTATTATAATAATAATAATAATAATAATAATAATAACAACAAGTCCCTTTCAGTGTTGTTGTGTTGTCCTGCATCAGACCAGTGGTAGTGTCCTGTGCATCAGCCATCAGTCATTCCTGTGCCGCATATTGTGTTATATAACTCCAGAAAAATAATAGAGAGCAAAAATGTGGAGGATAAAATAGGGAAAGATCAAGTACCACTTCCTTCTAGTGCTGAAGCTGCTGCCACTAGCCATGACATAGACGATGAAATGCCATCGTCGCCTCCAAGGCTGATGCCCAATGTGATAGTAGAGGGCATGTAAAATCCAAAAAGCCAAAGTTCAGTAAAAATACCCCAAAAAATAAATTAAAAATCGTCTGAGGAGAAACATAAACTTGCCAATATGCCATTTACAACACGGAGTGGCAAGGAACAGCTGAGGCCCTGGCCTATGTTCATGACTAGTGGTTCAGCTTCACATGACGATGGAAGCCCTCATCCTCCCGCTAGAAAAATTAAAAGAGTTAAGCTGGAAAAAGCACAGAAAAGAACTGTGCATTCTAAAATGGTATCACGAATCCCCAAGGAGAGTCCAAGTGTGTAGACGGTTGTGATGCCTGACCTTCCCAACACTGAATGGGAACAAGTGGCTCCTTCTACCATTTGTACGCCCCCTGCAAATGCTGGAAGGAGCACCCACAGTCCAGTTCCTGATATTCAAAGTGAAGATGTCACTGTTGAAGTACACCAGGATGAGGATATGGGTGTTGCTGGCGCTGAGGAGGAAGTTGACGATGACGATTCTGATGGTGATGTGGTTTGATTCAAGTGCAGTGGAGAATGATTTATGTCTTGTGCAAGGTTCTCCAACCCTTCGAACTTGCCACCCATGAAGTCAGTTCAGACACTGCCAGCTTGAGTCAGGTCGTTCCCCTCATCAGGCTTTTGCAGAGGCAGCTGGAGAAATTAAAGGAGGAGCTAAGACGGAGCGATTCCGCAATGTATGTGGGACTTGTGGATGGAACCCTTCATTCGTTTTGCCAGGATTCAAGGGTGGTCAATCTGTTGAAATCAGAGCACTACATTTTGGCCGCCGTGCTCGATCCTAGGTTTAAAGCCTATGTTGTATCTCTCTTTCCGGCAGACACAAGTCTGCAGAGGTTCAAAGCCCACTGGTGAGAAAATTGTCAACCCAAACGAAACGTGACCCGTCAACAGCTCCTCCTTCGCTTTCTCCCGCAACTGGGGCTGCGAGGAAAAGGATAAAATTTCCTAGCCCACCCGCTGGTGGTGATGCAGGGCAGTCAGGAGTGAGTGCTGACATCTGGTCCAGACTGAAGGACCTGCCAACGAATATTGACATGTCTACTGTCACTGCATATGATTCTGTCACCATTGAAAGAATGGTGGAGGATTATATGAGTGACAGCATCCAAGTAGGCATGTCAGACATGTATGTATACTGACAGGAAAAAGAGGCAATTTGGATGCCCTTGCACAAACTGGCTTTATTTTACCTAAGTTGCCCCCTCCCCCCTCCAGTGTGTACTCGGAAAGAGTATTTAGTGCAGCCGGTAGCCTTGTTAGCGATCGGCGTAGGAGGTTGCTTCCACAAAATGTGGAGAAGATGATGTTCATCAAAATGAATTATAAATTCCTCCGGGAAGACCTTTACCAGCAATTGCCTACAGAAAGTACAGAGGGACATGTGATGCTGGTTTCCAGTGGGGATGAATTAATACTCTGTGAGGAGGAGTACACAGTGAAAGGGGTGAGGAATCGGAGGATGAGGATGAGGTCGACATCTTGCCTCTGTAGAGCCAGTTTGTGCAAGGAGAGATTTATTGCTTCTATTTTTGGTGGGGGCCCAAACAAACCAGTCATTTCAGCCACAGTCATGTGGCAGACCCTGTCGCTGAAATGATGGGTTTGTTAAAGTGTGCATGTCCTGTTTATACAACATAAGGGTGGGTGGGAGGGCCCAAGGACAATTCTATCTTGCACCATTTTTTCTTCTAATCATCATGTGCTGTTTGTGGACTATTTTTTTTAAGTGCCATCCTGTCTGACACTTCCGTATGTGTCCAGTGATACTGCCATTTAATTCCAGTGATTTGGACGTATAATTACATTGATTTTGCAGTATAATTCCAGTGATTTGGACGTATAATTACAGTGATTCTGCAGTATAATTACAGTGATTTTGCAGTATAATTCGTTATTTTTCCATTTAATTCCAGTGATTTTGCCATTTAATTCCAGTGATTTTGCCGTATGATTCCATTGATTTGGACGTATAATTCCAGGGATTTTGCAGTATAATTACAGTGATTTTGCCATTTAATTCCAGTGATTTTGTCATTTAATTCCTGTGATTTAGACATATAATTCCAGTGATTTGGACGTATAATTCCAGTGATTTTGCAGTATAATTCCAGTGATTTTGCCATTTAATTCCAGTGTTTTGGACATATAATTCCAGTGGGAATTGTTTGTGTCGCTTGGCTTAGTCATACAGCTACCTCATTGCACCTCTTCGACATCTTTGCATGAGGTGCTGTTTGGGGCCTAGTTTTTGAAAAGTGCCATCCTGTCTGACACTGCCATATGAGTCCAGTGCTACTGCTGTATTAGTCCTGGGATACTGCCATATAAGTCCACCAATTGCAGAATTATTTTAAAATGACAGGGGCGTGCTAGAGATGCTGCCATTGCGGCCCACTCTCAACATTCAGCCACTGCGTGACACTACTAGATGGGCCAGGTGGTTGTGTCGCTTAGCTTAGTCATACAGAAACCTCTGTGCACCTTATTTTCTTCTTTGCATCATGTGCTGTTTGAGTCCTTTTTTGATATCTGCCCTTCTGTCTGCCACTGCAGTGCCACTTCTAGATGGGCCAATTGTTTGTGTCGCTTGGCTTAGTCATACAGCTACCTCATTGCACTTCTACCAGGCTCTATCTGGTGCAATGTGTATAAAGGGCTACCTGGCGCAATGTGTGTAAGGGCTATAACATGGCATAATGTGTATAAGGGATACTAATGTGTGGTGTAATGTGACTGACGGACACTACTGTGCGGTGTAATGTGAATTGGTACTATTCTGTGGCCACACCCCTATTTTGTGACGCGCGTTTTAAATTGGGGGAGTGAAAGGGCGACGTCAAAGGAAACATTCGCCCTGGGCGCCACAAGGTCTAGAACCAGTCCTGATTGCGCCACACTCTGTGGGTTTGTTCCAGCCTAGTGGCAATTTGAACACACCTATAGCTTGAGGCCACTTTATGAGTATTTTCCAGAAGCACTGTACTGTGCTGAGAGATAGACTGGACAACCATTTGGGTAGTATAGTCCCATAGAAGTTACTGATCAAAAGTTTACCACATATAATAATAATTGCTGAAAAAAGGAGATTTATGGTAAGACCTTACCACATCCAAAGACCGCTCTTTGAAGGACAAACCAGGAGAGATAAAGGCCGGAACCACAATCTCTTGGTTAAGGTGGAAAGATGACACAACCTTAGGTAGATAACCAGGGCAAGTTCTAAGAACCGCACGGTCACGATGAAAAATCAGAAAAGGTGACCGACAGGATAAGGCACCCAAGTCTGAAACCTGTCTAGCAGAGGCAAATGGTTCAAATGGAGACTCTTGCAGGGCATTCAGAACAACAGACAAATCCCAAGGAGCCACAGGAGGGACAAAGGGAGGCTGAGTCCATAAAACACCCTGAGTGAACGTATGAATGTCAGGCAGAGACGCAATTTTTCTCTGAAACCACACCGACAAGGCTGAAATATGAACCTTTAAGGAGGCCAGACGAAGGCCTAAGTCCAGGCCCTGTTGCAGAAAAGCCAAAAGTTTGGCAGTACTGCACTTGAATGCATCGTAATTCTTAGCAGCACACCAGGTGAAGTAAGAATTCCAGACCCTATAATAAATCCTAGCCGAAGCTGGTTTACGTGCTTCCAACATAGTTTGAATGACCGCCTCAGAAAATCCTTTGGCCCTCAGGAGTGAAGCTTCAAGAGCCACGCCATCAAAGCCAGTCGGGCCAGATCCTGGTAGACACAAGGGCCCTGAACGAGGAGGTCTGGGCTTTGCGAAAGTAGAAGAAGACGCTCTATCGAGAGACCCTGTAGGTCTGAGAACCAATGCCATCTGGGCCACGCAAGTGAGTGATTTGAAGTAGTATTCCTCCTTCTTTCTTGAACTTCCTTATTACCCTGGACAGGAGTGACACCGGAGGGAACACGTACGGCAGCCAAAAGTTCCATGGAATTGCCAGTGCATCCACAAATGCCGCTTGAGGATCCCTTGTCCTTGCTCCGAAGACCAGAACCTTGTGATTGTGTTGAGATGCCATCAGGTCTACATCCGGTAGGCGCCACTTGTCCACTAGGAGTTGAAAGACTTCTGGATGAAGGCTTCACTCTCCGGCGTGTACATCCTGACGACTGAAGAAGTCCGCTTCCCAGTTGAGGACCCCCGGAAAGAACACTCCCAATATGGCTGTCAGATGGCGTTCCGCCCATTGAGGAATCTTTGATACTTCCAACATTGCCATGCGGCTTCGTTTGATGATTTATGTACGCCACCGTGGTGGCATTGTCCGACTGTACTTGAACACCGGCCTGTTCTGTACCAGAGTTTCAGAACAGTGAACACTGCCCACAACTTCAGAATATTTATCGGGAGGAGAGATTCCTCCCTGGCCCACTCTGAAGAGAGTGTTGCTTTAACACCATGCGCCAACCCCGCAGACTGGCATCCGTCGTTAGGAGGACCCAGTTGGAAATCCAGACCCCTGCTCAATTGTTGGTCCTGTAGCCACCAGCTCAGTGACAGACGAACCTCCGGAGTCAAGGAGATCATGTGAGATCTGATCCGGTGAGGCAGGCCCTCCCAGTTGGAAAGGATTAACCTCTGCAGAGGGCGGGAATGAAATTAAGCATACTCCACCATGTCAAAAGCCGACACCATGAGGCCTAGTACTTGCATCGCCGAGTGTATTGACACTCTCGGGCAAAAGAGGAAGCATCTTATCCTGTCCTGAAGTTTCAGGACCTTCTCTGGAGACAAGAACAAACATTGGTTGTGTCTGTCCAAGAGTGCCCCCAGGTGCATCATGTTCTGAGCAGGAACCAGCGAGGATTTCTTCCAATTGATGAGCCATCCGTGGGCTTGTAGGAATTGGACCATCAGTTCTAGATGACGGAGTAGAACCTCTGGGGAATTTGCCAGGATCAGCAAGTCATCCAGATACGGCAGGATCCTAATGCCTTGATGACGGAGAACGGCCGTCATAACTGCCATGACCATGGTAAAGATCCGAGGAGCTGTGGTCAGTCCAAAAGGAAAGGCTTGGAATTGATAATGTAGGTTGCCAATAGTAAACCGCATATACCGCTGATGTGACATGGCAATAGGTATGTGTAGGTAAGCATCCTGTATGTCCAGGGATACCATATAGTCCCTGGGCTCTAAAGCCAGAACAATAGAGTGAAGAGTTTCCATACGGAATTTGGATACCTTCACAAATTTGTTCAAAGAATTGAGGTTGAGAATGGTCCGAGAGGATCCATTTGGCTTCAGGGCTAGGAACAGCGTTGAATAGTACCCCCTGCCCCTCTGAGACAGAGGCACCGGCACTATTACTCCTGTGTCCTGGAGGGATTGTACCACCAAATGTAGAGTTTTTGCTTTTAACAGATCCAATTGCTTTTAACAGATCCAAAGGGATAACTGTCGAGCAAAACTGGTGAGTGGGACGTGTCTTGAAAGAGATGGCGTATCTGCGAGTGACGACTTCCCTAACCCAGGCATCTGAAGTGGTCTGTAAACATATACCGCAGAAGTCGGCCTTCCACCCTGGGGTCCCCCAGAGGGAGGCACACACCGTCATGCAGCAGGCTTGTCTGGTTTGGAAGCAGGCTGACGGGCAGCCCAAGAACGTTTAGGCTTGGGCTTAGAGGTTTTGGAAGTGCAAGCCTGTTTCGGGTACGCCTAACCCTTTGCTTTACTTGGAGGTCGAAAGGAGGTACTTTTAGCCTTTGGAGTCGAAGGATTAGTACGTGGTAGACATGCAGTCTTAGTCAGCAACAATCTTGTTCAAATCTTCCCCGAATAGTATGTCTCCATTAAAAGGGATTACCTCCAAGGTCTTTTTAGAGTCCAGGTCCACCGACCAGGACCACAACCACAGAAACCGGCGAGCCAGATAGGACGTAGTAGACACTTTGGCCGCCATAACACCGGCATCAGAAGCCGCCTCCTGAATGTAATGAGAAGCTGTGGTAATATATGAAAGACACTGGCATTATCAGAAAATTCAGAGGTAGCTCTGCCTCAACAGCTTGAACCCAGGCTTCAAGACCTTTTGCAGCACAAGAAGCTGCTATAGTGGGTCTATGTACGGCACCCGCAAGAGTGTAGATAGACTTCAAGCAACCCTCCACACTTTTATCCATCGGTTCCTTCAGAGAGGTGACGGTAGTGACAGGCAGAGTAGAAGACACCACAAGATGCGCTACATGTGAGTCCACCGGTGGTGGTGTTTCCCAATTCTTACTTAACTCTGCAGAGAGGGGATAACGAGCTAGCATCTTTTTAGATAGGGAGAATCTCTTTCCTGGAGACTCCCAGGATTCCTGAAGTATGTCAACTAAATGATCAGAATGTGCAAAACTAATTTAGTAACCTTCTGAGGTTTGAACTTATCAGGTTTTTTAGACGTATCTGGAGGTTCAGTTTCATCATCAATCTGAAGAATCAGGTTGATGGCTTCCAATAGGTCAGGAACATCAACCTGCGTTGTAGATTCCTCATCAGAAGCATCTGCATCAGTATCTGATGGGTCAGTATATACCCCATCTTCATCGGATGAAGTATTCGAAACATGAGTGGATTGTGAGGATGAAATGGCCCGCTTAGATGATCCTTTGGTCCTAGGAGAGCGAGGGTTAGGTTTTTGTTTAACCAAAGACTGATTTAACTGCTGTAACTGAGTTAACAGAGTATCCGCCCATGGCGGATTAATTACAGGGACAATATGTGGCTGTAATGGCACAGGAGGTCCCACAGGGGGTGTAAGTCTCGTTACAAGCGTAGTCAGTAAATTAGAAAAAGCAGCCCAAGGTGGGTCTTGGTGTGCCACCGGTGCTGCAGACTGACTGAGGGGTACAGAACCCCCGATACCTGGACCCTCAGCTGGAATATTCTCCTCAGATAAATCCGCAGGATCAGCCACGAATATCTCACCCTGTGTAGCAGACATTATATGGTGGAAACGTAGCCTTAGGGCGTAACAGTACAATATAGCCAGACAGTATATACTGTGAAACACTATATATATATATGGGACCCTGATGCACTTATCCCCCTCAGGGTACAGAATATAGTGATAGCAATATGTGATACACGGAATGGAAACCGCACAGCAGCTATAGGCACCCACAGTCACATGTACAATGCAGAAATTATTGCACACAACAATAAGACTGCACTGGACTAGTAATACTACATAAAACTATGTATGTATACAGATATAACAATGCACAGTAAATACTGGATGTATATCACAGAATACCTGTACTAAATATTCCTGTAGGTATGCACTTGTTCTTAACTAACACTGTCTAAATGACATGAAGTATACTTAAGAGTCCTGTAAAAGCACAGCGCTGATGAGGTAGGCGGCTTTACAGAGGAGACAGTGCCCACCAGTCCCAGAATCAGCGCAGCTCTGTGTAATGGCGCCCAACCGCTGACAGGGAGTGAGGGAGAGAGAGAGATGGAGCTCCAGGGCGGGAACATCTGCTGGCGCCTGGGGCTGGGGGAGGGGCTACAGATCAGCACCTTATCCCCTTTGCTGGACTTCACCACCAGGTACTATGGACAGTGGTGCCAAGAGGCAGGGGGAGTGGGTACAAATTACCCGGGCCTGGACTGCTGGAGGGGCCCTGGGGGCCCAGGTCTGCTACACCCCCACCCGTGGATACCTGTACTGCTGTGATATCTTCCCGATGATATAAGTCTTTGCTGTGCCACAGTCTTTGCTTTCTAGTGGCCAGCATCATTTTCCCAAATATCACTGGGAAAATGGCGCTGGCTGGGGAGGAGGGACCCGCTTTTAGGTCAAGTAAAGTAGGAAGTGGGTGCCCGCCCCTTGCCTCCCTATGTTAAAACAGTACCTCCCTATGTTAAAACTGCACCCCCCTTGTAAGTGGCACCGCAATTATTTTATTATTCACATATTTTTAAACTAAATGGAAAAGTCATGCCCACTTAATATGCCACGCTCCCATCCTTTACTGGGGCCCTGCGTGGCTCTCAACGGCCCTGACTATAGAGCCTGTAATAAATGGATTTTAGTAAATCTGACCTGTGCTCCCTGTCCTGGTGAATATAGTGGGGTCCCTGCACGGCCACAGTGTCCTCGCCAGCGGCGTGGTCCATTTCCAGAGACCACGTCCCGGATCGCGATTTCAGCGGGTCCCGCCTGGGGGACCCTCTTACCTTCTAGACTATCGTGCAGCCAGGCGATCCTGGAGAGCAGCGGCAGTGTGTGTGCCTGAGAAGACCGGAGCGCCTCCGCTTTAAGTACCCGGCAACCAGGGCGCGGGAGTATACAGCGCTGTTGGGGGTGGTGAGGGAGCCGCAGCACGATATGTCAGTATGACATATAGCACCAGGTGCCTATGCTGCGGCCCTTGAAGTCTTTCTTCGCAGAAAAGCTCTTTTCAGGGCTGCATAATGCAGCCCTCCCTGTTAGCCGCCTGCACTGCAGGCACCAACTTACAAACTGAGCTCCAGTGCCTGGAGGCGGGGATATAGATGAGGCGGTGCAGTGCATCCTAGGAACAGTCAAAGTTTAGCCTGTTGGTGCCTCGGATCAAGATCCAACTCTACACCCGATGTTATTCCCTGTGTAATACAAGTGTACCCCACTGCAGAAACTGCAGATACATGTATAGTATGCTAATTTCATAGATTAAAGTCACATGAGGTTATAGTAACACAGGTAGGACTCAGAAACATATATTGGTATTACCTACATTTTAGTCATATGAAAATATACTGTAAGTGAATAAAAATCATCCTAGGCAATAGTAGTATACAGCATCACCCCAATAAAAAGGCTTTGATATATACTAAGCATCAAAGATAGAGATAGATAGATAGATAGATAGATAGATAGATAGATAGATAGATAGATAGATAGATAGATAGATAGATGGATATGATCAGTGTCCTACCTCCATCAATGACTTGTAGGGTTTATTCATGTCCATCGAGTGGAGGTTCCCAATGAAGGGGAGAGGGGTAGGTCCAGGAGGCATATTTCTTGTACTCTTCTTAGAGCCATTGATCCAGTAGATGAGGAATGCAATGCAGGCTGTCAGGCACAGTAACACATCGGCCCTAGACAGAGAGTCAGTTATAAAAGTCATCCTGCAGCTCTGTTATGGAGCTTTCCTACTCTCCTGTCATATAGACACTTTTACACTGGACTTAGCTCTCCTAACATATGTTGCTCTTCACTAGGAAACACCCATTTTCTGGTTGGCTTGTTGCAACAAAACATGATTAGCTGACCTTCATTGTGTGGGCACAAAACTGTTTTCATCTGCTGTATCGCCTAGGGTATTTTAAGGTAACCCACCATGGCAATTTAACCACTTAAATTTTTTTCCGAAAAAAATGCTCAGGGGGAGGAGGGGTTGAGTGAATTAGTTGTAGAACATGTATTTGACCTTATTCTAAATGATGTTAGTTAAAAAATAATGACAAATATAAAAAAAAAATATATTTGAAAAAAAATATTTTTTTTCCTAAACATCGGAACATCACTCACCAACATTGGAAACATCATGACCATCGGAAACATCGCGACCAGTGCGGCTTTCATTTTGAAAGCTTGTACAGCCACCAGGTACACAGGGGGAGATTGGGGGTGGGGGGTGGAGGTTCATTTACACTTCCCTTCAGCAGTGATCGGCAGCACGGCAAACACTGGGGGAGGGTGTAGGGAGGCAGAGGAACCCTTCTCTTCCCTGCCGCTGCAAACACTGTTTATCTGACTGGTCGCATCCTGTGCGACCAGGTCAGATAAGACACTTGCTGGTATGGTCGTATCTGATGCGACCATGCCAGGCAAGTGGTTAAAGTAAAAGTGTACTGGAAAGAAAATGATATGTAATTATTAGGTTATAATAGTCTGTCTACTGTCAGGATATTTAGAATTTGCACGTTATCATTGTGTGCAGAGCCGGCCCTAACCAATATGATGCCCTAGGCAAGATTTTGGCTGGTGCCCCCTTGCACAGACGCTAGTTCTGCCTCTGACCCCGTACACCTTTCCCAGCACCATCACCCCTCACCCATAGCAGTCCTCATTTGGTGCTCCTACCACCAATATTTTAAATAAGAACAGTGTGCACATTTGGTGCGCAACCCAAAGCGGTGCTGGGAAGGGGCATGGCAACAAATAATGCCCCAAGTAGAAATTAAGCCACGCAGTACTGCAACTTTATTCACACTATATCATGCAATAGTGTTTCTTATTCACGTTACATCACACAGTAGTACCATGTTACTCCTCACAGTAGTGCCTCTTATTCACATTACACCACACCATATTGCTCTTTATTCACATTAGGCCACACAGTAGTGCCCTTTCTATATGTTACACCACAAAGTACTGTAGTACACCTTATACATATAATTCCGCACATTAGTAATGCATTTCGTATGCAGACAGAGCCGCAGTCACACACATAATATAGGCATGCTGCATATCATTTTAATCAGCAGAAGCTTCTTGTTCCCATAGGCATTCCAAATGCCCTAGGCATTTGCCTAGTTTGCCTACGCCTAGGGCCGGCTCTGATTGTGTGATATAAATGAGTCAATATTTGGATGCACTAAGAGGGACTTTGGGCATATTTATTAACATTATTTTTACAAAGAAAATGTTAAAAAGGGTGTTTTCACACCGATTTCACATTATTTTAGCATCACTTAAATGTATTAAAAGGCTTTTGGAGCCTGAAAAACTGTTCCAAACCCTTTAGTTCTTTTTTTTCCCAGTGATCAGATCGCATTCCTCATACTTATAGAGGGTCATTCCGAGTTGTTCGCTCGTTGCCGATTTTCGCTATACTGCGATTAGTCGCTTACTGCGCATGCGCAAGGTTCGCAGAGCGCATGCGCTTAGTTATTTTACACAAAAGTTAGGTATTTTATCACGGCGTAACTAAGTTTTTTCATCGTTCTGATCGGTGAGTGATTGACAGGAAGTGGGTGTTTCTGGGCGGAAACTGACCGTTTTCTGGGAGTGTGCGGATAAACGCGTTTAAGAGAAAAACGCGAGAGTGGCTGGAGAAACGGGGGAGTGTCTGGCCGAATGCTGGGTGTGTTTGTGACGTCAAACCAGGAACGAAACTGACTGAACTGATCACAATGTAGGAGTAAGTCTCGAGCTACTGTAACCCAATTTCACCTCACGGGGTTACTTAATACATATGACGGAGTGCCTCCACCCAAGCAGTGATTGTTCCAACCCAGGCTTGCTTGGGAAAGCTGTTGAAAGTAGTGTTATATTTACTGTCTCGTGTGGGTTGGTTAAGATGTTTAATTTACCTGTTGTGTCTTCGTTTGTTTTTCAGATTCGGATATTCGGATGAATGAGACAACTGGTCCCCTTAAACGGTAAGTATTTATTAATAGTACTTTAATACCTTCTCATGTTCTTTTCTTCACAGAATAAACACTTCCTAACTTTAGGTTCTCGATACCTTACCAATTCATATAGGCAATTGAAATCATTACCCGCAAAATAAAGATATAATTTACCAACATATATTCCTATACATAAATTATTACCTGTTATACCATACAACCACTTAGTTTACCTAGGTTTATCAGATAGATTATTAATACACTTACTATAATCTTATCAGTCACACTGCAGTCTCAAGTTTATGTGTTGGGTATACCCGTTGGTTATCGTTGGTGCACTGTTGGGGCCCAGTTTTACCTTTTGTACTCCCGATGTATTCTTCACTCAATGATGACTGTACTTGTGATTATGGTACCTTAATAGTAGAGTTACATATAGTTACACCCTATTTTGTACCTTTTCCAGGATAGTATTTTTCAGGGTTATACTAGGATACTGTTCGGGGAGTATCAAGGGTCTATTAGGAGCCCAAGGATTATGTCTCGGCAGATTGAGAGCACAGTTACAGGCGTCCCTAAAGTTATATACCTAGGTACATCTAGAATAATCCTCTTTATCACAGTGAAGTGTGATTTTGTTGTTTTTCCAACCTTCCTTATAATAGTCAGTGTTATTAACTTGAAAATCCTCTGCTCTTTATTCCACCCTGGTCAACACCACTTATGACTGGGAATTTCTCAATAGATTTCTATATCCAGATGGTTATACAGAATACATCTAGGATCGGTCTCCCCCATCTACTTACTTCAGAGATAGCCACGGAGGATCATTCCACCTCTATTATCATCCGATCCTTTGTCCGAATCGGGAATATTTAATTAGTATGCTTTAATGCCCATACCATATATTCAAGGTGGTATGGTAGAGCCACCTGTTAACATGCACAGTGACTCATATAATCAGGGTTATATTATGTGAGGCAAAGTCTATGCACATTTGTCCCTGGGGTTACACATTACTTGGTCTATATCTGTGAAGTCCACCCCTCTCACGTCCCTCCACACCAATGTCCAGTGCTTGTGTCACTCCTAAATGATTAAAACTAGGAGTGGGATTTTTGACTTCTGCAATTCCTTTCCCTCAGGTAGTGCTGTTGTTCACTTGCCGTTTTCATCTTGTTATAATGGCAGTAATGGGTAATTATAGCGTGAAAGGGGTGCAGGCTCTAATTATAATTTATTAAACAAGTTAGTTACTTTCTTATAGCTGCAACTTCATACTCTGTACAATTAGAGATTATTGTTCCTTTCACTAAAGGATAGCCACTTTTATTAGTACTGTGCATATATCCCTGAAAGAAGAAGTGCTTGTGAGTTGCTGGGATAAAATCCCTTCACTGCCGTAGACTTTACTGTGTGAAATCCCCTTCAGTGGGGGGCCCTTTCTGTGAATTAGTTTATGCAAGACCAGCCCTCTCCTTCTCTGCAATGGCTGAAACCGCCTCCTACCCTCCCTTATACAGTCACTCACGGTTTATGAGTCACCTCTGCCCTGATCGGGTTGGTGGAGCACCTGTTAGCCGGGCCCTGGGGGTGTGTTTGGGGATAAGCTTTCTGCGCTGCCCCGTTGGAGTTCTCCTCACCGCCGCTGTCACTGAGGCAGTCACTCCTCCGTTGCCGGGTCCTCTGCTGCCCGCAATCCTCTCCGTGCACACGGCTCCCCTTAGACGATTACCGCGGGTAAGTCTATTTAATATCTCTCTCTTAACTTGGAGGGACACACCGGAGGTTTCCATGGCCGGACGATACAGCGACTCCGTTTCTCCACCTCAGCCTCACAGGGACTCCTCCGAGTTCAACCCCTCGCAGCTCTCTCTGTCCGTTTTTTTTCCCGCTTCTCCCTCGCGCTCCCCTTAACTGATCTCACAATCCGGGTACCCCATAGTCGGCACGAGGGCTTCTGGAAAAGTCTCTATAGCCCTGCTAGTGCCACGGGGCCCCCGTCACCCAGAACCAAATTTACTGTTTATGGTACATATTTACCACCAGCAACCCTCCATATAGTACCAGTATTACATTATACAGATGGATTATATTTCATATATTTACATAGACATTACACAGATGAAATGTATTTTATATATTTACACAGGCATTAAATACCTAATATATATATATATATATATATATGTACATATAAACATATATTTAATGTAGTCCTCATAGAGCAATTACCTTTCTATATATCCTGCTGAGCATTTATTTATTTTACAGGGCTACACTACTCAGAAACTGCTAAGAATTTTCTATTCGCACTTCTGCTAATCTTTCGTTCGCAATTCTGCTAAGCTAAGATACACTCCCAGAGGGCGGCGGCTTAGCGTGTGCAATGCTGCTAAAAGCAGCTAGCGAGTGAACAACACGGAATGAGGGCCATAATGGGAAATGCGATCTGTGCAAACTTACTTAAAAAATCAACACACAAGCTGATCAGCTTAAAAAAAACAACGTACTCAGCAGTCCCAGGAGCCAGTGTTCGGTGCTCCGGTGTGGGTTGCTGGTCATTGGGACCTCCTGAACGCTACTGTGACCCCCGGTGCAGTAAAGTAATACTGCAAAACGGCAGCTCACTTTACAACACTGGGGGTCACAGTAGCGCACAGGATCTGATGCACAGCAGCCCTGCAGGAGCACAGATCTCTGGCTCCTGGGACTAGTAAGTATATTTACCTGGGGGGAGCGGGGGGAGCAGCACTGGGAGGGAGGTACCCAGCGGCGGCGGTAGCGATGGTGGTGGCGCATGCACAGCAGGACATCGGGGTATGTTTTATGAAAAAAACCCTGATAAAGCTGCAGAGTATCATTGGAGGGACAGACCTTTCTCGCAAGCTCTGTCCCTGCATGCGATTATTGATACATCCATGCGATGTAATCAATAATCGCATTGAGAGTTTGGTTGATTTTTATCACCTCACATCCACATCTGAGGATGCGGATGGTGATAAATTAGCCCCTTTACAGTATTTGCCAACACATGAGATCTCTGTTCTTAAACCTTTGTTTACTAACCCCTGTGCTGAGCCTTGATGCTTCATACCTATCTGCACACTTGGTTCCATAGTATCATGCATCATTATCAGCGCGCCCCACACTTGGTGTAAAATATGCAATTTAAAACAGACATACATGCTCGTACAACTCTGCATACCCTGCGATCGTATCAACATGCCATCAATCCACTCTCACTAAACTTAGCCTATGTATGTCCTTATAGCCACAAGAGGAGATGCCACTTAGTTGCCTACGAATCAGCATCACCCGTGGATGCCACTGGCATGATGCCAATGTCTTTCTTCTCTTCTGTGTATGTTTTTCCGAATATGTAATCGGGTGACGGTACCGCTGGGACCAGGTATGGCGGGGCATTGCGTGCACGGAGGAGAAGAGCCCAGTATCCACGTGCTTCAGAGCTCTTAAAATGCTACTGTGCTACAGAGAGGTATTACCTATCTAAATGTCTGTTTGTTGTTAAGGGTTAATTAAAGTCATCCTGAAGCTCTGTTATGAAGCTTCCTGACGGTGCTCTTGTTATAACATGTACACACATTATACCAGTAGCGGATCTTGCCACGGGCAAGCAGGACTTTTGCACGGGGCACCGCCTTCCGGAGGGCGCCGGCGCCATCCGGGGGGCGCCGCACCATGGCAAGATCCGCTGCTGCTGTGCCCCCCGCTGCCCGCTGTCCTGCTGCCCGCTGTGAAGGGAAACTAGACGCTACGCGTCTAGTTTCCCTTCGTGGAGAGAACCTTCACTGTAATGATGTGTGGTGCGCGTTGACGTCATCGCGCACCGCACAGCAAAGGTCCTCTCCACGAAGGGAACTAGACGCTTAGCGTCTAGTTTTCCTTCGTGGAGAGGACCTTTGCTGTGCGGTGCGCGATGACGTCATCGCGCACCGCACATCCTACTACAGTACAGGGGGCGTAACTGACCATGCCCCCTGTATGAAGCCACGCCTCCTAATGCCGCCCGGGGCGCTAGAAGCCCCGGAACCGGCCCTGCATTATACGTATGGTCTTCATTCTTCTTAACGCATTGCCACACTGGACGACATGAACGATGAACAATATTGTTCATTATTTTCCCTTGAACTTCCTGGACTCCCGGGTGTGAACGATAATGAACTAGATAGAGCTGACACACTGAGTGGTTTCATGAACGACTTGAACAATATACCTAAATCGTTTGACTCTAGGGTTTTGGCGCCTATTTTAATGTTTGTTCTGTATTTACATGTCATCGCTCATCGTTCATTGGGCCTGATTCACACCTGATCGCTGCTGGGCGTTTTCGCACAGTGGGCGATTATCGAACTACTGCACATGCATATGCACCACAATGCGCACGTGCATCGGCAAACAGCGACAGGATGGTACAAAAATTCGATCGCACGGGCATTTGCAAAGTGATTGACAGGAAGAGGACGCTTGTGAGTGGTACCTGACCGTTTTCTGGGAGTGTCAGGAAAAACGCAGGCGTGCCCAAGAGTTTTCAGGTCGGGTGTGTGACGTCAGCTCTGGCCCCGATCAGTCAGATTTCTTCGCACTGGAGGATTAAGTATTGAGCTAGGCACAGACTGCACACACTGCACAGAATGGGAAAAACATTCGATGGGGAGTGTGATGCGAACGGTTTTGCAGCTGTCTGCTGACTGATGGGAATTTTCGCACAGCGTACACATGCAATCGCACACTTGCACATTGCGAATTTTCACTCCCCCTAGGCGACGACTATCTGATCGCAGGACAGTGTCATTTTCAGCACAGTTATCAGGTCTGAATTATGCTTATTGTTCGCGGCGAACACACTAAACAATATGCACCATGTCGTCAACGATATAGCCAGAACTGAGCTGCAGGGACAGACGACCGACTACCCCGATGACAACCTGCGGGAGCTCGCATCGTTCATCGTTTGCACCGGTCTGACTGGGTGATATTTTAAACAATGACACCCAGAAAGGTGAAAATGAGCGATATGGTTTAAAATATCGTCCAGTGTGGCACTGCTTTCAGAAATGTTAATAATAAATAGGGCACACCTAATACCTGGTTGGCTTGTTGCAACTCATCATGACCAGTTGAACTTTTTTGTGTTTGCACAGAGATGTTTTCATGAACTGTAGTATTGCCTAAGGTTCTGTAATCTACTGTAACATGTGCCAAGGCAATTTAGAGAAAAGCTGTGCTGGGGAGAAAGTGTTATGTGATTATCAGCTGTATGGATTCACACATTAACGTTGTGTGATATACAGTAAATGAATCAATGTTTGGATACACTACTAGGTTGTTTTTGCCGATAAACCTGGAAATTTGGCCTTATATAAACTCTGATTTTTAACCAGTTCTTTTCTAAACGGTGCACAGAGCCTGGTTTGGCACGTTCTGGCTTACCTCATTCAGACATAACTAGTAATCATTTTCCGTTCTGCACCCACACAAATCATACTTTGTTTATTCTTCAGAGCACAATGCATTTTTAATAAATATCATTGCTTTATTTATATCCCAAGACTTCAATAAAGAGTATTTTCAGGAAAGTTACACAATAGCGAAAATTTATATTGCTTAGATTTTTCTTAAATGTGAGTACAATGTATTGTAAAGGTCGCAGACACACCTAAAAAATTAAGGAAGGCAAATCATTTAGAAAACTAGGTAACCTGGGGGGTCATTCCGAGTTGTTCGCTCGGTAAAAATCTTCGCATCGCAGCGATTTTCCGCTTAATGCGCATGCGCAATGTCCGCACTGCGACTGCGCCAAGTAAATTTGCTATGCAGTTAGGATTTTTACTCACGGCTTTTTCTTCGTTCTGGCGATCGTAATGTGATTGACAGGAAATGGGTGTTACTGGGCGGAAACAGGCCGTTTTATGGGCGTGTGGGAAAAACGCTACCGTTTCCGGAAAAAACGCAGGAGTGGCCGGAGAAACGGGGGAGTGTCTGGGCGAACGCTGGGTGTGTTTGTGACGTCAAACCAGGAACGACAAGCACTGAACTGATCGCAGAAGCCGAGTAAGTCTGGAGCTACTCAGAAACTGCTACGAGGTGTGTAATCGCAATGTTGCGAATACATCGTTCACAATTTTAAGATGCTAAGATTCACTCCCAGTAGGCGGCGGCTTAGCATGAGCAAATCTGCTAAAATCCGCTTGCGAGCGAACAACTCGGAATGACCCCCCTAATACAGCAAGGCACAAGGGCCTAATACACAAGGGCACAATTGCCTCTCTATCCTAAGCCTGTAATTTTCAAAAGTTACCAGGTGGTGGCGCATTTTATTTATTACTAAAATAAATTTGGGCAGGTTTAGGAGTCAGACCCATGTATGATGGGGTGTGGATCTTAGGGTCGACCACACTTAGGTCGACTACTATTGGTCGACAGTGACTAGGTCGACACCTGAAATATGTTGACACATTAGTTAGGTCGCCATTAACAAGGTCGACATGGAAAAAGGTACCTATGAGTTTATTTTTTATGTCATTTTCTTTGTAAAGTGACCGGGAACCCCAATTAGTGCACAGTTTCCCCTCGCATGGCATGCTTCGGGCAAGGTGCCTTTCTGCGCTCAGCACAGGTTACTATTCCCAATCGTAGTCCATGTGGATTGTAAAGTAGGAAAAAGTAAAAAAAAAATTGAAAAACCTTTTTCCATGTCGACCTGGTATATGTCTACCTAGTGACCATGTCGACCTATAGACCATGTCAACAGAATGCAGGTCGACCTAATGACTGTCGACCTAAGTGTAGTCGACCTAAAGACCAGATACCGTACGATGTGCACCTGTACCTTTCCTTCTAACACCCCCTAATGGTACCTTCAGCCCCAGCCCTGCTTCCTAATTCTTTTCCATTAAACCCCCCATCTCAAACACACTTGTCCTACCCAAAGGAGAAACTGTACAGACTCATCTCTTGCCTGTTTCAGTCTTATGTTCAGCTACTGGATTTTGCTGTACATGCTCCTGTTGTAAATACAATAAGTTTATATTTACTATTAATGTCTGCATTGCTGTGCAATGCTCATTCAATCAGTTTTGCTATGTACACATTATGCGATCCCATACAATACGATATTGTATGATATCGTATACAATTTCATATCGGATCAGATCGTGTGTACACACTACAAACGATGTCAAACAAAGTCTAAAAATGAAGTCACCACTCAAGTTAAACACCACACATGGCAATATCACCTCAGCAAGACTGCATGCAGACCGACGTCACATGTGACCCACGGGAGCGCGCATCGGGTGTCGGATCATGTGTACACATTATGCAATATCGTTCAGGACTGAACAATATCATTCGGATCGCATAGTGTGTATGCACCATTATGAGCAGGGCAATGGACAATGCCATGGAGATCCAGCAATGGCGCATCAACTCTCCTCGATCTTGCCTCAGACTGGCAGATTTTTGTATGAGGCTGTACACAAAAATCTGTGAGATCAGATCTATTGTAAGTTCCACATATTCATACACTTAAGGTGGGTACGTTCCGTGATCTATATCACACAGTGTGTATCCTTCCCTCCCGGGCCGCCCAACATTGTGTCTCTCTCTCCCCCTGACACGGTCTCTCTCCCAGGCACACTCTCCCTCTCCAGCACTGTCTCTCTCCCTCTCCCCCTGACACTGTCTCTCTCCCGCTCTACCTGACACCCTCTCTCCCTCTCTGTCTTTCCCTCTTTTCTTCCTGACACTCTCTCTTGCTCCCCTCTTTATCTCTCCCTCCCCTACACTTTCTATCTCTCTCACTGCCTCTCGCTCCCCACCTCTCTTGCTCCTACCCTTTCTCTCTCTGACATCCTCTCTCTATCCAACACCCTCTCTCCCTGATGACCTCTCTCCCTTTCTCTTTCTCCGACACCCTCTCTCTCTTTCTCTTGTTCCCTCTTTTTCCAGCAAACACCCTCTCTCTCTCTCTCTCTCTCTCACCCTGACCGCCCTATCTTCTAGCTTCTCTCTCTCTCTCTCTCTCTCTCTCTCTCTCTCTCTCTCTCTCTCTCTCTCCCCTGACACCCTTTTTGTCTCACACTCCCCTCACTCTTTCTCCTGCTCCCCTCAGAGCCATTGTCAGGATTTTGCTAAGGAGCCCACAAAGTTCCACTTATGCTTCTGTCATCAGCATTTGCAATTTCTGATAAACAGAAGTAACATTGTAGAAGTATTATCAGTGAATTTGAACATGTACAATGTTTTGCACACACAATAAACTTGATGGTTCATGGTTTCCTAAAAAAGGACAAGGGCATGCAGGAGATGCTGTCTGTGGGTTGATAAGTTACTTATAGTAACATAGTAACTAAGATTGCAAAAAGACAATTGTCCATCGAGTTCAACCTATTTGTGGTCTCCTATGCAGTCTTATTATAGGGCTAGTTATTTTTATGTTAGGACTAGTTATATTAACTATAATGCGTGCCTACGCACCATAACCCTGAATATCTTTATCTAATAAGAATTTATCTAACCCATTCTTAAAGGTGTTGACTGAGTCCGCAGTTACTACTCTCTCAGGCAGGGAATTCCAAACACGTATTGTCAATGTGAAAAAAACGTTTCACCTTAATGTGTGGAAACTCCTCTCCTCTAACCTAAGCGAATGACCACGTGTCCTCTCTGCTGATCTTCTAGAAAACCGGTCCCTCCCGAGCTCTGTGTATTGACACCTTATATATTTTTAGATGTTGATCATGTCCGCTCTTAGTCTCCTCTTTTCTAATGTAAACATGCTTAGCCTTGCAAGCCTTTCCACGTATTCCAGCTTCTCCATACCCTTGATTAGTTTGGTCGCCCGCCTCTGAGCCTCTTCTAGCTCCAGGATATCCTTTTTGTAATATGGTGCGCAAAATTGCACACAGTATTCAAGATGTGGCCTCACTAGTGATTTATATAATGGGAGTATAATACTCTCGTCCCTTGCATCAATAATTATTAGCCTTCTTTGCTGTACACCTACTTTGGGTACTTCTGCTTAATTTGTTATCTTTGTGAACCCCTAAGTCTTTTTCCAGTACAGAATCCCCTAATATTACCCCATTTAGTATGTAGGTGTAATTTTTGGTCTTGCCCCCACAGTGCCATTACCTTACACTTGTCTGTGTTGAATCTCATTCTCCATTTTGCTGCCCATGCTTCCAGTTCAGTTAAGTCATTCTGAAGAGACTCAGCATCCCCCTCCGTATTTATAACCTTACACAATTTGGTATTGTCAGCGAAAATTGACACCATGCTCTCTAGACCTACTGTTAGGTCGTTGATGAAAATGTTGAACAAAAGTAGTCCAAGTACAGACCCTTGTGGCACACCACTTAGTACTATAGTCCAATTTGAAAATGATCCATTGACCACAACGCGCTGCTCCCTATTTTCTAACCAATTAATGACCCAAGTGCATATTGTGCTCCCTAGCCCTATTTCTTGTAGCTTATAGATAAGACGCATGTGTGGTACAGTGTCGAAAGCTTTGGCAAAGTCTAAAAAGATTACATCCACCTCCTTACCCTGATCAAGGTTCACACTTACTGTTTCATAAAAGCCAAGTAAGTTAGTTTGACATGATCTGTCCTTCACAAATCCATGTTGGTTCCTTTTAATGACCTTATTTGCTTCAAGGAACTTCTGAATACTGTCCCTTAGAATACCTTCCAATTCTTTCCCCACTATAGATGTAAGATTAACTGGTCTATAATTACCTGGTTCAGCTTTGCTCCCTTTTTGAATATTGGCAATACCTCCACTATACACCAGTCTTTGGGAACCATACCCGATATAATAGAATTCACGAGAAACAGAAAAAATAATCCAGGCACCAAACTTCAATGGATGTCCCAATAAGCTAGATGTAAGTAGCTGCTGCACTCCTGCTGACAGAATTGCCACTTCTCTCATAGAAAATACACAAATAGGTAGTGAGTGGCGCTGCACACATCAGCCAAAATAAAAATAAAATAACAAGATAGTTTACTTAAATGTATTAAAAAGCACATATAAATGTGTATAAAACAACACAACAGAATCATAGAATATCAGTAACACTTCCAAGAATGTATTAAATTCAAAGTATAGAAAATATAATCATCAGCACAAACTCAAGATGAATATTAGCCTCCTATAAACATTATATGACACATGCTGAAAAATAACCTTAGTAGGTGATAGTGAGCGGTTAGCAATAATGTGTAAAGAGGAATGGGTTCTATTTGGCCATTCACATCAGTCCCTGCCCCAGTGGAACTTACAATCTATATTCCCTAACACATGTACACACAGACACATTCATGCTAGGGTTAATTTTTTTGGGAGCCAATTAACCTACCTTTATATTTATGGATTGTGAGAGGAAACCAGAGCACCCAGAGGAAACCCACACAAGTACGGGGAAAATATACAAACTCCACACAGTTAGGGCCTTGCTGGGAATCGAAACCATGACCTCAGTGCTGTGAGGCAGTAATGCTAACCATTACACCATCCGTACTGCCCCGTAAAAACAGACGCAGTGGCTGTAAATACAGTTGAGACACCCCAGTGTCAGTGCAGAGGGAAAGCTGCTCTTGCCTATTAATAGGCGAATCTGCACCCAACACCCAAAAACGAAAAAAATAATATTGACTGGCCAGAATATGGCGGCCATTTAATTATTTAAATTCTCTGTTATGCCTAAATTGGTATGTTGTTATAAATAAATTGTTAACACCAAATATGTGTATTGCTTAATTAGCTTCCAAAAAAAAAACACCACATTAGTGTCTAGGGCCAGATGAGTATTGGTTTAAATATATTGCCTGCCCCTAGGTGTCCTCAGCTCACCGTATGTCTAATCTATGACACCCAGCACATTGGCCATGACCGCAAGATCACATAAAGCTACCCTGACTGCAGGCCACTGCGACTCCTGGGTAGGGAAGCTGAGAGACGCATCTATGTAGCCAGCCAAGACATCCAAAACCTGAGTGGCCCATCAAAAAAAAAAGGTGAGTGTCATGACCTGTAAGCAAGTCCAAATTGAGTAAAATTACATTACAGAAGCAACACTTAGACGTAGACGTGTATGTATGTTTTCACTCACCTGAATTACATATTTCTAGAAGGTGGCCTGTGAAATACTAATTACTTTGAAACTCACAGGCTGGAAGCTGCCAGTAGCCATAAAGTGCAACACAGGAAGGAGTTTGTGCAGGCCTGAGACAAGGCGAGAACGTGCTGTCTCAGGGTCTAGGGTCAGTTTGACCAGGTCATACAGAGTGAAAATATTTATAACATTTAGTCTGAGCATCTGTATAACATGCTCATCAGCAATTTTGTTTTAGTTTAAACGGCCAATAAAAAATAAAGGCATGGCCAGCCTACGCGGAACATGTACAACCTGCTGACCCTGTTGATTTTCCTGACCTGGGTTTATTGTAGCCTCATGGAGCAGTGTCAGGTATCCCACAGCAAACAATACAGCAGTACGACACACAGTAGCACCCATTTCAGATTGAGAGTGTTGAGAAATGTGTTGGGGCCCCTTTTAAAGGTCAAAAACGTCAGGTGTGAGTAATGTAGAATTGACAACACATGTAAACACGCTTCTCAAAAGCAGGTCTACTTTTTTTTAGGCTTTTTGTACGATTAGTAAAATATTACGACCGCAAAACCATTTTCACGGTAGAAAATACAAATACGAATGCTTAGTAAATGACCGAGTTCTATATCTAATCAGCCGCGTTTGACCGATGGTGTATTGATTCGTAATTTTTTCCTAGGACTTCCAAAAAATTACGAATGCCCTCATCACTGCCGTGATTTGAGTTTAGTAAATCCCCGAGATGACACTTTGAAGAAAAAACATCATCTCGGTCAAAATCGGGACCTTAGTAAATATACCCCCATATCTGTGCTCAGTGTGCTGCATATATCTGTGCTCACACTGCTTTATTGTGGGTACTGGGGACCACCAGTATATTATATAGGAGGAGTACAGTGCAGAGTTTTGCTGACCAGTGACCACCAGTATTATACGTTGTCTGCCTGAAAAACGCTCCATATCTGTGCTCAGTGTGCTGCATATATCTGTGCTCACACTGCTTTATTGTGGGGACTGGGGACCAGCAGTATTATATAGTAGAGATGTGCACTTGAAATTTTTCGGGTTTTGTGTTTTGGTTTTGGGTTCGGTTCCGCGGCCGTGTTTTGGGTTCGACCGCGTTTTGGCAAAACCTCACCGAATTTTTTTTGTCGGATTCGGGTGTGTTTTGGATTCGGGTGTTTTTTTCAAAAAACACTAAAAAACAGCTTAAATCATAGAATTTGGGGGTCATTTTGATCCCAAAGTATTATTAACCTCAAAATCCATAATTTCCACTCATTTTCAGTCTATTCTGAATACCTCACACCTCACAATATTATTTTTAGTCCTAAAATTTGCACCGAGGTCGCTGGATGACTAAGCTAAGCGACCCTAGTGGCCGACACAAACACCGGGCCCATCTAGGAGTGGCACTGCAGTGTCACGCAGGATGGCCCTTCCAAAAAACACTCCCCAAACAGCACATGACGCAAAGAAAAAAAGAGGCGCAATGAGGTAGCTGTGTGAGTAAGATAAGCGACCCTAGTGGCCGACACAAACACCTGGCCCATCTAGGAGTGGCACTGCAGTGTCACGCAGGATGGCCCTTCCAAAAAACACTCCCCAAACAGCACATGACGCAAAGAAAAAAAGAGGCGCAATGAGGTAGCTGTGTGAGTAAGCTAAGCGACCCTAGTGGCCGACACAAACACCTGGCCCATCTAGGAGTGGCACTGCAGTGTCACGCAGGATGGCCCTTCCAAAAAACACTCCCCAAACAGCACATGACGCAAAGAAAAAAGAGGCGCAATGAGGTAGCTGTGTGAGTAAGCTAAGCGACCCTAGTGGCCGACACAAACACCTGGCCCATCTAGGAGTGGCACTGCAGTGTCACGCAGGATGGCCCTTCCAAAAAACACTCCCCAAACAGCACATGACGCAAAGAAAAAAAGAGGCGCAATGAGGTAGCTGTGTGAGTAAGCTAAGCGACCCTAGTGGCCGACACAAACACCTGGCCCATCTAGGAGTGGCACTGCAGTGTCACGCAGGATGGCCCTTCCAAAAAACACTCCCCAAACAGCACATGACGCAAAGAAGAAAAAAAGAGGCGCAATGAGGTAGTTGTGTGAGTAAGATAAGCGACCCTAGTGGCCGACACAAACACCGGGCCCATCTAGGAGTGGCACTGCAGTGTCACGCAGGATGGCCCTTCCAAAAAACACTCCCCAAACAGCACATGACGCAAATAAAAATGAAAGAAAAAAGAGGTGCAAGATGGAATTGTCCTTGGGCCCTCCCACCCACCCTTATGTTGTATAAATAAGACATGCACACTTTAACCAACCCATCATTTCAGTGACAGGGTCTGCCACACGACTGTGACTGAAATGACGGGTTGGTTTGGACCCCCACCGAAAAAGAAGCAATTAATCTCTCCTTGCACAAACTGGCTCTATAGAGGCAAGATGTCCACCTCATCATCATCCTCCAATATATCACCGTGTACATCCCGCTCCTCACAGATTATCAATTCGTCCCCACTGGAATCCACCATCTCAGCTCCCTGTGTACTTTGTGGAGGCAATTGCTGCTGGTCAATGTCTCCACGGAGGAATTGATTATAATTCATTTTAATGAACATCATCTTCTCCACATTTTCTGGAAGTAACCTCGTACGCCGATTGCTGACAAGGTGAGCGGCGGCACTAAACACTCTTTCGGAGTACACACTTGTGGGAGGGCAACTTAGGTAGAATAAAGCTAGTTTGTGCAAGGGCCTCCAAATTGCCTCTTTTTCCTGCCAGTATAAGTACGGACTGTGTGACGTGCCTACTTGGATGCGGTCACTCATATAATCCTCCACCATTCTTTCAATGGTGACAGAATCATATGCAGTGACAGTAGACGACATGTCCGTAATCGTTGTCAGGTCCTTCAGTCCGGACCAGATGTCAGCATCAGCAGTCGCTCCAGACTGCCCTGCATCACCGCCAGCGGGTGGGCTCGGAATTCTGAGCCTTTTCCTCGCACCCCCAGTTGCGGGAGAATGTGAAGGAGGAGATGTTGACAGGTCGCGTTCCGCTTGACTTGACAATTTTCTCACCAGCAGGTCTTTGAACCCCAGCAGACTTGTGTCTGCCGGAAAGAGAGATCCAAGGTAGGTTTTAAATCTAGGATCGAGCACGGTGGCCAAAATGTAGTGCTCTGATTTCAACAGATTGACCACCCGTGAATCCTTGTTAAGCGAATTAAGGGCTGCATCCACAAGTCCCACATGCCTAGCGGAATCGCTCCCTTTTAGCTCCCCCTTCAATGCCTCCAGCTTCTTCTGCAAAAGCCTGATGAGGGGAATGACCTGACTCAGGCTGGCAGTGTCTGAACTGACTTCACGTGTGGCAAGTTCAAAAGGTTGCAGAACCTTGCACAACGTTGAAATCATTCTCCACTGCGCTTGAGACAGGTACATTCCACCTCCTTTATCGTGCTCAATTGTATAGGCTTGAATGGCCTTTTGCTGCTCCTCCAACCTCTGAAGCATATAGAGGGTTGAATTCCACCTCGTTACCACTTCTTGCTTCAGATGATGGCAGGGCAGGTTCAGGCGTTTTTGGTGGTGCTCCAGTTTTCTGTACGTGGTGCCTGTACGCCGAAAGTGTCCCGCAATTCTTCTGGCCACCGACAGCATCTCTTGCACGCCCCTCTCGTTTTTAAAAAAATTCTGCACCACCAAATTCAAGGTATGTGCAAAACATGGGACGTGCTGGAATTTGCCCATATTTAATGCACACACAATATTGCTGGCGTTGTCCGATGCCACAAATCCACAGGAGAGTCCAATTGGGGTAAGCCATTCCGCGATGATCTTCCTCAGTTGCCGTAAGAGGTTTTCAGCTGTGTGCGTATTCTGGAAACCGGTGATACAAAGCGTAGCCTGCCTAGGAAAGAGTTGGCGGTTGCGAGATGCTGCTACTGGTGCCGCCGCTGCTGTTCTTGCGGCGGGAGTCCATACATCTACCCAGTGGGCTGTCACAGTCATATAGTCCTGACCCTGCCCTGCTCCACTTGTCCACATGTCCGTGGTTAAGTGGACATTGGGTACAACTGCATTTTTTAGGACACTGGTGACTCTTTTTCTGAGGTCTGTGTACATTTTCGGTATCGCCTGCCTAGAGAAATGGAACCTAGATGGTATTTGGTACCGGGGACACAGTACCTCCAACAAGTCTCTAGTTGGCTCTGCAGTAATGATGGATACCGGAACCACGTTTCTCACCACCCAGGATGCCAAGGCCTCAGTTATCCGCTTTGCAGCAGGATGACTGCTGTGATATTTCATCTTCCTCGCAAAGGACTGTTGGACAGTCAATTGCTTGGTGGAAGTAGTAAAAGTGGTCTTACGAGTACGACTTCCCCTCTGGGATGACCATCGACTCCCAGCAGCAACAACAGCAGCGCCAGCAGCAGTAGGCGTTACACGCAAGGATGCATCGGAGGAATCCCAGGCAGGAGAGGACTCGTCAGAATTGCCAGTGACATGGCCTGCAGGACTATTGGCATTCCTGGGGAAGGAGGAAATTGACACTGAGGGAGTTGGTGGGGTGGTTTGCGTGAGCTTGGTTACAAGAGGAAGGGATTTACTGGTCAGTGGACTGCTTCCGCTGTCGCCCAAAGTTTTTGAACTTGTCACTGACTTATTATGAATGCGCTGCAGGTGACGTATAAGGGAGGATGTTCCGAGGTGGTTAACGTCCTTACCCCTACTTATTACAGCTTTACAAAGGCAACACACGGCTTGACAAATGTTGTCCGCATTTCTGTTGAAATACTTCCACACCGAAGAGCTGATTTTTTTGGTATTTTCACCAGGCATGTCAACGGCCCTATTCCTCCCACGGACAACAGGTGTCTCCCCGGGTGCCTGACTTAAACAAACCACCTCACCATCAGAATCCTCCTTGTCAATTTCCTCCCCAGCGCCAGCAACACCCATATCCTCCTCATCCTGGTGTACTTCAACACTGACATCTTCAATCTGACTATCTGTTAGGAATATTTGTGTTTTGTTTTGCCTTGCATTACCTCATTCCTGCCTCTAGGGGTCTCACTTGTTGCCTCAGGTCTGAATGGCAGTTGCACACTGCCTCTGCAGGGTAATTACCTGATTGTGTGCACCTGGAGCCCAACACCCTGCTGCTATTTAACTCCAGCTCACAGGCACTTAGTTGCAGATCATTGCGGTTCCGTATGGAGTGAGACTGGGCTCTCTCCAGTAACCCTGTCCAGATTCTGCCTTATTTGCTTCTTGGAGACTTCCCTGCAGTTTGCTAAAACGCATGTGCCTTGCTTCTGGACTTCTTACCCTGCCAGTTCAACATCTACATTTCTGGACTATTATTTGCAGTTTGTTTCCATTCCTGCCTGATCACTTCATTTTTGGTATGTTATTTTTCCCCTGCTTGATTTAAACCCGGATTTCTTCATGTTTATTTTGCATCTATGTTTAACCTGAAATATTCCATTTATCGTGTTTTGTTCCATGTAATCAAGCATCCAGTTTATATTTATTTTTACCACCACTTTTTCCACAATAAACTTTACTTAATTTTCACCTGGCTTCAGCTGACATCTTTCCAAGCACGCACACACAGAGAACTCTAGAAATCGTTACAGAATGATCTGCCAAAATAAACGTGTGCAGGAGTTTTGTTTTGATTCAGCTGAATCTCATAAAATGGCTTCACTTCAGAAAGGTTCCCTGCCTCTCAAGTTTGTGCCGTTTTTGAGTTCTGCATTGCTGGTGGATTTCAGAGAGAAACTGGAGGGTATTCAAATCCTATCTTCAGAGATACTGTCTGCTCTGCCTGAAGATTCAGTAAGGTTACCTGCTCCCTTTAAGGAGACGCAGGAAAAAAGGGGAAAAGATCAGTCTGGTACTCTCAATTCTGGCTGCTGTTTTTCTAGCGTAAGCAAAGGCAAGTTTTGGAGTTTTCCACGACCCAGTCTCTCTGAGGAAGAAAGGAGACATAGAAGGGATAAGAAGCTCTGTTTTTATTGCGGCAGGTCGGGACATTTTATTCAGTTATGTCCTGCTCGCAAACATAAAAAGAGCTTTCCTCATTCTGCCATAGTGCCAAATTCTGCTCAGTTATGCCACTGTGGTGCTCAAATATCGAAAGGAGGGGTGTCCGGCCAAGCGACCCCAGGAGGGGTGTCCGGCCAAGCGACCCCAGGAGGGGTGTCCGGCCAAGCGACCCCAGGAGGGGTGTCCGGCCAAGCGACCCCAGGAGGGGTGTCCGGCCCAGCGACTCCAGGAGGGGTGTCCGGCCCAGCGACTCCAGGAGGGGTGTCCGGCCCAGCGACTCCAGGAGGGGTGTCCGGCCCTGCGACCCCAGGAGGGGTGTCCGGCCCTGCGACCCCAGGAGGGGTGTCCGGCCCTGCGACCCCAGGAGGGGTGTCCGGCCCTGCGACCCCAGGAGGGGTGTCGGTCCCTGCTGCCCTTGCCTTCGGGCATGAGGTCCCTGCTGCCCTTGCCTTTGGGCATGAGGTCCCTGCTGCCCTTGCCTTTGGGCATGAGGTCCCTGCTGCCCTTGCCTTTGGGCATGAGGTCCCTGCTGCCCTTGCCTTTGGGCATGAGGTCCCTGCTGCCCTTGCCTTTGGGCATGAGGTCCCTGCTGCCCTTGCCTTTGGGCATGAGGTCCCTGCTGCCCTTGCCTTTGGGCATGAGGTCCCTGCTGCCCTTGCCTTTGGGCATGAGGTCCCTGCTGCCCTTGCCTTCGGGCATGAGGTCCCTGCTGCCCTTGCCTTTGGGCATGAGGTCCCTGCTGCCCTTGCCTCACGGCATGAGGTCCCTGCTGCCCTTGCCTCACGGCATGAGGTCCCTGCTGCCCTTGCCTCACGGCATGAGGTCCCTGCTGCCCTTGCCTCACGGCATGAGGTCCCTGCTGCCCTTGCCTCACGGCATGAGGTCCCTGCTGCCCTTGCCTCACGGCATGAGGTCCCCGTTGCCCTTGCCTCACGGCATGAGGTCCCCGTTGCCCTTGCCTCACGGCATGAGGTCCCCGTTGCCCTTGCCTCACGGCATGAGGTCCCCGTTGCCCTTGCCTCACGGCATGAGGTCCCCGTTGCCCTTGCCTCACGGCATGAGGTCCCCGTTGCCCTTGCCTCACGGCATGAGGTCCCCGTTGCCCTTGCCTCACGGCATGAGGTCCCCGTTGCCCTTGCCTCACGGCATGAGGTCCGAGAGGTGCCCGCTTCGCCAGAGGTCCGAGAGGTGCCCGCTTCGCCAGAGGTCCGAGAGGTGCCCGCTTCGCCAGAGGTCCGAGAGGTGCCCGCTTCGCCAGAGGTCTGAGAGGTGCCCGCTTCGCCAGAGGTCCGAGAGGTGCCCGCTTCGCCAGAGGTCCGAGAGGTGCCCGCTTCGCCAGAGGTCCGAGAGGTGCCCGCCTTGCCAGAGGTCCGAGAGGTGCCCGCCTTGCCAGAGGTCCGAGAGGTGCCCGCCTTGCCAGAGGTCCGAGAGGTGCCCGCCTTGCCAGAGGTCCGAGAGGTGCCCGCCTTGCCAGAGGTCCACGCCTTGCCAGAGGTTCGAGAGGTGCTCGCCTTGCCAGAGGTCCGAGAGGTGCCCGCCTTGCCAGAGGTGCCCGCCTTGCCAGAGGTCCGAGAGGTGCCCGCCTTGCCAGAGGTCCGAGAGGTGTCCACCTTGCCAGAGGTCCGGCCAAGGCCTGTCCAGCCCCAGGAGGGGGTTCTGCCTGTCCAGCCCCAGGAGGGGGTTCTGCCTGTCCAGCCCCAGGAGGGGGTTCTGCCTGTCCAGCCCCAGGAGGGGGTTCTGCCTGTCCAGCCCCAGGAGGGGGTTCCGCCTGTCCAGCCCCAGGAGGGGGTTCCGCCTGTCCAGCCCCAGGAGGGGGTTCCGCCTGCCCAGCCCCAGGAGGGGGTTCCGCCTGCCCAGCCCCAGGAGGGGGTTCCGCCTGCCCAGCCCCAGGAGGGGGTTCCGCCTGTCCAGCCCCAGGAGGGGGTTCCGCCTGTCCAACACCAGATAGAGGTGCCTGCCATGCCCGAGATCCAAGATTTGCCCGAGGATCTGCCTTACTTTTATGGAAATATCTCTCACTGTTTAGCTCTCTTCAGATATTATCTGAGTTTTGATGACTTGTCCCCTATTGATATCATTGCTAACGTATGTATGAGATTCAGAGGGAGGGCCTTGAAGTGGGTAAATGGTCTTATAGATAAGGGAGATCCAGTGTTACAAGATTTGCCCGGTTTCCTCAAGGCTGTGACCGAAAGATTCAGTCCACCAACTGTCCTCACGCTCCTAGATGAATCTACTAAGGTGTGCCCCTCTGAGAACCTGCCTTTGCAGTCTGGGGAGCACCCTCAGTTTTTCAGATGTGGGCAGGTATCTCTAGGTGTTCACGCAGATTGCTCGGCAAGTTTAACATCTACAAGTTTACCATCCGCTCTTGATTCCATCCAGGAAAATAAGAGGTCAGTTCTACCGCTGGGTGGTGGCTCCGACTCTGAGAGTGAGCTTCTGGATGATCCGAGACTCGTTTTTCATGGACCTGTATTGCCTAATAGTGTCTTTGTGACACCTTCAAATAGGGTTAGGCAACCCAGAAAGAAAAAAGGAAAAAAGAAGAGAAGGTGAACTTTGAGGCGTCTGGAATCCGCCTGTTTAAGGGGGGGATAATGTTAGGAATATTTGTGTTTTGTTTTGCCTTGCATTACCTCATTCCTGCCTCTAGGGGTCTCACTTGTTGCCTCAGGTCTGAATGGCAGTTGCACACTGCCTCTGCAGGGTAATTACCTGATTGTGTGCACCTGGAGCCCAACACCCTGCTGCTATTTAACTCCAGCTCACAGGCACTTAGTTGCAGATCATTGCGGTTCCGTATGGAGTGAGACTGGGCTCTCTCCAGTAACCCTGTCCAGATTCTGCCTTATTTGCTTCTTGGAGACTTCCCTGCAGTTTGCTAAAACGCATGTGCCTTGCTTCTGGACTTCTTACCCTGCCAGTTCAACATCTACATTTCTGGACTATTATTTGCAGTTTGTTTCCATTCCTGCCTGATCACTTCATTTTTGGTATGTTATTTTTCCCCTGCTTGATTTAAACCCGGATTTCTTCATGTTTATTTTGCATCTATGTTTAACCTGAAATATTCCATTTATCGTGTTTTGTTCCATGTAATCAAGCATCCAGTTTATATTTATTTTTACCACCACTTTTTCCACAATAAACTTTACTTAATTTTCACCTGGCTTCAGCTGACATCTTTCCAAGCACGCACACACAGAGAACTCTAGAAATCGTTACACTATCAGGAACTGGACTGCGGGTGCTCCTTCCAGCACTTGCAGGGGGCGTGCAAATGGTGGAAGGCGCATGCTCTTCACGTCCAGTGTTGGGAAGGTCAGGCATCGCAACCGACACAATTGGACTCTCCTTGTGGATTTGGGATTTGGAAGAACGCACAGTTCTTTGCGGTGCTTTTGCCAGCTTGAGTCTTTTCAGTTTTCTAGCGAGAGGCTGAGTGCTTTCATCCTCATGTGAAGCTGAACCACTAGCCATGAACATAGGCCAGGGCCTCAGCTGTTCCTTGCCACTCCGTGTGGTAAATGGCATATTGGCAAGTTTACGCTTCTCCTCCGACAATTTTATTTTAGATTTTGGAGTCCTTTTTTTTACTGATATTTGGTGTTTTGGATTTTACATGCTCTGTACTATGACATTGGGCATCGGCCTTGGCAGACGACGTTGCTGGCATTTCATCGTCTCGGCCATGACTAGTGGCAGCAGCTTCAGCACGAGGTGGAAGTGGATCTTGATCTTTCCCTAATTTTGGAACCTCAACATTTTTGTTCTCCATATTTTAATAGGCACAACTAAAAGACACAGAGGTAGCTACAGCCGTGGACTACCGTACTGTGTCTGCTGCTAATATAGACTGGATGATAATGAGATGAAATCAATATATATATATATATATATATATATATAATATCACTAGTACTGCAGCCGGACAGGTATATAATAATATATATTTATTATGTAATGACTGATGACGGACCTGCTGAACACTGTCAGCTCAGCAGCACCGCAGACTGCTACAGTAAGCTACTATAGTAGTATGTATCAAGAAGAAAGAAAAGAAAAAAAAAACCACGGGTAGGTGGTATACAATTATGGATGGACCAGCGACTGCCGACACAGAGGTAGCTACAGCCGTGGACTACCGTACTGTGTCTGCTGCTAATATAGACTGGATGATAATGAGATGAAATCAATATATATATATATATATATATATAATATCACACTAGTACTGCAGCTGGACAGGTATATAATATATATTTATTATGTACTAATGACTGATGACGGACCTGCTGGACACTGTCAGCTCAGCAGCACCGCAGACTGCTACAGTAAGCTACTATAGTAGTATGTATAAAGAAGAAAGAAAAAAAAAAACCACGGGTAGGTGGTATACAATTATGGATGGACCAGCGACTGCCGACACAGAGGTAGCTACAGCCGTGGACTACCGTACTGTGTCTGCTGCTAATATAGACTGGATGATAATGAGATGAAATCAATATATATATATATAATATCACACTAGTACTGCAGCCGGACAGGTATATAATATATATTTATTATGTACTAATGACTGATGACGGACCTGCTGGACACTGTCAGCTCAGCAGCACCGCAGACTGCTACAGTAAGCTACTATAGTAGTATGTATCAAGAAGAAAGAAAAAAAAAAACCACGGGTAGGTGGTATACAATTATGGATGGACCAGCGACTGCCGACACAGAGGTAGCTACAGCCGTGGACTACCGTACTGTGTCTGCTGCTAATATAGACTGGATGATAATGAGATGAAATCAATATATATATATATATAATATCACACTAGTACTGCAGCCGGACAGGTATATAATATATATTTATTATGTACTAATGACTGATGACGGACCTGCTGGACACTGTCAGCTCAGCAGCACCGCAGACTGCTACAGTAAGCTACTATAGTAGTATGTATAAAGAAGAAAGAAAAAAAAAACCACGGGTAGGTGGTATACAATTATGGATGGACCAGCGACTGCCGACACAGAGGTAGCTACAGCCGTGGACTACCGTACTGTGTCTGCTGCTAATATAGACTGGATGATAATGAGATGAAATCAATATATATATATATATAATATCACACTAGTACTGCAGCCGGACAGGTATATAATATATATTTATTATGTACTAATGACTGATGACGGACCTGCTGGACACTGTCAGCTCAGCAGCACCGCAGACTGCTACAGTAAGCTACTATAGTAGTATGTATCAAGAAGAAAGAAAAAAAAACCACGGGTAGGTGGTATACAATTATGGATGGACCAGCGACTGCCGACACAGAGGTAGCTACAGCCGTGGACTACCGTACTGTGTCTGCTGCTAATATAGACTGGATGATAATGAGATGAAATCAATATATATATATATATAATATCACTAGTACTGCAGCCGGACAGGTATATAATATATATTTATTATGTAATGACTGATGACGGACCTGCTGGACACTGTCAGCTCAGCAGCACCGCAGACTGCTACAGTAAGCTACTATAGTAGTATGTATCAAGAAGAAAGAAAAAAAAAACCACGGGTAGGTGGTATACAATATTATATATATATTATATACAATTATATATATATATTATATATATTAAACTGGTGGTGATTATTATAAACTGGTGGTCAGGTCACTGGTCACACTATCAGCAACTTGCAAGTAGTACTCCTAAGCAGACAATCACAATATATATTATACTGGTGGTCAGTGTGGTCACAATGGCAGTGTGGCACTCTGGCAGCAAAAGTGTGCACTGTACGTTATATGTACTCCTGAGTCCTGCTCTCAGACTCTAACTGCTCCCCACTGTCAGTGTCTCCCCCACAAGTCAGATATACAATTATACAGTCACACTATCTATCTATCACTTCAGCAAGTAGTAGTACTCCTCCTAAAGTACTCCTCCTAATGCTCCCCAAAATTACTACTGTGTCTCTCTCTACTCTAGTCTCACTCTCTATAAACGGAGAGGACGCCAGCCACGTCCTCTCCCTATCAATCTCAATGCACGTGTGAAAATGGCGGCGACGCGCGGCTCCTTATATAGAATCCGAGTCTCGCGATAGAATCCGAGCCTCGCGAGAATCCGACAGCGGGATGATGACGTTCGGGCGCGCTCGGGTTAACCGAGCAAGGCGGGAAGATCCGAGTCGCTCGGACCCGTGTAAAAAAACATGAAGTTCGGGCGGGTTCGGATTCCAAGAAACTGAACCCGCTCATCTCTATTATATAGGAGGAGTACAGTGCAGAGTTTTGCTGACCAGTGACCACCAGTATTATACGTTCTCTGCCTGAAAAACGCTCCATATCTGTGCTGCATTGTAGTATATAGTAGGAGTACAGTGCATAATTTTGCTGACCACCAGTATATAATATATAGGAGTACGGTACAGAAGGCCACTGCTCTACCTACCTCTGTGTCGTCAAGTATACTATCCATCCATACCTGTGGTGCATTTCAGTTTTGCACAGTTTGCTGACCACTAGTATATAATATATAGCATTACGGTACAGTAGGCCACTGCTCTACCTACCTCTGTGTCGTCAAGTATACTATCCATCCATACCTTTGGTGCATTTAAGTTTTGCACAGTTTGCTGACCACCAGTATATAATATATAGCAGCACGGTACAGTAGGCCACTGCTCTACCTACGGCTGTGTCGTCAAGTATACTATCCATCCATATCTGTGGTGCATTTAAGTTTTGCACAGTTAGCTGACCACCAGTATATAATATATAGCAGTACGGTACAGTAGGCCACTGCTCTACCTACCTCTGTGTCGTCAAGTATACTATCCATCCATACCTGTGGTGCATTTCAGTTTTGCACAGTTTGCTGACCACTAGTATATAATATATAGCATTACGGTACAGTAGGCCACTGCTCTACCTACCTCTGTGTCGTCAAGTATACTATCCATCCATACCTTTGGTGCATTTAAGTTTTGCACAGTTTGCTGACCACCAGTATATAATATATAGCAGTACGGTACAGTAGGCCACTGCTCTACCTACCTCTGTGTCGTCAAGTATACTATCCATCCATACCTGTGGTGCATTTCAGTTTTGCACAGTTTGCTGACCACCAGTATATAATATATAGCAGTACGGTACAGTAGGCCACTGCTGTACCTACCTCTGTGTCGTCAAGTATACTATCCATGCATACCTTTGGTGCATTTCAGTTTTGCACAGTTTGCTGATCACCAGTATATAATATATAGCATTAAGGTACAGTAGGCCACTGCTCTACCTACCTCTGTGTCGTCAAGTATACTATCCATCCATACCTGTGGTGCATTTCAGTTTTGCACAGTTTGCTGACCACCAGTATATAATATATAGCAGTACGGTACAGTAGGCCACTGCTCTACCTACCTCTGTGTCGTCAAGTATACTATCCATCCATACCTGTGGTGCATTTCAGTTGTGCGCAGTATATATAGTAGTAGGCCATTGCTATTGATACTGGCATATAATTCCACACATTAAAAAATGGAGAACAAAAATGTGGAGGGTAAAATAGGAAAAGATCAAGATCCACTTCCACCTCGTGCTGAAGCTGCTGCCACTAGTCATGGCCGAGACGATGAAATGCCATCAACGTCGTCTGCCAAGGCCGATGCCCAATGTCATAGCAGAGAGCATGTAAAATCCAAAACACAAAAGTTCAGTAAAATGACCCAAAAATCAAAATTAAAAGCGTCTGAGGAGAAGCGTAAACTTGCCAATATGCCATTTACGACACGGAGTGGCAAGGAACGGCTGAGGCCCTGGCCTATGTTCATGGCTAGTGGTTCAGCTTCACATGAGGATGGAAGCACTCATCCTCTCGCTAGAAAAATGAAAAGACTTAAGCTGGCAAAAGCACAGCAAAGAACTGTGCGTTCTTCTAAATCACAAATCCCCAAGGAGAGTCCAATTGTGTCGGCTGCGATGCCTGACCTTCCCAACACTGTACGGGAAGAGGTGGCGCCTTCCACCATTTGCACGCCCCCTGCAAGTGCTGGAAGGAGCACCCGCAGTCCAGTTCCTGATAGTCAAATTGAAGATGTCACTGTTGAAGTACACCAGGATGAGGATATGGGTGTTGCTGGCGCTGGGGAGGAAATTGACAAGGAGGATTCTGATGGTGAGGTGGTTTGTTCAAGTCAGGCACCCGGGGAGACACCTGTTGTCCGTGGGACGAATATGGCCATTGACATGCCTGGTCAAATTACAAAAAAAATCACCTCTTCGGTGTGGAATTATTTTAACACAAATGCGGACAACAGGTGTCAAGCCGTGTGTTGCCTTTGTCAAGCTGTAATAAGTAGGGGTAAGGACGTTAACCACCTCGGAACATCCTCCCTTATACGTCACCTGCAGCGCATTCATCATAAGTCAGTGACAAGTTCAAAAACTTTGGATGACAGCGGAAGCAGTCCACTGACCACTAAATCCCTTACTCTTGTAACCAAGCTCCTGCAAACCACACCACCAACTCCCTCAGTGTCAATTTCCTCCTTACACAGGAAAGCCAATAGTCCTGCAGGCCATGTCACTGTCAAGTCTGACGAGTCCTCTCCTGCCTGGGATTCCTCCGATGCATCCTTAAGTGTAACGCCTCCTACTGCTGGCGCTGCTGTTGTTGCTGCTGGGAGTCGATTGTCATCCCAGAGGGGAAGTCGGAAGACCACTTATACTACTTCCAGTAAGCAATTGACTGTCCAACAGTCCTTTGCGAGGAAGATGAAATATCACAGCAGTCATCCTGCTGCAAAGCGGATAACTCAGGCCTTGGCAGCCTGGGCGGTGAGAAACGTGTTTCCGTTATCCACCGTTAATTCACAGGCAACTACAGACTTGATTGAGATACTGTGTCTCCGGTACCAAATACCATCTAGGTTCCATTTCTCTAGGCAGGCGATACCGAAAATGTACACAGACTTCAGAAAAAGAGTCACCAGTGTCCTAAAAAATGCAGTTGTACCCAATGTCCACTTAACCACGGACATGTGGAGCAGGGCAGACTCAGGACTATATGACTGTGACAGCCCACTGGGTAGATGTATTGCCCCCCGCAGCAAGAACAGCAGCGGCGGCACCAGTAGCAGCATCTCGCAAACGCCAACTCATTCCTAGGCAGGCTACGCTTTGTATCACCGCTTTCCAGAAGAGGCACACAGCTGACAACCTCTTACGGAAACTGAGGAACATCATCGCAGAATGGCTTACCCCAAATGGACTCTCCTGGGGATTTGTGACATCGGACAACGCCAGCAATATTGTGCGTGTGTCACGATCCGGGTATCTGGACGCCATTTCTTACCCATCAGATGCCTCCTAAGGCTGGCTCAGCGCTCCAGGACCGGACCCCATCTGTTATCCTAATGTTCACATTCCTGCATCCTCTCCTGTCTCTCTGAGACGCTGTCACAGTAACGCCTTATTACATCTGGCATGGCGTCTCCCGCGGCCTCCGCCGCCGTCCCTGAGCTTCTGCATGCAGAGTGTCAGAGTGGCGATTACGTCAGCCGCGGCCTCCGCTGTGTCCGCGTGGTTGGATGTGCACTTGTCAGCCTGGCGTCTCCTGTCTCCAGTGGCCGGCGCCGCCATTACTGTTTTCATTACCACATGGATTACAAACCAAACTTCCCTCCAAGTGTCTGCATGGGCGCAGCCATCTTGGATTCTGTCAGCTGATCATTTCCTCCAATCTGTTGTCAGTATTGTTAATCTGCATAATTGCCTAGCCAATCCCTTCCTTGCTGCAGGTATAAATACACTGTGCCTGAGCAAGGAAGGCGTCAGTGCTTTGGTTGTCAAACCTAGTTCCTGTTTGTCTCTCTCCTGTGATTGTCTTCCAGGTTCCAGCTCCTGTCTCAAGACTTCCACCATAGAGACCCGCACCAGCATTCCACCTGCGGTGTAGCCTGACTCTCTAATCCATTGTGGATTCATCTGTTTCCAGCTACAACATCACCTGCTTCCAGCTCAGCTTCCAGCAGAGTACAGCTTCTCTTAAAGGGCCGGTGTCCTTTCTACACTTTACCACTCTCCACCGGTATTATTATTTCTCCGCTCTCAAGTTCATTTCAGTTCATATTTCATCGCTCCCAAGTTCATTTATTATTTAACTGGTTCCAGCCAGTATCCACTCCGTGCTAACAACAGTCTGGTTCCAGCCAGTATCCACAGCAGCCGTTTTATCTTCAGCAACCCAGCTTTTCCTGGAACACCAGCTGGTACAATCCTGGGTTATCTCCATTGCTACAGTCGGGCCTGGTAAGGACTTTCCATCTAGAAGATTATAAGAACTATCTCACACTACCAGTGCCCTGTGGCTCCTGCCATCCTGTAGTACCCAGGAACTGTATTTATTCTTTGCTGACTTTTATGTTTTCTTTTACTGCTGCTGTGTTGCGGAGTTGTCATAATAAACATCATTGACTTTTATCCAAGTTGTCGTGGTCACGCCTTCGGGCAGTTATTATTCATGTTACTTACATGTCCAGGGGTCTGATACAACCTCCCAGGTTCCGGTACATCTCAGCCCCTACAACTGAGGCTGCCTCCCGTCAGCTCAGGCCCTCAGTTGTGACAGTAAGCACTGACCTAATGAATCCAGCCGGAGACCAGGATCAAGCGGCCAGGCCGATGCAAGAACTGGCAGCCCGACTAGAACATCAGGAGGCTGCACAGGGCCACATCATCCGCTGTCTCCAGGATTTCTCTACTCGGCTGGATGGGATTCAGACAACTCTCCGTGGATCAGGCGCGTCTGGTGCGTCAACCACAGTGACTCCAGCTATAACCCCACCCACCTTACCCATTTCTGCTCCACGTCTTCATCTTCCAACGCCAGCAAAATTTGACGGATCTCCAAGATTCTGCAGGGGATTTCTCAACCAGTGTGAGATTCAGTTTGAGCTACAACCTGGCAATTTTCCCAGTGACTGTACAAAAATTGCCTACATTATTTCTCTTCTCAGTGGCTCAGCCCTTGATTGGGCATCACCGTTATGGGAGAGGTCCGACACCCTGCTATCTTCCTACACTGCCTTCGTGTCAACATTCAGGCGCATCTTCGACGAGCCAGGCCGGGTAACCTCAGCTTCATCCGAGATTCTCCGTTTACGCCAGGGGTCACGTACTGTAGGACAATATCTGATACAGTTCCAGATCCTGGCATCCGAACTGGCATGGAACGACGAGGCCCTGTATGCTGCATTCTGGCATGGCTTATCTGAACGTATTAAAGATGAGTTAGCTACCAGAGACTTACCTTCTAAGTTAGATGAGCTAATCTCACTCTGCACGAAAGTTGATTTACGTTTCAGAGAGAGAGCAACTGAGCGTGGAAGATCATCTGCTCCAAAATCTTCTGCTCCTCCTCCTCGTCAACTGTCACCATCTAAAGATGAGCCCATGCAACTTGGCCGTTCCCGTTTAACTCCTGCTGAGCGCCGAAGACGTCTCTCCGAGTCTCTCTGTCTCTATTGTGCAGCTCCGTCTCACACCATTAGTGCCTGTCCCAAACGTCCGGGAAACTCCAAATCCTAGCTCGCCAAGGAGAGGGCCGGCTAGGAGTAATGATCTCCTCTCCATCTCCTCAAGATTGTAATCTCCCAGTCTCGCTTCAAGTTGCTCAACGTTATCGGAACGTCATTGCCCTCCTTGATTCCGGAGCAGCTGGGAACTTTATTACCGAAGCCTATGTTAAACGGTGGTCCCTACCCACCGAGAGACTTCCTTCGTCCATTTCTTTAACTGCCGTGGATGGCAGCAAAATTTTTGATGCAGTTATTTCTTTAAGGACTCTACCAGTTCGTCTGAGAGTGGGAGTTCTTCATTCCGAACTTATTTCTTTTTTAGTGATTCCAAGAGCCACACATCCTGTGGTCCTGGGCCTTCCATGGCTCCGTCTTCACAATCCTACAATTGATTGGACGACTACGCAAATCCTGGCATGGGGTTCCTCCTGTGCTGAGACATGTTTGTTTAAAGTATTGCCTGTCTGTTCTTCCTCACCCAGGTCGTCTGATGTTCCACCTCCTCCATATCAAGATTTCACGGATGTGTTCAGTAAAGCTTCTGCTGATATCCTTCCTCCTCATAGAGAATGGGACTGCCCGATTGATCTCGTTCCAGGGAAGGTTCCACCTCGAGGCCGAACTTATCCGTTGTCTCTGCCTGAGACGCATTCTATGGAGGAATACATTAAAGAGAACCTAGCAAAGGGGTTCATTCGACCTTCTTCTTCCCCAGCCGGCGCAGGCTTCTTTTTTGTAAAAAAGAAAGATGGTGGTCTGCGGCCGTGCATCGACTACAGAGGTTTGAACGACATTACCATCAAGAACCGTTATCCTTTACCCCTGATTACTGAGCTCTTTGACAGAGTTAGCGGAGCTACCATCTTTACAAAGCTGGACTTGAGAGGTGCATACAATCTCATCCGGATCCGTGAGGGTGACGAGTGGAAGACCGCCTTTAACACCCGTGACGGACATTATGAGTACCTCGTCATGCCCTTCGGATTGAGTAATGCTCCAGCTGTCTTCCAGCATTTTGTCAATGAGATCTTCAGAGACATTCTATACCGTCATGTCGTGGTCTATCTAGACGATATCCTCATTTTTGCCAACGATTTAGAGGAACATCGTTTTTGGGTTAAAGAGGTTCTGTCCCGTCTCCGTGTCAATCATCTCTATTGCAAATTAGAGAAATGCGTCTTTGAAGTCAAGTCCATTCCGTTTCTAGGGTACATTGTGTCCGGTTCCGGACTAGAGATGGATCCTGAGAAACTACAAGCAATCCAAAATTGGCCGATACCCTTAACCCTCAAAGGGGTCCAGAGGTTCTTGGGGTTCGCCAACTATTACCGAAAGTTTATACGAGACTTTTCCACCATTGTGGCGCCTATTACTGCTTTCACTAAGAAGGGTGCTAACCCGTCCAAGTGGTCTGAAGAAGCCATGCAAGCATTTCATCTTTTAAAACAAAGGTTCATCTCTGCGCCTGTTCTGAAACAGCCTGACATCGACTCTCCTTTCATCTTAGAGGTGGATGCCTCCTCCGTTGGAGTAGGAGCGGTGTTATCTCAGAGGGCTAAAGATGGCCATTTACACCCTTGCAGTTTCTTCTCCCGGAAGTTCTCCCCAGCTGAGCGCAACTATGCCATTGGCGACCAGGAGTTGCTAGCCATCAAGCTCGCTCTAGAAGAGTGGAGGTATCTGTTGGAGGGAGCTTCTCATTCAATCACCATACTTACAGACCACAAGAACCTTTTATATCTGAAAGGCGCACAATGTCTCAACCCTCGTCAGGCCAGATGGGCACTTTTCTTTTCCAGGTTCGACTTTAAACTCCAGTTCTGTCCGGGCTCTCAGAATCGCAAGGCCGATGCCCTTTCCCGCTCATGGGAGCAAGAAAATGAGTCAGAGTCTTCAGACAAGCATCCTATTATAAATCCGTTGGCATTCTCCACGGTAGGGATGGACTCTACGCCCCCATCAGGGAAAAGTTTTGTGAAACCGATGCTAAGGAAGAAGCTCATGCATTGGGCCCATGCTTCCCGTTTTGCCGGACATACAGGTATCCAAAAAACCCTGGAGTTTATCTCTAGGTCCTATTGGTGGCCAACTCTGAAAAAGGACGTCTTGGAGTTTATTGCATCTTGCCCAAAGTGTGCTCAACATAAGGTATCCCGCCAGTCGCCTGCGGGGCAACTGGTTCCACTATCTGTTCCCCGTCGACCTTGGACCCATTTGTCAATGGATTTTATTACAGAATTACCCATGTGCAACAAGTTCAATACCATCTGGGTGGTAGTTGACCGGTTCACCAAGATGGCACACTTCATTCCTCTCACTGGTCTTCCGTCAGCTTCCAAGTTGGCTCAAGTATTCATACAAGAGATCTTTCGACTCCACGGTCTTCCTGAAGAAATTATCTCAGATCGAGGAGTTCAATTCACAGCCAAATTCTGGCGAAGTTTATGTCAAGTCCTTCAAGTCAAGCTAAAGTTTTCCACGGCTTACCATCCTCAGACCAATGGTCAAACCGAGAGGGTGAATCAGGACTTGGAGGCCTTCCTCCGCATCTATGTGTCCTCCTCTCAAGATGACTGGGTTCAATTACTTCCCTGGGCCGAGTTCTGTCATAAAAAACAGTATCATTCTTCATCTGCTTCAACACCATTCTTCACTAACTTTGGATTCCACCCTAAAGTCCCTGAGTTCCAACCGCTTCCAGCAACTTCTGTTCCCGCAGTGGATATCACCTTGCATCAGTTTGCCAATATCTGGAAGAGCGTACGATCAGCTCTGCTCAAGGCATCGTTCAGGTACAAGAAGTTTGCGGATAAGAAACGTCGAGCAGTTCCTGCTCTCAAGGTGGGTGATCGGGTATGGTTATCCACGAAGAATTTGAGGTTAAGAGTTCCCAGTATGAAGTTTGCACCTCGCTATATCGGTCCTTTCAAGATTGAACAAGTCATCAATCCTGTTGCTTACAGACTTCAGTTGCCTCCCTTCTTAAAAATACCCAGGACATTCCATGTTTCCCTGTTGAAACCGCTGATCTTGAATCGGTTTCATTCCTCACTTCCTCCAACTCCGAAAGTCCAAACTCAACGAGGCGTTGAGTATGAAGTGGCCAAGATCCTGGACTCACGTCACCGTTACGGTCAACTACAGTATCTTATTGACTGGAAGGGTTACGGCCCTGAGGAACGTTCATGGACCAATGCTTCTGATGTCCATGCTCCTGCCTTGGTCCGGAGATTCCATTCCAAGTTTCCTCAAAAGCCAAAGAAGTGTCCTGGGGCCACTCCTAAAGGGGGGGGTGCTGTCACGATCCGGGTATCTGGACGCCATTTCTTACCCATCAGATGCCTCCTAAGGCTGGCTCAGCGCTCCAGGACCGGACCCCATCTGTTATCCTAATGTTCACATTCCTGCATCCTCTCCTGTCTCTCTGAGACGCTGTCACAGTAACGCCTTATTACATCTGGCATGGCGTCTCCCGCGGCCTCCGCCGCCGTCCCTGAGCTTCTGCATGCAGAGTGTCAGAGTGGCGATTACGTCAGCCGCGGCCTCCGCTGTGTCCGCGTGGTTGGATGTGCACTTGTCAGCCTGGCGTCTCCTGTCTTCAGTGGCCGGCGCCGCCATTACTGTTTTCATTACCACATGGATTACAAACCAAACTTCCCTCCAAGTGTCTGCATGGGCGCAGCCATCTTGGATTCTGTCAGCTGATCATTTCCTCCAATCTGTTGTCAGTATTGTTAATCTGCATAATTGCCTAGCCAATCCCTTCCTTGCTGCAGGTATAAATACACTGTGCCTGAGCAAGGAAGGCGTCAGTGCTTTGGTTGTCAAACCTAGTTCCTGTTTGTCTCTCTCCTGTGATTGTCTTCCAGGTTCCAGCTCCTGTCTCAAGACTTCCACCATAGAGACCCGCACCAGCATTCCACCTGCGGTGTAGCCTGACTCTCTAATCCATTGTGGATTCATCTGTTTCCAGCTACAACATCACCTGCTTCCAGCTCTGCTTCCAGCAGAGTACAGCTTCTCTTAAAGGGCCGGTGTCCTTTCTACACTTTACCACTCTCCACCGGTATTATTATTTCTCCGCTCTCAAGTTCTTCATTTCAGTTCATATTTCATCGCTCCCAAGTTCATTTATTATTTAACTGGTTCCAGCCAGTATCCACTCCGTGCTAACAACAGTCTGGTTCCAGCCAGTATCCACAGCAGCCGTTTTATCTTCAGCAACCCAGCTTTTCCTGGAACACCAGCTGGTACAATCCTGGGTTATCTCCATTGCTACAGTCGGGCCTGGTAAGGACTTTCCATCTAGAAGATTATAAGAACTATCTCACACTACCAGTGCCCTGTGGCTCCTGCCATCCTGTAGTACCCAGGAACTGTATTTATTCTTTGCTGACTTTTATGTTTTCTTTTACTGCTGCTGTGTTGCGGAGTTGTCATAATAAACATCATTGACTTTTATCCAAGTTGTCGTGGTCACGCCTTCGGGCAGTTATTATTCATGTTACTTACATGTCCAGGGGTCTGATACAACCTCCCAGGTTCCGGTACATCTCAGCCCCTACAACTGAGGCTGCCTCCCGTCAGCTCAGGCCCTCAGTTGTGACAGCGTGCATTACATCTGGGCAAATTCCAGCACGTCCCATGTTTTGCACATACATTGAATTTGGTGGTGCAGAATTATTTAAAAAACGACAGGGGCGTGCAAGAGATGCTGTCGGTGGCCCCAAGAATTGCGGGCCACTTTCGGCATACAGCCACCACGTGCCGAAGACTGGAGCACCAGCAAACACTCCTGAACCTGCCCTGCCATCATCTGAAGCAAGAGGTGGTAACGAGGTGGATTTCAACCCTCTATATGCTTCAGAGGATGGAGGAGCAGCAAAAGGCCATTCAAGCCTATACATCTGCCTACGATATAGGCAAAGGAGGGGGAATTCACCTGACTCAAGCGCAGTGGAGAATGATTTCAACGTTGTGCAAGGTTCTGCAACCCTTTGAACTTGCCACATGTGAAGTCAGTTCAGACACTGCCAGCCTGAGTCAGGTCATTCCCCTCATCAGGCTTTTGCAGAAGAAGCTGGAGACATTGAAGGAGGAGCTAAAACAGAGCGATTCCGCTAGGCATGTGGGACTTGTGGATGGAGCCCTTCATTCGCTTAACCAGGATTCACGGGTGGTCAATCTGTTGAAATCAGAGCACTACATTTTGGCCACCGTGCTCGATCCTAGATTTAAAACTTACGTTGTATCTCTCTTTCCGGCAGACACAAGTCTGCAGAGGTTCAAAGACCTGCTGGCAGAGCCGTAACTAGCTATGGGCGAGAGGGGCTTTGCACACAGCGCAATGCGCTGTGGGGCGGAAAAATCTCCGCAGGCACCCGCCGGGCCACGCTACACTACCACCCACCGCCGCCATTTACTGTAGCTACAGTGCTGTCCGAGGAGAGGAGCGCCGGAGTCCCGGCTCCATCCCTCTTTCACTGATGATGCGGGCAGATGGTGGGTTTGTGGTGTGGCACGGCGGCTCTGCCCTGGCTGCTAGCTGTGATCGGAGCTCTCAGCTCAGCTCCGATCGTGCTGCAACAGAGACAGCAGGGGCAGAACAAGCTACAATTAAGTGCCCGCTGCATTATAGAAGACAGCCAAGTACTAATGAGTCAGCCTGACTCATTTAGTACACTGGCAGGCGACGTACTAGCCGTCACAATCAGGGAGGAGGTGAAGTAGCTGTCCGGTCCGCCGGAGGAGAGGACTTTTCTATCCCCTTTCCCATCTACCCCTGGGTACAATAGGACACTTTGTGCTGCCTGTAAAGTTGCCAACCTACCAAATGTGCAGTGCTGTGCAGCTGGAGGCTGACCTGTCCCTCTTCTTTCTATACACACAAGCCGGGGTAAGGGGAGGGGGGTCCAACTACTATCCTGGACCCCCCCATCCCAGCAGCAGCTGCAGGCAGACACTGAGTATGAAGGAGGGGAGTGGCGCGATTCGAGGGTATTAAGGGGGCGGGGCTTAATGCCGTGAAGAGCCCACCCCATGAGAGACTTCTGGCTGTGTTGTAACTAGCGTAACTATCTAATGCTGGCTTCCTTCCTTTCCTTCTCTCTCTGACTGACCTTTCCTTTCTCTTTCTCTTCATAATACTCTCTCTATATCTTGCTCCTCCCTCTCTCCCTCCCTCTCTCTCCTGACACTCTCTCTCTCTCTCCTGACACTCTCTCTCTCTCACTTCTCTCTCCCCTCTCATCCATTTCTCCCTGACACCCGTCCCCAGGGCCGTAACAAGGTATGGGCAGATGGTGCCGTGGGCGCATCATCCACATCCACCACCACTGGCCGCCATCAAATGCCTCGCTCCCTGCTATAATATATAATACCAGCATTGCGCCCAGCTCCTTCTATGCCAGACGCATCGCTGCTAATACATTATAGCCGGCAGCTCTGTCTGTGTTACTGTGTGCTCCCTCCTCGACTCCAGCAGCAGTACAAGTCAGCGGCAGGAAGCCGCACCTGGGATGCCGGGAGCCAGTTGGACGAAGCTGAACAGACTGGCAGCAGCAACTGGGCCGGGTCTGTAATGCCGTCACCCGCACAGGGACATCCCCTACCATGATTGCCCGCACTCCCAGGAAGAGGACGCAGACGGGTGAGTGCACTGCTCACTGTCTGCCTACTGTGTAAAAAAGGGGGACTATGCCGCCTAATGTGTAAAAGGGAGCTCTGCCGCAGTACTGTGTAAAAAGGGGACTCTACCTGCCGTAATGTGTAAAAGGGGACTCTACCTGCCGTAATAAGGAGCTATGTGGCCACGCCCCTTCCCCATAAAGCCACACCACTATTTTTGGCGTACGACTACGCACTGGCCTTGTTTTGTGTATGGGGGGCGCTGAAGCTGATTCTTGCACACAGCGCTGGAATGGCTAGTTACGGCACTGCCTGCTGGTGAGAAAATTGTCAAGTCAAGCGGAACGTGACCCATCAACAGCTCCTCCTTCACATTCTCCCGCAACTGGGGGTGCGAGGAAAAGGCTAAGAATTCCGAGCCCACCCGCTGGCGGTGATGCAGGGCAGTCTGGAGCGAGTGCTGACATCTGGTCCGGACTGAAGGATCTACCAACGATTATTGACATGTCGTCTACTGTCACTGCATATGATTCTCTCACCATTGAAAGAATGGTGGAGGATTATATGAGTGACCGCATCCAAGTAGGCACGTCAGACAGTCCGTACGTATACTGGCAGGAAAAAAGAGGCAATTTGGAGGCCCTTGCAGAAACTAGAGATGTGCACTTGAAATTTTTCGGGTTTTGTGTTTTGGTTTTGGGTTCGGTTCCGCGGCCGTGTTTTGGGTTCGACCGCGTTTTGGCAAAACCTCACCGAATTTTTTTTGTCAGATTCGGGTGTGTTTTGGATTCGGGTGTTTTTTTAAAAAAACACTAAAAAACAGCTTAAATCATAGAATTTGGGGGTCATTTTGATCCCAAAGTATTATTAACCTCAAAAACCATAATTTCCACTCATTTTCAGTCTATTCTGAATACCTCACACCTCACAATATTATTTTTAGTCCTAAAATTTGCACCTAGGTCGCTGGATGACTAAGCTAAGCGACCCTAGTGGCCGACACAAACACCGTGCCCATCTAGGAGTGGCACTGCAGTGTCACGCAGGATGGCCCTTCCAAAAAACACTCCCCAAACAGCACATGATGCAAAGAAAAAAAGAGGCGCAATGAGGTAGCTGTGTGAGTAAGATAAGCGACCCTAGTGGCCGACACAAACACCGGGCCCATCTAGGAGTGGCACTGCAGTGTCACGCAGGATGGCCCTTCCAAAAAACCCTCCCCAAACAGCACATGACGCAAAGAAAAAAAGAGGCGCAATGAGGTAGCTGTGTGAGTAAGATAAGCGACCCTAGTGGCCGACACAAACACCGGGCCCATCTAGGAGTGGCACTGCAGTGTCACGCAGGATGGCCCTTCCAAAAAACCCTCCCCAAACAGCACATGACGCAAAGAAAAAAAGAGGCGCAATGAGGTAGCTGTGTGAGTAAGATAAGCGACCCTAGTGGCCGACACAAACACCGTGCCCATCTAGGAGTGGCACTGCAGTGTCACGCAGGATGGCCCTTCCAAAAAACCCTCCCCAAACAGCACATGACGCAAAGAAAAAAAGAGGCGCAATGAGGTAGCTGTGTGAGTAAGATAAGTGACCCTAGTGGCCGACACAAACACCGGGCCCATCTAGGAGTGGCACTGCAGTGTCACGCAGGATGGCCCTTCCAAAAAACATTCCACAAACAGCACATGACGCAAAGAAAAATTAAAGAAAAAAGAGGTGCAAGATGGAATTGTCCTTGGGCCCTCCCACCCACCCTTATGTTGTATAAACAGGACATGCACACTTTAACCAACCCATCATTTCAGTGACAGGGTCTGCCACACGACTGTGACTGAAATGACGGGTTGGTTTGGACCCCCACCAAAAAAGAAGCAATTAATCTCTCCTTGCACAAACTGGCTCTACAGAGGCAAGATGTCCACCTCATCATCATCCTCCGATATATCACCATGTACATCCCCCTCCTCACAGATTATCAATTCGTCCCCACTGGAATCCACCATCTCAGCTCCCTGTGTACTTTGTGGAGGCAATTGCTGCTGGTCAATGTCTCCACGGAGGAATTGATTATAATTCATTTTAATGAACATCATCTTCTCCACATTTTCTGGATGTAACCTCGTACGCCGATTGCTGACAAGGTGAGCGGCGGCACTAAACACTCTTTCGGAGTACACACTTGTGGGAGGGCAACTTAGGTAGAATAAAGCCAGTTTGTGCAAGGGCCTCCAAATTGCCTCTTTTTCCTGCCAGTATAAGTACGGACTGTGTGACGTGCCTACTTGGATGCGGTCACTCATATAATCCTCCACCATTCTTTCAATGGTGAGAGAATCATATGCAGTGACAGTAGACGACATGTCCGTAATCGTTGTCAGGTCCTTCAGTCCGGACCAGATGTCAGCATCAGCAGTCGCTCCAGACTGCCCTGCATCACCGCCAGCGGGTGGGCTCGGAATTCTGAGCCTTTTCCTCGCACCCCCAGTTGCGGGAGAATGTGAAGGAGGAGATGTTGACAGGTCGTGTTCCGCTTGACTTGACAATTTTCTCACCAGCAGGTCTTTCAACCCCAGCAGACTTGTGTCTGCCGGAAAGAGAGATCCAAGGTAGGCTTTAAATCTAGGATCGAGCACGGTGGCCAAAATGTAGTGCTCTGATTTCAACAGATTGACCACCCGTGAATCCTTGTTAAGCGAATTAAGGGCTCCATCCACAAGTCCCACATGCCTAGCGGAATCGCTCCGTGTTAGCTCCTCCTTCAATGTCTCCAGCTTCTTCTGCAAAAGCCTGATGAGGGGAATGACCTGACTCAGGCTGGCAGTGTCTGAACTGACTTCACGTGTGGCAAGTTCAAAGGGCATCAGAACCTTGCACAACGTTGAAATCATTCTCCACTGCACTTGAGACAGGTGCATTCCACCGCCTATATCGTGCTCAATTGTATAGGCTTGAATGGCCTTTTGCTGCTCCTCCAACCTCTGAAGCATATAGAGGGTTGAATTCCACCTCGTTACCACTTCTTGCTTCAGATGATGGCAGGGCAGGTTCAGTAGTTTTTGGTGGTGCTCCAGTCTTCTGTACGTGGTGCCTGTATGCCGAAAGTGTCCCGCAATTCTTCTGGCCACCGACAGCATCTCTTGCACGCCCCTGTCGTTTTTTAAAAAATTCTGCACCACCAAATTCAAGGTATGTGCAAAACATGGGACGTGCTGGAATTTGCCCATATTTAATGCACACACAATATTGCTGGCGTTGTACGATGCCACAAATCCACAGGAGAGTCCAATTGGGGTAAGCCATTCCGCGATGATCTTCCTCAGTTGCCGTAAGAGGTTTTCAGCTGTGTGCGTATTCTGGAAAGCGGTGATACAAAGCATAGCCTGCCTAGGAAAGAGTTGGCGTTTGCGAGATGCTGCTACTGGTGCCGCCGCTGCTGTTCTTGTGTCGGGAGTCCATACATCTACCCAGTGGGCTGTCACAGTCATATAGTCCTGACCCTGCCCTGCTCCACTTGTCCACATGTCCGTGGTTAAGTGGACATTGGGTACAGCTGCATTTTTTAGGACACTGGTGAGTCTTTTTCTGAGGTCTGTGTACATTTTCGGTATCGCCTGCCTAGAGAAATGGAACCTAGATGGTATTTGGTAACGGGGGCACACTACCTCAAGAAATTGTGTAGTTCCCTGTGAACTAACGGCGGATACCGGACACACGTCTAACACCAACATAGTTGTCAAGGCCTCAGTTATCCGCTTTGCAGCAGGATGACTGCTGTGATATTTCATCTTCCTCGCAAAGGACTGTTGGACAGTCAATTGCTTACTGGAAGTAGTACAAGTGGTCTTCCGACTTCCCCTCTGGGATGACCATCGACTCCCAGCAGCAACAACAGCAGCGCCAGCAGCAGTAGGCGTTACACGCAAGGATGCATCGGTGGAATCCCAGGCAGGAGAGGAATCGTCAGAATTGCCAGTGACATGGCCTGCAGGACTATTGGCATTCCTGGGGAAGGAGGAAATTGACACTGAGGGAGTTGGTGGGGTGGTTTGTGTGAGCTTGGTTACAAGAGGAAGGGATTTACTGGTCAGTGGACTGCTTCCGCTGTCACCCAAAGTTTTTGAACTTGTCACTGACTTATTATGAATGCGCTGCAGGTGACGTATAAGGGAGGATGTTCCGAGGTGGTTAACGTCCTTACCCCTACTTATTACAGCTTGACAAAGGCAACACACGGCTTGACACCTGTTGTCCGCTTTTCTGTTGAAATACCTCCACATTGAAGAGCTGATTTTTTTGGTATTTTCACCAGGCATGTCAACGGCCATATTCCTCCCACAGACAACAGGTGTCTCCCCGGGTGCCTGACTTAAACAAACCACCTCACCATCAGAATCCTCCTGGTCAATTTCCTCCCCAGCGCCAGCAACACCCATATCCTCCTCATCCTGGTGTACTTCAACACTGACATCTTCAATCTGACTATCAGGAACTGGACTGCGGGTGCTCCTTCCAGCACTTGCAGGGGGCGTGCAAATGGTGGAAGGCGCATGCTCTTCACGTCCAGTGTTGGGAAGGTCAGGCATCGCAACCGACACAATTGGACTCTCCTTGTGGATTTGGGATTTCGAAGAACGCACAGTTCTTTGCGGTGCTTTTGCCAGCTTGAGTCTTTTCAGTTTTCTAGCGAGAGGCTGAGTGCTTCCATCCTCATGTGAAGCTGAACCACTAGCCATGAACATAGGCCAGGGCCTCAGCCGTTCCTTGCCACTCCGTGTGGTAAATGGCATATTGGCAAGTTTACGCTTCTCCTCCGACAATTTTATTTTAGGTTTTGGAGTCCTTTTTTTACTGATATTTGGTGTTTTGGATTTGACATGCTCTGTACTATGACATTGGGCATCGGCCTTGGCAGACGACGTTGCTGGCATTTCATCGTCTCGGCCATGACTAGTGGCAGCAGCTTCAGCACGAGGTGGAAGTGGATCTTGATCTTTCCCTAATTTTGGAACCTCAACATTTTTGTTCTCCATATTTTAATAGGCACAACTAAAAGGCACCTCAGGTAAACAATGGAGATGGATGGATACTAGTATACTTATGGATGGACTGCCGAGTGCCGACACAGAGGTAGCTACAGCCGTGGACTACCGTACTGTGTCTGCTGCTAATATAGACTGGATGATAATGAGATGAAATCAATATATATATATGTATGTATATATAATATCACTAGTACTGCAGCCGGACAGGTAGATAATATATTTATTAGGTAATGATGACTGATGACGGACCTGCTGGACACTGTCAGCTCAGCAGCACCGCAGACTGCTACAGTAAGCTACTATACTATAGTAGTATGTACAAAGAAGAAAGAAAAAAAAACCACGGGTAGGTGGTATACAATTATGGATGGACTGCCGAGTGCCGACACAGAGGTAGCTACAGCCGTGGACTACCGTACTGTGTCTGCTGCTAATATAGACTGGATGATTGATAATGAGATGAAATCAATATATATATATGTATGTATATATAATATCACTAGTACTGCAGCCGGACAGGTAGATAATATATTTATTAGGTAATGATGACTGATGACGGACCTGCTGGACACTGTCAGCTCAGCAGCACCGCAGACTGCTACAGTAAGCTACTATACTCTATAGTAGTATGTACAAAGAAGAAAGAAAAAAAAAAAACCACGGGTAGGTGGTATACAATTATGGATGGACTGCCGAGTGCCGACACAGAGGTAGCTACAGCCGTGGACTACCGTACTGTGTCTGCTGCTAATATAGACTGGATGATAATGAGATGAAATCAATATATATATATGTATGTATATATAATATCACTAGTACTGCAGCCGGACAGGTAGATAATATATTTATTAGGTAATGATGACTGATGACGGACCTGCTGGACACTGTCAGCTCAGCAGCACCGCAGACTGCTACAGTAACCTACTATACTATAGTAGTATGTACAAAGAAGAAAGAAAAAAAAAAACCACGGGTAGGTGGTATACAATTATGGATGGACTGCCGAGTGCCGACACAGAGGTAGCTACAGCCGTGGACTACCGTACTGTGTCTGCTGCTAATATAGACTGGATGATAATGAGATGAAATCAATATATATATATGTATGTATATATAATATCACTAGTACTGCAGCCGGACAGGTAGATAATATATTTATTAGGTAATGATGACTGATGACGGACCTGCTGGACACTGTCAGCTCAGCAGCACCGCAGACTGCTACAGTAAGCTACTATACTATAGTAGTATGTACAAAGAAGAAAGAAAAAAAAAACCACGGGTAGGTGGTATACAATTATGGATGGACTGCCGAGTGCCGACACAGAGGTAGCTACAGCCGTGGACTAACGTACTGTGTCTGCTGCTAATATAGACTGGATGATAATGAGATGAAATCAATATATATATATGTATGTATATATAATATCACTAGTACTGCAGCCGGACATGTAGATAATATATTTATTAGGTAATGATGACTGATGACGGACCTGCTGGACACTGTCAGCTCAGCAGCACCGCAGACTGCTACAGTAAGCTACTATACTATAGTAGTATGTACAAAGAAGAAAGAAAAAAGAAAAACCACGGGTAGGTGGTATACAATTATGGATGGACTGCCGAGTGCCGACACAGAGGTAGCTACAGCCGTGGACTAACGTACTGTGTCTGCTGCTAATATAGACTGGATGATAATGAGATGAAATCAATATATATATATGTATGTATATATAATATCACTAGTACTGCAGCCGGACAGGTAGATAATATATTTATTAGGTAATGATGACTGATGACGGACCTGCTGGACACTGTCAGCTCAGCAGCACCGCAGACTGCTACAGTAAGCTACTATACTATAGTAGTATGTACAAAGAAGAAAGAAAAAAAAAACCACGGGTAGGTGGTATACAATTATGGATGGACTGCCGAGTGCCGACACAGAGGTAGCTACAGCCGTGGACTAACGTACTGTGTCTGCTGCTAATATAGACTGGATGATTGATAATGAGATGAAATCAATATATATATGTATGTATATATAATATCACTAGTACTGCAGCCGGACAGGTAGATAATATATTTATTAGGTAATGATGACTGATGACGGACCTGCTGGACACTGTCAGCTCAGCAGCACCGCAGACTGCTACAGTAAGCTACTATACTATAGTAGTATGTACAAAGAAGAAAGAAAAAAAAAACCACGGGTAGGTGGTATACAATTATGGATGGACTGCCGAGTGCCGACACAGAGGTAGCTACAGCCGTGGACTAACGTACTGTGTCTGCTGCTAATATAGACTGGATGATTGATAATGAGATGAAATCAATATATATATGTATGTATATATAATATCACTAGTACTGCAGCCGGACAGGTAGATAATATATTTATTAGGTAATGATGACTGATGACGGACCTGCTGGACACTGTCAGCTCAGCAGCACCGCAGACTGCTACAGTAAGCTACTATACTATAGTAGTATGTACAAAGAAGAAAGAAAAAAAAAAAACCACGGGTAGGTGGTATACAATTATGGATGGACTGCCGAGTGCCGACACAGAGGTAGCTACAGCCGTGGACTAACGTACTGTGTCTGCTACTAATATAGACTGGATGATTGATAATGAGATGAAATCAATATATATATGTATGTATATATAATATCACTAGTACTGCAGCTAGAGATGTGCACTTGAAATTTTTCGGGTTTTGTGTTTTGGTTTTGGGTTCGGTTCCGCGGCCGTGTTTTGGGTTCGACCGCGTTTTGGCAAAACCTCACCGAATTTTTTTTGTCGGATTCGGGTGTGTTTTGGATTCGGGTGTTTTTTTTAAAAAACACTAAAAAACAGCTTAAATCATAGAATTTGGGGGTCATTTTGATCCCAAAGTATTATTAACCTCAAAAACCATAATTTCCACTCATTTTCAGTCTATTCTGAATACCTCACACCTCACAATATTATTTTTAGTCCTAAAATTTGCACCTAGGTCGCTGGATGACTAAGCTAAGCGACCCTAGTGGCCGACACAAACACCGTGCCCATCTAGGAGTGGCACTGCAGTGTCACGCAGGATGGCCCTTCCAAAAAACACTCCCCAAACAGCACATGACGCAAAGAAAAAAAGAGGCGCAATGAGGTAGCTGTGTGAGTAAGATAAGCGACCCTAGTGGCCGACACAAACACCGTGCCCATCTAGGAGTGGCACTGCGGTGTCACGCAGGATGGCCCTTCCAAAAAACCCTCCCCAAACAGCACATGACGCAAAGAAAAAAAGAGGCGCAATGAGGTAGCTGTGTGAGTAAGATAAGCGACCCTAGTGGCCGACACAAACACCGGGCCCATCTAGGAGTGTCACTGCAGTGTCACGCAGGATGGCCCTTCCAAAAAACCCTCCCCAAACAGCACATGACGCAAAGAAAAAAAGAGGCGCAATGAGGTAGCTGTGTGAGTAAGATAAGCGACCCTAGTGGCCGACACAAACACCGGGCCCATCTAGGAGTGTCACTGCAGTGTCACGCAGGATGGCCCTTCCAAAAAACCCTCCCCAAACAGCACATGACGCAAAGAAAAAAAGAGGCGCAATGAGGTAGCTGTGTGAGTAAGATAAGCGACCCTAGTGGCCGACACAAACACCGTGCCCATCTAGGAGTGGCACTGCAGTGTCACGCAGGATGGCCCTTCCAAAAAACCCTCCCCAAACAGCACATGACGCAAAGAAAAAAAGAGGCGCAATGAGGTAGCTGTGTGAGTAAGATAAGCGACCCTAGTGGCCGACACAAACACCGGGCCCATCTAGGAGTGGCACTGCAGTGTCACGCAGGATGGCCCTTCCAAAAAACCCTCCCCAAACAGCACATGACGCAAAGAAAAAAAGAGGCGCAATGAGGTAGCTGTGTGAGTAAGATAAGCGACCCTAGTGGCCGACACAAACACCGTGCCCATCTAGGAGTGGCACTGCAGTGTCACGCAGGATGGCCCTTCCAAAAAACCCTCCCCAAACAGCACATGACGCAAAGAAAAAAAGAGGCGCAATGAGGTAGCTGTGTGAGTAAGATAAGCGACCCTAGTGGCCGACACAAACACCGTGCCCATCTAGGAGTGGCACTGCAGTGTCACGCAGGATGGCCCTTCCAAAAAACACTCCCCAAACAGCACATGACGCAAAGAAAAAAAGAGGCGCAATGAGGTAGCTGTGTGAGTAAGATAAGCGACCCTAGTGGCCGACACAAACACCGTGCCCATCTAGGAGTGGCACTGCAGTGTCACGCAGGATGGCCCTTCCAAAAAACACTCCCCAAACAGCACATGACGCAAAGAAAAAAAGAGGCGCAATGAGGTAGCTGTGTGAGTAAGATAAGCGACCCTAGTGGCCGACACAAACACCGGGCCCATCTAGGAGTGGCACTGCAGTGTCACGCAGGATGGCCCTTCCAAAAAACCCTCCCCAAACAGCACATGACGCAAAGAAAAAAAGAGGCGCAATGAGGTAGCTGTGTGAGTAAGATAAGCGACCCTAGTGGCCGACACAAACACCGGGCCCATCTAGGAGTGGCACTGCAGTGTCACGCAGGATGGCCCTTCCAAAAAACCCTCCCCAAACAGCACATGACGCAAAGAAAAAAAGAGGCGCAATGAGGTAGCTGTGTGAGTAAGATAAGCGACCCTAGTGGCCGACACAAACACCGGGCCCATCTAGGAGTGGCACTGCAGTGTCACGCAGGATGGCCCTTCCAAAAAACATTCCACAAACAGCACATGACGCAAAGAAAAATTAAAGAAAAAAGAGGTGCAAGATGGAATTGTCCTTGGGCCCTCCCACCCACCCTTATGTTGTATAAACAGGACATGCACACTTTAACCAACCCATCATTTCAGTGACAGGGTCTGCCACACGACTGTGACTGAAATGACGGGTTGGTTTGGACCCCCACCAAAAAAGAAGCAATTAATCTCTCCTTGCACAAACTGGCTCTACAGAGGCAAGATGTCCATCTCATCATCATCCTCCGATATATCACCGTGTACATCCCCCTCCTCACAGATTATCAATTCGTCCCCACTGGAATCCACCATCTCAGCTCCCTGTGTACTTTGTGGAGGCAATTGCTGCTGGTCAATGTCTCCACGGAGGAATTGATTATAATTCATTTTAATGAACATCATCTTCTCCACATTTTCTGGATGTAACCTCGTACGCCGATTGCTGACAAGGTGAGCGGCGGCACTAAACACTCTTTCGGAGTACACACTTGTGGGAGGGCAACTTAGGTAGAATAAAGCCAGTTTGTGCAAGGGCCTCCAAATTGCCTCTTTTTCCTGCCAGTATAAGTACGGACTGTGTGACGTGCCTACTTGGATGCGGTCACTCATATAATCCTCCACCATTCTTTCAATGGTGAGAGAATCATATGCAGTGACAGTAGACGACATGTCCGTAATCGTTGTCAGGTCCTTCAGTCCGGACCAGATGTCAGCATCAGCAGTCGCTCCAGACTGCCCTGCATCACCGCCAGCGGGTGGGCTCGGAATTCTGAGCCTTTTCCTCGCACCCCCAGTTGCGGGAGAATGTGAAGGAGGAGATGTTGACAGGTCGCGTTCCGCTTGACTTGACAATTTTCTCACCAGCAGGTCTTTCAACCCCAGCAGACTTGTGTCTGCCGGAAAGAGAGATCCAAGGTAGGCTTTAAATCTAGGATCAAGCACGGTGGCCAAAATGTAGTGCTCTGATTTCAACAGATTGACCACCCGTGAATCCTTGTTAAGCGAATTAAGGGCTCCATCCACAAGTCCCACATGCCTAGCGGAATCGCTCCGTGTTAGCTCCTCCTTCAATGTCTCCAGCTTCTTCTGCAAAAGCCTGATGAGGGGAATGACCTGACTCAGGCTGGCAGTGTCTGAACTGACTTCACGTGTGGCAAGTTCAAAGGGCATCAGAACCATGCACAACGTTGAAATCATTCTCCACTGCGCTTGAGACAGGTGCATTCCACCTCCTCCTATCGTGCTCAATTGTATAGGCTTGAATGGCCTTTTGCTGCTCCTCCAACCTCTGAAGCATATAGAGGGTTGAATTCCACCTCGTTACCACTTCTTGCTTCAGATGATGGCAGGGCAGGTTCAGTAGTTTTTGGTGGTGCTCCAGTCTTCTGTACGTGGTGCCTGTACGCCGAAAGTGTCCCGCAATTCTTCTGGCCACCGACAGCATCTCTTGCACGCCCCTGTCGTTTTTTAAAAAATTCTGCACCACCAAATTCAAGGTATGTGCAAAACATGGGACGTGCTGGAATTTGCCCATATTTAATGCACACACAATATTGCTGGCGTTGTCCGATGCCACAAATCCACAGGAGAGTCCAATTTGGGTAAGCCATTCCGCGATGATCTTCCTCAGTTGCCGTAAGAGGTTTTCAGCTGTGTGCGTATTCTGGAAACCGGTGATACAAAGCGTAGCCTGCCTAGGAAAGAGTTGGCGTTTGCGAGATGCTGCTACTGGTGCCGCCGCTGCTGTTCTTGCGGCGGGAGTCCATACATCTACCCAGTGGGCTGTCACAGTCATATAGTCCTGACCCTGCCCTGCTCCACTTGTCCACATGTCCGTGGTTAAGTGGACATTGGGTACAACTGCATTTTTTAGGACACTGGTGAGTCTTTTTCTGACGTCCGTGTACATTCTCGGTATCGCCTGCAGGCAGGAGAGGACTCGTCAGAATTGCCAGTGACATGGCCTGCAGGACTATTGGCATTCCTGGGTAAGGAGGAAATTGACACTGAGGGAGTTGGTGGGGTGGTTTGCGTGAGCTTGGTTACAAGAGGAAGGTATTTACTGGTCAGTGGACTGCTTCCGCTGTCACCCAAAGTTTTTGAACTTGTCACTGACTTATTATGAATGCGCTGCAGGTGACGTATAAGGGAGGATGTTCCGAGGTGGTTAACGTCCTTACCCCTACTTATTACAGCTTGACAAAGGCAACACACGGCTTGACAAATGTTGTCCGCATTTCTGGTGAAATACTTCCACACCGAAGAGCTGATTTTTTTTGTATTTTGACCAGGCATGTCAATGGCCCTATTCCTCCCACGGACAACAGGTGTCTCCCCGGGTGCCTGACTTAAACAAACCACCTCACCATCAGAATCCTCCTGGTCAATTTCCTCCCCAGCGCCAGCAACACCCATATCCTCCTCATCCTGGTGTACTTCAACACTGACATCTTCAATCTGACTATCAGGAACTGGACTGCGGGTGCTCCTTCCAGCACTTGCAGGGGGCGTGCAAATGGTGGAAGGCGCATGCTCTTCACGTCCAGTGTTGGGAAGGTCAGGCATCGCAACCGACACAATTGGACTCTCCTTGTGGATTTGGGATTTCGAAGAACGCACAGTTCTTTGCGGTGCTTTTGCCAGCTTGAGTCTTTTCAGTTTTCTAGCGAGAGGCTGAGTGCTTCCATCCTCATGTGAAGCTGAACCACTAGCCATGAACATAGGCCAGGGCCTCAGCCGTTCCTTGCCACTCCGTGTGGTAAATGGCATATTGGCAAGTTTACGCTTCTCCTCCGACAATTTTATTTTAGGTTTTGGAGTCCTTTTTTTACTGATATTTGGTGTTTTGGATTTGACATGCTCTGTACTATGACATTGGGCATCGGCCTTGGCAGACGACGTTGCTGGCATTTCATCGTCTCGGCCATGACTAGTGGCAGCAGCTTCAGCACGAGGTGGAAGTGGATCTTGATCTTTCCCTAATTTTGGAACCTCAACATTTTTGTTCTCCATATTTTAATAGGCACAACTAAAAGGCACCTCAGGTAAACAATGGAGATGGATGGATACTAGTATACTTATGGATGGACTGCCGAGTGCCGACACAGAGGTAGCTACAGCCGTGGACTACCGTACTGTGTCTGCTGCTAATATAGACTGGATGATTGATAATGAGATGAAATCAATATATATATGTATGTATATATAATATCACTAGTACTGCAGCCGGACAGGTAGATAATATATTTATTAGGTAATGATGACTGATGACGGACCTGCTGGACACTGTCAGCTCAGCAGCACCGCAGACTGCTACAGTAAGCTACTATACTCTATAGTAGTATGTACAAAGAAGAAAGAAAAAAAAAACCACGGGTAGGTGGTATACAATTATGGATGGACTGCCGAGTGCCGACACAGAGGTAGCTACAGCCGTGGACTACCGTACTGTGTCTGCTGCTAATATAGACTGGATGATAATGAGATGAAATCAATATATATATATGTATGTATATATAATATCACTAGTACTGCAGCCGGACAGGTAGATAATATATTTATTAGGTAATGATGACTGATGACGGACCTGCTGGACACTGTCAGCTCAGCAGCACCGCAGACTGCTATAGTAGTATGTACAAAGAAGAAAGAAAAAAAAAAACCACGGGTAGGTGGTATACAATTATGGATGGACTGCCGAGTGCCGACACAGAGGTAGCTACAGCCGTGGACTAACGTACTGTGTCTGCTGCTAATATAGACTGGATGATTGATAATGAGATGAAATCAATATATATATGTATGTATATATAATATCACTAGTACTGCAGCCGGACAGGTAGATAATATATTTATTAGGTAATGATGACTGATGACGGACCTGCTGGACACTGTCAGCTCAGCAGCACCGCAGACTGCTACAGTAAGCTACTATACTATAGTAGTATGTACAAAGAAGAAAGAAAAAAAAACCACGGGTAGGTGGTATACAATTATGGATGGACTGCCGAGTGCCGACACAGAGGTAGCTACAGCCGTGGACTACCGTACTGTGTCTGCTGCTAATATAGACTGGATGATTGATAATGAGATGAAATCAATATATATATATGTATGTATATATAATATCACTAGTACTGCAGCCGGACAGGTAGATAATATATTTATTAGGTAATGATGACTGATGACGGACCTGCTGGACACTGTCAGCTCAGCAGCACCGCAGACTGCTACAGTAAGCTACTATACTCTATAGTAGTATGTACAAAGAAGAAAGAAAAAAAAAAAACCACGGGTAGGTGGTATACAATTATGGATGGACTGCCGAGTGCCGACACAGAGGTAGCTACAGCCATGGACTACCGTACTGTGTCTGCTGCTAATATAGACTGGATGATAATGAGATGAAATCAATATATATATATGTATGTATATATAATATCACTAGTACTGCAGCCGGACAGGTAGATAATATATTTATTAGGTAATGATGACTGATGACGGACCTGCTGGACACTGTCAGCTCAGCAGCACCGCAGACTGCTACAGTAAGCTACTATACTATAGTAGTATGTACAAAGAAGAAAGAAAAAAAAAACCACGGGTAGGTGGTATACAATTATGGATGGACTGCCGAGTGCCGACACAGAGGTAGCTACAGCCGTGGACTAACGTACTGTGTCTGCTGCTAATATAGACTGGATGATTGATAATGAGATGAAATCAATATATATATGTATGTATATATAATATCACTAGTACTGCAGCCGGACAGGTAGATAATATATTTATTAGGTAATGATGACTGATGACGGACCTGCTGGACACTGTCAGCTCAGCAGCACCGCAGACTGCTACAGTAAGCTACTATACTCTATAGTAGTATGTACAAAGAAGAAAGAAAAAAAAAAAACCACGGTAGGCGGTATACAATTATGGATGGACTGCCGAGTGCCGACACAGAGGTAGCTACAGCCGTGGACTACCGTACTGTGTCTGCTGCTAATATAGACTGGATTATAATGAGATGAAATCAATATATATATATATGTATGTATATATAATATCACTAGTACTGCAGCCGGACAGGTAGATAATATATTTATTAGGTAATGATGACTGATGACGGACCTGCTGGACACTGTCAGCTCAGCAGCACCGCAGACTGCTATAGTAGTATGTACAAAGAAGAAAGAAAAAAAAAAACCACGGGTAGGTGGTATACAATTATGGATGGACTGCCGAGTGCCGACACAGAGGTAGCTACAGCCGTGGACTAACGTACTGTGTCTGCTGCTAATATAGACTGGATGATTGATAATGAGATGAAATCAATATATATATATGTATGTATATATAATATCACTAGTACTGCAGCCGGACAGGTAGATAATATATTTATTAGGTAATGATGACTGATGACAGACCTGCTGGACACTGTCAGCTCAGCAGCACCGCAGACTGCTACAGTTAGCTACTATACTATAGTAGTATGTACAAAGAAGAAAGAAAAAAAAAACCACGGGTAGGTGGTATACAATTATGGATGGACTGCCGAGTGCCGACACAGAGGTAGCTACAGCCGTGGACTAACGTACTGTGTCTGCTGCTAATATAGACTGGATGATTGATAATGAGATGAAATCAATATATATATGTATGTATATATAATATCACTAGTACTGCAGCCGGACAGGTAGATAATATATTTATTAGGTAATGATGACTGATGACGGACCTGCTGGACACTGTCAGCTCAGCAGCACCGCAGACTGCTACAGTAAGCTACTATACTCTATAGTAGTATGTACAAAGAAGAAAGAAAAAAAAAAAACACGGGTAGGTGGTATACAATTATGGATGGACTGCCGAGTGCCGACACAGAGGTAGCTACAGCCGTGGACTAACGTACTGTGTCTGCTGCTAATATAGAGTCTAGACTGGATGATAAATTATTGATAATGAGATGAAATCAATATAATATCACTAGTACTGCAGCCGGACAGGTACTATATATATTTATTATGTAATGACTGATGACGGACCTGCTGGACACTGTCAGGTCAGCACAGCACCGCAGACTGCTACAGTAAGCTACTATAGTAGTATGTATAAAGAAGAATGAAAAAAAAAAAAAACCACGGGTAGGTGGTATACAATATTATATATATATATATATATATTATATACAATTATATATATATATATATATATATATATATATATATATATATATATATTAAACTGGTGGTGATTGATTATTAAACTGGTGGTCACTTCAGGTCACGTTGCAACTTGCAACTAGTACTCCGAGGCCTAAGCAGACAATCACAAAATATATTATTATACTGGTGGTCAGTGTGGTCACAACAATGGCAGTGTGGCACTGACTCTGGCAGCAAAAGTGTGCACTGTACGTTATATGTACTCCTGAGTCCTGCTCTCAGACTCTAACTGCTCCCCACTGTCAGTGTCTCCCCCACAAGTCAGATAATACACTTACAGTCACACTATCTATTATCTAATCTAGTATAAATATCACTTCAGCAAGTAGTATAGTAGTATACAGTATAGTAGTACTCCTCCTAATAATGCTCCCCAAAATACTGTGTCTCTCTCTTCTCTAAACGGAGAGGACGCCAGCCACGTCCTCTCCCTATGACTCTCAATGCACGTGTGAAAATGGCGGCGACGCGCGGCTCCTTATATAGAATCCGAGTCTCGCGATAGAATCCGAGCCTCGCGAGAATCCGACAGCGGGATGATGACGTTCGGGTGCGCTCGGGTTAACCGAGCAAGGCGGGAAGATCCGAGTCGCTCGGACCCGTGTAAAAAAACATGAAGTTCGGGCGGGTTCGGTTTCCGAGGAACCGAACCCGCTCATCTCTAACTGCAGCCGGACAGGTAGATAATATATTTATTAGGTAATGATGACTGATGACGGACCTGCTGGACACTGTCAGCTCAGCAGCACCGCAGACTGCTACAGTAAGCTACTATACTCTATAGTAGTATGTACAAAGAAGAAAGAAAAGAAAAAAACCACGGGTAGGTGGTATACAATTATGGATGGACTGCCGAGTGCCGACACAGAGGTAGCTACAGCCGTGGACTAACGTACTGTGTCTGCTGCTAATATAGAGTCTAGACTGGATGATAAATTATTGATAATGAGATGAAATCAATATAATATCACTAGTACTGCAGCCGGACAGGTACTATATATATTTATTATGTAATGACTGATGACGGACCTGCTGGACACTGTTAGGTCAGCACAGCACCGCAGACTGCTACAGTAAGCTACTATAGTAGTATGTATAAAGAAGAATGAAAAAAAAAAAAACCACGGGTAGGTGGTATACAATATTATATATATATATATATATATTATATACAATTATATATATATATATATATATATATATATATATATATATTAAACTGGTGGTGATTGATTATTAAACTGGTGGTCACTTCAGGTCACGTTGCAACTTGCAACTAGTACTCCGAGGCCTAAGCAGACAATCACAAAATATATTATTATACTGGTGGTCAGTGTGGTCACAACAATGGCAGTGTGGCACTGACTCTGGCAGCAAAAGTGTGCACTGTACGTTATATGTACTCCTGAGTCCTGCTCTCAGACTCTAACTGCTCCCCACTGTCAGTGTCTCCCCCACAAGTCAGATAATACACTTACAGTCACACTATCTAATCTATAAATATCACTTCAGCAAGTAGTATAGTAGTATACAGTATAGTAGTACTCCTCCTAATAATGCTCCCCAAAATACTGTGTCTCTCTCTTCTCTAAACGGAGAGGACGCCAGCCACGTCCTCTCCCTATGACTCTCAATGCACGTGTGAAAATGGCGGCGACGCGCGGCTCCTTATATAGAATCCGAGTCTCGCGATAGAATCCGAGCCTCGCGAGAATCCGACAGCGTGATGATGACGTTCGGGCGCGCTCGGGTTAACCGAGCATGGCGGGAAGATCCGAGCCTGCTCGGACCCGTGTAAAAAACCTGAAGTTCGGGCGGGTTCGGATTCAGAGGAACCGAACCCGCTCATCTATAGCAGAAACTGGCTTTATTTTACCTAAGTTGCCCACCCTCCAGTGTGTACTCTGAAAGAGTGTTTAGTGCAGCCGCTCACCTTGTCAGCAATTGGCGTACGAGGTTACTTCCAGAAAATGTGGAGAAGATGATGTTCATCAAAATGAATTATAATCAATTCCTCCGTGGAGACATTCACCAGCAATTGCCTCCAGAAAGTACACAGGGACCTGAGATGGTGGATTCCAATGGGGACGAATTAATAATCTGGGAGGAGGGGGATGTACACAGTGAAAGGGGTGAGGAATCGGACGATGAGGAGGAGGTGGACATCTTGCCTCTGTAGAGCCAGTTTGTGCAAGGAGAGATTGATTGCTTCTTTTTTGGTGGGGGCCCAAACCAACCAGTTATTTCAGTCACAGTTGTGTGGCAGACCCTGTCGCTGAAATGATGGGTTTGTTACAGTGTGCATGTCCTGTTTATACAACATAAGGGTGGGTGGGAGGGCCCAAGGACAATTCCATCTTGCACCTCTTTTTTCTTTCATTTTTCTTTGCATCATGTGCTGTTTTGGGACTATTTTTTTGAAGTGCCATCCTGCCTGACACTGCAGGGCGACTCCTAGACGGGCCAGGTGTTTGTGTCAGCCACTTGTGTCACTTAGATTAGCCATCCAGCGACCTTGGTGCACCTCTATTTTTCTTTGCATCATGTGCTGTTTGGGGACAATTATTTTGAAGTGCCATCCTGTCTGACACTGCAGTGCCACTCCTAGATGGGCCAGGTGTTTGTGTCGGCCACTTGGGTCGCTTAGCTTAGTCACACAGCTACCTTATTGCGCCTCTTTTTTTCTTTGCATCATGTGCTGTTTGGGGACTATTTTTTTGAAGTGCCATCCTGTTTGACACTGCAGTGCCACTCCTAGATGGGCCAGGTGTTTGTGTCGGCCACTTGTGTCACTTAGATTAGCCATCCAGCGACCTTGGTGCACCTCTATTTTTCTTTGCATCATGTGCTGTTTGGGGACAATTTTTTTTAAGTGCCATCCTGTCTGACACTGCAGTGCCACTCCTAGATGGGCCAGGTGTTTGTGTCGGCCACTTGGGTCGCTTAGCTTAGTCACACAGCTACCTCATTGCGCCCTTTTTTTTCTTTGCATCATGTGCTGTTTGGGGACAATTTTTTTGAAGTGCCATCGTGTCTGACACTGCAGTGCCACTCCTAGATGGGCCAGGTGTTTGTGTCGGCCACTTGGGTCGCTTAGCTTAGTCACACAGCTACCTCATTGCGCCTCTTTTTTTCTTTGCATCATGTGCTGTTTGGGGACTATTTTTTTGAAGTGCCATCCTGTCTGACACTGCAGTGCCACTTCTAGATGGGCCAGGTGTTTGTGTCGGCCACTTGGGTCGCTTAGCTTAGTCATCAAGCGACCTTGGTGCAAATTTTAGGGCTAAAAATAATATTGTGAGGTGTGAGGTGTAGAGAATATACTGAAAATGAGTGGAAATTATGGTTATTGAGGTTAATAATACTATGGGATCAAAATGACCCCCAAATTCTATGATTTAAGCTGTCTTTGAGGGGTTTTTGTAAAAAAACAGCCGAATCCAAAACACACCCGAATCCGACAAAAAATTTTCAGGGAGGTTTTGCCAAAACGCTTCCGAATCCAAAACACGGGCGCGGAACCGAATCCAGAACCAAAACACAAAACCCTGAAAAATTTCCGGTGCACATCACTAGTTCAAACCAATCCGATTGAAGGAACTGCAACACCACGTTAAGATCCCATGGTACCACAGGAGGCACAAATGGAGGTTGGATGTGCAGAACCCCTTTCACGAATGTCTGAACTGCTAGAAGGGAGGCCAATTGTTTCTGAAAGAAAATGTACAAGGCCAAAATCAGGATCTTGATTGAACCCAATCGTAGGGCCGCATCCACACCCGCTTGGAGAAAATGGAGAAAACGTCCTAACTGAAACTCTTCCATTGGAGCCTTCTTGGTTTCACACCAAGATACATATTTTCTCCAAATACGGTGGTAATGTCTAGACGTTACTCCCTTCCTGGACTGAATAAGAGTGGGAATGACTTCTTTGGGAATACCCTTTCGGGCTAGGATCTGGCGTTCAACAGCCATGCCGTCAAACGTAGCCGCGGTAAGTCTTCATACACACACGGCCCTTGCTGCAGCAGGTCCTCGCGAAGAGGAAGAGGCTGAGGATCTTCTATGAGCAACTCCTGAAGATCCGGATACCAAGCCCTCCTTGGCCAGTCTGGGACAATGAGGATCGCTCGAACGCCTGTTCTTCTTATGAGCTGGAGAACTTTCGGAATGAGTGGAAGTGAAGGGAAGACATATACCGACCGAAACACCCATTGGGTCACTAGTGCATCCACTGCTATTGCTTGAGGGTCTCTCGACCTGGAACAATATCTCTGAAGCTTCTTGTTGAAACGATATGCCATCATGTCTACTTGAGGAACTCCCCAAAGACCTGTCACCTCTGCGAAGACTTCTTGGTGGAGGCCCCATTCTCCTGGATGGAGATCGTGCCTGCTGAGGAAGTCTGCTTCCCAGTTGTCCACTCCCGGAATGAAAATTGCCGACAGAGCTCTTGTATGCCTTTCTGCCCAGAGGAGGATCTTTGTCACCTCTGCCATTGACGCTCTGCTTTTCGTTCCGCCCTGACGGTTTATGTACGCAACTGCTGTTACATTGTCCAACTGGATCTGTATGGGTTGATCTTGAAGAAGATGGACCACTTGTAGAAGGCCGTTGTAAATGGCTCTCAATTCCAGAACGTTTATGTGGAGACAAGCTTCTTGACTTGACCACCTTCCTTGGAAGCTTTCCCCCTGTGTGACTGCTCCCCAGCCTCGGAGACTTGCATCCGTGGTCACCAGGATCCAGTCTTGAATCCCGAACCTGCGTCCCTCTAGGAGGTGAGAACTGTGTGGCCACCACAGGAGCGAAATTCTGGCTTTAGATGACCGGATTATCCTCTGATGCATGTGTAGATGGGTTCCGAACCACTTGTCCAACAGGTCCCACTGGAACACTCTGGCATGGAATTGGCCAAACTGTATGGCCTCGTAGGCCGCAACCATCTTTCCCAACAACCGAATGCATTGATGAATCAACATTCTTGTTAGTTTCAGAATTTGTTTGACCATTCTCTGGATTTGCCTTTTCTATTGGAAAAAATACCCTCTGTACTTCTGTGTCCAGTATCATCCCCAGAAAGGACAATCTTGTCGTCGGTTCCAATTGTGACTTTGGAAAATTTATGATCCAACCGTGGTGTTGAAGTACTGTCAGGGAGAGTGCAATGTTCTGCACCAACCTTTCCCTGGACCTTGCCTTTATCGGGAGATCGTCCAGGTAAGAAATTATATTGACTCCTTGCTGTCGAAGGAGGTCCATCATCTCCGCCATCACCTTGGTGAACACCCTCGGTGCCGTGGAGAGTCCGAACGGCAACGTCTGAAATTGGTAATGACAATCCTGTACTGCGAATCTCAGATAAGCTTGATGCAGAGGATAAATGGGAATATGTAAGTAGGCATCTTTTATGTCCACTGACACCATGAATTCCCCCTCCTCCAGACTGGAAATCACTGCCCTCAGAGATTCCATCTTGAACTTGAACCTTTGCAGGTATAGATTCAGATTTTTCAGGTTTTGAATCGGTCGGACTGAGCCGTCCGGCTTCGGAACAACAAATAGGCTTGAATAAAACCCTTCTCCTTGTTGTAACAAGGGAACCAGGACAATGACTTGATCCTGAGACAATTTTTGTATTGTTGCTGTAACCACTTGGCTGGTAAGGCTGATTTGAAAAATCGGCAGGGGGAATGTCTTGAAACTTCAGTTTGTACCCTTGGGACACTATTTGCACGACCCACGGGTCCAGGCCAGATTGAATCCAGAAGTGACTGAAGAGTTTCAGACTTGCCCCACCTGAGCGGACCCCCGCAAGGGAGCCCCAGCGTCATGCTGAAGCTTTGGCAGGTACAGAGGTTGATTTCTGCTCCTGTGATCCTGGATACACTGTGGACTTTTCCTTTTCCCCTTCCTCTACCCCCAAAGAAAGGGGAACCTTTACCCTTTTTGTATTTATTGTGCCGAAAGGACTGCATCTGAGAGTGATGTGTCTTTTTCGCCGGTGCAGGAGCATAAGGCAAGAATGTCGACTTACCTGTGGTAGCCGCAGAAACTAAAGCATCCAACCCATCTCCAAACAAGGCCTCACCTTTGTACGGGAGATCCTCCATATTCCTTTTGGAATCTGCGTCAGCATTCCATTGGCGAATCCACAACGCCCTCCGTGCTGAGATTGCCATGGTAGCGGCTCTTGATCCCAAGAGACCAATATCTTTCATGGCTTCTAGCATGTACGCAGCAGCGTCTTTGATATGACCTAACGTTAGGAGTATCTCGTCTCTATCTATTGTGTCAATTTCTGATGACAAGTTTTCTGACCACTTATCAATAGAACTACTCACCCACGCACAGGCAATGGTAGGCCTGAGAAGTGTCCCATTTACCACATAAATAGATTTCAAAATAGTCTCTAACTTGCGGTCTGCCGGCTCTTTTAGCGAAGCCGTCCCAAGTGTAGCCCTTTGAAGAAAAAGGGGCTAGTAAGGGCCATGTAATGTGGTAAAGATATAATACAATGTGAATAATTATAAGTATAGAATAACTAATGATCATTTGATATATATATATATATATATATATATATAGTATAGTATAGCATTGCCTATATTGTTGAGTGTCAAGGAGAGACCATGGGGGAGCTCAGGGCTCGCGCTAGATGGAGGAAGGTTGTTCTGGAGGCTGGAGGCAGCGGCCCGCGCTAGATGAAGGAAGGTTCGGGAGAGAGCGTGCGAGTGCGGGACGGTTGGAGGTGTGATGGAGGAGGACTGAGAGGGAGACGCGGCACAGCGGGGGAGAGGAAGGTGTGTGATCAGCGCGGACGGACGGTGGAGAACATCCCGCCCCCAGCCCTTGTAACCGGTACCGTAGCCAAGCTCGGAAGTGCAGGAGCGGCGATCGGGGAGAGTCACAGCCGGAGACAAGGATTAGCGCAGAGGGTCCTAGGCGGAGTCAGTGCTCGGCTGGTGCATCGCACTGATCCCTCCGTGCAGCATCAAATGGAGAGTGTCTGACTCGGTGCAGAGACATGCAAGGGAGGCGGCCTCAGCTGGGAGTGACGCAGATGAGAAGGGCTGCTACTAGAGAGAGAGAGAGAGGCGTGGCGGTGCTGAATACAAGGCAAGTCTTGGGGGGCTGATCGGGGCCGTGCTGAGTGAAACCACGACTAGAGGGAGGCATCTGTCAGCGTATCCTTCAGCCGAACTGCCCTAAACAGATATAGTGAAAGTGGGGCCGGAGTAGTGAAAGTGGATAATTGCCTAGGCATAACTGAGAGTAGGAGAGAAGCTAGTAAGTCACCAAAGTTTTGAGCATTGAAGGCAGAAACTATTTAGGTGATATGCCACACAGCACCGTCAATGATTAGATGGAGGAGTCAGAATTACTCAGACTTAGTTGTAACCCTCCAGTAGTGATTGGATATAGAGATGAGCGGGTTCGGTTTCTTTGAATCCGAACCCGCACGAACTTCACTTTTTTTTCCACGGGTCCGAGCGACTCGGATCTTCCCGCCTTGCTCGGTTAACCCGAGCGCGCCCGAACGTCATCATGACGCTGTCGGATTCTCGCGAGGCTCGGATTCTATCGCGAGACTCGGATTCTATATAAGGAGCCGCGCGTCGCCGCCATTTTCACTCGTGCATTGAGATTGATAGGGAGAGGACGTGTCTGGCGTCCTCTCCATTAGAATAGAGATAGATAGATTAGATAGAGAGAGATTGTGCAGAGTCGCAGACAGAGTTAGTTTACCACAGTCAGTGACCAGTGCAGTTGCTAGTTAACTTTTATTTAATATAATATATCCGTTCACTTCTCTCTGCTATATCCGTTCTCTGCCTGAAAAAAAAAACGATACACAGCACAGTCAGTCACACAGTGTGACTCAGTCTGTGTGCACTCAGCTCAGCCCAGTGTGCTGCACAGTCATCAATGTATAAATTAAAAGCTTATAATTAATTGTGGGGGAGACTGGGGAGCACTGCAGGTTGTTAGCAGGAGCCAGGAGTACAATTATATTAATTAACAGTGCACACTTTTGCTGCAGGAGTGGTGACCAGTGCCTGACCACCAGTATAGTATTGTTGTATACTACTAATATCTCTTTAAATATCAACCAGTCTATATTAGCAGCAGACACAGTACAGTGCGGTAGTTCACGGCTGTGGCTACCTCTGTGTCGGCACACGGCAGGCAGTCCGTCCGACCAGAATTGTATTATTTATTATTATATACCTACCACCTAACCGTGGTTTTTTTTTCATTCTTTATACCGTCATAGTGTCATCCTAATTGTTACGAGTATACTACTATCTCTTTATCAACCAGTGTACAGTGCGGTAGTTCACGGCTGTGGCTACCTCTGTGTCGGCACACGGCAGGCAGTCCGTCCGACCAGAATTGTATTATTTATTATTATATACCTACCACCTAACCGTGGTTTTTTTTTCATTCTTTATACCGTCATAGTGTCATCCTAATTGTTACGAGTATACTACTATCTCTTTATCAACCAGTGTACAGTGCGGTAGTTCACGGCTGTGGCTACCTCTGTGTCGGCACACGGCAGGCAGTCCGTCCGACCAGAATTGTATTATTTATTATTATATACCTACCACCTAACCGTGGTTTTTTTTTCATTCTTTATACCGTCATAGTGTCATCCTAATTGTTACGAGTATACTACTATCTCTTTATCAACCAGTGTACAGTGCGGTAGTTCACGGCTGTGGCTACCTCTGTGTCGGCACACGGCAGGCAGTCCGTCCGACCAGAATTGTATTATTTATTATTATATACCTACCACCTAACCGTGGTTTTTTTTTCATTCTTTATACCGTCATAGTGTCATCCTAATTGTTACGAGTATACTACTATCTCTTTATCAACCAGTGTACAGTGCGGTAGTTCACGGCTGTGGCTACCTCTGTGTCGGCACACGGCAGGCAGTCCGTCCGACCAGAATTGTATTATTTATTATTATATACCTACCACCTAACCGTGGGTTTTTTTTCATTCTTTATACCGTCATAGTGTCATCCTAATTGTTACGAGTATACTACTATCTCTTTATCAACCAGTGTACAGTGCGGTAGTTCACGGCTGTGGCTACCTCTGTGTCGGCACACGGCAGGCAGTCCGTCCGACCAGAATTGTATTATTTATTATTATATACCTACCACCTAACCGTGGTTTTTTTTTCATTCTTTATACCGTCATAGTGTCATCCTAATTGTTACGAGTATACTACTATCTCTTTATCAACCAGTGTACAGTGCGGTAGTTCACGGCTGTGGCTACCTCTGTGTCGGCACACGGCAGGCAGTCCGTCCGACCAGAATTGTATTATTTATTATTATATACCTACCACCTAACCGTGGTTTTTTTTTCATTCTTTATACCGTCATAGTGTCATCCTAATTGTTACGAGTATACTACTATCTCTTTATCAACCAGTGTACAGTGCGGTAGTTCACGGCTGTGGCTACCTCTGTGTCGGCAGTCGGCAGGCAGTCCGTCCATCCATAATTGTATTATAATATATACCACCTAACCGTGGTTTTTTTTTCATTCTTTATACCGTCATAGTCAGTCATACTAGTTGTTACGAGTATACTACTATCTCTTTATCAACCAGTGTACAGTGCGGTAGTTCACGGCTGTGGCTACCTCTGTGTCGGAACTCGGCAGGCAGTCCGTCCATCCATAATTGTATTATTATAATATATACCACCTAACCGTGGTTTTTTTTTCATTCTTTATACCGTCATAGTCAGTCATACTAGTTGTTACGAGTATACTACTATCTCTTTATCAACCAGTGTACAGTGCGGTAGTTCACGGCTGTGGCTACCTCTGTGTCGGAACTCGGCAGGCAGTCCGTCCATCCATAATTGTATTATAATATATACCACCTAACCGTGGTTTTTTTTTCGTTCTTTATACCGTCGTCATACTAGTTGTTACGAGTATACTACTATCTCTTTATCAACCAGTGTACAGTGCGGTAGTTCACGGCTGTGGCTACCTCTGTGTCGGCAGTCGGCAGGCAGTCCGTCCATCCATAATTGTATTATAATATATACCACCTAACCGTGGTTTTTTTTTCATTCTTTATACCGTCATAGTCAGTCATACTAGTTGTTACGAGTATACTACTATCTCTTTATCAACCAGTGTACAGTGCGGTAGTTCACGGCTGTGGCTACCTCTGTGTCGGAACTCGGCAGGCAGTCCGTCCATCCATAATTGTATTATTATAATATATACCACCTAACCGTGGTTTTTTTTTCATTCTTTATACCGTCATAGTCAGTCATACTAGTTGTTACGAGTATACTACTATCTCTTTATCAACCAGTGTACAGTGCGGTAGTTCACGGCTGTGGCTACCTCTGTGTCGGAACTCGGCAGGCAGTCCGTCCATCCATAATTGTATTATAATATATACCACCTAACCGTGGTTTTTTTTTCGTTCTTTATACCGTCGTCATACTAGTTGTTACGAGTATACTACTATCTCTTTATCAACCAGTGTACAGTGCGGTAGTTCACGGCTGTGGCTACCTCTGTGTCGGCACTCGGCAGCCCGTCCATAATTGTATATACCAGTGACCTAACCGTGGTTTTTTTTTCTTTCTTTATACATACATACTAGTTACGAGTATACTATCTCTTTATCAACCAGTCTATATATTAGCAGCAGACACAGTACAGTGCGGTAGTTCACGGCTGTGGCTACCTCTGTGTCGGCACTCGGCAGCCCGTCCATAATTGTATATACCACCTAACCGTGGTTTTTTTTTTCTTTCTTTATACATACATACTGCAGTGCCACTCCTAGATGGGCCCGGTGTTTGTGTCGGCCACTAGGGTCGCTAATCTTACTCACACAGTCAGCTACCTCATTGCGCCTCTTTTTTTCTTTGCGTCATGTGCTGTTTGGGGAGGGTTTTTTGGAAGGGCCATCCTGCGTGACACTGCAGTGCCACTCCTAGATGGGCCCGGTGTTTGTGTCGGCCACTAGGGTCGCTTATCTTACTCACACAGCGACCTCGGTGCAAATTTTAGGACTAAAAATAATATTGTGAGGTGTGAGGTATTCAGAATAGACTGAAAATGAGTGTAAATTATGGTTTTTGAGGTTAATAATACTTTGGGATCAAAATGACCCCCAAATTCTATGATTTAAGCTGTTTTTTAGTGTTTTTTGAAAAAAACACCCGAATCCAAAACACACCCGAATCCGACAAAAAAAATTCGGTGAGGTTTTGCCAAAACGCGTTCGAACCCAAAACACGGCCGCGGAACCGAACCCAAAACCAAAACACAAAACCCGAAAAATTTCAGGCGCTCATCTCTAATTGGATACAGTGTTGCCTATCCCACGGATGTTAGACTCCCCATTTGATTTTACGAACAACCTGGAAGAAGCCGGGATATCCTTCGTTATCCTGACAAGAAATAATAGTAATAATAAGAATTTACTTACCGATAATTCTATTTCTCATAGTCCGTAGTGGATGCTGGGGACTCCGAAAGGACCATGGGGAATAGCGGCTCCGCAGGAGACTGGGCACAAAAGTAAAAGCTTTAGGACTAGCTGGTGTGCACTGGCTCCTCCCCCTATGACCCTCCTCCAAGCCTCAGTTAGGATACTGTGCCCGGACGAGCGTACACAATAAGGAAGGATTTTGAATCCCGGGTAAGACTCATACCAGCCACACCAATCACACCGTACAACTTGTGATTTGAACCCAGTTTACAGCATGAAAACAGAGGAGCCTCTGAAAAGATGGCTCACAACAATAATAACCCGATTTTTGTAACAATAACTATGTACAAGTATTGCAGACAATCCGCACTTGGGATGGGCGCCCAGCATCCACTACGGACTATGAGAAATAGAATTATCGGTAAGTAAATTCTTATTTTCTCTGACGTCCTAGTGGATGCTGGGGACTCCGAAAGGACCATGGGGATTATACCAAAGCTCCCAAACGGGCGGGAGAGTGCGGATGACTCTGCAGCACCGAATGAGAGAACTCCAGGTCCTCCTCAGCCAGGGTATCAAATTTGTAGAATTTAGCAAACGTGTTTGCCCCTGACCAAGTAGCTGCTCGGCAAAGTTGTAAGGCCGAGACCCCTCGGGCAGCCGCCCAAGATGAGCCCACTTTCCGTGTGGAATGGGCTTTTACAGATTTTGGCTGTGGCAGGCCTGCCACAGAATGTGCAAGCTGAATTGTACTACAAATCCAACGAGCAATCGTCTGCTTAGAAGCAGGAGCACCCAGCTTGTTGGGTGCATACAGGATAAACAGCGAATCAGATTTTCTGACTCCAGCCGTCCTGGAAACATATATTTTCAGGGCCCTGACTACGTCCAGCAACTTGGAATCCTCCAAGTCCCTAGTAGCCGCAGGCACCACAATAGGCTGGTTTAAGTGAAATGCTGAAACCACCTTAGGGAGAAATTGAGGACGAGTCCTCAATTCTGCCCTATCCGTATGAAAAATTAGGTAAGGGCTTTTATAGGATAAAGCCGCCAATTCTGAGACACGCCTGGCTGAAGCCAGGGCTAACAGCATTACCACTTTCCATGTGAGATATTTTAAGTCCACAGTGGTGAGTGGTTCAAACCAATGTGATTTTAGGAATCCCAAAACAACATTGAGATCCCAAGGTGCCACTGGAGGCACAAAAGGAGGCTGTATATGCAGTACCCCCTTGACAAACGTCTGAACTTCAGGAACTGAAGCTAGTTCTTTTTGGAAGAATATTGACAGGGCCGAAATTTGAACCTTAATGGACCCTAATTTTAGGCCCATAGACAGTCCTGTTTGCAGGAAATGCAGGAAACGACCCAGTTGAAATTCCTCTGTAGGGGCCTTCCTGGCCTCACACCACGCAACATATTTACGCCAAATACGGTGATAATGTTGCACAGTTACATCCTTCCTGGCTTTGATCAGGGTAGGGATGACTTCATCCGGAATGCCTTTTTCCTTCAGGATCCGGCGTTCAACCGCCATGCCGTCAAACGCAGCCGCGGTAAGTCTTGGAACAGACATGGTCCCTGCTGGAGCAGGTCCTTTCTTAGAGGTAGAGGCCACGGGTCTTCCGTGAGCATCTCTTGAAGTTCCGGGTACCAAGTCCTTCTTGGCCAATCCGGAGCCACGAGTATAGTCTTTACTCCTCTCCTTCTTATGATTCTCAGTACCTTGGGTATGAGAGGCAGAGGAGGGAACACATACACTGACTGGTACACCCACGGTGTTACCAGAGCGTCCACAGCTATTGCCTGAGGGTCCCTTGACCTGGCGCAATATCTGTCCAGTTTTTTTTTGAGGCGGGACGCCATCATGTCCACCTTTGGTTTTTCCCAACGGTTCACAATCATGTGGAAGACTTCTGGGTGAAGTCCCCACTCCCCCGGGTGGAGATCGTGTCTGCTGAGGAAGTCTGCTTCCCAGTTGTCCACTCCCGGAATGAACACTGCTGACAGTGCTATCACATGATTTTCCGCCCAGCGAAGAATCCTTGCAACTTCCGTCATTGCCCTCCTGCTTCTTGTGCCGCCCTGTCTGTTTACGTGGGCGACTGCCGTGATGTTGTCCGACTGGATCAACACCGGCTGACCCTGAAGCAGAGGCCTTGCCTGACTTAGGGCATTGTAAATGGCCCTTAGTTCCAGGATATTTATGTGAAGTGACGTTTCCATGCTTGACCACAAGCCCTGGAAATTTTTTCCCTGTGTGACTGCTCCCCAGCCTCTCAGGCTGGCATCCATGGTCACCAGGACCCAATCCTGAATGCCGAATCTGCGGCCCTCTAGGAGATGAGCACTCTGTAACCACCACAGGAGAGACACCCTTGTCCTTGGAGACAGGGTTATCCGCTGATGCATTTGAAGATGCGATCCGGACCATTTGTCCAGCAGATCCCACTGAAAAGTTCTTGCGTGGAATCTGCCGAATGGAATCGCTTCGTAAGAAGCCACCATTTTTCCCAGGACCCTTGTGCATTGATGCACTGACACTTGGCCTGGTCTCAGGAGGTTCCTGACTAGGTCGGATAACTCCCTGGCTTTCTCCTCCGGGAGAAACACCTTTTTCTGTACTGTGTCCAGAATCATCCCTAGGAACAGCAGACGTGTCGTCGGAATCAGCTGCGATTTTGTAATATTTAGAATCCATCCGTGCTGTCGTAGTACTACTTGAGATAGTGCTACTCCGACCTCTAACTGTTCTCTGGACCTTGCCCTTATCAGGAGATCGTCCAAGTAAGGGATAATTAAGACGCCTTTTCTTCGAAGAAGAATCATCATTTCGGCCATTACCTTGGTAAAGACCCGAGGTGCCGTGGACAATCCAAACGGCAGCGTCTGAAACTGATAGTGACAGTTCTGTACCACAAACCTGAGGTACCCTTGGTGAGAAGGGCAAATTGGGACATGGAGGTAAGCATCCTTGATGTCCAGAGACACCATATAGTCCCCTTCTTCCAGGTTCGCTATCACTGCTCTGAGTGACTCCATCTTGAACTTGAACCTTTTTATGTAAGTGTTCAAGGATTTCAGATTTAAAATAGGTCTCACCGAGCCGTCCGGCTTCGGTACCACAAACAGCTTGGAATAATACCCCTTCCCCTGTTGTAGGAGGGGTACCTTGATTATCACCTGCTGGGAATACAGCTTGTGAATGGCTTCCAATACCGCCTCCCTGTCGGGGGGAGACGTTGGTAAAGCAGACTTCAGGAACCGGCGAGGGGGAGACGTCTCGAATTCCAATTTGTACCCCTGAGATACTACCTGCAGGATCCAGGGGTCCACTTGCGAGTGAGCCCACTGCGCGCTGAAATTCTTGAGACGGGCCCCCACCGTGCCTGAGTCCGCTTGTAAGGCCCCAGCGTCATGCTGAGGACTTGGCAGAAGCGGGGGAGGGCTTCTGTTCGTGGGAAGAGGCTGTCTGCTGCAGTCTTTTCCCCCTTCCTCTGCCCCGGGGCAGATATGAGTGGCCTTTTGCCCGCTTGCCCTTATGGGGACGAAAGGAGTGAGCCTGAAAAGACTGTATCTTTTTCTGCTGAGAGGTGACCTGGGGTAAAAAAGGTGGATTTCCCAGCCGTTGCCGTGGCCACCAGGTCCGATAGACCGACCCCAAATAACTCCTCCCCTTTATACGGCAATACTTCCATATGCCGTTTGGAATCCGCATCACCTGACCACTGTCGCGTCCATAACCCTCTTCTGGCAGAAATGGACATCGCACTTACTCTTGATGCCAGAGTGCAAATATCCCTCTGTGCATCTCGCATATATAGAAATGCATCCTTTAAATGCTCTATAGTCAATAATATATTGTCCCTGTCCAGGGTATCAATATTTTCAGTCAGGGAATCCGACCAAGCCACCCCAGCACTGCACATCCAGGCTGAGGCGATTGCTGGTCGCAGTATAATACCAGTATGTGTGTATATACTTTTTAGGATATTTTCCAGCTTCCTATCAGCTGGTTCCTTGAGGGCGGCCGTATCAGGAGACGGTAACGCCACATGTTTTGATAAGCGTGTGAGCGCCTTATTTACCCTAGGGGGTGTTTCCCAACGCGCCCTAACCTCTGGCGGGAAAGGGTATAATGCCAATAATTTTTTAGAAATTAGCAGTTTTTTATCGGGGGAAACCCATGCTTCATCACACACCTCATTCAATTCATCTGATTCAGGAAAAACTACGGGTAGTTTTTTCACACCCCACATAATACCCTTTTTTGTGGTACTTGTAGTATCAGAAATGTTCAAAACCTCCTTCATTGCCGTGATCATGTAACGTGTGGCCCTACTGGAAAATACGTTTGTTTCCTCACCGTCTACACTGGAGTCAGTGTCCGTGTCTGTGTCTGTGTCGACCACCTGAGGTAACGGGCGCTTTAGAGCCCCTGACGGTATTTGAGACGCCTGTACAGGTATTAACTGATTTGCCGGCTGTCTCATGTCGTCAACAGTCTTTTGTAAAGTGCTGACACTATCACGTATTTCTTTCCATAAGACCATCCAGTCAGGTGTCGACTCCCTAGGGGGTGACATCACTAACACAGGCAATTGCTCCGCCTCCACACCATTTTCCTCCTCATACATGTCGACACAACGTACCGACACACAGCACACACACAGGGAATGCTCTGATAGAGGACAGGACCCCACTAGCCCTTTGGGGAGACAGAGGGAGAGTTTGCCAGCACACACCAGAGCGCTATATATATATAGGGATAACCTTATATAAGTGTTTTTCCCTGATATAGCTGCTGTATAGATTTATCTGCCAAATTAGTGCCCCCCCTCTCTTGTTTTACCCTGTTTCTGTAGTGCAGGACTGCAGGGGAGAGTCAGGGAGCCTTCCTCCAACGGAGCTGTGAGGAAAAAATGACGCCAGTGTGCTGAGGAGATAGGCTCCTCCCCCTTCTCGGCGGCCTTTCTCCCACTTTTTTAAGGAAAAATTGGCAGGGGTTAAATGCATCCATATAGCCCAGGAGCTATATGTGATGCATTTTTTGCCAAATAAGGTGTTTTTATTGCGTCTCAGGGCGCCCCCCCAGCGCCCTGCACCCTCAGTGACCGGAGTGTGAAGTGTGCTGAGAGCAATGGCGCACAGCTGCGGTGCTGTGCGCTACCTTATTGAAGACAAGATGTCTTCTGCCGCCGACTTTTCCGGACCTCTTCAGTCTTCTGGCTCTGTAAGGGGGCCGGTGGCGCGGCTCTGGGACCCATCCATGGCTGGGCCTGTGATCGTCCCTCTGGAGCTAATGTCCAGTAGCCTAAAAAGCCCAATCCACTCTGCACGCAGGTGAGTTCGCTTCTCTCCCCTTAGTCCCTCGGTGCAGTGAGCCTGTTGCCTGCAGGTCTCACTGAAAATAAAAAACCTACTTTAAACTTTTATTCTAAGCAGCTCAGGAGAGCCCCTTAGTATGCACCCTTCTCGTTCGGGCACAAAAATCTAACTGAGGCTTGGAGGAGGGTCATAGGGGGAGGAGCCAGTGCACACCAGCTAGTCCTAAAGCTTTTACTTTTGTGCCCAGTCTCCTGCGGAGCCGCTATTCCCCATGGTCCTTTCGGAGTCCCCAGCATCCACTAGGACGTCAGAGAAAGTATATAATACATACAGCCGACACGAAGGGCTTGAATGACTGGCCCAATATTGGGGTAGTATTGGAACAATTTTCAGAAACAACTCCTGAGCTAATAGTGGTAATAACCTTATCTCTCTCCAAATGGAGTGTTACAGTTTTAGCTAACAAAAATGTTACCTATCCTCAGCTGAACTTTGCCAGAACACAGTGCTTTATCCAGATCTGGACAGGCAGCTTAGTAATTACCCAAAACTCCAGCCTCAAGTGCATTGGTTAAAAGAGGTACAGCTAAATAGTGCTGCTGAGAGTCAACGTTTGAGTTAAGAATATACGGTCACTACTGAAGTACTGGAATTGCCGGGGGGCAAACGAGTGCAAAAGCCCTACACCGACAACTCCTAGATAGGCGATTATCTCGCAGAGAGGGAAGAAGATTGCACATCACATACCCCCCTCCCTGGCAATAGTTGGATGTCACTATGGCCCTCATTCCGAGTTGATCGGTCGCAATGCGAATTTAGCAGAGTTACACACGCTAAGCCGCCGCCTACTGGGAGTGTATCTTAGCTTCTTAAAAGTGCGACCGAAGTAATCGCAAAATTGCGATCACAAACCTCGTAGCAGTTTTGGAGTAGCTTCAGACTTACTCTGCCTGTGCGATCAGTTCAGTGCTTGTCGTTCCTGGTTGACGTCACAAACACACCCAGCGTTCGCCCAGGCACTCCCACCGTTTCTCCGGCCACTCCTGCGTTTTTTCCGGAAACGGTAGCGTTTTCAGCCACACGCCCCTGAAACGCCGTGTTTCCGCCCAGTAACACCCATTTCCTGTCAATCACATTACGATCTCCGGAGCGATGAAAAAGCCGTGAGTAAAATTACTTTCTACATAGCAAAGTTACTTGGCGCAGTCGCAGTGCGAACATTGCGCATGCGTACTAAGCGGATTTTCATTGCGATGCGATGAAAAATACAGAGCGAACAACTCGGAATGAGGGCCCATATGTTAACCACAGACTCAATGGGACAAACCCCAGGGGAAATCGTTACTAACTAACCAATAAACAGTGATCACTGAGAGTAGTACAGAGGTGTAAACTGCGCTGAAGGTATACGGTAAACTATTAAAACCCCGGGTCCCTAGTCATACTGACTATGGGTTATGATTTTTTGTTTTTGTTGTGTTGCATGCAGTGTTATTGTCATATAGACCTAACTGAGTATTACTTTTGAAAGTGTCTGATATATGTATGCCGCTTAAACACTGGAAAGGGAGTGATTCTTAATTCCTGTTACAAATAAAGTTACTTACCTGTTATAGTCGGTCTGGTGTATCCTGGAGATCTAGAAGAAGAAAAAACCCATCGACAGCTACTTTTAACAAGGTGAGAATTCTAATTCAACCATACCTGTACAATACTATTGTTAACATTATTAGTAACACATTTGTATTTATAATTACGGACACCCACTACCCAGTTACGGGACGGTTTTCCCAAGCAAACCAGGGTGGGAAAAGGAAAAGCTTGGGTGGAGGCACGCCAATACATAGATAGGGTTACACAGGTGCAGGGAGAATCACCTTTTTTGTTAACCGTGACATGGCACTGTCTAAAACACGGGGTGACTCCCACCTTTTCCTGTCCTCTGCAGGGAAAGGGTAAACTACCTGAATACTTTTAGGAATCTGAAATTTCTTTTCAGGGTTTGCCCAGACTCCCTCAAAGAGACTGTTCAGCTCATGAGATGGAGGAAAAGTTACATTAATCTTTTTTTCTTTATAAAAGTAAGCCCCCCTCTGGTAAAGGAGGGGGGTCTGTAACTTCTAACACCTCCTTTATAGCAATAATCATGTATTGTATGTTTTTTGCTAACTTTGGATCTATTCCCCTGGAATCACTAGTGTCGACACAGGAGTCAGAGTCCGTGTCGGTATCAGTTTGTACAACTTGTGCAAATGACCTTTTATGTAACCCAGAGGATGAAAAAGCAGAACTCTGAAAAATCACATCTTCAACAGATTTTCTCCAACTTTCTGCATGAGACTCAGACTTATCCAATCTCTTACTGATATGATTCACATTATCACGTAATTCTTTCACTCATTCAGGCTCATGGTGTGCCGGCAGCGCCACCACATTACAACTCTGTGTCCCTAAAATGGCTCCCTCAGGGGAAGAGTTTCCTGCCTCAGACATGTCACACACGTGCACAATCCCACCACAGACACTCCAAGGCTTATAGGGGACAGACCCACAGTAAATCTGTCAGAAGGACACAGAAGGGACTTGCCAGTTCACAACTCAGCGCCAATGTAAAATATCGCTGTGTATCTACAGAGACCTTTTAGCGCTTTTGTATGCCAATTTAAGCACCACTCTTCACTCTGCCCCCCCTAATTTACACCCTGATACTTGATTCAGATGTGGAGGAGGGCCAGCGTGTCCTCTCCCTGCAGCTTGCCTGGAGAAAATGGCTGACTGAGGAGGAAAGCCCCGCTCCCTGCAATGGCGCGTTTCCCCTCAGAAAACATGAGGTAATATTTATACTGGCGGGGGTGTAGGATTGTGCCACGGCCCAATATGCTACCTTTTTGCCAGTCAGAGTAGGTTTTCATGCTGCCCAGGGCGCCCCCGCACCCTGCTGTGCGCTGTGTATGGATAGCATGTCCGCGCAGCGTTCCCGCTCACTGCGCGGTACCTTAGCCGCCACGATGACCAGAGGTCCCTCTTGCAGAACTCCGGTAATAATACTCACGCGTCTTCTGACTTCTGGCTCTGTTAGGGAGGTGACAGCCAGGGCCGGTTCTTGGGCGCTGTGCGCCCCGCGCGACAATAGGGGGCGTGGCTACATACAGGGGGCGTGGTCATTTACGCCCCCTGTACAGACTGAAATGATGTGCGGTGCGCGATGACGTCATCGCGCACCGCACAGCAAAGGTCCTCTCCACGAAGGGAAACTAGACGTGTAGCGTCTAGTTCCCTTCGTGGAGAGGACCTTTGCTGTGCGGTGCACAATGACGTCATCGCGCACTGCACAGTAAAGGACCTCTCCACGAAGGGAAACTAGACGCGTACGCGCCTAGTTTCTCTTCACAGCGGCAGCGGGCAGCGGGGGGCACAGCAGTAGCGGATCTTGCCCTGGTGCGGCGCCCTCCGGATGGCGGCGCCCCGGGCAAAAGTCCTGCTTGCCCGTGGCAAGATCCGCTACTGGTGACGGTGTGCTGTGGGAGTGAGCGCATAGCCGCAGCTAGTGTTCAGTACCCTTCAGGAGCTAATGGTGTCCTGTCAGCAAGAAGTAGAGCCATGAAACTCTTTAGGAAGTTGGTTCCTGCTTCTTCCCCCTAAGTCCCACGAAGCAGGGAGACTGTTGTCAGCAGTCTCCCTGAAAATAAAAAACCTAACATAAAGTCTTTTAGTGAAACTCAGTAGAGCTCCACTAGAGTGCGACCAGTCTGCCTGGGCACATTTTCTAAACTGAGGTCTGGAGGAGGGGCATAGAGGGAGGAGCCAGTTCACACTCTGGAAAAGTCTTAAAGTGCCCATGGCTCCTGCGGAACCGTCTATACACCATGGTACTGAAGTGGACCCCAGCATCCTCTAGGACGTATGAGAAAATAAGAATTTACTTACCGATAATTCTATTTCTCGTAGTCCGTAGTGGATGCTGGGGACTCCGTCAGGACCATGGGGTTTAGCGGCTCCGCAGGAGACAGGGCACAATAATAAAAGCTTTAGGATCAGGTGGTGTGCACTGGCTCCTCCCCCTATGACCCTCCTCCAAGCCTCAGTTAGGATACCGTGCCCGGACGAGCGTGCATAATAAGGAAAGATATTGAATCCCGGGTAAGACTCATACCAGCCACACCAATCACACCGTACAACCTGTGATCTGAACCCAGTTAACAGTATGATAACAACGAAGGAGCCTCTGAAAAGATGGCTCACAACAAGAATAACCCGATTTTTGTAACAATAACTATGTACAAGTATTGCAGACAATCCGCACTTGGGATGGGCGCCCAGCATCCACTACGGACTACGAGAAATAGAATTATCGGTAAGTAAATTCTTATTTTCTCTAACGTCCTAAGTGGATGCTGGGGACTCCGTCAGGACCATGGGGATTATACCAAAGCTCCCAAACGGGCGGGAGAGTGCGGATGACTCTGCAGCACCGAATGAGAGAACTTCAGGTCCTCCTCAGTCAGGGTGTGCCCCTGACCAAGTAGCAGCTCGGCAAAGTTGTAAAGCCGAGACCCCTCGGGCAGCCGCCCAAGATGAGCCCACTTCCTTGTGGAATGGGCTTTTACTGATTTTGGCTGTGGCAAGCCTGCCACAGAATGTGCAAGCTGAATTGTACTACAAATCCAGCGAGCAATCGTCTGCTTAGAAGCAGGAACACCCATCTTGTTGGGGGCATACAGGCTAAACAGCGAGTCAGATTTTCTGACTCCAGTCGTCCTGGAAACATATATTTTCAGGGCCCTGACAACGTCAAGTAACTTGGAGTCCTCCAAGTCCCTAGTAGCCGCAGGTACCACAATAGGTTGGTTCATGTGAAAAACAGAAAACACCTTAAGGAGAAATTGAGGACGAGTCCTCAATTCTGCCCTGTCAGAATGAAAAATTAAGTAAGGGCTTTTATATGATAAAGCCGCCCATTCTGACACACGCCTGGCTGAAGCCAGGGCTAATAGAATCTTCACCTTCCATGTGAAATATTTTAATTCCACAGTGGTGAGTGGATCAAACCAATGTGACTTTAGGAAACTCAAAACAACATTGAGATCCCAAGGTGCCACTGGGGGCACAAAAGGAGGCTGTATATGCAGTACCCCTTTTACAAACGTCTGAACTTCAGGCACTGAAGCCAGTTCTTTCTGGAAGAAATTCGACAGGGTCGAAATTTGAACCTTAATGGACCCTAATTTTAGGCCCATAGACAGTCCTGTTTTCAGGAAATGTAGGAAACGACCCAGTTGGAATTCCTCTGTAGGGACCTTCTTGGCCTCACACCACGCAACATATTTTCGCCAAATGCGGTGAAAATGTTTTGCGGTTACATCCTTCCTGGCTTCGACCAGGGTAGGGATGACTTCATCTGGAATGCCCTTTCAGGATCCGGCGTTCAACTGCCATGCCGTCAAACGCAGCCGCGGTAAGTCTTGGAACAGACAAGGCCCCTGCTGGAGCAGGTCCTTTCTTAAAGGTAGAGGCCACGGTTCTTCCGTGAGCATCTCTTGAAGTTCCGGGTACCAAGTCCTTCTTGACTCATCCGGAACCACGAGTATCGTTCTTACTCATCTCCTTCTTATGATTCTCAGTACTTTTGGTATGAGATGCATAGGAGGGAACACATACCCTGACTGGTACACCCACAGTGTTACCAGAGCGTCCACCGCTATTGCCTGAGGGTCCCTTGACCTGGCGCAATATTTGTCTAGTTTTTTGTTCAGGCGGGACGCCATCATGTCCACCTTTGGTTTTTCCCAACGGTTTACAATCATGTGGAAGACTTCCCGCTGAAGTCCCCACTCTCCCGGGTGGAGGTTATGCCTGCTGAGGAAGTCTGCTTCCCAGTTTTAAACTCCCGGAATTAACACTGCTGAGAGTGTTATCACATGATTTTTCGCCCAGCGAAGAATCCTTGCAGTTTCTGCCATTTCCCTCCTGCTTCATGTGCCGCCCTGTCTGTTTACGTGGGCGACTGCCGTGATGTTGTCCCACTGGATCAATACCGGCTGACCTTGAAGCAGAGGTCTTGCTAAGCTTAGAGCCTTGTAAATTGCCCTTAGCTCCAGTATATTTATGTGGAGAGAAGTCTCCAGACTTGATCACACTCCCTGGAAATTTTTTTTTTTTTTTTTTCTTGTGTGACTGCTCCCCAGCCACTCAGGCTGACATCCGTGGTCACCAGGACCCAGTCCTGAATGTCGAATCTGCGGCCCTTTCATAGATGAGCACTCTGCAGCCACCGCAGAAGAAAACACCCTTGTCCTTGGAGACAGGGTTATCCGCTGATGCATCTGAAGATGCGATCCGGACCATTTTCCCAGCAGATTCCACTGAAAGGTTCTTGCGTGAAATCTACCGAATGGGATCGCTTTGTAAGAAACCACCATTTTTCACAGGACCCTTGTGCAATGATGCACTGATACTTTTCCTGGTTTTAGGAGGTTCCTGACTAGCTCGGATAACTCCCTGGCCTTCTTCTCCGGGAGAAAACATCCTTTTCTGGACTGTGTCCAGAATCATTCCTAGGAACATTAGACGTGTCGTCGGAAAAAGCTGCGATTTTGGAATATTTAGAATCCACTCGTGCTGTCGTAGAACTACTTGAGATAGTGCTACTCCGACCGCCAACTGTTCTCTGGACCTTGCCCTTATCAGGAAAGCGTCCAAATTTCTTTTAGGAAGAATCATCATTTCGGCCATTACCATGGTAAAGACCCGGGGTGCCGTGGACAATCCAAACGGCAGCTTCTGAACTGATAGTGACAGTTCTGTACCACGAACCTGAGATACCCTTGGTGAGAAGGGCAAAATTTGGACATGTAGGTAAGCGTCCCTGATATCCAGTGACACCATATCGTCCTGGTTCGCTATCACTGCTCTGAGTGACTCCATCTTGATTTGAATCCTTGTATGTAATTGTTCAAATCTTTTAGATCTCACCGAGCCGTTTGGCTTCAGTACCACAATATAGTGTGGAATAATACCCCTTCCTTTGTTGTAGGAGGGGTACTTTGATTATCACCTGCTGGGAATACAGCCTGTGAATTTTTTCCCAATACTGCCTCCCTGTCGGAGGGAGACGTTGGTAAAGCAGACTTCAGGAACTTGTGAGGGGAAGACGTCTCGAATTTCCAATGTACACCTGGGATACTACGTGTAGGATCCAGGAGTCCACTTGCGAGTGAGCCCACTGCGTGCTGAAACTCTTGAGATGACCCCCCACCGCACCTGAGTCCGCTTGTATGGCCCCAGCGTCATGCTGCGGACTTGGCAGAAGCTGTGGAGGACTTCTGTTCCTGGGAATGGGCTGCCTGCTGCAGTCTTCTTCCCTTTCCTCTAACCCTGGGCAGATATGACTGGCCTTTTGCCCGCCTGCCTTTATGGGTACGAAAGGACTGAGACTGAAAAGACTGTGTCCTTTTCTGCTGAGATGTGACTTGGGGTAACAAAAGTGGATTTTCCAGCTGTTGCCATGGCCACCAGGTCCGATGGACCGCCCCTTTATACGGCAATACTTCCATGTGCCGTCTGGAATCTGCATCACCTGACCACTGTCGTGTCTATAAACATCGTCTGGCAGATATGGACATCACATCTACTCTTGATGCCAGAATGCAAATATCCCTCTGCGCATCTCGCATATATAGAAATGCATCCTTAAAATGCTCTATAGTCAATAAAATATTGTTCCTGTCAAGGGTATCAATATTTTCAGTCAGGAAATCCGACCAAGCCCCCCCAGCGCTGCACATCCAGGCTGAGGCGATTGCTGGTCGTAGTATAACACCAGTATGTGTGTATATACTTTTTAGGATATTTTTCAGCTTCCTATCAGCTGGCTCTTTGAGGGCGGCCGTATCTGGAGACGGTAACGCCACTTGTTTTTATAAGCGTGTGAGCGCCTTATCCACCCTAAGGTGTGTTTCCCAACTCGCCCTCACTTCTGGCGGGAAAGGGTATACCTCCAATAATTTTCTATCGGAGGAAACCCACGTATCATCACACACTTTAATTTATCTGATTCAGGAAAAACTACAAGTAGATTATTCCCACCCTACATAATACCCTTATTTGTGGTACTTGTAGTATCAGAAATATGTAACACCTCCTTCATTGCCCTTAACATGTAACGTGTGGCCCTAAAGGAAAATACGTTTGTTTCTTCACCGTCGACACTGAAGTCAGTGTCCGTGTCTGTGTCTGTGTCGACCAACTGAGGTAAATGGGCGTTTTTACAAGCCCCTGACGGTGTCTGAGACGCCTGGACAGGTACTAATTTGTTTGCCGGCCGTCTCATGTCGTCAACCGACCTTGCATCGTGTTGACATTATCACGTAATTCCTAAATAAGCCATCCATTCCGGTGTCGACTCCCTAGAGAGTGACATCACCAATACAGGCAATTTGCTCCGCCTCCTCACCAACATCGTCCTCCTACATGTCGACACACACGTACCGACACACAGCACACACACAGGGAATGCTCTGATAGAGGACAGGACCCCACTAGCCCTTTGGGGAGACAGAGGGAGAGTTTGCCAGCACACACCAAAAACGCTATAATTATACAGGGACAACCCCTTATACAAGTGTTTTCCCTTATAGCATTTTCACATATGTAATCATATCGCCAAATAAGTGCCCCCCCTCTCTGTTTTAACCCTGTTTCTGTAGTGCAGTGCAGGGGAGAGCCTGGGAGCCTTCCTCACAGCAGAGCTGAGCAGGAAAATGGCGCCGTGTGCTGAGGAGAATAGGCCCCGCCCCCTAAAACGGCGGGCTCTTCTCCCGGAGTTTGTGAGATCTGGCAGGGGTTAAATACATCCATATAGCCTCAAGGGCTATATGTGATGTATTTTAGCCATAAAAAAGGTATAATACATTGCTGCCCAGGGCGCCCCCCCCAGCGCCCTGCACCCTCAGTGACCGCTGGTATGAAGTGTGCTGACAACAATGGCGCACAGCTGCAGTGCTGTGCGCTACCTTATGAAGACTGAAAGTCTTCTGCCGCCTGTTTCTGGACCTCTGGACCTCTTCAACTTCGGCATCTGCAAGGGGGGTCGGCGGCACGGCTCCGGGACGAACCCCAGGGTGAGACCTGTGTTCCGACTCCCTCTGGAGCTAATGGTGTCCAGTAGCCTAAGAAGCAAATCCATCCTGCACGCAGGTGAGTTTACTTCTCTCCCCTAAGTCCCTCGTAGCAGTGAGCCTGTTGCCAGCAGGACTCACTGAAAATAAAAAACATAACTTAAACTTTTATTCTAAGCAGCTCAGGAGAGCCACCTAGATTGCACCCTTCTCGGCCGGGCACAAAAATCTAACTGAAGCTTGGAGGAGGGTCATAGGGGGAGGAGCCAGTGCACACCACCTGATCCTAAAGCTTTTATTATTGTGCCCTGTCTCCTGCGGAGCCGCTAAACCCCATGGTCCTGACGGAGTCCCCAGCATCCACTTAGGACGTTAGAGAAATATAACAAAACCCCCTCTATTTTATTTGCTCAATATACAGAGATTTGCATTATGTTTTTATTATATTCTATCTGGATAGATGCAGTCTGAGGAATTTCGCCTGCCAAAGACACCTCTATCATGTTTGGTGACATTTTTTCAGCACTTGAAAGCAATTCGTGAACTTGCGGCTTACAACTGACAATTTTTATTCATAAGATTAAAAATATTGTGATGGCAAGTAGTGTTTGAAAATCATAGTATTACAGTAATTTTCTGGCAAGTTTTACTCTAATACTTCTGTCCAATGGCAACCTAACCAAACAAAATGGTTAAAATAAACAATTTGAGCAATTTGCACTCCGTTACGTATCCTCCAATGTCATGTTACACCAGGGTTCCATAACGAGCTGTACTGTAAATTTCCGAAAATACAAAAATAACCCTACTAATTCCCCCCCCCCCCCCCCTCCCCCTGTATTTCTAAACCTAGTGCTGGCTCCAAGGACCCTTTGCTGTTTCATTAAACATAGAAGGCCCCTACACATCTTGTTTCCCGTATTTTTTCAACCAGGGTCGGCTCAAAGAGCCCGGGTCTGGTTATGCTTGGCGGGACCACACACAATTTTTGTTCTGATTTTGGGCCTAATTCAGACCTGATCACAAAAGAAAAATCTTTCTCTAATCGGCAAAACCAAGGGCATACTTACCGACTTTTGGGCTGCTCTCTCCGGGAGAGAGCAGCCAGTCTGCTTAGCAGGGCAGGCAGGCAATGTGGTGACGTGCTGATGGGGGCGGGCCAGAGGCGGAACGGGGGCGTGACTGCCTGGCGCGTCATGTAAGCCACACTCCCCGCTGTGTAATGCCGCTATTACCGCCATTATACAGCAGGGGGCGTGGCTATGATGGTGCGATTCAACAAGAATCGCGTCATCGCCTGCTCGGACCGCCCACTTTACTCGCTAAGTGGGCGGCCGGGCAGGGGGTGACCCCTGAAATCGGGAGACTTGCCTGCTCTTCCGGGGGGTCGGGAGGGTCACCCGAATTTCGGGAGCCTCCCGCCCATTCCGGGAGGGTAGGTAAGTATGACCAAGGGCCTAATTCAGAACTGATGGCAGCAGCAAATTTGTTAGCAAATGGGCAAAACCATGTGCACTGCAGGGGGGCAGATATTGACAAAGAGATAAACAGCAGCGCTTGTGGGAACAGAGGCTTCCAAATAAATGCAGAGCTGATAAAATTCAATTGTTTAATAAAGACATATTAACATCACACAATAAAAACACTAGAGATGAGCGGGGTCGGTTCCTCGGAATCCGAACCCGCCCGAACTTCAGGTTTTTTTACACGGGTCCGAGCGACTCGGATCTTCCCGCCTTGCTCAGTTAACCCGAGCGCGCCCGAACGTCATCATCCCGCTGTCGGATTCTCGCGAGGCTCGGATTCTATCGCGAGACTCGGATTCTATATAAGGAGCCGCGCGTCGCCGCCATTTTCACACGTGCATTGAGATTGATAGGGAGAGGACGTGGCTGGCGTCCTCTCCGTTTATAGAGAAGAGAGTGAGACTAGAGTAGAGAGAGACACAGTATTTACTTTAGTAATTTTGGGGAGCATTAGGAGGAGTACTACTACTTGCTGAAGTGATAGTGTGACTGTATATCTGACTTGTGGGGGAGACAGTGGGGAGCAGTTAGAGTCTGAGAGCAGGAGTACATATCCACACTGACCACCAGTATAATATATATTGTGATTGTCTGCTTAGGAGTACGACTTGCAAGTTGCTGATAGTGTGACCAGTGACCTGACCACCAGTTTAATTAATCACCACCAGTTTAATATATATATATATATATATATATATATATATAATTGTATATAATATATATATAATTGTATACCACCTACCCGTGTTTTTTTTTTCTTTCTTCTTGATACATACTACTATAGTAGCTTACTGTAGCAGTCTGCGGTGCTGCTGAGCTGACAGTGTCCAGCAGGTCCGTCATCAGTCATTACATAATAAATATATATACCTGTCCGGCTGCAGTAGGTACTAGTGATATTATATATATATATATATATATATATTAATTTCATCTCATTATCATCCAGTCTATATTAGCAGCAGACACAGTACGGTAGTCCACGGCTGTAGCTACCTCTGTGTCGGCAGTCGCTGGTCCATCCATAATTGTATACCACCTACCCGTGGTTTTTTTTTTTTCTTTCTTCTTGATACATACTACTATAGTAGCTTACTGTAGCAGTCTGCGGTGCTGCTGAGCTGACAGTGTCCAGCAGGTCCGTCATCAGTCATTACATAATAAATATATATACCTGTCCGGCTGCAGTAGGTACTAGTGATATTATATATATATATATTAATTTCATCTCATTATCATCCAGTCTATATTAGCAGCAGACACAGTACGGTAGTCCACGGCTGTAGCTACCTCTGTGTCGGCAGTCGCTGGTCCATCCATAATTGTATACCACCTACCCGTGGTTTTTTTTTTTCTTTCTTCTTGATACATACTACTATAGTAGCTTACTGTAGCAGTCTGCGGTGCTGCTGAGCTGACAGTGTCCAGCAGGTCCGTCATCAGTCATTACATAATAAATATATATACCTGTCCGGCTGCAGTACTAGTGATATTATATATATATATATTAATTTCATCTCATTATCATCCAGTCTATATTAGCAGCAGACACAGTACGGTAGTCCACGGCTGTAGCTACATCTGTGTCGGCAGTCGCTGGTCCATCCATAATTGTATACCACCTACCCGTGTTTTTTTTTTTTTCTTTCTTCTTGATACATACTACTATAGTAGCTTACTGTAGCAGTCTGCGGTGCTGCTGAGCTGACAGTGTCCAGCAGGTCCGTCATCAGTCATTACATAATAAATATATATACCTGTCCGGCTGCAGTAGGTACTAGTGATATTATATATATATATATATTAATTTCATCTCATTATCATCCAGTCTATATTAGCAGCAGACACAGTACGGTAGTCCACGGCTGTAGCTACCTCTGTGTCGGCAGTCGCTGGTCCATCCATAATTGTATACCACCTACCCGTGTTTTTTTTTTTCTTTCTTCTTGATACATACTACTATAGTAGCTTACTGTAGCAGTCTGCGGTGCTGCTGAGCTGACAGTGTCCAGCAGGTCCGTCATCAGTCATTACATAATAAATATATATACCTGTCCGGCTGCAGTACTAGTGATATTATATATATATATATTAATTTCATCTCATTATCATCCAGTCTATATTAGCAGCAGAAACAGTACGGTAGTCCACGGCTGTAGCTACCTCTGTGTCGGCAGTCGCTCGTCCATCCATAAGTATACTAGTATCCATCCATCTCCATTGTTTACCTGAGGTGCCTTTTAGTTGTGCCTATTAAAATATGGAGAACAAAAATGTTGAGGTTCCAAAATTAGGGAAAGATCAAGATCCACTTCCACCTCGTGCTGAAGCTGCTGCCACTAGTCATGGCCGAGACGATGAAATGCCAGCAACGTCGTCTGCCAAGGCCGATGCCCAATGTCATAGTACAGAGCATGTAAAATCCAAAACACCAAATATCAGTAAAAAAAGGACTCCAAAATCTAAAATAAAATTGTCGGAGGAGAAGCGTAAACTTGCCAATATGCCATTTACCACACGGAGTGGCAAGGAACGGCTGAGGCCCTGGCCTATGTTCATGGCTAGTGGTTCAGCTTCACATGAGGATGGAAGCACTCAGCCTCTCGCTAGAAAAATGAAAAGACTCAAGCTGGCAAAAGCACCGCAAAGAACTGTGCGTTCTTCCAAATCCCAAATCCACAAGGAGAGTCCAATTGTGTCGGTTGCGATGCCTGACCTTCCCAACACTGGACGTGAAGAGCATGCGCCTTCCACCATTTGCACGCCCCCTGCAAGTGCTGGAAGGAGCACCCGCAGTCCAGTTCCTGATAGTCAGATTGAAGATGTCAGTGTTGAAGTACACCAGGATGAGGAGGATATGGGTGTTGCTGGCGCTGGGGAGGAAATTGACAAGGAGGATTCTGATGGTGAGGTGGTTTGTTTAAGTCAGGCACCCGGGGAGACACCTGTTGTCCGTGGGAGGAATAGGGCCGTTGACATGCCTGGTGAAAATACCAAAAAAATCAGCTCTTCGGTGTGGAAGTATTTCAACAGAAATGCGGACAACATTTGTCAAGCCGTGTGTTGCCTTTGTCAAGCTGTAATAAGTAGGGGTAAGGACGTTAACCACCTCGGAACATCCTCCCTAATACGTCACCTGCAGCGCATTCATAATAAGTCAGTGACAAGTTCAAAAACTTTGGGCGACAGCGGAAGCAGTCCACTGACCAGTAAATCCCTTCCTCTTGTAACCAAGCTCACGCAAACCACCCCACCAACTCCCTCAGTGTCAATTTCCTCCTTCCCCAGGAATGCCAATAGTCCTGCAGGCCATGTCACTGGCAATTCTGACGAGTCCTCTCCTGCCTGGGATTCCTCCGATGCATCCTTGCGTGTAACGCCTACTGCTGCTGGCGCTGCTGTTGTTGCTGCTGGGAGTCGATGGTCATCCCAGAGGGGAAGTCGTAAGCCCACTTTTACTACTTCCACCAAGCAATTGACTGTCCAACAGTCCTTTGCGAGGAAGATGAAATATCACAGCAGTCATCCTGTTGCAAAGCGGATAACTGAGGCCTTGACAACTATGTTGGTGTTAGACGTGCGTCCGGTATCCGCCGTTAGTTCACAGGGAACTAGACAATTTCTTGAGGTAGTGTGCCCCCGTTACCAAATACCATCTAGGTTCCACTTCTCTAGGCAGGCGATACCGAGAATGTACACGGACGTCAGAAAAAGACTCACCAGTGTCCTAAAAAATGCAGTTGTACCCAATGTCCACTTAACCACGGACATGTGGACAAGTGGAGCAGGGCAGGGTCAGGACTATATGACTGTGACAGCCCACTGGGTAGATGTATGGACTCCCGCCGCAAGAACAGCAGCGGCGGCACCAGTAGCAGCATCTCGCAAACGCCAACTCTTTCCTAGGCAGGCTACGCTTTGTATCACCGGTTTCCAGAATACGCACACAGCTGAAAACCTCTTACGGCAACTGAGGAAGATCATCGCGGAATTGCTTACCCCAATTGGACTCTCCTGTGGATTTGTGGCATCGGACAACGCCAACAATATTGTGTGTGCATTAAATATGGGCAAATTCCAGCACGTCCCATGTTTTGCACATACCTTGAATTTGGTGGTGCAGAATTTTTAAAAAAACGAGAGGGGCGTGCAAGAGATGCTGTCGGTGGCCAGAAGAATTGCGGGACACTTTCGGCGTACAGGCACCACGTACAGAAGACTGGAGCACCACCAAAAATGCCTGAACCTGCCCTGCCATCATCTGAAGCAAGAAGTGGTAACGAGGTGGAATTCAACCCTATATATGCTTCAGAGGTTGGAGGAGCAGCAAAAGGCCATTCAAGCCTATACAATTGAGCACGATATAGGAGGTGGAATGTACCTGTCTCAAGCGCAGTGGAGAATGATTTCAACGTTGTGCAAGGTTCTGCAACCTTTTGAACGTGCCACACGTGAAGTCAGTTCAGACACTGCCAGCCTGAGTCAGGTCATTCCCCTCATCAGGCTTTTGCAGAAGAAGCTGGAGGCATTGAAGGAGGAGCTAACACGAAGCGATTCCGCTAGGCATGTGGGACTTGTGGATGGAGCCCTTAATTCGCTTAACAAGGATTCACGGGTGGTCAATCTGTTGAAATCAGAGCACTACATTTTGGCCACCGTGCTCGATCCTAGATTTAAAACCTACCTTGGATCTCTCTTTCCGGCAGACACAAGTCTGCTGGGGTTCAAAGACCTGCTGGTGACAAAATTGTCAAGTCAAGCGGAACGCGACCTGTCAACATCTCCTCCTTCACATTCTCCCGCAACTGGGGGTGCGAGGAAAAGGCTCAGAATTCCGAGCCCACCCGCTGGCGGTGATGCAGGGCAGTCTGGAGCGACTGCTGATGCTGACATCTGGTCCGGACTGAAGGACCTGACAACGATTACGGACATGTCGTCTACTGTCACTGCATATGATTCTCTCACCATTGAAAGAATGGTGGAGGATTATATGAGTGACCGCATCCAAGTAGGCACGTCAGACAGTCCGTACTTATACTGGCAGGAAAAAGAGGCAATTTGGAGGCCCTTGCACAAACTGGCTTTATTCTACCTAAGTTGCCCTCCCACAAGTGTGTACTCCGAAAGAGTGTTTAGTGCCGCCGCTCACCTTGTCAGCAATCGGCGTACGAGGTTACTTCCAGAAAATGTGGAGAAGATGATGTTCATTAAAATGAATTATAATCAATTCCTCCGTGGAGACATTGACCAGCAGCAATTGCCTCCACAAAGTACACAGGGAGCTGAGATGGTGGATTCCAGTGGGGACGAATTGATAATCTGTGAGGAGCGGGATGTACACGGTGATATATCGGAGGATGATGATGAGGTGGACATCTTGCCTCTGTAGAGCCAGTTTGTGCAAGGAGAGATTAATTGCTTCTTTTTCGGTGGGGGTCCAAACCAACCCGTCATTTCAGTCACAGTCGTGTGGCAGACCCTGTCACTGAAATGATGGGTTGGTTAAAGTGTGCATGTCCTGTTTATACAACATAAGGGTGGGTGGGAGGGCCCAAGGACAATTCCATCTTGCACCTCTTTTTTCTTTCATTTTTATTTGCGTCATGTGCTGTTTGGGGAGTGTTTTTTGGAAGGGCCATCCTGCGTGACACTGCAGTGCCACTCCTAGATGGGCCAGGTGTTTGTGTCGGCCACTAGGGTCGCTTATCTTACTCACACAGCTACCTCATTGCGCCTCTTTTTTTCTTCTTTGCGTCATGTGCTGTTTGGGGAGTGTTTTTTGGAAGGGCCATCCTGCGTGACACTGCAGTGCCACTCCTAGATGGGCCAGGTGTTTGTGTCGGCCACTAGGGTCGCTTATCTTACTCACACAGCTACCTCATTGCGCCTCTTTTTTTCTTTGCGTCATGTGCTGTTTGGGGAGTGTTTTTTGGAAGGGGCATCCTGCGTGACACTGCAGTGCCACTCCTAGATGGGCCAGGTGTTTGTGTCAGCCACTAGGGTAGCTTATCTTACTCACACAGCTACCTCATTGCGCCTCTTTTTTTCTTTGCGTCATGTGCTGTTTGGGGAGTGTTTTTTGGAAGGGCCATCCTGCGTGACACTGCAGTGCCACTCCTAGATGGGCCAGGTGTTTGTGTCGGCCACTAGGGTTGCTTAGCTTAGTCATCCAGCGACCTCGGTGCAAATTTTAGGACTAAAAATAATATTGTGAGGTGTAAGGTATTCAGAATAGACTGAAAATGAGTGGAAATTATGGTTTTTGAGGTTAATAATACTTTGGGATCAAAATGACCCCCAAATTCTATGATTTAAGCTGTTTTTTAGTGTTTTTTGAAAAAAACACCCGAATCCAAAACACACCCGAATCCGACAAAAAAAAATTCGGTGAGGTTTTGCCAAAACGCGGTCGAACCCAAAACACGGCCGCGGAACCGAACCCAAAACCAAAACACAAAACCCGAAAAATTTCAAGTGCACATCTCTAAAAAACACCCCAAATCTAAAGGTGTGTACACACGGTAAGATCCTTGCTATGTCCGATTTTGACTATGCGATTTCCCTTGAACTCCCCCCAGAACCCAGATAACACAGATAGTACAGATTTTGACTATCTGTGCTTGAGATTGTGTATATGTACGATTTTGACTAAGTGCCAATTTTGACTATACTTTGTACTAGTTAGTAGTACACTAGATAGTCAAAATTGACTTGCCTGCACAGTCTGTCTAGCCTTACGATACCGACCCCACGGGGAGAGCGCATCGGTATCGAATCATTATTGCAAGCTGCCTAACACCTTGGGATACTGTATGCACTAACTTTTCATAAGATTTTGACTATATAGTCAAAATCTTACAGATTTATCTCACCGTGTGTACACACCTTAACTCTCTCTGCTCATGTTATGTCTGCACCACCTGCACTGCACATGGGTTTGCCCATTAGAGAAAAAGTTTGCTGTTGCGTTCAGGTCTGAATTAGGCCCTTTAACTCTTTACTTTTACACAGAGAAGCACTGCACAGATCACACTGATCTGTGCAGGTTACTGCAAATGTGATGCAAATGTGGACCTCTATTTTAAAAGTATTTTTTTTTTCCACAATTTGCTCCATGTTTAAAAAATAAATTTTTATTACATTTCTGTGTTTTATTAATTCTATTGAGAGTTCTTGTGAGTTGGTTCAATTGTGTGTTGATTCATATTTGCAGATTTGGTCATGTTTTGCAGTTTAATTGTCTCTATGTCTCTATGATTGATAAAATGGGTCAATATGCCCGAGAATGCAAACTTGGGCAAACACAATTCTTATTAAATTGACTCCTACATTGCAAAACACAAAAAGAGAACTTTAGAATGTGATCTAACTCATGAATGTGTTATGCTGCTGAAAAATCTACAAATGGAATTATAGAGATTAATTATTGACAGATACCTGCAAGGTTGTAGGTGCATAGTGGAAGTGAGCAAGGAGGTTAGTACACATGTTAATTAAATCCAAGAGAAGGTTTTATTGAAGATAACAAGATTCAGATGAAGATAAATAGCAGTCAATATGATAAGGTACTATCTCTCCTGTGCCAAGTACTGTACAGCCGTACAGCACTGTGATGCTCCAATAACACAGTGACAAGCTTGGGCAAATGCAGACCCTTTGATAGAGCCAAGTAAAAAGCATGTGTGGAGATGTGTCCTGTTCCCCAGGACACATCCCAGCTACAACACGCAGGGGATCTGTGTCCCCTGCGGGAGGGCGTCTCTGACAGCGCTGGGACAGTGTGTCTGTCCCTAGCGCCTGTCAGTAACCAACAGCGGCGGGTGTCTCCGGTGCAGGGATTAGACTTTTCCCTGCACCAGACTTACAGCGGCGGCGGGATTTGAAATCTGGCGCCGTCCGCGAGCCAATCGCGGCTCACGGGGCGCCGGCCAACCAGAAGCGGGCGCGGCGAGCGCCGATTGGGAGCCGAAGAGAGTTGAAGCCGCGCCGAAGAGCAGCGAAGATCGGAGTGGCGCCAGGAGGAGGAAGACGTCGCGGAAGGAGCTCCGGTGGCCGCGGAAGAGGCCAGAAGACTCCAGGCTCCTGAAAGAAGATGTCCAGAGGCGGCTGGACGCGTCGAGGCGATGACGGTGCCGCTGGCCAGGACGGGCCAGCGGCCGAAGATTGAAAAGGAGCGCCGGAGAGGTCACCAGGGGTGGAAAGTAAGAGAGCTGACGAAGCTCCCCCCTGGTGCCTCTCCCAGCGGGTCAGGTAGGCCCTTCTCAGGTGCCCCTGTATCCGCTCCTCCCTAGACCACCGGGTGTTCGGGCATTAGGCCCGTGGGCACAGTCAGGCCCTTCCGGCCTGTGGGCACATAGTCAGGCCCTCCCGGCCTGTGGGCACTTTGTCGGGCTCGTGGCCCGGTTAGCCGGGCACTAGGCCCGCGGCCACGTTTAGTCGCCCCCCCTCCCCCCGGCCCGTGGCGCAAGATAGGCGGGCATTAGGCCCGAGGGACAAATACAGGCAATAGGCCTGGGGGACAGTAGAGGGCCTTAGGCCCTTGCGTATTTTGAAGGTTAGGGATATAAGGTGACCCAGGGCATTAGGCCCAGGTCACCCAACGGGCAACCAGTTAGGCGGGCGCTAGGCCCGTGGGTGATGTCAGGTCTCTGGCCTGTGTGCAGTTAGGGGGCGTAAGGCCCAGTAAATAAGAGGTTCCCTCCCCAAAGGTGGATAAAGGTGGCACTGGGCACTAGGCCCTGTCCACCCCAAGGTGTTTAGGCAGGCAGGCCCGCTCGGCCTGGGCCCCTGGAAAGACAGAGTACGGGAGGTGGGTGAGCTGTGCGGCCCCCACTACCTGGTGCTCTGAGTCAGGTACGTAAAGGGACAGCACCGTGGTAGTTGCTTGCACTGTGTATCGTGATGTATGTTGTTACCGTGCGGGGCAAAGTGTGAGCTTGTTAAGTCTGTGTTTAGTTTTGTTGCACCACACCCACAGAGCTAGTTTGAGGGCTCTGGCGTTGTAGTTAGTATAGGGCTGTGACACTAGGTTAGAGTTAGGCCCTGCACGGCTGTTTGCTTGTTCGTTTGCCTCCTTACAGGGACCTGTAAGAGAAGAAGACGTTCGCAGTGCGGAACTGACGGTGAGTAGCATCTGTGTACGTTTGTCCCTTTGTCTGTCCCCGAGCGCCGGAATAGGGGTTTGCTCACGGACGTGAGAACCCCTTCATCACACTACGCGCGAGAGTGCGAGTGTGTGACTTCTGGGTGGCTGAGGCTTTGTGCCAGTGATGACCTTTCGCCCAACCGGTGAAGGTCGCCGTCACCCCTGGGGTATCCCCTTTACCGGTGGAAGAAGGGTTGATACCCCCCTTAAGGTAGACTATTTTTTCCTCAGCTCGTTCGTCGGTCAGCTCCAAGAGGGAATCGCCGCGTCCGGATCCGACTGAAGATTTCCAGGTCCGTTGAAGGTTCCGGTACCTGAAGGTGAGAGAGAGCGGCGCCACCACACGCACCGCCGCCCTCTTACATTTTGGCGTAGTCGGCAGGATCAAGGACCGCGGACACGATGTGGAACGTCCCCAAGAAGACCTCCGTGCGGACGGCTCCGGAACAGACCCACCCCCGGATGTGTGCAGACCAGAGCGACTGGGTGACGGTGCCTGGGGCAGACCTCCTGAAGATGGTGTAGCGGTCGGTCCAGCGTGGAAAGGAAGAGCGCTGGGAGAAGGGGCGCAAGAAAGCCGCTGTGACGCCCTGCAAGAAATGTCGGCAAATGGGACACTTTGCCGACGTATGTCCTTGGCGAGAGACATCCCCAAAGAAGGTGGTCCAGGAAGCGGACCGAAGACGTCAGAAGGGCCAAGCGAAGAAAGAGTCCTGGTGTTTGCTCTGCGGAAACTATGGGCATGAGCATAACAGTTGTCCCTGGGATGAAGAGTTTAGCCAAGACGAGGTTGATTCCTGGTGTGAAAGCTGTGGAGATCCCCGACATTGGCTCCTGGAGTGTCCCTGGACTGAAGACAGGACAGACTACGAGGCCACGGTGAAGCAGCTGACGGAGTCTCGTCAGCAACTTTGGGACCGGGTGGCTGCAGAGCCCGTGTGTGCGCTCTGTGAGGCGAGGGGACATGCGCTTCCCGATTGTCCGTGGAATGAAGACCGGATGATTGCGAATGGTCGTGCCCAGAAATTGGGAGGAGGAAACCAGAGAAATGGAGCGGAAGACCCTGCTTGAAGTTAGTTTGCAGGTGCCCATTTCCTCTGAGCCGGAACCAACGGGTGAAGATCCCTCAGTGAAGGAGGTGGCCAAGGAACCCGTCTTGGAGAAGGTGGCAGTGGCCCTCCCGTGTTGGAAGTGTCGGCGATCAGGACATTCGGCCAATGAGTGTCCCTGGGAAGATGCCACGGACCTACTCTGCCCCAAGAAAGTGACCCTAGTAAAGAAGGATCCTTTCCCGCATAAGGCGGAGGTGGAAGACTGGGAGGTGAAGATACCACGCTGCGAGGAAAAGCGTGAAGACCCAGTGACGAGGACGTCCGGAATCTCCCCGCGTTGAAACTGTCCACGACCAGGTTGTGTGGAACAGGTGTGTCCTGGGTACCAAGAGATGCCAGCGGAAGCGAAGGAGTACGCTGAGGAAGTAGAGATGCCAGCGGAAGCGAAGGAGTATGCTGAGGAATTAGAGGTGCCAGCGGAAGGGACTAAGTACGCTGCGGAGAAAAATAATCCCCTAGTCCAGGTATCGGTGGAGGAGGACTCGGACTACGGTGAGATGTCCGCCGACGAATCCATCCAAGAGCAGATGGAGGACGACTCGGGCATCGGAAGTGCCGACGAGTGGGACTGGCAGGATCGGGTGGAGTCGTGCTCCCAATTGATTGCCCTCCGTGAAGAGGAGGAGATAGTCCTGGAACAAGAATACCTGCCGGAAGTGCCGAGTTGGACGGACGTACGGGGAGAGGATCGTGATGCCGTGGGAGGACCCGTTCCAGAGGAAGACATGGGACCTTGGGAGATGCCCCACGAGGAAATGCGACAGATGGTGGTTGCCCGGGAGGATGCCCCGGAGGATTCCGCTGTTGGGTGGTGGTTGGTACCACACCCTGAAGATAGGGACGATGCCCCAGACGATATGGGAGGCCAAGAGTGGGTGACTGTTGTCCCCGTGTAGGAAAATTTCCCTTGGCGGCCCACGTCGAGCGACCGTGAGGAGGTGCCACTACCCCAGAGGATCCACCGATGGAAGTCGGGAGGAACGAAGAGGAGGAATCCGGAACCGGTGGAGGAGGGATGTGGGGCCACAGTCTGTCCGGGCTGGGCCCTCGAATACCACCTTGCCGGAGGGACCTTGGAATCCCCTGACCCGCGGACGATGGACGTCGTGGAGACCTTTGTAGGGACTACAAAGGAAAAAGGGGGGGGGGAATGTGGAGATGTGTCCTGTTCCCCAGGACACATCCCAGCTACAACACGCAGGGGATCTGTGTCCCCTGCGGGAGGGCATCTCTGACAGCGCTGGGACAGTGTGTCTGTCCCTAGCGCCTGTCAGTAACCAACAGCGGCGGGTGTCCGGTGCAGGGATTAGACTTTTCCCTGCACCAGACTTACAGCGGCGGCGGGATTTGAAATCCGGCGCCGTCCGCGAGCCAATCACGGCTCGCGGGGCACCGGCCAATCAGAAGCGGGCGCGGCGAGCCAATCGGCGCTCGCTGCGTCACAGGCCCCGCCCCCGGCGTCTGACGTCAGACGCCGTGTGGGAGCCGAAGAGAGATGAAGCCGCGCCGAAGAGCGGCGAAGATCAGAGTGGCGCCAGGAGGAGGAAGACGTCGCGGAAGGAGCTCCGGTGGCCGCGGAAGAGGCCAGAAGACTCCAGGCTCCGGAAAGAAGATGTCCAGCGGCGGCTGCATGCGTCGAGGCGGCGCCGCTGGCCAGGACGGGCCAGCGGCCGAAGATTGAAAAGGAGCGCCGGAGAGGTCACCAGGGGTGGAAAGTAAGAGAGCTGACAAAGCTCCCCCCTGGTGCCTCTCCCAGCGGGTCAGGTAGGCCCTTCTCAGGTGCCCCTGTACCCGCTCCTCCCTAGACCACCGGGTGTTCGGGCATTAGGCCCGTGGGCACAGTCAGGCCCGTGGGCACTTTGTCGGGCTCGTGGCCCAGTTAGCCGGGCACTAGGCCCGCGGCCACGTTTAGTCGCCCCCCCCCCCCCCCGGCCCGTGGCACAAGATAGGCGGGCATTAGGCCCGAGGGACAAATACAGGCAATAGGCCTGGGGGACAGTAGAGGGCCTTAGGCCCTAGCGTATTCTGAAGGTTAGGGATATAAGGTGACCCAGCGCTTTAGGCCCAGGTCATCCAACGGGCAACCAGTTAGGCGGGCGCTAGGCCCGTGGGTGATGTCAGGCCTCTAGCCTGTGTGCAGTTAGGGGCGTAAGGCCCAGTAAATAAGAGGTTCCCTCCCCAAAGGTGGATAAAGGTGGCACTGGGCACTAGGCCCAGTCCACCCCAAGGTGTTTAGGCAGGCAGGCCCGCTCGGCCTGGGCCCCTGGAAAGACAGAGTACGGGAGGTGGGTGAGCTGTGCGGCCCCCACTACCTGGTGCTCTGAGTCAGGTACGTAAAGGGACAGCACCGTGGTAGTTGCTTGCACTGTGTATCGTGATGAATGTTGTTACCATGCGGGCCAAAGGGTGAGCTTGTTAAGTCTGTGTTTAGTTTTGTTGCACCACACCCACAGAGCTAGTTTGAGGGCTCTGCCGTTGTAGTTAGTATAGGGGTGTGACACTAGGTTAGAGTTAGGCCCTGCACGGCTGTTTGCTTGTTCGTTTGCCTCCTTACAGGGACCTGTAAGAGAAGAAGACGTTCGCAGTGCGGAACTGATGGTGAGTAGCATCTGTGTACGTTTGTCCCTTTGTCTGTCCCCGAGCGCCGGAATAGGGGTTTGCTCACGGACGTGAGAACCCCTTCATCACACTACACGCGAGAGTGCGAGTGTGTGTCTTCTGGGTGGCTGAGGCTTTGTGCCAGTGATGACCTTTCGCCCAACCGGTGAAGGTCGCTGTCACCCCTGGGGTATCCCCTTTTCCGGTGGAAGAAGGGTTGATACCCCCCTTAAGGTAGACTATTTTCTCCTCAGCTCGTTCGTCGGTCAGCTCCGAGAGGGAATCGCCGTGTCCGGATCCGACTGAAGATTTCCAGGTCTGTTGAAGGTTCCGGTACCTGAAGGTGAGAGAGAGCGGCGCCTGGTGAGTACCGAAACTACACCTGCACGGCAGCAGGCATCACTACACGCACCGCTGCCCTCTTACACATGCACCTGCAGTCTAATCAGCCTGACCTTTAAGTCTAGTGACGTATGATGCTATTATGGCTAAAAGTCTGTGTGTAGTCTCCAATTGGACCCCCACCTCTCCGGCAGTGCAGTAGATGCTGGCAATCTGCCATAGTCTACTGCTGGTCTCCCTGAACCCGGCGCTTTCCCGGGGACATCATAACTGCGCATGTGCGAATCACAGGAAAATAGCTGCGGCGGCTATTTCCGAGTGATATTTGCTGCTATGCAGTCAGCGCCAGGCTGACAGGGAGGTGAGAATAGTTAAATAGGTGCAGGGTGTGTGGTGTGGTGTCCCCCTGGACTCAGGAGCCTATGTGCACCGCACATCTTGCACCCATTACAGAATTATAGATATGCCAGTGTCTACTTCAGTGATTGACACACCCATAAGACTGAGGAAAGCCATTATTATTCTAAATCTTCATTGGGTTTTATCAATTGCAGTACCTACAGTAGTATGTACATGGGGCACCACTGTTGTTCATCTTTATACACTAACCTGTGGTTGCTTATAATTAGAAGACCACTCTATTGACATGTAAATAACATTTTATGACTATCTGAGTTTTTTGATCTTGATCTATATGCCTTTAGATACCACCTATAACATGCCACCCACCATACATCCCTGGGAACAATGAAAGGGTGACACAAGTAATAAATAATGGCTTGTCTCAGGGAGGACGGGCATGATGCAACTGAGTCACTTGTCTAGAATATGAGTAGACCTGAAACAGGGCAGTGATTTAAACCTGTTATGCTTTGCTGAAGAACCACAAATGCTGGACTCCAAAAAGTTGCTCTTAATACATAGATCCTCATTCCGTACTGATCTGCTACAGAGAACTCTAGCAGACCTGTACTATGCAATGTGATAACTCAAGTTGTTGTGGAACTACAAGTCTCAGAATGACTAGAATGCTGGAGCCTGCTGGGTTGGAGCGAGGGAAGTTTTTAGGGAATGTAAAAATCAACAAGAGAATGTAAATAGAGTGGTATGGTGGATAAATGCAAGTTTGGCAGTGTTATCTGAGGAGAGGGAGTTTCCAAACCAGTATTTTGCCTAAGGCCCCAGGAGTCTTAATACAGCTCTGGCTGTGTGGAATAGAAAGGCCTTCCATTTATTGACTAAATCTATGAGGGGCCGTCCAGAAAGCTGTAATTTTGACTTGAACGGACCCTCATATAAATCACAGATATGTGCATGAATTGAGATGTAACAACAAGTCTGTATGGAAATAAATAAACTTGAAAGACGATTTCTTTTCAATTTTATCTCTTGTGTTATTTGGAATGGCTTAATTGCTGTTTACTTTTAAACATTGCTTCTGTTGGCAGTTAGACTAAGTACATTATTGCATATCAACATAATGTTGCATAACTTGTTTTGTTTTTGGTTTTAGCTATTTCTAAGTAGTTCTTGCTGAGTTTTCTTTTTTTTATATCAGATTGGAGGTTTAACAATGGCCCTCATTCCGAGTTGGTCGGTCGCAAGGCGAATTTAGCAGAGTTGCTCACGCTAAGCCGCCGCCTACTGGGAGTGAATCTTAGCTTCTTAAAATTGCGACCGATGTATTCGCAATATTGCGATTACTAACTACTTAGCAGTTTCAGAGTAGCTCCAGACTTACTCTGCCTGTGCGATCAGTTCAGTGCTTGTCGTTCCTGGTTGACGTCACAAACACACCCAGCGTTCGCCCAGGCACTCCCACCGTTTCCCCGGCCACTCCTGCGTTTTTTCCGGAAACGGTAGCGTTTTCAGCCACACGCCCCTGAAACGCCGTGTTTCCGCCCAGTAACACCCATTTCCTGTCAATCACATTACGATCGCCGGAGCGAAGAAAAAGCCGTGAGTAAAATTACTTTCTACATCGCAAAGTTACTTGGCGCAGTCGCAGTGCGAACATTGCGCATGCGTACTAAGCGGATTTTCATTGCGATGCGATGAAAAATACCGAGCGAACAACTCGGAATGAGGGCCAATGTCAATAACATGGTTTTAGCTCCAGCCCCTTGCTGTGCAATGTCATAATAATAACAACACATTTCACCATGCACTGTGTCCTCAAGCCCATGTGTCACCCAATTCACTTGGGAATTAGGCGAAATCTGGAAGGCTGATTTGGGAGGGGTAGCAATTGATTTACCAGCGGTCATAATCCCGACAGCCATTGACCGACAGTCAAAATACCAACACGGTCAAAACGCCGACATGAATTATGTTCACATGCTCTAAATGCCGACATGGTCAGAATACTGACATTTGAAATGCCGACATGTCAAAATGCTGACATGCGTTTTTAAAGAATTTTTGGCCAAAATTAGACTTGTTCATACTTTACCACCTCAGTAGATCTGGAGGGGGAATATAATAGTACACGGGGAGTGCAACATGCCATGTGAGGGGACGCGGTACACTAAGACGGTATCCATGTCGACCTATGTCGACATTGAAAAAACACAGAAAACCTCATGTCGGTATTTTGACTATGTCAGCATTTTGAACATGTCGGCATAATGAATGTTGGTATTTTGACCGTGTCAGTATTTTGACTGTAGGTCCATCACTGGCAGGATTATGACCGTCGGTATAGTGTCCGTCGGTAAATCATACTGAACCCGTTTGGGAGAGTTCTCCAGAATTCAGGAATCTCTCAGACATTCTGGGAGTTTGCAAATATTTTCTAAATCTAACACCATCTGTGTTTTAATTATATTTTATAACATAGATCCTCATTTACGGACATATTTATAAAAATTATTTTTACTAAAATAATGTAAAATAAGAATTTACTTACCGATAATTCTATTTCTCATAGTCCGTAGTGGATGCTGGGGACTCCGTAAGGACCATGGGGAATAGCGGCTCCGCAGGAGACTGGGCACATCTAAAGAAAGCTTTAGGACTAACTGGTGTGCACTGGCTCCTCCCCCTATGACCCTCCTCCAAGCCTCAGTTAGGATACTGTGCCCGGACGAGCGTACACAATAAGGAAGGATTTTGAATCCCGGGTAAGACTCATACCAGCCACACCAATCACACCGTATAACTTGTGATCTGAACCCAGTTAACAGTATGATAACAGAGGAGCCTCTGAAAAGATGGCTCCCAACAATAATAACCCGATTTTTGTAACAATAACTATGTACAAGTATTGCAGACAATCCGCACTTGGGATGGGCGCCCAGCATCCACTACGGACTATGAGAAATAGAATTATCGGTAAGTAAATTCTTATTTTCTCTAACGTCCTAAGTGGATGCTGGGGACTCCGTAAGGACCATGGGGATTATACCAAAGCTCCCAAACGGGCGGGAGAGTGCGGATGACTCTGCAGCACTGAATGAGAGAACTCCAGGTCCTCCTCAGCCAGGGTATCAAATTTGTAGAATTTAGCAAACGTGTTTGCCCCTGACAAAGTAGCTGCTCGGCAAAGTTGTAAAGCCGAGACCCCTCGGGCAGCCGCCCAAGATGAGCCCCTTTCCTTGTGGAACGGGCTTTTACAGATTTTAGCTGTGGCAGGCCTGCCACAGAATGTGCAAGCTGAATTGTACTACAAATCCAACGAGCAATAGTCTGCTTAGAAGCAGGAGCACCCAGCTTGTTGGGTGCATACAGGATAAACAGCGAGTCAGATTTCCTGACTCCAGCCGTCCTGGAAACATATTTTCAGGGCCCTGACAACATCCAGCAACTTGGATTCCTCCAAGTCCCTAGTAGCCGCAGGCACCACAATAAGTTGGTTCAGGTGAAAACGCTGGAACCACCTTAGGGAGAAACTGAGGACGAGTCCTCAATTCCGCCCTGTCCGAATGGAAAATCAGATAAGGGCTTTTACAGGATAAAGCCGCCAATTCTGACACGCGCCTGGCCCAGGCCAGGGCCAACAGCATGACCACTTTCCATGTGAGATATTTTAACTCCACAGATTTAAGTGGTTCAAACCAATGTGACGTTTGGAACCCAAACTACATTGAGATCCCAAATTGCCACTGGAGGCACAAAAGGAGGCTGTATATGCAGTACCCCTTTTACAAACGTCTAAACTTCAGGGACTGAAGCTAGTTCTTTTTTGGAAGAAAATTGACAGGGCCGAAATCTGAACCTTAATGGACCCCAATTTCAGGCCCATAGACACTCCTGTTTTCAGGAAATGTAGGAATCGACCCAGTTGAATTTCCTCCGTCGGGCCTTACTGGCCTCGCACTACGCAACATATTTTCGCCAATTGCGGTGATAATGTTTTTGCGGTTACATCCTTCCTGGCTTTAGATCAGGATAGGGATGACTTCATCCGGAATGCCTTTTTTCCTTCAGGATCCGGTGTTCAACCGCCATGCCGTCAAACGCAGCCGCGGTAAGTCTTGGAACAGACAGGGTCCTTGCTGGAGCAGGTCCCTTCTTAGAGGTAGAGGCCACGGATCCTCCGTGAGCATCTCTTGAAGTTCCGGTTACCAAGTCCTTCTTGGCCAATCCGGAACCACGAATATAGTGCTTTCTCCTCTCCATCTTATCAATCTCAGTACCTTGGGTATGAGAGGCAGAGGAGGGAACACATACACTGACTGGTACACCCACGGTGTTACCAGAGCGTCTACAACTATTGCCTGAGGGTCTCTTGACCTGGCGCAATACCTGTCGAGTTTTTTAATCATGTGGACGACTTCTGGGTGAAGTCCCCACTCTCCTGGGTGGAGGTCGTGCTGAGGAAGTCTGCTTCCCAGTTGTCCACTCCCGGAATGAATACTGTTGACAGTGCTATCACATGATTTTCCGCCCAGCGAAGAATCCTTGCAGCTTCTGCCATTGCCCTCCTGCTTCTTGTGCCACCCTGTCTGTTTACGTGGGTGACTGCCATGATGTTGTCCGACTGGATCAACACCGGTTGACCTTGAAGCAGAGGTCTTGCTAAGCTTAGAGCATTGTAAATGGCCCTTAGCTTCAGGATATTTATGTGAAGTGATGTATCCAGGCTTGACCCTAAGCCCTGGATATTCCTTCCCTGTGTGACTGCTCCCCAGCCTCGCAGGCTGGCATCTGTGGTCACCAGGACCCAGTCCTGAATGCCGAATCTGCGGCCCTCTAGAAAATGAGCACTCTGCAACCACCACAGGATGGATACCCTTGTCCTTGGTGACAGGGTTATCCGCTGATGCATCTGAAAATGCGACCCGGACCATTTGTCCAGTAGGTTCCACTGGAAAGTTCTTGCGTGGAATCTAACGAATGGGATTGCTTCATAGGAAGCCACCATTTTTACCCAGAACCCTTGTGCATTGATGCACTGAGACTTGGTTCGGTTTTAGGAGGTTCCGGACTAGCTCGGATAACTCCCAGGCTTTCTCTTCCGGGAGAAACACCTTTTTTCTGGACTGTGTCCAGGATCATCCCTAGGAAAAAGAAGACAAGTCGTCGGAACCAGCTGCGATTTTGGAATATTGAGAATCCAATCGTGCTGCCGCAACACTACCTGAGATAGTGCTACAACGACTTTCAACTGTTCCCTGGATCTTACCCTTATCAGGGAATCGTCCAAGTAAGGGATAACTAAAATTCCCTTCCTTCGAAGGGATATAATTTCGGCCATTACCTTGGTAAAGACCCGGGGTGCCGTGGACCATCCCTACGGCAGCGTCTGAACTGATAGTGACAGTTCTGTACCATAACCTGAGGTACCCTTGGTGAGAAGGGTAAATTTTGACATGAAGGTAAGCATCCTTGATGTCCCGAGACATCATGTAGTCCCCTTCTTCCAGGTTCGCAATCACTGCTCTGAGTGACTCAATCTTGAATTTGAACCTCTGTATGTAAGTGTTCAAAGATTTTAGATTTTAGATTTAGAATCGGTCTCACCGATCCGTCTGGCTTCGGTACCACAATAGTGTGGAATAATACCCCGTTCCCTGTTGCAGGAGGGGTACCTTGATTATCACCTGCTGGGAATACAGCTTGTGAATGGCTTCCAAAACTGCCTCCCTGTCAGAGGGAGACGTCGGTAAAGCCGACTTTTGGAAACGGCGAGGGGGAGACGTCTCAAATTCCAATATGTACCCCTGAGATATTACCTGAAGGATCCAGGGGTCTACTTGCGAGTGAGCCCACTGCGCACTGAAATTCATTGAGAACGGGTCCCCACCGTGCCTGAACTTGTAAAGCCCTAGCGTCATACTGAGGGCTTGGCAGAGGCGGGAAAGGGTTTCTGTTCCTGGGAACTGGCTAATCTCTGCAGCCTTTTTCCTCTCTCTCTGTCACGAGCAGAAAAGAGGAACCTTTTGTCCGCTTGCCAACAAAGGACTGCGCCTGATAATACGGCGTCTTATTTTGAGAGGCAACCTGGGGTACAAACGTGGATTTCCCAGTTGTTGCCGTGGCCACCAGGTCTAAAAGACCGACCCCAAATGTCCTCTTTTAAAGGCAATACTTCCAAATGCCGTTTGGAATCCGCATCACCTGACCATTTTACTGGTAGAATTGGACAACGCACTTATACTTGATGCCAGTCGGCAAATATTCCGCTGTGCATCATGCATATATAGAAATGCATCTTTTAAATGCTCTATAGGCAATAATATACTATCCTTATCTAGGATATCAATATTTCCAGTCAGGGAATCCGACCATGCCAACCCAGCACTGCACCTCCAGGCTGAGGCGATTGCTGGTCGCAGTATAACACCAGTACGTGTGTAAATACATTTTTGGATACCCTCCTGCTTTCTATCAGCAGGATCCTTAAGGGCGGCCATCTCATGAGAGGGTAGAGCCCTTGTTCTTACAAGCGTGTGAGCGCCTTAACCCCCTAGGGGGTGTTTCCCAACGCACCCTAACCTCTGGCGGGAAAGGGAATACAGCCAATACTTTTTAAGAAATTATCAATTGTTATCAGGGGGGAACCCACGCATCATCACACACCTCATTTTATTTCTCAGATTCAGGAAAACTACAGGTAGTTTTTCCCTCACCGAACATAATACCCCTTTTCGGTGGTACTCGTATTATCAGAAATGTATAACACATTTTCCATTATCACAATCATGTAACGTGTGGCCCTACTGGAAATCACGGTTGTCTCTTCACCGTCGACACAGGAGTCAGTATCCGTGTCGGCGTCTGTATCTGCCATCTGAGGTAACGGGCGCTTTAGAGCCCCTGACGGCCTATGAGACGTCTGGACAGGCACAAGCTGAGTAGCCGGCTGTCTCATGTCAACCACTGTTTTTTATACAGAGCTGACACTGTCACGTAATTTTCAACAGTACATGCACTCAGGTGTCGACCCCCTAGGGGGTGACATCACTGTTACAGACACTCTGTTCCGTCTCCACATCATTTTTCTCCTCATACATGTCGACACAAACGTACCGACACACAGCACACACACAGGGAATGCTCTGATAGAGGACAGGACCCCACTAGCCCTTTGGGGAGACAGAGGGAGAGTTTGCCAGCACACACCAGAGCGCTATATATATACAGGGATAACCTTATATAAGTGTTTTTCCCCTTATAGCTGCTGTATTGTTAATACTGCGCCTAATTAGTGCCCCCCTCTCTTTTTTAACCCTTTCTGTAGTGTAGTGACTGCAGGGGAGAGCCAGGGGAGCTTCCCTCCAACTGAGCTGTGAGGGAAAATGGCGCCAGTGTGCTGAGGAGATAGGCTCCGCCCCCTTTTCGGCGGCCTTATCTCCCGGTTTTTTGTACATTCTGGCAGGGGTTAAATGCATCCATATAGCCCAGGAGCTATATGTGATGTATTTTTTGCCATGTAAGGTATTTTAATCGTGATTTATTGCGTCTCAGGGCGCCCCCCCCAGCGCCCTGCACCCTCAGTGACCGGAGTATGAAGTGTGCTGAGAGCAATGGCGCACAGCTGCAGTGCTGTGCGCTACCTTATTGAAGACAGGAACGTCTTCTGCCGCCGCTTTTTCCGGACCTCTTCGCTCTTCTGGCTCTGTAAGGGGGCCGGCGGCGCGGCTCCGGGACCCATCCAGGCTGAACCTGTGATCGTCCCTCTGGAGCTAATTTCCAGTAGCCAAGAAACCCAATCCACTCTGCAGTCAGGTGAGTTCGCTTCTTCTCCCCTTAGTCCCTCGATGCAGTGAGCCTGTTGCCAGCAGGTCTCACTGAAAATAAAAAACCTAAACTAAAACTTTCACTAAGAAGCTCAGGAGAGCCCCTAGTGTGCACCCTTCTCGTTCGGGCACAGAGATCTAACTGAGGCTTGGAGGAGGGTCATAGGGGGAGGAGCCAGTGCACACCAGTTAGTCCTAAAGCTTTCTTTAGATGTGCCCAGTCTCCTGCGGAGCCGCTATTCCCCATGGTCCTTACGGAGTCCCCAGCATCCACTTAGGACGTTAGAGAAATAAGGGTGTTTTTACATCCTATGTACATTATTTTAATATAATCTGAATGTATTAATGGGATTTTGGAGCGCTTTTTGTGAAAAACTACTACTAGCCCCTTAATTCACATCTTAAGTAAGCAGATCGCATTTCCCATATTAATAATGGAAAATGTGATCTTCTTGAAATTCACTTAGGGGAATTGTATAAGATAGTGTTAATAAGGGTGTAGACCGCCCCATTCCCCTCACCCCATTTCCCCAACTCCTGCTGTGCTCTGGCAGGCCATGTTATGAGCTTTGTAGTCTAAATAGACCAGAAGCTGATCATTGTAAAAAATAAAAAAGAAAAAAAATTACAAAAAATACTTTCCAGCACCCAGGAGTGCAGAGATCGGTGAGCTCTCTCCTCCGGCTTCTTGTCGCCGGGCTCCTGCTCTGTGACCCTGGTCAGCTGTGTTGTGAACTGGCATCTCACTTTACAGCATATAAGATGCCGATTTACAGCACAGCTGATAGGGGCCACAGAGCAGGAACCTGGCGACCAGCTGACTGGAGGAGAGACTCAGCGATCACCGAGCACTGGTCTGGTAAGTATAAGCAGAGGGGCAAGGAGTGGGGGTTGGGGGTAGCACCAGGGCCAGTGCTAGGGAGTTTGGCGCTCCCCTGCAAAATATAACTTTGCGCCCTCCTTCCCATACTTCAGAAAGGCATGCGTCGCATAAAAGGGGTGTGGTTTGCTGGAAATCAAGGTGAGTGGGGTAAAGTGGCTTGGAGTGAACATGTTTTTTTTTTTTTTTTTACATATTAACAAGGTGACACAGTGACAGGGACAGAACACCGGGGGGGGGGGGGGGGGGTGCCACAGTGACAGAAATCAGTGGAGGTGGCACAATGGCACTGTGTGACACAAGTGACAGAACACAAAAAGGTGGGGGGACTTCAGGGTGTCTGCAATATCACAAGATCCCTGAGTCTCTGTGGGTATGCTAACCTGATCAGTTGCATCCCCTGCCCCTGCCAAGTGATCTTAAGTGCCTACGCAGCACTCAGATACGTGACCACCCTCTCGGGATGCCGAGTTTCTTGCTCCAGCGTTGCACGGTAGCCACGATGCTGTCCTGTATAGCTGGTTTACTTATTTGAGGCCAGGAGAGCGTATTTCCTCTTGTGCGCTGAGGACCACAGCTGTGAGGACCCTGAGGGCTTCATGGCGGTCGCCGAAGGCCACAGCGTGGCTGGCTGCAGCAGCAATATGCAATGCAGATGGGCATGACGTGGTGGAGCTTGCTGCAATGTTGCTGGGGACGGTGTTGAAGCCTGGCCCTCTCTACTAAAACTGATGGAAAGGAGACCAGTGTACCTTCATTGTGTTGAATAAAGTGTATGCCGCACCAAATATGTTCCATAGACCCCTATTACTTCGGTATATACAGTATAACATACATGTCACTAAGCATTCACTGTGGAGATGTTGCCAATGGCAACTGGAAAAATCCATTTGCATGGCTGTGGCTTGCAGGGCGCGTGACAGGCAGCGAGAGCATGAGATGTTCCAGGTGGGCGTGGTCAGTGTGCCCCGCCCCTTCTTCACCGAGTTCGGGTCAGACCGCTGGGGAGGGAGGGGGAAGGGGTATCCTGGATTCCTTCCCGGTCCAGACACTGCATGCTGCTCAGCATTTCAACCACCAAATAGTCCCAGAGCACCAATCAGCAGTGGCGGGCGCCGCACTATACGCGGGAGCAGAGGCAGGCCAAGGTATTGCCGGACACTGTGTGTGATACTGAGAGCTACTGGATGCCTAAACCGCTTCGCTGCTGTTGGCACACAGCAGTGGAATGTGCGGCTAGGGAAGTGTAGTCCTTTCCTTGCTGCCGCCTGAATGCCGGCTCCCACCCACCCCAAGTGACACTTCACAGGCGTTATACACGTGCAATGATGTCAGCTCCACGCTCCAATCCGCAGTCCGCATTCTACCAACTTTGTGCCCACACTCCACACAGCTACCGGCACCGCTGTCTGTAATACTGTTTGACTCAGGTGCAGCGGCAGCCGGCAGCAACAGTCACATACAGCAGCAGGGATGCAGAGCAGGGAGAGCGCCTCCCGAGCACGACGCCTACCTGCTCTGCATCCCTTCGCTGAGCGGGTAGCGCCGGGCCTGGGTAGCACCATAGTTGCTATCCTCCCCCATTCTACAGGAGACTCCCTGTTATAGTAGCAATCTCCCTGACTCCCTGAAGATTATTCTCATTATATAGCTGTTATATTCTTGGGGGAAAAAGAAATCAGAGATACATACATTCAAATGGGATCATCAGCGCTATTTCCCTGCATTGGTTATAAAGCACAATGATCCCTATGGCTACATGCATTTTACATAATGGTTTCTCCTGGCCACTTACAGTATATAACAACGGGTGTGGTCCTTTGAAGAGAAAAGGACAGAAAGACAACTATATGCCTTTTCCAGGGCACACTTGAAATCATTTCAAGTGTGCCCTGGAAAAGGCATATAGTTGTCTTTCTGTCCTTTTCTCTTCAAAGGACCACACCCGTTGTTTCATAGTTGTTATAACTATTTCCCGGGAGCACCACCAACCATTTGCCGAACTTATTATTATAGTAGGCTTTTACGTTGGTTCTATAATATTATAAATTCATAGAATCACAATTGTTATATCCTGTGCAGATTTATATCTTGTTGTTAACACTTACAGTATATGGAACCTCTTGTAAAACACAATACACAAACAAATCCTTCCCAATATCTTCAACTAGTAGATCTTACTAACTTTGGGGATCAGTTACATTTAGATGTAAGTGATTTTTGTGAGACTCCTCTCAGATGTAGCAGTACATGTCCACACTGATAGGTGTCACTTTCCCAATCTCCCTGAAATGCTTTTTCAAAAGTAGGCAAGTATGGGTAGCACTAGCCGGCAGCGGCACGTGCTCCGAAACCTTCTCATTGTATTTTATGTGAAAAGTATGTGAAGCAGATTCGCAGAGACAAGCTTTCTCGTAAACCTCTGTACCTACACGCGATAATCGATACAGCCTTGCAATGTATTCAATTATTGCAATGCGATTTTTGGTCGTATTTATCATAACCCATCTGCTCCTTAGGGTTTTGTGGCGTAAATACAGTATATACAAAATGCTTTCTTATCTAGGTTTGTGCATAACTTACACAAGTAATGCTGCTGTAAATGCACCTTCACCACACTTTTATCTTATTTAAATAGTTTTGTCCTGCAAAATGCAGCGATTTACTTACACCTTATGGCTCTTTCCATCAATTTTGGTGCTGCAATCAGATGGGTGTTTTCTTCCATAAATCTACTTATTTTTAAAAATTTTGCATCGGGATCGGTATGTATGACCAACAGACGTGATGCCAGTGGTCACAATATCAACGCCAGCATCCCGATGGTCACAATCCCAACAGGGACAAGGTAAGTATTCTAACTCCCCCACCCTTCCCCCACCCCTATCACTCCCTTACCGCAGCCTAACACTAAACTCCCCCCTTAGTGCCTAACTCTAACCTCCTCCCTTAGGGCCTAACCCTAACCTGCTCCCTTAGGGCCAAATTCAGACCTGATTGCTGTTGTGTGAAAGTGCACAGCGGGCGATTATCAAATGACTGCGCAGGCATACAGATCGTAATACGCAGGCGCGAGGCCAAACGGTGAAAAAATCCTGCATACGTTTTTGATCGCTAGGCGAACGCAGGTTGATTGACAGGAAGCGGGCATTTGGAGGTGGTAATTGGCTGTTTTCTGGGAGTGTCAGGAAAAAGGCAGGCATTCCCAACCATTTTCAGGGAGGGTGTGTGACGTCAGCTCCGGCCCGATCAGCCTGATTCTTTCACACTGTAGGAGTAAGTCCTGGGCTGCGCACAGACTGGAAAAATCATCTGATGGTGAGTGAGTTGTGAATGGATTTGCAGCTGACGCAGACTTGCACGGGGCGGGTTTTCACTCTGTCTGGGCGGCAACTATCCAAAAAACTCTGCAAATCCTAAACCTCCCCCCCTTACCGCAGCCTAACCCTAACACCCCCCTTAGTGCCTTAACCTAACCTCCCTAACCCCACAGCCTAACCCTAACCTCCCCCGAGGGTGGCACCTAAACCTATCCCCCCAACCCCCAAAGCCAAACCCTCCCAGCTAGAGTTACCTTTGGGATTCCAGCGACGGGATGTTGACATGTTTGGGATCCTGGCATCGGTGTTCTGACGGGTGTCGGGATTACGGCATCGGCATTCCGACTGCCAGGATCCCAACCGCCGGTATCTTGAACCTTTGTATCATCAAACTTTTTCCCAGTAACAATAGAGCAGATTACATTGGAACTGCGCTGTTCAGTATAATGTGGCTATAAAATGGTTTGTCTACAGCAAGGAAACAGAAGGGAAGACAGGCTGAATGTACTGCAGGGAAATTAGTATATTTATAATATAATCATTTTGTGCACCAGAACAAGAGATGTGTTTGATGAAGTGGCTCCAGCTATCTTCACACTCCACATACACTAAAAGGCCCTACACACTAGAAGACATGACCAATGTGAAAGATTAACAATTTGAAAGATGAACAATTTCCCTTGAACTTCCAGGAGTCCTGACAAATGAAATTGAGTGTACACACTAATGGGCCCTACACATTGTGTGATCCGCCGCCGAGCTGCCCGACGGCGGATACGGCTGATGGGCGACCCGGCGGCAAGGGTGGCAGTGACGGCTCCCCCTGTCACCCGGCTCCATAGCAGTGCAGGCAAATATGGACGAGATCGTCCATATTGGCCTGCATGCACAAGCAATGGGGCACCAGCGATGAACGAGCGCGGGGCCACGCATCGTTCATCGCTGGTGCCTCCACACTCAAAGATATGAGCGGTATCTCGTTCATTAATGAACGAGATCGTTCATATCTTTGATTATTATCGCCCAGTGTTTAGGGCACATAAGCAATTTTCCAAACAATTTGAAAGACGAAAGATATCTTTTGGATTGGCATCTTATTTACATATTTTAATATAGGGGAGGCATTTCTGGGTGTGTGGGCAGGGCTTTAGGAGGGGATACATGCCTAGCAACCATAAACCTCCTAATGGCTGATATGTGCCTCCATTCTAACAGTAAAACATCCTATACCCTTATACTAAGAATAAAGACACGGAGACTTGAATTTGCAGAAAATTGTTAGCTATTTATTGTAACCCTAACCACTAGAAAAACATGTAAAAGAACATATTAAATTAGCATATAATATTAACCGAATATGGTGGCAGAAAAAAGAACGGCTAAAAACCCACTGAAGATAACCTCAAAGACATTAAAACTAAAACAATCCTAATCTACCACAAAAACCATACTTAGGTATCCAACTCAGACCTCCACGCTGACTGCCGACCCTGATGGGTGATGACGCTGCCCCCTGTCAGGTGATCTAGCTGCCTTAAAAGTCAATGGAGGTGAGTGCACCTAAACCACACCAACACCGTAAAAACTGTGACTAACAAACCAAACTAGAACCTGCCGTTCTTTTCCGCCAAACAAATAGCCAACAAGAAAACCACTACTAACAACCTAAAGCCACAAAAAACTCTGTGCCTAATAAAACCAAAAATGGGGTGGGAGGGCGGGAAGGCAAACTAAAAGAGACCCCTAATGCCCTATGCATCCCCTATATATACTAATCCCTCCCCTACCTATAATTGGCTGTAACCTGTCATGCCATTTTGGTCCACGCCCATCACAGGAGGTTTAACTCTCTCCATTCCCATGTCTGTCATTCTGTTCTCCTTTTAGCTCTTTGCATTTATGCTCTGTGACTAGTTTGGTGTGGTTTATTCCTCCCGAACGCTGGTAAATTGCTATATTGCTGAGCTTTGTTTTTGGCTTGCCTTAACAAAGTGTCTTTACTTCTTTTTGAGATGGATCCTTTTCGCTATCGTCTGATTACAGCATATGCAGACGCTGCGCTGATAGCTTATATGGAGAGGGCCCAGAAGCAGAGAAGACGCCGCTCTTTTTCACACACCCATCAATCTGCGTGTGGACAAAATTAACAAGGTGGTTTTGGCTTGTTGTGCACTGCATAACTTTCTGCGGAAAAAAACTGTTCAAAGGCCTTCCACTTCTTCCACCATATTGTGAACATTGATATGGTGGTTTCTCTAGACAGCTCTTGGGTAATTGTAGTGGCCTCTACAGGGGCAAAAAAGGTCAGGGATGACTACCTGGCCTATTTCAATGGACCAGGGGCAGTGTCATGGCAGGAGGAAAGCATTACATAATTTACTATTGTGGAACTGAATTAGCATATAAAATCTTATCTATTTTCTCTGTGTTTTTTTTTGTTTAAATAAATAAAACCCACGCAAGTACGGGGAGAATATACAAACTCCGCACAGTTCAGGCCATAGTGAGAATCGAACCCATGACCTCAGTGCTCTGAGACAGTAATGCTAACCATTACAGAATCCGTAATCCCCATACTTGGCCCTTTTTCTCTCTGTGAAGATGCATCTTGGACTATTGGTCTTCAAAAAGGGCCAAGAGGGACACAATAAAGACATTAATTTTGTAGACGTTATGTAATTGAATTAAATTTCATTTCATCCGACAGCAGAAAGGCGGTAGTGCTTTGCTCAAATAGGGTGAGTTTAGTGACATTTTATTATCAATGTTTTGGGTGGACTCACTCCTTCATCAGGACAGGTGTGTCCAGTTGAAGGAGCTGGATTCCCTGAAACTTTTACATTAAAATGGGCTGATATTCACCCTATTTGAGCCAAGCACTGCCGCCTTTCTACTGTTGGGTGTATGCGGGGTCCAAAACTATGAAAACACCAGCAAGTATATAGTGGCTTACGCAGCCAATAGAGTGCCGGTTCCAAAAGTACAAAAGTGCAGCAGTTTTACAAAAAAATAAATGTTGACCTTTCTTTAATCTTTTCTGACCAATAATTGTTTAAAAGTGCTGCACTTTGGACCTTTTGCAAACTACCAGTGAGGACTTCTACATTTAGCTCCCAATACTCCTATATACACCGCTATACCTTCCTATACCACATTATACCTCCCAATACCCCCTATACCTTCCATATACACTGCTATAGCTATCAATACCTTGTATACCTGCCATAAACACCGCTATACCTCTCAATACCCCCTACACCTCCCATATACACAGCTATACCTCCCTATACCACACTATACCTCCCAAATACATTGCTATACCTCCCTATACCACACTATACCTCCCAATACCCCTATACCTCTCATATACACCGCTATACCTATCATTACCCCATATACCTGCCATAAACACTGCTATACCACCCTATACCTCCCAATACCCCTATACTTCCTAATTCCCATCCATCCTGTAAGGCACAAATAACAACACTACGCATGGTTTTTATTTTATTTTTTTATTTTTTTCAAAAGGTTTTTAAAAAAAAATTAACAAAGAATTCTGGACTGGATTCATTGGCTTGTATACCAACGAGTGCCTTTAGAGCAAAGGTTACTCCAACAAATTCTGGCACTCCAACAACTTCACAGCTACAGCAAAGTACATAACATTGATGCTAACATGACTAGGGCCAAGAAAAATATTTTCAATCAAAGTCTTTTCAAAAGAACACAAGAAAAACAAGAAATCCCAACATCAGGTAGCAGGAGCAGATGAAGTCCAAAACTACCACTATGGTACTTCAACCATACTTCCATCATCCTGGATCAAGAACTCACGAAAGTGCAGAACATTTTTAGGAACACATATTTAAAAATCGCTATCAAAATAATTACTAGCATCGCCATGCAGAGCCGACTGTGCACTCAGCCATGTGGAGTGAAAGGCAGTCGAGGAACTGGGTTGGGTGACAGGTGACATAGGGGGCCGCGCTGCAGAAAAACTGGGATGTGGTTGCATCGCAGCAGGGTTTGGTGGTGGCGGTATCGACGCTAGTATCGGGGAGTGACTTGAGGGCGGGGGTAGGGGCTGCTGCATCGTGAATGATGGAAGGACCATGCTCTCAGTCAATGGCTTGGCTTGAGCACGTGTCAATGCACATACATGATGCGTTTGAACATCCAAAGCTGGTCTTGATCTACACTCTGCAACTTTGAGGCGATCTGCATTCCCAAAATCATTAATTGGTCCGGGGGCTTCTGAAGCACCTGCTGCGTGTGTTCCAAAAACTGTTCTGCACGTGCTGGTATGGAACTGGAAGGTTACTGACGCTTCACTGGCCTCATCCCCTTGCTGGCTGGTTGAGGGGGCGACGTCTCTAGCATAGTCTCTCCCAGTTCCAAATGCTCACTGGCGGGAGCGTCAGGATCCACGTCGCGCGAGACGAGCTGAAATTTAAAAAAAGTAGTTAGGTCCAAATAGAAAACGTAACATTTTTTATTCTCGTTCCCAGGAGGACTGTACAAGCAAAAGCAGCGAAAACAGTGGAAAAGCGTGCCACTGGAGAAGTTGACAATATAAAACACCACTGGCACACTTCTCCACTCTTGTCACTGCTTCTCACATCTAACTATGTGTGTTTAAAAAAAAAAGAGTGTATCTGGACTGTGTATGTACTTACCAGATCCTGACTCCCCAATGCCTCGTCTGCAACGGCCACGAGCGAGGCAGGTACCAGTGAGCAGTCTGATGGCTTCGTGGGCTCATGATCCAGGGTGAAGAGGAGCAGGTCGTAACTCGTAATACCATAGTGTGGGTTTATAGACATCATCTGTCCCGGCTCCTGAACATTGAGAATCCTTGCTTTTCTTGTGTTCTTTCATGAAAACAGTATGCAGATTTTGGATCTTCTTCTTCACCCATGTTATGTCAGCATATGAGTTTAGTGTTTTGCTGTACAGCACAAGTTGTTGGAATGCCAGAGTCTTCTTTGGCCGGTTGGAGTAATCCTTACATTTTATTCTCCACAGGCACTCGTTGGCCTGGTACAAGTCAATTAATCCAGTCCAGAATGTCTATTTCTGAAAATAAGATGAAAACAAAGGTCAAAAAAATACAAGCAAACCCCCATTAAACATATCATCACATACTATACACCTTAAAAAATAATTGAATGAAAAAATGTCTAGTGATCTTATTTGCTGTCACAGTGACATGCGGCCAGTAATTTGTGGTTGTGCCATGCAGCCTGTAAAATTGCCAGTGACAGTGCGCTATAATCAGTGTTGGGCAAGGCAGATATCAGTGAGGCATTGTGTTATAACAAAATGACGTCTCAACGTACAGTGCGTGCACTAGCGACTTACGTGCCATCCTTAAAAGATCGATTGCTGTACTGAAAATATCCAGGCACGGTTCGGAGTGGCACCTTTGCCAAACATTCAACTTGGGGCAACTGCCGGATAATGGCCCTCATTCCGAGTTGTTCGCTCGCAAGCTGCTTTTAGCAGCTTTGCACACGCTAAGCCGCTGCCTACTGGGAGTGAATCTTAGCTTTAGCAAAATTGCGAACGAAAGATTCGCAATATTGCGAAAAGACTTCTCTGTGCAGTTTCTGAGTAGCTCGAGACTTACTCTGCCAGTGCGATCAGTTCAGTGCTTGTCGTTCCTGGTTTGACGTCACAAACACACCCAGCGTTCGCCCAGACACTCCTCCGTTTTTCCAGCCACTCCCGCGTTTTTCCCAGAAACGGTAGCGTTTTTTCAAACACTCCCATAAAACGGCCAGTTTCCGCCCAGAAACACCCACTTCCTGTCAATCACATTACGATCACCAGAACGAAGAAAAAACCTCGTAATGCCGTGAGTAAAATACCTAACTGCATAGCAAATTTACTTGGCGCAGTCGCAGTGCGCACATTGCGCATGCGCAGTTAGCGGAAAATCGCTGCGATGCGAAGAAAATTACCGAGCGAACAACTCGGAATGACCACCAATATCTCTCTCTCTCTTTATATTATATATATATATATATATATATATATAGATAGATGGATAGATAGATGCGGTGGCACTCCAAATAAATATAATACAGACTACTGTTTAAGGTGCCCTGAAACAATTTTATCAAGGAGGCTTCAGGACGCTGAAACATTGCCTAAAACACCAGTCTGTATTGTATTTGTTTGGAGGGCTGCCGCATCTATCCACGTGTGTAACCCTCCTTCCCTATTACTAATTTAATATGATACTATTCAGTATTTCCTTAAGGGATGGTTACTCAGTATTTGTGCCTCCACCCAAGCTGGTTACTATAAGGCTCGCTTGGGTAAGCCTTCCCCATGAGATGTATGTGTGATAGTGTTTAAATCACTTACGCATCACATTTTATATTGTACCTTTCTTTTCTTACAGATGTCCAGGATCCAAGTCAAGCAACACAGATAACGGTAAGTAATGTAATTTTAATTATATAATCATACTAAAACACTTCTGCATTTATAAACTGTCTTGTGGATCATAAAGACAATATTACCTTCAATATATATATATATATATATTTATATATTACTTCTAATCATATACATAGTAGTTTGCATGCAATACAAAAAAAACTTTCCCCTGTGTCCAATTGAGATTGAGTTACCCGGGTACTCGTTAAAACTAATGTGCACAAAGGGGCCCCTACCATAAAAACAAACATTCCATGCATAGAAGGATTCTGTAAACTGACAGTGGTATTCTATTCTCTGTTTATATGGAGCAGGAATTATTTAAGCCGTGGCTGATGAACACTATTGCAATTGTATTCCAATGTCATAGATTCAATTAGAAATACTGTTCCTGGGATACTGTTGTGGTGATTTACTGTTAAGGATCTCTCATTCCATGAAACACTGTAGCATTAGCTTGTAGTAGTCACAGTATTTTGTTACTTATGTTTCTATCCTAGTTGTATACAAAAGTTCCTCTGTGAAGTGGAATTGTATCTTTGCCATATGAATGTCTCCTTGTCATGAAATATTAACTCCGGAGATGTGGGAACAATTCCCCATTAGAGATCTCTTTAATATCAATTAAAATCTCTTTGGACTAAAACCTTGTTGATAGTTGAACTAAGTTACTAGTCTGTGAAACTATATGTATCCAAACAAGAATTTACACTGCATAACTTAAGTGATCCTTCCTGGTAGCAGATATCACCTTCCCTCCTGCCATTACATTCCTCACAGGGAAGTGGTAGGAAACCAGCAAAAGTCAGTGAGTTAAATAGGCTGTTGTTTCCCACTAGTTAATTAGTTTATCCTTCGCAGCACAATGCAGAGTAATAAGGCAGTACTCTTTCTTAATGCCCAGCCAATAAGTGCCCATCAAAGTCTATCTTGTGTAGGACCACCTGTCTATTGTCTGAGTGTTTTAGTATGTTGGTGCTATTGCAGTGTAAAAATAGTGTCACAGACCTTAGCTGTCTTCACCCCCAGCTCCAGCTGAGGGCCAATCACGATAGAGCTCACCTCCTCAATCAGCTCACCGATTGGAGGACATTTGAATTCTTTCTTTCATCTGTACTTCACAGCTCTCCCCCGCTCTTAATTTCAGCTAGGAGGCTGGCTTAACCACTGCTGCTGTCACGCTGTCTTCAGCGACCCCTCCTTCCGACACTCCCCCAAAGGTGGGCTTCTTTGCGGACTCCCTTCAGTGGATCACCGTGCCTCAGTTTCCCCCACTTTCTGACGTGGTGGGGCAGGGACTGATGTTCGGGCGCCGCCTCCGCTGTTAGTAGCGCCTCTGCTCCGCCCCTCTTATTATGCCTCGGGGCATGGACGGTAGGACTGGTGCTTCCTTCTAGGTTAGCCGCGCCTCCAGTCCCCCTTATTCTGCTTCACCTCCTCTAGCGATCAGGACTCTCAGCGGCAGGGAGGAACTTCAGGTTGCCGGGACAGAGGTAGGTATCTTCCTCCCAATCCAGCGCCGCTATGTTTACAGCACAGCTCTTTCCTGTGCAGCGCGGAGAGGGGAGAGAAGTATTCTCCTCAGCGGCTCCCAATCTGAACACCCAGCGCGGCTCTCCTTCTTTTATAGCCCTAAACAGTCCTCGTGAACCCCAGTTTTTCCCGCTCACCGCACGCGGCCCCCCAGTTCAGTAACAGTTTCAATACCCCCCAAACTGCAAGAGTCTCGTGCTGCCCCAGTTTTCCCGCTCACGGCACGCTACTCTCCCCAGGTTATCAGCCAATACAGCGCTTGCAGGGCGCTCGTGCTCCCCTCAGAATTTTCTGTCAGAGCTGTCAGTGCCTCACACAATGGTCACTGACAGCTGTCATTGAGCCCATACTGCTTTCCCTCTGCCTCTATTCTTCTTTGCAGGTTAAGCCCCTGCACATATATCCATCAACTTATACAATTATAAATATTTATTTCATAAGGTCTACCTTCAAACCTGCATATACTCACATATTATACATATACAATACAGATATATATTCTTAAGGTAAACATGTATATATGACCTATTACATTTATATTTCATTTCTAATGAATTAATCTAATAGTGGTATGAACTTTCATAGTATAGTTTTTTAAATTAAGCAAATATATAAATATATATATATATATGTATATTTATCCCCAAACTATCCATCAATTCATGACCAAAGCAATGACTATAATCCATGTTACACTCTCCCCCTGGTGATCTGTATAACTTCCATCCCATTCCTTCAGATCACCACAAATCCCTTATTTTCATTGAGTCCCACCCAAAGTAGGGCCAAGTGAGGACTATACTTGGATGAATTATTTGAGGTACATACACCGGTTTACCCAGTTCAGGATAAGTGAACACTACTGGCGGCTTGCGTTCCCTTAATGGCCGGTCACTACCCCTGATTTCTTCACTAACATTTGAACTAATGTGATCCATATCTGATCCATCCCTAGTGCTAATAATTGGATCATTTACCCCACTTTCAGATGAAATTTCCCAATTTAATGCTTCTCCTGCTTCAGGGTTTTCTCTATATGACATAACACACTCTTTTTCCAAATTACTTTCCTCCAGTACCTGTGGGGAGCTACAATGGGAAATCTGGGGAACATTGCTAGCACCAATACTGTCATAATAAAAATATCCTGCACCTTCCTCAGTGTCATTTGTCTCATTGTGATTACTAACAGAACATCCTTGTAATTGATGTTGGCTATTTATAGATCGCAGTCTCCTACAGTCTCTCAAAGTAGGGTGTCTCAGTGGTTTTACTTCAGAATTCTCAGGGAAACGAATATCTTGGATAATAGGCATGAGATGCTGTCGGTGATATGTAACAACTGGTCCCTCCCCCGATTCCAGTCGCAGTTTGTAAACAGGGATGTTAGGTAGTCGTTCAATTACTATATATGGGTCAGGTTTCCACCGATAAGCTAATTTTTGTCGTCTAGGAAGTCCTAATTGCTTCACTAGAACTCGATCTCCTATTTCCAATACAATCTCTTTTACTCTCATGTCATATCTTTTTTTGTTTGATATCCCAGCTTTCCTGGCAGTCTCCAGAGCTAACTCATGAGCATATTTTAGCTCTTTCCGTAAATTGTTAATATATTGGGAATGAGTTTGTCCCTTTGCATCTCGAGATGGAAGTCCTAGAGAAACATCTATGGGCAGTCGGGCTTCACGCCCAAACATTAATTCATATGGGGAGTACCCAGTGGATTCATTCTTAGTGCAATTATAGGCATGCACTAGGTGACATATCCTTCTATTCCACTGTGTGTGGCACATGGGGTCCAAGGTGCCCATCATATCCAGCAAGGTGCGATTAAAACGCTCTGGCTGAGGGTTACCCTGTGGATGGTAAGGAGTAGTCCGGGATTTCTTTATCCCACAGTACAGACAGAGCTCCCTAATAACTTTCCCTTCAAAATCCCGCCCCTGGTCAGAGTGCAATCTGGCTGGTAAATCATAGTGAACAAAGAACCGTTCCCATAAAGTTTTGGCTACTGTAATGGCTCTTTGTTCACTATGGTTTACATGGAATGTTTGTTTTTATGGTAGGGGCCCCTTTGTGCACATTAGTTTTAACGAGTACCCGGGTAACTCAATCTCAATTGGACACAGGGGAAAGTTTTTTTTGTATTGCATGCAAACTACTATGTATATGATTAGAAGTAATATATAAATATATATATATATATATATTGAAGGTAATATTGTCTTTATGATCCACAAGACAGTTTATAAATGCAGAAGTGTTTTAGTATGATTATATAATTAAAATTACATTACTTACCGTTATCTGTGTTGCTTGACTTGGATCCTGGACATCTGTAAGAAAAGAAAGGTACAATATAAAATGTGATGCGTAAGTGATTTAAACACTATCACACATACATCTCAGCAGTGCCTCCAAAATGTAACCCTCCTTCCCTATTACTAATTTAATATGATACTATTCAGTATTTCCTTAAGGGATGGTTACTCAGTATTTGTGCCTCCACCCAAGCTGGTTACTATAAGGCTCGCTTGGGTAAGCCTTCCCCATGAGATGTATGTGTGATAGTGTTTAAATCACTTACGCATCACATTTTATATTGTACCTTTCTTTTCTTACAGATGTCCAGGATCCAAGTCAAGCAACACAGATAATGGTAAGTAATGTAATTTTAATTATATAATCATACTAAAACACTAAACTGTCTTGTGGATCATAAAGACAATATTACCTTCAATATATATATATATATATTTATATATTACTTCTAATCATATACATAGTAGTTTGCATGCAATACAAAAAAAACTTTCCCCTGTGTCCAATTGAGATTGAGTTACCCGGGTACTCGTTAAAACTAATGTGCACAAAGGGGCCCCTACCATAAAAACAAACATTCCATGCATAGAAGGATTCTGTAAACTGACAGTGGTATTCTATTCTCTGTTTATATGGAGCAGAAATTATTTAAGCCGTGGCTGATGAACACTATTGCAATTGTATTCCAATGTCATAGATTCAATTAGAAATACTGTTCCTGGGATACTGTTGTGGTGATTTACTGTTAAGGATCTCTCAGTCCATGAAACACTGTAGCATTAGCTTGTAGTAGTCACAGTATTTTGTTACTTATGTTTCTATCCTAGTTGTATACAAAAGTTCCTCTCTGTGAAGTGGAATTGTATCTTTGCCATATGAATGTCTCCTTGTCATGAAATATTAACTCCGGAGATGTGGGAACAATTCCCCATTAGAGATCTCTTTAATATCAATTAAAATCTCTTTGGACTAAAACCTTGTTGATAGTTGAACTAAGTTACTAGTCTGTGAAACTATATGTATCCAAACAAGAATTTACACTGCATAACTTAAGTGATCCTTCCTGGTAGCAGATATCACCTTCCCTCCTGCCATTACATTCCTCACAGGGAAGTGGTAGGAAACCAGCAAAAGTCAGTGAGTTAAATAGGCTGTTGTTTCCTACTAGTTAATTAGTTTATCCTTCACAGCACAATGCAGAGTAATAAGGCAGTACTCTTTCTTAATGCCCAGCCAATAAGTGCCCATCAAAGTCTATCTTGTGTAGGACCACCTGTCTATTGTCTGAGTGTTTTAGTATGTTGGTGCTATTGCAGTGTAAAAAATAGTGTCACAGACCTTAAGCTGTCTTCACCCCCAGCTCCAGCTGAGGGCCAATCACGATAGAGCTCACCTCCTCAATCAGCTCACCGATTGGAGGACATTTGAATTCTTTCTTTCATCTGTACTTCACAGCTCTCCCCCGCTCTTAATTTCAGCTAGGAGGCTGGCTTAACCACTGCTGCTGTCACGCTGTCTTCAGCGACCCCTCCTTCCGACACTCCCCCAAAGGTGGGCTTCTTTGCGGACTCCCTTCAGTGGATCACCGTGCCTCAGTTTCCCCCACTTTCTGACGTGGTGGGGCAGGGACTGATGTTCGGGCGCCGCCTCCGCTGTTAGTAGCGCCTCTGCTCCGCCCCTCTTATTATGCCTCGGGGCATGGACGGCGGGACTGGTGCTTCCTTCTAGGTTAGCCGCGCCTCCAGTCCCCCTTATTCTGCTTCGCCTCCTCTAGCGATCAGGACTCTCAGCGGCAGGGAGGAACTTCAGGTTGCCGGGACAGAGGTAGGTATCTTCCTCCCACTCCAGCGCCGCTATGTTTACAGCACAGCTCTTTCCTGTGCAGCACGGAGAGGGGAGAGAAGTATTCTCCTCAGCGGCTCCCAATCTGAACACCCAGCGCGGCTCTCCCTCTTTTATAGCCCTAAACAGTCCTCGTGAACCCCAGTTTTTCCCGCTCACCGCACGCGGCCCCCCAGTTCAGTAACAGTTTCAATACCCCCCAAACTGCAAGAGTCTCGTGCTGCCCCAGTTTTTCCCGCTCACGGCACGCTACTCTCCCCAGGTTATCAGCCAATACAGCGCTTGCAGGGCGCTAGTGCTCCCCTCAGAATTTTTTTTTGTCAGAGCTGTCAGTGCCTCACACAATGGTCACTGACAGCTGTCATTGAGCCCATACTGCTTTCCCTCTGCCTCTATTCTTCTTTGCAGGTTAAGCCCCTGCACATATATCCATCAACTTATACAATTATAAATATTTATTTCATAAGGTCTACCTTCAAACCTGCATATACTCACATATTATACATATACAATACAGATATATATTCTTAAGGTAAACATGTATATATGACCTATTACATTTATATTTCATTTCTAATGAATTAATCTAATAGTGGTATGAACTTTCATAGTATAGTTTTTTAAATTAAGCAAATATATAGAAGATGGAAGGCGGCACTCAGGAGACTTACTTGAGAAAGTAGAAAACGTGCTTTTAATGGGTGACGTTTCGGGAGACGCACTCCCTTCTTCAAGACACAGCAATACAAATGAACACAGTGAAGAACAAAACTTAAATACCTTACCAGTCCCCGGCTCCGTTCCCTCCGTCACGGCCGGCGGCGTCCCGAGCTCCGGAGCCCGCACTTCCGGTTTCGGCTATCTCCGCCCTTTCCGGCTGACGTGACTCCGTTGCCGGGCGACGCGGCCGCTGGGAGGGACCACCTAAGCAAGGGATCTGTGTTGTCATGGCAATGCGTTGTCATGACACCAGAATGCTATAGAAAAAAACATGTGTAAATAAAGCAATATACAATCGGACCACTTCCGTGGAAATAAACAAATATCAAAGTGTTTAAAAACGTGCTAGTGGCTGCCACAGAGTGATATACCATACATATTATAAAAAACACAAATCACATGTGTATAAAACAGTAAATGATCTACAGCGAATCCTATCAGACCATATATACTGACTATCTTTGGTGAAAAAAACAGAAGGAACTTTAAAAAGCACTAACAGCTAAGTCCAATCTAATAATAATGACCTATTCTAACGGTCTGTCAATAGTTAAACTACCTGAACTTCAGCCTCAAGAACCAACCCACCTGTAGAAGGGGGCTGTGGGTGTAAGGGTCCCTGTCTAGATGTTCTATCTGACCTTCCATCTAGACAGGGACCCTTACACCCACAGCCCCCTTCTACAGGTGGGTTGGTTCTTGAGGCTGAAGTTCAGGTAGTTTAACTATTGACAGACCGTTAGAATAGGTCATTATTATTAGATTGGACTTAGCTGTTAGTGCTTTTTAAAGTTCCTTCTGTTTTTTTCACCAAAGATAGTCAGTATATATGGTCTGATAGGATTCGCTGTAGATCATTTACTGTTTTATACACATGTGATTTGTGTTTTTTATAATATGTATGGTATATCACTCTGTGGCAGCCACTAGCACGTTTTTAAACACTTTGATATTTGTTTATTTCCACGGAAGTGGTCCGATTGTATATTGCTTTATTTACACATGTTTTTTTCTATAGCATTCTGGTGTCATGACAACGCATTGCCATGACAACACAGATCCCTTGCTTAGGTGGTCCCTCCCAGCGGCCGCGTCGCCCGGCAACGGAGTCACGTCAGCCGGAAAGGGCGGAGATAGCCGAAACCGGAAGTGCGGGCTCCGGAGCTCGGGACGCCGCCGGCCGTGACGGAGGGAACGGAGCCGGGGACTGGTAAGGTATTTAAGTTTTGTTCTTCACTGTGTTCATTTGTATTGCTGTGTCTTGAAGAAGGGAGTGCGTCTCCCGAAACGTCACCCATTAAAAGCACGTTTTCTACTTTCTCAAGTAAGTCTCCTGAGTGCCGCCTTCCATCTTCTATATACTGAGCTTGTTTGCTTAAGGAGGGCACCGGAGCCAATACCCTGTGGGGGGAAGGAGTGCCAGACCAAGGACACTGTCAATTAAGCAAATATATAAATATATATATATGTATATTTATCCCCAAACTATCCATCAATTCATGACCAAAACAATAACTATAACCCATGTTACACGTGTTTAACATTCTGCCCACCAGCAGCATGTTTTGGAAGGCACACATCCGTATTATTTGTGAGCCTTTGAGTGCCGATATTGGTAGCATTATATCTATATCTATATCTATATATATATATATATATAAATCGTATACAGAAGCACCACTCGTGAGACTGAAGTACTTGTGCGTTGACAGGGGTCCCTGAACCCCGAAACGTTGACCTGATTGCACCGTTTTTTTTGCACTAGTACTTCAGTCTCCCGAGTGCTGCCTCTGTATATGCTACATAGACAGTCTGTTTGGATTGTCAGAAGGGCACCGGAGCACGCTACAACATAGCCGATCTGAGGAGTGCAGGACTCAGATTGGATATATTATATATATATATATATATATATATATATACATGATGTGCACCGGAAATTTTTCGGGTTTTGTTGTTTTGGTTTTGGATTCGGACGCGTTTTGGCAAAACCTCCCGGAAATTTTTTTGTCGGATTCGGGTGTGTTTTGGACTCGGGTGTTTTTTTACAAAAAAACCCTCAAAAACAGCTTAAATCATAGAATTTGGGGGTCATTTTGATCCCATAGTATTATTAACCTCAATAACCATAATTTACACTCATTTTCAGTCTATTCTGAACACCTCACACCTCACAATATTATTTTTAGTCCTAAAATTTGCACCGAGGTCGCTGGATGACTAAGCTAAGCGACCCAAGTGGCCGACACAAAAACCTGGCCATCTAGGAGTGGCACTGCAGTGTCAGGCAGGATGGCACTTCAAAAAAATAGTCCCCAAACAGCACATGATGCAAAGAAAAAAAGAGGTGCACCAAGGTCGCTGGATGGCTAAGCTAAGCGACACAAGTGACCGACACAAACACCTGGCCCATCTAGGAGTGGCACTGCAGTGTCAGGCAGGATGGCACTTCAAAAAAATAGTCCCCAAACAGCACGTGATGCAAAGAAAAAAAGAGGCACAATGAGGTAGCTGTGTGACTAAGCTAAGCGACCCAAGTGGCCGACACAAACACCTGGCCCATCTAGGAGTGGCACTGCAGTGTCAGACAGGATGGCACCTCAAAAAAATAGTCCCCAAACAGCACATGATGCAAAGAAAAAAAGAGGTGCACCAAGGTCGCTGGATGGCTAAGCTAAGCGACACAAGTGGCTGACACAAATACCTGGCCCATCTAGGAGTGGCACTGCAGTTTTTTAGCGAGAGGATGAGTGCTTCCATCCTCATGTGAATCTGAACCACTAGCCATGAACATAGGCCAGGGCCTCAGCCGTTCCTTGCCACTCCGTGTCGTAAATGGCATATTGGCAAGTTTACGCTTCTCCTCAGACGCTTTTAATTTTGATTTTTGGGTCATTTTACTGAACTTTTGTTTTTTGGATTTTACATGCTCTCTACTATGACATTGGGCATCGACCTTGGCAGACGACGTTGATGGCATTTCATAGTCTCGGCCATGACTAGTGGCAGCAGCTTCAGCACGAGGTGGAAATGTATCTTGATCTTTCCCTATTTTACCCTCCACATTTTTGTTCTCCATTTTTTAATGTGTGGAATTATATGCCAGTATCAATAGCAATGGTCTACTACTATATATACTGCGCACAACTGAAATGCACCACAGGTATGGATGGATAGTATACTTGACGACACAGAGGTAGGTAGAGCAGTGGCCTACTGTACCGTACTGCTATATACTATATACTGGTGGTCAGCAAACTGTGGAAAACTGAAATGCACCACAGGTATGGATGGATAGTATACTTGACGACACAGAGGTAGGTAGAGCAGTGGCCTACTGTACCGTACTGCTATATACTATATACTGGTGGTCAGCAAACTGTGCAAAACTGAAATGCACCACAGGTATGGATGGATAGTATACTTGACGACACAGAGGTAGGTAGAGCAGTGGCCTTCTGCTCCGTACTGCTATATATTATATACTGGTGGTCAGCAAACTGTGCAAAACTGAAATGCACCACAGATATGGATGGATAGTATACTTGACGACACAGAGGAAGGTAGAGCAGTGGCCTTCTGTACCGTACTGCTATATATTATATACTGGTGGTCAGCAAAATTATGCACTGTACTCCTACTATATACTACAATGCAGCACAGATATGGAGCGTTTTTCAGGCAGAGAACGTATAATACTGGTGGTCACTGGTCAGCAAAACTCTGCACTGTACTCCTCCTATATAATACTGCTGGTCCCCAGTCCCCACAATAAAGCAGTGTGAGCACAGATATATGCAGCACACTGAGCACAGATATGGAGCGTTTTTCAGGCAGAGAACGTATAATACTGGTGGTCACTGGTCAGCAAAACTCTGCACTGTACTCCTCCTATATAATACTGCTGGTCCCCAGTCCCCACAATAAAGCAGTGAGCACAGATATTTGCAGCCACCTGAATAAAACTGAGAGGACGCCAGCCACGTCCTCTCACTATCATTTCCAATGCACGAGTGAGAAATGGCGGCGACGCGCGGCTCCTTATATAGAATCCGAATCTCGCGAGAATCCGACAGCGGGATGATGACGTTCGGGCGCGCTCGGGTTAACCGAGCAAGGCGGGAAGATTCGAATCTGCCTCGGAACCGTGTAAAATGGGTGAAGTTCGGGGGGGTTCGGATTCCGACGAACCGAACCCGCTCATCACTAATATATATATATATATATATATAAAAGCAATGTACGGCGGCACTCGGAAGAATAGACTGGTACAGCAGAGTGGATTACAACGTTTCGGAGCTTTAATATTCCTCCGTCATCAGGTATAATAAGTGATACAAACACATACCTTAAATAGGATCCCCACCACGTGTGTCACTCGGCGTGCAGCTCAGGGATGCGGGCGCCCACTGATGACGTCCGTTCCCTTCCCTACATCACCGTAGCAATGCTCTAAACAAAAACAATCCCAATAAAAACAATGTGGTACACTGGAAACAGCGCTCCAAACACATGATAACCTCCACTGTACTAATATTTGAACAATATGCAGTAGTTACACAATACATAAATGCACATTATGCAAATATTTGTTGAAAAAGAATTGGTATATATATATCTATATATCTAGTATGTGCTCGGATCGGCACTCTCCATGTAAGATCAATGGTGCTCCGGTGCCATCTGGAACATGCATGCAGAAGTTTTCAATGAAACAATCAGCGGCACTCAGAGACTGCAATAGCCAAGAGTAAAGTGCAAGTGCTTTTAATCCATATAAGCAAAAATGGGTGGTCCACTTAGGTGGTCCATATAGACAAGCAGGTAGTAAACCGCACACACCTTCAGTACAATGTGGTGTGCAAGGTCTGTGTATGTATACTGTAGCAAAAAGTCCATAAGTTCCCAGGGGTTCTCATGGTGGAAAGACCAGCACAACCAGCAATAGATTCATGAAAGATTTATCTTCAATTAGCATATCAACACCATCTCATAAAGTAGTAGTAGAGGTATACTTAGCATATGATGACAGGCATAAGCAGCTGGGGCATAACAACCCCCACCCTGACAGCAGCCGTTTCGGTTGGACAAGTGGTGTGGGTGCAGGGAGTGGGCGCTGGAAAGGGGGTGGGGAGTGAAGCTGATGATTCAGCTGGGAAATTATGTTTTTTTAGTGATGAGGAAAGATACTTATCTTGGGTGTTTTCAATGGATTTATGATTTCTGAGAGAAGGATGATTTTTCTCTCCAGGAATAATGCAGTCATACGGCGTGGTATTATGAAAAACACAAAAAGGCAAATTTTGGGTTTTGGGGAGCCTCAATAGGGATAATGAACACTTTTATGAGCAAGTGGGGAGGGATCTCGAGTAAGGTAATCAATCGTACCTCACTTACAAAAGTGAGTGAGGTTGAAAACGTGTAAAGGTTTCTTTAGAAAATAATACTGGAATTTTCAGCGTACCTAACTTACAATAAAAAGTATAGGTATAAACACATCAGGTTATCTTTGTAAGCTGTGCTGCGTACCGGTACTCACTAGAAGGGGCGTATTCAGTCTGCACATCAAGGTATCTTTTATCCAATCAGAATACTTATTCAGCCACCCATTTTGAAGGAAGGGTTTATTGGATAAAAACAAGTGAATAAAAACAAATGAAACACAGAGGCAGAGCCGGCCCTAGGCATAGGCAAACTAGGCAAATGCCTAGGGCATTTGGTATGCCTAGGGGCATCAGCAGCTTCTGCTGATTAAAATGATATGCAGCATGCCTATATTCTGTGTGTAACATTTCATATGCAGATACAGCCACAGTCACACACAGTATATAGGCTTGCTGCGTATCATTTTAATCAGCAGAAGCTGCTTGTGCATCCTAGCCACATAGCGATGCAAATAAGATGCATTATCATCAAGAAAAGTAACCCAACATTAGCACCGAGGCAAGATTTATGAGGACACATCTGTATCCAAGCAGAGGCAGAGGTCACAGTGTTAGCGGTTGTGTGAGTGCTGTGTTTGAATGGGTTGGTTGTGCAGTAGTGATTGGCATGTGTGAAAGGGGCATTATTTGTGTCATGTGTAAAAATGCATTAATAATGTGCAGCAAATGTGTAAGGGGCACTATGTGTGTCATTATGTGTATAAGGGCATTCATAATGTGCAGCATATGTGTAAGGGGCACTATGTGTGTTATTATGTGTATAAGGACATTAATAATATGTGACGTGTAAGGGGCATTGTGTGTCATTATGTGTATAAGAGCATTAATAAAGGTTGTCATAATGTGTAAGGTGCATTATGTTTATAAGCACATTAATAATGTGTATCATATGTGTAAGGGGCATAACTGTGTGGTATTATGTGTATAAATGCATTACTAATGTGTGGCATTATGTGTATAAGGTGCTCTACTGTGTGGCGCAATATATATAAAGGGCTCTACTGGTGGCCTAATGTGAATAAAGAGCAATATGGTGTAGTATAATGTGAATAAGGAGCAATTCAGTGTGGTGTAATGTGAATAAGGGGCACTACTATGAGGAGTAATGTATATAAGGTATAGTGGTACTACTGTGTGATGTAACGTGAATTAGGGACACTATCGCATGATAAAATGTGAATAGATTTGTAGTATTGTGTGGCGTAATTTGAATTGGGGATACTATTGTGTGGCCATGCCCCTTGCCAGCAAAAACATACCCCTTTTTGGTCTGTGCGCTGAATGTGCACACTGTTCCTATTTAAAATATAGGGAGTATGAAACTCAAAATAAGGACTGCTATGGGTGAGGGGTGATGGTGCTGGGAAAGGGATGCAGGGTCAGAGGCGGAACTAGCGGTGGTGCTAGGGGGCACCAGTCAAAATCTTGCCTAGGGCATCATATTGGTTAGGGCCGGCTCTGCACAGAGGGAATATTGGCCACGAGGAAGGAACTGTCAGACAGGGGAACCTGTAGGACCATCCACAAATCAGCTCACATGGCCCGGTACCAAAAGAACTTGAAAAAATTTGAGAAGGTCGTACCTTTCCCCAGCCGTGCAGGTTTCCAGTCCAAGTGGGCCAAGATCCTCCTCCCAGCCGAGAGGCCGGGGGCGGCGGGAGGCCGGGGCCGACCCGCCGGGAACCCCCGGATTGAGCTTGGACTGATAAATGCACGCATCCCTGGGGGTCAGCGCTCGTCGGCATGTATTAGCCCTAGAATTACCACAGTTATCCAAGTAACAGGGTCGAGCGATCAAAGGAACCATAACTGATTTAATGAGCCATTCGCAGTTTCACTGTACCGGCCGTGTGTACTTACACGTGCATGGCTTAATCTTTGAGACAAGCATATGCTACTGGCAGCACCTTTCTCAAAGGGTCATCATAACAAAAAGCAACAGACAAGAGGTATATATAGCAAATCTTTAAAACATAAATCAAATCACCTGTGATATGAAGCCCGTCCCTCCTCTCAATCTGAAGACATGCTGGGAAACGTCAGTCCAGAGACACTGATAGGAACCAATTTGCCGCAGTTGCAGTGTACAGGGGACATCAAGCAAGTTCCGCTGTACCAGAAGTGACGTACCATGGTAACCAAAAAGCATTACGGATATGCAGATACAGGAACATGTAGATAATGCTGTGACAAATAGTGCAGAAACATGAAGCTACATATAGTCATGTTGTGGACCATGAGTGTAAACACTTACTACTTAGTGTTGTGCAAAAGAAGATTGTAGTTATTGTACCTGTACTGTACCTTTAAGAGTTTTATTTGTATGCTAATTAATGCCACTATTCTAAATAACTCCAATCTGCTTTTGCACAACACTAAGTAGTAAGTGTTTACACTCATGGGGGGTCATTCCGAGTTGTTCGCTCGTTATTTTTTTTCCGCAACGGAGCGATTAGTCGCTAATGCGCATGCGCAATGTCCGCAGTGCGTCTGCGCCAAGTAAATTTGCTATGCAGTTAGGTATTTTACTCACGGCATTACGAGGTTTTTTCTTCGTTCTGGTGATCGTAATGTGATTGACAGGAAGTGGGTGTTTCTGGGCGGAAACTGCCCGTTTTATGGGTGTGTGTGAAAAAACGCTACCGTTTCTGGGAAAAACGCGGGAGTGGCTGGAGAAACGGAGGAGTGTCTGGGTGAACGCTGGGTGTGTTTGTGACGTCAAACCAGGAACTAAACTGACTGAACTGATCGCAGATGCCGAGTAAGTCTGGAGCTACTCAAAAACTGCTAAGAAGTGTCTATTCGCAATTCTGCTAATCTTTCGTTCGCAATTTTGATAAGCTAAGATTCACTCCCAGTAGGCGGCGGCTTAGCGTGTGCAAAGCTGCTAAAAGCAGCTTGCGAGCGAACAACTCGGAATTACCCCCATGGTCCACAACATGACTATATGTAACTTCATGTTTCTGCACTATTTGTTACAGCATTATCTACATGTTCCTGTATCTGCATATCCGTAATGCTTTTTGGTTACCATGGTAACCGCTACAGCCCGATACGTCACTTCCGGTACAGCGGAACTTCCTCTTGGCCAGTGACTCAAATAATGACAAACATAGCAATGGCATATAACAAGATTACTATATCTGCTGTTACATCATGCTGTTCAAGGGACAGAGCAGAGCTGCTGCACATGCCCAGTGGTAGCAGTATCTTCTACCAAGTTTGCTGTGTGTATGGCTCTGAGTCCTCAATCAGTGCACTAGACCAGTGAGTAGCTACCAGGAAGAAGAGACAGCAGCCATACCATGATGTGGGAGAATTTGTTCTTAGAAAGTGCAGTACTGGTTCTATTATGTATGTGTATTTAATTATTATTTAAATATGTTTGATACAGCCTATACTATAGAACATCTATATAGTGTTAAATATTAATACTGTATTCCATACAGTATCCACTGTATAAAAAGACCAATGTTTAAATTAATATCCATGGTCGTTATTAGGTTCTCAACCGCACTCCAAGTTTCCCGCACTTGCTCCAATGTTCTGCAGAGTGTGAGATTGTGGATTGCATTTGGAAACCCCCTTCTACAAATCCTGCATTTGCCACTGCCTAATGGCACACAACATTGTGAGATCTATACATTGGGTCCTTCTTGGTCAGGATGTGTAAAGCTAAATGCATAAACAGCAACATAATCATAAATTGGTGACAAATCTAGGTCAAATAACATCCATGCTCTACTCAGTGGTACTTAATGAAAAGTAACTAGTGGAAACCCATCAAAATAGACGTTAAGTTTTTTTTTTCAAGCAACAAATGTAAACTTTATTTGATTGACAATTTAAAAAAAAAAATTCATCCAATCGGATCCCTCACACCAACGCAGCAGAGAGAAGCCCATAGGCTTCTATGGGGTTTCACTAGCAAAAGCTGGCAATCCCTTCCGCTGCGCTGTCCTGGTGTTCGGGGCTTAGTACATTAGGAAAATGTGGTAAACGGGGGTTTACCGCATTTTCTGTTTAGTACATCACACCCTTGGAGCTTTAAGTAGGATTACTCGGTTTCTCTGCTCTGGTTATGCAGAGCAGCTGTGTGTGTATTTTTATTTCTCCAATCACCACTAAAAATATATTTGGGGTATCCAATTAGCTGAACTATTTTTTTTGGCTGAAAATGGACTGTTATCACGATCTTAGACCAATGGTCATTTTTGGGCTATCCAATTATAGTCCGTTTTTATTTGCTGAAAAATGTCCTGTTTTCATGTGATAACACATGGGATCCAGGAAAAGTTTCCGGACTCATGTGTTATCGTGGCTCTGACGGCTGGTCATTGGGGATTATGCTTTGCATGGCTGAGGCACGCAAATTTAGAATACAGGATAATGTAAATGAAAAAGAGCTAACATAGTAACATAGTATCTAAGGTTGAAAAAAGACAATTTGTCCATTGAGTTCAACCTCTTTGTGGTCTCCTATGCAGGATTATTTTGGTCTAAATTTTGTCTGATGCTGATGTCAGCCGTTGTGTTTCATTCCTCTTTTAATAGTAACTATATTGCGTGACTAATCACCATAACCCTGGATATTCTTATCCATTAGGAATTTATCTAACCCATTCTTAAAGGTGTTGACTGAGTCTGCCATTAAAGCTCCCTCAGGCAGGGAATTCCAAACTCGTATTGTCCTTACTGTAAAAAAAACCTTTACACCGCATTGTGCAGAATCTCCTTTCCTCTAACCTAAGCGAGTGTCCACGTGTCCTCTGTGCTGATCATACCAAAAACAGGTCCTGCGCAAGCTCTGTGTATTGTCCCCTTATATATTTGTAGATGTTGATCATGTCCCCTCTTAGTCTCCTCATTTCCAGTGTAAACATGCCTAGCCTTGCAAGCCTTTCCTCGTATTTCAGCCTCTCCATGCCCTTACTTAGTTTGGTCGCCCACCTCTGAACCTTTTCTAGCTCCAGGATATCCCTTTTGTAGTATGGTGCCCATAATTGTACACAGTATTTACGATGTGGTCTCACTAGTGATTTATATAATGGGAGTATAACACTCTCGTCCCTTGTATTAAATTTCCCATTTGTGCATGCTAATATCTTATTAGCCTTCTTTACTGCAATCCTACTTTGTGTACTGCTGCTTAGTTTGCTATCTATGTGAACACCTACGTCCTTTCCAGTACAGAATCCCCTAGTATTACCCTATTTAGTATGTAGGTATTATATTTGTTCTTGCTACCACAGTGCATTACCTTACACTTGTCTGTATTGAAGCACATTCTCCATTTGGCTGCCCATGCTTCTAGTTTAACTAAGTCGTTCTGAAGAGACTCAGCATCCCCCTCCGTATTTATAACCTTACACAATTTGGTATCGTCTGCAAAAATTGACACCATGCTCTCTAGACCTGCTGTTAGTTCTGTAATGAAAATGTTGAACAATAGTGGTCCTAGTACAAACCCTTGTGGCACACCACTTAGCACTTCAGTCCAATTTGAAACTGATCCATTAACCACAACGCGCTGCTCCCTATTATCTAACTAATTTCTGACCCAAGTGCATATTGTGCTCCTTAGCCCTATTTCTTGTAGCTTATAGGTAAGTCGCATGTGTGGTACAGTGTCAAAAGCTTTGGAAAAGGCTAAAAAGATTACATCCACCTCCTTACCCTGATCAAGTTTCGCACTTACTGGTTCATAAAAGCCAAGTAAGTTGGTTTGACATGACCTGTCCTTCTCAAATCCATGTTGATTCCTTTTAATTACCTTATTGGCTTCAAGGAACTTCTGAATACTATCCCTTAGAATACCTTCCAATGATTTTCCCACTACAGATGTAAGACTAACTGGTCTGTAATTACCCTGTTCAGCTTTACTTCCCTTTTTGAATATTGGCACTACTTTCCGCTATACGCCAGTCTTTGGGAACTATACCTGATATAACTGAATCTTTAAAGATGAAAAATAGCGGTCTTGCAAGTTCAGAGTGAAGCTCCATTAGAACCCTTGGGTGAATTCCATCAGGACCTGGTGACTTATTAATCTTTACATTTTTTAATCGGTCACAGACTAGCTCCTCACTTAAATAAGCACTTATCAGTGGGACATTATCATTATTGAGAATATTGTAATATTGTAAATACCGTTGAGAAAAACTCATTTAGTTTGTCCGCTATGTCATTATCATTTTTGATTAGGACTCCCAACTTGTCTTTTAAAGGGCCTATACTCTCCTTCTTTAAGCTCTTGCTGTTGATGTATTTAAAAAAAGATTTGGGATTCGCTTTGCTTTTGTTTGCTACTATTTTTTATGTTTCTACTTTAGCCGCTCTTATTTCTTTTTTGCATATTTTGTTACAATTCTTATAGTGCTGAAATGACTCCGCATTCCTGTCAGATTTGTATTTTTTTAATGCTCGCCTTTTCTTGCCAATAAATTCCTTTATCTTTTTGTTAAACCACATTGGTTTGGGATTTTTATTCCTTTTTTTGCTGCTCGTGGGAATAAATTTGTGAGTATTTTTAACTAGCATAAATCCCATTTCTCTGTAGTATTTTTTCCTTGAAACAAAATTTCCCATTCAATATCCCTTAAAGCTTCCCTCATTATGTCAAAGTTGGCATTGCTAAAGTTTAGAGTCCCAATTGAGCCAGTATCGGACTGCTTATGAAAACTGATATTGAATGTGACCATATTGTGGTCGCTGTTTCCTATGGGCTCCCCTACTATAATATTTGATACCAATTCCCCATTGTTTGTTAGTACCAGGTCTAAAATTGCATTGTACCTAGTAGGTTCCTCGATTAGTTGAACTAAGTAGTTATCATTTAGTGTGTTTAAAAACATATTACTCGTAGCAGTATCATATGAATTGTTTTTCCAATTTATCTCTGGATAGTTAAAATCTCCCATCACTACTATGTCTCCTACTCCTGCTGCTCTTTCAATTTGCTTCAGTAACAGTTCCTCATCAGACACATTAATACCAGGCGACCAGGTAGCATAAACCCAATACTAACTTTTTTATTCCTTTACCCCCGCATGCAATTTCTAACCATAATGTCTCAACAGTGTCTACAGTCTCCCCCGAATATCTTCCCATATATCAGGTTTTAAAAACTGCTTTACGTAAAGACATACCCCTCCACCCCGTTTATTTAATCTGTCTCTCCTAAACAGCCTAAAACCCTCTAGATTGACTGTCTAATCATTAGATTCGTCCAACCAAGTTTCAGTAATGCCTATAATAACATACTGTTTGCTTGCTGCAAGTATTTCTAGTTCGCCCTATTTATCTGTAAGGCTCCTAGCGTTTACATACATACAATTCAGATAAGTAATTCCCCTTGTGCTAGGGACATCATTCTCTTTATGCAGCAACGATGACCCGTAATCGTTATTAGATAGTGTTTTGATAAAAACATTTTTTAGTACATGTTTATACCCCTACCGGCTGCACTTTCCCTCCCCCCTACTCCTCCCCCATTTCGTTTACTACCGCCATCCCCTCACTGCATGACCGTAGTTTCTAGCTAAACCCTTCCCCCAGGCTTCTAGTTTAAAATCTCAACTAACCTTCTAACCATTCTTCCCCCCAGCACCGCTGCCCCCTCCTCATTCAAGTGCAATCCATCACGACAAAAAAGATGGCGCCTGACTGAGAAGTCTGCCCAGTGTTCCAGTAACACAAATCCCTCTTTCCTGCACCAAACCCTAAGCCACACATTTACCTCCTTAATCTCCCTCTGCATCCCTGGGCTAGCGCGTGGCACGGGTAATATTTCAGAGAATATTACCTTAGATGTCCTTACCTTAAGTTTCTTGCCTAAGTCCCTACAGTCTTTCTTAAGAACATCCGACCTTCCACTAACTTTGTCATTGGTGTCAACATGCACCAAGACCGCCGGGTCATTCGCAGCCCCGAGCACCTGGGAGACAACAGACTGTACGGCGATCACGGTCCCGGTAGCAGATTGCCCTATCTGTCTTCCTGATAATGGAATCCCCTACCACCACAATCTGACTAGGTACCTCACTATCTTTTATCCCAACTGCGCCAGAGGAACAGCTCCTCTGGTTGCTAGAGGGAACAGTCTCCTCCGGCACCATCATTTCCTCACTATCATCCACCGAATCCTCATCTAATCGAGTGAATTTGTTGGGGTTTGATAGTTCAGAGATGTCGAGCCTCTCCCTCTATTTCTTCCTTCTAACTGTGACCCAGCTAGCTGCCTGGACATCCTCATCTACCGGTGTGCCCTCCTGCAACGCCTTTACCGTTCTGTCTAAGCCTTGCTCTAGATTGTGACTCTCCCTCAGCCGCGTAATGGTTTGCTCTAGATCAGTTACCTGGGCTTCCAGGGCAACTGTTCACACACACCTCGTGCAGATGTAATCACACTGGGACGGTTGCTCCAGGTGCGCGTACATCTTTCACGACATGCACTGAGTGAGATCCCCAATCACAGTCCCACCCATCTTGTTTGTTAGGTCTAACTCCCTGTTATCTTCAAAAAAAAGAAAAACAATCTATGTAATGCAATACAGTACTATAGTCTAGCTGTGACGAGAAACAATATACAACTATAGGACAGTAATTGATAATACAAAATAAACAGGGACAAGGGGAGAAAACGATTTTTATGGTAAGTACTTACCCTTGTTAAAACTCTTTCTGCGAGGTACACTGGGCTCCACAAGTATGGACAATGGGGTGTAGAGTAGGATCTTGATCCGAGGCACCAACAGGCTCAAAGCTTTGACTGTTCCCAGAATGCACAGCGCCGCCTTCTCTATAACCCCGCCTCCCAGCACAGGAGCTCAGTTTAGTTAACCAGCCCAATGCAGTAGCAGGTAAAAGAGACGACAACGGTTAGTAGCCACATACACCACACTCTCACGACAAGAGAAGTGTCAGCGGCTAATGCCATATCAACCCAAAGAAGCTAAGTGCGTCAGGGTGGGCGCCTTGTGGAGCCCAGTGTACCTCGCAGAAAGAGTTTTAACAAGGGTAAGTTCTTACCATAAAACTCGTTTTCTGCTGCGGGGTACACTGGGCTCCACAAGTCTGGACAATGGGGATGTCCTAAAGCAGTTCCTTATGGGAGGGGACGCACTGTAGCGGGCACAAGAACCCGGCGTCCAAAGGAAGCATCCTGGGAAGCGGCAGTATCGAAGGCATAGAACCTTATGAACGTGTTCCCGGAGGACCACGTAGCCACCTTGCACAATTTGTCAAGGGTCGCACCACGTTGGGCCGCCCAAGAAGGTCCAACAGACCGAGTAGAATGGGCCGTAATGTGAACAGGAGCTGACAGACCAGCCTTCACATAAGCATGCGCAATCACCATTCTAATCCACCAAGCTTGTGAGCAGGCCAGCCCCGTTTGTGAAATCCAAACAAAACAAAGAGAGAATCAGACTTTCGAATAGAAGCAGTTCTCTTCACATAGATACGGAGAGCCCGTACCACATCCAAAGACCGCTCTTTGGGAGACAAATCAGGAGAAACAAAAGCTGGAACCACCATCTCCTGATTAAGGTGGAACGAAGAAACCACCTTAGGTAAATATCCGGGACGAGTCCTAAGAACCGCCCTGTCACGGTGAAAAATCAGATACGGGGAACTACAAGACAAGGCACCCAAATCCAACACTCTTCTAGCAGAGGCAATAGCCAGCAAGAACACCACCTTAAGGGAAAGCCATTTAAGGTCAGCTTGAACCAAGAGGTTCAGATGGAGGCTCCTGCAACGCCTCCAAAACCACCGACAAGTCCCAAGGAGCCACAGGTGGGACATAGGGAGGTTGGATACGCAACACACCCTGAGTGAAAGTATGAACATCAGATAAAGTCGCAATTTTTCTCTGAAACCACACCGACAAGGCAGAAATATGAACCTTTAGGGAGGCCAGATGCAGGCCTAAATCTAGGCCCTGCTGTAGAAAAGCCAAAAGTTTGGCTGTACTAAACTTGGAAGCGTCATAATGGTTAGATGCGCACCAAACAAAGTAGGAATGCCAGACCCGATGGTAAATCTGAGCAGAGGCCGGTTTCCGGGCCCGCAACATAGTTTTAAAGACCTCTTCAGAAAAACCCTTAGCTCTTAAGACGGAAGCTTCAAGAGCCACGCCGTCAAAGACAGCCGGGCTAGGTCCTGGTAGACACAGGGGCCCTGAACGAGGTAGTCTGGGCGTTGTGGAAGTAGAAGTGGACGCTCTGACGATAGGCCTTGCAGGTCTGATAACCAGTGCCGTCTGGGCCACGCCGGAGCTATGAGAAGCAGATTTCCTTTTTCTTGCTTGAACTTCCGAATTACCCTGGGCAGGAGTGACACCAGAGGGAACAAGTACGGCAGCCGAAACCTCCACGGCACTGCCAGTGCATCCACGAATGCTGCTTAAGGATCCCTTGTCCTTGCTTCGAAGACCGGAACCTTGTGATTGTGTCGAGACGCCATCAGATCCACATCTGGAAGACCCCACCTTTCCACGAGGAGTTGAAACACTTCTGGATGGAGGCCCCACTCACCGGCATGCACGTCCTGACGACTGAGAAAGTCCGGTTCCCAATTCAGGACTCCCGGAATGAATATTGCCGATATTGCCAGTAGATGGCGTTCTGCCCAACGTAGAATCCGTGAGGCTTCCTTCATTGCCAAACAGCTTCGAGTGCCGCCTTGATGATTTATGTAAGCCACTGTGGTGGCGTTGTCCGACTGTACTTGAACAGGACGGTTCTGAATCAAATGCTGGGCTAGGTTCAACGCATTGAAGACCGCCCGCAATTCCAGAATGTTGATCGAGAGGAGAGATTCCTCCTTGGTCCACCGACCCTGCAAGGAGTGCTGCTCCAGCACCGTGCCCCAACCTCTTAGACTGGCATCTGTCGTCAACAGGACCCAGTTGGATATCCAGAAGGGACGGCCTCTGCACAATTGTCAGTCCAGGAGCCACCAAAGCAGCGACAGACGGACCTCCGGAGTCAAAGAGATCATGTGAGACCTGATCCGGTGAGGCAGGCCGTCCCACTTGGCAAGAATCAGCTTCTGGAGGGGGCGAGAGAATGGAATTGAGCATACTCCACCATGTCGAATGCTGACATCATTAGGCCCAGCACCTGCATTGCCGAATGTATCAACACTTGCGGACGAGAAAGGAAGCAACGAATCCTGTCCTGAAGTTTCAGGACTTTCTCCTGAGACAAGAACAACCTCTGGTTGTGAGTGTCCAACAGCGCTCCCAGATGCACCATGCTCTGAGCAGGGACCAGGGAGGATTTCTTCCAGTTGATGAGCCACCCGTGGGCTTGTAGAAACCGGACCGTCATATCCAGATGACGCAGGAGAAGATCTGGGGAATTTGCCAGGATTAACAAGTCGTCCAGATACGGCAGTATCCTGACCCCTTGACGGCGGAGTACCACCGTCATCACCGCCATAACTTTGGTGAAGACTCGCAGAGCTGTTGTTAAACCAAAAGGTAACGCCCGAAACTGGCAATGGAGGTTGCCAATAGCTAACCTCAGGTATTGTTGATGTGTCACTGCTATAGGAATATGCAGGTAAGCATCCTGTATGTCCAGGGAGACCATGTAGTCCCCAGGTTCCAAGGCCAAAACTATAGAGTGAAGGGTTTCCATACGGAACTTGGAAACCTTCACAAATTTGCCTTGAGGTTGAGAATGGGCCGGGAGTACCCATTCGGTTTCGGGACTAGAAACAGCGGAGAATAATACCCCCGGCCCCTCTGAGCAAGAGGCACCTGTACTACGACTCCTGTATCCAGGAGGGTCTGCACCACCGAATGCAGAGTGTTTGCCTTTGTCTGGTCCGACGGGACGTCTGTCTGGCAAAATCGATGAGGGGGGCGGTTTTTGAAGGCTATGGCGTAACCTCGAGTGACGACTTCCCGTACCCAGGCATCTAAACTGGTCTTCAACCATTCCTGGGTATACCCTAGAAGCCGGCCCCCCACCCTGGGATCCCCCAGGGGGAGGCCCGCCCCGTCATGCGGCAGGCTTATCGGTCCTAGCTGCTGGCTGACGGGCAGCCCAGGCTCTTTTGGGCTTCAGCTTACCAGGTTTGGAAGTGCGGGCCTGCTTATGGTACGCCTGACCTTTTGCTTTACCTGAAGGACGAAAGGGGCGAAAGGACGTGCCTTTGGCCTTCGACACAGAAGGAGCTGTATTAGACAGACAGGCAGTTTTGGCAGTAGTCAAGTCAGCCACTATCTTGTTTAAGTCCTCCCCAAACAGAATATCCCCCTTTAAAGGGAGTACCTCCAGGGTTTTTCTAGAGTCCAGATCCACAGACCAGGATCTCAGCCACAATATCCTGCGAGCCAGGACTGACGTAGTAGAGGCCTTGGCTGCTAGGATACCGGCATCAGAAGCCGCCTCTTTAGTATAGCGAGAAGCTGTGACAATATATGACAAGCATTGTCTAGCATGGTCAGAGGAGATTTCAGCCTCTAACTCCAAGGCCCATGCTTCAATAGCCTCTGCTTCGCCCATATAGCTGCAATAGTGGGCCTTTGTGCAGCACCCGTGAGGGTGTTAATCGCTTTTAGACAACCCTCGACACGTTTATCCGTCGGCTCTTTTAGAGACATGACAGTAGTGACAGGTAGAGCTGAGGAAACCACCGTATCCCAATTCTTAGACAGCTCTGGCGCGAGGGGATAGCGAGACAGCATCTTCTTTTGAGGTACAAACTTCGTACCCGGGCTTTGCCAGGGTTCCTGACATATATCCACTAGGTGGTCTGAGTGAGGTAAAACTTATTTAATCACCTTCTGACGCTTGAACCTATCTGGTTTCTTAGGAGGAACGGATGGCTCGGGATCATCCGTAATCTGCAGAATTAACTAAATAGCCTCCAAAAGATCAAGAACATCCACATGTGAACTACCCTCCCCATCAGCCGTATCTGAGTCAGAACCTGTGGGGTCAGTGTATGTGCTGTCTTCATCAGACGAGGTGTCAGTGACAGCAGTGGATTGTGAGGAGACGAGCGCTCGCTTAGAGGACCTCTTGGACTTAGGCGAGCGTTGGTCAGACTTTTTAGTAGTCAGGGACTGGTTCAACTTCTTTAATTGAGCAGATAAATCGTCCGCCCACGGCGGGTTAGCTGCAGGGACCACATACGGTTGTACCGGCATTGGGGGTCCCATAGGGGGTGTTAGTTTATGAACTAGCATATGCAGAAGCGTGGAAAAAACGGCCCACGGAGGGTCAGTATGTGCCTCCATTGCCACAGTCCCACTGGGGGGCAAGGAGCCCCCAGAACCAGAGCCCACAGCTGCTATATTCTCCCCATATGTGCCTGTGGCTTCAGCAACACCAGCAGTGTGTTCCGCCCCAGGACCGTTACCCTCAGAAGCAGACATGATATAACTTGCAGTATGAGGTAACACAGTACAATTATTAGCAGCACTATATCTATAAACCCAAACCCCTGCACAGTGTAGTCAGCACCAGCAGAGATAAAGGAGAGATATGGTGACTAAATCACAGAGAAAAATACGTAATACAGTATATCTTTGTGAAAATCCTATATTAGATAACACCTGACGCACCAAGCCCCCTCAGGTTATAGAATATAGGGATAGCAAGTTGAGTGAAAGACACGAGATGGACACCACTCAGCTATCAATGTACACACAAATAGTCACAGTTTGTACAATGCAGGGGTTATTACAGACAATAATATTGCACTGGACTAGCTTACACAGCTATATAGACAATATATATAACAGTACACAGTAAGAACTGGATGTATATCACAGGGTAATTGTACAAACCCCTGACTAAGTGCACTCTTTCTTACTAACACTGACTAAAAAGGCAGGTAGAATACTGAAGTGTCATGTAAAGTCACAGCACTGACAACCAGACGGCTTTACATAGGAGGATTTGCCCAAGCAGTCCCAGTAACAGTGAGCTGAGGGATAATGGCGCAGCAGACACTGACAGGGAGTGAGGAAAAGACAGAGATGCAGCTCCAGGGCGGGAACACTTGCTGGAAATGGCGCCCTGGGGCTGGGGGAGGGGCTTCAGGTCTAAGCCTTATCCCCCTTACTGGCAAAACCACTGGGTACTGTGGGCGATATTAAAATCGGTTTTAAGAGAAAACCTGACCTGCGCCCATGCCCTGGTGATCTAGTGGGATCGCCTGTATCCACAGTGTCCACCGCCAGCGCGCGCGGCCCGCCTCCCACTGACCGCGCCGGATCGCAATAAAGACCGGGTCCCGCAAGCGGGACCCACTTACTGTGATACCCTGAAACTGCAGCCCAAATCAACTGTGGCACTACAGGTGCCAGCATGACTTTAATAAAAGTAAAATGTTTGCTGGAGTTGCATAGCACTGTGCCAGCAGCCTACGGCTTGCAGCACAGAAGGAGTTAACAGCACAGCTCATAGCTATACAGATTAGTCTGCAAAATGCAAAGGGCATGACTCACTCATGTGCAGACTCAGAGCGGGAAACTGAGAGCGGGAAACACAGAGCGGGAAATCCCAGATAGAATGTGTACCTGGGAATGCAGGGTTATAAAAAGGTTGTCCTGCAGCAGCCTAGAGAGAGGACAGTCAGTGAGGAGAGTGAGCAGACAGTGAGGTGGATTTAGCCAGAAAGATGTAGCCCCAGTGAGGGCTCCCCACATGTTTAGGTGGGGATTGATGCCAGTCACAGCAAAGCACTTGATGACAGAGGGAGACATCGCAGTGTAAGAGCAACAGTATGCAGAATCCAGTGAAAGGGTGATGCCAGGAGAAAAGTGTGCTAATGGTGTGAGTCTCAAGAGGTATCTGGGTGAAGTGGTCGGAAGCCACGCGGCGTGAGTAAGCGCCCCCATGGAAAAGTATCTCGAGAGGTATCTGGGTGAAGTGGTCGGAAAGCCACGCGGCGTGAGTAAGCGCCCCCAAGGAAAAGAATCCTCGCTAAGTAAGAGAGAGAGAGACGGTCACCTGATGTGTAGCACTACTGGTCACAGAACGCCCTGGTACGTAATGCTGTTTGCCATGTATATGCCGCTGCGACTAAGCGATGCGCTGGAGGAGGTGCCCTGATGTGTGATCCACTGTAACTTATGCTTTGTGCTGGAGGAGTGTTCACAAGTTATCCCTGCAATCTCCCTGTTTGATGTTTAAATAAACTTTATGCTGTTTATCTGAGATGGCCTGGCGCCCAATTCTTTATGCGCTGCACCGACACCTGTAGTCCACACCCACAATGTACTTGTAGTTAAAGACCTGATTCTTCAGGGGACCCTCTGGTAACTGTGCCTGAACCCATGACCAGCCGGGGCAAGGTAAGGGTGATGTACTATACACAGTGACTGCAGATCTTGCATACCTAATACTAGTGGGCTACCACATTTGGCGTCCGCGAACAGGATACGAGCAACCATGGTTACCAACGTGGGGCTCTAAGGGCAATATTTGTGGAGGTGGAACTCATGTAACAGGACATCGGGACTATGCAGTGCACCCGGTCGGAGCAACACCCTTGGGGGCACTGTTTGGCCATTTCTGAGTGTCCGAAAGAGCCAAGGATCGCAAGGGGAATGTAGTCCCCTATATCTATTTTCCTAAAGTTGGAGAAACTTGTTTAATGGGAGGGGCCCACGAGAGCCACCTGTCTCTTTTGACCCAGACGTGGGGGGAGACAAGGGCAGGCGAGGGCAGGTTCTCTGTGTTTGGCGCAATTGCCACAAGATGTCTGGAACATTTTACTATCACATGTGACTCTGGACTGTAACTCATTTGAAAACCGCAACAGAATATGTGATTTGGATGTAATGTGATGTTTGACATGCCATGTTTTCCTGAATATGTGATTGTTGTTTTTTTTGTCACATGTACTGTCATTATATGTTATGTTGAAAACTGCTGTTGCGTGAGGACACGCAAGATTTCAGCAGGGGTGCATGTGATACCCTGAAACTGCAGCCCAAATCAACTGTGGCACTACAGGTGCCAGCATGACTTTAATAAAAGTAAAATGTTTGCTGGAGTTGCATAGCACTGTGCCAGCAGCCTACGGCTTGCAGCACAGAAGGAGTTAACAGCACAGCTCATAGCTATACAGATTAGTCTGCAAAATGCAAAGGGCATGACTCACTCATTTGCAGACTGAGAGCGGGAAACACAGAGCGGGAAATCCCAGATAGAATGTGTACCTGGGAATGCAGGGTTATAAAAAGGTTGTCCTGCAGCAGCCTAGAGAGAGGACAGTCAGTGAGGAGAGTGAGCAGACAGTGAGGTGGATTTAGCCAGAAAGATGTAGCCCCAGTGAGGGCTCCCCACATGTTTAGGTGGGGAGTGATGCCAGCCACAGCAAAGCACTTGATGACAGAGGGAGACATCGCAGTGTAAGAGCAGCAGTATGCAGAATCCAGTGAAAGGGCGATGCCAGGAGAAAAGTGTGCTAATGGTGTGAGTCTCAAGAGGTATCTGGGTGAAGAGGTCGGAAGCCACGCGGCGTGAGTAAGCGCCCCCATGGAAAAGTATCTCGAGAGGTATCTGGGTGAAGTGGTCGGAAAGCCACGTGGCGTGAGTAAGCGCCCCCAAGGTAAAGAATCCTCGCTAAGTAAGAGAGAGAGAGACGGTCACCTGATGTGTAGCACTACTGGTCACAGAACGCCCTGGTACGTAATGCTGTTTGCCATGTATATGCCGCTGCGACTAAGCGATGCGCTGGAGGAGGTGCCCTGATGTGTGATCCACTGTAACTTATGCTTTGTGCTGGAGGAGTGTTCACAAGTTATCCCTGCAATCTCCCTGTTTGATGTTTAAATAAACTTTATGCTGTTTATCTGAGATGGCCTGGCGCCCAATTCTTTATGCACTGCACCGACACCTGTAGTCCACACCCACAATGTACTTGTAGTTAAAGACCTGATTCTTCAGGGGACCCTCTGGTAACTGTGCCTGAACCCATGACCAGCCGGGGCAAGGTAAGGGTGATGTACTATACACAGTGACTGCAGATCTTGCATACCTAATACTAGTGGGCTACCACACTTACCACCTCCCGAAGCGCGAAGTGCCAGATATGCCCCACAGTGCCAGATGTGCCAGATATGCCCCATAGTGCCAGATATGCCCCACGGTGCCAGATATGCCCCACAGTGCCAGATGTGCCAGATATGCCCCACCAGTGCCAGATGTGCCAGATATGCCCCACAGTGCCAGATATGCCCCACAGTGCCAGATGTGCCAGATATGCCCCACAGTGCCAGATATGCCCCACAGTGCCAGATGTGCCAGATATGCCCCACAGTGCCAGATATGCCCCAGAGTGCCAGATGTGCCAGATATGCCCCAGAGTGCCAGATATGCCCCACAGTGCCAGGTGTGCCAGATATGCCCCACAGTGCCATGTGTGCCAGATATGCCCCACAGTGCCAGATATGCCCCACAGTGCTAGATAATTACCCTCCGTCGCTCCCGCGCTGTCGTCTGAAGGAGGGACACGGAGAGCGCAGCGCGCGGCTCTCCTGTGTCCCTCTTGCGTCTCCGGCGGCAGCGGCGTGTGTTAAAGGAAGTGCCGGTTCGTGCACTTCCTTTACCACACAGACGCCGCTGCCACCGGAGATGCAGGAGGGACACAGGAGAGCCGCGCGCTGTGCTCTCCGTGTCCCTCCTTCAGACGACAGCGCGGGAGCGACGGAGGGTAAGTATCTAGCACTATGGGGCATATCTGGCACATCTGGCACTGTGGGGCATATCTGGCACACATGGCACTGTGGGGCATATAACGCTGACTCGAGTATAAGCCGAGGTGGCTTTTTCAGCACAAAAAAAAGTGCTGAAAAAGTCGGCTTATACTCGAGTATATACGGTATATATATATATATATATATGTATACAGTTTATATACACACTTTATTTTAGTCCATAGGAGACCCCTTATCTTCAGTGCCCCGGGCACTGAATATAAGGGGTCTGCTATGGACTAAAATAAAGTGTGTATATTAACTGTATACATATATATATATATATCTATATATATATATATATCTATATATATATATATATATATATATATATATATATATAGTTTGGTAGCTTGGCACTCCAGATATATGTACAATGACTCAGGTGCCCTCCCAGGTGAATTAATAGCTGCTTGGATCTCACCATATGGAAAGAAAGAGGTGGCACTCTGATGTTTCAAAACTCCAACGGTGTTTAGTGAATCATAATTACATGATCGTCAACGTTGAAACTTTCAAGGTCCGCAGACCTTTTCATCAGGACGTTACAACAGTGAAAGTCAAAAGCTTTTGACTTTCACTGTTGTAACGTCCTGACGAAAAGGTCTGCGGACCTTGAAACGTTGACGATCATCTAATTATGATTCACTAAACACCGTTGGAGTTTTGAAACATCAGAGCGATGCCTCTTTCTTTCCGTATGGTGAGATCCAAGCAGCATATATATATATATATATATATATAATATATATATATATCTGAGTGTGTGTATGTATAAGTCAATTTGCAATGACCAGCACCCCATATACAGTATGACGCAGCTGCCAGCACTCCCCAACCCCGCTCACCGGCATAAGGATTCAGCGATGCAGAGGTTTGAAACTTCCTGTCAGGGAGAGTGCCAGCAATCCAACCCTGATCAGAGGTAATTGCAGGATCAAATGGGAGGGGTTTCCATGTATGTATATACAGTATATATATATATACTGTATATATATACTATATATATATATATATATATATATATATATATATATGTATATATAATATGTTTTTTTTATATACATATATATATATATATATATATATATATATACACATATTATGTGTGTGTATAAACAATATATACTGCATCTCTATGTTTCTTGCTCACACACACACTGCACACACATACATTGCACACCACCAGTGGTGCAAGTAGGCGGGTACACACGGGTACGGCGTACCCTTAAGAATTTAGCCATGCCGTTACTCATTGCACTCACCAACTAGACCAGCGGTGGCCAACCCCCAGCTCTCGAGCCGCATGTTGCTCTTTCAACCTCCGAATGTGGCTCGATCGCCTCCCAGGCCACCGCTCCCTACCTCCGCTGCTGCTCACCGCGCTGCTGCTGTGAGGGGAGGAGAGCGCAGTGTGCGCCTCTCCTGCCCCTCAGTGTCTACCTTCAATTTGGCGCCGGCCGTGAGCCAACCATAGCTCGCGGACCGGCAGCCAAGGCTCCTGATAGGCTGCCGGGCCGCGAGATTTGATTGGCTCACGGATCGGCGCCTAATTAAAGGTAGAGACCAGCACCACCGCTGGAGACTGAGGGGCAGGAGAGGCGCACACTGCGCTCTCCTCCCCTCACACAAAGGACAGCAGCAGCGAGGTAAGCAGCAGGGGAAGGGGGGGGGGGGGGCACTGTGAGGACATGTGTACCTGGCACTGGGGCATATCTGGCACTGCGGGGACTTGTGTATCTGGCACTGGGGGCATCTCTGTATCTGGCACTGGGGGCATATCTGGCACTGTGGGGGCATCTCTGTACCTGGGAAACAAAAAACAAAGGCTTGAAACTAGCGCTATTATAGAACTTATTCTATATGTAAAAACTTTTTAAATCTAAAATGGGGAGTGAACCACACTGGGAGGGAGAAGTGTATTCAATCTTCCATTATGGCTGTAACACTTATGTTCTTTTCTAATTGGAATGGAACTTACATTGAGTTCCCTCCACGAATGCATATAAAGGTATCTTTAACACTGTCATCCCTTCCACACTTGAAAAACGTCAGGGGAAATTATAAAAGGATAAAACTTACATAAAGTTTCTGTCACAAATACACGTAGCAGTATCTTTCAATCTTCTGGTCACATAAAAATGGATCACCTTGGAGTTTTCCAAAAGGATCATTTTATGGTTAAAAAGTTCCACATAAAATCACTTCAATAGAACAGGGGATACCAATAAATGCCGGTTACCCTTGGAGCATACTAGATTTTGAAGGACTCAAAACACGTCCCGGCTACAGACTCGGATCCGTGGCATAGATGGTTGAAAAGTCCAAATCCTCCTAGATAATTCTCCAACACGGCAGTTGGTCCCCACACGGATGGCTTCAACGTGTTTCTGGAAATACTTTCCCCTTTGTCAAGAAGTGGCACTGGGGGCATTTCTGTATCTGGCACTGGGGGCATATCTGGCACTGGGAACATACATGTATCTGGCACTGGGGGCATATCTGGCACTGGGAACATATATATATATCTGGCACTGGGGGCATATCTGGCACTGTGTGGGCATTTCTATATCTGGCACTGGGGGGCAATGTATATCTGGCACTGTGAGGCAATGTATATCTGGCACTCTGGAGGCATTTGTGTATCTGGCACTGTGGGGCAATGTGTATCTGGCACTGAGAGACAATGTATATCTGGCACTCTGGAGGCATTTGTGTATCTGGCACTGTGGGGCAATGTGTATCTAGCACTGTGAGGCAATGTATATCTGGCACTCGTGGGGCATTTGTGTATCTGTCACCAGGCATTTTAGCACTGTGTGCAAGAAACGGCATTGGCGCCCCCCCATGAAAGATAGGGGCGTGACTTCATGGGGAAGGGGCGTGGCCACAAAATAATACCAATTCATACTACGGTGCACAGTAGTCTCCATTATTCAAATTACGCTGCACAGTAGCACCACTACACCAGGTAGAGCCCCTTTTACACATTACGGCAGACAGCGTCCCCTTTTTACACATTACGGCAGACAGCACCTCCTTTTTACACATTACGGCAGACAGCGTGCCCTTTTTACACATTACGGCAGACAGCGTCCCCTTTTACACATTACGGCAGACAGCGTCCCTTTTTACACATTACGGCAGACAGAGTCCCTTTTTTACACATTACGGCAGACAGAGTCCCCTTTTACACATTACGGCAGACAGCGTCCCCCTTTTTACACATTACAGCAGACAGCGTCCCCTTTTTACACATTATGGCAGACCACGTCCCCCTTTTTACATATTACGGCAGACAGCATCCCTTTTTACACATTACGGCAGACAGCGTCCCCCTTTTTACACATTATGGCAGACCACGTCCCCCTTTTTACACATTACAGCAGACAGCGTCCCCTTTTTACACATTATGGCAGACCACGTCCCCCTTTTTACATATTACGGCAGACAGCATCCCTTTTTACACATTACGGCAGACAGCGTCCCCCTTTTTACACATTATGGCAGACCACGTCCCCCTTTTTACACATTACGGCAGGCAGCGTCCCCATTTTACACATTACGGCAGACAGCGTCCCCTTTTTAACACATTACAGCAGAGAGCGTCCCCCTTTTTACACATTGTGGCAGACAGAATAGATAGATAGATAGAGAGATAGATAGATAGATACCATCTCTCCCCGCTGGCAGTCAGGCTCCTCGGTGCTGGCAGATCCCGGGCAGGGGGGAAGGAGGAGGAGGGACGGGGACTGGAGCCGCAACAGCGCTATGTAATTGGTAGAGGCGCCGCTGCAGCAGTCCCCTCTCCTTCCATATTGGCTGGCCGACACTGTGAATGCTGGGATGAGGGAAGCACATCCCAGCATTCACAGCAGCGCCGGGCAGCCAATGTGGAAGGAGAGGGGACTGCTGCAGCGGCGCCTCTACCAATTACATAGCGTTGCTGCGGCTCCAGTCCCCCTCCCTCCTCCTCCCCTGCCTCCGGCACTGCTGCTCTCCTCCAGCGCGGCGCACACATCACAGAACAGGCGGCTTGTAAGGAGTCAATTTGACTCATTACAAGCCACTGGCCATTGCGCCCTCAGGGCAACTGCTCTGTGTGCCAGGCACACCTGGCACACACGTAGTTACGGCGCTGTCTGGCACTATTGGGGTCATATGTGTATCTGCCCCCCCCCATATGTGTATCACGCTCCCATTTTCATTGGCCACGCCCCATGTGGCATTTGGCCACACCCATTTTTGGCGCGCGCATACAGTGCCTTTAAGATATTTTTTCTACTTGCACCACTGCACACCACACATACCGTACGTACGTACGTACATGCATGCATGCATATACATACAAACAAACATACACAGACACACACACACACACACACACATACCGGGGGCTGGCTGAAAGGAGGAGGTAGGTTACCAGGTCAACGCAGATTGTATGTGAGGAGTAGTGTGGAGAGACAGCTCTTCCAAATAGAGCTCCCTGCAGCAGCAGTTGTGATCGCGATCGCGGTTTGCATTGAGAGTGAGACAGAGACACAGCTGTCTCCGTCTCTGAGCCCCCTCTGCAAGTGCCGCCCGCCGGAGGAACACTACTGGACCATAGTTGCACGGCGGGTACCAGGTAGTAGCTGCGGTCCTGGATAGGCAACCATTGCATTGGAAAGGACAGCTTCTCCGTGTCTGGCTGTTGTAGATACACCCCTGTATATAACTCATGTAACTGTGACAGGGAAGGTGGCCCCTCTCAGCTCTGGGACCCATAGCAGCTGCACCTATGGTAGCTACACCCCTGTATATAACCATACCTCCAAACTGTCCCGATTTTCGCGGGACAGTCCAGTTTTTTTTAGATTGTCGCGCTGTCTAACCCGAGGGCCGCAGTGTCCCTTGGTGGTGGGGGGAGGGCAGTATAGACGCTGTGCGCGTGCACTCCCTGCACCTATGATATCTATGCCCTTGCATATAACACATGTAACTGTGACGGGGGGGGGGGGGGTGGGCCCTCTCAGCTCTACGCCCCATAGCAGCTGTACTCCCTGCACCTATGGTAGCTACACCCCTGTATATAACACATGTGACTGTGGCAGGGGGGGTGGGCCCTCTCAGCTCTATGCCCCATAGCAGCTGTACTCCCTGCACCTATGGTAGCTACACCCCTGTATATAACACATGTAACTGTGACAGGGAAGGTGGGCCCTCTCAGCTCTACGCCCCATAGCAGCTGTACTCCCTGCACCTATGGTAGTTACACCCCTGTATATAACACATATAACTGTGACAGGGGAGGTGGCCCCTCTCAGCTCTATGCCCCATAGCAGCTTCACTCCCTGCACCTATGGTAGCTATGCCCTTGTTCCACAGGAGGGTGGTAGTTAAGAGCAGTGTCGGAGGTGGTAACTTCCCAGTTACTATGTAAAAACATATAGAATAACTTCCCAGTTAGTATGTAAAAACATATAGAATAATGTATGCATTATTGCCCTACCCTTATTTAGCAGTAGGGGATAGCATCTCTCCAATTATTAGTACAAAGAGTTATAACATTAAAACGCCAATGCCTAACACCTGGCATTAGTAACTGTATATTCAGCGATCTAGACTAAATGACCATTGTTCTGTGCAAGAGTAATATGTGTGAACAGCGACATTTTATAGTGGTCTTTATTTGTTCCAGTTTTGATGCAATATAATAAGATTTTACTCACCGGTAAATCTATTTCTCGTAGTCCGTAGTGGATGCTGGGAACTCCGTAAGGACCATGGGGAATAGACGGGCTCCGCAGGAGACTGGGCACTCTAAAAGAAAGATTAAGTACTATCTGGTGTGCACTGGCTCCTCCCACTATGACCCTCCTCCAGACCTCAGTTAGGATACTGTGCCCGGAAGAGCTGACACAATAAGGAAGGATTTTGAATCCCGGGTAAGACTCATACCAGCCACACCAATCACACCGTATAACTCGTGATACTATACTCAGTTAACAGTATGAAATATAACTGAGCCTCTCAACAATAACCCTTTAGTTAGGCAATAACTATATACAAGTATTGCAGACAATCCGCACTTGGGATGGGCGCCCAGCATCCACTACGGACTACGAGAAATAGATTTACCGGTGAGTAAAATCTTATTTTCTCTGACGTCCTAGTGGATGCTGGGAACTCCGTAAGGACCATGGGGATTATACCAAAGCTCCCAAACGGGCGGGAGAGTGCGGATGACTCTGCAGCACCGAATGAGAGAACTCAAGGTCCTCCTCAGCCAGGGTATCAAATTTGTAGAATTTAGCAAACGTGTTTGTCCCTGACCAAGTTGCAGCTCGGCAAAGTTGTAAAGCCGAGACCCCTCGGGCAGCCGCCCAAGATGAGCCCCCCTTCCTCGTGGAATGGGCTTTTACTGATTTAGGATGCGGCAACCCAGCCGCAGAATGCGCCAGCTGAATTGTGCTACAAATCCAGCGAGCAATAGTCTGCTTAGAAGCAGGAGCACCTATTTTGTTGGGTGCATACAGGATAAAAAGCGAGTCAGTTTTCCTGACTCCAGCCGTCCTGGAAACATAATTTTTCAAGGCCCTGACTACGTCCAGTAACTTGGAATCCTCCAAGTCCCTAGTAGCCGCAGGCACTACAATAGGTTGGTTCAAGTGAAAAGCTGATACCACCTTAGGGAGAAACTGGGGACGAGTCCTCAATTCTGCCCTATCCATATGGAAAATCAGATAAGGGCTTTCACATGACAAAGCCGCCAATTCTGACACACGCCTGGCCGAAGCCAAGGCCAATAACATGACCACTTTCCACGTGAGATATTTCAGATTCACAGTCTTAAGTGGCTCAAACCAATGTGATTTTAGGAAATTCAACACCACGTTGAGATCCCAAGGTGCCACAGGAGGCACAAAAAGGGGGCTGAATATGTAGCACTCCCTTTACAAATGTCTGAACTTCAGGCAGTGAAGCCAGTTCTTTCTGGAAGAAAATCGACAGAGCCGAAATCTGGACCTTAATGGAACCCAATTTTAGGCCCATAGTCACTCCCGACTGTAGGAAGTGCAGAAAACGACCCAGCTGAAATTCCTCTGTTGGGGCCTTCCTGGCCTCACACCACGCAACATATTTTCGCCAAATATGGTAATAATGGTTTGCGGTTACATCTTTCCTGGCTTTTATCAGCGTAGGAATGACTTCTTCCGGAATGCCCTATTCCTTTAGGATTCGGAATTCAACCGCCATGTCGTCAAACGCAGCCGCGGTAAGTCTTGGAACAGACAGGGCCCCTGCTGTAGCAGATCCTGTCTGAGCGGTAGAGGCCATGATATCATTTCTTGAAGTTCTGGGTACCAAGCTCTTCTTGGCCAATCCGGAACCACGAGTATCGTTCTTACTCCTCGCCTTCTTATTATTCTCAGTACCTTTGGTATGAGAGGCAGAGGAGGGAACACATAAACCGACTGGTACACCCACGGTGTCACTAGAGCGTCCACAGCTATCGCCTGAGGGTCCCTTGACCTGGCGCAATATCTCTTAGCTTTTTGTTGAGGCGGGACGCCATCATGTCCACCTGTGGCCTTTCCCAACGGTTAACCAACAGTTGGAAGACTTCTGGATGAAGTCCCCACTCTCCCGGGTGTAGGTCGCGTCTGCTGAGGAAGTCTGCTACCCAGTTGTCCACTCCCGGAATGAACACTGCTGACAGTGCTAAGACGTGATTTTCCGCCCATCGGAGAATCCTTGTGGCTTCTGCCATCGCCATCCTGCTTCTTGTGCCGCCCTGTCGGTTTACATGGGCGACTGCCGTGATGTTGTCTGATTGGATCAGTACCGGCTGGTTTTGAAGCAGGGGCCTTGCCTGACTTAGGGCATTGTAAATGGCCCTCAGTTCCAGAATATTTATGTGTAGGGACGACTCCTGACTTGACCAAAGTCCTTGGAAATTTCTTCCCTGTGTGACTGCCCCCCAGCCTCGAAGGCTGGCATCCGTGGTCACCAGGACCCAGTCCTGTATGCCGAATCTGCGGCCCTCTAGAAGATGAGCACTCTGCAGCCACCACAGCAGAGACACCCTGGTCCTTGGAGACAGGGTTATCAGCCGATGCATCTGAAGATGCGATCCCGACCACTTGTCCAAGAGGTCCCACTGAAAGGTTCTTGCATGGAACCTGCCGAATGGAATTGCTTCGTAAGAAGCTACCATTTTTCCGAGGACTCGTGTGCAGTGATGCACCGATACCTGTTTTGGTTTCAGGAGGTCTCTGACTAGAGATGACAGCTCCTTGGCTTTCTCCTGTGGGAGAAACACTTTTTTCTGTTCTGTGTCCAGAACCATCCCCAGGAACAGTAAGCGTGTGGAAGGAACCAGCTGTGGAATGTTTAGAATCCATCCGTGCTGTTGTAGCACTTCCCGAGATAGTGCTTCTCCGACCAACAACTGCTCCTTGGACTTCGCCCTTATAAGGAGATCGTCCAAGTACGGGATAATTAAAACTCCCTTTTTTCGAAGGAGTATCATCATTTCTGCCATTACCTTGGTAAACACCCTCGGTGCCGTGGACAGTCCAAACGGCAGTGTCTGGAATTGGTAATGGCAATCCTGTACCACAACTCTGAGGTACTCCTGGTGAGGATGGTAAATGGGGACATGCAGGTAAGCATCCTTGATGTCCAGGGATACCATGTAATCCCCCTCGTCCAGGCTTGCAATAACCGCCCTGAGCGATTCCATCTTGAACTTGAATTTTTTTATGTATGTGTTCAAGGATTTCAAATTTAAAATGGGTCTCACCGAACCGTCCGGTTTCGGTACCACAAACAGTGTGGAATAGTAACCCCCTCCTTGTTGAAGTAGGGGCACCTTGACTATCACCTGCTGGGAATATAGCTTGTGAATTGCCTCTAGCACAGCCTCCCTGCCTGAGGGAGTTGTCGGCAAGGCAGATTTGAGGACAACGGCGGGGTGGAGACATCTCGAATTCCAGCTTGTACCCCTGAGATACTACTTGAAGGATCCAGGGATCCACTTGTGAGCGAGCCCACTGATCGCTGAAATTTTTGAGGCGGCCCCCCACCGTACTTGGCTACGCCTGTGGAGCCCCCGCGTCATGCGGTGGGCTCAGAGGAAGCGGGGGAAGAATTTTGATTCTGGGAACTGGCTGACTGGTGCAGCTTTTTCCCTCTTCCCTTGTCTCTGTGCAGAAAGGAAGCGCCTTTGACCCGCTTGCTTTTCTGAAGCCGAAAGGACTGTACCTGATAATACAGTGCTTTCTTAGGCTGTGAGGAAACCTGAGGTAAAATAATTTCTTCCCAGCTGCTGCTGTGGATACGAGGTCCCAGAGACCATCCCCAAACAATTCCTCACCCTTATAAGGCAGAATCTCTATGTGCCTTTTAAAGTCAGCATCACCTGTCCAGTGTCGGGTCTCTAATACCCTCCTGACAGAATGGACATTACATTAATTCTGGATGCCAGCCGGTAAAATATCCCTCTGTGCATCCTTCATATATAAAAGACGACGTCTTTAATATGCTCTTATGTTAGCAAACTAGTATCCCTGTTTGACAGGGTCACAGACCACGCTGCAGCAGCAATATCTGCAGGTCTCAGTCTAGTACCTGAGTGTGTAAATACAGACTTCAGGATAGCCTCCTGCTTTTTATCAACAGGTACCTTCAAAGTGGCCGTATCCTAAGACGGCAGTGCCACCTTTTATGACAAACGTGTGAGCGCCTTATCCACCCTAGGGGATATCTCCCAGCGTAACTTATCCTCTGGCGGGAAAGGGTACGCCATCAGTAACTTTTTAGAAATTACCAGTTTCTTATCGGGGGAACCCACGCTTTTTCACACACTTCATTCACTCATCTGATGGGGGAACAAAACACTGCCTGCTTTTTCTCCCCAAACATAAAACCCTTTTTTAGTGGTACTTGGGTTAATGTCAGAAATGTGTGACACATTTTTTATTGCCGGGATCAAGTCACGGATGTTCCTAGTGGATTGTGTATATGTCTCAACCTCGTCGACACTGGAGTCAGACTCCGTGTCGACATCTGTCTCTGCCATCTGAGGGAGCGGGCGCTTTTGAGCCCCTGATGGCCTTTGAGACGCCTGGGCAGGCGCGGGCTGAGAAGCCGGCTGTCCCACAGCTGTTACGTCATCCAGCCTTTTATGTAAGGAGTTGACACTGTCGGTTAATACTTTCCACCTATCTATCCACTCTGGTGTCGGCCCCACAGGGGGCGACATCACCTTTATCGGCATCTGCTCCGTCACCACATAAGCCTCCTCATCAAAACATGTCGAAACAGCCGTACCGACACACCGCACACACACAGGGAATGCTCTGAGGACAGGACCCCACAAAGCCCTTTGGGGAGACAGAGAGAGAGTATGCCATCACACAACAGAGCGCTATATAATGTGGGGATTAACACTATAACTGAGTGAATTTTCCCCAATAGCTGCTTGTATATACAATATTGCGCCTAAATTTAGTGCCCCCCCTCTCTTTTTAACCCTTTGAGCCTGAAAACTACAGGGGAGAGCCTGGGGAGCTGTCTTCCAGCTGCACTGTGAAGAGAAAATGGCGCCAGTGTGCTGAGGGAGATAGCTCCGCCCATTTTTCGCGGACTTTTCTCCCGCTTTTTTATGGATTCTGGCAGGGGTATTTATCACATATATAGCCTCTGGGGCTATATATTGTGATTATTTTGCCAGCCAAGGTGTTTATATTGCCCTCAGGGCGCCCCCCCCCCCCCCAGCGCCCTGCACCCATCAGTGACCGGAGTGTGAGGTGTACATGAGGAGCAATGGCGCACAGCTGCAGTGCTGTGCGCTACTTTGGTGAAGACTGAAGTCTTCTGCCGCCGATTTTCCGGACCATCTTCATGCTTCTGGCTCTGTAAGGGGGATGGCGGCGCGGCTCCGGGAACGAACACCAAGGACGGGTCCTGCGGTCGATCCCTCCGGAGCTAATGGTGTCCAGTAGCCTAAGAAGCCGAAGCTAGCTGCAAGCAGGTAGGTTCGCTTCTTCTCCCCTTAGTCCCTCGTTGCAGTGAGCCTGTTGCCAGCAGGTCTCACTGTAAAATAAAAAAACTAAAATATACTTTCTTTCTAGGAGCTCAGGAGAGCCCCTAGTGTGCATCCAGCTCGGCCGGGCACAGAAATCTAACTGAGGTCTGGAGGAGGGTCATAGTGGGAGGAGCCAGTGCACACCAGATAGTACCTAATCTTTCTTTTAGAGTGCCCAGTCTCCTGCGGAGCCCGTCTATTCCCCATGGTCCTTACGGAGTTCCCAGCATCCACTAGGACGTCAGAGAAATTATATTAATATACTATCTCCCTAGGCCTTTGGCTACAGTAAAACAAAAGCATACAAAAGCATACACAACTTTACACAGAATATGGCACAAAACTCACATTGTTATCATTAACTTGCTCTGGTAACAGCCACCTTGCAACCACAATTGTGTAGTCGTACGATAAGAAGGAAGGTGACCGATCCCAGGTTTCTGAATGGGCCCTTGCCTAAATGACCAGCCTGGGAAAAGTGTGCTCGCTGGTGGCAGAGCCCTGCCCTTAGACCATCCACTATATAAAAACTCATGTGGCTGAGAACAGGGGGTGATCTGCACCACCTCCCCTCCCCTATAATCCATCTCATTCCCCTGCCTCCTTTATGGCCAATTCTGCTCCTTATCCTACTTTTCCTAATTCCCCCCTTCCATATAATTCCCCCCTTCCATTCCAGTTGTGTAATGTTAGATCTATTAATGTACTGTGTGCTTGAGTCAGAGTTGTACGCTAATAAGACAGCTACTGTGTCTTTGTATGCATCTACTGTGAGAAACTATGCTAAAGCCATAGGAGGCCTCTTAAGAACAAAGATGAACACAGCAGTCTTCTCTGATCCACTTCTAATACATAAGGGAGCTTGTAATGAAATGAATCAAGAAAAGAAAGAACTAGAGGAGCACTGTCCGTCAAACTAAAATGTATTAACCCCACAAATAAAGCTAGACAGTCATTTTTCAAGTACAATAACAGTAGAATTTATTTAGCAATTTGGAGGATACATTTTTGAATAACCTCTTATGTCATATCAGATATTTTCAACCACTGAAGCATCACACATGTACTGCATAGAGAATGAAATGATCTACAGTGGCCCCACCACCTCATGCAGTGCCTGACAGATAATGCTGTCTTGGGGGGAACCTAAACGAGGAGTATTGTGGTCACCCAACCCCACAATTCCAGAATCTCATCTGTATCTTAAGATAATGGTGATTCTTTCTGCGTAATTCAATAAGTGTTTCTGTCATGCTACTACAGAGCTGGATTATCCACCATTTACTGTGTGCATTTAGGAAAGTAAAGGTGGGTACTCACTGGCCGATATATCGACCGTTCTATTGAACGGCCAATATATTGCGGGTCCGTCGGCCAGTGTGTATGGGCGATATGTCTGTGAACTCCGTCGTTCACAGACATTTCGCGTCGGCCCCGCAGCACAGCCGACAGCCAAGATATCTACCGATATATTAGCACATCGCTGTGTGTGTACGGGCGACCAGCCAGCTGCCCGTACACATGCTGCGGCAGTCGGCGGTGATTGACAGCTGAATACACATGTACACGCCCGCCCAGTTCATGACGTCAATCCCCGACGGATCGGGCAGTGTATGTGCACAGCACACTGCCCGATCCGTCCATAGATATATCTGCAGATCAATTGATCTGCAGATAAATCTATCAGTGTGTACCCACCATAATAGTACAAGACAGTGCTGACCATTCGAATGGTGCTGTGTATTACAAACTGTGTATTACAAACTTGTGTTCTGGAACAGTTCTATGGTCTGTTGTGTTGGTAGCGTGAGTATCTGAGCTTTGCTGTTTTTGACTATAATATGAGAACACATAAAACGTGATAATTAAATCTATAATCAGCCAAAATTAATCAAAAGCAACATCTGTGTTGTTACTGGGTATTTGTGGTGGCAGCACACTAGTTGTTGAGTTTTGCACATATCAGATGTGGTTTAGGGACTAATACGAATCCAATGTCAGGCTCAAGACTTATATCTTCCCTGGAGACTCCAGCTGGTGGGTGGAAAGTAAATGCATGCAGAAGTCCAGTAAAGAACAGGAAAAGTTCCATCTTGGCCAAGCTTTCTCCAACGCAAGCTCTTCTCCCTATATGAACGCGAAGATATATGTATATCACATACAGGTGCAGACATAAGCCTATGGTGTTTTGATTGTGTATTAGAATATAGGATATATAAACATAGAAAAATGTTGCATTAACTTGTTTGAAAACATCAACTTCATGGTGTGATCACAATTTATGGGCAAGCACTTGTCTCCCTCCGGCTTTTACTGAAGAAAATAGTAAGACATAACCGTCGTTTTGCCCACCCACCTACAATGCCATGCCATACTCTTTTGGACAGACATATTGTGTGTACACGTGACACCCAATCAGTCACTCACCAGGCTGGAGAAGAAAGCTCAGACCATACAGGAAGATGGATGAAGAATGGACTGTGGTAAAATAAGTACTGGAAAGTTTAAAACTTATGGTGCCCACACACTTGTGAGATATCTGGTACAATCCTTCGATTTCGACCACACTGGTGCGATAAACTGCAGGATTGTATGCACATCGAATGTGTCCCCCGACGCAATGCACAGGCACGCTGGTCGAATCTCGCATCTCAAGATATTTTGTGCTGTACTTAATATTTATCGGATTGCACAAGCGATCGCATGCTGTTTTTACAACATTCGATTTATCGCACTGTGATGTGCGATCTGTGAGGCATTTAGCTCATTTCCTGGACATTCCCCTCCACCCATTGTGCACAGGATACAGGATACAGATAGCCCAGCTCTCTATGAAAATTTCAACAGACCTCACAGATAAATCTGGTGTACTTTGGGCAGCATAGGATGTGATCACATTTGATCACCCGATTTCTGGTCGCAAGGGACTGCATGCGCATCAAATGCACAAAAAAGCACTTTCTGCTGCGGGGTACAATGGCTCCACAAGGATAGACATAGGGGTGTAGAGTAGGATCTTGATCCGAGGCACCAACAGGCTCAAAGCTTTGACTGTTCCCAGAATGCACAGCGCCGCCTCCTCTATAACCCCGCCTCCCTGCACAGGAGCTCAGTTTTGTAGTTGGTGCCGCAGATAGCAGGCACATAACAGAGGGGCTGCTCTGGGCAGCCCTAAGAAGAGCTTTTTGAGTAGAAAAGTGAAGACTTCAAGGGCTGTAGAAGTGTGTACATGTCTAGTGACATTCAGTCTCCCCAGCGGCGCTGTACACTCCCGAGCCCTGGTTGCCGGGTAACTACAGCAGGAGGCTCCGGTTTTCTTCTAAAGTCAGGCACACACGACGGGGGCTCTCCGGGATCGCATGGCCGCGCTTCGGGAGGTGGTGAGTGGGTCCCGCTCGCGGGTCCCGTACTTTATCGTGATCTGGCGCGGTCAGCGGGAGGCGGGCCACGCGCGCTGGCGGTGAACACTGTGGCAGTACAGATGATCCCACTAGATCACCAGGGCATGGGTGCAGGTCAGGTTTTCCCTTAAAACCGTTTTACTAGTAGCCCACAGTACCCGGTGGTTTTGCCAGCAGGGGGATAAGGCTTAGTCCTGGAGCTCCTCCCCCAGCCCCAGGGCGCCATTTCCAGCAAATGTTCCCGCCCTGGAGCTGCATATCTGTCTCTCCCTCACTCCCTGTCAGTGTTTGGGCGCCATTTCTCTCAGCTACACTGTTCCTGGGACTGTTTGGGCAAATCCTCCTGTGTAAAGCCGCCTGGTTGTCAGCGCTGTGACTTTACATGACACTTAAGTATTCTAAATGTCAATTAGACAGTGTTAGTTCCGAAAGAGTGCATTTAGTCAGGGTTCTCTGGTACAAGTACCCTGTGATATACATCCAGTTCTTACTGTGCAGTGTTATATCTATTGACTACATAGCTATATAAGCTGGTCCAGTGCAGTATTATTGTTAGTAATAACCTCTGCATTGTTTAACTGTGACTATACGTGTGTGCATTAGCTTGCTGAGTGGTTTCCATTTCGTGTCTCTCACTCAACTTGCCATCCCTATATTCTATAACCTGAGGGGGCTTGGTGCGTCAGGTTTTATAATTATATAGGATTTTCACAAGATATACTCTAATACGTATTTTTCTCTGTGATTTTAGTCACCTTATCTCTCCTGTATCTTTGCTTGTGCTGACTACACTGCGCAGGGGTTTGGGTAAGAGGTATTGTGCTGCTGCCAATTGTACTGTGTTACCTGATACTGCAAGTTATATCATGTCTGCTTCTGAAGGTAATGGTTCTGGGGCTGAACACACTGCCAGTGTTGCTGACGCCACAGATCACTATGAGGAGATTACAGCAGCTGTGGGCTCTGGTTCTGGGGGCTCCTTGCCCCCCAGTGGGACTGTGGCAATGGGGGTACACAATGACCCACCATGGGCTACTTTCTCCACGCTTCTACATACGCTAGTTACTAAACTAACACCCCCTATGAGACCTCCTATGCCGGTGCAACCGTATATGGTCCCCGCAGCTAACCCGCCGTGGGCGGATGATTTATCTGCTCAATTGAAGAAGTTGAACCAGTCCTTGACTAATAAAAAGTCTGACTCTCGCTCGCCTAAGACCAAGGGGTCCTCTAAGCGAGCTCTTATCTCCTCACAATCCACTGCTGTCACGGACACCTCGTCTGATGAAGATGGCGCTTACACTGACCCCACAGATTCTGACACAGATACTGCTGATGTGGAGGGTAGTTCACATGTGGATGATAAGTAAATTTTTCAGATTACGGATGATCCCGAACCATCCGACCCTCCTAAGAAACCAGATAGGTTCAAGCGTCAGAAGGTGGTTAAACATGTTTTACCTCACTCTGACCACCTAGTGGATATACGTCAGGAACCCTGGGGAAACCCGGGTAAGAAGTTTGTGCCTCAAAAGAAGATGCTTGCTCGCTATCCCCTCGCGCCAGAGCTGTCTAAAAATTGGGAAACGAATCCTCCAGTGGACTCACATGTGGCTAGGATGGTGGTTTCCTCAGCTCTACCTGTCACTACCGTCACGTCTCTGAAAGAGCCTACGGATAAACATCTGGAGGGTTGTCTGAAAGCGATTTACACCCTCATGGGTGCTGCACAACGGCCCACTATTGCAGCAACATGGGCTGCAGAGGCTATTGAAGCATGGGCCCTAGAGTTAGAAGCTGAAATCTCTTCTGACCATGCTAGACAATGCTTGTCATATATTGTCACAGTTCCTCACTATAGTAAAGAGGTGGCTTCTGATGCCGGTATCCTGGCAGCCAAGGCCTCTACTACATCAGTCCTGGCTCGCCGGATATTGTGGCTGAGATCCTGGTCTGTGGATCTGGACTCTAGAAAAACCCTGGAGGTACTCCCTTTCAAGGGAGATATTCTGTTTGGGGAGGACTTAAATAAGATAGTGGCTGACTTGGCTACTGCCAAAAATGCCTGTCTGCCAAGTACCGCTCCTTCTGTGTCGAAGGCTAAAGGTACTTCCTTTCGCCCCTTTCGTCCTTCAGGTAAAGCAAAAGGTCAGGCGTACAACAAGCAGGCCCGCACTTCCAAACCTGGTAAGCCAAAGCCCAAAAGAGCCTGGGCTGCCCGTCAGCAAGCTTCCAAGATCGATAAGCCTGCCGCATGACGGGGCGGACCTCCCCCTGGGGGATCCCAGGGTGGGGGGCCGGCTTCTAGGGTATACCCAGGAATGGTTGAAGACCACTTCAGATGCCTGGGTACGGGAAGTCGTCACTCGAGGTTACGCCATAGCTTTCAAAAAACGACCCCCTCATCGATTTTGCAGGACAAACGTCCCGTTGGACCAGACAAAGGCAAACACTACATTCGGTGGTAGAGACCCTCCTGGATACAGGAGTCGTAGTACAGGTGCCTCTTGCTCAGAGGGGCCGGGGGTACTATTCTCCGCTGTTTCTGGTCCCGAAACCGGATGGGTCATCCCAGCCCATTCTCAACCTCAAGGCATTGAACAGGTTTGTGAAAGTTTCCAAGTTCCGTATGGAAACCCTTCGCTCTATAGTTCTGGCCTTGGAACCTGGGGACTACATGGTCTCCCTGGACATTCAGGATGCTTACCTGCATATTGCTATAGCAGTGTCACATCAGCAATACCTGAGGTTTGCGATTGGCAACCTCCATTACCAGTTTCGGGTGTTACCTTTCGGTTTAACTACGGCTCCGTGAGTCTTCACCAAAGTCATGGCAGTGATGACGGTGGTACTCCGCCGTCAAGGGGTCAGGATACTGCCGTATCTGGACGACTTGTTAATCCTGGCAAAATCCCCAGAAATTCTCCTACGTCATCAGGATATGACTGTCCGGTTTCTACAAGCCCACGGGTGGCTCATCAACTGGAAGAAATCCTCCCTGGTCCCTGCTCAGAGCATGGTGCACCTGGGAGCGCTATTGGACACTCACAACCAGCGGTTGTTCTTGTCTCAGGAAAAAGTCCTGAAGCTTCAGGACAGGATTCGTTTCTTCCTTTCTCGTCCACAAGTGTCGATACATTCGGCGATGCAGGTGTTGGGCCTCATGGTATCAGCATTCGACATGGTGGAGTATGCTCAATTTCTTTCTCGCCCCCTCCAGAGGCTGATTCTAGCCAAGTGGGACGGCCTGCCTCACCGGATCAGGTCTCACATGATCTCATTGACTCCGGAAGTCCGTCTATCACTGCACTGGTGGCTCCAGGACCAACGATTGTGCAGGGGCCGTCCCTTCTGGATATCCACTAAAAAAGGAAAGGCGCCTGTGATAGAACCTGTGTTGAGATGCTATTTGCTGCTCTCAGAATAGGGTATTAGCGTCCCTATATAGAGTAAACAAGCAAAAAAGGAAAGAGAGCGCAAATAGACTTGAATTATTCCATATTTATTATATCTAAAATTGCACATACACCAAAATTAGTTTAAACTATACCAATTGGCAACTGGATTTAAAACAACTTAGTACTTTAAAAATATATTTCATAGCATAGGATCCCTAACACTCGAATATCCTTATGGTTCCACTCAAGTAATACCCTACTGATTACCAGATAATTTTCACAGGTGTCCTTTAGTGAAATCAATGTAGAAAGAGTCCAAGAATGGTGAAAGACCCTTATTTATATCCACCAGTCACGTCCTGTGTGATAATACATGTATTTATACCGTAATCATGGTTATTGTTTCTTTTAAGAAAGAATTGAAACAGTTAATGTAGCAAATATACTGATGCTTCAGGTAGCTAAAAGTCAGTTTGAAAAGCAGGCTTTATCTCATATTGCAGCCTCTCTAGAGCGTCTCCGTCTGCCGCTCTCTACCTTAATCACTTATTGTGTTCAGAGCGGTTAGGCTTACCGCTTCCCGAGAGTTTTGGTCCACGGCGCCGGGATTGCGCGCACCGCCTGGCGTGTCCAAGGTGATTGTAGCTGCGGCGCCTGTGTTCACCTCTCAGTGCCCGACTGGACCGCTGGCTCCAGGCACGTGATCGGCAGCCACGGTCCCTGCTTTGCAAAGGGACCAATGCAGGTGGCTCCAGACCCAGGACCAGACTGTCCAATAAAGTGATTGATGCTGAAATCGGTGGCAACCAAATCCGTGAAGAGTGTTTGGATCCTAAAACACCCTGACGCGTTTCTCGACCGTTATAAGCTGGTCGTTTCTTCAGAGGAAGAAACGACCAGCTTATAACGGTCGAGAAACGCGTCAGGGTGTTTTAGGATCCAAACACTCTTCACGGACTTGGTTGCCACCGATTTCAGCATCAATCACTTTATTGGACAGTCCGGTCCTGGGTCTGGAGCCACCTGCATTGGTCCCTTTGCAAAGCAGGGACCGTGGCTGCCGATCACGTGCCTGGAGCCAGCGGTCCAGTCGGGCACTGAGAGGTGAACACAGGCGCCGCAGCTACAATCACCTTGGACACGCCAGGCGGTGCGCGCAATCCCGGCGCCGTGGACCAAAACTCTCGGGAAGCGGTAAGCCTAACCGCTCTGAACACAATAAGTGATTAAGGTAGAGAGCGGCAGACGGAGACGCTCTAGAAAGGCTGCAATATGATATAAAGCCTGCTTTACAAACTGACTTTTAGCTACCTGAAGCATCAGTATATTTGCTACATTAACTGTTTCAATTCTTTCTTAAAAGAAACAATAACCATGATTACGGTATAAATACATGTATTATCACACAGGACGTGACTGGTGGATATAAATAAGGGTCTCTCACCATTCTTGGACTCTTTCTACATTGATTTCACTAAAGGACACCTGTGAAAATTATCTGGTAATCAGTAGGGTATTACTTGAGTGGAACCATAAGGATATTCGAGTGTTAGGGATCCTATGCTATGAAATATATTTTTAAAGTACTAAGTTGTTTTAAATCCAGTTGCCAATTGGTATAGTTTAAACTAATTTTGGTGTATGTGCAATTTTAGATATAATAAATATGGAATAATTCAAGTCTATTTGCGCTCTCTTTCCTTTTTTGCTTCTGGATATCCGACTGGGTCCTGTTGACGACAGATGCCAGTCTCAGAGATTGGGGAGCGGTGTTGGAGCAACACTCCCTTCAGGGTCGGTGGACCAAGGAGGAATCTCTCCTCTCGATCAACATTCTGGAATTGCGGGCGGTCTTCAATGCGTTGAACCTGGCCGAGCATTTAATTCAGAACCGTCCTGTTCAAGTACAGTTGGACAACGCCACCACAGTGACTTACATAAATAATCAAGGCGGCACTCGAAGCCGTTTGGCAATGAGGGAAGTCTCACGGATTCTACATTGGGCGGAACGCCATTTATCGGCCATATCGGCAATATTCATTCCAGGAGTCCTGAATTGGGAAGCGGACTTTCTCAGACGTCAGGACGTACATGCCGGCGAGTGGGGCCTCCATCCAGAAGTGTTTCAACTCCTAGTGGAAAAGTGGGGCCTTCCAGACGTAGATCTGATGGCGTCTCGACACAATCACAAGGTTCTGGTCTTCGGAGCAAGGACGAGGGATTCTCAAGCAGCATTCGTGGATGCGCTGGTGGTGCCGGCTGCCGTACGTGTTCCCTCCGGTGTCACTCCTGCCCTGGGTAATTCGGAAGTTCAAGCAAGAAAGAGGAATTCTGCTTCTCATAGCTCCAGCATTGCCCAGACGGCACTGGTTCTCAGACCTGCAGGGCCTATCGTCAGAGCGTCCAATTCTACTTCCACAATGCCCAGACCTCCTCGTTCAGGGCCCCTGTGTCTACCAGGACCTAGCCCGGCTGTCTTTGACGGCGTGGCTCATGAAGCTTCCGTCTTGAGGGCTAAAGGGTTTTCTGAGGCGGTCCTTCAAACTATGTTGCGGGCCCGGAAACCGGCTTCGGCTCGGATTTACTATAGGGTCTGGCATTCTTACTTTGTTTGGTGCGCATCTAACGATTATGACGCTTCCAAGTTTAGTATAGCCAAGTTGTTGGCCTTTCTTCAGCAGGGCCTGGACTTAGGCCTGCGTCTGGCCTGCCTCAAGGTTCAAATATCTGCTTTGTCGGTGTGGTTTCAGAGAATGATTGCGACCTTACCTTATGTGCATACCTTCACTCAGAGTGTGTTGCGTATCCAACCTCCCTATGTCCCGCCTGTGGCTCCTTGGGACTTGTCGGTGGTTTTGGAGGCGTTACAAGAGTCTCCGTTTGAACCTCTTGGTTCAGCTGATCTTAAGTGGCTTTCCCTTAAGGTGGTGTTTCTGCTGGCTATTGCTTCAGCTAGAATAGTGTCGGATTTGGGTGCCTTGTCCTGTAGTACACCATATCTGATATTTCACCGTTACCGGGCGGTTCTTAGGACTCGTGCCGGTTATTTGCCTAAGGTGGTTTCTTCATTCCACCTTAATCAGGAGATTGTGGTTCCGGCACTGGTCTCTCCTGATCTGTCTCCCAAGGAGCGGTCTTTGGATGTGGTACGGGCTCTCCGTATCTATGTGAAGAGAACTGCTTCTATTAGGAAATCTGATTCTCTCTTTGTGTTGTTTGGATTTCACAAACGGGGCTGGCCTGCTCACAAGCAAACTTTGGCCAGATGGATTAGAATGGTGATTGCACATGCTTATGTGAGGGCTGGTCTATCAGCTCCTGCTCACATTACGGCCCATTCTATCCGGTCTGTTGGACCTTCTTGGGCGGCCCGCCGTGGTGCGACCCTTGAACAATTGTGCAAGGCGGCTACGTGGTCCTCAGTGAACACATTCATAAGATTCTATGCCTTCGATACTGCCGCTTCCCAGGATGCTTCCTTTGAACGCCGGGTTATTGTGCCCGCTACAGTGCGTCCCCTCCCATAAGGAACTGCTTTAGGACATCCCCTATGTCTTTCCTTGTGAAGCCCAGTGTACCCCGCAGCAGAAAACGAGTTTTATGGTAAGAACTTACCTTTGTTAAAACTCTTTCTGCGAGGTACACTGGGCTCCACAAGGCGCCCACCCTGACGCACTTAGCTTCTTTGGGTTGGTATGGCATTAGCCACTTACACTTCTCCTGTCGTGAGAGTGTGGTGTATGTGGCTACTAACCGTTGTCGTCTCTTTTCCTGCTACTGCATTGGGCTGGTTAACTAAAAACTGAGCTCCTGTGCAGGGAGGCGGGGTTATAGAGGAGGCGGCGCTGTGCATTCTGGGAACAGTCAAAGCTTTGAGCCTGTTGGTGCCTCGGATCAAGATCCTACTCTACACCCCTATGTCTTTCCTTGTGGAGCCCAGTGTACCTCGCAGAAAGAGTTTTAACAAAGGTAAGTTCTTACCATAAAACTCGTTTTCGATGCGATTTATCGCGCGGGGGACTTCAAGGGAAATCAAAGCACGATATCACATCGCGCCCAATCGCACAAGTGTATGGACACCTTAAGGCTATGTACACATTACAACGATTGGATACGATAAGATATTGTATACAATTTCCCTTGCTCTCCCGTACATGTGATATCTTATGTACACACTATACGATGTGACATAAGATCATAAGATATCTTACGTCATATACATCGTACACAAAACCAAAACAACCATATACTAATTAAAAGAAGGGGTTGGAATTTTTCATGCAAGGGGCTGGACTATTCTCATGTTATATGAAGTGTCCACCATTTTAGGTCTATGCAGTTGTGCTGTGTGACAAGTGAGGCTTAGCTGAACTCTACACAGAACTACACAAGGGGGTATATTTACAAAGATTCGTGTTTTGGCCGTTTTGAAGGGTGTTTGAACTCAAATGGTATCGGGTGCATTTTACTGCAACTTAGTGAATCCTGATACGGTCATTCACCAAGCTGCCGACTTTTCACAATTCGTATTTTCCGATGTCGATGTGATTCGTAATATCAGGCAGTGTTTTACGGGAGTGATGAGTAAAACACTGCCTCAAAAAACACAAGGAATACTGTCCGGATCTGTGAGATCCGTGCAGGGCTTCATTGTGTGCCTTAAAAAGGTTTTTAAAGTGTTTAAGAATCTGGAAAAAATTGCGTGGGGTCCCCCCTCCTAAGCATAACCAGCCTCGGGCTCTTTGAGCCGGTCCTGGTTGAAAAAATATGGGGAAAAAATTTCAACTTTCAAGGTGTGTGTGTCCTGTTTTTATTTGGGTATTTTTTTTGCAGAAGAACTATAGGTACCAGTGGGCCCGTTTAACCCCTGCATGCTCGTACTTGTGGTTCTCCAAGTACCAGCTTGCGGGGGAGGCTTGCAGGGACTTGTAGTTCTTGTGCAAAAAACTATTTTCTTTTATTTTACACTTGGCTATCAGCCCCCCATCCGCAGCCCATGGATGGGGGGGGACAGCCTCGGGCTTCACCCCTGGCCCTTGGGTGGCTGGAGGGGGGGACCCCTTGATTTAAGGGGTCCCCACTCCTCCAGGGTACCCCGGCCAGGGGTGACTAGTTAGTGATTTAATGCCAGGGCCGCAGGGACCTATATAAAAGTGTCCCCCGGCTGTGGCATTATCTCTCTGACTAGTGGAGCCGGTGCTGGTTTCAAAAATACGGGGGACCCCTACGCTTTTTGTCCCCCATATTTTTGGAACCAGGACCAGGCGTAGAGCCCGGTGCTGGTTGATTAAATATGGGGGAACCCTGTCATTTTCCCCCCATATTTTTTCAACCAGGACCGGCTCAAAGAGCCCGAGGCTGGTTGTGCTTAGGAGGGGGGACCCCACGCAATTTTTTTTCCTGTTTTTACACTAAACTCTCCCATAGATAACCATGCACAGATCTCACTGATCCGTGCATGGTTATCCAAACTCGACTGGAAAAAGCAGGTCTATTTTTTTCTTGCTTTTTTTAACGAATCGAAAAAAAAATAGACCCGCACTTGAGCACTCAGAGAAACTAACACCCAAATACGAATGAATAGTGAATGCCCGTATTGTATGAAATAACAGCCGCGTTTGACCGATGGTCTATTCATTCGTATTTCAGAACTTTGCCAATCAAACCATTACGAATAGACCAGACACTGCAGAGTTTTCTGCTTAGTGAATTCCCGGATTGGGACTTAGATAAAAAAAACACAAATCGGCCAAACTCGGATTTTTAGTAAATACTGGCCAATGTCTTGATTGGCCTTGGTGTTCATAAACTGCTTTGATGATTTCCTTCATCCAATAATTAGCAGTAAGTTTTGCTGCTGCTGCTGCTGCGTTACTGGAATATGAAAATATGGAGAATACACGTAGTTATAAAAGAGCGAGAAGGTCGTGTTGGACCAAGGGCTGGCTCCTAAACAGAGAGACTTCATCGCATATGGCGCTGCACAAACAATGATTGCACAGACCTGGACAGAGAAACATTACAAACATTACAGTGGTAAGCAGCAGCAAAAGATTCTTTTTATAATTTAAAAACATACCAAAAAAACGCTGGGAATATTCCTCAAAGCTTTATAAATATTTTAAGAAACACTGGCTTGCTTGCTTCCTGTGCTTGCTGCTCTCCTCTCTACACACGTCCTGTCACACAGCAAGAAAGAGGAGGGGCCAGGCTGGCATCCAATTTCATATGATATTTTATCATCTTAATGTTGTATGTACACACTATACAATATGTGCAGTCAGAGCATCACCCAATATCTTACCATCAAGCCTGCATGCAGGACTACCAGACAATGTCTCATAATATTCACAGGAGTGTGCATCTTATGACAGATCGTGTGTACACATTATACAATATTGTACTGAACTGAACTGAATCGTTACAGTGGTGTACAATATTGCATAATGTGTACGGGCCCTAAGACACAGGGGAGAAGTGCAAGAGACTGAAGGGCAGGAGAAAAACAGAGGATATGGAAGGAGGGAGAGACAAAGTTGTGAGAGAGGTGGAGGAGAGAGATGGAGGAGAGGCAGAGTAAAAAGAGAGATGGAATAAGTGTGGAAAAGAGGAGGATGAGGAGGAGGAGGAGGAGGAGGAAAATAAGGGTAAGAGGGCTGTAGAGATGTTAGAGAGAGAATACAAGGGAGATTAGAAGAAGAGGGGGAAACAGTAGAGGGAGATGGAAGAATATGGTGAAATGGGAGAAAAAGGGAAAACAATAGGTGGAAATAGGGGGATACATAAAGAATAGAAAGAATAATAAATGGAGATGGAAGGAATAGTGGAGGGATAGGGTGACAGGGATGGAATGTTTGGAAAAGAGAGGGGGGAAAAACAGCACAGTAGCTAGTGACCAGACAAATAGGGGCTCTAAAACGGTATAAACATATATACGATAATGTACTGCATATCTGTGTGTCTGCATATGTTTACAGTATATAATATTTCAAAGCACCAACCTGCAGAGAAAGGCATAAATGCCTCCGGTCGATGAAACTTCCCATTTGCATCCAGAAAGTGGTTTGGGTTAAATTTATATGGAGTTTCCCATTGAGATTTGTCATACAGAACTGATGTGAGGAATGGAATGACCTCTGTCCCCTATGGATCATAAACCAACACATTGTGTAATGTTATTAACTCTAATAGATCATATAACTGACATCTTTTTACTCTTATGAGGTCCAAAATGTGAGAGTCTTATCATGCTTACAGCCAGGGTCGGACTGGCCCACAGGGGTACAGGGAAACCACCGGTGGGCCCCACTGTCAGGGGCCCCACTCCTTCCTCTATGGATCAGGTTCCAGACTGTGCACTTATATTATACATGGTACAGTAGATATGTTGCATTACACTGCAGAAGTCTATTGTTTATTTCAAGCTGCATTTCCCTGGTGTGGTGGGCCCTTCATGCCCCAGTCCGATACTGCTTACAGCCAGCATCTTACCTATGCTGCAGTTATCTGGGACCACATTGATCTATGGCCCTCATTCCGAGTTGATCGCTCGCTAGCTGCTTTTAGCAGCAGTGCAATCGCTAAGCCGCCGCCCTCCTGGAGTGTTTCTTGGCTTAGCAGAAGTGCGAACGAAAGGTTAGCAGAACAGTGCTGTTTTTTTTTCAAGCAGTTTCAGAGTGGCTTCAGACCTACTCCTTCCTTGCGATCACTTCAGTAAGTTTAGTTCCTGCTTTGACGTCACAAACATGCCCTGCATTCGTCCAGCCACTCCCCCGTTTCCCCAGGCACGCCTGCGTTTTCACCTGACACGCCTGCATTTTTTTAGCACAGTCCCGTCAATCACTCACCGATCAACAGAGCGACGAAAAAGAGTCGCTAGACCTTGCGTAAAACGACATAGTTTTGTGTGAAAGTACGTAGCGCGTGTGCCCTGCGGCCCGTACGCATGCACAGTTTTGCCGTTTTATTACCGGATCGCTGCGCTGCAAAAATCGGCAGCGAGCGATCAACTCGGAATGAGGGCCTATATGGCAAACACAATTTCCTTACTCTGTGAATCTCTGAAAACAAGCTGTAAGTTCAATGATCTCTATAGTAGCCTATGTTCTACATAGAGATGCACGCTGGACCACTTTTGCTGGTTTTGGCTCTAACTTGTCCAGTTTTGATTTTGGTTTTGCCAAAAGTAAATGCCGTGACTGGTTTCGGTTTTGTATTTATATTTTTCAAAAAGTTACCAAAAAAAGCTAAAATCACATAATTTGTTTGTACCCACAGTATTATTACCTCAATAACATTAATTTCCAGTTATTAATGTTAATTGACCACCGTATAGCTCACAATATTATTTTCATTCGTTTAGGCCAATGGCTGCAGTGAGCTGGCTGGTTACTAAGCGACAGAGCAGCGGCATAAACACATGGCAATCTACAACACATCTATGAAACATTGCCACACAGCAGTGGCAGAAAGGAAAAGTGGTGCAAGATGGAATTGTCCATGCGCTCTCCCTCCCTTATGTTGGATGTTAAAAAGGACATGCACAGTTTAAAAAACCAAGCACTTCAGTGACAGGGACTGCCACCTTTGTGGCTGAAGTGCTTAGTTTGTTTGGGCCCTCACAAAACAATTTTTGGAAGGACTACCTCCGATCACTAATGACTCCGAGGATGTTGATGATGAGGGTGTTAATTACATTATAATCTTGTAAAATAAATGAAATTAACTCACTGCAAATGATGCAACATGGAGGAGGTGCCTAGATGGTTAATGTTCCTACCTCTACAAACTTTGGCCTCGCAAATGGAGCAGATACCTTCGCAAACATTGTCAGGATTTGGGTAAAAATAAATCCACACCCAAGAGGTGGATTTTTTAGTCTTGTGCCAAGGCATCACAATTACTTTCTTTTTATCACAGGCAAGAATTGCAGACACTGGTGGCTGACATACACAGTGCCGTAGAACTGCATACAAAGAAAAAGGTTGCAGGTGCACAATTCAAACATTACCAATTTATTAATAATAATAATAATAATAATTGCAATAAAATTTTGCATTTTAAGCGAGGTTCTTCGCATAGTTATGGCCATAAGTAACGGCTTGCCCACCGCGTCCAGGTGACCTCATTAGTCGGGCAAGTCCCTAACATTTTGGGGGGTACAAATCTAGGGTGCGGGACCCCCCAAAATGAAGCAGCTGAGTGACCCCAGGGCAACACAAAAGTGTGCACCCCAGGACCCCTCCCCTGTATACACAGTGCCGTAACCAGACATTTTAGCGCTGTGTGCAAGAAACGGCATTGGTGCCCCACACTTATGTAAAATAGGGGCGTGGCTTCATGGGGAAGGGATGTGGCCACAAAATAATACCAATTCATATTATGGTGCACAGTAGTCATTATTCAACTTATGCCACACAGTAGCACCACTACACCAGGTAGAGCCCCTTTTACACATTACGGCAGGTAGAGTCCCCTTTTTACACAATACGGCAGACAGCATACCCTTTTTACACATTACGGCTGACAGCGTCCCCTTTTTAAACATTACAGCAGAGTCCACCTTGTACACATTACAGCAGAGTCCACCTTTTCACACATTACGGATGACAGCGTTATTTTTACACATTACGGCAGACAGCATCACCTTTTTACACATTACAGCAGACAGTCCCCCTTTTTACACATTATGGCAGACAGTCCCCCTTTTTACACATTACAGCAGGCAGAGTCCCCCTTTTTACACATTACAACAGGCAGCATCCCCTTTTTACACATTATGACAGACAGCAACCCCCTTTTTACACATTACGGCAGACAGAGTCCCCTTTTTACACATTACGGCAGAGTCCCACTTTTTATTTACACATTACGACAGACAGGGTCCCCCTTTTACACATTAAAACAGGCTTATGCTTTGTCTGCCACCTATTTATGGCTCTGGATAAATAGACAGATAGGTAGATAGATAGGTAGACAGACAGACAGATAGAAAGAATAGATGATATATACTTACTCTCTCCCCGCTGGCTCAGCCAGTCAGGCTCCTCGGTGCAGCAGCTTAGCTCAACTGCTGGCAGATCCTGGGCAGGGGAGCAGGAGGAGGAGGAGGGAGGTGGATTCGGGAGCTGCAGCCGTGCACTGTAATTGGTGGCGGCGCCACTGCAGCTGTCCCTCTCCTTCCACATAGGCTGGCGGCTGCCGCTGTGAATGCTGGGATGAGGTAAGCGCATCCCAGCATTCACAGCATCGGCAAACAGGCTATGTAGAAGGAGAAGGACAGCTGCAGCACAAATTAAAGTGCGCTGCTGAAGCTCCCGAGTCCCCTTCCCACCTCCTCCTTCTCCCCTGCCTCCACAGCTGCTGCTCCTCTCCTCGCTCAGGTGGCTTGTAATGAGTCAGTTTGACTTATTACAATGCCGCTGACTAAGGTCCCCTTGGAACGAGGATGCGGCCAGTTGTGCCCTTAGGGCGACTGAGCTGTGTGCCAGGCACACCTGGCACACACATAGTTACGGCACTGGACATACACAAACAACATCATCAACATCCCTGGTGTCTGATAATAGTAGTACACACATACCCCCCACACCCCCCAACCTGTTCCACTACCATACAAGCATACAAGCATTGTCCTTTTTATTTTGTCCTCATCACCATCTTTACATGTACTGCTTCCTACATGTGTAGATGGTGCAGAAATAGTGGAAGGAGGCAAAAGAGGCTTCTCTATAAGGACAGTGAGAGAAATGTCTGACTCACATATACAGTAGCTAACGGACACCCCTAGACTCTTCTCAGGAATGTGTGATGGTTCTCAACACATAGTCTGTTCTACTGCCTTAGTGGTTTTCATTTTTTTACACCTCTTCTAGACTGAGTGAAAAGATTTTGCATTGTCATGAGAGGCAGAAGAAGATGCCTTACTGACAGTGGCAGAGCCACCACTCATAATTAAAGGCCAAGGTCTGAGTTTTTCCTTGCCACTGCGTGTGGTGAATGGCATATTGGCAATTTTATGTTTTTTTTTGGAAAAGGTGTTTTTCTTTACCACTGTATAATGTTTTTTCCCCGTATTTTAGATGCCCTGATTTAGTTCCGCTATGCTCTTGAGCATTGGCTTTAGTAGATGATGTTGAAGGACTAGTATCATCATCATGACTGGTGGCAGCAGCTGCAGCGATAGTGTTTGGTTGCTCTTCTCTAAAGTGATTATTATCCATTTTTAAATTCACAGATCATCGCTGCAACTCAAAAAGCTTTTTTTTATATGTACTTGAATAATAAACACACAGGAGTAAAGTGTGCCAGAATAGTACAAACAATAGAACAATATATTTATTTTCACTTTGCAGCTCAACGTAACCTGCGGCAATTCAAAGGGCTTCCTTTTATATGTACATAAATAATAAACACACAGGGGACTCTGGACACATCTGGTTCTGGTGGCCAGTATACAACCCTGAGCCCAATCTTTGTGGCTAGTAAATAACACTAAGGCCAATCTGGTTGCCAGTGTGCAAAGGTAAGCTCAATGTGGAGACCAGTGTACAAAGCAGACTCCATTAAGGTGACCGTTGTGTAAGTATAACATTATGGTCAAACCTTTATGAATTCAATGCTTTGGATTTGTTAGTTCTCATACTTATATTTATTCCAAGCATTAAAGGAATCTTATGCTGGCCATACACTAGAACGGGATTGTATACGAATATACAATTTTGACACGTCATACGATGCATCGTATGCACATCATACGTGTTTTACATACGATTATGATGCAATGGACGGCCCCGCTGGTCGAATGTCGCATCATCAAATCATATGTGCAGCCCATATTATCCTTCGTAATTGTATGCACATACGATGCATCGTACGATGGAGCATATGATCAGCGTCCTTTTGAGTGGCTTTTTTTTTTACAGTGATCATGTGCTTTAGTGAGGCATACAATTGTACGATAGATCGTATGCCTCATTGTATGTAAAATAAAAACCAAATAGTGTGCCGGTGCTCCCAGGGGGATTGAAGGGAATTCAGCTGTGGAATCGGATCTTATGCTGGTCGTACTAATGTATGGCCAGTATTAGATCTTATTCTAAATTAGGAACATCTTTTTATATTTAGACAATAGGGTGCAGGCTTATTTATTTCAAGATATACAAGTGCAAACAAACAAGTACCAAATAAAGTTATTTCTTTCTTTATTTCAAGCTATAAAAGTATGTGTAATGAAATTAGGTTGTACACAGGTCTACGACTTGCATACCGACTTTGGGCTAGTTTGAATACTCTGAATAAGTATAGTATGCCAAAGAAAGGTAGACAAGAACTCTCCTAGAATGGGGCACTCAAAAGTGTTATAATGCGTGTGCAACAGCATAGGATCAAAAAAAAAGGGGGGGGGGGAAGGGAAAAACAATATATTAAGACTTAACTGTTATTAAAGATCAAAAATTCAAATTGTTTGGAGATTATACTCTCTTCATCTAAAAAGGCGAAATATAGACACAATACATACAATACAACATGTAACAGTTTAAAAGGTACAGGTGATTAGTAAACTCCCACAGGCCTTAGCCCCATCAATAAGGGAGAGTCAATTTATGAATGATACTCAATAGCGATAATAAGTCAAGACCTTATGGCGTGTTTCGTGGTTCTGCTGCCTCGTATGTGCTACAGCATTATATACGTGGTGAGAGACCCTTACTTGTGCCAGTCTCTAGAGTAGACAGTGCCGGAGCATCCATGGAGAGTGTCTCATTCACTTCTGCTTTTGGTTGATGACACTACGGTCAGCGCAGCCAATGAGAGAGCTACGGACACTCTACCTGCTCTGGTGTTGAAAAGGTAGGATGAACTGAAAAAAGAGGACAATATACTCTTAAATTTGAGAAATACAGAAAATATAGAAGGCAAGACTGTGCAGCAAACTTCGTGGTTCTGCTGCCACGCATGTGCTAGTGCATTATATGCATGTTGAGAGACCATTACTGATGCTAGTCTATGGAAATACAGACTGAGACAGATCAATATGCGGGATGCGGTCAAGATGCCGCCGGCCGGAATCCCGGCGGTCGAAATACCGACGCTGGAATCCCGACCGCTACAATCCCGACATATTCCCTGTCGGGATTGTGTGGTCGGGATTCCGGCGTCGGTATTTCGACCGCCGGGATTCCGACCGGCGGCATTTAGTACTGATCCCCAATATGCAATGTGTCTCATTCGCCTCCAACACTGGCTGGTGATACTGAGATCAGTGCAGCCAGTTTGGGGGTTACTGACACTGTGCTGTTCTGGTGTTGAAAGAGACAGAAGGCACTGTTGAATTCAGTACAGGAGAGAGGGATATCACATTGGCTCACTTTTCATATGTGTGCTGTGTCATTCACAGCATCCCAACCTCATCTCGATAACAATGTGAGGAGAATTTATCCCTTTAACTTGTGCCCTCTAATACCATATAATGGTTGGTCTCTAAAGAAAGTGTACTTTATTACAATATTTCACTTGCTTGAAACATCTGTTGCCATCTATAACACATTATCCACAGTAAAGATCAGCATATGCTTTTTATCACAGAGAGGATAATTTTCTCTCAACACCCATCATAAATAATGCTAAGGTTTTGTTTTCTATATACACAAATGAATAATTCACCATAGTTGTAACCTTTTACACAATTAAATGATGATTAGAGTGTAGCATGCTGGCTTTAGTATTCCGTTAGCCTCCTATCTTATACTTCTGAATTCTTGTTACTATATAGATAAATATAGTCATTCATCCAAGAAACAGCAATGAGTTTTTTGTATATACCCTGACTATGAAGCACGGTGGTTACACGTATATAGGCCAGGTGGTCTGTTGCCCCTGGCAACGGTGCTTAAAAAAGCTTATGTTTTATATCATATCCCTGGACACAGAAGAAATGTACAGAGTTAATCCCACTAGACACATCATTATTAAGAAGACCCAGGTTTTTTACTTTTTATACATAATCAAAGCCTTTTTGCATAAAAAAAAAAAAAAAAATTAACGATCTAGTCAGAGAGGGTACTGACAATTATATCCAACCTGCCTCCTATCACAATACTTCAGGATTTTCACTGCTGTATTAAACAAATAGAGTCATTCATAAAAAACGGGGGGACATAGTGAAAATAAGAATTTACTTACCGATAATTCTATTTCCCATAGTCCGTAGTGGATGCTGGGAACTCAGAAAGGACCATGGTGAATAGCGGCTCCGCAGGAGACTGGGCACAAAAGTAAAAGCTTTAGGACTACCTGGTGTGCACTGGCTCCTCCCCCTATGACCCTCCTCCAAGCCTCAGTTAGGATACTGTGCCCGGACGAGCGTACACAATAAGGAAGGATTTTGAATCCCGGGTAAGACTCATACCAGCCACACCAATCACACCGTACAACTTGTGATCTGAACCCAGTTAACAGCATGATAACAGAGGAGCCTCTGAAAAGATGGCTCACAACAATAATAACCCGATTTTTGTAACAATAACTATGTACAAGTATTGCAGACAATCCGCACTTGGGATGGGCGCCCAGCATCCACTACGGACTATGAGAAATAGAATTATCGGTAAGTAAATTCTTATTTTCTCTGACGTCCTAGTGGATGCTGGGAACTCCGAACGGACCATGGGGATTATACCAAAGCTCCCAAACGGGCGGGAGAGTGCGGATGACTCTGCAGCACCGAATGAGAGAACTCCAGGTCCTCCTCAGCCAGGGTATCAAATTTGTAGAATTTAGCAAACGTGTTTGCCCCTGACCAAGTAGCTGCTCGGCAAAGTTGTAAAGCCGAGACCCCTCGGGCAGCCGCCCAAGATGAACCCACTTTCCGCGTGGAATGGGCTTTTACAGATTTTGGCTGTGGCAGGCCTGCCACAGAATGTGCAAGCTGAATTGTACTACAAATCCAACGAGCAATAGTCTGCTTAGAAGCAGGAGCACCCAGCTTGTTGGGTGCATACAGGATAAACAGCGAGTCAGATTTTCTGACTCCAGCCGTCCTGGAAACATATATTTTCAGGGCCCTGACTACATCCAGCAACTTGGAATCCTCCAAGTCCCTAGTAGCCGCAGGTACCACAATAGGCTGGTTTAAAAGAAACGCTGAAACCACCTTAGGGAGAAATTGAGGACGAGTCCTCAATTCTGCCCTGTCCGTATGAAAAATTAGGTAAGGGCTTTTATAGGATAAAGCTGCCAATTCTGAGACACGCCTGGCTGAAGCCAGGGCTAACAGCATTACCACTTTCTATGTGAGATATTTTAAGTCCACAGTGGTGAGTGGTTCAAACCAATGTGATTTTAGGAACCCCAAAACTACATTGAGATCCCAGGGTGCCACTGGAGGCACAAAAGGAGGCTGTATATGCAGTACCCCCTTGACAAACGTCTGAACTTCAGGAACTGTGTTAGGGTCTCCTGCCCTGTGCTGCCACGTCGTCATGGCAACCGGGAGACAAGTGCTAGTGGAGTAACCTGAGCGCAGCTGATACTCCGGTTCGGGTCTTTTGCTGTGCAGTGGTTATAGGCTCTGTGCACGGCAGGGGATCCGGTGCTGGTTTTTGTGCTCACAGTCTGTGAGGTCTGAGTGGGGCGTGGACAGCACCTGCTTTATAAGGCCTCTTTTCAGGGTAAGCAGATGCTGCTGAATCTTTGTTGGTTAGTCAGTTCATGAACGTTAGCCAGTACTGTGTAGCTTTGTATTTGTTTGTTGCTTACTGCAAATAGGCCTGGGAATTTGGTATTACACTCTGCCAATCCAGACCTAGTAGTAAGACTGGAGTCAGTCGTTTAGCTTGCTGGGGTTCTGTTACTACTCTGTGAACTTAGCAAGTTTGCGGCTGTATTCTAAGACTTGCCTGTCTAATCCTGTCTCACTGTGCTAGGTGTCAGGGGTCAGTTTAGTGGCAGTAAGCTAAAACCTGTGCACTGCAAGTGAGAATTTGGATTGTGGAGATTCTCCTTGTGTCTATCATTCCATCTCTGACCAAGGAGTTTACTGCCACACCCGTTGGTAACCCTTTAGGGTTTTGCTGTTGCCCTTAGCAACAGCATTTCGGGTACTCTACGTATTAAAACACAACATCTTGCTTTTTCCATCTTAGCAGTTCTAATACAAGCAAGAATAAGGTAAAATGTACCCAAGGGTATTCAGGCGCTGTGAGATGAGATGGTTCGCTAAGCGGCAGCCAATATTACAGGGGAGTCACTCCCAAGAAGACAACACAAAAAAGAAAAATGGAGGCTGCGCTATATAGAGGAAAGAACAGTATAAACACTCAATAAGTATTAAAAGAATTTATTATAAAACATGGATTTCTTTAAAAGCAGGAATTCTGTGCAAGATAATGTGCCAAATATATGCAGAAAAAAATAGATTTGCCAATATTATGCAAAAGTTGGATTTTACCCAAATGCTGGTACAGGATTAGTAGGAATTGTTCTCTAGGATCCGTTCCATATTTTGCCCATCAATATAGTGTCCAGTTATAATCCGGTATGGAAGGTACCTTTTAATATTGCTGAAGAGAGTCCATAGAAGACTTCCATATGCCGCTAGAGGATTAATGCAATGTCTCTTTGATGTAGAGTACCTCATGCAATGCGGAAATAGGCTGGTGCTTCTCTCGGGCTCTTTCGGATTACTGGTCAGCAGAATGGGCTGGTTCGGGTCCAATTCAGAGATGTCCTGTTCCAACGGGTGAATACCTGACGCGTTTCGCTGCATAAACCCTGCAGCTTTTTCAAAGGTGTATTCTGATGTCTGGGTTTATGGCTTTATATACCCTAGACAAGATGGTGGCTTAATTGGCACCTGGATGCACATTTCCTGTTTGGCACTATTATTTCTCTTTCTAATCTTTAAAACAATAAAAAAATGTATGTATATATATAGGAGACAGACCTACTTATATAAAACGGTATATGAATTATATAAAGCTTTTGTTTTGACTGTTTAAATAAACATTTCATTTCCTTATAATTTTAACATGGAATACATTGGTCCAATCAGAGGATTTGTATATGGCTCTGTAGTCATGGAGACCTCTGAAAGAGCCCATTTCATAGGTTGAGTTACAAATCATGTGATCAATGTCAGTCATGTGACCTAGGTCACCTGATGAATAAGGTATTTAGCCTAAAACAGTGTATACTGGGTGAAGAAACTATTTACATTTCCAAGTAACAATATAACCTCATTAGTGGCATCAGTCTCAGATTCCTAATTAATTTATTTTATTTGTTAAGAAGGGAGCTCCGTGGATGTAACGTCCCGGACCGTTGCCTTGGCAACCGTGGCCGGAAGTGACGTATTAGATGAAGGACACAGTGGAAGTGCCCGGGCCGTAAATTTCTAAATGACAATATAACCTCATTGTTGACGTTGGACTCAGATTCCTGGTTAGTTTATTTCATTTATTATTAGAGAGGGAGCCCCGGAGATGCGGCGTCAACTGCCGGACCGTTGCCTTAGCAACCGCGACCGGAGGTGACGTAATGGATTAAGGAGCCAGTGAGAGTGTCCGGGCCGTCGTCATGGAAACGCGGCTTGTAGTGGGCGGATTGTTGTCCCCACATGATTGGAGGTTTAAACCCTCCTCCCTCTATTGTCATGACGACGCGGTTTTCGGCCGCGTCCTCCTATTATATAATATTATATAATATAATATTTGCAATTAATCTCAACTCATTTGCCTGTATGCCGAGACCAGCTAATAAAGTACAAATTCAATAGGGTCTCCATGGCTACCGGCTGAAAATTCATGTAAATATCCCATGGGAACAATGGTTTCTATGAATAGGAGGACGCGGCCGAAAACCGCGTCGTCATGACAATAGAGGGAGGAGGGTTTAAACCTCCAATCATGTGGGGACAACAATCCGCCCACTACAAGCCGCGTTTCCATGACGACGGCCCGGACACTCTCACTGGCTCCTTAATCCATTACGTCACCTCCGGTCGCGGTTGCTAAGGCAACGGTCCGGCAGTTGACGCCGCATCTCCGGGGCTCCCTCTCTAATAATAAATGAAATAAACTAACCAGGAATCTGAGTCCAACGTCAACAATGAGGTTATATTGTCATTTAGAAATTTACGGCCCGGGCACTTCCACTGTGTCCTTGATCTAATACGTCACTTCCGGCCACGGTTGCCAAGGCAACGGTCCGGGACGTTACATCCACGGAGCTCCCTTCTTAACAAATAAAATAAATTAATTAGGAATCTGAGACTGATGCCACTAATGAGGTTATATTGTTACTTGGAAATGTAAATAGTTTCTTCACCCAGTATACACTGTTTTAGGCTAAATACCTTATTCATCAGGTGACCTAGGTCACATGACTGACATTGATCACATGATTTGTAACTCAACCTATGAAATGGGCTCTTTCAGAGGTCTCCATGACTACAGAGCCATATACAAATCCTCTGATTGGACCAATGTATTCCATGTTAAAATTATAAGGAAATGAAATGTTTATTTAAACAGTCAAAACAAAAGCTTTATATAATTCATATACCGTTTTATATAAGTAGGTCTGTCTCCTATATATATACATACATTTTTTTATTGTTTTAAAGATTAGAAAGAGAAATAATAGTGCCAAACAGGAAATGTGCATCCAGGTGCCAATTAAGCCACCATCTTGTCTAGGGTATATAAAGCCATAAACCCAGACATCAGAATACACCTTTGAAAAAGCTGCAGGGTTTATGCAGCGAAACGCGTCAGGTATTCACCCGTTGGAACAGGACATCTCTGAATTGGACCCGAACCAGCCCATTCTGCTGACCAGTAATCCGAAAGAGCCCGAGAGAAGCACCAGCCTATTTCCGCATTGCATGAGGTACTCTACATCAAAGAGACATTGCATTAATCCTCTAGCGGCATATGGAAGTCTTCTATGGACTCTCTTCAGCAATATTAAAAGGTACCTTCCATACCGGATTATAACTGGACACTATATTGATGGGCAAAATATGGAACGGATCCTAGAGAACAATTCCTACTAATCCTGTACCAGCATTTGGGTAAAATCCAACTTTTGCATAATATTGGCAAATCTATTTTTTTCTGCATATATTTGGCACATTATCTTGCACAGAATTCCTGCTTTTAAAGAAATCCATGTTTTATAATAAATTCTTTTAATACTTATTGAGTGTTTATACTGTTCTTTCCTCTATATAGCGCAGTTCTAATACAAGGGAGATACCCAGTTCCTTAGCCTCTGGGCTTCTCTGTTCACTTTGTGTGTATTTTGTTACCCTATCACCTTCTGTGTACGTTATGTCATATCCCCCAGTTTGTCTGTGAGTCCATCTGTTTTGCATAACAGTTCAAACACCAGTACATTCCTGCAGACACTGGAGTGCATAACAGTTCTGACACCAGTACTTTCCTGCTGGCACTGGTGTGCATAACATATTCAGCAGCCTAATACTCCTGTTGAAATTTTGTGGGAATATGGAGCATACCCCTCAAAATACGTTGCAACAGGTGGTCGATCAGGTGCAGGTCCTGACTCGACAATTTAATGATTTGTCCATTAAAATGCACACCTCCCAGGCTGCTGACGGAGCTCCCGCAGCAGCAGCACCTGCAGGGGTTAAGGAGCCGAAAGTAAATCTCCCGGATCGTTTTTCTGGAGATCGCTCGCAGTTCTTTTGTTTCAAGGAGAGCTGCAAGCTATACTTCCGGCTTAGGCCTCAGTCTTCTGGGTCGGAGATTCAGCGGGTGGGCATAGTGATTTCCTTGCTACAAGGAGACCCACAGGTCTGGGCATATGGGTTGCAGCCTGACTGTCCGTCGCTTAAAAGTGTTGATGCTTTTTTTACGGCACTGGCCATGTTGTATGATGACCCTGACAAGACGGCCTCAGCCGAGGCTCAGATTTCGATCCTTAAGCAAGGGCGCAGGCCAGTTGAGGTTTACTGTACGGAGTTTCGGAGGTTGGCCCATGATACCCAGTGGAATGACCCAGCCCTGAGACACCAGTACCGAAGAGGTCTTTCTAACCAGATAAAGGACCAACTGGTACAATATCCCTTGCCTGATAGCTTGGATCAGCTCATGCAGTTATCCATCCGGGTGGATAGACGGCTGAGAGAGCGTAGGCTTGAAAGGGAGACTGAGATTTCCTTCCTTCCCAAGGGAACCTCAGACTCTGAGGAATTTTCTGAGGAGCCTATGCAGATTGGGGCTACCCGCCTCTCCTCGCGTGAGAAGACGCGGAGGAGACAGCAGGGGTTGTGTTTGTACTGTGGGAATAAAGGTCATGTGGTAGTATCATGCCCAGAAAAGCCGGAAAACTTCAGGGCCTGAGGGTGATGGGAAATATCCTGTCAGGCCAGAAGTCAGAATTTCCCAAGAAGACTTTTATCATTCCGGTGACCTTGAAGATCCTCGGTCAAACTGTCAAGACTGAGGCCTTTGTGGACAGTGGGGCCGACGGGGTTTTTATGGACCGCCAATTCGCCCTGAAACACTCTGTTCCCTTAGTACCCTTGGCATCGGAAATTGAGATTTGTGGGTTAAACGGGGAACCATTATCCCAAGGTAAAATTACCTCTTGCACTAGCCAGATTTCTTTGTTTATTGGAGCCACACACTCTGAAAAATTGTCCTTTTATGTGACTGTCTGTACTTTTGCCCCATTGGTGTTGGGGTTACCCTGGTTAAGGGCCCACAATCCTCAATTTGACTGGGTCTCTGGGGAGATTCTTAGTTGGGGTACTGATTGTTTCAGGAGTTGCTTGAGCCTTCCAGTCAGGCTCTCGCAGCTAAGTTTGCCAGGATTGCCAGGGTGTTATGCAGATTTTGCGGACGTGTTCTCCAAAAAAGTTGCAGAGGTACTACCTCCCCATCGCCCCTATGACTGTGCCATTGATTTGTTGCCAAATGCTAAGCTTCCCAAGAGCAGGTTGTACTCCCTGTCACGTCCTGAGACTCAGGCTATGGCAGAGTACATTCAGGAGAACTTGGCTAAGGGATTTATCAGACCTTCACAGTCTCCAGTTGGGTCGGGGTTCTTCTTCGTGGGTAAAAAGGACGGTTCGTTGCGACCCTGCATCGACTTCAGGGAATTGAACCGTATCACGATTAAAAACTCATACCCACTGCCTCTCATTTCGGTCTTGTTTGACCAGCTTCGTACTGCCACCATTTTTTCTAAGATTGACCTACGCGGTGCGTACAATCTAATCCGAATAAGAGAGGGGGATGAATGGAAGACTGCCTTTAATACCCACTCAGGGCATTATGAATATTTGGTGATGCCTTTTGGGCTCTGTAATGCCCCGGCAGTCTTCCAGGATTTCATGAATGATGTGCTCAGGGAATATTTGGATAGATTCTTAGTTGTATACTTAGATGACATCCTAATCTTCTCCCATTCCCTGGAGGAACATCGGAAGCATGTACGCTTAGTCCTCCAGAAACTCAGAGACCACCGGCTTGGGGCAAAGCTGGAGAAGTGCGAATTTGAAGTTCAGCAAATCGCATTTCTAGGATATATTATCTCCCCAGAAGGTTTCCAAATGGAGGGTTCCAAGGTACAGGCAGTCCTGGATTGGGTGCAGCCCACTAGTTTGAAGGCGCTTCAGCGTTTCCTGGGCTTTGCGAATTTTTATAGACGATTTATCGCTGGATTTTCGTCTATAGTGGCGCCCTTGGTGGCACTCACTAAGAAAGGGGCGGATGTTGCTCACTGGTCTTGTGAGGCTAAAGCGGCTTTTGCCCGTCTCAAAAGGGCATTTGTTTCGGCCAAGGTGCTGCGACACCCAGATCCAGAGCGTCCTTTTGTGGTGGAGGTGGATGCCTCTGAGATGGGTATTGGGGCAGTGCTTTCTCAGATGGGAGTGTCTGATAATCGCCTTCATCCCTGTGCTTACTTTTCCCGTAAATTTTCGCCTGCCGAGATGAATTATGACGTGGGTAACCGGGAATTGTTGGCTATTAAGGATGCACTCGAGGAGTGGAGACACTGGCTTGAGGGGGCTAAGTTTGTGGTCTCAATTCTCACTGACCATAAGAATCTGGCATATTTAGAGTCAGCGAAGCGTCTCAGTGCCAGGCAGGCACGATGGGCTTTGTTTTTTGCTCGCTTTAATTTTTTGATAACATATCGCCCTGGGTCAAAAAACATCAAGGCTGATGCGCTCTCGCGGAGTTTTGCTCCAATCCAGGAGACCACCGAGGAGCCGTTGCCCATTGTTTCCCCATCATGTATTAAAGTGGGCATTACCCAGGACCTCTTATCATTAGTCCTTAGAGCACAGGAGCAGGCTCCTCCAGACCTTCCGGTAGGTCTTTTGTTTGTGCCTCCTAGGTTAAGACAGCGAGTGTTCCTGGAATTCCATGCCAAGAAGTCGGCAGGTCACCCGGGTATTGCCAGAACTCGGGAGTTGCTATCTAGGGCGGTGTGGTGGCCCTCGGTGGCTAAGGATGTGGATCAGTGGGTTCGGGCATGTGACATCTGTGCCCGAAATAAGACTCCTAGAGGGGTTCCTGTTGGCCCATTACATCCACTCTCTATCCCATCTAAGCCATGGACCCACATTTCAATGGATTTTGTGGTGGACTTGCCCAAATCCTCGGGGATGACAGCCATCTGGGTTGTCGTTGACAGGTTTTCGAAGATGGCGCACTTCGTTCCACTGGTTGGGCTGCCATCAGCCAGACGCCTGTCTGAATTATTTATGCTGCATGTTGTGCGTCTCCACGGGTTGCCACTTGATGTGGTCTCTGACCGCGGATCCCAGTGTGTGGCCAAATTCTGGAGGGCATTTTGTTCCGATCTCCAGATTTCTGTCAGCTTGTCGTCAGGCTACCATCCGCAGTCTAATGGGCAGACTGAAAGGGTGAACCAGTCCTTGGAGCAGTTCCTCAGGTGTTATGTCTCCAAGTGTCAGACTGACTGGGTTGCTCATCTGTCCATGGCGGAGTTTGCCTATAACAACGCGGCTCACTCTGCTACAGGGATCTCTCCCTTCCTTTGTGTGTATGGGCATCATCCTAAGGCCAATTCTTTTGACCCCGTGGACTCCACGCCTGGTGGTTCCTCTGTGGTTTCGGTCCTTAGAGGTATTTGGCGGAAAGTGAAGAAAGCCCTTGTGTCTGTGTCATTAGTGACCAAAAGGGTTTTTGATAAGCGGAAAAGACCCTGCAGCTTCAAATTGGGAGACTTCGTCTGGTTGTCTACCAAGAATTTGAAGTTGAGACAGCCATCTCATAAGTTAGGGCCCCGGTTCATCGGCCCTTATAAGATCACCAGGGTTATCAATCCGGTGGCATTTCAGTTAGATCTGCCCCGTTCTTTGGGTATCAATAAAACATTTCATTGTTCCCTTTTAAAACGGGCGATTAGTAATCCTTCTACCAGTGGAAGACCTTCCCCTCTTCTGATACGTGGCCAGAGGGAGTTTGTTGTTGAAAGGATTCTTGACTCCAAGGTGGTTCGGGGTCGGCTGTCATTTTTGGTGCACTGGAAGGGGTATGGCCCGGAGGAGCGGTCGTGGGTGCGCAGTTGTGATCTTCATGCCCCCAGACTGATACGCTCTTTCTTCTCGCAGTTCCCCGATAAACCCGGTGGTAGGGGTTCTTTGACCCCTCGTCAGAGGGGGGGTACTGTTAGGGTCTCCTGCCCTGTGCTGCCACATCGTCATGGCAACCGGGAGACAAGTGCTAGTGGAGTAACCTGAGCGCAGCTGATACTCCGGTTCGGGTCTTTTGCTGTGCAGTGGTTATAGGCTCTGTGCACGGCAGGGGATCCGGTGCTGGTTTTTGTGCTCACAGTCTGTGAGGTCTGAGTGGGGCGTGGACAGCACCTGCTTTATAAGGCCTCTTTTCAGGGTAAGCAGATGCTGCTGAATCTTTGTTGGTTAGTCAGTTCATGAACGTTAGCCAGTACTGTGTAGCTTTGTATTTGTTTGTTGCTTACTGCAAATAGGCCTGGGAATTTGGTATTACACTCTGCCAATCCAGACCTAGCAGTAAGACTGGAGTCAGTCGTTTAGCTTGCTGGGGTTCTGTTACTACTCTGTGAACTTAGCAAGTTTGCGGCTGTATTCTAAGACTTGCCTGTCTAATCCTGTCTCACTGTGCTAGGTGTCAGGGGTCAGTTTAGTGGCAGTAAGCTAAAACCTGTGCACTGCAAGTGAGAATTTGGATTGTGGAGATTCTCCTTGTGTCTATCATTCCATCTCTGACCAAGGAGTTTACTGCCACACCCGTTGGTAACCCTTTAGGGTTTTGCTGTTGCCCTTAGCAACAGCATTTCGGGTACTCTACGTATTAAAACACAACATCTTGCTTTTTCCATCTTAGCAGTTCTAATACAAGGGAGATACCCAGTTCCTTAGCCTCTGGGCTTCTCTGTTCACTTTGTGTGTATTTTGTTACCCTATCACCTTCTGTGTACGTTATGTCATATCCCCCAGTTTGTCTGTGAGTCCATCTGTTTTGCATAACAGTTCAAACACCAGTACATTCCTGCAGACACTGGAGAGCATAACAGTTCTGACACCAGTACTTTCCTGCTGGCACTGGTGTGCATAACAAACTGAAGCTAGTTCTTTCTGGAAGAATATCGACAGGGCCGAAATTTGAACCTTAATGGACCCTAATTTTAGGCCCATAGACAGTCCTGTTTGCAGGAAATGCAGGAAACGACCCAGTTGAAATTCCTCTGTAGGGGCCTTCTTGGCCTCACACCACGCAACATATTTCCGCCAAATACGGTGATAATGTTGCACAGTTACATCCTTCCTGGCTTTGATCAGGGTAGGGATGACTTCATCCGGAATGCCCTTTTTCCTTCAGGATCCGGCGTTCAACCGCCATGCCGTCAAACGCAGCCGCGGTAAGTCTTGGAACAGACAGGGTCCCTGCTGGAGCAGGTCCTTTCTTAGAGGTAGAGGCCACGGGTCCTCCGTGAGCATCTCTTGAAGTTCCGGGTACCAAGTCCTTCTTGGCCAATCCGGAGCCACGAGTATAGTCCTTACTCCTCTCCTTCTTATGATTCTCAGTACCTTGGGTATGAGAGGCAGAGGAGGGAACACATACACTGACTGGTACACCCACGGTGTTACCAGAGCGTCCACAGCTATTGCCTGAGGGTCCCTTGACCTGGCGCAATATCTGTCCAGTTTTTTGTTGAGGCGGGACGCCATCATGTCCACCTTTGGTTTTTCCCAACGGTTCACAATCATGTGGAAGACTTCTGGGTGAAGTCCCCACTCCCCCGGGTGGAGGTCGTGTCTGCTGAGGAAGTCTGCTTCCCAGTTGTCCACTCCCGGAATGAACACTGCTGACAGTGCTATCACATGATTTTCCGCCCAGCGAAGAATCCTTGCAACTTCCGTCATTGCCCTCCTGCTTCTTGTGCCGCCCTGTCTGTTTACGTGGGCGACTGCCGTGATGTTGTCCGACTGGATCAACACCGCCTGACCCTGAAGCAGAGGCCTTGCCTGACTTAGGGCATTGTAAATGGCCCTTAGTTCCAGGATATTTATGTGAAGTGACGTTTCCATGCTTGACCACAAGCCCTGGAAATTTCTTCCCTGTGTGACTGCTCCCCAGCCTCTCAGGCTGGCATCCGTGGTCACCAGGACCCAGTCCTGAATGCCGAATCTGCGGCCCTCTAGAAGATGAGCACTCTGCAACCACCACAGGAGAGACACCCTTGTCCTTGGAGACAGGGTTATCCGCTGATGCATTTGAAGATGCGATCCGGACCATTTGTCCAGCAGATCCCACTGAAAAGTTCTTGCGTGGAATCTGCCGAATGGAATCGCTTCGTAAGAAGCCACCATTTTTCCCAGGACCCTTGTGCATTGATGCACTGACACTTGGCCTGGTTTTAGGAGGTTCCTGACTAGGTCGGATAACTCCCTGGCTTTCTCCTCCGGGAGAAACACCTTTTTCTGGACTGTGTCCAGAATCATCCCTAGGAACAGCAAACGTGTCGTCGGAATCAGCTGCGATTTTGGAATATTTAGAATCCACCCGTGCTGTCGTAGTACTACTTGAGATAGTGCTACTCCGACCTCTAACTGTTCCCTGGACCTTGCCCTTATCAGGAGATCGTCCAAGTAAGGGATAATTAAGACGCCTTTTCTTCGAAGAAGAATCATCATTTCGGCCATTACCTTGGTAAAGACCCGGGGTGCCGTGGACAATCCAAACGGCAGCGTCTGAAACTGATAGTGACAGTTCTGTACCACAAACCTGAGGTACCCTTGGTGAGAAGGGCAAATTGGGACATGGAGGTAAGCATCCTTGATGTCCAGAGACACCATATAGTCCCCTTCTTCCAGGTTCGCTATCACTGCTCTGAGTGACTCCATCTTGAATTTGAACCTTTTTATGTAAGTGTTCAAGGATTTCAGATTTAAAATAGGTCTCACCGAGCCGTCCGGCTTTGGTACCACAAACAGCGTGGAATAATACCCCTTTCCCTGTTGTAGGAGGGGTACCTTGATTATCACCTGCTGGGAATACAGCTTGTGAATGGCTTCCAATACCGCCTCCCTGTCGGAGGGAGACGTTGGTAAAGCAGACTTCAGGAACCGTCGAGGGGGAGACGTCTCGAATTCCAATTTGTACCCCTGAGATACTACCTGCAGGATCCAGGGGTCCACTTGCGAGTGAGCCCACTGCGCGCTGAAATTCTTGAGACGGGCCCCCACCGTGCCTGAGTCCGCTTGTAAGGCCCCAGCGTCATGCTGAGGACTTGGCAGAAGCGGGGGAGGGCTTCTGTTCCTGGGAAGAGGCTGCCTGCTGCAGTCTTTTTCCCCTTCCTCTGCCCCGGGGCAGATATGAGTGGCCTTTTGCCCGCTTGCCCTTATGGGGACGAAAGGACTGAGCCTGAAAAGACGGTGTCTTTTTCTGCTGAGAGGTGACCTGGGGTAAAAAGGTGGATTTCCCAGCCGTTGCCGTGGCCACCAGGTCCGATAGACCGACCCCAAATAACTCCTCCCCTTTATACGGCAATACTTCCATATGCCGTTTGGAATCCGCATCACCTGACCACTGTCGCGTCCATAATCCTCTTCTGGCAGAAATGGACAGCGCACTTACTCTTGATGCCAGAGTGCAAATATCCCTCTGTGCATCTCGCATATATAGAAATGCATCCTTTAAATGCTCTATAGTCAATAATATACTGTCCCTGTCCAGGGTATCAATATTTTCAGTCAGGGAATCCGACCAAGCCACCCCAGCACTGCACATCCAGGCTGAGGCGATTGCTGGTCGCAGTATAATACCAGTATGTGTGTATATACTTTTTAGGATATTTTCCAGCTTCCTATCAGCTGGTTCCTTGAGGGCGGCCGTATCAGAAGACGGTAACGCCACTTGTTTTGATAAGCGTGTGAGCGCCTTATCTACCCTAGGGGGTGTTTCCCAACGCGCCCTAACCTCTGGCGGGAAAGGGTATAATGCCAATAATTTTTTTAGAAATTAGCAGTTTTTTATCGGGGGAAACCCACGCTTCATCACACACCTCATTTAATTCATCTGATTCAGGAAAAACTACGGGTAGTTTTTTCACACCCCACATAATACCCTTTTTTGTGGTACTTGTAGTATCAGAAATGTTCAAAACCTCCTTCATTGCCGTGATCATGTAACGTGTGGCCCTACTGGAAAATATGTTTGTTTCCTCACCGTCGACACTGGAGTCAGTGTCCGTGTATGGGTCTGTGTCGACCATCTGAGGTAACGGGCGCTTTAGAGCCCCTGACGGTGTTTGAGACGCCTGTACAGGTAATAACTGATTTGCCGGCTGTCTCATGTCGTCAACAGTCTTTTGTAAAGTGCTGACACTATCACGTAATTCCTTCCATAAGACCATCCAGTCAGGTGTCGACTCCCTAGAGGGTGACATCACTATTACAGGCAATTGCTCCGCCTCCATACCATTTTCCTCCTCATACATGTCGACACAACGTACCGACACACAGCACACACACAGGGAATGCTCTGATAGAGGACAGGACCCCACTAGCCCTTTGGGGAGACAGAGGGAGAGTTTGCCAGCACACACCAGAGCGCTATATATATAAAGGGATAACCTTATATAAGTGTTTTTCCCTTATATAGCTGCTGTATAGATTTATCTGCCAAATTAGTGCCCCCCCTCTCTTGTTTTACCCTGTTTCTGTAGTGCAGGACTGCAGGGGAGAGTCAGGAAGCTTCCCTCCAACGGAGCTGTGAGGGAAAATGGCGCCAGTGTGCTGAGGAGATAGGCTCCGCCCCCTTCTCGGCGGCCTTTCTCCCGCTTTTTTAAGGAAAAATTGGCAGGGGTTAAATGCATCCATATAGCCCAGGAGCTATATGTGATGTATTTTTTGCCATCTAAGGTGTTTTTATTGCGTCTCAGGGCGCACCCCCCAGCGCCCTGCACCCTCAGTGACCGGAGTGTGAAGTGTGCTGAGAGCAATGGCGCACAGCTGCGGTGCTGTGCGCTACCATATTGAAGACAGGACGTCTTCTGCCGCCGATTTTCCGGACCTCTTCAGTCTTCTGGCTCTGTAAGGGGGCCGGCGGCGCGGCTCTGGGACCCATCCATGGCTGGGCCTGTGATCGTCCCTCTGGAGCTAATGTCCAGTAGCCTAAGAAGCCCAATCCACTCTGCACGCAGGTGAGTTCGCTTCTTCTCCCCTTAGTCCCTCGGTGCAGTGAACCTGTTGCCAGCAGGATTCACTGAAAATAAAAACCTATACTTAAACTTTTTCACTAAGCAGCTCAGGAGAGCCACCTAGTGTGCACCCTTCTCGTTCGGGCACAAAAATCTAACTGAGGCTTGGAGGAGGGTCATAGGGGGAGGAGCCAGTGCACACCAGGTAGTCCTAAAGCTTTTACTTTTGTGCCCAGTCTCCTGCGGAGCCGCTATTCCCCATGGTCCTTTCGGAGTTCCCAGCATCCACTAGGACGTCAGAGAAATTAGGCATATACAAACTGTGAAACATGCACATATACAGCCTATAATGGCCTATCACCCCTGGCAACAATTATCATGGTAAACGGTATTTTTTTATCATGCACCGACCGTGCATGTGAAAGCATACGGTTCGTTATGGCGTTAGGCCATCAGATGCCTTTAGCTGGGGGCTTCACAGTTGAACGTATTTCTATGTCATACAACCTGTACCGGGGGGCAGCTTCTGAAGCTGTTCCCCCCCTTTGTGAACAAGCCACCAGGCGAAACGTACGTTAAAGGAAGGAGCGTTGCGGGCGCCCCGCTAAGTGCGCACAGCAGGCTGCCCCCCGGTACAGGTTGTATGACATAGAAATATCTCTTTCAACACCAGAACAGCACAGTGTCAGTAACCCACAAACTGGCTGCACTGACCTCAGTATCATCAGCCAGTGTTGGAGGCGAATGAGACACATTGCATATTGATCTGGCTCAGTCTGTATTTCCATAGACTAGCATCAGTAATGGTCTCTCAACACGCATATAATGCACTAGCACATGCGTGGCAGCAGAACCACAAAGTTTGCTGCACAGTCTTGTCTTCTATATTTTCTGTATTTCTCAAATTTAAGAGTATATTGTCATCTTTTTTCAGTTCATCCTACCTTTTCAACACCAGAGCAGGTAGAGTGTCCGTAGCTCTCTCATTGGCTGCGCTGATCGTAGTGTCATCAACCAAAAGCAGAAGTGAATGAGACACTCTCCATGGATGCTCCGGCACTGTCTATGACTCTAGAGACTGGCACAAGTAACGGTCTCTCACCACGTATATAATGCTGTAGCACATACGAGGCAGCAGAACCACGAAACACGCCATAAGGTCTTGACTTATTATCGCTATTGAGTATCATTCATAAATTGACTCTCCCTTATTGATAGGGCTAAGGCCCGTGGGAGTTTACTAATCACCTGTGCCTTTTAAACTGTTACATGTTGTATTGTATGTATTGTGTCTATATTTCGCCTTTTTAGATGAAGAGAGTATAATCTCCAAACAATTTGAATTTTTTATCTTTAATAAAAGTTAAGTCTTAATATATTGTTTCCCCCCCCCCCCTTTTTTTTAATCCTATGCTGTTGCACACGCATTATAACACTTTTGAGTGCCCCATTCTAGGAGAGTTCTTGTCTACCTTTCTTTGGTATATTTTTGTGAAATAGTTTAACTTAACTCTCAGGGAGCACCCCCCATATCTCTAATTAACATAAAAGCACAAAAAGTGCATGATATATGAAATTGGGGTATAAGTGTCATTTATTTAATGATTGTCCTTCGATCTTTAGTCATTTTTGTTTGGGTTCGCTTTCAGGTCTGTGCGGACAACATCTTTCTTTCTATAAGTATAGTATGCATCAGAATTCTTAATATATGTGACTCTTGCCATTGAAACGATATAGAAGTAACTGGATCTTGAATTCTTTCTGATGCCAAAGCATGCCTCTTTCCATTCTAGAGGTTGCACTCACGAATCTCCACATATCCTGCTCAGATATGGATATTGTACAAGCCACCTATATGATTAGCTAAGATCATTATTGATTCCTTTCCTGCACTGATTTCTCATTCAATATAAGGAAATGAAGCTTTGCAAGCAAATATGCCCTCTGGCCAAGGTCGGACTGGCACGACAGGAGGACAGAGCAATACACTGCCTCAGAGCCCTGTCCTTTATAGAGGGGGCAGTGCCCGGACCATCCATTGAGTTCCACAATGGGCAGCAGCTCCCCAGTGTCTTCTTTCGTTCCCACTGATGTTAGTTCCCTGCTTTCTTTAAGCAATTTTCTCTGCAATGCTAGGAATACAGTACATATATTTAACTGACAAACCAGGGCCGTAGCTAGGTGTGTGTCAGTGGTGCCTGGCACACAGCGCAGATACACTGTGGGTGCAGGACCACTGGCAACACCCACCTGGCCACTCGGCTGCGCCTCACTGTGGGGTCCGCATCCGCCCAGCCACCCACCAACCATTCAGCTGCAGTACATTGCCCGGCCACTTCTTCTCACACAGGTAGCCAGACAGCACTGCCCTGTTCTGGGAGAGATGATGTCTCTCCCAGCCTGCTTCCCAGCCCACCCACAATGCCCTGAGAAGAGCTGCAGTGGCTGGGCGGGAAGGAAGAGAGAGAACTGCCGGCTGGTCACAGGTAAGTATAACACATCTCTCTCTCTCTTTCTCTCAGTCTCTGCCTGCCTAATGTATAAAAAAAGGGGACTCTGCCTGCCGTAATGTGTAAAAAGAGGAACTCTGCTGCCGTAATGTGTAAAAAGGGGACTCTGCTGCTGTAATGTGTAAAACGTGGACTCTGCTGCTGTAATGTGTAAAACGTGGACTCTGCCTGTCTAATATGTAAAAAGGGGACTCTGCTGCTGTAATTTGTAAAAAGGAGCTCTGCCTACTGTAATGTGTAAAAGGGGACTCTACCTGGTGTAATGTGTAAAAGGGGACTCTACCTGGTGTAATGTGTAAAAGGGGACTCTACTTGGTGTAATGTGTAAAAGGGGACTCTTCCTGACGTACTATGTAAAAGGGGACTCTTCCTGACGTACTATGTAAAAGGGGACTCTTCCTGACGTACTATGTAAAAGGGGACTCTTCCTGACGTACTATGTAAAAGGGGACTCTACCTGACGTAATGTATATAAGGGGACTCTACCTGACGTATTGTATATAAGGGGACTCTACCTGACGTATTGTATATAAGGGGACTCTACTTGCCTAAATGTGTAAAAAGAGGGACTCTGCTCCCATAATGTCTAAAAAGGGGGACTCTGCTCCCGTAATGTCAAAAAGGTGACTCTGCCTGCTGTAATGTGTAAAGAGGGGGACTCGCCTGCCATCATGTGTAAAAAGGGGGCCTCTGCTGCCATCATGTGTAAAAAGGGGGACTCTGCTGCCATCATGTGTAAAAAGGGGGACTCTGCTGCCATCATGTGTAAAAAGGGGGACTCTGCTGCCATCATGTGTAAAAAGGGGGACTCTGCTGCCATCATGTGTAAAAAGGGGGACTCTCTTGCCATCATGTGCAAAAAGGGGGACTCTGCTGCCAACATGTGCAAAAAGGGGACTCTGCCTGTCTAATGTTTTAAAAAAGGGGACTCTGCCTACCTAATGTGTAAAAAGGGGACTCTGCTGCTGTAATGTGTAAATAGTGGACTCTGCCTGCCTAATGTGTAAAAAGGGGACTCTGTTGCCGTAATGTGTAAAAAGGGGGACTCTGCTGCCGTAATGTGCAAAAAGAAGCTCTGCCTGCAGTAATGTGTAAAAGGGGCATTTACCTAACATACTGTATAAAAGGGGACTTTACCTGCCGTACTGTGTAAAAGGGGATGCTACCTGGTGTAATGTGTAAAAGGGGACTCTACCTGCCATACTGTGTAAAAGGGGACTCTACATGCCGTACTGTATAAAAGGGCACTATACCTGCTGTACTGTCTAAAAGAGAACTTTACCTGACGTAATGTGTAAAAGGGGATGCTACCTGGTGTAATGTGTAAAAGGGAACTCTACCTGCCATACTGTGTAAAAGGGGACTCTACATGCCGTACTGTATAAAAGGGCACTATACCTGCTGTACTGTCTAAAAGAGAACTTTACCTGACGTAATGTGTAAAAGGGGACTCTACCTGTTGTACTGTGTAAAAGGGGACTCTACCTGCCGTACTGTGTAAAAGGGGACTCTACCTGGTGTAATGTGTAAAAGGGGACTCTGCCTAGTGTACTGTCTAAAAGGGAACTTTACCTGACATACTGTGTAAAAGGGGACTGTACCTGCTGTACTGTGTAAAAGCGGACTCTACCTGCCGTACTGTGTAAAAGGGGGCTCTAATTGGCGTAATGTGTGAAAGGGGCTCTACCTGGAGTAATGTGTAAAATGGGGCTCTACCTGGTGTAATGTGTGACAGGGGCTGTACCTGTTGTAATGTGTGTAAGTGGTGCTACTGTGCGGCATAATTTGAATAATAGAGACTACTGCACAGCGTAATGTTAATTGGTATTATTTTGCAGCCATGCCCCTATATTTTTTAGCACGCATCTATGGTGCGCACTGGGCCTATTGTGGATATGGGTGGCGCAAATGCTGGTTCTTGCACACAGCACTAAAATGTCTAGTTATGGCACTGTGACAAACAATATGTCAACAGTGGATATGTTGAGAAGAAAGTTAGTTGCCATTGTGCAGACACAGTTGTAACGTTTGTTAAAGCAAGTATAATATGGCATCATGGTTTACTAGGAAATGGCACACACCCCCCCCCCCCCTGGGAGAGAAGAAAATGTGCCCCTCATGCATCCTCCCTAGGGGCTACTGTTTGCATGGGAATTGGACCTGCTAAACCTCCAGGCCCCATACCAATGGCACCCCCTGCACCCACTATAGTTACTGTACACTCAGCTGAAAGCTATCGCTAATAAAGCCCTTTTCCCTGGAGAAAGAGCTTTTCTCTGATTGTAAACAGACCCCGGAGTGATGTCACAGGGACTGTACTTTAAAAGTGCCCACATATCTCCTCACTGAGCAAACAGCTTTCATGAGGTGATATTTTGCTGCGGGACGGAAACCAAATAAAATGCTTCCTAACCCAACCACTAGACTTCCAGTCTATCATTGATAATGGTGGTGGTGGAGGAACCACACATCAAACTTTTATATCCATTATTATTATGCTATACAGTACATTGGATAGATTAAGGAGTACATGTTTGCACACAGTGGGCTCATACAATATTCATGATAATGAAGCCTATTGATTCACTTGGAATTCATAGTCTACATTCGCATAACAAAATGGCTGCCTCCACGTAGTACCTCGCTAGGTCCTTCAATGTGAACCAACTGGCTGAGTTCTCACAAATATTGGTTCATCTCACAAAACAACAGCTTTTATTTTTGTGTAGGTGGTAGATGCACTTTGATAGGGACTTTTATGGATTGAGAGGATACTTTACATGACTTTTTTATGTAATAAAAGCCCTTAAAATATCATGAATGTGATTAAAGATACTCATATTTACTTGCATAGAGATGAAAGCTTCTCACTTGGATTGGCTCCACTAGATAGATTGTTCCAGGAAAGCCAAAGAGGTGCAGCAGATCAGCCAGAATACTAACCGTCAAGTAGTTGCCTTCAGTCAATGATTCTTTTTTTAATTAAAAAGTAAATAAGCATTTCCTCTGTTGGTCTAAGCATGCACCCACTAATGGTTGACCACACCTTTTTGCTGGTTGTCCACACCCTCTGGTGGCTGGCCACACAACTTTGTGGGACACCATGATGGCATTTCACCGGAGAGCAGTTAGAGAGAGATGCACTAAGCTTTGGAGAGTGATAAAGTAGAGAGAGGTAAAAGGGAAGATGTACTAAGCTTTGGTGAGTGATAGAGCGGAGAGAGATAAATTATCAGCCAATCAGCTCCTAACTGCCATCTTACAGGCTGTGTTTGAAAAATATCAGGAGCTGATTGGTTGGTACTTTATCTCTCCCTCCCCACTTGATCACTGTCCAAGGCTTAATACATCTGCCTCTTAATACTCAATCCGACACTGCTTCTGGCTAGTAGAAGCTCTGTCTTTCAACAAGTGACTTTCTTCTCTTCCCTTTCTGCTTGTCTCAGTTCCTTGATTGTGTAGACCATGGAGGGATCCTATGGTTTTCCAGAGGGCCCCAGTGGCCCCTACAGTTACTACTGAAGTATAACATTTGATTGTTTAGAAACAATAGACACATTGATAAATGAACACAATGTTGCATCACTTTTATTCAGGCATTCCAAACTACGGTCCTCAAGGCACCCCAACAGTGCAGGTTTTAGTGATATCCAGGCTGCAGCACAGATGGTTAAATAAAAATAACTGAGATACTAATTAAGTCACCTGTGCTGAAGCCAGGATATCACTAAAACCTGCACTGTTAGTGTGCCTTGGGTACCGTGGTTGGGAATGCCTGCTCTAATTAAAGAAATTCTCCAAACTCACCTTTGGGATGCAGTAACCTCGGAAATACACATCATTTTCAGTTGCGTGACTCAAATTCAGGGGAAGGATATTAGCGAATCTCTGTACTTCATGTATCACTGCATCAGTATAAGGCATATTCCTTCTATTTTCTGCCGTTGGCATCTGTCCAAGTTTAATATGTGTTCTGATTTCCTCCTGCACCCTTTCTACAAAGCAGTGAGCAATTATTACCACAGTTTCATATGATTGTCAGAGATTGGTGCATAATACATACCTCCCAACATGACCCTCGCCAGGAGGGACACAATGCTCTGCTTCTGGACTTTTCTCTTAATTTATAATTGCCGACACCTGTTTTGAACAGGTCAATGGATAAGAAAGGTGTTTCAGTACAGGTGATGGTAATCATAAATTAAGAGGGAAGTCCAGGAGCAGAGCATTCTGTCCCTCCTAGAGAGGGTCATGTTGGGAGGTATAATATAAATCCAATCATGTCATCATGACTTATATCCACAAGCAGGTGATGTCAGTTTAGCTCCACTTACTTCTACCTTGGCTGTACTCAATGTGACAGTTCCCAGCTAAGCAGCTAGGTTTGAACTTATCATTGAAATTCTCCATCCTGCTGTGCAGCCCCAACCTGGTAATGAAAAGTTATGGGACCACACTCCTCTGAAGCTCAGAGTGACAGAGTGTATACCGAGAAACTGCAGACAAGGACTAGGATTCGCTGGAGACACACATGTCCTTTGAGATCATTTATCAGACTTCACTGGTAGTTTACACCTCAGCTAATCCCAGCAAAATGGTTACCTATGAAGCTGAAGATGCAAAACATACATAGCAACAGTGGTTTATTTTAAAGATAATCATAGATATTTAAACTCTAAGGCCAAGTACACATCAGAACGATGTGTGCCCCAACCAACAGCTCGACCGAAGGGATAGTATATTGCATACCTCCCAACATGACCCTCTCCAGGAGGGACAGAATGCTCTGCTTCTGGACTTTTTCCTTCAATTATGATTGTCTGCACCTGTTTTGAACAGGTAAATCGATAAAAAAAAGGTGTTTCATCACAGATGAGGGCAATCATACATTAGGAGGGAAGTCCAGGAGCAGAGCATTCTGTCCCTCCTGGAGAGGGTCATGTTGGGAGGTATGATATTGTGCCGCCCTTACGCACTGCACGAGGTGGAGGATGAAAGCGCTATGTATTGTTGCCCACCGCATGAAAATGCATGCCCTTGTTCCATGGGTCATGCCAAATTGTGCAGCGTGCCAAATGGGACGACACAGGGATTCACCCGTCGGTCATACACATTAGATGACATGGACGATATATCAATCCGATCCGCTTCAGAACAATATATTATTAGACATAACGTCTAATGTGTGCCTGGGGTAAGCTTTCCATTAAACTCATTGCTTGGAAGCAAGGTACTGAGCACAAACAGAGTAATGCATTTGATGGACAGGGGGGCTTGTGAAGAAAAAGCTGGTGGGCAGAGAAGCATATGAGGGAAAAGCTGGGCATTTGAGAGTAAAGCAGGTGGGTAGCATATTACATGTGAGAAAATGTTGACAGGCTGTGGGGGGAGGAGGGCATGTGATAGAAAACACGGTGGGCAGAGGAACATGTGAGGAAAAAGCTGGTGGGCAGGGGACCATAAACGGGTGGGTATAGGGATCATGTGAGAAAAATCTGGAGGGGCAGATGTGCTTGAGGGAATAGGTGGGGGCAGGAGGCCATGTGATAAAAAAAAATCTGGTAGGCAGCTGTACATGTGAGGGAGGAGCTGGTACGCTGGGGACATGTGAGGGAGGAGCTGGTGCGCAGAGGGACATGTGAGGGAGGAGCTGGCGCGGAGAAGGGCATATAAAGGAAGTGCTGGTGTGCAGAGAGGGTTGTAATGTCAAAGCTGGTGGGCAGAAGTACACTTGATGGAAAAGATGGTGGGAAGAGGGGCATGTGAAAAAAGCTGGTAGACAGGGGTGCCTGTAAGAGAAAAGATGGTTGGCAGGAGAAAATCTGAGGGCAAAGCTAGTGAGCAAAGGGGCATGTAAAAACCTGGTAGGAAAGAGGGCATATAAGAATAAAAGTGATGGGCAGAGGGACATGTGATGGACAGGCTGCTTGGCAGATGAGTTTGTGAGAGGAAGTTGGGGGCTAAAAGGAGAAGGTGGAGAAAAGCTGTTGAGCAGTAGGCATATGAGGGAAGAGCTGGCAGGAAGATGGGCATTTGAGGTGGTGGACATGGGTCATGTGAGAAAAACGAGATTTATGGTAAGAACTTACCTTTGATAAATCTCTTTCTGCGAGGTACACTGGGCTCCACAAGGATAGACAGTGGGGTGTAGAGTAGGATCTTGATCCGAGGCACCAACAGGCTCAAAGCTTTGACTGTTCCCAGAATGCACAGCGCCACCTCCTCTATAACCCCGCCTCTTTGCACAGGAGCTCAGTTTTTAGTTAACCAGCCCAATGCAGTAGCAGGAAAAGAGACGATAACGGTTAGTAGCCACATACACCACACTCTCACGACAGGAGAAGTGTCAGCGGCTAATGCCATACCAACCCAAAGAAGCTAAGTGCGTCAGGGTGGGCGCCTTGTGGAGCCCAGTGTACCTCGCAGAAAGAGATTTAACAAAAGGTAAGTTCTTACCGTAAATCTCGTTTTCTGCTGCGGAGTACACTGGGCTCCACAAGGATAGACATTGGGGATGTCCTAAAGCAGTTCCTTATGGGAGGGGACGCACTGTAGCGGGCACAAGAACCCGGCGTCCAAAGGAAGCATCCTGGGAAGCGGCAGTATTGAAGGCATAGAACCTTATGAACGTGTTCACTGATGACCACGTAGCCGCCTTGCACAATTGTTCAAGGGTCGCACCACGGCGGGCCGCCCAAGAAGGTCCAACAGACCGAGTAGAATGGGCCGTAATGTGAGCAGGAGCTGACAGACCAGCCCTCACATAAGCATGTGCAATCACCATTCTAATCCATCTGGCCAAAGTCTGCTTGTGAGCAGGCCAGCCCTATTTGTGAAATCCAAACAGTACAAAGAGAGAATCAGATTTCCTAATGGAAGCAGTTCTCTTCACATAGATACGGAGAGCCCGTACCACATCCAAAGACTTCTCTTTGGGAGACAGATCAGGAGAAACAAGTGCCGGAACCACAATCTCCTGGTTAAGGTGGAACGAGGAAACCACCTTATGTAAATATCCGGGACGAGTCCTAAGAACCGCCCGGTCACGGTGAAGTATCAGATATGGGGAACTACAGGACAAGGCACCCAAATCCGACACTCTTCTAGCTGAAGCAATAGCCACCAGAAACACCACCTTAAGGGAAAGCCACTTAAGATCAGCTGAACCAAGAGGTTCAAACGGAGACTCTTGTAACGCCTCCAAAACCACCGACAAGTCCCAAGGAGCCACAGGCGGGACATAGGGAGGTTGAATACGCAACACACCCTGAGTAAAGGTATACACATCAGGTAAGGTAGCAACTTTTCTCTGAAACCGCACCGACAAGTCAGAAATATGAACCTTGAGGGAGGCCAGATGTAGGCCTAAGTCCAGGCCTTGCTGAAGAAAAGCCAACAACTTGGCTATACTAAACTTGGAAGCGTCATAATCGTTAGATGCGCACCAAACAAAGTAAGAATGCCAGACCCTATAGTAAATCCGAGCCGAAGCCGGTTTCCGGGCCCGCAACATAGTTTGAATGACCGCCTCAGAAAACCCTTTAGCCCTTAAGACGGAAGCTTCAAGAGCCACGCCGTCAAAGACAGCCGGGCTAGGTCCTGGTAGACACAGGGGCCCGGAACGAGGATGTCTGGGCGTTGTGGAAGTAGAATTGGACGCTCTGACGATAGGCCCTGCAGGTCTGAGAACCAGTGCCGTCTGGGCCACGCTGGAGCTATGAGAAGCAGAATTCCTTTTTCTTGCTTGAACTTCCGAATTACCCTGGGCAGGAGTGACACCAGAGGGGACACGTATGGCAGCCGAAACCTCCACGGCACCGCCAGCGCATCCACGAATGCTGCTTGAGGATCCCTTGTCCTTGCTCCGAAGACCGTAACCTTGTGATTGTGTCGACACGCCATCAGATCTACGTCTGGAAGACCCCACTTTTCCACTAGGAGTTGAAACACTTCTGGATGGAGGCCCCACTCGTCGGCATGCACGTCCTGACGACTGAGAAAGTCCGCTTACCAATTCAGGACTCCCGGAATGAAGATTGCCGTTATGGCCGGTAGATGGCGTTCCGCCCAATGTAGAATCCATGAGAATTCCTTCATTGCCAGGCGGCTTTGAGTGCCGCCTTGATGATTTATGTAAGCCACTTTGGTGGCGTTGTCCGACTGCACTTGAACGGGACGGTTGTGAATTAAATGCTGGGCTAGGTTCAATGCATTGAAGACCACCCGCAATTCCAGAATGTTGATTGAGAGGAGGGACTCCTCCTTGGTCCACCGACCCTGAAGGGTGTGTTGCTCCAGCACCGCGCCCCAAACTCTTAGACTGGGATCTGTCGTCAACAGGACCCAGTTGGATATCCAGAAGGGACGGCCCCTGCACAATTGTTGGTCCTGGAGCCACCAGAGAAGTGACAGACGGACCTCCGGAGTCAATGAGATCATTTGAGACCTGATCCGGTGAGGCAGGCCGTCCCACTTGGCTAGAATCAGCCTCTGGAGGGGGCGAGAATGGAATTGAGCATACTCCACCATGTCGAATGCTGATACCATGAGGCCCAGCACCTGCATCGCCGAATGTATCGACACTTGCGGATGAGAAAGGAAGCAACGAATCCTGTCCTGAAGCTTCAGGACTTGCTCCTGACACGAGAACAACCTCTGGTTGTGAGTGTCCAATAGCGCTCCCAGATGCACCATGCTCTGAGCAGGGATCAGGGAGGATTTCTTCCAGTTGATGAGCCACCCGTGGGCTTGTAGAAACCGGACCGTCATATCTAGATGACGAAGGAGAAGTTCTGGGGAATTTGCCAGGACTAACAAGTCGTCCAGATACGGCAGTATCCTGACCACTTGACGGCGGAGTACCACCATCAACACCGCCATTACCTTGGTGAAGACTCGCGGAGCCGTTGTTAAACCAAAAGGTAAAGCCCAAAACTGGTAATGGAAGTTGCCAATAGCAAACCTCAGGTGTTGCTGATGTGATGCTGCTATAGGAATATGCAGGTAAGCATCCTGTATGTCCAGGGAGACCATGTAGTCCCCAGGTTCCAAAGCCAGAACTATAGAGCGAAGGGTTTCCATACGGAACTTGGAAACCTTCACAAACCTGTTAAATGCCTTGAGGTTGAAAATGGGCCGGGAGGACCCATTCAGTTTCGGGACTAGAAAAAGCGGAGAATAGTACCTCCGGCCCCTCAAGAGGCACCTGTTCTATGACTCCTGTATCCAGGAGGGTCTGTACCACCGAATGCAGAGTGTTTGCCTTTGTCTGGTCCAACGGGACGTCTGTCTGGCAAAATCGATATGGGGGTCGGTTTTTGAAGGCTATGGCGTAACCTCGAGTGACGACTTCCCGTACCCAGGCATCTGAAGTGGTCTTCAACCATTCCTGGGTATACCCTAGAAGCCGGCCCCCCACCCTGGGGTCCCCCAGGGGGAGGCCCGCCCCGTCATGCGGCAGGCTTATCGGCCTTGGAAGCTGGCTGACGGGCCGCCCAGGCTCTTTTTGGCTTTGGCTTACCAGGTTTGGAAGTGCGGGCCTGCTTGTTGTACGCCTGACCTTTTGCTTTACCTGAAGGACGAAAGGGGCGAAAGGAAGTACCTTTAGCCTTCGACACAGAAGGAGCGGTACTTGGCAGACAGGCAGTTTTGGCAGTAGCCAAGTCAGCCACAATCTTATTTAAGTCCTCCCCAAACAGAATATCTCCCTTGAAAGGGAGTACCTCCAGGGTTTTTCTAGAGTCCAGATCCACAGACCAGGATCTCAGCCACATAATCTGGTGAGCCAGGACTGACGTAGTAGAGGCCTTACTTTCGGGAGGGGGTTGTACCAGCGCACTGGGTTTAATGAGCTCGGCGAGCTGCTTACAAAGTAGGGTGACTGACCTACGGGAACTACTAACCAATTTGTGATTTGTAGCGCTCAACCTATATGAGTATGTAAATGATGATGCTGTGAAACCACGTGAAATTTTAAAAGGTATTTGGTTTTATTTTTAGAAGAAATAAATGCATAATTGGTGTGCATGCATTGCGAATTATCAATCAAACTTGATCTGTTAAAGAAATGTCCTAGGTAAAAATATTGGGGATGGTACAATGCTGGAGCAAAGTTCTGGGGTGCACAACCAGATTGGTATACCTGCAATCTTCGTGGTGTGCAATATCCAGTTAAATCTAGGAAAAAGACTACAAGAAAAAAGGTTTTTCGTTTTGTTTTGAATGAAACATAAAAAATAAAAATAAAAATAAGAAAAAAGAAGAAAAAAATGAATGTATGTTAATTTGAAAAGATATCCGTAAAGGAAAAACGGTGGGTCTGTTTAGCTGTAACCCAGCTGGTTCCAAATGGTAATAAGGAGTGAAAGTCACTCATAGGATAGTCAGCGGCGTCCCGCTGACTATTGTCTCGAGCTACTGAAGGTACCGGCTTACGGTGATTGCGGTGTTTCCCCGGGGTTAAAGGTGCGCCTGGTGCGGGGAGGGTGAGGGGACAGGGAGCACCGGACTGACCAGGCCCCGTGGGAAGGGATTCCCCCCTCTGTCCTTGTTCGGACAGTGATGGGAGATCCGGCCACCACAGGGACTGATCTGGCAGCGATTGGCTAGTGTGGGCTTGTTTGGAGCCGTCACTGCCCACCGTCCGCCGGGACCTGAGCTACTTGACCCGTCTCTCCCCCCTCCTCCGCTATTCGGCTCGGATAACACCTCACCGGCTTACCTCTTCTCCTTCGGGTCTCTCTCCGTCACTGCTGGCTTCTTTCGGGTAGGGGAGTCACGTGACCCCCGCTCGGCTGGTCTTACAAAAGTTCCACAGCCCGTACTGTCTGTCGGTGTCGGTGTGAGTTTAGTAGTGGATGCCCAACGCGTTTCAACCCTCTAGGGGTCTTCTTCCAGGGATTCCACATAATCTGGTGAGCCAGGACTGACGTAGTAGAGGCCTTGGCTGCTAGGATACCGGCATAAGAAGCCGCCTCTTTAATATAGCGAGAAGCTGTGACAATATATGACAAGCATTGTCTAGCATGGTCAGTAGAGATTCCAGCCTCTAACTCCAAGGCCCATGCTTCAATAGCCTCTGCTTCGCCCATGTAGCTGCAATAGTGGGCCTTTGTGCAGCACCCGTGAGGGTGTTAATCGCTTTTAGACAACCCTCGACACGTTTATCTGTCGGCTCTTTTAGAGACGTGACCGTAGTGACAGGTAGAGCTGAGGAAACCACTATCCTAGCCACATGTGAGTCTACTGGAGGAGGCGTTTCCCAATTCTTAAACAGCTCTGGCGCAAGGGGACAGCGAGCCAGCATCTTCTTTTGAGGTACAAACTTTGTACCCGGGCGTTCCCAGGGTTCCTGACGTATATCCACTAGGTGATCAGAGTGAGGTAAAACTTGTTGAACCACCTTCTGACGCTTGAACCTATCTGGTTTCTTAGGAGGGACAGATGGCTCGGGATCATCCGTAATCTGCAGAATCAACTTAATAGCCTCCAAAAGATCAGGAACATCCACATGTGAACTACTGTCCCCATCAGCAGTATCTGTGTCAGAATCTGTGGGGTCAGTATAAGTGCCATCTTCATCAGACGAGGTGTCAGTGACGGCAGTGGATTGTGAGGAGATAAGAGCTCGCTTAGAGGACCCCTTGGACTTAGGCGAGTGATGGTCAGACTTTTTAGTAGTCAGGAACTGGTTCAACTTCTTCAATTGAGCAGATAAATCGTCCGCCCACGGCGGGTTAGCTGCAGGGACCACATACGGTTGTACCGGCATTGGGGGTCCCATAGGGGGTGTTAGTTTATTAACTAGCGTATGTAGAAGCGTGGAAAAAGCGGCCCACGGTGGGTCATTATGTACCTCCGTTGCCACAGTCCCTGGGGGGGCAAGGAGCTCCCAGAACCAGAGCCCACAGCAACTATATTCTCCTCATAGGGATCTGTGACTTCAGCAACACCGGCAGTGTGTTCAGCACCAGAACTGTTACCCTGAGAAGCAGACATGATATAACTTGCAGTATCAGGTAACACAGTACAATTGGCAGCAGCACAATACCTCTTACCCAAACCCCTGCGCAGTGTAGTCAGCACTAGCAGAGATAAAGGAGAGATATGGTGACTAAATCACAGAGAAAAATACGTATTAAAGTATATCTTTGTGAAAATCCTATATCAATATAAAACCTGACGCACCAAGCCCCCTCAGGTTATAGAATAAAGGGATAGCAAGTTGAGTGAAAGACACGAAATGGACACCACTCAGCTATCTAATGCACACACAGATAGTCACAGTTTGTACAATGCAGAGGTTATTACTAACAATAATACTGCACTGGACTAGCTTATATATATAGCTATATAGTCAATAGATATAACACTGCACACTAAGAACTGGATGTATATCACAGGGTAATTGTACTAGAAAACCCTGACTAAATGCACTCTTTCTTAACTAGCACTGTCTAAAAAGGAAGGAAGAATACTTAAGTGTCATGTAAAGTCACAGCACTGACAACCAGGCGGCTTTACACAGGAGGATTTGCCCAAGCAGTCCCAGGAACAGTGAAGCTGAGAGATAATGGCGCCCAGACACTGACAGGGAGTGAGGGAGAGACAGATATGCAGCTCCAGGGCGGGAACATTTGCGGGAAATGGCGCCCTGGGGCTGGGGGAGGGGCTTCAGGTCTAAGCCTTATCCCCCTGCTGGCAAAACCACCGGGTACTGTGGGCTACTGAAAATGGTTTAGAGAGAAAACCTGACCTGCACCCATGCCCTGGTGATCTAGTGGGATCGCCTGTACTGCCACAGTGTCCACCGCCAGCGCGCGTGGCCCGCCTCCCACTGACCGCGCCAGATCGTGATAAAGACTGGGTCCCGCAAGCGGGACCCACTCACCACCTCCCAAAGCATGGCCACGCGATCCCGGAGAGCCCCCGTCGTGTGTGCCTGACGTGAAGAAAACCGGAGCCTCCTGCTGTAGTTACCCGGCAACCAGGGCTCGGGAGTGTACAGCGCCGCTGGGGAGAGCTGGAGCTGCAGCAGTGAATGTCTTCTGACATTTACTACCGCTGCTGCCCTTGAAGTCTTCACATTTTTCTTCAAATAAAACTCTTCTTAGGGCTGCCTGGAGCAGCCCCTCTGTTATGTGCCTGCTTACTGCAGCACCAACTACAAAACTGAGCTCCTGTGCAGGGAGGCCGGCTTATAGAGGACGCGGCGCTGTGCATTCTGGGAACAGTCAAAGCTTTGAGCCTGTTGGTGCCTCGGATAAAGATCCTACTCTACACCCCAATGTCTATCCTTGTGGAGCCCAGTGTACCCCGCAGCAGAAATGCTGAGAGGCAATGGGAGCATGTGAGAGAAAAGATGGCGGCCAGAGGGGCATGTGAAGAAAAAGCTTTTGTGCAGAGACGCATGTAAGGGAAAAGCTTGTGGTAGGAGTGGAATGTCAATAAAAACTGGTGGTCCTATTGCCCACCAGCTGATTAAGTAGGTTGTTTTTTTCAATTTTAAATTTAACATTAGATGCTCCTGCCAGCCACTGCCTCTGAAAATACACTGAGAGTTGGGGAAAGAGGGGCAGTAGGCTAATATTGCCTAGGGTGCAAAGACAATTGCACCTGCCCTGCCTGTGCATCCTTTCCAGACAGGATCTCGGCATAAGGTAGATCCTATATTCACAGCATACACATGGCAGAATGCCCTCAAACTGGCCGATCCACCCGATTATGGTGATCCCTCCTCTCATCAAGGAACCTCTTTCCTTCCCTAGTCATGACTCTACAAATCTCGCAAAGTAGTAAAATTACTTTGAATTTCTGGATACTTTGCCATCAATAAAAGAGACCAGCGTAGCGTTGCAGATGTGGTTTCAGTTCCACCTGAAAAGAGATCCAAAACTGTGTAGACCAAGTTTTCTTCGTTGAAATACGTGTCGGCCTTTGTTGAGTCCTGAATCAAAAACAAAAAAATTACATTTATAAATTTACTCTCGTATGTTTTTTTTAAATTTTATTTTAAATATAGAGATTTCAGGAAGTGGAAAATTCTTAAGATTCACATGGGGTACTGGGCCTAATTCAAGGTTGATTGCAAAACACCATTTTCCTCTAATGGGCAACACCATGTGCACTGCAGGTGGGGCAAATATAACATGCAGGGAGAATTAGATATGGGTGGGTTATATGGTTTCTATGCAGGGTAAATACTGGTTGCTTTATTTTTACACTGCAATTTAGTTTTCAGTTTGAACACACCCCACCCAAATCTGCCCCACCTGCAGTGCACTTGGTTTTGCCCATTAGAGGAAAATGTTGTTTTGCAATCAACCTTGAATTAGGCCCACTAAACTGTTTCAAGCTCAGCATGTAACATTCAAACTTCTGAACCGACTCACAACACAGCCTTACAACTACATTATCATGATCATCTGATTCTGCTGATATTTATTCCAAAGACTTTTAGGTTGCTCAGTGCTACTTTTCAAGTGGAAATCTATCAGACTTTGAGCATGCTCAATGCACTGTAAACTTCCAAGTGAGTTTATTAAAGACCACACGCAACCTCAGTGTCATTTGCACAATGCAAATTCTAAACTTCACCCACAGTTTCTGATTCCAGTAATTACCACTCCTATGTAACATTCAAACAGGCACAGAAAAAGCACTTCCAGATAATTGTGGTTCAACAATCACCAAACTTCTCTCCTATTTTCCTGGTCCTGATTCCTTTTACCTAACCGTGCTTCTGACTGCCCTTTGATTCCTGATACTGTACTGTACAGAATGATTTAATTCCTGACTTCTGAACAACAGTGGTCAGTCTGAATTCAGCTGCTACGATACAGCATTCCAAATTTTGGATTCTCTCCTGCATAAATTACCTGACAAAATAATCTGATACAAGAATGGATTACGCTGGAGCGACTGCAGCATCACCAAGGTGGGTATCAGAACTACAGTGACTTCTCCACGGCCAGTGCTACCCAAAGCCATATTAACGCATAAGTTCACAAGGCAGCTGCCCAGGACTCCACAATTCTAAAGGCCTCTAACCAGGGGCGGGTGGTGGTCACACAATCATAGTGGGGAGGCAGCATTCTCTACCTGCCTCCCAACCTGCAGCCAACAGTGAATGGGTATCAGCATATTGATTGGTGGATGACTGGAGATATCCACCAATCAGAGTGCAGCATTCTCTATCTGCCTCCTAGTCTGCAGCCAGACAGCATGCTGATTGGTGGATGGCTGGACCTAGCCACCAATCAGAGTGCTGACAGCCATTTACCTTATGGAAGCATGTGGAGCGATGGTGCAGGTCATAATTTGTTGGGTTTTTTGCTTCCCATGAATGGATGTGTAGGGGCCCCAGTGCATTGCTTTGCTCAGGGCCTACTATGCTGTTAAGACGACCTGATATTACCCACTGTTATTGATCTGCACGCAAAGTAAGAGCTTATGCCTCTGTGTCTGTGAAACTGAGGGCAGAATCGTACTGACTCACCAAGCTATTAGTGGGATCAGCTGCTAAACAGTGTATGCCAGGACAATGTTTAGACGTAAATGTCTCTCAGCATCTGCTCCAGGCCAATTCTTTTTTTTTTTTCCCAATAAATGTTTATTGAGTTATAGAGTAGTTACAGATTATTCAAGACAGCTTACATCTTTCAACTGATAATACAGTAAAAACACAGTCAGCTAGGTATGGGCTAAGCCTTTTAACACAGTTATCATGGTCAGTAGTACATAAATTCCGTGAACAAGTCAATATCTCTAATTCAAGGTCAAAGCCAACCTCTTCTAGGATAAAGCTGTCCTAACATAACGTTTCTTAACACTAAAAGAGGTAAAGAAGAAAGGAGAGAAAAGAGTACAGGGCGGAAAAGTAAAGATTCATAAAGAGAGGGGAGGGGGGGGGGGGGGCACCGGTGTGGATCTGGCCAGTTCAGTCCGGTCAGGGAGCTGAAGTAATAACATCTATCCCTGTTGACAGTAGTAGAGGGCGGCGTGCAGGGCTCAAGTTAGGTCATCAGTGACAGGTAAGCATGTGAGGATTTAAATTCCAACCAAGGGGACCAAGTGGTCGTGAATCTTCGGTGTGTCTCCGGTGTCACTCGCAAGTCCTCCATGGTCATATACCAATCTATTCTGGCAACCCATTCCCTCATAATAGGAGGTTCAGTAGATCGCCAGTGAACCGGAATGACCGCTTTGGCTGCGCTATTAAGAAACTTTAGTAGGGAGTTTTTATATGTCGACAGGGGCCATGTAACACAATTAAGAGGCCAGAAGGCTGGCTCCGAAGGGACCTCCAAGCCCACTATCAATTTTGAGGTTGCAATTACGTTATTCCAAAAGGGCCGAAGTTTAGGGCAATCCCACCAGATATGCATCGGGGAACCTGTTTGAGTATTGCATCTCCAACATTTGTCTGATACATTGGGGAACATTTTTGCCAGTGTTTGGGGACATCTGTACCATCGAGACAGTACCTTGAAATGTGTTTCGAGGACTGAATAACTTGAGGAACTTACAAAGGTGGCCTGAAAACTCTTCTCCCAGTCCTCTTCTGACAGATCTATCTGTATATCGGGAGCCCAGTCCCTGGCGTATTTAGGGAGATCGGGGAATTTGTTTACTATCAAAAATCTATAACATTTTGAAAGGAAATGATGTGGGCGAGAGGGTTCTGAACATAAATTCTCGAAAACCGTCAACTGTCTAGTCAGGTCTGGGCGGGCATTACTTCCCAGAACAAAGTGTTTCAATTGAAGGTATTTCCATATCTCTGAAGGGGAGAGATTCCACTTTGATTGCATCAAGGGGAAGGGGATCATCTCTCCATGTTCCACCAGCTGGCCAACACGCACCACCCCCTCCCGTCTCCATGAATCAAATCCCCGGCCTGAGATCGCCGGCGGGAAGTCTGGGTTGTGAAACAATGGGGTCAGGGGAGAGTATTTAGAAGAAACATACGGAAGGGTCCTAAGTCTGTCCCAACGTAAGAGTGTAGGTCCAATAGTAGGGTGGTCTATGCGTGGTATCTTAGAGCACCAAGGGTAGTAGGCAATGGGGGCGGGCAGCACAGCCTCCTCAATATGGACCCACTGCTTTGTGTCACGTGGGCGTGACCATTCCAAGATTCTGTGGAGAACAATGGCCTCATAGTACAGTGAGAAATGCGGTAGCTGAAGACCGCCCTTATGTTTAGGACGGAAAAGGATGGCATGCTGGAATCGGGGTCGATTGCCCCCCCACACAAAGTCCCTAACTACATTATGTAGGTCTCTGAACCAAGTTCCAGGAATGGAAACCGGGAGCGCCTGGAGGAGATAGAGGACTCTCGGCAAGACATTCATTTTAATAGCACTGAGTCTCCCCAGCCAGGATAACCGCCTGTTGCCCCAGTCCCGGAACTCGGAGCGAAGTGAGTCAAGCAATTTTTTGAAGTTTACCTCAAAAAGGCGTGATAAGTCCCTATGTAGCGTAACCCCCAGATATTTAAAGCTAGAGGGATGCCAGTGGAAGGGGAAGGATTGTTTGAGGCCGTCAAGGGTTTGGGAGGGCTTTGATACAGTCACTGCCACTGACTTGGAAAGATTAATCTTAAAGTTGGACAGGGAGCCGTATCTATCTAGTTCAGACATCAGGTTGGGGACAGAAACCACTGGGTTCGATATGATAGTTAGCAGGTCGTCCGCGAACAGAGCAAGTTTGTACTCTCTGCCCCCCACCGTGAGCCCCGAAATGTCTGGGTTAAGCCTAATGGAACTTGCCAAGGCCTCCATGCAGAGGACGAAGATGAGGGGCGAGAGAGGGCATCCCTGTCTAGTGCCGTTTCGAATCAGAACTGGGTGGGACAGGTCACCGTTAATTTTGATCCGTGCAGTTGGAAAATTATATAGTGCCAGGACGCGATGAAGACTTACAGGTCCCAAACCCAGGTGACGCAGGACTCCCTCCATAAACACCCAATCTACTCGATCAAAAGCCTTCTCGGCATCCGTAGAGAGCACCACTATTGGGTTCTGACTATGCGAAGCTAGATACATTAAATCGATAATTTTGGTCGTATTATCCCGGGCCTCCCTACCAGGGACAAAGCCCACCTGGTCTGAATGCACAATATTGGGGAGTAATAGCCTCAATCTGTTTGCTATAAGTTTAGCAAACAGCTTGATGTCTGAGTTGAGGAGGGAGATCGGGCGATAACTGGCACATTGAGCTGGGTCTTTTCCCTCCTTCGGTATAACCGTAATGAAGGCCTCTAGTGATTGATGGGAGAAACCACGATTATCGGAGATCTCGTTGAATGCCAATAGCATTTTAGGCAGGAGGGAATCTTTAAAGAGCTTATAATAAGAGATGGTATAACCATCGGGGCCCGGACTCTTCCCGGATGGAGTCTCCTTAAGAGCTTGTTCCAGTTCCGGGAGAGTGAAGGGGGTGTCTAGCCAGGTGCTATCATCTTCCAATATCCTAGGGAGTCCTGCGTCACGGAGGTATCCCGCCACCAATTCCCTAGTTGCCGATAATGACCTCGGGGCTCTAGGTTCCTGAAGATTATATAGTTTAGTGTAATAAGAGTGGAAAGCCTCGGCAATATCTTTGGTAAGGGTGCGGCGGGTCCCCGCCGCATCCTGTATCGACTGGATAAATAGAGTGGCTCGCTGCGCGCAGAGCGCCCTGGCCAGAAGCTTCCCTGGCTTGTTACCCCACTGATAAAAACGGTTTCTGCAGAGCCTATAGTCCCTTTTGATGTCTGAAAACAGCAAGGCATTAAGAGCCGTTCTCGTCTCGGTCAGCGCGTTCAGCACAGACGAAGAGGAGCCCGTCTTGTGCGTTGTCTCTAGGTCCCTCAGCCGCTGAAGTAGGGCAGTCTTTTCCCCCAGCCTTTCCTTTTTCAGCATGGAACCTAACTGTATGAGCTTTCCCCGCAGAACACATTTGTGGGCTTCCCACACCGTGACCCGGGAAACATCCGGCGTTTCATTTGTTATAAAATAGTTTTCCATTGCCTCAAGTATCTGGGGTTGAAATCTAGTGTCCATCAAGAGTTGTTCGTTCAACCGCCAGGTGCATTGTTTGGAGTGTGGGTATGATGTCTCCAGGGTCAGGGAGATAGGAGCATGATCCGACCAGGTGATCAATCCAATGTCAGTATCTCTCACTAGATGCAGAAATCTGTGGGGCAAGAGAAAGTAATCTAACCTAGAATAGATATCGTGGGGTCTGGAGTAGAACGTATAGTCCCTCTCCCCGGGGTGTTGGAGCCTCCAGGTGTCTACCAGCTGGTGGTCATGGAGAGAGCGTCGCACTCTGCGGTGCGATGTTACAGAGGTTCTGGCCGGCGTCCCGGAGATGTCCACCTCCGGCTGGAGAGTCCAGTTAAGGTCACCTCCAATAACTGGGATACCCGTGATCAAGGGGGCAATGCGGTTGAGAACCCTCCCTAGAAAGCTAGGTTGCGATTGATTGGGGGCATATATGTAAATGAATGTATAGGGCTGGTCAAACAATGTACATTTCACCAGGAGCGTCCTGCCCTCCTCCAAAGACACCGACGTAAGCTCCCGGAAAGGCAAGCGTTTAGACAGCAAAATGGCAACACCCAGGGACTTGCCCCTGCTATTGTTATTATAAAAGGAGTGCGGATAATTACGGTCTCTAAGGACCGGGGCCGATCCCACTTTAAAGTGCGTCTCCTGTAGAAAGGCAACATCAGCCCGAAATGCAAAAAGGTCCCTAAGCACCCTAGAGCGCTTCTCCGGGACGTTAAGACCCTTAGCATTCAGGGAAACCAGTTTTATGGCTGTCACCTTGGGGTCAACCGCCATCATCGGGAAACCAGGGTGAAACGTCGAGTCTCATAAGGAGGGCAGAACAACCCCGGGAACGGAGGGCCACACACCGGGGAATAGAAGGGGAGAGAGGGAAAGAATGAAACGGAAAGAGGGAACCCATAAGAAAAGTAGTCCAAAGAGCCTGGTCCAAACAAAGAACCAGCAGAACAAAACAGGAACGTATAAAAAAGAAGAAACACACTACCGCCTCTCGGGAGCCCGGATGCGTTAATCGCATCGGAGACCGGGAATACACGGGCGGTGTAGGGGTGAGCTGGGGGGGTCGGTGCCGACCCCAGCCCCAACAGGAATGTTGATATCACAATCAGAAATATAATTAACTGTTTGATCACACAACTTAAGAGCACTGTGGTGAAACATCCTAGAACCAAGAACAAATACCTCCCACCTGGGCAGGGCAGACGGGTATCTGCCGGGTCAAGTACGGTCCCAATGCCTCGGCCACGTCCCCAAAAGGGGGTATGAGCCGTAAAGCACAGAGATCTCCTGAGTCGGCAGGGAACTAATTAAACTTGGGAGTATTAAGGTGAATGTCCCGAGTCATGTAGAGGTCCTCATTTCTTCAGCGACTGCGTAGGGGAGCGCTGCTCTCTAGGGGGTTTCGGGTTGCGGTGGACTAGGTGCCAGTCGTTATCAGGGTGAGAAAGTTCTGGGGGTACACCGCATGTCAGAGGCTCTTGCCAGTCTGGGAGGGAGACCTGCGGCACCCCCAGCATTTGGCAGAAAAGGGGCAAATCAGAGGGGTCCTTAAAGGTGTGCAGTTTCCCATTTTGCGAGACCTGAAGTCCGAAAGGAAAGCCCCATCTGTACTTAATACCCATTTTCCGGAGTAGCGCGGTGAGCGGGTGTAGGGCTCTTCGTTTCTGAAGGGTCGACCACGATAAATCCTGAAAGATCTGAAGTCTATGAGATGCAGTCTCTATCACATCCATGCGACGTGTCTTGCGGAGGATCTCCTCCTTTTCAGTGTAGTAGTGTAGGCGGCAGATTATGTCGCGGGGGCGGTCGGACGGTGTTCCTCTAGGCCTCAGGGCTCGATGGGCTCGATCAAACTCGATGGTCGAGGCAGGGTCGCGGCCCAGGAGATCGTTAAATACCTTTGTTAGAAAGCCTATAAGACCGTCGGGCGGGATGTCTTCCGAGACCCCCCGGATCCTCAAATTGTTTCTCCTTCCGCGGTTATCTAAATCTTCTACACGGTCCTGGAGCTGTTGAAGGCTTGCCGCTTGCTTAAGAACTGTGGCTCGGAGAGCGTTGTGTGCAGCTGCCGTGTCTGAAGAGAAGCCCTCCAGTGAAGACAGGCGGGTGCCAATGTGCGTTATTTCTGCCTGAACCATCGCAATCTCCGAGCGGATAGTTTCTCTGACCCTACCCTCCAGGTGCTCAAAGTCCTGCTTCGTAGGGAGGGCCTGAAGGAGGTTCAGGATCTGGGAGAGGCTTCCCGGGTCCGTCGTGGTGTGTGAGTCTGCCAGTTGGGGCCCACCTTGAGAGGCTGAGTCTGAAGCAGGCGAAAGACGGGGGGTCGAGGGCGAAGAGACATCCATCGTGGGGTTAGGGCCCTGAGGAAGGAGAAATTGTCTCATACCGACTGAAGTCGGGGTATCCATTGCGCACGATAGGGTGAGCTTTTGCGACTTCCTTCCTCCTCTCTGCGATCCCTTCTTACCTCTCACCATGAGGCACCTTAGTTACTTCAGTTGAGCATCAGGGTTAGTGTTGAGTGATCAAAGCAGCATCCCGTCGGGGCCAGTGCCCGCACGCCACCCCAGGATCTAGGTGGCTAGCCAGACATCAGTGCAGAAGTAAACCAGCCGAGAGGAAACAGTAGGCCCGCATAACCTCAGGATGCCGGCACATCAGCGCACTTCTGTGGGCAAATGGTAAAATGACAAAAATCCAGGCTCCACCGTTTCATAAGTATGGCAGTAGGGTGGTTCTGTGGGAGCTGGGCGTAGGGGTGATTGTAAGGCAGGTAGAGGTAGCTGCAGCTTTCAGCTTTCGCCCCAGACCACAACCGCAGTAGAGGGAAGGTATATTACAGCTCTGTGGAAGTCCAGGGGCCAGGCTGCAGGTGCGAGGGCTGTGGGTAAGCAGTGCCAGAAAAGGGAGCAACAGAAGGCTCTATAATCTCCCTCACCAATGGCCGCTCGTCCTGGAGGAGAGTGAGGGCGCCGCCAGTCGCAAGATGGCCACCTTCCCGCCAACAGTTCCTGTCCCTCTGCGAGCCCCTCAGCCGCCAGCCGCCGTCAGGCGAAGGGGTTCAGTGCAGTGGGGATGTAAGGGGTAAAGGCCGTGGGTCTCAGGGAGGCCGCTCTTTGTGCGCGGTGGGCCGCGGGCGCCGAGCAGCGCCAACCACAAGATGGCCGCCGCCCGTCACACGCGTCCCGGCTGTTACCTTTAGCGGGTCCCGCTGGCCTCAGATCTCGGGAGGGATCGTCTCTCGGCAGGTGTCTGGTCCTGCAGTGGGGAGCGGTGCAGAGACGGAGGAGAGAGCCCGCGGCGTCGGCAAGTCCAGCGGCGATCGTCTCCGTAATCGAGGTCCCGGCTCCCGCGACGGAGGTAGGCCGCAATCCGCAGGGGGCAGCGCCGGTCCCCCCCGATTCCGCAGCACTATCTCTCCGAGGCAGGGCAGTTCAGCTGGCCCTAGCAGTGTTTTCAGGGCCAGCTGTCGCTAAAATTCCAGGTTAGGGCTCACATTTAGGGATATGCAGGCTGGAGCTCCTCTGCAACACAGCCTTCCCTGATGCCGGCCAGGCCACGCCCCCGCTCCTGGCCAATTCTATGTGTTGGTGCAGAGAACCGGATGCCTCTGAACACTGTGCTGGAACACACAGACTGGCAGTCCATGAGCCGGTACGGTTCTGATTGGAGATGATAAACAACAATTTTGGTAATATATTGGTTTTTCAGTGTGTATCCTGTGAAGGTGAGAATCATTATGACTCTCATTAATGTTAGAATAGGAGAGTGCTACTGCCTTACAGTCCAGAGCTTGGTAAATCTGATATCTTTGCAGCCCCCACAGAAACCTACGAGGGCTGCGGCCGCTGTCAGAAATGGAGTTTATCCCTTCATCTTTCCTTGCATGTTTGATGTTTGGACAGCAATTTGCCACTTTTTAGCAAACAGTCCTTGTTGTATGGTTCATCCTTCTACAGTGGACTATCATTGCTGCAATCACTAAAAAGTTATTTCCGAATTTAGGATGCAACTGCCACTAGATATTATTTTATCGGACAATTCAGCAACAATATCTTCAAAATACCTCACAGTTGTATGGATGCTTTCATTTAAAAAAATATATTCAGCCATACAGACTGTATCAAGAAGATAACCTTATAATTATATCACAACTTCAAAACGGCCAGTTATCTAGGTATTAAAAAAAAACACAAAAAAAACCTGTGGATTTACTGTTACAATACTGTTGATGGTAGAATGCTAACACAACCATACTGTAGCTTGCTGAGAATTCCCCTCGAAGACCTCCTTCAACCGTTACTGTTACGTTCCTGATGCTCAGAACTAGAAAGATGTTGCGAAGTGAGTCCAGAGCACCAGGACGTGACGCTGAAATAGGGAGGGAACGGGAATAGCCCCTAGCACCCTACCTCCGTTGTTTTACCCGTGTGGTCAGTTCACGCCTGAGTGACTATGGTTTCTTGGGCCCACGGCAGCCGCGTTTGAAGGGCGGATTAGGTCTGCCCAACTCCGATGCCCCCAGGTCTTAGAGTGAGACAAAGCGTGAACCGAGACAGGATAATAACAAGGGGACCTCTAACTAAAGCAAACAGAAGCTAGGGGCTACTAACTACCCTAAAACTAAATATATGTGCGGCACGCCGCCAAAGGAAAAGAACAACAAAAGATATCACTGTCCACTCCCCCACACGGCACCGCCGAGTTCCGGGGAGGACAGTGAAAAGCGGAAACCTCCGCAAAAACCACCAATACAAAAAAGTACCAAAAGGACTAAGCGGCCTAGGCCGCAACACGCGGCAGAAGCCGCTACTCACGAAACCGGGAGAGAACCCCAACAAACGAGAACCCCCAGATGACTGCAACAGGTTCACTTGAACAGGAAGGATTCCCAGGACCGGCTTCAGAACTCCAGGACTCAGGAGCACAGGGAGCAGGATCGACCAGATACAGCTGACCAGGAACAGACGTTACAAGGCAGGAACAGCATACAGGAAGCTATCACCGGCGTCTGTGCCAGGTAGTGAGGGAGAATATAACAGGGAGCCCTCCAATAGCTGCAGCGAAGCTTAATTAGTAATGTCGTGCAGCTGCCCTGCTGCACGACCAGAGCTAACAGGTGTATTGATTGATAGGAAGCAACGGGGAACGCAGTTCGTCTGTGGCGTCCCCGTTGCTAAGGGTCCGGCGGCTAAGCGCGCACGGCGTCCCAGCGTTGCCAGGGACCCGGCGGCTCAGCGTGCACGGCGTCCTGGCATTGCCAGGGACCCGGCGGCTCAGCGCGCACGGCATCCTGGCGTTGCTAGGCACCGGGCGGGCAGGAAGGGAGGTGCAGCGGCAGTGAGCGTCGCTCGGAAGCAGACCGAGCGGCGCCGCGGACCGCGGCACCTAACAGTACCCCCCCCTTGAGGAGGGGTTAAAGAACCCCTAAAGCCGGGTTTCTGAGGAAATTCCTGAAAGAATAATCTCTTAAGTTTAGGGGCATGTAGATCCTTATCCAGGACCCAAGACCTTTCTTCTGGGCCATAGCCTTTCCAGTGAACCAAAAAATAAAGCCGGCCCCAAGAAACTTTGGAATCTAAAACCTTCTCCACCAAGAACTCTTGTTGCCCCTGAACATCCACCGGAGGTCTACCCTGGGAAGTCTTCCGAGAGAATCTCCTGGAAGAAAAATACTGCTTCAGAAGGGAACAGTGAAAAGTATTGCCAATTTTGAGTGATTTAGGCAAGCGTAGCCGAAAAGCAAATGGGTTGACCTTCTTAATGATAAGGAACGGTCCAATAAATTTGGGTCCCAATCTAGCAGAGGGTTGTCGGAGCTTAATGTTGCGGGTTGACAACCACACCTTATCTCCCACCTTAAAAGTGCATGGGTGTCGGAACCTATCAGAATTTTTTTTTTCTCGGAAGGCAGCCTTCTTAAGGGCAAGGTGCACCTTTTTCCAAATCATTCTGAGACGGGAAGTTAAGGTCAACGAGGAGACTGGAAAATGAGGGTAAAAAGAATTGGCTCTAGGATGAAAGCCCAAGACCGAAAAGAATGGGGACTCCTTGCTGGAAGAATGACAAGAGTTATTATAGGCAAACTCGGCCAAAGGAAGAAATTCAGACCAATCATTCTGAAGTTTGGCCGAATATAGCCGTAAATACTGTTTTAACGACTGATTAACACGTTCAGTTTGTCCGTTAGACTGTGGATGGTACCCAGATGTTAAAGAGAGTTTCATATTTAATGAGGCACAAAAACGTTTCCAGAAACGGGCGATGAATTGCGGTCCCCGATCAGAGACAATATCCCTGGGTAAACCATGGAGCCTGAACACATGGCGGAGAAATAAAACTGACAACCCTTGAGCAGAGGGTAATCGGGGGAGAGCAATGAAGTGGGCCATCTTACTAAAACGGTCTACTACCACCCAAATGACTCGAAATCCAGCTGAAAGAGGAAGGTCCACCACAAAATCCATGGATATATGTGACCATGGCCTGAGAGGAATGGCTAAAGGTATGAGTTGCCCGACCGGCAACGATCGAGATACCTTGTACTGAGCACAAACCTGACAGGAACGGACAAATTCCCTTACATCTTTAGAAAGATTAGGCCACCACACTGAGCGAGAGATTAACTCAAAGGTCTTAGTGATACCCGGATGACCAGAAACCTTATTATCATGAAACTCAGCTAGAACAGTGCCTCTCAGAAATTCAGGGACGAAGAGACGATCTGCAGGAGTGACTTTGGGAGCCTGCTGCTGAAGCTGGACTAGCTGTGTAAATAAATCCTGTGTGAGGCCAGCCCGGATGACAAACGATGGAACTATGGGGGTAGTAGCCGGGTGGTTGTTGTGAACCGGAAGAAAACAACGTGACAGGGCATCGGCTTTTGTATTCTTGGAACCGGGCCTGAAGGTGATAATAAACCTGAAACGAGTAAAAAACAACGCCCAACGTGCCTGTCGAGCATTAAGCCGTTTAGCCGATTCAATATACTGCAGGTTCTTGTGGCCAGTAAACACCGTAATGGTATGCCTAGGCTCCTTCCAGCCAATGCTTCCACTCCTCGAAAGCCCACTTAACTGCCAACAATTCTCGATTACCAACATCATAGTTGGATTCTGCGGAGGAGAATTTCCTGGACATGAAGGCACATGGGTGTAATTCCTGAGACTCCGGGTCTTCCTGAGAAAGGATAGCCCCCACTCCAACCTCTGAGGCATCTACCTCGACAATAAAGGGGAGCTCCGGGTTAGGGTGTCTGAGCACTGGAGCTGAGACAAAGGCCTGCTTTAAGGCCAGAAAGGCAGACTTGGCTTCAGGCGACCAATTGGAAGGGTCCGCTCCTTTTTTAGTCAATGCTACTATAGGAGCAACCAAATCAGAGAAGGTATGAATGAAACGCCTATAGTAATTTGCAAACCCTAAAAAGCGCTGAATTGCTTTTAAGTTTGTGGGTTGTGCCCCAATTTAGGATGGCCTGGAGTTTTTTTGGTTCCATGAAAAACCCCTTAGGAGAAATAATATACCCCAGGAAGGACACTTCTGTGATGTGGAAATCACATTTCTCCAGTTTGGCGTATAAATGATTTTCCCGTAACTTCTGAAGGACCAGTCGCACATGGGTAATATGTTGTTCTAAAGACTCGGAGTAAATCAAAATGTCGTCTAAATAAACGACCACGAACTTTCCTAGAAAGTCGCGAAGGACGTCGTTAATGAGATCTTGAAATACAGCAGGAGCATTTGACAGCCCAAACGGCATCACCAGGTATTCATAATGTCCCGACTGTGTGCTGAAAGCCGTCTTCCACTCATCCCCAGATTTAATTCAGATGAGATTGTAAGCCCCTCTAAGATCGATCTTGGAAAAGATAACGGCAGTCCGGAGCTGATCAAATAGTACTGAAATCAGTGGCAAGGGGTAGGTGTTTTTAACAGAGATTTTATTCAAATCCCGAAAATTAATACATGGTCTGAGCGACCCATCTTTTTTCTCAACAAAAAAGAACCCCGCACTCAATGGAGATTTCGAGGGCCTAATGAAGCCTTTTTTTAGGCTCTCCTGTACATAATCATTCATTGCCGTAGTTTCCGGCCCAGACAGGGCATATAGTCTCCCCTTAGGTAAAGAGGCACCGGGAACTGAGTCAATAGCGCAGTCATAGGACCGATGAGGAGGCAGAATATCTGCATTACCCTTGGAGAAAACGTCGGCAAAGTCCTGATATTCCAAAGGAATAAGTTCTGGGGTGACTGCCGCAACCCGGACTGGACGGGAAATACATTCCTTAACACAAAAGGGACCCCATCTGGAAATCTCCCCAGACTGCCAATCTATGGTGGGATTATGAAAGGCAAGCCAGGGGTGACCCAGAACTACGGGGACAGCCGGACAATGGGTAAGGTAAAATTCGATTTTCTCTGAATGTAGGGTCCCCACTGTCAGTTGTACTGGAGGTGTGCGGTGAGTGATTACCCCATTAGAAAGCGGACCACCATCCAAGCCGTGCATGGTGATACGTTTATCCATAGGTATCTGTGGAACGCCCAAAGCCTGAGCCCAACCAAGATCCATGAAATTTCCCGCAGCTCCACTGTCGACGAAGGCCGACACCAACGAACTGAGGCTACCAAAGGAAATTTTTACAAGAACTAATAAGGAATCATTAGAGGAGATTAACTGCAGACCCAAGTGAACCCCCTCACTATTCACTTGGTCAGAGCGTTTCCCTGCTTATTCGGGCAATTACGTGCGATATGTCCCTTGCCACCACAATACAAGCAAAGACCAGAATTTAGCCTCCTGGTTCTTTCCTCTGGGGACAGCCGGGAGAGACCCATTTGCATGGGCTCCTCGACGTCCTCAGGGAAAGTATACACACATGGACTAGGCCTGAAACTAGCTCCTCTTTCAGCCCTCCGCTCCCGGAGACGACGATCAATTTTAATAGCAAGCTCCATGAGTTTGTCTAGAGTCTCTGGAGCGGGTTACTGAAGGAGACTGTCTTTAATAACTTCAGACAAACCGAGGCGAAACTGACTGCGCAGGGCCGGGTCATTCCAGCCACAGTCGTTCGACCAACGGCGAAACTCGGTACAATACGCCTCTGCTGGATTTTTCCCTTGCTTAAGTGCACGCAGGTGGCTCTCAGCCGACGCTTCTCTATCAGGGTCATCATACAAAAGGCCTAAGGACTTAAAAAAGGCATCTACAGATAGCAAGGCAACATCATCGGCTTTTAGCCCAAAAGCCCAGGTTTGTGGATCGCCTTGTAGTAATGACATCACAATCCCGACCCGTTGTGACTCAGTCCCGGAGGATCGGGGCCTTAAACGAAAATAAAGCTTACAAGCTTCCTTAAAATTAAAAAAATCCTTTCGGTTACCCGAAAAACGGTCAGGTAGATGCATCTTTGGTTCTGGAATCCTACTCGGGGAGGCTCGCAAAAGATCTTCCTGCGATCTCACCCGAAGAGTAAGATCCTGAACCATCTGAGTTAGTTCCTGAATCTGGTTGGCCAAAAGCTGGCTGGGATTCGGTCCTAATACTGCTGGATTCATGAGGCCGAATTTCAAAGCCCACCAAATACAAATAACTTTTTTTTTTGTGTGTTTTTTTTTTTTTTGGCCGGTGATAATGTTACGTTCCTGATGCTCAGAACTAGAAAGATGTTGCGAAGTGAGTCCAGAGCACCAGGACGTGACGCTGAAATAGGGAGGGAACGGGAATAGCCCCTAGCACCCTACCTCCGTTGTTTTACCCGTGTGGTCAGTTCACGCCTGAGTGACTATGGTTTCTTGGGCCCACGGCAGCCGCGTTTGAAGGGCGGATTAGGTCTGCCCAACTCCGATGCCCCCAGGTCTTAGAGTGAGACAAAGCGTGAACCGAGACAGGATAATAACAAGGGGACCTCTAACTAAAGCAAACAGAAGCTAGGGGCTACTAACTACCCTAAAACTAAATATATGTGCGGCACGCCGCCAAAGGAAAAGAACAACAAAAGATATCACTGTCCACTCCCCCACACGGCACCGCCGAGTTCCGGGGAGGACAGTGAAAAGCGGAAACCTCCGCAAAAACCACCAATACAAAAAAGTACCAAAAGGACTAAGCGGCCTAGGCCGCAACACGCGGCAGGAGCCGCTACTCACGAAACCGGGAGAGAACCCCAACAAACGAGAACCCCCAGATGACTGCAACAGGTTCACTTGAACAGGAAGGATTCCCAGGACCGGCTTCAGAACTCCAGGACTCAGGAGCACAGGGAGCAGGATCGACCAGATACAGCTGACCAGGAACAGACGTTACAAGGCAGGAACAGCATACAGGAAGCTATCACCGGCGTCTGTGCCAGGTAGTGAGGGAGAATATAACAGGGAGCCCTCCAATAGCTGCAGCGAAGCTTAATTAGTAATGTCGTGCAGCTGCCCTGCTGCACGACCAGAGCTAACAGGTGTATTGATTGATAGGAAGCAACGGGGAACGCAGTTCGTCTGTGGCGTCCCCGTTGCTAAGGGTCCGGCGGCTAAGCGCGCACGGCGTCCCAGCGTTGCCAGGGACCCGGCGGCTCAGCGCACACGGCGTCCTGGCGTTGCCAGGGACCCGGCGGCTCAGCGCGCACGGCGTCCTGGCGTTGCTAGGCGCCGGGCGGGCAGGAAGGGAGGTGCGGCAGCCGTGAGCGTCGCTCGGAAGCAGACAGAGCGGCGCCTAACAGTTACCTATTCCACAAGGTCCTTGGAATTCTATTTCAATGGATTTCATCACAGACTTGCCTGCATCACATGGCCATGATACAATGTTTGTGTTGATTGGTTTCCAAAACATACACACTGTATTCTCTGGAAAGGATTGCCTTCTGCTTAACTGGATCCACATTACCTTATGCCTGACTATCCGGAGGAGAATATTTCAAATAGGGGAAACAATATTTCAATCCTGTACATTGTTAAGCATCAGTATGTACCTCTGTACTGTATACTATGCACAGATGGAGCAAACAGAGTGCAATAGACAGTCAAGCACTCAGCTGCTGTACCAATTTTGCTCAGTGGTTGGCAGTGGCACATGATGCAATGTTTCCAGACTAGTTGCTGCATTCCACCATACTATTAATTCCGCAGCTAAAGAAGGGGGTGGCTTTCTGCAAAGTTGTGCACAACATTTGTTACTCCTTACGTCAAATAAATAGATCTTATGAACATACCTTCATTCTAGCCTTTAGTAATGTATGTAGCCTGATGCATGGACAAAAAGGAATAGTGATGCACTAATGTACAGGGAATAGAGGTAAGTTGACTAGCTGTTAGGGTTTAGCAGTTCCTGTTCCGCCTTAGATCAATTACACAAAACAAAGAATGACTCAGACCTTGTTTTAATGCGTTTCGTGATGGCCAAAGTGATTTCTTCAGGAGGTGTGATCAAATGTGTGTGAAAGAGCTCTCCTTAAAAGTTGGGTGGAAATTGTTATCTTGCTGAGATGTCATTGGTTATTTCTCAAGTGTATATTCTGAACATTGTGAGGGGGCATGGCTTCGGCGGGAATCCCGGTGACATCACTCCTGGGGCAGCCCAGCATCCCAGAGACCAGTACCTGCAGTGACGGCTCCACCTCATGACAGGAGCTGGGTGCTGCAGGAGAATGTTGCACTGAAGCACCTGACTCCTGTCACTGTGGAGAAGCCTTCTTTTATTCATAGATATGTTTTATTGCTGCCTTCCATACCATCAATCCCTCTCACCCAAAACCTGGTCGCCAACACTGGGGCAGGGTGTCATGTTATGGGCCTCTGCTTCAAACTCAGTCTGTCATGCTCTGCCTTCTGAACACACTGGCAAGACTCCAGTAACATCATCTGTTCTGAAGCTAGTGAGAGCATGCTAAGTTTAACCTTTTAAGTGAAAACAGTTAGGGGGGTATTCAGTTAGAGGTGAAACAACATTGGTTGTGAAAAAAACGGCCATTCTTTGCACTTTTTTCTAAATGTTTCACCAATATTTTTTTTACAGGCTATCCAATTTGGTCACCTGTAAAAAAAAAAAAAAACATTATCTCCTGAAAACACACAGGTTCAGTGAAACCTGTGTGTTTTCAGTTGAAACAGCCCAGTTTATTGCATGAGGTAAGTGAAACAAAATCCCTGATAACCGCGATGACCTGCAGTGTCGCATGCCCGCCGCAGCAGCAGGCTGGGACTGCAGGGAGGGCGCCACGACACAGGAGCCAGCACTCGGCGCTGTGACCCCTGGCGGGGAAGCTGGGGCAGCGCCGTGACCTGCATCCCCCCTCTTCCGGGGTAGCGGTCAGGCGACCGGGGGGAGCCGGAGGTGCAGCTTTCAGGAGCTGGCACCCGGTGCAGCAACAGGAAACCCCCGATAAGCTGCCACTCATGCCAGCTTATAAGGGCTAATAGGATAGCCCTGCGCGATATCATTACCCACTGTAATGTACCGCGGGTATCTGGATATCCTCCTAATACCCCTTTCACACCGCCAGCATATAACACGGGTTACTGCATATGAGTGCAAAAGGTCGACAGGGTCAAAAGGAAGACAGGGTATAAAGGTCGACATGAAAATGTTCGTCATAAAAAAGGCAGACAACACTTTTTTTGCGTTTTTGATGGTTGTGTGGATAGTTTTGTCAACTGGAACCCCCAAATGTAGAAAGGCTTCGCTCACCACGCTTCGGTCTCGGTGGCTCGCTGCACTCGCCACAAGGTTTATAACCAACTCTGTGCCGACATGGATAGACAAGGTTTGAAAAAGTTCAAATTCATGTAAAATTGTCTGTCTAACATATGGTGTCTATCTAAGTATCTATTGACTGTCTAAGAGGACACTGTCTATCTATCATCCGGATATCAGAGTTGAATGCAAGTCAGCTTTGTAGGCAGGTCTTGAATGTTTTTGTACTACAGATGCTACAGAGCTGAGTGTACACAAATACTGATGATGCAGAGTCTTGCGCAACTCAGTCGTATCTCAGCTTGCAGCTGTAGGGTCAGCTGGATGGTAAGTATCTCAGCTCTGTGCTACTTTTGCTGTCCTCCATGTTTTACAAATCAAATCTTTACAAAACTAATAAGAGTTACCTGTTTTTGCTTCACATGATAGGCATCAACATATCCGGTGATGTCATTTTCATCAAACTCGAGTTGTTGATTATTGATACACATTGAAGCAAAATCAATTTGCTCTTCCATGTTCTTCAGTACTTTCTTATGTATACCAAGAAGATTTGCAATGAAGGGAAAGTAATTATACAGCTGTTGAAACAAATGACCTTTTATTTAGATGGTGCAATACCTTCAATGCTTAGACATTAAAGGAATGCTTTTGAGTTATATGTAATGAGGCATCTGGAAACTTGGGTCCAGATTTATCAAGTCTTGGAGAGTGATGAATTGCACGGTGATAAAGTACCAACCAATCAGCTTCTGTCATTTTTCAAACACAGCCTGTAACATGGTAGTTAGAAGCTGATTGTCTGGCACTTTATCACCGTGCCACTGGCGTTTCTATCATGGGTGCAATGTGTGCACCCAGGAGGGGCCCACACCGCACCCATATTTTCATACTCCCCTCTCTAAAGTCCATCGCCGAGGGCTGGAGCGGCAGCCGTCGCGGTCAAAAAAACAAAAAATGGCCGCCGCGCATGCGCAGTTTGACTTTTGTCTCCAAAACATGGCGGGTGCCATGTTTCGGAAGACCAGCGCATGCGCAGTAGACTTCGGCATATTGCCAGATCCTACGGTGCCGTGGAGAGGAGGGGGCCCACCCGGAGTGTGCACACGGGCCCCCTCCTCTCTTTAGACTCCCCTGCACCGTGCTATTTATCACTCTCCAAGGCTTGATAAATGGGGGCTTTAATCTGGGCACATTTTATGTCTGTATTTAGAGTTGGATATGTGCTATAGCTTTAGCGTGTATACATGTACATGTGGCTAGAGCAATAATAAGCCATTGTCACCGCCATAGCGTTTCAGTGTTGAAAAAAAGGAAAAGAAACCTGTAATGAGCATCGAGCACTACTGGTTCCAGCTAAAGTAGCGGAACAATGAGCATGGTGTCCCCATCATAATGTGAGCCAGCTCCTGCATGCCCACTGCTCAGCATGGGTCTGCTGCATCTACAGGGGGCGAACAAGTTATGATAACCTTGCTGAATAGCACTGGGGCTCCTCCAGGCACCACTACAGTACTACAAAAGCTGCAATATAATAAAAAATAAAGATGTACCTAAAGGTGAAAGATATTTTACTACAATATACATCCTAATACTATTCTTTCAGCACTTTATTAAACTACAAAATGTTTTTTTTTTTTTAATTGTCAAATTAAATTCTTCATCCACAATGTGAGTTTAATCGGACAGTGTTTTAAACAGATACTTAATTACATGAACTTTTCCTTACTGGACTGCGGTGCAAAATAACATTGTCCTCATCTGACCAGAAGAGCCAATAGGCGCTCAGCCAATCACAGGCAGCTAGCATAAGAGAACACTTGTGATTGTCTGAGGGAACACGGTGATCATGTCACCAGTTACTACGTTGGCGCGACAATGCCAGCGCAAGTTTCACAACATGGTTCTAATGCTACTTATACCATGCGTGTATTATAACATTAAACAGATTGTAAGCTCGCAAGAGCAGGGACTTCTTTCCTCATGTGCCTTTTCCTTTTCTTACTTACACTATCTTATACTCCATACTCCTTTTGATGGCACCTAAGCCCTGGTTTTCTATACCTGTCCTATTTTGTCATGTACTGTAAGTGCGGTTTTCTTGTTTGCTCATTTTATTATGTACTGTGTAATGGGCGCTGCGGATCCCTTGTGGCGCCATATAAAATAAGAATTTACTTACCGATAATTCTATTTCTCGGAGTCCGTAGTGGATGCTGGGGTTCCTGAAAGGACCATGGGGAATAGCGGCTCCGCAGGAGACAGGGCACAAAAAAGTAAAGCTTTTACCAGATCAGGTGGTGTGCACTGGCTCCTCCCCCTATGACCCTCCTCCAGACTCCAGTTAGGTACTGTGCCCGGACGAGCGTACACAATAAGGGAGGCAATTTGAATCCCGGGTAAGACTCATACCAGCCACACCAATCACACCGTACAACTTGTGATCTAAACCCAGTTAACAGTATGATAACAGAAAGAGCCTCTTAAAGATGGCTCCTTAACAATATAACCCGAATTTGTTAACAATAACTATGTACAGTATTGCAGATAATCCGCACTTGGGATGGGCGCCCAGCATCCACTACGGACTCCGAGAAATAGAATTATCGGTAAGTAAATTCTTATTTTCTCTATCGTCCTAAGTGGATGCTGGGGTTCCTGAAAGGACCATGGGGATTATACCAAAGCTCCCAAACGGGCGGGAGAGTGCGGATGACTCTGCAGCACCGAATGAGAGAATTCCAAGTCCTCTTTTGCCAGGGTATCAAATTTGTAGAATTTTACAAACGTGTTTTCCCCCGACCACGTAGCTGCTCGGCAGAATTGTAATGCCGAGACCCCTCGGGCAGCCGCCCAAGATGAGCCCACCTTCCTTGTGGAATGGGCCTTAACAGATTTAGGCTGTGGCAGGCCTGCCACAGAATGAGCAAGTTGAATTGTGTTACAAATCCAACGAGCAATCGTCTGCTTAGAAGCAGGGGCACCCAACTTGTTGGGTGCATATAGTAACAACAGCGAGTCAGATTTTCTGACTTCAGCCGTCCTTGAAATGTATATTTTTAAGGCTCTGACAACGTCCAACAACTTGGAGTCCTCCAAGTCGCCAGTGGCCGCAGGCACCACAATAGGTTGGTTCAGGTGAAACGCTGATACCACCTTAGGGAGAAAATGCGGACGAGTCCTCAGTTCTGCCCTATCCGAATGGAAGATTAGATAAGGGCTTTTATAAGATAAAGCCGCCAATTCAGATACTCTCCTGGCGGAAGCCAGGGCCAGTAACATAGTCACTTTCCATGTGAGATATTTAAAATCCACCTTTTTCAATGGTTCAAACCAATGGGATTTGAGGAAATCTAAAACTACATTTAGATCCCACGGTGCCACCGGAGGCACCACAGGAGGCTGTATATGCAGTACTCCTTTAACAAAAGTCTGTACCTCAGGAACTGAGGCCAATTCTTTTTGGAAGAATATTGACAGGGCCGAAATATGAACCTTAATAGATCTCAATTTGAGACCCATAGACAATCCTGATTGTAGGAAATGTAGGAAACGACCCAGTTGAAATTCCTCCGTCGGAACACTCCGATCCTCGCACCACGCGACATATTTTCGCCAAATGCGGTGATAATGTTTCGCGGTGACTTCCTTCCTTGCCTTAATCAAGGTAGGAATGACTTCTTCTGGAATGCCTTTCCCTTTTAGGATCTGGCGTTCAACCGCCATGCCGTCAAACGCAGCCGCGGTAAGTCTTGAAAGAGACAGGGACCCTGTTGTAGCAGGTCCCTTCTCAGAAGTAGAGGGCACGGGTCGTCCGTGACCAACTCTTGAAGTTCCGGGTACCAAGTCCTTCTTGGCCAATCCGGAGCCACTAGTATTGTTCTTACTCCTCCTCACCGTATAATCTTCAATACCTTTGGTATGAGAGGCAGAGGAGGAAACACATATACTGATTTGTACACCCAAGGTGTTACCAGTGCGTCCACAGCTATTGCCTGTGGATCTCTAGACCTGGCGCAATACTTGTCCAGTTTCTTGTTGAGGCGAGACGCCATCATGTCTACCATTGGTCTTTCCCAACAGTTTATTAGCATGTGGAAGACTTCTGGATGAAGACCCCCCTCTCCCGGGTGAATATCGTGTCTGCTGAGGAAGTCTGCTTCCCAGTTGTCCACGCCCGGGAAGAACACTGCTGACAGTGCTATTACGTGATTCTCCGCCCAGCGAAGAATCTTGGCAGCTTCTGCCATTGCACTCCTGCTTCTTGTGCCGCCCTGTCTGTTTACATGGGCGACCGCCGTGATGTTGTCCGACTGAATCAACACCGGTTTTCCTTGCAGGAGTGGTTCCGCCTGGCTTAGAGCATTTTAGATTGCTCTTAGTACCAGAATGTTTATGTGAAGAGACTTTTCCAGGTTCGTCCATACCCCCTGGAAGTTTCTTCCTTGTGTGACTGCTCCCCAACCTCTCAGGCTGGCGTCCGTGGTCACCAGGATCAAATCCTGTATGCCGAATCTGCGGCCCTCCAATAGATGAGCCTTTTGCAACCACCACAGAAGATATACCCTTGTCCTTGGCGACAGGGTTATTCGCAGGTGCATCTGAGGATGCGACCCTGACCATTTGTCCAACAGATCCCTTTGGAAAATTCTTGCATGGAATCTGCCGAATGGAATTGCTTCGTAAAAAGCCACCCTTTTTCCCAGGACTCTTGTGCATTGATGTACAGACACCTTTCCTGGTTTTAGGAGGTTCCTGACAGGTCGGATAACTCCTTGGCTTTTTCCTCGGGAAGAAAAACCTTTTTCTGAACCGTGTCCAGAATCATCCCTAGGAACAGCAGACGTATCGTCGGAAAACAGCTGCGATTCTTGGAATATTTAGAATCCAGTCGTGCCGTCGAAGAACTACTTTAGATAGTGCTCTTCCGACCTCCAACTGTTCTCTGGAACTTGCCCTTTTTAGGTCGTGCAAGTAAGGGATAATTTAGATGCCTTTTTTCTTTGAAGAAACATCTTTTCGGCCATTACCTTGGTAAAAAGGCCCGGGGTGCCGTGGATAATTCAAACGGCATCGTCTGAAACTGATATTGACAGTTCTGTACCACGAACCAGAGGTACCCTTGATGAGAAGGACAAAATTTGGACATGGAGGTAATCCTTGATGTCCAGGGACATTCCGGTTCGCTATCACTGCTCTGAGTGACTTTATCTCGATTTGAACCTTTTATGTAAGTGTTCAAAACATTTTAGATTTAGACTATGTGTCACCAAGCCGTCTGGCTTCAGTACCACAATATAGTGTGGAAAAATAATACCCTTTTCCTTGTCGTAGGAGGGGTACTTTGATTATCACCTGCTGGATATACAGCTTGTGAATTGTTTCCAATGCTGCCTCCCTGTCGGAGGGAGCCGTTGGTAAAGCAGACTTCAGGAACCTGCGAGGAGAAGATGTCTCGACTCTCCAATCTTTACCCCTGGGATAATACTCGTACGATCTAGGGGTCAACTTGCGAGTGATCCCACTGCGCCCTGAGACTCTTGAGACTACCCCCCCACCTTGAGTCCGCTTGCACGGCCCCAGCGTCATGCTGAGGACTTGGCAGACGCGGTGGAGGGCTTCTTTTCCTGGGAAAGGGCTGCCTGCTGCAGTCTACTTCCCTTACCTCTATGTCTGGGCAGATATGACTGGCCTTTTGCCTGCATGCCCTCATGGGAAAGGAAAGATTGAGGCTGAAAAGACGGTGTCTTTTTTAGCTGAGATGTAACTTGGGGTAAAAAAGGTTGGATTTCCCAGCTGTTGCTGTGGTCCCCAGGTCCGATGGACCGACCCCCAAATAACTCCTTCCCTTTATACAGCAATACTTCCATCTGCCGTATGGGATCTGTATCACCTGACCACTGTCGTGTCCCTGACATCTTCTGGGAGATATGGACAACGCACTTATCTTGATGCCAGAGAGCAAATATCCCTCTGTGCATCTCACATACATATATATAGAATGCATCCTATTAAATGCTCTACATGAATAAAATATTTTCAGTCAGGGAATCCGACCAAGCCAACCCAGCACTGCATCTCCAGGCTGATGGCGATCGCTGGTCGCAGTATAACCACCGTATGTGTGTATATACTTTTTAGGATATTTTTCCAGCTTCCTATCAGCTGGCTCCTTGAGGGCGGCCGTATCTGGAGACGGTAACGCCACTTGATAAGCGTGTGAGCGCCTTATCACCCTAAGGGGTGTTTCCCAACGTACCCTAATTTCTGGCGGGAAAGGGTATAACGCCAATATTTGCTATCGGGGAAACCCTACGCATCATCACACACTTCATTTTATTTTATCTGATTCAGGAAAAACTACAGGTAGTTTTTTCACTCCCACATAATACCCTTTCTTGTGGTACTTGTAGTATCAGAAACACGTAACACCTCCTTCATTGCCCTTAACGTGTGGCCCTAATGAGAAATACGTTTGTTTATTCACCGTCGACACTGTATTCAGTGTCCGTGTCTGTGTCTGTGTCGACCGACTGAGGTAAATGGGCGTTTTTAAAACCCCTGACGGTGTTTCTGAGACGCCTGGACCGGTCCTAATAGATTGTCGGCCGTCTCATGTCGTCAACCGACCTTGCAGCGTGTTGACATTCTCACGTAATTCTCTAAATAAGCCATCCATTCCGGTGTCGACTCCCTAGAGAGTGACATCACCATTACAGGCAATTTCTCCGCCTCCTCACCAACATCGTCCTCATACATGTCGACACACACGTACCGACACACAGCACACACACCGGGAATGCTCTGACAGAGGACAGGACCCACTAGCCCTTTGGGGAGACAGAGGGAGAGTCTGCCAGCACACACCAAAAACGCTATAATTATATAGGGACAACCTTATATAAGTGTTTCTCCCTTATAGCATCTTTTATATATATACAATATCGCCAAAATCAGTGCCCCCCCTCTCTGTTTTAACCCTGTTTCTGTAGTGCAGTGCAGGGGAGAGCCTGGGAGCCTTCTCTCCAGCTTTTCTGTGAGAGAAAATGGCGCTGTGTGCTGAGGAGATAGGCCCCGCCCCTTTTTCGGCGGGCTCGTCTCCCGCTATTTTTGAAGTTAGGCAGGGGTTAAATATCTCCATATAGCCTCTGTGGGCTATATGTGAGGTATTTTTTGCCTCTAATAAGGTTTTTATTTGCCTCTCAGAGCGCCCCCCCCAGCGCTCTGCACCCTCAGTGACTGTTGTGTGAAGTGTGCTGAGAGGAAAATGGCGCACAGCTGCAGTGCTGTGCGCTACCTTTATGAAGACTCAGGAGTCTTCAGCCGCCGATTTTGGACCTCTTCTCTCTTCAGCGTCTGCAAGGGGGCCGGCGGCGCGGCTCCGGTGACCATCCAGGCTGTACCTGTGATCGTCCCTCTGGAGCTAGTGTCCAGTAGCCAAGCAGCAAATCCACTCTGCACGCAGGTGAGTTCACTACTTCTCCCCTAAGTCCCTCGTTGCAGTGATCCTGTTGCCAGCAGGACTCACTGTAAAGTAAAAAACCTAAGCTAAACTTTCTCTAAGCAGCTCTTTAGGAGAGCCACCTAGATTGCACCCTTCTCGTTCGGGCACAAAATCTAACTGGAGTCTGGAGGAGGGTCATAGGGGGAGGAGCCAGTTATTGATTTATGGAATCATATTTATGAATATTAATATTTAATATATCATATATGGTATTTAATATATGGATATATTTCAATTAATATGCATTTATCATATATATCTGCAAATATATTATGTCAGGCTTACAAACTAATTGGCTGATACATATATGCAGTCCTTATACATATGACTTATGAAGTTATTAAGTTAAGATTCCTTAAAGAGAGTTCAAGCTTGAATATTACCGCTCTTTTTATATGATTCTTTATTTACAGGCAGATCAAATCGTACAGAATAAGATATACACAGTAGTGATATATATACTAATTATAATTATATATGCTTCCTTCGTTACATAACATAAAACAACATGACATAAGTTTCACAAACAGTTTCAATTGCTAACATAAAATGTATACTTGCAAGTTAAAGATTGCCATCCCAAGAATCATTCCTTCTGCATGTTCTCCATGACTTCTCCTCCTGACTGACTTCCTTCCTTCTCCTTCTTCTTCTCCCTCTCCCTCTTCCTTCTAACTCCTAACTACAAGTCTGGTCCTTTTATCTCATATTTTACCAATTCAAACTATCATATTCTCATAGTTTCCAATGGAATAGGTAATTATAGGTTTGTCAGATTCCAAGGTGTAATAAAACAAACATTGAACTGGGCTGTCGTGTCCTGTTCACGGAGGCATGGTGTCATAAAAGTGTGGTGTCCACACTGCCTTAAGCAAGTATAGTATTGTAAAATCTGGAATGTCTTTTCATCCAAAGTTCTGTTGTATTGACAAGTTTTCCTGGGGTCGGTTACACAATGTTTTATCAATGGATGTGATCTCTTTTCATAGTAGTTAATTTATACTCCCTAGCTTTTAACCTTCACTGGACAATAGACAAACCAGTAGATTCTGATCTACTGTAAGCACACCTGTGAATTCCAATGACCAACAGAGCTCTGTCACATACCTATTATCATTTATGGCCTAATACCTTTTCTCTACAATGACTCTTGATCTTACTGTAACCTCTCTGGCCTTATTTATGACTAGAGCAGAATAAACCTGTTCCCTACACTATTTTTTACCATCTTGCTGTAAAACACAAATATACAGTATATCTATATAAACACATACACAAACCTAATCTCTTAAATCAGCTAAACATTACCTCATACATTCAAACTTATTTCATATCTATTCCTTACTATATATATCCAGTATACTGTCCACTATGGTAACATCGCCTATTTATAATGAATTATATTTTGATTCAGACAATATCCATTGCCCTAATATTATACTAAGTGCAGACAATTACCTATAAGGCAACAGTCGCCCCCTTGTGGCCATGAGAAATTCTTTTGATTGGCCACACATTAAACTAGCGTAATTGCTTCCAAATACATTTCAAAATATTCCTTCAAACATAACTTTCGTTGTAACCATAATATATACCATAAGTGTAATAATAATAACCATTATGATTTTAAAAATCTCTAAAAATTCTTAGCTTACCTAACCTTATTCTACTTTTTAACTAAAGCAGACAAAACTGAGGTTTTTATTCAGTATTCATGAGGAAAACTAATTTCTACAGACATTTGGAATACCATAGCCCAATTGTAGACCTTTTTTCTGTATCTGGATCAGTACGTTTGGACATTTTTGCTGTTCTTGTATGTAGCAATTTACTGGGATAAGACTGTCATCTGCGTGGTTTGCTTGCAATTGGAGATGCCTTGCGTTTGCATTATGGCCTTGCGTTTGCAACATTTGCACCATTACTAGAAGTAGAATTCTTCGTAGCAGCTGCTCCTTTGCTTGCCATTTCGCTGTTTGAGGCAGAGGGCTGTGTACGTCGAGTGCTGTGTCTTGAACATTCAGTACTTGTGACGACCCTCAGTAATAGTAATAGTCTTTATACAGTCTTTAGCAGTTCTGTTTCCTTTGCGTTTATCCAATGCCGCAGTTGTGACCAGTGTCCATATTGCTTTTGCACAAACAGGTTGTGATTTTGAATAGAACAGGCATATATGAAACAGTCTTTTTTTTTTTTTCTTTCTTTCTTTCTTTCCTTGCTTGTTAATAGTAGGTCTTAATTGTCTTCGGGCAATAGTACCACAAATGGCTGTGAGTAGTACACCTACTCTGTTCTGTATTTCCTCACTGAATAAATTACCATGCAGTCTTAAATCTCCTTATTCTACCTTGTACCTATTTATACATCTCAATCTTACATAAACTTATACCAGTTTAACCCATATAAAGGCGTTTTCTATCCTACCTATATTTTGACTAATAATTATTTAAAATGCTTTTGATGTGTATATAGTAACATCCTATCAATACAATAAATGAATATAATTTTGCTTCAAACAGATATTAAATATCATTTAGGAATGGCTTTAAATATATCTAATTCCATCCAATATTATTTTATATGCAGCCATGTGCATATACAGTGACCCTGTTATGCTACAAATAATTATCTTAGACTTGTGACAGTCTTTATTAAGAGAATTATTCATCCCACTTAATAATCTCGGCCCAATTTGTTATAACGTGGTATACCATCCTGTATTAGATATTTAATTACTTTTGAAGCTTTTACGAAGGAAGCATAGGTAGTATCTATTGTGTAATATATAAAAAAAACATAAAATATTTACAAGGTATATATGCAATGATATAAAATATATCTCAGACAAATGTTTACATATATGTGATTAAGGTATATGAAGGGATGAGACAGTTCTGTATAATCACAGTGATGAGATGTGCTGTACACTGTTGTGGGAGTGTACATGTAGTTTGAAAGACAAGTAATGATTACTTGTGATGAAAGGGTTAATGAAAACCTTCCCCTTTCTTGTGAAACTGGAAAACTCCTTGAGGATTTGTCCATATATCAGTCTTTAGGGATGCTATGTAGATTTTGCTGGATAGCAGCGATGAAAGGGTTAATGAAGACCTTTTCCCTTGTAAATTGGAGTCTTTTTGGAGTCTTGCACCATTCTGTATACAGGTTGCCAGGATTACTATGAATCAAACAAAAATACATACAATGACTATCACAGATATTTATACAGTGATTTAACATAGCTTGCTATGCATTCTGTCCTATCTGCTGCATGTTATCAGGTACAGAATTTACAAATGTGTCTTTTAACGATTGAATAACAAACAAACAATTGTTTCTGGCCTGTGCCAATCTTTCCTGTCACATTGTGTGTCAATGACAGCACAATTGTCGCTGCAGATATGATGCAGGTTTAATTTGGAAACTGTGGCTGTTTGAACATCAAAGCAAACAATGGCTTCATTGGATCTAACAAGTAAAGGAATGATACTACCGTATTCACTTGTGACCATACTCCCTTGTGATGCAGCCTGGTCCCAGACTGTCTTTAACCATAGCGTTTGCTGCTTGGTGTGGCTCCTTAGTTTGGAAGAATCTTGGAGCTTCTGAAAAAACCTACTTTTGTGGGGAGAGAAACTTGTTAAACTTTGCCAAATATGTATTGCAGGTCCCAGGGCTTTCTGTCTTTCCACACCTGTAATAAAATGGTTATGGCACCAGGGCATAAAAACATTTTCATCCTGGTGATCCTTTTTGTCATTGTTAATTGGTGTGTGGTTTGCAGAATGACACTCTGCATGTGGTCTCTCTGAGAGCATGCAAACATTTGCACCATCACTAGAAGTCTCTGAGTGCTCTGTGGGGGTTACATAAGTTTGGGAACTTTGTTTGTAAACATGCATTCCTGAATTAATTTCATGGATTTTCCCTTTAAACATGTTTCCAGGTGAATACATTTCAAGGTTTGCAACTCTGGTTGCCATGGGAGTTTTCACCATGGGGAACTTCCCCACCCCTGTGTGCACTGTACTGCTGCTATCAGTGTTTAAATCTGCTGACAATTCACCTTTGCCTAAGGGCATAACAAATTCTTCATTTACATTGGGAACTCTGAGAGTGTATTCAGCAGAATACTCATAATCTGAGTTACAATGATCTTCCCCCTTACTAGACACAGTATAGGGGACATCTCCTATTGCTGCTACCTCCTTTACATTAATGTGCTGTCTGATGATAGACACATCCGGCACATTGCTACTTTCTTCCTTTACCACAGAGGCTGTTCTGCTGGTGGTCTGTGTGACCATAGCAGACTCCATGCGCTGCACATTGATGCAGTCCTGCAACATGTAACTTTCCTTAATTTTAGGATCTTGACTGATTAAGTCATTTCTGACTCCTGTAGACTCTGTGTACAGAGTTTCACATACCTCAACACTATTCCTGTTTGGTGTTTCTATCTCAGCTTGCTTGCTGGATGTTATCTCTTCATCAGAGATCTTGACAATTTGATTACAAACTGTCAGGCTTTTCGCTTCTGCCCCAAACTTTTTCTGTTTATTTTTCTGTTTAAGGGACTTAAATAACGAATGCATTTTTGCATTAATGGTCAGGCACGCCTTACGAAGACGTGAACCTGATTCTTCTTTACATTTCTGTTTGGCTTCTAGAGCCGCAGTTCTGCGCATTTTTCTAAATGCTACAGAAAACTTTTGCATTTTTAACATTTCAATGCTAAATTTATATATTCTTTGTTTTTAGTACTGAAGGTATCCTCTCCTTAAGATTGACCGGTGTCTTAAGGTTAAACTCTAATACCTGGTACATTTATACATTTATTTGGAAATACTCTTTTCCACTGTGCACATTTTCTATTCTAGGCCTTTAAATTCTTTATTCTCATTTGTAACCTATTCCACTGTGATCTTGTATTTTGCCAGCAGGCTTATAGCCTTTGGTGCTGCTTCCTAATAGATATTATGTTAGTTAAAATAACGTATATTGCACTAACACATTTATCCTAGGTTATACAGAATACAAAATTGACATTACACAATGGTAATAAATTTTCATAGATACATCCCCACCGTGATTCTGCAGATTTGGTAGCCAGCTTATAGCATCTGCTACTCCTCATAAATATTATAGATCAGATAATCAGATTCAGTAATAACAAGTCCAATTCGTGGTCGCCAATATTGATTTATGGAATCATATTTATGAATATTAATATTTAATATATCATATATGGTATTTAATATATGGATATATTTCAATTAATATGCATTTATCATATATATCTGCAAATATATTATGTCAGGCTTACAAACTAATTGGCTGATACATATATGCAGTCCTTATACATATGACTTATGAAGTTATTAAGTTAAGATTCCTTAAAGAGAGTTCAAGCTTGAATATTACCGCTCTTTTTATATGATTCTTTATTTACAGGCAGATCAAATCGTACAGAATAAGATATACACAGTAGTGATATATATACTAATTATAATTATATATGCTTCCTTCGTTACATAACATAAAACAACATGACATAAGTTTCACAAACAGTTTCAATTGCTAACATAAAATGTATACTTGCAAGTTAAAGATTGCCATCCCAAGAATCATTCCTTCTGCATGTTCTCCATGACTTCTCCTCCTGACTGACTTCCTTCCTTCTCCTTCTTCTTCTCCCTCTCCCTCTTCCTTCTAACTCCTAACTACAAGTCTGGTCCTTTTATCTCATATTTTACCAATTCAAACTATCATATTCTCATAGTTTCCAATGGAATAGGTAATTATAGGTTTGTCAGATTCCAAGGTGTAATAAAACAAACATTGAACTGGGCTGTCGTGTCCTGTTCACGGAGGCATGGTGTCATAAAAGTGTGGTGTCCACACTGCCTTAAGCAAGTATAGTATTGTAAAATCTGGAATGTCTTTTCATCCAAAGTTCTGTTGTATTGACAAGTTTTCCTGGGGTCGGTTACACAATGTTTTATCAATGGATGTGATCTCTTTTCATAGTAGTTAATTTATACTCCCTAGCTTTTAACCTTCACTGGACAATAGACAAACCAGTAGATTCTGATCTACTGTAAGCACACCTGTGAATTCCAATGACCAACAGAGCTCTGTCACATACCTATTATCATTTATGGCCTAATACCTTTTCTCTACAATGACTCTTGATCTTACTGTAACCTCTCTGGCCTTATTTATGACTAGAGCAGAATAAACCTGTTCCCTACACTATTTTTTACCATCTTGCTGTAAAACACAAATATACAGTATATCTATATAAACACATACACAAACCTAATCTCTTAAATCAGCTAAACATTACCTCATACATTCAAACTTATTTCATATCTATTCCTTACTATATATATCCAGTATACTGTCCACTATGGTAACATCGCCTATTTATAATGAATTATATTTTGATTCAGACAATATCCATTGCCCTAATATTATACTAAGTGCAGACAATTACCTATAAGGCAACACAGTGCACACCACCTGATCTGGTAAAAGCTTTACTTTTTTGTGCCCTGTCTCCTGCGGAGCCGCTATTCCCCATGGTCCTTTCAGGAACCCCAGCATCCACTTAGGACGATAGAGAAATAAAGGATAATAATAATAAAACATGTTGCTTACCAGCAGCTGCAGCCTGCTGAGTTATTGCAGTTACTGAGAGGGGGAGAAATATTTAGCAATGCAGAGAAGTAAACAGAGTGCTAAGCCAGAGGAATGCTGGACAATGCCATGAGAAAAGCTTTTTGGCAGGGTCCACCAGAACAGGAAGGGTGGATACAGCTCTGGCTTTATGTAATGGAAAACTATCTCTGGATTGACTGAATTACAGATAGGAGCATATACAGTTTGGAACTGTGGGCCTAATTCAGACCTGATCGCTCGCTAGCTATTTTTTGCAGCGCTGCGATCAGATAGTCGCCGCCTATAGGGGAGTGTATTTTTGCTTTGCAAGTGTGCGATCGCATGTGCAGCTGAGCGGTACTAAAAAGTTTTGTGCAGTTTCTGAGTTGCCCAGAACTTTCTCAGCCGCTGCGATCACTTCAGCCTGTTCTTGCACGGAATTGACGTCAGACACCCGCCCTGCAAACGCTTGGACACGCCTGCGTTTTTCCAACCACTCCCAGAAAATGGTCAGTTGCCTCCCACAAACGCCTTCTTCCTGTCAATCTGTTAGCGATCGGCTGTGCGAATGGATTCTTCGTTAAATCCATCGCTCAGCAATGATCCGCTTTGTACCCGTACGACGCGCCTGCGCATTGTGGTGCATAAGCATGCGCAGTTCTGACCTGATTGCAGCGCAGCGAAAAAACCTAGCGTGCGATCAGGTCTGAATGACCCCCTGTGTCCGGAAACCTGGGTCGAACCTGGTTTTTGGTGTAAAAGTGGTATAAGTCTCAATGGGAAAACAGGACCTGAAAGAAAATGACTTTTCTGTTTTCTTTCATGTGCTAATTGGAACAGATATTTGCTGTTTTCTCTGCTTCTATGGATAGAATCATGTATCCAGATGGTAGGTCAACATGGATTAGGTCGATAGTCAATAGGTCAACACTGACATGGTCAACACAGGAAAAAGGTTGACACGTTAAAATGGTCGACATGAGTTTTTTTAAATTGTTTTTTTTTTTTAAACTTTTTTATACTTTAGCATTTACGTGGACTACGACTGGGAATAGTCACCTATGCTGAGCGCAGTGATAGTGGAGCGAGGCGCCTTGCCCGAAGCATGGTGGGCGAAGCGAGCCATGCAAGGGGACGCGGTGCATTCATTGCGGTTCCCGGTCATGTTGCGCAAAAAAACAACACCAAAAAAGTGTAAAAAGGTCATGTCGACCTTACTGGCTGCCTTTTTCCTCTGTCGACATGTAAATGTCAGCCAACAGTGGTCGACCTATTGAGTGTCGACTTAGGCCCTCATTCCGAGTTGTTCGCTCGTTGCCGAATTTCGCTATATTGCGATTAGTCGCTTACTGCGCATGCGCAATGTTCGCAGAGCGCATGCGCTTAGTTATTTTACTCAAAAGTTAGGTATTTTACTCACGGCATTACGAGGATTTTTCATCGTTCTGGTGATCGGAGTGTGATTGACAGGAAGTGGGTGTTTCTGGGCGGAAACTGGCTGTTTTAAGGGAGTGTGTGAGAAAACGCTGCCGTTTCTGGGAAAAACGCAGGAGTGTCTGGAGAAATGGGGGAGTGCCTGGGCGAACGCTGGGTGTGTTTGTGACGTCAAACCAGGAACGAAACTGACTGAACTGATCGCAGTGGCAGAGTAAGTCTCGAGCTACTCAGAAACGGCAAAGAAATTTCTATTCGCAATTCTGCTAATCTTTCGTTCGCAATTTCAACTATGCTAAGATACACTCCCAGAGGGCGGCGGCTTAGCGTGTGCAATGCTGCTAAAAGCAGCTAGCGAGCGAACAACTCGGAATGAGGGCCTTAATCCATGGCGACCCATTGATCAATAACCTAGAAACATACTGTATTTCAAGTTCAACATAATGTAATACAACTGAAAATTTATTTGATTCCTTTTTTATATCTGCCATGACACTACTAATATTCCCTATTTAAAAATTCACTGTATTGTAATTAAAACACCCAACACAGGTCACCTGGACATGTGGCAAATATATGGTGTAAATGTATGCGTTGCGTACAGAGCATGGCCCTCATTCCGAGTTGATCGCTAGCTGCTTTCATTCGCAGCGCAGCGATCAGGGCAAAACACGGCAATTCTGCGCATGCGTATGGGGCGCACTGCGCACGTGCGTCGTACTTTCACAAAATCAGATGCAGTTTTACACAAGCTCTAGCGACGCTTTTCAGTCGCACTGTGGGCCGCAGAGTGATTGACAGGAAGTGGGTGTTTCTGGGTGGTAACTGACCGTTTTCGGGGAGTGTGTGAAAAAACGCAGGCGTGTCAAATAAAAACACAGGAGTGGCTGGAAAAACGTAGACGTGGCTGGGCGAAAGCAGGGCGTGTTTGTGACGTCAAAACAGGAACTAAATAGTCTGAAGTGATCGCAAGCTAAGAGTAGGTCTCGAGCTACTCTGAAACTGCACAATCTTTATTTGTAGCAGCGCTGCGATCCTTTCGTTCGCACTTCTGCTAAGCTAAGATACACTCCCAGAGGGCGGCGGCCTAGCGTTAGCACGGCTGCTAAAAGCAGCTAGCGAGCGAACAACTCGGAATGAGGGCCCATATGTGGCACAATGTGACCATAAGTACATGCACGTGTAGCTTTATCTTGTGGCCCACAGAGCAAGTAACGTTGCTGTAAATGTATCTTCTCCACAACTTCTCCTCCATGAAATAATCTCGTCCTGCACTATGAAATCTAATTTTTGCACTTGAGACTTAAGGGGCATACACAGTCCACAGTGCAATTTTAACTACCTATATGGCCCATATAGTCCATATCGGTAGTAAACATGGTGCATATACAGTAGCACCGTGTGTATACAGCTTGCGATGCCGATGCACGCTCAAGCAGGGTGGGCATCGCAAGTAAAAATAGACTGTGCAGGTAAGGTCAATTTTGACTATAAAGTGTACAATCTAGTACATCGGTGGCCAACCCGCGGCTCTCGAACCACATGTGGCTCTTTCTTCCTCCGCATGCGGCTCATGAGCTTGAGTCTAGCCTCCCGCTGTCCGACTGCAGTGCCCGGCGCCGGCCTGTGTGCCAATCAGAGCTCGCGGACCGGCAGCAAATCAAGAGTCTTAGCTGCCGGTCCATGAGCTCTGATTGGCTCACGGACCGGCACCTAATTGGAGACAACGCCGCCGGAGACTGAGGGTCAGGAGAGGCGCACACTGCGCTCTCCTCCCCTCACAAACAGCAGTGCAGCAGAGCAGAAGCGCGGTGAGCAGCACGGGTGATGAGGGGGCGGGGGGGCATATATGTATCTGGTACTGTGGGGCATATATGTATAGGGCACTGTGGGGGCATATATGTATCTGGCACTGTGGAGGCACCCATTTTTGGGCATTTTTATATGTATGTGGCACTATACAACATGACTAAAACCGGGGTTAGGACACAAGGTCATACTCCTACAAACATCATACCGAAAGGTGTGCGCACAAAAATGGGGTGTGGCTTTGTGTCAACCAGGCCACGCCCCCATTTTTGCACGTGTGCCTTCGGCGCATGCATGATAGTGGCTCTTACTCTTGACTAAAGATCTTTTCTGGCTCTTTGCCTCTGACTGATTGGCCACCCCTGATCTAGTACATTGTATAGTCAATGACTAAAATTGACCATAGCAAAAATCGCCCCGTGTGTATAGTCAATATTGGGGGATTTTGGCTCTGGGGTAATCAAGGGAAATCACAAAGTGCAAATCGGCAGCATAGGCAGAATCGCACCGTGTGTATGCAGCATAATTCTTTCACATAATCTTAATTTAGAGATAAACAACCTTGACCCATCCCCAGCTGTATTATGGTGGTAGGCCCTCTCTCAGAGATCCCCTGCTGGCGAACACGGCCAATCTGATGACTGGGGTAATGAACTGCTGCGTGTGCCACTCAGCACTCCTCACTGACTATAGTGTAAGCGTTTGCAGGCTCAGTGGCGATGCAGTCTGCATGCAGTGTCAGATGGGGGCAGACCCTGTGCCAACTCCCACATTGGCAGAGGTGAGTTTATTGGCTTATGGTAATGAGACTGTGGGTACTGTATCTCCACTAGGACATAGAGTTGCAAAATATGTGAAAAAGTACTGACTGTCATTTTCATATTTACCATCTAATAGTAACTCTATCTTGGGAATGAGATGATACTAAGATTTAAATTTTACATCTTAGGGCTCGCCTCCCACTGTCTTAAGGGCTCTGGACCTCCCAAAGTCTTCATGTGGTCTTGCCAGCACTCCAATTAGCCTATGCAAATAACTGTACCCATTTAAAAGTCACCATTTTGGTCAGCAGATTTATGTGGTTTCCTGTATTGCTATGTGTATTTTAAACGCCTCCTGTGCATTTGAATTTTACTTACACGGCTTCCTTGCAGCTGTGCAATTTCAGCTTGGATCCAGGCAGTCAGCATCCCGTCGCCATGATCCTGGCCGCTGAATGCCGGTGGAAAGTGTGTGTGTGTGTGTGTGTGTGTGTGTGTGTGGGGGGGGGGGCACTTCCGTACATTGCAGTGTACAAAGAACCCTTAAAAGGCCCGCCGCCGGGGAGACTGGCGCTAGAGGTCAAATGTGACCTCTAGCGTCTGTCTCCACCTTGGCGGCGCCCATTTTTGGTGGGTTTTTTTTACATTGCAATGTACAGAAGCGCTTCCACAGCCCCCAGCGTGTCTGAAATTGAACCGTGATCCTGGCCTCTGAATGCCAGCGGGAGGGGGGGGCAGGATGTAGTGATCGGTATTGTGGGCAGGATGTAGTGATCGGGATTTCGAGTGGGCGGGATGTAGTGGTCGGTATTGTGACCGGCGGTTGTTTCCTGACCGCCGGTCACATGACTACATGCCATTAGGCCCTCTGTCACCGGCTGTCTCAGATAGTTAGCTTAATATACCACAATAAACCAAACTGTACTGATGGTAATCTTTGCTACACATTGATACTGAGCTACAAATCCTATTATTGTGCTACAATTGATAGTTGTCTTTTGGGCTTGAGATTCCTTTTCAGTTCATCTAATTATGCAAATTATAGGAGCAGCGATTATCTATTTAATTGTTCTCTTATACCTGTAATGGGTACTGCAAATCAAAATGATTTTTCCAATCAGAAATGCTACTTACACTTAAAATAGGTATATTATATGAACATGCTTACAGTAATTGTAGGATCTCAAAGTCAAAAGATAAAAGTGGCTCTTACGAATAAAGAGGGTGCTCCAGCCAGTTTGCTGTTTTCTTCCATCAATCTGCTCAGTCTTTCAAATTTTTGGTCATCATACTCATACCTTTTCCCAAAAATAATAGAGCAGATTACATTGGCCACTGCGCTGGTCAGTATGACGGTGCTATCAAATGGTTTGCCTACAGCAAGCAAAAAGATAGAAAGGGAAGATGGATTTACTATGGGTAAACAAGTTAGCATCCTGTAATCTATTAGTACGTTAGAACCAGAGATATTTTTGAAATTCATTTATTCTGACCAGGATTGTACTGTATGGGGTCTATTCAAGTGGTGGCGGTTTTTCCGACAGTCGGAAAAAACAGCATTTCTCAACAAAAGTAGGTCGAATTTGCATTTGACCTATTCAATGACAGTGCCGTTTTTCAGACAGTCGGAAAAAACGGCACTTGTCTAAAAACACGTGGATCGGCGGATTAGCCGCGGATCCACGTGTTTTGTTGAATTAGCAGCCAATTTCGACAGGATTTTGGCCTGTTTTCGATAATGCTGATTCGACTTCAAAAAAAGTTGGATCAGCATTGTTGAAAACGGGCAACACCTGTCGGAATAATTGAATACTGAACTGTCGGATTCTCTCCGTCAGAGAGGATCCGATAGTCATTGAATAGACCCCTATGTGTGTCGAGTTCAAATGTAACAACCAATAAGTACAGTAATGACGTGGTATTTGTATCACTGCAAAAAATCTACACCAGTACCACTGCAGGGTTTTAAAAGAGAAGGGAAATGATTGCAGGAGCACCTGTCCCTGCGTGTGATTAATGATACATTCCGGTGGTACATCATTTCTTACTGCCATGCATAGCAAAATCCAATCATTGGTAAATATGCTCCACTGTATCCAAATGATTCTCCCACATACAGAACAGAAAAAAAAATCTTTAGATATGTAGAGCAAAAAGTATATTAAATAGCATAACAAATAGTTATTATTCCAAAAGGTCCCTTTTAGATGAAACAGATAAAACTTTAAAAGGCCCAAACCAAAAATTCAGAAAGAAGTTTCTACCCCTTTGGATGTATTCTGAACAGTATAGGAGTAAAAATTATCTCACATAAAATATAGAGGGGCATACAGTATCTATAAGTATCAGGTTCTAGACCCAATAAGTCTAACTTCTTATTGCCAGGTATAGCTGCAGTGGCACGGGTTCTGATCACTTCTTCTGTAGGACCCCAGCACCATTTTGCACATGTGCCGTCCTACGGATCCATTCCCTGGTAAACTCTGTGGACTGTAACCTATGGCCTACAATGGCTAACGACCTGGGGCCAAGCTCCACTTGGTAAATTCTGCAATTAAGTAACCAGTGATAGAAAAAAAAAAAAAATTAAATAGGGAATGATTATCAGATAGAAAATGGGGGAATGCAGCGGATATCTCCAATATCTACTGTGGACCCCCTTAGATGCATCCAGTGCCTACTTAATACTTGCAAATAACCCATAAAAATGGGTGTTTACGGGTACTATCCCACAAATATTACCTGATTATCAGGTCCCTTATTCATAGAAACAATGTATAATCAGAATCACCAGCTGCCTACAGGAATAAAGGAAAAAGAAAGTATGGGATACAGTTGAACTGTTCCCAGATGAGTCTTTTAAATGTCCACTTTTAAGAGGAGTGTCCTCCACTCAGGGCCGGCCCGAGGTCAATTATTTGGTAAGCGAATAAATACTTTGGCGCCTACCTAAGCACTTTTAAGGAGGCGTGGTCTGATTGTAAAAGCCCAGTTGTAGTGCCCCTTACACATTTGCCCACTGTATAAGTGCTCCTTACACATTTGCCCACTGTATAAGTGCCCCTTACATATTTGCCAATTATATAAATGCCCCTTACACATTTGCACACTATATAAGTGCCCCTTACATTTGCCCACTGTATAAGTGCCCCTTACACATTTGTCTACTGTATAAGTGCCCCTTATACATTTGCCCACTATATAAGTGCCCCTTACAAACTTGCCCACTGTATAAGTGCCCCATACACATTTTGCACACTATATAAGTGCCCCTTACACATTTGCCCACTATATAAGTGCCCCTGACACATTTGCCAACAGTTGAAGTTCCCCTTACATATTTTGTCCACTTTAATACTTCCCCTTACATATTAATCTAATCAAAGTATTGTATTATCTGATATGCCCCCCTGTGCCCAGAGACTTGCAAAGCAGTCAGTGGTGTTGGCGCACCGCACTATAGTACTAGAAGAAGAAGAATCTCAAAATAAACTACCGCTCCTAGTAGCCGGACAGCAAGGGCTTCTGGGAGCGGTAGTTTATTTTGCATGTACAGTAATGTGAAAAATCTCAAAACAAACTACCGCTCCCAGCAGCCCTTGCTGTGTGGAAGCAAGGGATTCTGGGAGCAGTAGTTTATTTTATTTTCCTTCACATTACTGTAGTACTAGTGGGGTGCGCTGCCGGACATAGCGCGGCGGCGCCAACATCACTGCCTGCTCGGTGAGTCTATGGGCAGGTGCTACATATTTGTATCCGACACTGACTCAGGCCCTTAAACAGTGACACAATAGTCACTTGTTCAGTGGTATTGTTTTCTCAGAGGTGGGTATGACACAATGCAGACTGTAGATCTACTGTTTATGCATCATTGATATCAGCACCATCACCATGTTGTGTATTTGTTTCTGAATGGCCACACACTCAGTGATTTTACTAGACAAATAGTCATGTTGACCAAATAGGCCCTGAACCATGCCTCCCAACATCACTGCAGGGGGAGCGGATGTAAAATGTGCTGAGAGATTAAGAATGAGTGGCATGTTCAACTCAATTCTACAGTGTAAAAATAAAGCTGCCCCGCATTTGTAACATAGTAACATAATTTTTGAGGTTGAAAAAAAGACAATTTATCCATAGAGTTCAACCTGTTAATAATCTCCTACACTGTAATATTGTAAAACTAATTTTAACTGTGGTGAATGTTTACATGCAAAGACAACCAGTATTACCCAGAGAGAAAAAAATATATTTACATCCCATGCATGGTTTATCATACATGGTTTCGGGGGCGTAAATTCATACCAGACGCACAGAGGCAAAATAGACAGTGGTGCCCCCATCTGCGCAGTAGCATATCTACCCAGTTCTATCCAGCCTCATTCTCTCGTGTTTCTGCAGCTCCAGCTCCCTCTACAGCCAGTTAACACTCTTCTGTTTCACCAGCCAGCCAGCCCCCCTTCTGTCTCACCGGCCAGTACTTACCTGTCTCACCAGCCAGCACCCCTTCTGTCTCACCAGCCAGCCAGACCCTCTTGTTTCACCAGCCAGCCAGCCCCCCTTGCCTCACCAGCCAGTACCTACCCTTCTCACCAGCCAGCCCCCCTCTTCTGTCTCACCAGCTAGTACCTACCTGTCTCCCCAGCCAATACCTACCTGTCTCACCAGCCAGCCCTCCCTTCTGTCTCACAAGCCAGTACCTACCTGTCTCACCAGTCAGCCCCCCCCCCCTTCTGTCTCATCAGCCAGTACCTTCCTGTCTCACCAGCCAGCCCCCTTCTGTCTCACCAGCCAGCCATATTATTCATTACACTTTTTTTATATATAGCAAAGCTGAACCAGTGAATACTGAGAACATGTGCTCACCGCTGTTTTTCATTAAGATCCGGCATACTACTTGCAGTTTTTAAATAAGGGAACAATAAATGTTGATGGTTTTTGTTTTTTTAAATATGGACTCAGTAGTCCAAGCAGGCATCCTTGACAAAGTGCAACACACCATGAAATGCATTGGTTGCTGGGACCAGAATTGCGCCATACCGGTAGTGACATCACCGCAACTTCCTGTCACACAAGCGGGAAAATTCAACGCAACGTAGAAATAACTAGCGCCAGAGGAAGCAGGTTAGGATAGGGCCAGGTAGATAGGCAACCAGCTCTTCAATCCTAGCGTAACGGCACTTTCATCACAAAGAACTTCAGCACATCCCTGAAAGACACCCCCTGGCTCCCATTAACAAATTCTCTATAAAGAGCTTATTAATAATCCTTTTTCTTTTCAGCTTTGTACCAATACACTTATTCACTGACACAGCGCTCTATTTCTTAATTTTTACCTACAGTATCTCACCAGCCAGCCCCTTCTGGTTTACCCGTTAGTCAGCACCTCCTCTGTGTCACAAGCCAGCCAGACTCCTTCTTGGTCACCAGCCAGCCAATCCCGCTTCTGCTTCACCAGCCAGCTAGCCCCCTTCTTTGTCACCAGAAATCGAGTATTGAAGATTCTAGGTTCATTTTGGCCCATACCAGAATTGGCAATTGCTATCCAAACAAGGCTCCCATCTAGGGTCAAGTGGGCACAGACACCCTGATCACACTAATCCTTTTTTATTTTTTCTCTTTTTCTTGTTTTTTGGATTTATTGTTTTCTACTGAGGTACCAGATAACCAATTTTTAAGTTTATATCATACTTGATTTATATCATGCTGCCCAAGGATGATCTACAGGTGCTTCTTGTGGGAGGTGCAGAAGTGGACTATTTATCACATGCGGTTGCAATAGAAAATATTTCCTACTACATCACCAGTAATTGCAGCGATAAAAATCTTCTATTAACACTTTTTGCTATAAAAGCTGTGGAGGCAGATGATCTGTGATATATTTGCCACTTTGTCTTGGGGCCTTCTGTACATGAAAATAAAATTAAGAATGTAAAAAATTTTTTTATTTTTTTTTACTTTTAATAAGGCAAGTATTCCTTTACTGACTCCTTGTCATCCCATCCTTAAATGACTATAGCTATAAGTAGGCTTACCATGCTATCCCTTTAACCTGGACACTAATGGATTACACAGATTCTGACTGGCTGATTACAACCAGGTGAAATTCAGGCATGAAGTCAGGCAGCCACAGAACCTGCGCAATTCATAAGTGTCCCAATGTAAAGGGATAGTACGGTAAGCATAGCTATAAGTACTGCGTGAAGCAAATTAGCAAAAACCAGGCTTTAATCATAAGCCACTGCTCATGGGCCTGTGCGTTATACTTTCCCCAGGATAAATACGCAGAAAACCGCAGCCCAGATTGCACCAGATGAAAAAGACCCAGGCTCACTCTTTTAGCACCTGTATAAACACGGCAAAATGTCACACTACTGGGGGTATATAACAGACCCTCCAACATGACCCGCCTCACTAGGTACAAAATGCTCTGTTTCTGGACTTCCCTCTTCATTTATTATTGCCATCACCTGTGAAGAAACAGCTTTCTTATCATTCAACTAGTTCAACACAGGTGATGGAAATCATAAATTAAGAGGGAAGTCCAGAAACAGAGCATTTTGTACCTAGTGGGGCGGGTCATGTTGGAGGGTCTGATACAGGTTGAGTATCCCATATCCAAATATTCCAAAATACGGAATATTCCGAAATACGGACTTTTTTGAGTGAGAGTGAAATAGTGAAACCTTTGTTTTTTGATGGCTCAATGTACACAAACTTTGTTTAATACACAAAGCTATTAAAAATATTGTATTAAATGACCTTCAGGCTGTGTGTATAAGGTGTATATGAAACAAAAATGAATTGTGTGAATGTACACACACTTTGTTTAATGTACAAAGTTATAAAAAATATTGGCTAAAATGACCTTCAGGCTGTGTGTATAAGGTGTATATGAAACATAAATGCATTCTGTGCTTAGATTTAGGTCCCATCACCATGATATCTCATTATAGTATGCAACTATTCCAAAATACGGAAAAATCCGATATCCAAAATACCTCTGGTCCCAAGCATTTTGGATAAGGGATACTCAACCTGTATAACAAATCCCAGTTGCTGTTATTGGGAGGGTTTGAATCAGTGCTCAAAGTGGTCCTAGAAAGGTGGTAGAGCTCACCCCCCCCCCCCTGCGCCTAGTAAATAAAGGGACTGCGCGTGCCATAGGCGCACGCCACAAAAAGGTATGCGGTCACAAAAAGAAAGGGGCCTGGTCACGCAATAGAATAGTATCCCCAATTCACATTACGCTGCACAGTAGCACAAGCTCATTAACATTACACCACATTATTCGTGTTATGACACACAGTAGTGCCCCTTTTACACAATACCCACAGTAGTGCCCCTTATACACAATGCCCACAGTAGTAGTGCCTCTAACCGCATAATACCCATAGCAGTAGTGCCCCTTTCTCTTACGTCCTAGAGAATGCTGGTATCCAATTTAGTACCATGGGGTATAGACGGGTCCATTAGGAGCCATGGGCACTTTAAGAGTTTAATAGTGTGGGTTGGCTCCTCCCTCTATACCCCTCCTACCAGACTCAGTTTAGAAAATGTGCCCGGTGGAGCTGGTCACAGCTAGGGTAGCTTCTAGGAGTTTTCTTAGTTTTTTGTGTGTTTTAATAGCGTTATTAGGTTACAGGAAGGCTTCTGACAACAGCCTCCCTGCTTCATGGGACTTAGGGGGGGGGGGGGGGGGGGCGGGTATAGGAACCAACTCTTGAAGTTAATGGTTCTCTATCTCCACTGACAGGACACTGAGTTCCTGAGGGTGCTGATCGCAAGCCCACGAGGTGACCGCTTGCTCCCGCAGCACGGCCGCCATCCCCTAACAGAGCAAGAAGAAAGAAGAGTGGTGAGTACAGCGCCGGCAGCCCGATAGCGGGTCCCCGGCAGGAATGGCAGCACAAGGGTGGGAGCGCAGCTCTGACAGGCTGCGCTCCAATGCAGGCTCAGCAACACATGCTGTGAGCGCTTGAGGGGCGTCCTGAGCCAGTGCTGATACCCTACACTGGTCAGTCAGCTAACAGGGGCTAATCCTGCTGTTAGCAATAAAATACTCAGAACAGTAATATAATACAATTTGTGCGGGAAGCCGGGCGCCATTACAGGGGGCGGGGCTTCTCCTCAGAGTGGATCCAGCACTCACCAGCACCATTATCTCCCTGCAGATCTGAAGAACAGAACGCTGACAGGGAGCGCTGCCATCCACATAACTCCAGCTATCCTCTGCGGTACCAGGGTGTTATAGACAGGGGGGAAGTGTGGTGATAGTGCTAATTGATCTATTAAGGTTGGTTAGTCAGCGCCGGGCTTTATCATAATAACTGCCCACAGGGGCGCTGTGTGGCTGGCTCCTTATACTCTGTGACTCTCTGAAGGTACTCTGGGGGAAACTGTGGCTGACATTTTCCTGTGTGTGTGTGTGTGTGTGTGTGTGTGTGTGTGTGTGTGTGTGTGTGTGTAGGTGTGTATCTCACATTAACATGTCTAAGGACTATGGCCCTCATTCCGAGTTGTTCGCTCGCTAGTTGCTTTTAGCAGCAGTGCAAACGCTAAGCCGCCACCCTCTGGGAGTGTATCTTAGCTTAGCAGAAGTGCGAAGGAAAGGATCGCAGCGCTGCTACAAAAAAATTGTGCAGTTTCAGAGCAGCTCGAGACCTACTCCTACCTTGCGATCAATTCAGACTATTTAGTTCCTGTTTTGATGTCACAAACACGCCCTGCGTTCGGCCAACCACTCCCCCGTTTCCCCAGCCACTCCTGCGTTTTTATCTGGCCCGCCTGCGTTTTTACACACACTCCCCGAAAACGGTCAGTTACCACCCAGAAACACCCACTTCCTGTCAACCACTCAACGATCAGCAGTGCGACTGAAAAGCGTCGCTAGAGCTTATGTAAAACTGCATGGGCTTGACTTCCGGTTCCGGCTCCCATGTGATCGGGAGCCTGGCGTGAGAGCTCCGTTGCTACCCCGGCCAGAACAGCAAGCAGCACCGCGGACGCAATCCCAGCGGTTCCCGCAGCCTCGTGGGGGGAAGTTCTCCTCCACCATATGTAGAAGTTTCTCACCTCTCCCATGCCGGCAAAGCAGCAAAGATCCCGCTCTGAGCGGCGCCCGGCAGAATCCAATATGGCTGCCGCACCGGACACACGGTAGGGTTCACAGCTGGATGATGGATCTCGGCCTGCCTCTCCTGACCCTGCAGCCCCTGTCTCATATGAGGATGTCGTGAAAGCTATCAAGGTAACAATGGGGCCCCTCATGGACACACACGCTGCTAAGCTGACGCAGGTGGCACAGGACATTAAGTCTCAGATGAAACAGCTGTCCCAGAGGGTATTAGCCACGGAGCAAAGGTTGGGGGAAGTGTTTCAAGACGTAGCAGAATTGAAAACAAATGCTGACACTATGCAGAAATCTTATTACCAAGTTATGAATAAATTAGACGACCTGGAGAACAGATCGAGGAGGAATAACCTTAGGGTCATGGGCCTAGCAGAATCTCTTAAAGGGCCAGACCTATACCGCTTTTATACAGGTGTCTCTTCCGGAGTTGTTGGAAATCCAGGATACATGTGCAGACATGGTAGTGGAGAGGGCCCATCGCCTAGGACCGCCCAGGATGGGTCAGAACGCGAGGCCACGTGTGGTGATTTTCCGCTGTTTAAACTTTTTGCATAAAGAGGCTATTTGGTCTGCTTCCAGGAGACACAGGGCTCTTGCATGGGATGGTGGGGACATTCGTCTCTTTCAGGATTACTCTGCAGAAGTCTCCCGAGCCCGCAGGGATTTCTCCCAGATTTGTTCCCACCTGGTCCAGGAGGGCAGGAAATTTGCACTGTTGTACCCTGCACGATTACGGTCTTTGAAGGGGACTCCTTCCGTGACTTTTCTAATGCGGCTGACGCAGCTGGCTACCTGTCTGAAGGATGAAAGTCAGGACATTCATCCTCTCCTGCTTCACCACGTTCTACATCATAGGCCCTGAGTTGAGGGTTCCACGCATTACTTGATGGAAGGCCTGGAGGTTCCGGATGGGACTGCTTGCATGTCTGCTATTTGTATGGTATCCATATGCGGGGAAAAACTGCTTAAGTGATTCTTATCCAGTTTATAAGCACCTAACACCCTCTTTTCCTTACTCTCAGTTTAGTCTGTTCAGGTGGGCTGGGTGGAAGCTGGGATTCTTATTTTTCTCTTTGAAAGTAGCTATTGGCCGGGGTGTGCTAGGGGTTAGCACGCCATGTTTTAAGTTAGTAGTACGGATTTCTAAATGGCTGGAAGTCCTTATTTCTTGGATGATGGAGGCGAGTTGATGCCTCCTGTCCTGTTCTGCTTTTTTTTTTCTATATGTTGTTACCCTCTCTGTGTCTTGTCTAGTCCCCCCTGTATGTTTGCTCAAGTGGCGTGGTGGGTGGGGCGGCGGTGGCTGGACCACCATTTCATTTCTGTGCTCATCATTACTTCACTGGGTTTCTGTAGATTAGCTGCATGTCGTCTTTAACGATTAGCACATGGAATGTGGGGGGTATTAACTCCCCGGCTAAGAGGAAAAAAATTCTTATGTATCTGAACAAGCTCCGTATGGATATAGCTTTCCTGCAGGAAACGCATCTCCTTCCTCTAGAGATGGCCAAATTTAATACACTTAGGTGGTCAGTGTTGGCCTCGGTACCATATTCCTCTAAGGCACGGGGGGTAGCCATATTGGTTAGACAGTCTCTTTCTTGTACTGTTCATTCTGTAAAGGTTGACCCACAGGGTCTGTATATTATTGCAGACGTCACAGTGGATTGCACACGATTATTGTTATGTAACATATATGCTCCGAATAATCACCCCAAAGTATTTTTTTTAGAAATGCTGAACAAACTGTATGGTCATATAGATTCCAACATTGTGCTAGGGGGGGATTTCAATGTGGTTTCGTCTCATGTTATGGATAGGAATGTGGCTTCCAGTCGGGGGCTTACTGACCCTAAAGTGGGTGTTCAATATATAACCCGCCGGCTGCGGGTGGTGGATGTGTGGAGGGCGTGCTATCCGCTAGAGCGGGACTATACTTGCCTGTCGGCCGCGTATGGTACGCTCTCCCGCATTGATTACTTGCTATTGTCAGAACATATGTTCTCTAAGGTTATGGACGCTTTGATCGAAGCTATAAGTATTTCGGACCATGCCTTATGTTGGATTAAGCTGGCGGTGCAGGTGGATAAGGGTCCGGTGAGGCAGTGGCGGTTCCCGGCACATCTGGCTAATTCATTGAAATTTCGTAACATGTTGGAAGCGGCGTGGCTAGATTATAAGAGTAATAACGCAAGTTATGAGTCCGAGAAGCCTCTGACGTTCTGGCAGGCGTCTAAACCCATCATGAGAGGGGTTATTATGTCGTACTGTGCACACAGGGATAGGCAATTAGACGGCTCATACTTGGAAGCCCAGGCAAGGGGGCGTGGCCTCGTAAAAATGGGCGTGGCTTTGTTAAGATGGGCGTGGCCTCATCTGATCTCATCATCACGGCCACCACAGGATTAAAAAAAAAAAGTCCTCATTTTACACATTACAGCAGGCAAGTGTCCCCATTTTACACAGCACGGTAGGCAAGTGTCCCCATTTTACACAGCACGGTAGGCAAGTGTCCCCATTTTACACAGCACGGTAGGCAAGTGTCCCCATTTTACACAGCATGGTAGGCAAGTGTCCCCATTTTACACAGCACGGTAGGCAAGTGTCCCCATTTTACACATTGCGGCAGGCACGTGCCCCCATTTTACACATTGTGGCAGGCACGTGCCCCCATTTTACAAAGTACAACAGGCAAGTGTCCCCATTTTACACATTGCGGCAGGCATGTGCCCCCATTTTACACAGTACAACAGGCAAGTGTCCCCATTTTACACATTGCGGCAGGCACGTGCCCCCATTTTACACAGTACGGCAGGCAAGTGTCCCCATTTTACACATTGCGGCAGGAAAGTGTCCCCATTTTACACATTGCGGCAGGAAAGTGTCCCCATTTTACACATTGCGGCAGGCACGTGCCCCCATTTTACACAGCATGGCAGGCAAGTGACCCCATTTTACACATTGTGGCAGGAAAGTGTCCCCATTTTACACATTGCGGCAGGAAAGTGTCCCCATTTTACACATTGTGGCAGGCACGTGCCCCCATTTTACACATTGCGGCAGGCACGTACCTCCATTTTACATAGTACAACAGGCAAGTGTCCCCATTTTACACATTGTGGCAGGAAAGTGTCCCCATTTTACACATTCCGGCAGGCAAGTGTCCCCATTTTACACATTACGGCAGGCAAGTGTCCCCATTTTACACATTGCGGCAGGCACGTACCTCCATTTTACATAGTACAACAGGCAAGTGTCCCCATTTTACACATTCCGGCAGGCAAGCGTCCCCATTTTACACATTCCGGCAGACAAGTGTCCCCATTTTACACAGTACGGCAGGTGGTGGTGGGGGGGGGGGGGGGGAGGGAGAGAGAGAGAGGGAGAGGGGCTGACTTACATTTGAAGCGGCTCTTCCCGCTCTTCAGCCGCCTCTCCCTCGTCTGCGCAGCGCTGGCCGGCTTGGCTCCCCCTTCTCCCTCCTCCCGAGTGCCCAGCTCGGGGGGCGGGGTTTCGTGGAATGACACAACTGCTTCGTGACGTCACGATGCAAACGCTTCATTACGCGAAACCCCGCCCCCCGAGCTGGGCACTCGGGAGGAGAGGGTAGGGGGGTTTGAAAGTGCTCAGGAAGTGCCGCGGCGGGCACCCCGTGCGGTTACACGGCTCGCCCGTCGCAAGAAACGGCACTGGGCACGTGTCCCCATTTTACACAGTACGGCAGGCAAGAGTCCCCATTGTATACAGTATGGCAGGCAAGTGGCCCCAATTTACACAGTACGGCAGGCAAGTGTCCCCAATTTACACAGTACGGCAGGCAAGTGTCAAGTGGGGGAAGGAAGGGGGAAAGGAAGGGGGGGAAGGAAGGGAGAGGGGGGGAAGGTTGGGAGAGAGAGGGGGGAAGAGAGAGAGACAACTTACATTTGAAGATGTTCTTCCCGCTCTTCGGGTCGGGCCGCCTCTCCTTCCTCGCGCCGGCCGCCACCTCCTTCCAGCTTGGCTCCCCCTCCTCTTCCCGAGTACTCCTGCTCGGGAGGCGGAGTTTCACGGAATGATGCAATTGCGTTGTGACGTCACGACGCAACCGCGTCATTCCATGAAACTCCGCCCCCCAAGTAGGAGTACTTGGGAAGAGGGCGGAGGGGGAAACAGAGACCAGCAAAGTGACGCGGCGGGCGCCCTGTGCGGTTGCACAGCTTGCCCGCCGCAAGAAACGGCACTGACCCCCCCTACATACCCACAAAAACGTACACTTGCACAGATAATGCAAGTTGTCACTGATACCGACTCTGATACAGGGGACGGTGACGGGGATATGCAGGGGGGATGTGCATCACTTGCTAAGGGGGTGCAACTAAAGATTGAAGCCATTAGGGATATTTTACATATTACTGAGAAGGTACCTGAGCAGGTAGAGGAATCTTATTTTACTGAAAGTTAGAAATCCTCGCTTACCTTCCTGGTGTCACGATCCGGGTATCTGGACGCCATTTCTTACCCATCAGATGCCTCCTAAGGCTGGCTCAGCGCTCCAGGACCGGATCCCATCTGTTATCCTGATGTGTACATTCCTGTATCCTCTCCTGTCACTCTGGGACGCTGTCACAGTAAACGCCATATTACACCTGGCATGGCGTCTCCCGCGGCCTCCGCCGCCGTCCCTGAACTTCTGCATGCAGAGTGTCTGAGTGGCGATTACGTCAGCCGCGGCCTCCGCTGTGTCCGCGTGGTTGGATGTGCATCTGTCAGCCTGGCGCCTCCTGTCTCCGGTGGCCGGCGCCGCCATTACTGTTTTCATTACCACATGGATTACAAACCAAACTTCCCTCCAAGTGTCTGCATGGGCGCAGCCATCTTGGATTCTGTCAGCTGATCATTTCCACCAATCTGTTCTCAGTATTGATAATCTGCATAATTGCCTAGCCAATCCCTTCCTTGCTGCAGGTATAAATACACTGTGCCTGAGCAAGGAAGGCGTCAGTGCTTTGGTTGTCAAACCTAGTTCCTGTTTGTCTCTCTCCTGTGATTGTCTTCCAGGTTCCAGCTCCTGTCTCAAGACTTCCACCATAGAGACCCGCACCAGCATTCCACCTGCGGTGTAGCCTGACTCTCCAATCCATTGTGGATTCATCTGTTTCCAGCTACAACTTTACCTGCTTCCAGCTCAGCTTCCAGCAGAGTACAGCTTCCCTTAAAGGGCCGGTGTCCTTTCTACACTTTACCACTCTCCACCGGTATTATTATTTCTCCGCTCTCAAGTTCTACATTTCAGTTCATATTTCATCGCTCCCAAGTTCATTTATTATTTAACTGGTTCCAGCCAGTATCCACTCCGTGCTAACAACAGTCTGGTTCCAGCCAGTATCCACAGCAGCTGTTTTATCTTCAGCAACCCAGCTTTTCCTGGAACACCAGCTGGCACAATCCTGGGTTATCTCCATTGCTACAGTCGGGCCTGGTAAGGACTTTCCATCTAGAAGATCATAAGAACTATCTCACACTACCAGTGCCCTGTGGCTCCTGCCATCCTGTAGTACCCAGGAACTGTATTTATTCTTTGCTGACTTTTACGTTTTCTTTTACTGCTGCTGTGTTGCGGAGTTGTCATAATAAACATCATTGACTTTTATCCAAGTTGTCGTGGTCACGCCTTCGGGCAGTTATTATTCATGTTACTTACATGTCCAGGGGTCTGATACAACCTCCCAGGTTCCGGTACATCTCAGCCCCTACAACTGAGGCTGCCTCCCGTCAGCTCAGGCCCTCAGTTGTGACAGTAAGCACTGACCTAATGAATCCAGCCGGAGACCAGGATCAAGCGGCCAGGCCGATGCAAGAACTGGCAGCCCGACTAGAACATCAGGAGGTTGCACAGGGCCACATCATCCGCTGTCTCCAGGATCTCTCTACTCGGCTGGATGGGATTCAGACAACTCTCCGTGGATCAGGCGCGTCTGGTGCGTCAACCACAGTGACTCCAGCTATAACCCCACCCACCTTACCCATTTCTGCTCCACGTCTTCATCTTCCAACGCCAGCAAAATTTGACGGATCTCCAAGATTCTGCAGGGGATTTCTCAACCAGTGTGAGATTCAGTTTGAGCTACAACCTGGCAATTTTCTCAGTGACCGTACAAAAATTGCCTACATTATTTCTCTTCTCAGTGGCTCAGCCCTTGATTGGGCATCACCGTTATGGGAGAGGTCCGACACCCTGCTATCTTCCTACACTGCCTTCGTGTCAACATTCAGGCGCATCTTCGACGAGCCAGGCCGGGTAACCTCAGCTTCATCCGAGATTCTCCGTTTACGCCAGGGGTCACGTACTGTAGGACAATATCTGATACAGTTCCAGATCCTGGCATCCGAACTGGCATGGAACGACGAGGCCCTGTATGCTGCATTCTGGCATGGCTTATCTGAGCGTATTAAAGATGAGTTAGCTACCAGAGACTTACCTTCTAAGTTAGATGAGCTAATCTCACTCTGCACGAAAGTTGATTTACGTTTCAGAGAGAGAGCAACTGAGCGTGGAAGATCATCTGCTCCAAAATCTTCTGCTCCTCCTCCTCGTCAACTGTCACCATCTAAAGATGAGCCCATGCAACTTGGCCGTTCCCGTTTAACTCCTGCTGAGCGCCGAAGACGTCTCTCCGAGTTTCTCTGTCTCTATTGTGCAGCTCCGTCTCACACCATTAATGCCTGTCCCAAACGTCCGGGAAACTCCAAATCCTAGCTCGCCAAGGAGAGGGCCGGCTAGGAGTAATGATCTCCTCTCCATCTCCTCAAGATTGTAATCTCCCAGTCTCGCTTCAAGTTGCTCAACGTTATCGGAACGTCATTGCCCTCCTTGATTCCGGAGCAGCTGGGAACTTTATTACCGAAGCCTATGTTAAACGGTGGTCCCTACCCACCGAGAGACTTCCTTCGTCCATTTCTTTAACTGCCGTGGATGGCAGCAACATTTTTGATGCAGTTATTTCTTTAAGGACTCTACCAGTTCGTCTGAGAGTGGGAGTTCTTCATTCCGAACTTATTTCTTTTTTAGTGATTCCAAGAGCCACACATCCTGTGGTCCTGGGCCTTCCATGGCTCCGTCTTCACAATCCTACAATTGATTGGACGACTACGCAAATCCTGGCATGGGGTTCCTCCTGTGCTGAGACATGTTTGTTTAAAGTATTGCCTGTCTGTTCTTCCTCCCCCAGGTCGTCTGATGTTCCACCTCCTCCATATCAAGATTTCACGGATGTGTTCAGTAAAGCTTCTGCTGATATCCTTCCTCCTCATAGAGAATGGGACTGTCCGATTGATCTCGTTCCAGGGAAGGTTCCACCTCGAGGCCGAACTTATCCGTTGTCTCTGCCTGAGACGCATTCTATGGAGGAATATATTAAAGAGAACCTAGCAAAGGGGTTCATTCGACCTTCTTCTTCTCCAGCCGGCGCAGGCTTCTTTTTTGTAAAAAAGAAAGATGGTGGTCTGCGGCCGTGCATCGACTACAGAGGTTTGAACGACATTACCATCAAGAACCGTTATCCTTTACCCCTGATTACTGAGCTCTTTGACAGAGTTAGCGGAGCTACCATCTTTACAAAGCTGGACTTGCGAGGTGCATACAATCTCATCCGGATCCGTGAGGGTGACGAGTGGAAGACCGCCTTTAACACCCGTGACGGACATTATGAGTACCTCGTCATGCCCTTCGGATTGAGCAATGCTCCAGCTGTCTTCCAGCATTTTGTCAATGAGATCTTCAGAGACATTCTATACCGTCATGTCGTGGTCTATCTAGACGATATCCTCATTTTTGCCAACGATTTAGAGGAACATCGTTTTTGGGTTAAAGAGGTTCTGTCCCGTCTCCGTGTCAATCATCTCTATTGCAAATTAGAAAAATGCGTCTTTGAAGTCAAGTCCATTCCGTTTCTAGGGTACATTGTGTCCGGTTCCGGACTAGAGATGGATATTGAGAAACTACAAGCAATCCAAAATTGGCCGGTACCCTTAACCCTCAAAGGGGTCCAGAGGTTCTTAGGGTTCGCCAACTATTACCGAAAGTTTATACGAGACTTTTCCACCATTGTGGCGCCTATTACTGCTTTCACTAAGAAGGGTGCTAACCCGTCCAAGTGGTCTGAAGAAGCCATGCAAGCATTTCATCTTTTAAAACAAAGGTTCATCTCTGCGCCTGTTCTGAAACAGCCTGACATCGACTCTCTTCATCTTAGAGGTGGATGCCTCCTCCGTTGGAGTAGGAGCGGTGTTATCTCAGAGGGCTAAAGATGGCCATTTACACCCTTGCAGTTTCTTCTCCCGGAAGTTCTCCCCAGCTGAGCGCAACTATGCCATTGGCGACCAGGAGTTGCTAGCCATCAAGCTCGCTCTAGAAGAGTGGAGGTATCTGTTGGAGGGAGCTTCTCATTCAATCACCATACTTACAGACCACAAGAACCTTTTATACCTGAAGGGCGCACAATGTCTCAACCCTCGTCAGGCCAGATGGGCACTTTTCTTTTCCAGGTTCGACTTTAAACTCCAGTTCTGTCCGGGCTCTCAGAATCGCAAGGCCGATGCCCTTTCCCGCTCATGGGAGCAAGAAAATGAGTCAGAGTCTTCAGACAAGCATCCTATTATAAATCCGTTGGCATTCTCCACGGTAGGGATGGACTCTACGCCCCCATCAGGGAAAAGTTTTGTGAAGCCGATGCTAAGGAAGAAGCTCATGCATTGGGCCCATGCTTCCTGTTTTGCCGGACATACAGGTATCCAAAAAACCCTGGAGTTTATCTCTAGGTCCTATTGGTGGCCAACTCTGAAAAAGGACGTCTTGGAGTTTATTGCATCTTGCCCAAAGTGTGCCCAACATAAAGTATCCCGCCAGTCGCCTGCGGGGCAACTGGTTCCACTATCCGTTCCCCGTCGACCATGGACCCACTTGTCGATGGATTTCATTACAGACTTACCCATGTGCAACAAGTTCAATACCATCTGGGTGGTAGTTGACCGGTTCACCAAGATGGCACACTTCATTCCTCTCACCGGTCTTCCGTCAGCTTCCAAGTTGGCTCAAGTATTCATACAAGAGATCTTCCGACTCCACGGTCTTCCTGAAGAAATTATCTCAGATCGAGGAGTTCAATTCACAGCCAAATTCTGGCGAAGTTTATGTCAAGTCCTCCAAGTCAAGCTAAAGTTTTCCACGGCTTACCATCCTCAGACCAATGGTCAAACCGAGAGGGTGAATCAGGACTTGGAGGCCTTCCTCCGCATCTATGTGTCCTCCTCTCAAGATGACTGGGTTCAATTTCTTCCCTGGGCCGAGTTCTGTCATAACAACCAGTATCATTCTTCATCTGCTTCAACACCATTCTTCACTAACTTTGGATTCCACCCTAAAGTCCCTGAGTTCCAACCGCTTCCAGCAACTTCTGTTCCCGCAGTGGATATCACCTTGCATCAGTTTGCCAATATCTGGAAGAGCGTACGATCAGCTCTGCTCAAGGCATCGTTCAGGTACAAGAAGTTTGCGGATAAGAAGCGTCGAGCAGTTCCTGCTCTCAAGGTGGGTGATCGGGTATGGTTATCCACGAAGAATTTGAGGTTAAGAGTTCCCAGTATGAAGTTTGCACCTCGCTATATCGGTCCTTTCAAGATTGAACAAGTCATCAATCCTGTTGCTTACAGACTCCAGTTGCCTCCCTTCTTAAAAATACCCAGGACATTCCATGTTTCCCTGTTGAAACCGCTGATCTTGAATCGGTTTCATTCCTCACTTCCTCCAACTCCGAAAGTCCAAACTCAACGAGGCGTTGAGTATGAAGTGGCCAAGATCCTGGACTCACGTCACCGTTACGGTCAACTACAATATCTTATTGACAGGAAGGGTTATGGTCCTGAGGAACGTTCATGGACCAATGCTTCTGATGTCCATGCTCCTGCCTTGGTCCGGAGATTCCATTCCAAGTTTCCTCAAAAGCCAAAGAAGTGTCCTGGGGCCACTCCTAAAGGGGGGGGTGCTGTCACGATCTGGGTATCTGGACGCCATTTCTTACCCATCAGATGCCTCCTAAGGCTGGCTCAGCGCTCCAGGACCGGATCCCATCTGTTATCCTGATGTGTACATTCCTGTATCCTCTCCTGTCACTCTGGGACGCTGTCACAGTAAACGCCATATTACACCTGGCATGGCGTCTCCCGCGGCCTCCGCCGCCGTCCCTGAACTTCTGCATGCAGAGTGTCTGAGTGGCGATTACGTCAGCCGCGGCCTCCGCTGTGTCCGCGTGGTTGGATGTGCATCTGTCAGCCTGGCGCCTCCTGTCTCCGGTGGCCGGCGCCGCCATTACTGTTTTCATTACCACATGGATTACAAACCAAACTTCCCTCCAAGTGTCTGCATGGGCGCAGCCATCTTGGATTCTGTCAGCTGATCATTTCCACCAATCTGTTCTCAGTATTGATAATCTGCATAATTGCCTAGCCAATCCCTTCCTTGCTGCAGGTATAAATACACTGTGCCTGAGCAAGGAAGGCGTCAGTGCTTTGGTTGTCAAACCTAGTTCCTGTTTGTCTCTCTCCTGTGATTGTCTTCCAGGTTCCAGCTCCTGTCTCAAGACTTCCACCATAGAGACCCGCACCAGCATTCCACCTGCGGTGTAGCCTGACTCTCCAATCCATTGTGGATTCATCTGTTTCCAGCTACAACTTTACCTGCTTCCAGCTCAGCTTCCAGCAGAGTACAGCTTCCCTTAAAGGGCCGGTGTCCTTTCTACACTTTACCACTCTCCACCGGTATTATTATTTCTCCGCTCTCAAGTTCTACATTTCAGTTCATATTTCATCGCTCCCAAGTTCATTTATTATTTAACTGGTTCCAGCCAGTATCCACTCCGTGCTAACAACAGTCTGGTTCCAGCCAGTATCCACAGCAGCTGTTTTATCTTCAGCAACCCAGCTTTTCCTGGAACACCAGCTGGCACAATCCTGGGTTATCTCCATTGCTACAGTCGGGCCTGGTAAGGACTTTCCATCTAGAAGATCATAAGAACTATCTCACACTACCAGTGCCCTGTGGCTCCTGCCATCCTGTAGTACCCAGGAACTGTATTTATTCTTTGCTGACTTTTACGTTTTCTTTTACTGCTGCTGTGTTGCGGAGTTGTCATAATAAACATCATTGACTTTTATCCAAGTTGTCGTGGTCACGCCTTCGGGCAGTTATTATTCATGTTACTTACATGTCCAGGGGTCTGATACAACCTCCCAGGTTCCGGTACATCTCAGCCCCTACAACTGAGGCTGCCTCCCGTCAGCTCAGGCCCTCAGTTGTGACACCTGGCTTCTAAGGAGTTAAACTCTTTTTTTTGTTTGAAAAATCCTGGGAAAACCCAGAGAAAAAATTCCAGATCCCAAAAAGGGTTCTTATTGCTTTTTCTTTCCCTGAAGAGGACAGAAAAAAATGGGAAAACCCCACTATAGTAGACACTTCTGTATCTAGGCTGTCAAAAAAGGTGGTTTTACCTGTCCCTGGTTCAATCGCTTTGAAAGAGCTGGATGACCGCAAGATTGAAACTACGCTCAAATTACTATACACAGCTAATGGCGTAGCTTTAAGATCCACCATTGCTTGTGCGTGGATTTCTAAAGCTATAGTAAAGTGGTCAGGCACATTACTTGAGGACTTAGATACTATGGATAGGTGTGACATTGAATTGTGTTTGCGTCACATACAGCATTCTGCAGGTTTCATGGTGGAGGCCATGAAGGACATTGGCATGCTGAATGCGAGGGCTATGTCCATGGCGGTCTCGGCACGCAGAGGACTCTGGCTATGCCAATGGACTGCGCAATCAGAATCCAAGAAAAGTGTGGAGAACCTACCCTTCACAGGTCAGGCTCTGTTTGGGGACGCATTGGATGCGTGGATTTCCATGGCAACTACGGGTAAGTCAACCTTTCTTCCCTCAGCAGCACCACCAGCTAGGAAATCTTATCCTGTGTCTACACTGCAGTCCTTTTGGACCACAAAATTTTAAAAATCCAAACCCCCCGCCACCTTCTTTAGGGGAGGTCAGGCAAAATCCAGAAAACCTGCACCAACAGGATCTCAGGAACACAAAATCTTCTGCATTACGGTGGACCTCCCAGCCTGGAGATCACACAGGTGGGAGCGAGACTAAAAGATTTCAGTCACATCTGGGCGACATCATGCCTACACCCCTGGGTGACAGATATTGTTGTCCAGGGGTATAGACTGGAGTTTCAAGAACTCCCACCTCACAGATTATTCAAATCGGGCTTACCAGCTTCGCTGACAGAAAGTGCTATCCTACAGCATGCCATTCAAAAATTGGTTAAAACAAATGTCATTGTTCCAGTTCCACCTCACCTACAACACAAGGGTTATTACTCAAACCTGTTGTGGTACCGAAACCGGACGGTTCGGTAAGGCCAATATTAAACCTAGAGTCATTGAACCCCTACTTGAGGGATTCAAATTCAAGATGGAGTCTCTGAGAGCGGTGATCTCAGGTCTGGAGGAGGGGGGATTCCTGGTATCCCTGGATATCAAGGATGCATACCTTCACGTTCCAATATGGCCGCCTCACCAGGCTTACCTCAGGTTTGCGCTGCTGGACTGTCACTATCAGTTGGCCTCTCCATGGCACCGAGGGTGTTCACCAAGGTCATGGCAGAGATGATGCTACTCCTCCGCAGGCAGGGTGTGAACATAATTCCATATCTGAAAGATCTGCCGATAAAAGCATCTTCCAGGGAGAGGTTGTTGCAGAGTATTGCTCTCTCAACTTGACTACTCCAGGATCAAGGGTGGATCCTCAACCTTCCAAAGTCACATTTGGAGCCAACAAGAAGGCTGCCCTTCCTGGGGATGATACTCGACACCGAGGTGCAGAGGGTGTTTCTACCAGTGGAGAAACGTTGGTGATCCAATCGATGGTATGAGACATCCTGAAGCCAGCCCGTGTATCGGTTCATCAGTGCATTCGCCTTCTGGGAAAGATGGTAGCCTCCTACGAGGCTCTACAGTATGGAAGATTCCATGCGAGGTCCTTCCAACTGGATCTCTTAGACAAATGGTCAGGTTCTCATCTTCACATGCACCAGCAGATATGCCTGTTGCCGAAAGCCAGAATTTCACTCCTCTGGTGGCTGCAAACTTCTCACCTACTCGAGGGCCGCAGGTTCAGGATTCAGAATTGGATCCTTCTAACCACGGAAGTCTCAGAGGTTGGGGAGCAGTCACCCAAGGGGAAAATTTCCAAGGAAAGTGGTCAAGTCTGGAATCCACCCTTCCGATAAACATTCTGGAACTAAGGGCCATATACAACGGCCTTCTACAAGTGGCACATCTTCTTCAGGATCAGGCCATTCAGGTTCAGTCGGACAATGTAATGGCATTGTCCTACATAAACCGTCAGGGCGGAACGAAGAGCAGAGCGGCAGAAAAGCATGCGGTGGCATTGTCAGCGATCTTTATTCTGGGAGTGGACAACTGGGAAGTGGACTTTTTCAGCAGACACGATCTCCATCCAGGAGAATGGGGCCTCCACCCGGAGGTGTTCGCAGAAGTGACAAGCCAATGGGGTGTCCCTCAGATAGACATGATGGCCTCTTTCCTCAACAAGAGCTTCGGAGGTACTGTTCCAGGTCACGAGACCCAAAAGCAGTGGCAGTGGATGCCATGTTAACTCCAGGGGTATTCCAGTCAGTGCATGTGTTCCCTCCACTTCCACTCATCCCAAGGATTCTCAAGCTAATAATAAGAACAAGAGTTCAAGCGATCCTCATTGCTCTGGACTGGCCACGAAGGACTTGGTATGCGGATCTTCTGGAATTACTGCTGGAGGATCCTAGGCCTCTTCCTCTTCACGAGGATCTTCTTCAACAGGGGCCGTTCGTCTATCAAGACTTACCGCAGCTACGTTTGATGGCATGGAGGTTGAACGCAAGAACTTAGCTCGGAAGGGTATTCCGACGACGGTCATTCCTACGCTGATACAGGCTAGGAAGGGAGTAACGTCTAAACATTACCATCGCATTTGGAAAAAGTATGTGCTTTGGTGTGAATTGGTGGAGTTTCAACTGGGACGGTTTATCCTCTTTCTGCAGGTGTGGATGTGGACCTACGCTTGGGCTCCATCAAGGTCCAGATTTTCTAACCACGGATGCAAGCCTCAGGGGTTGGGGCCCAGTCACTCAGGGGGAAACCTTACAAGGAAGGTGGACAAGTCTGAAATCTACTGTTCCAAAAACATTCTGGAACTACGAGCCGTATACAACGGTCTTCTTCAAGCGGAGCACCTTCTGCGAAATCGGCCCACTCAAGTACAGTCGGACAATGTAACGACGCTGGCCTACATAAACCAACAGGGAGGAACAAAGAGCAGAGCTGCTATGTCAGAGGTAACAAGAATCCTACTCTGGCCGGAAAAGCACGAAGTGGCGTTGTCACCAATATTCCTTCCAGGAGTGGACAACTGGAAAGTGGACTTCCTCAGCAGACACGATCTCCATCTGGGAGAGTAGGGCCTTCATACGGAGGTGTTCACAGAGGTGACGAGTCTTTGGGGCGTACCTCAAATAGACATGATGGCCTCCCGTCTCAACAAGAAACTTTGGAGGTACTGTCCAGATCAAGAGATCAACAAGCAGTGGTGGTGGACGCACTGGTAACTCCGTGGGTGTTCAAGTCTGTGCATGTGTTCCCTCCACTTCCACTCATCCCAAGAATTCTAAAACTCATAAAGAGAACAAGAGTTCAGGCGATCCTCATTGCTCCAGACTGGCCAAGAAGGGCTTGGTACGCGGATCTTCTGGAGTTACTGCTGGAAGATCCGAGGCCTCTTCCTCTTCGAGAGGACCTTCAGCAACTGGGGCCGTTCGCCTATCAAGACTTACCATGGCTACATTTGGCGGCATGGAGGTTGAGCGCCAGATATTAGCTCGGAAGCGCATTCCGAACAAGGTTATTCCTACCCTGATACAGGCTAGGAAAGGAGTAACGTCTAAACATTACCATCGCATTTGGAAAAAGTATGTGTCTTGGTGTGAATTGGTGGAGTTTCAACTGGGACGGTTTCTCCTCTTTCTGCAGGTGTGGATGTGGACCTACGCTTGGGCTCCATCAAGGTCCAGATTTCGGCCTTGTCCATTTTCTTCCAGAAGCAATTGGCTGCTCTCCCAGAGGTTCAGACTTTCTTGAAAGGGGTTCTGCACATCCAACCACCTTTTGTGCCTCCTACGGCACCTTGGGATCTTAATGTGGTGCTGCAGTTCCTGCAATCGGATTAGTTTGAGCCTTTACAGGAGGAGGATGTCAAGTTTCTTACTTGGAAGGTGGCCACGCTGTTGGCATTGTCATCTGCTAGACGTGTGTCTGAACTGGGGACACTGTCATACAAGACCCCCTATTTGATTTTCCATGAGGATAGAGCTGAGCTCCGTACGCTTCAGCAGTTTCTTCCAAAGGTTGTGTCAGTTTTTCATATCAACCAACCTATTGTGGTGCCAGTGGCTACGGACTCCTCCATTACCTCAAAGTCCTTGGATGTTGTGAGGGCTTTGAAAATATATGTGAAGAGAACTCGTCACAGGAAGTCGGACGCTCTGGTTGTCCTTTATGATCCCAACAAGGTTGGGTGTCCTGCTTCTAAGCAGAAAATTTCTCGCTTGATCAGGTTTACTATCAAGCATGCTTATTCTACGGCAGGCTTGCCGTGTCCAAAATCTATTAAGGCCCATTCTACTCGTGAAGTGGGTTCTTCCTGGGCGGCTGCCCGGGGTGTATTGGCTTTACAGCTTTGTAGAGCAGCTACTTGGTCAGGGTCGAACACGTTTGCTAAGTTCTACAAGTTCGATACTTTGGCCTCTGAGGACCTAAAGTTTGGTCAATCAGTTCTGCAGGAACCTCAGCACTCTCCCTCCCATACTGGGAGCTTTGGTACATCCACATGGTACTAAATTGGACCCCAGCATCCTCTAGGACGTAAGAGAAAACAGGATTTTAATTACCTACCAGTAAATAATTTTCTCGCAGTCCGTCGAGTATGCTGGGCGCCCGCACAGCGCTTCGTGATCCTGCAGTGGTTACTTTGTTCAGTACTGCTTGGTTCTTGGTTAAGTACTGTTTTGTTACTTGGTTAAGTAATTTGCTCAGCCGTTGCTGAGTTTTCAAGCTGGTTAGCTTGGTTTGCCTTGTATGTGTGAGCTGGTATGAATCTCTCCACTATCTGTGTAAAATCCTTCTCTCGAAGTTGTCCGTCTCCTCGGGCACGGTTTTTAGACTGAGTCTGGTAGGAGGGGCATAGAGGGAGGAGCCAGCCCACACTGTTAAATTCTTAAAGAGCCAATGGCTCCTAGTGGACCCGTCTGTACCCCATGGTACTAATGTGGACCCCAGCATCCTCTACGGACTACGAGAAAAGGATTTACCAGTAGGTAATTAAAATTCTATTTTTATCAACATTCTGGGGCTGAAGAGACACTGGTGTGGGCTGGTGCTGAAGTCTGCAGGGACTTATTCATATTGTTTGAGTTATTAGATATATATGGGATGTGCGCCGGGCCATTTTTGATGGATTGGATTTGGTTCTGATTTGTCGGCCGCAGTGACTGGATTTGGATTTATTTATTTTTTAAATGTACAAAAATGCTAAAATCACATAATTTGGGCCTTTTTTGTCCCTAGAGTATTATTAACCTCAATAACATTAATTTCCAGACATTTCCAGTCAGTTTTGACCACCTCACAATATTGTTTTCAACAATATTGGCCAAAGTCAGCAGCGAGCTAGTTGGTTTACTAAGCGACAGAGCAGAGCCACAAACACACGGCAGTTTATAGCACATTTAAGAAACATAGGTGGTCATTCCAAGTTGATCACACGTAGCAACTTTTTGCTGCTCGGGCGATCAGCTTGACGCCACCTATGGGGGAGTGTATTTTAGCATAGCAGGGCTGCGATCGCTTATGCAGCCCTGTTATGCTTAAAAAGTTTCCTGCAAAACAAGACCAGGGTCAGACTTACTTATCCTGTGCGACGGATCCAGTGACGAAGGTCCCGGAATTGACATAAGACATCTGCCCTCCAAACGCCTGGACACGCCTGCGTTCGCCTCACCACGTCTGGAAAACGGTCAGTTGACGCCCCGGAACGCCTCCCGCCTATCAGTCTTCTTGCGATTGCCGCTGTGATCACTTTTTCCGCTGGCAGGATCGCTGCCCGGCTACTACCGTCACCGGGCAATGACAAGGATGTGCAATGCGGCCGCCGCGCATGCGCACTTCTGACCCGTTCGCACCGCTGCGACTAACTGCAGTGTGCGAACGGATTGGAATGACCACCATGAAATTAATGGTGGTGCAAGATGGAATTATCCTTGGGCCCTTCCCATCAACCCTTATGTTGGATATTAAAAAGGACATGCACAGCTTAACAAACCAAGCCCTACAGCGACAGGAAAACTGCGTGAATCACAGGGTTAGATGCACGTGAAGAGAGCGCAGTAGGGTACAGCGCACCCCCTTGTGATACTCCGAGTCTGGAGTGCACAAAGCAGAGTTACTGTAATTATAATAGCCGAGTCAACACAGTGTACCCCCTACAGTACAGCCCCTTGTGAGAGTCACACAAAAGTTGCAGGCTTGTAGCAGTGTATCCACTTACATATACTATACTAACACAAATGTCCCCCCTAAATAAGTATTTTTTTAATGCCAGTGTATCCCCTTACATATACTATATGAACACAAATGTCCCCCATAATGCAGTTATGTTTTTGTTTTAATTGCAGAGTAAGCGAAGCACACGTCAGCGTGCTGCTATCTTCGAGAAATGGAGCCGAGTCCTGGCCGCGGAACCTTTCATAGAATCCAAGTCCAGCAAGAATCCAACACTGGGAAGAGGACATTCGGACTTGGTGGGGAATCCAAGTCTGGCGAAAACACCAGAGCCTCAGGCTCGTGTGCGCTCAGATTCCCGTGTTCGGAGCGGTTCAGATTCCTCAGAATCCGAACCGATCATCCTTCATATATATTAGTGTGCACTATTTCAACAACGTTCTTGAGCTGGGGCTGAAGAGACACTTGTGTGGGCTGGAGAGGCACAATAGTGGAAGAGGCTGCGTGGGATGGGGAGCACAACACAATGGGGGAAGGGGAGTACAGAACCACGAAGCTATGCCTTCTGTCAGACCATGCCCCTTCCATGAAGCCATGCCCCCTTTTCATGTATGCGCACGCGGAAGGTCCCACATGGAGGGCCACCAGATAAAATCTTACCTAGGGCACCAAATTGGTCAGAGCCGGCACTTGAATAAGGAGCTGTTAGGGTACATTTACCAAATTTTTGCTTTTGACCATAACTCTCTACTTATTTGGTGTGCAACAGTCTGAAGAGATCCCCCTAAAACAATGACTAATTCATCATGCCAATGAAGGGGTTCCGTTTTCTAGATGAAGAATACCTCCACGATTTAACCCCTTATAACCAGTGGTGAGGTCTCTGGCGTTTCAGTGGCTCTTGACTTCCCTTTGATACCTGAACTGTGCCATCAGGTTGGGCCATCCTATCCTGATTCCTAAAAAACACACACGATTCCCCTAAATGTAGTAGAAGTGTATGACGTTGCCGCAACTAGGAGAGGCTAGGGAGGCATCGACCTGGGCGCTGGATTGGAGTGGGCGCTGACACCCCTCTCCCTATGTCACTTAGAGACGGCGGAGCTCAAGTTCCAGACTCGACTAGCTGCCGCCTATCACGGAGCCGGGCACACCACATTGCTGTGATGAAACTCAGAATAAACTACATCTCCCAGCAGCCCTTGCTGCCTGGAGCTGTAGTTTGCTTGCAGTTTCCTCTATAGTGTGTTTGTACCCGGCAGAGCCAGATTGAGAGGGGGCACAAGGGGACAAGTTACCCCAGACTCACTCCCCCCCCCCCCCCCCACACACACACTGCCTTTAATCATCGCATCAGTGCCCTACAGTGTACTGCTGAACTGGAAAAGGAGAGTCAGCCAGAGGTCGGAAAAGGGGTGGGAGGCTTCTGTCACTCGCTGCCCTGCTTATCAAAACAGTGGTGAATAGGCGTCTTAAGCGAGGAGCAGTCCCGCGTGCAGACTCCGGGTGGGCCCCCTCCTTTCCACGGCGCTGTAGGCTCCGACACTGTGCTGGAGCCTACTGCGCATGCACAGGTCTCTGGAAACATGGCGCCCGCCATGTTCCGGATACAAAATTCAAACTGCGCATGCGCAGCGGCAATTTTGGAAGGGATTTTTTGCGCGACAGCAGCGGCTGCAGCACCCGACGCTGGACTCCGGAGAGGTAAGTACTAAAATATGGGTGCAGTGTGGGCCCCCCTGGAGCCAGAGGCCCATGGGCACCACACACATTGCACCCATGACAGAAACACCAATGCATACACCATCTATGGCGAACCATCGATGGTTTGCACCACTCAATGGCCACTGCTGAAAGGTGTTGGCTGGGCTGCGGGCCATTATAAAAATGGGAGTGGGGCTTAGCGGGTGTCAGGGGCAGAGCTATGCTCCGTGTCCCAGAACCTTGCAAAAAATAAATTAAAAGATATTTGTTTATGGCCATCCCTAGTTTGCTTGGATGAGAGTAAGCCAGAGTAGGCAAGCGTACATTAGGCATACAGGTAGCTTATCTTACCATTGTGAGATTTGATGTCTTCTATGAGAGGGGTTAATTCTTCTTGAATTTTCACTTCAATTGTTTTCTTCCCCATCCCAAAGTCTCGCAGTGCTGACAGTGTAAACCTCCTCATAGATTTCCATAACTCTCCATGACTAAATAATAAACCTGAAATTAAGTAAATGACAAGTGAGGTTGTTGCAGTTACAGTAGACACTAAGTAGGAAAGTCTCTTGCATGCCGCTTACCACCCACTAACCACCACCCGCGGCATCCTGCCGCACAGGAGAAGGGTGTCGGTAATGCGGTCATTGTAAAGCGGGGGTGGGGCTACGCTGAAATGATTGCATCACCACGCTCTTTTTAAAAGTGAGAGGGACTGGTGAATGTCTCACTTTTAAAAGCCATAAGTTAGTTGTTAGTTCACATCAGTTCCTAATGTGAATTGCATAAGGCATTGTCCGCTCCTATGTCTGTTCAGTTGTCTACAATCTTCTGGTGAGAGTTTATGACTTAAATATTTGTGGTGACTGAATGTGTAAATCCAGCATTACACTATTGGAGTGTCTCTTTCTTTGCATGTTCCATCCGACCCATACCTGAGAATAATATCTAAGGGAGAACCATAATTGGCAGTGTCCGCTCTCGATATATGTTCAAGTTGTCTACTCCTATTGTAGACCACTGATATTAGTAATACCCCTTTTCCACTATCTTTTTTTACCCGTGTTTTGGCACGGGGGCGCGCATCGACACAGGTTTTTAGTAGGTGGAAACGGGTCAACACGGGTTGAGTGACCCGGGAATCCTACCCGGATAGCTACCTGGGTAGAACACGGTAATGACCCGGGTAAGTGTGCAGTGGAAACGGTCATTACCCGTGTTTTCAGACCCGAGTAACGCTCTGAGACGCTGATTGGTGCTTCTGGGGCACAGGAAGATGATGTCATCCCTGGGAGAAACGCTGGGCACATGCAGGCACCGCAGCAGCTTGCAAACAAACGCGGATGCAAGTCGCTGTGCACATCTATTGCAGCAGCTTGCAAACAACACTACGCTGGGCACATGCAGGCATTGAGGCAGCTTGCAAACAAGCTTTTGGTTCTTTTGATGACATCCTCTTGATGAGACAGTAAAAAGTCCATTTGTAATGACATCAATAGGCTTTTACAGAGCTTACCCGGGTTAGGTGGAAACAGATCCGACACGGGAATAACCCGCGTCGAAGTGCAGTGGAAACGGGGGGGCCGACACGGGTTGTAGCCGGGTTAAAAATCCCGGATCGGACACGGTAATCAGGTGGAAAAGGGGTATTAGAGTCCAGGAGGAACACATATTTGATTGGAAACAAATACACCTACACTATGATGTCTTGTTTATGTCTTTGAATAATATATAGATTGTTGCAAACAGAGGACCGATATGCTGATTCAAAGAGAGAGATATTAAGTATATTGGGGGTCATTCTGACCCGATCGCACACTGCAGTTTATCGCAGCGGTGCGATCGGGTCAGAACTGCACATGCGCCGGTGCTGCAGTGCACCGGCGCATGCCAGACGGCCGAAGGCTATCGGGCTGCTACGATCGCCTCTGCCTGATTGACAGGCAGAGGCAGTCGCTGTACCATAAACACTAAAAACAGCAAGCAGGTAGCGTAGTATGCTGAGAAGGGATCTGCACCAGGACATGAAAGGAGAATGAGGAAGATGAGGAGGGGGATTCTGATGATGGAGCAAGATGTGTACCGTATAGAGCAGGCAGAATGGAGTCTTGTCGAGCACTTAAATGCTTTAATTTTCTAATTCAAATTTTTCAAAATATCTAAAAAAACCTTATGTGATATCAAATTTTGAGTAAATATTTAGATTCTAAACAAAAAATGACAAGGAAATTTACATATATAATGTCAGAGCAGTGTTATAAAATATCACCAAACACTGCTAATACATGAGTATAATTACTTCAGCTCTCCAATACTTCTACACAAGTTTGGGGATTGAGTTAATATATATAGGAGAAATGTATCAAACCTTTCAAAGAAGTGGACAAGTGGAGAAGTTGCCCAAATCAACATATGATTTTATAGAATGTACCTGATATATGCTAGCTAGAAGCTGCTTGGTGTCAACTTCTCCACTAATTCACTTTTTAGAAGGTTTAATAGGGTTAGCCTTTGTGGGAAGGTTAGGCACTAGGGGGAGGTTAGGGTTAGGCACTAGGGGGAGGTTAGGGTTAGGCTATGGGGGAAGGTTAGGGTTATGCATGCACTTGGGTGAGGTTAATGTTAGGCAATGGGGAAGGCTAGGGTTAGGCACCAGGGGGAGGTTAGGCTTAGGCTATGGGGGACGGTTAGGGTTAGGCACTAAGGGGAGGTTAGAGTTAGGCTCTGGGGAAGGTTAAGGTTAGTCACTAGGGGGAGGTTAGGATTAGGCACTGGGTGGAGGTTGGGTTTATGCTATGGGGTTAGGTTTGGATTGGGTACTAGGGGGAGGTTAGGGTTTTATTATTGGAGAAGGTTAGATTTAGGTACTATGGAGAGGTTAGGGATAGGCTAGGGAGCAGGTTAGAGCTAGGCACTAGGGGGATGTTAGGGTTAGGCTAAAGTGAAAGGTTAGAGTTAGGCTCTGGGGGAGGTTAGGATAAGGCTATGGGGAAGGCTAGGGTTAGGCACTAGGGGGAGGTTAGAGTTAGACTCTGGGGAAGGTTAGAGTTAGGCACTATGGGGAGGTTAAGGTTAGGCCATGGTGGAAGGTTAGGGTTAGGCACTAGGGGAAAGTTAGGGTTATGCTATGGGATTAGGTTTGGGTTATGCACTAGCGGGAGGTTAGGGTTATGTTATTGGAGAAGGTTAGGCACTAGGGGGAGGTTCGGGTTAGGCTATGGGGAAAGGTTAAGCACAAGGGGAAGGTTAGGGTTAGGCTATGGAGGAAGGCTAGGGTTAGGCACTAGGGGGAGGTTAGGGTTATGCTATGAGGTTAGGTTTGGATTAGGCACTAGGGGGAGGTTAGGGTTATGTTATGGGGTTAGGTTTGGGTTATACACTAGGCGGAGATTAGGGTTATGTTATTGGAGAAGATACTAGGGGGAGGTTAGGGTTAGGCTATGGGGAAGGTTAGGGTTAAGAACTATGGGGAGGTTGGGGTTAGGCTATGTGGGAAAGTTAGGTACTAGGGGCAGGTTAGGGTTAGGAACTAGGGGTTAGGTTTGGATTAGTCACTAGAGTTAGGTTAGGGTTAGGCTAGGGAGCAGGTTAGAGTTAGGCACCAGAGGGATGTTAGGGTTAGGCTGTGGGGAAAGGTTAGGGTTAGGTATGAGGGGGAATTAAGGGTTAGGCTATGGGGAAGGTTAGTGTTAGACACCAGGGGGAGGTTAGGTTTAGGCACTAGGGAGAAGTTAGGGTTATGCTATGGGGTTAGGTTTGAGTTAGGCACTAGGGGGAGGTTAGGGTCATGTTATTGGAGAAGGTTAGGGTTAGGCACTAGGGGATGGTTAGGGTTAGGCTAGGGAGAAGGTTAGGGTTAGGTACTAGGGGGTCGTTAGGGTTAGGCTATGGGAAAAGTTAGGGTTAGGTATGAGTGGGAGTCAAGGGCTAGGCTATGGTGAAGGTTAGTGTTAGGCTCTAGGGGGAAGGTTAGAATTAGGCTATGGGGAAAGCTAGGGTTATGCACTGTGGGGAGGTTAGGGTTAGACTATGGAGGAAGGTTAGGGTTAGACACTAGGGGGGTAGGGTTAGGCTATGGGGAAATTTAGGGTTAGGCACTAAGTTGAGTTTAGGGTTAGGTCATCAGGATATTTATGATTATACACTGGAGGGAGGTTAAGATATGGGATAAGGTTAGGATTAGGCAGTAGGGGTAGGTTAGGGATAGGTTATGGAGGAGGTTAGGGCTATGCACTAGGGTCATGTTAGGGTTAGGCTATGGGAGAAGGTTAGGGTTAGCCACTAAGGAGAGGTTAGGGTTAGGCTATGGGGGAAGGTTAGGGTTAGGCACTAGGGCATCGGTGGCCATCCCACGGCTCTCGAGCCACATATGGCTCTTTCTTCCTCCGCATGCGGCTCGTGAGTTTGAGTCTAGCCTCCCGCTGTCTGACTGCAGTGCCCGGCGCCGGCCTGTGTGCCAATCAGAGCTCGCGGACCGGCAGCCAATCAAGAGTCTTAGCTGCCGGTCCATGAGCTCTGATTGGCTCACGGACCGGCACCTAATTGGCGACAACGCCGCCGGAGACTGAGGGGCAGGAAAGGCGCACACTGCGCTCTCCTCCCCTCACAAACAGCACTGCAGCAGAGCAGAAGCGCGGTGAGCAGCACGGGTGATGGGGGGGCATATATGTATCTGGTACTGTGGGGCATATATGTATAGGGCACTGTGGGGGCATATATGTATCTGGCACTGTGGAGGCACCCATTTTTGGCCATTTTTATATGTATGTGGCACTGTACACAATAACTGAAACAGGGGTTAGGACACAAGGTCATACTCCTACAAACATCATACCGAAAGGTGTGCGCACAAAAATGGGGTGTGGCTTTGTGACAACTAGGCCACGCCCCCATTTTTGCACGTGTGCCTTCGGCGCATGCATGAGAGTGGCTCTTACTCTTGACTAAAGATCTTTTCTGGCTCTTTGCCTCTGACTGATTGGCCACCCCTGCACTAGGGAATGTTAGGGTTAGGCTATGGGGAATGGTTAAGGTTAGGTAATAGGAGGATATTAGGATCAGGCTATGGGGGAATGTCAACATGGTGATTGTCAAAATTATGAATACTGACATTTGAATGTCGATGTATCATACCTAACCCACTGGAATGCAGAATCAAAGGAAGCTGTGAGTGCAAAAGTCCTTTATTCATATCAAAGGAAAATGTATAGAGCATTGGCCAGTATAAGCTTTGCAAAATGAATGGGATATAAAAGTGATGCAACATAGGAATTTGGCATGGAAAAGCAGTAATGGGGGGGGGAAATTTGGAAGGTGACTAGCAATCCCAGGTAGAACCCCAACCCATGACGTGGAGAGAGCCATGAGAACCATGGACCTAGCTATAGAGTAGCATATGTATTCCTTAATCCGCGGGAAAGCATCTGCATGTGATATGTGAGTAGTCTCGCAGACGTTTTATAAAGTGAAAGGTCTGATGAGAAGAAGCAACCTGAGGCGAACTTTGTACAGCACAAAGTCGAGTACATGAAGGAGTATATACTATATAGATAAAATGCTATCTCTCAGCATAACATTGGGTTACATACGTAATCCCGGCAAGCGGAATGCCGGCTGTCAATATCCCGACAGTGGGGCGAGCGCTAGGAGTCCCCTTGTGGGCTTGGATCTCTTCACACTCTATGGGTGTCGTGGACACCCACGAGTGGGAATAGCCCTCATGAGCTGGGATTCCGGTTGCCGGCATTGTCAGCTGTCGGGATGTCGGCATCGGTATCCTGGACGGCATTGTAACATCAGCAGGAGTCCAAGTAAGCTACAAGGAGATGGCAATGACAATACTGCACATTCTTACACCACAGTATGATTTCTCAGTAGTGGCTTTTAGTCATGCGCTGCCGAGCTATTAGAGGCTGTCTGGGCCAATCTACTGCAGTTTCAGGAGTGCATACCTGTTATAACAAATGCTTAGAACTCTACCTTCATATCAAAGGTAGCAAAACCCAGCAAAATATACAATAAACAATAAATGGAAAGATTATATTTACATTGCAGATTACCATTAAATGAGAGTTGTTGCTATACTGAAGATAATCATGTTGTACAACTGTAAGTTGCTGACTAGGGGGGTTAGTTAGAGTTGTTAGCAAACCAAAAAAAGTTAGCAATTGGGCAAAAGCATGTTGCACTGCAGGTGGGGCACAGGGCAGATATAACATGTGCTGAGAGAGTAATGCTGGCCATACATTAGGACAACCAGCATCCGATCCGATTCCTCATATGATTTCCCTTCAATCCCCTGTGGAACCCATCGCACATGATTTGGCTTTATTTATTTTTTTTCATAAGATGAATCATACGATCTATCGTATGATCGTATGCCTCACCTAGCACGTGATCACAAAAAAATATTTTAAGGACGATGATCGTATGCACCATCGTACGATGCATCGTATGTGCATACAATGAGGCTAATTCAGGTTGGATCGCAAATCGCGATCCAACCGGAATTATTGCGATCGCCCCGTGGACGCATGAGCAGTGCCTTCCTGCGCATGCGCCCACACTTTCTTTGCGGGGGGGGGGCATAGAAAATGGGTGGGTTGGGACGGCAACACTCCGTTTCCAGAGCGGAGGCGGAGCGTTGCGGGGGCGATGCTGCGTGAACGGGGCGTGGCAGAGTGTGGCATGATCTTGGTGGCTGCGTAACATCACATGCAGCCGCCGTGATGTGGATCATGGCGGAGGGCCTCCTGCGGGTGCAGCTAAGCTGCTCCAGCAGGAGTCATCACTAATTTCTATGATGAACCAGAAATTGCAATGCGATCCCAATTTCTGCTTCATCAAGGGGGAGGGGAAGCGGGCACAGGGCCGGCGCCACCACTAGGCAGCTTTAGGCAACTGCCTATGGGCGCCGGCACTTGGAGGGCGGCGCTGAGTGAAGCAACAAAATCAATGATGTCACAGACTCACAGGATCTGCACTGCGCTCACCGCGAGGGATGTATGGCGCCTGCTCACCCGGTGTCATGTTTTTTTGTGTGGAGGTCTGGAGGAGCTGAAGCTGCTACAGTGAAAGCTGTGTAACGCTGCAGCTTTCAAACACGGAGGATGGGAGGGGAGGGGAGGGGAGGACATATCCTGGCCCGCCTGCTCTGCCCAGGCTGGATCCCAATTCGCGGGTATTTAGGGGGGGGGGCCTAATGCTGCGAAGTCCCGTCCCCATCATAGACCTGTTCCCCTCTGGTCGGTATCCTCCTTTACAGCTGTGACTGTGAGTCTCTATTTATATATGTGCTGCAGCCTGGCCTGCAGTGTGATTACACCGTGTGTCCCACTAACTTATAATATATACAGGATGTATATATCACCCAGTGCACTATATGTGTGCATTATATCTTATATACTGTACTGTGTATATTATATACACAGCAGTGTGATTACGCTGTGTCCGCTGTATTATATACTGTGTGTATTTTATATATATATATATATATATATATATAAGTAATATGAAGGGGTGCACTCTCCAGGCTCTCATTAGAATCCAAATCTTTTATTGAGACATAGATACAATCAGTATTGCTGACGTTTCGGTCCTCACTGTGATTTGGATTCTAATGAGAGCCTGGAGAGTGCACCCCTTCATATTACTTATGCACCAGGAATGAGGAGTTTATCTTCTGAACATGGTAAGAAGCACCCCAGCACATTGTTGGATTTAGTGTGTGTGTGTGTGATACCAGAAAGTATCCCGCACTCGGGGACGTTGCTATCAGTTGCAGGAGTGCCGGGCACCCATAGGAGCATATATATATATATATATATCTCTCTCTCTCTCTCTTACCCAGCAAACTGTAAGTGTACATTATACTATATGTACTGTGCGTATTATGTGGTGTATACATATCACACACTGTACTATATATGGTATATGTGTGCCATATACTGTGTATACTGTACTGTGCAATACCATTGGCGGAAGCCCATCTGGTTCTCTGCCATGGATGGCAAAAATATTCAACATCAAGGATAAATAATCGATGATTCAGAATCATCGATGGTCGATGGCCATCCCTACTGTGTTGTGCTGTACTCAGGTAGTATACTGTATCTCCTGCTGGCTCTCCCTCTCTCTCTCTCTCTATCTCTCTCTCTCTCTGTCTTTCCCTGACACTCTCTCTCTTGCTCCTCTCTGTCTGTTTTCTCTAGCTCCCTAACATTGTCTCACTGCCCCCCCCCCCCACTGTCTCTCTCTTCCTCTCTTTCTGACACTGGGGGTCATTCCGAGTTGATCGCTCGCTAGCAGTTTTTAGCAGCCGTGCAAACGCTATGCCGCCGCCCTCTGGGAGTGTATTTTAGCTTAGCAGAAGTACGAACAAATGCATCTCAGAGCAGCTACAAAAAAATATTGTGCATTTTCTTAATAGCTGCAGACCTACTCAGCGCTTGCGATCACTTCAGACTGTTCAGTTCCGGATTTGACGTCACAAACACTCCCTTGCTTTCTCCCAGCCATGCCTGCGTTTTTCCTGGCACGCCTGCGTTTTTCCGAACACTCCCTGAAAACGGTCAGTTGCCACCCAGAAACGCCCACTTCATGTCAGAAGTGCCGGTTTTCACTTAATCGCTGCGCTGCGAACATTTTTATCTAGTGATCAACTCGAAATGACCCCCTCTGTCTCCATGACACTCTATCTCACTCTCTGTGACACTGTCTCTCCCTCCCTGCCTGAAACTGTCACTCTCTCCCTGACACTGGCTCTCTCTCCCTCTCCCTCTCTCCCTGACACTGTCGCTCACTCCCTGACTCTCTATGTCTGGGGCCCGTCTCTGCCTCCCCCTCATGGGGGGAGGGGCGCTGAAGATTTGCCTAGGGTGCTGAGAAACCTTGCACCGGCCCTGGGCGGGCAGAATGCTGGGCGGCCTTGCCCTGTGATGGGTGGCTCCCAGCATGCTAACAAAAGGATTGCAAATTCTGCTAATTAGCAGAATTTGCAATCCTTACTGCAGGCTTACCTACCCTCCCGCATTCAGCGGGAGGCTCCCGATTTTTAGTTGAGCCTCCCGCTGCCCCGCATACCTTGACAGCCCTCCCGGTTTTTACAGGTCCGAGGCTGAAAATATGGACTGCGCATGCGCAAGTCCGGAGAGGTCGGGGGGTGGGGCCAGCACGGGAGACTGCCTGGCTGGCCACAGCATGGTTGTGTGTACTGTGTAGCAGAGCCACACTGCAGCAGGGCTCTGCTTCTGCTTTCCTGTGGCTGGCCCCGCCCACCACACTCGGGGCTGCAGCATGGATCAGCCCAGCAGCAGCTTCCTCCTCCTGGCTCCTGCTCCTCGCCTCTCACTGGAGTGTCTGCACTAGGCTGTCTCCCCTCACTGTCCCAGGGTCAGCTCCCAGCCTTTACTGGAAGGGGCAACATACCCAGGTGGGTGCTGGAGGTAACGTGGGGGAATGGAGGCTGTGTGTTATATAATGTGTGTATAATATGATGTAATCTAGTACTGAGTGCAATATGGGGGTGGAAGGGATGTGTATAATGCAGTATAATGTGGTGCTGGGTCTATATGGGGGGGGGGGGGCTGTGTAGTGTACTGTATGCTGGGTATAATGTAATATGGGTGAGGGGATCTGTGTAATATGGGGAAGGGGGCTATGTACTGTATGCTGTGTTTACTGTAGTGTGGTACTGGGTGTAATTATGGGGGGCTGTGTATAATGTAATGTGTACTGAGCAGGGTGGTTCTATAGATACCAGTGCTGCAAGTATGGCGGTATGGCGTACCGGTAAGAAATTCCTAACCGGTACACTCTGGGGCAACGTGTATCTGACACTGCTGGGGCAACGTGTATCTGGCACTGCTGGGGCAACGTGTATCTGACACTGCTGGGGGCAACGTGTATCTGGCACTGCTGGGGGCAATGTGTATCTGGCACTGCTGGGGCAACGTGTATCTGACACTGCTGGGGGCAACGTGTATCTGGCACTGCTGGGGCAACGTGTATTATCGGACACTGCAGGGGGCAACGTGTATCTGGCACTGCTGGGGGCAACGTGTATCTGGCACTGCTGGGGCAACGTGTATTATCTGACACTGCTGGGGGCAACGTGTATCTGGCACTGCTGGGGCAACGTGTATCTGGCACTGCTGGGGCAACGTGTATCTGGCACTGCTGGGGCAACGTGTATCTGACACTGCTGGGGCAACGTGTATCTGACACTGCTGGGTGCAACGTGTATCTGGCACTGCTGGGGCAACGTGTATCTGGCACTGCTGGGGGCAACGTGTATCTGGCACTGCTGGGGGCAACGTGTATCTGACACTGGCAACGTGTATTATCTGACACTGCTGGGGGCAACGTGTATTATCTGACACTGCTGGGGACAACATGTATTATCTGACACTGCTTGGGGCAACGTGTATTATCTGACACTGCTAGGGGCAACGTGTATTATCTGACACTGCTGGGGACAACGTGTATTATCTGACACTGCTGGGGACAACGTGTATTATCTGACACTGCTGGGGACAACGTGTATTATCTGACACTGCTGGGGACAACGTGTATTATCTGACACTGCTGGGGCAACGTGTATTATCTGACACTGCTGGGGACAACGTGTATTATCTGACACTGCTGGGGACAACGTGTATTATCTGACACTGCTGGGGACAACGTGTATTATCTGACACTGCTGGGGACAACGTGTATTATCTGACACTGCTGGGGACAACGTGTATTATCTGACACTGCTGGGGACAACGTGTATTATCTGACACTGCTGGGGACAACGTGTATTATCTGACACTGCTGGGGGCAACGTGTATTATCTGACACTGCTGGGGACAACGTGTATTATCTGACACTGCTGGGGACAACGTGTATTATCTGACACTGCTTGGGGCAACGTGTATTATCTGACACTGCTGGGGACAACGTGTATTATCTGACACTGCTTGGGGCAACGTGTATTATCTGACACTGCTGGGGACAACGTGTATTATCTGACACTGCTGGGGACAACGTGTATTATCTGACACTGCTGGGGACAACGTGTATTATCTGACACTGCTGGGGACAACGTGTATTATCTGACACTGCTGGGGACAACGTGTATTATCTGACACTGCTGGGGACAACGTGTATTATCTGACACTGCTGGGGACAACGTGTATTATCTGACACTGCTGGGGACAACGTGTATTATCTGACACTGCTGGGGACAACGTGTATTATCTGACACTGCTTGGGGCAACGTGTATTATCTGACACTGCTGGGGACAACGTGTATTACCTGACACTGCTGGGGACAACGTGTACTATCTGACACTGCTGGGGACAACGTGTATCTGGCACTGCTGGGACAACGTGTATTATCTGACACTGCTGGGGACAACGTGTATTATCTGACACTGCTGGGGACAACGTGTATTATCTGACACTGCTGGGGACAACGTGTATTATCTGACACTGCTGGGACAACGTGTATTATCTGACACTGCTGGGGACAACGTGTATTATCTGACACTGCTGGGGACAACATGTATTATCTGACACTGCTGGGGACAACGTGTATTATCTGACACTGCTGGGGGCAACGTGTATTATCTGACACTGCTGGGGACAACGTGTATTATCTGACACTGCTGGGGACAACGTGTATTATCTGACACTGCTGGGGACAACGTGTATTATCTGACACTGCTTGGGGCAACGTGTATTATCTGACACTGCTGGGGACAACGTGTATTATCTGACACTGCTGGGGACAACGTGTATTATCTGACACTGCTGGGGGCAACGTGTATTATCTGACACTGCTGGGGACAACGTGTATTATCTGACACTGCTGGGGACAACGTGTATTATCTGACACTGCTGGGGACAACGTGTATTATCTGACACTGCTGGGGACAACGTGTATTATCTGACACTGCTGGGGACAACGTGTATTATCTGACACTGCTGGGGACAACGTGTATTATCTGACACTGCTGGGGACAACGTGTACTATCTGACACTGCTGGGGACAACGTGTACTATCTGACACTGCTGGGGACAACGTGTATTATCTGACACTGCTTGGGGCAACGTGTATTATCTGACACTGCTGGGGACAACGTGTATTATCTAACACTGCTGGGGACAACGTGTACTATCTAACACTGCTGGGGACAACGTGTATTATCTGACACTGCTGGGGACAACGTGTATTATCTGACACTGCTGGGGACAACGTGTATTATCTGATACTGCTGGGGGCAACGTGTATTATCTGACACTGCTGGGGACAACGTGTATTATCTGACACTGCTGGGGACAACGTGTACTATCTAACACTGCTGGGGACAACGTGTATTATCTGACACTGCTGGGGACAACGTGTATTATCTGACACTGCTGGGGCAACGTGTATTATCTGACACTGCTGGGGACAACGTGTATTATCTGACACTGCTGGGGACAACGTGTATTATCTGACACTGCTGGGGGCAACGTGTATTATCTGACACTGCTGGGGACAACGTGTATTATCTGACACTGCTGGGGGCAACGTGTATTATCTGACACTGCTGGGGACAACGTGTATTATCGGACACTGCTGGGGACAACGTGTATTATCTGACACTGCTGGGGACAACGTGTATTATCTGACACTGCTGGGGACAACGTGTATTATCTGACACTGCTGAGGGCAACGTGTATCTGTCACTGCTGGGTGCAACGTGTATCTGGCACTGCTGGGGCAACGTGTATCTGACACTGCTGGGGGGCAATGTGTATCTAGCACTGCTGGGGCAATGTGTATCTGAAACTGCTGGGAGCATATATGGCACTGCTGGGGGCATTTGTGTATCTGGCACCGTGGGGCATTTGTGTATCTGGCACCGTGGGGGCATATCAGGCACTGTAGGAGCATATGTGTATCTGGCACTATTGGGGTCATATGTGTATCTGGCCCCCCCTATATGTATATCACGCCCCCATTTTCATTGGCCATGCCCCATGTGGCATTTGGCCACACCCATTTGGGGGGGGGGCATGCACGCCTTCGGCGCACACACACAGTACCACTGACACTTTTTTCTACTTGCAGCACTGATAGCTACTCTGGGTACGCACCACAGTAGGGCACCCTGACCCGGTCCCAGTTAGCCACATGCAGAAATAAGCTCTGGTGGGGGAAGTGGCAGTCTGTGTCTCAGCTGCCTGGCCTGCACTGCGCCATTGTGTTTGTGGGTGAGCCGCGGCTCCTTTGCTTAGCCGGCTGCTGTTCCACACTGGCATTGGACTGCGACAGGTGGTTTGAGAGGAGTCCCTGACCTGAGGACTCTGCTGAGCCTGCATGCATATGTTAGCAGTGGCAGCAGTGGGCAGCACCCCTCGAGTAAGTGGGCCAGGCTCCCAGTACCATCAAGTGTCCTCACTCCTAAAAGTCATGTATACTAATGTGTAAGGGGCACTATTACTGTGGGCATAATGTGTACGGAGCACTACTAATGTGGGCGTAATGTGTACGGAGCACTACTAATGTGGGCGTAATGTGTACGGAGCACTACTAATGTGGGCATAATGTGTACGGAGCACTACTGATGTGGGCGTAATGTGTAAGGAGCACTACTGATGTGGGCGTAATGTGTATGGAGTACTACAACTGGGTTTTTTTGTGAGATCACACCCCCTTTATTTTTTTCAGGCAAGCACCTTTGGCGTGCACAAGAGTACTCCAGGGGTGCCAAAGTATTTATTATTGTATATGTGGGTGTAATATATATCAATCCCGCACCAGTGTATATAGATTTTCTATTTCTCCATCTCTTCTCACGAATGTACACAGTATATAGTGTACCTATATTACTCTTTTTTTTTTTTTTTTGCTGCTTATAGTGCTATAGTTTTCACCTGCCATTGTAGGACACACCCCTGAGTGGTAATAACTACGCCCATAGGCAGAGCTAGACACACCCCTCAACGGCACATTCTGCTGCCACCTGGAATCTCCCTGAAACTAGTTTTCAAAAGTAGGCAAGTATGCCTTACTGAAATAGGCCAAATGTGCATACGATTATGACGGATAATATGGGCTGCACAAATAATTAAATGATGCGACGTTTGACCAACAGGGATGCGCACTGCATTGTAATCCTACCAAAAACACATACGATGTGCACACAATGCGTCACACGATGCGTTGAAGTTTTGGACAATTGCTATTTTTTTTGGTTTGAAACTCTGTATAACCACCTATGTTTCCGCCATAGTAATTAGTTATACGGACAGTAGAAGAAGAGAGGTTGCGTCATTAAGTGTAAAATGCCAGATTTCCACTGATCTATATTACAAAAAGGTCTCTGAAATTACATGGCTATTGCTATAGATGAAGTGTTTGTTCTCATTACCATTTCCTTTTGTGAGCAGTGACATGATCGGTATTTCCGCCCTATATCCGAAATCATCAGCTTGGGTGATGAGAGCGTCCTTCACCGCTTTGTATCCAGCAATTATCACCACCTTCTTGGGTCCAAACTGTATAGTAAAGACTTCTCCATATTTCTCAGAAAGCTGCAAAATATTACCATGTGCAATTGAATGAAAGTTTAACATTTTCCCTTCAGTCAAAGCATTTTCAAAAAGTACTATTATCTATAGCCTCCTAGTTCATCCTTTGAGATCACATCACTTTTCTAAGGGGGTAATTCAGAGTTGATCGCAGCAGCAAATTTGTTAGCAGTTGGTCAACGAATGATGTAGTTTTGCACAGGGTCTAGCGATGCATTTCAGTCACACTGCTTGCCGCAGAGTGATTGACATGAAGTGGGTGTTTCTGGGTGGCAACTGACCGTTTTCAGGGAGTGTGCGGAAAAACGCAGGCGTGCCAGGGAAAACGCAGGCGTGGCTGGGCGAACGCTGGTCGGGTTTGTGACGTCAATTCCGGAACTGAATAGTCTGAAGTGATCGCAAGCGCTGAGTAGGTTTTGAGCTACTCTGAAACTACACAAAAAAATGTTGTAGCCGCTCTGCGATACAACCGTTCGCACTTCTGCTAAGCCAGTGGTTCTCAAACTCGGTCCTCGGGACCCCACACGGTGCATGTTTTGCAGGTAACCCAGCAGGTGCACAGGTGTATTAATTATTCACTGACACATTTTAAAAGGTCCACAGGTGGAGCTAATTATTTCACTTGTGATTCTGTGAGGAGACCTGCAAAACATGCACCGTGTGGGGTCCTGAGGACCGAGTTTGAGAACCTGTGTGCTAAGCTAAAATACACTCCCAGTGGGCGGTGGCATAGCATTTGCACGGCTGCTAAAACTAGCTAGCGAGCGATCAACTCGGAATGACCCCCATGGTTTTGCCCAACTGCTAACAAATTTGCTGCTGCAATGAACTCTGAATTACCCCCTAAGTGTACACAATAAAAAGAATACTGCTCCAGCAGCACTATAGATGACAAGGTATACTCTTATACTTCCAGCTCTAGATGTGGTTCTCTCAGTTGCAATGCCGTAATTAGACATTTTAGCGTTGTGTGCAAGAAATGGCATTGGCGCCCCCCCTTATGTAAAATAGGGGCAGTGCGCGCCGTTGGTGTGCACATAAAATATAGGGCGTGGCTTCATGGGGAAGGGGTGTGGCCACAAAATAATACCAATTCATATTACGGTGCATAGTAGTCTCCATTATTCCCATTACACTGCACAGTAGCGCCACTACACCAGGTAGAGCCCCCTTTACCCATTACGGCGGAAAGATTCCCTTTTTTACACATTACGACAGCCAGTCCCCGGCCCCTTTTTACACATTACGGCAGCCAGTTCCCCTTTTTACACATTACGGCAGTCTCCCTTTTTACACATTACGGCAGACAGTCCCCCTTTTTACACATTATGGAAGACCGTGTCCCCTTTTTACACATTACGGCAGACAGTCCCCCTTTTTACACATTACGGGAGCCAGTCCCCCTTTTTACACATTACGGGAGCCAGTACCCCTTTTTACACATTACGGCAGCCAGTCCCCCTTTTTACACATTATGACAGACAGTCCCCCTTTTTACACATTATGGAAGACCGCGTCCCCTTTTTACACAATACAGCAGACAGTCCCCCTTTTTACACATTATGGAAAACCTCTTCCCCTTTTTACACATTATTGCAGACAGCGTCCCCTTTTTACACATTATGGCAGAGTCCCCTTTTTACACATTACGCCAGACAGCGTCCCCTTTTTACATATTACGGCAGACAGCGCCCCCCTTTTTACACATTACGGCAGACAGTGTCCCCTTTTTACACATTACGGCAGACAGAGTCCCCTTTTTACACATTATGGCAGCCAGTCCCCCATTTTACACATTACGGCAGACTGCGTCCCCTTTTTACACATTATTGCAGACAGCGTCCCCTTTTTACACATTACGGCAGACAGCGTCCCCTTATTAACGTGGTATAGATTGATCTATAGAGCTAATATGGCGCCAGATGAGCCCCTTAAAAGCAGCACCCCTTTGAACTCATGGTATTCCCTTATACCTAGATATGGAATGTGGCATGCAAAAAGTAGGTACAACAGGGTGCGCTAATGAGCTGATAGATTCCTGAATGTGAAAATAACACAATCCTTTATACAATTCCAATGGTGATTAGAATAAAATTCCCTTAATAATGGAATCAGATACTTCCCTTAATGCTTCACAAATGCTCACAGTTTTCCAACGGATTCCATATGTAAAGGAAACAACAGAATGGCATATAGTGTAGTATGTTTGTATAGGGATATTTAATATTTCTGTTATAACAACTTCTTCATAAAACTTAGAACATGAAAATACTACAAATTAACACACAAACGATGTGGAAATCTTGTTTAAAAAATGCACCCTAATGGAGGGTAATATTTGGGTGGAGGATTACCAGATAGTAGTGAATGTCGGGCCTTCAGGTGTAAATATTGGATGTCAGGCTCCGGAACCTTGCTCCCTTGACCGTATCTCCCCTCCGTCTGGTTCACCTTTTCCCCAATTAAGTAGAGGCACACACTGCACTCTCCAGCTGCAACGCGTTTCGGGGTATTCCCTTCCTCAGACTGCCTGAGGAAGGGAATATAGCGTCCCCTTTTTACACATTACGGCAGACAGCGTCCCCCTTTTTACACATCATGGCAGCCAGTCCCCCTTTTTACACATTATGGCAGATAGACAGAGATAGTTAGACAGATAGATAGACAGACAGACAGACAGAGACAGAATAGTTGATACGTACTTGCTGGCTCAGGCAGTCAGGCTCCTCGGTGCTGGCAGCTCCAGAGGCAGGGGAGAAGGAGGGAGCCGCAGCAGCGCAGTGTAATTGCTGGCGGCAGTGCATGCAGCTGTCCCTCTCCTTTGGCATTGGCTGTCCGCCGCCGCTGTGAATGCTGGGATCCCAGCCAATGCGGAAGAAGAGGGACAGCTGCAGCAACGCCGCTACCAATTACATAGCGCTGCTACGGCATCAGAGTCCCCCTCCCTCCTCCTCCTCCCCTGCACCCGAAGCTGCTCCTCTCCTCTCCTGCTCTGGCGCACACAGCACAGGCAGCTTGTAATGAGTCAATTTGACTCATTACAAGCCGCTGACTTGGAATGCTGGCAGTTGCGCCCTCAGGGCGACTGCGCTGTGTGCCAGGCACACCTGGCTCACACGTAGTTATGACTCTGAGTCAGTTGTGTCTCACACAGCATTTTCCCAGCAATACACATCAAATTCTGAGGTATGATCTCCTCACACCAGCAGGATAATTTGAAGTAACTAAAAATAGTAATAACGCGTAATCCATTAAAAAAAACATATAAAAAGACAAAAGTCACTTCATGTGCATTCAGTGCCTTTGACACAATATATCTCTAATAATTTGCTGAATGTAAGTAGAAATGCATTGTGTTTGCCATATGGTCTCAAAAACCTTTAAAATTGAATTTTTAAACATAAATCTAATGCTAGTGGCAGGGGCGTTTTAATAGAGGAGGGGAGCCGCATGCAGCCTCCGGCGCGGACCCCCTCCTCTCCGGCAGCAGTAGACTCTGGCATAATGCCAGAGTTTGCTGCGCATGTGCAGGTCTCCGAGAACATGACGCCCGCGCCTTGTTCCCGGGGACATCTCCAGTGCGCATTTCCTGAGTAATTTCTGTCTGCAGTGCAGGGCTGACGTTGCGGAGAGGTAAGTATAATATATGAGTGCAGTGTGTGCCCTCCTGGATCCAGGGACCTGTGTGCAAGGCACACACTGCATCCCTTATAGAAACGCCTATGGCTACTATCCCATTACAGTTAGGGAATAGAGATATGTAGAAGTGATCCAAGCTGTAAAAATAGAGCGCAGTTACAGTAAATGCTGTTTTACATTGTCTCAAATGAAAGTATGTAGACAAGTCATACAAGGGTTACAGTATAGATGAGTGGGCTCTGTTTTCCGAAAATCGAGCCCACCTGAACTTCATGGATCCATCCAAGGGAATCTGAGCACTAGCTCGGGTTTTCCCGGCTCGGATACCAAAATGAGGCAAAACGTCATCATCCCAGTGTCATATATTTACAAGTTTTGGTTCCGATATACGTGCCTGCAGCGGTAACTCGGGCGCCATTTCACAGCAGGAAAATAGGAATTTAATTTCTACCGGCAAATCCTTTTCTTGTAGTCCTTTGGGGATACTAGGATGGTCTTAGTACCATAGGGTATAGATGGGGTCCATTGGAGCTTGGCACTTTAAAAATTCTTCAGAGTGTGCTGGCTCCTCCCTTCTATGCCCCTCCTGCAGACTCAGTCTATGAAAACTGTGCCTGAGGAGACGGACAAACTTTGAGAGGAGGAAAATAGACAAGAAAAGTGGTGAGAACCGAACCAGCACACAACACAACAAGATGCTAGCCATGCTAACCACAACTTGAAACAAGGGACAGCAACAGCTGACCCAAACAAGAACACAAGAACAAAGCTTGCAGGAAAACAAATGAAGCACAGAGGCGGGCGCCCAGTACCCCCTACGGAGTACGAGAAAAGGAATTACCGGTAGGTATTAAATTCCTATTTTCCTATTTTCTCTAATGTCCTAAGAGATTAGAGGTACGTGGTCCTTAGTACCATGGGGAAGGACATGGTCCTTAGTACCATGGGGAAGTCCCAAAGCTCCCAGACTAGATGGGAGAGTGCTGAGACCCCTTCAAAACCGAATGACCAAACTGAAGGTCCTCTTTAACCTTTGGCGTACCTGACGTGTCAGACACCACGGGAACCACTATCGGCTGATTGATGTGAAACGCCGGCATCACCTTAGGCAAAAACTGCGGGTGAGTCCTGAGCTCCGCTCTATCCTCGTGGAACACCAGATAAGGGCTCTTACAGAGGCCAAGGCCAATAACACGACAGTCTTCCAAGTCAAATACTTCATGTCCACCCTATGTAATGGTTCAAACCAATCAGATTGGAGAAAGGTCAGGACCAAATTGAGTTCCCACAGAGCCGTGGGAGGCACAAAGTGCGGATGAATATGAAGGACATCCTTTAAAAACGTCTGGACCTCTGGGATCACAGCCAACTGCCGTTGGAAGAAGATAGTCAAGGCCGAGACCTGAACTTTAATGGAGCCTTAACATAGGCCCATAGCCAAAACTGCCTGCAGGAAGAATAAGAACCGTCAGAGATGTAAATCAACAGTAGAATACCAAGAAACATATTTCTTACATATGCGGTAGTAACTGTAATACTGGTCGCACAGGTTACTTCTTATTATGAAAATGACCCCAATTTATATTATCCAGAGCACATCTGCGTTATTCGTAACCATTTAGGGGGTGCTACCACAGGCAAAATAAATCTGCATGAAGGAAGAAGAGAGAGGGTTCGAAATGCCTTAAAGTGGTGCACTTAATCTTTAATTAAAATATAACTTTTATTATAATATATGGTAAAACCAGAGAATATTAAAAGGAAAAGTAAAGTAGTGTGAATAAGAAAGAAATCGTGATTAAAATTGAAAGAGCTGCGCACTAGATGTCACCCAAATGATGCCTCTGATGAAGCGAACAGCGAAGCGTGCGTCAGGCTAGCTGCGCACTGCAGATAGTCACCTTACTATGTCAGATTAGGAAGGATTGAATAAGTGAAGAGTGGCATATCCCATGCAAGCTGCGGGGATATGTATAGGAAACAGTTGTATTAGAAATTTATGTCAGACTCCATTGTGCATACTGAAACACAGTGTGTGCAGTCAATGTGAAAGGTGTTCTTTTAGATTGCAGTACTTAGTTCTGACATGAACGATATTAAACACTCGATGCATATGTGTATATATTGAAAATTGCCTGATAAAGGATTATATACACGTCAGAACATCAGTGACACGGCTCATATATGTAATGATCTCACAGCTATTATTGACTTATTGAAAGCATATGCTAATGTTATTCTTTTTAGAAATATTACATTAAATGTCTAAAAACTGTGATATTGTGGGCGCTTAATACATCCAGGCATCAGAACATAATCATAAAGGCTTGGTTACTATTGCAATTTTTGGGTTATCCTAATAAAGAAATGAACAGTGCACAGAAGATGATTAGCACTGAGTGAGCCCTCATTATCTCATTATTATTATCTCCTGTTCTAATAACAGAGAGATTAAATCCTGAATGATCCCATATGGACTACACGAATAAAGTCCTAATATAGCCATATATAGAGATCAAGTGTTGAGAAAATAATATTGTGACTAGGGACTACTGATTAACTTCTGTCAGCAGCGACGATAGCTGTAAACGAGCCCCGTTATCCAGTCACAACTTAACAAGATAAGACTGTCACGTATTAACAGCCAAAAGATCTCAGGCTGCCAGAGTTCAGTCCGTGAACTGACAGCAGTTGTTTTTCTCTCATGTGATACAAATGTATCATATGTTTATGGTTCCTCTCTAAAGGATGTAACAATATTTACGAAGCTCAGGAGGGCACTCAGATGTTTATGAGATATATTTGTAGCTCAGCCAGAGTTCTGTTACCATTTCTGTGATATACTGAAAGCATAGCTCACAGCTTTGGGAGATCATTTTATTAAGTTTATTACTGCTATTATAAGAACACAGCAAACTATTAGAGTATCACTATTAGTATAACACACACTAGGAAAATTGGAGTCCTGTTTCCACAGTAGTCTCATATTATGTATCCTGGGAAGGATTGGAAAACTTGAGACATTTATTTAAGGAGTTCCTCTATGGCTAGTAGAGACACAGCTATATAGGAAACATATACCTTTGACACACTCTTCATTATCCTGAAACCATATGAATAATATATAAATCATTTGGGTGACATCTAGTGCGCAGCTCTTTCAATTTCAATCACGATTTCTTTCTTATTCACACTACTTTACTTTTCCTTTTAATATTCGCTGGTTTTACCATATATTATAATAAAAGTTATATTTTAATTAAAGATTAAGTGCACCACTTTAAGGCATTTCGAACCCTCTCTCTTCTTCCTTCTTACATATGCGGTAGTAATGTTTAGATGTTACCACTTTCCTGGCCTGGACAGTAGTTGAGTTAACCTTGGCGGGAAGCCCTTTCCTGGCTAAAATCTCCTTTTCAACCTCCATGCCATCAAACGAAGCCGCGGTAAGTCTGGACAGATGAACGGCCCTTGCTGAAGAAGATCTATTTGAAGTGACAGAGGCCAGGGCTCCTCAAGGGACATGGATAGGAGGTCGACATACCAAGCCAATCCTAGGCAATGAGAATTGCCTGAACGCTTTCCCGTTTTAGTCTTTTGAGAACTCTGGGAATGAGAGGAAGCGGAGGGAACAGATAGACGAACTGGTAAACCCAGGGCGCCATCAGAACGTCCACCGCTGCAGCCTGTGGATCCCTCGTCCTGCAGCAGTAGCGACGCAGCTTCTTGTTGAGGTGAGAAGCCATCATGTCGATCAGCAGGCAGTCCCACCATTGAACCAACTGCTGAAACACCTGTGGGTGAAGGCCCCATTCCTCCGGGTGCAGATTGTGTCTGCTAAAGAAGTCTGCATCCCAGTTGTTCACTCTCAGAATGAAAAAGGGGGGACATGGCCCTAGCATTGCGTTTCACCCAGAGGAGTATCCTGGGGGTTCACTACGGCTGGCCGGCGGTCGGGCTCCCGGCGACCAGCATCCCGGCGCCGGGAGCCCGACCGCCGGCTTACCGACAGCTTGGCGAGCGCAAATGAGCCCCTTGCGGGCTCGCTGCGCTCGCCACGCTACGGGCACGGTGGCGCGCTACGCGCGCCACACTATTTTATTCTCCCTCTATGGGGGTCGTGGACCCCCACGAGGGAAAATAAGTGTCGGTATGCCGGCTGTCGGGCTCCCGGCGCCGGTATACTGAGCGCCGGGAGCCCGACCGCCGGCAAATAGAAGACCACCCGTATCCTGGACACCTCTCGCATTGCAGCCCTGCTTTTCGGTTTATGTACGCCACCACCGTGGCTTTGTCTGACTGGACCTGTATGGCCTGATTTTGAAGGAGGTAAGAGGCTTGCAGAAGGGTATTTTAAATCTCCCGGAGTTCCAGAATGTTTATCGGAAGAGAAGCCTCTTGGGGCGACCACCTTCCCTGAAACTGAGCCCCTTGCGTCACAGCCCCCCAACTCACATCCGTTGTCAACAGAATCCATTACTGAATTCCGAACCTTCACCCCTTCTCTAGGTGGGAGATCTGCCACCACCATAGAAGGGAGATCCTTGCCTTTGGGGAAAGAGAAATCCTCCTGTGCATCTGGAGATGTGACTCTGTCCAGCAGGTCTAGCTGGAACGGACGGGCATGGAATCTTCCGTATTGAATAGCCTTGTTGGAGGCCACCATCTTGCCTAATAGGCAGATGCAATGATGCCCAAGATCTTGTGTGGTTTCAGAACGGAGCGGACCATAGACTGGATTGTCAAGGCTTTGTCCATAGGCAGGAACACCTTCTGAGACACCATGTCCAGTATCATCCCCTGGAACTGAAGTCTCTGCGCAGGTTCCAGGTGTAATTTTTGTAGCTTGAGAATCCAACCGTGACTTATGAGAAGTCGCGTCGTCAGGTTGATGCTTTCCAACAAACAAGTCCTGGACACAGCTTTTATGAAGAGATTGTCCAAGTATGGAACGATGTTCACTCCCAACAAGCGGAGTTGCAGCATCATCTCCGCCATAACCTTCGTGAACACTCTCGGTGCCGTGAAGAGACCAAAAGGTAAGGCCCAAAACTGGAAGTGGCTGTCCTGCAGCACAAATCTGAGGTATGCCTGATGAGGCGGCCAGATCAGGATGTGAAGGTACGCTTCCTTGATATCCAGGGATACCAGGAACTCCCTTCCTCTAGGCCAGAGACCACCACTTTCAGAGATTCCATTTTGAACTTGAACACCCGTAGGTACGGATTCAGAGATTTGAGGTTCAAGATCGGCCGTCCGGCTTTGGTACCACGAACAGGCTTAAATAAAATCCTTTGTTTCGAAGTAGAGGAGGGACTGGGACAATAACCTGCGTTAAGAGCAATTTTTGTATGGTGTCTTGCAAGGTAACTCTTGCCACAGATGAAACTGGTAAGCCGGACTTGAAGAATCGGTGAGGAGGGAGTGTCTGAAACTACAACCGGTATCCTTTTGAGATTAGGTTTCTCACCCAAGGATCCCGGCAAGACTCCCCCCAAACCTGTTGGAAATATTGGAGTCGAGCACCCACCTGAAAGTCCCCCTGCAGCTGGGGCCAACTGTTACGTGGAGGGCTTTGTTGAGGAAAAACCTGAATTCTGCTCCAGTGATCCAGCAGCTGCTGGTCTGCGAGGTTTACCTCGATTTCATCTAGCTGCATTTGAGGCACACCTGGCCCTGCCTCTAAATCAGGCCTCACGAAAGGACTGTAGAGAGGGGCCGGGGTAAGCCTGTCTAGCCGGAGGAGCCGCAGATTGTGAAATCCACTTGTTAAGTTCCTCACCAAACAGAGCCTCCCCAATGAAGGGAAGATTCAGAACGCACCTTTTGGACTCAGCATCCGCTGTCCACTGTTGCATCCATAGCGCTCTGCGAGCCGACACAGCCATAGCCGCGGCACGTCAGTTCATTAGGCCAATCTCCTTGATTGCATCACTCATGAAGTTAGCAGAATCCTGAATATATTGTAGGAGAGTCAGGAGTTCATCTTGAGACATAGGGGTATATTCAATTGAAGTCGGATTCATTCCGACATTCATATGTCGGAATGGATCTGACCTGGGCTATTCAATGCAATCTCAATTTGACTTTAAAAAAAGTCGGGCAGACGGGGGAGGGCAGCGCTACAGCAGCATAGCTGGAGGATGTGTCACAGCCGCCGCTCACGGCAGCGTCCACCCGGCTTCAGCAAGCGAGGTCTCGCTTGCTGGAGCCGGGTGGACGCTGCTGTGAGCGGCGGCTGTGACATCCTCCGGCTACGCTGCCCGCTGCTGTAGCGCTGCTCTCCCCCATCTACCCGTGGCTCTCCCCCATCTCCTCCTCTCCCCCGTCTCCCCCCTCCCATCTCCTCCTCTCCTCCGTCTTGGCTCCCGCATCACAGCCGCTGCTCACGGCAGCGTCCACCCAGCTCTGGCAAGCGAGGTCTCGCTTGCTGGAGTTGGGTGGACGCTGCTGTGAGTGGCGGCTGTGACACATCCTCCGGCACTGCTCTCCCCCGTCTGCCCGCGGCTCTCCCCATCTCTGCTCCCGCATCTCAATTCGACTTTTTTTTAAACTCGAATTGAGATGGTCGAAAAGGGGGCCAAAACCAGCTATTCCACCGATCCACGTGCTTTTTGACAAGTCGAATTCCTCGACTTGTCGAATTTTGTGTTATATTGAATAGGTCGGAACCCCTTGCGACCTAAAAAAGTAGAAAACTGACGTCTTTTCGACTGACGGGAGCTTTCAACTTCAATTGAATATACCCCATAGTGTCAAAACCCTATCACATTACCATACCATTTAACAATGGCCCTTGATATCCAACCACAAGCAATGGTGGGTCTTTGTGCGACTCTCACTGCAGTGTAAATGGATTTGAGTGTAGTCTCAATCTTACGATCGGCATGGTCTTTTAAGGAGATAGCACCAGGTACAGGCAGTACAATTTTACGTGACAGCATGGACACTGAGGTATCCACAGCTGGAGGAGTCTCTCACACCTTCCTATCCTCAGGGGGGAAAGGGAAAGAGGTTAGCAACTGCTTAGGGGTTTGAAATTTCTTGTCAGGATTAATCCACGTCTCTTTAAAAGGTGTGTTTAATTCCTTAGAGACAGGAAAGGTGGCAGTAGACTTTTTTAAATATATTAAGAAGCAATTCCTCATCAGGTTCTGCCTCTTTATCAGGGATATACAGGATCTCCCTAATATAAGGGCTTCCACACTCTGAGACAGAGTACTGTCTCCTTTATCAACCTCTACTTCCCCTTCCTCAAAATCTGGAATGTCATTATCAGAGTCAGACTGGAGCACATGGGGCAGCGTGTGTTTCTGGGAAAACCAGCAGAGGGGGTTGAGGGGCAGGTCTGAGGTCTGAAATGTGAACCAGAAAATTATCCATAGATTTTTTAAACACTTGTCTTTCCTGCCTGGCACTAGCCAGTTCAGAAGATATGTTAGAAATCATCCTTTTAATTGAACTCAGCCATTCTGGTTCCTACATATGTGCTGTTTTGCTGTGAAGGGAGACTGCACTGAATACAAAACAGAGACCCCCCTGGGGTGGGGGAAAACTATGTGTTACAGGACTGACATGCAACTTTCTTGCTAGACATGTTTATACAGCAGAACACACACACAGGAGCAGTGAAATATACACAGTAACCCAGCTTACAGCCTGGATGAAGAGAAACAGAGAGGGAGATAAACCAGAACACTCTTGCCTCAATCAGCAAAGCAGTGCTTTGCCAGGCAGAAACTAGAGCCTTAGATAAGGTGACTAGTTTTTTTTAGACAATATATTGCTCCCGCCTTCTACAAAACCCCCTGGTACCAGTTTAAGGTGTTTTTGAGGGTCCTTGTAGTAGCAGCCTGTAGTGTGATGCAGCAGGAAATGGCGCCTCTGAGCCGCTGGTCCCGCTATTAGTAAAGCCCCGTCCCTTAATAGAGCGCAGTCCCTGTACATTATTATGTGGGTATATGCAGCGGGCACCACAGCCTGCAGTGCCAAGTGCCCGCCGTGCCCTTATGACACCATGTGAACCAGGGACCCGCTAACTGTACTCACCACACCAGCATCTTCAGCTCTGTTAGGGGTGGAAGCATGCTGTTGGAGTGCGCACACACCATGGGGGCGAGCGAAACAACACCTCAGGAGCTATGTCCTGTCAGCAGGGATCCGGACCATTAACCCTTCAAGAGGTTGGTCCAGTCCCCCCCCCCTCCCCCAAGTGCCACGAAGCAGGCAAACTGGTGCCAGCCAGTGCTGCCTGAAAATAACAAACTAAAATAAAGTTTTGAAGAGGATGCACCCGGCTCCTTGGGCACATTTTTCTAAACTGAGTCTGCAGGAGGGGCATAGAGGGGAGGAGCCAGCACACACTGAAGAATTTTGAAAGTGCCAGGCTCCAAATGGACCACATCTATACCCCATGGTACTAAGACCACCCCAGTATCTCCTAGGACGTTAGAGAAACAGGTGTCTCCCCGATGTCTGTGCTGCCTCCATGCCAGTGCTAAGCTGATTTATCTGTCCACTTCAGGATGAGCTGACCTATCTGTCCAACCACTCCAATGCAGCTGAGCTGAACTATCTGTCCATTCTTCACTGCAGTGCTGCTGAGCTGACCTATCCAAGTGTCCATTCCAGTCCCCTTAGTGTAATACTGACCGAGCTACAGTATATATACTGTACAGGCATTTAGCAAGTCATTGTTTATTATTTTTTATAGTGCAGAAACTTGAAAGTTACAGTACATCTATTGTCCACATCCCCTCTCTTGCAGGACCTTCACTGGCTACCCTTCCCATTCAGAATCCAATTCAAGCTTCTCACACTCGCCTACAAAGCCCTCACCCACTCTTCTCCCTCTTACATCTCTGACCTTATCTCTCTTTACATTTCCACCCATCCTTTTCATTCTGCTAATGCACGCCATCTCTCCTGCCAACTAATTACCTCCTCCCACTCCTACCTACAAGATTTTGCATGTGCTGCTCCCTATCTCTGGAATGCTCTACCTCTCTCCATCCGACTCTCCACCTCTCTACAAAACTTCAAATAGGCTCTCAAGACCCACTTCTTCACCAAACCCAGTCAACTCTCCTCCTAACCCTCTTGTCTATGCTCACTGTCTACCCCATCTATGTAGTATGGTATGCCGGCGGCCGGGCTCCCGGCAGCCAGCATACCAGCACCGGAATCCCGACCGCCGGCATACCGACAGCTGGGCGAGCACAAAAGAGCTGCGCTCGCCACGCTGCGGGCACGGTGGAGCTCTATCTATTCTCCCTCCAGGGGGGTCTTGGACCCCCAAGAGGGAGAAAAAGTGTTGGTATGCCGGCTGTCGGGATTCCGGCGCCGGTATACTGTGCGTCGGGGTCCCGACAGTCAGCAAACTGAAGATCACCCCTGTGTCAGTCTGGTCTGTTAGCCCCTCACCTTTTAGATTGTAAGCTCGTAAGAGCAGGGACTTCTTTCCTCATGTTCCTTTCCTTTTCTTACTTACACTATCTTATACTCCTTACTCCCTTTGATGGCACCTAACTCCGGGTTCTCTATACCTGTCCTATTTTGTCCTGTACTGTAAGTGCGGTTTTCTTGTTTACTCATTTTATTATGTACTGTGTAATGGGTGCTGCGGATCCCTTGTGGCGCCATATAAATAAAGGATAATAATAATAATAATAATAATAATAATAATAAATTGTCTAAGGGGCCTATTTATTAGCATTATTTTTACTAAAATAATGTGAAGAAGGGTGTGTTTTCACACCCTTTTCACATTATTTTAGTATCACCTGAATGTATTAAAAAGCATTTGGAGCAGTTTTCATAAAAAAGTGCTCCAAACCCTTTAACTCACTTTTTTTTTAGTAACCCACATCGCATTCCCCATACTTGTAATGGGAAATGCGACTTGACCAGATTTACAAAAAAAAAATAATATAAGAATTTACTCACCGGTAATTCTATTTCTCGTAGTCCGTAGTGGATGCTGGGAACTCTGTAAGGACCATGGGGAATAGACGGGCTCCGCAGGAGACTGGGCACTCTAAAAGAAAGATTAGGTACTATCTGGTGTGCACTGGCTCCTCCCTCTATGCCCCTCCTCCAGACCTCAGTTAGGGAAACTGTGCCCGGAAGAGCTGACACAACAAGAAAAGGATTTAGAATCCAGGGTAAGACTCATACCAGCCACACCAATCACACTGTACAACTTGTGATAACCATACCCAGTTAACAGTATGAACAACAACTGAGCCTCCTTTTACGGATGGCTCATAACAATAACCCTTTAGTGAAGCAATAACTATATACATGTATTGCAGAGAGTCCGCACTTGGGACGGGCGCCCAGCATCCACTACGGACTACGAGAAATATAATTACCGGTGAGTAAAATCTTATTTTCTCTGACGTCCTAGTGGATGCTGGGAACTCCGTAAGGACCATGGGGATTATACCAAAGCTCCCAAACGGGCGGGAGAGTGCGGTTGACTCTGCAGCACCGAATGAGCAAACTCAAGGTCCTCCTCAGCCAGGGTATCAAACTTGTAGAATTTAGCAAATGTGTTTGAACCCGACCAAGTAGCAGCTCGGCAAAGCTGTAAAGCCGAGACCCCTCGGGCAGCCGCCCAAGAAGAGCCCACCTTCCTTGTGGAATGTGCTTTCACTGATTTAGGATGCGGCAGTCCAGCCGCAGAATGTGCCAGCTGAATCGTGCAACAGATACAGCGAGCAATAGTTTGCTTTGAAGCAGGAGCACCCAGCTTGTTGGGTGCATGCAGGATAAATAGCGAGTCAGTTTTCCTGACTCCAGCCGTCCTGGGAACATAAATTTTCAAAGTCCCGAGTAGCCGCAGGCACCACAATAGGTTGGTTCAAATGAAACGCTGATACCACCTTTTGGAGAAATTGGGGACGAGTCCTCAATTCTGCCCTGTCCATATGGAAGATCAGATACGGGCTTTTACATGACAAAGCCGCCAATTCTGACACACGCCTAGCTGAAGCTAAGGCCAACAGCATGACCACCTTCTACGTGAGATACTTTAGCTCCACGGTCCTAAGTGGCTCAAACCAGTGTGATTTCAGGAAATCCAACACAACGTTAAGATCCCAAGGTGCCACTGGAGGCACAAAAGGGTGTTGAATGTGCAGCACTCCCTTTACAAACGTCTGAACTTCAGGCAGTGAAGCCAGTTCTTTTTGAAAGAAAATAGATAGGGCCGAAATCTGGACCTTTATGGACCCCAATTTCAGGCCCATAGTCACCCCTGACTGTAGGAAGTGCAGAAATCGACCCAGCTGGAATTCCTCTGTTGGGGCCTTCCTGGCCTCACACCAAGCGACATATTTCCGCCATATGCGGTGATAATGCTTTGCTGTCACATCCTTCCTAGCTTTTATCAGCGTAGGAATCACTTCATCTGGAATGCCCTTTTCCGTTAGGATCCGGCGTTCAACCGCCATGCCATCAAACGCAGCCGCGGTAAGTCTTGGAACAGACAGGGCCCCTGCTGTAACAGGTCCTGTCTGAGAGGCAGAGGCCATGGGTCCTCTGAGATCATTTCTTGTAGTTCTGGGTACCAAGTTCTTCTTGGCCAATCCGGAACGATGAGTATAGTTCTTACTCCTCTCTTTCTTACTATCCTCAGTACCTCGGGTATGAGAGGAAGAGGAGGGAACACATAAACCGACTGGTACACCCACGGTGTCACTAGTGCGTCCACAGCTATCGCCTGAGGGTCCCTTGACCTGGCGCAATATTTTTTTAGCTTTTTGTTGAGGCGGGACGCCATCATGTCCACCCGTGGCAGTTCCCAGCGATTTACAATCTGTGTAAAGACTTCTTGATGAAGTCCCCACTCTCCCGGGTGGAGGTCGTGCCTGCTGAGGAAGTCTGCTTCCCAGTTGTCCACTCCCGGAATGAACACTGCTGACAGTGCTAGCACGTGATTCTCCGCCCATCGAAGAATCCTTGTGGCTTCTGCCATTGCCATCCTGCTTCTCGTGCCGCCCTGGCGGTTTACATGGGCGACCGCCGTGATGTTGTCTGACTGAATCAGTACTGGGTTGTTTTGAAGCAGGGGCTCTGCTTGACTCAGGACGTTGTAAATGGCCCTTAGTTCCAGTATATTTATGTGTAGTGAAGTCTCCAGACTTGACCACTGTCCTTGGAAGTTTCTTCCCTGAGTGACTGCCCCCCATCCTCGGAGACTTGCATCCGTGGTCACCAGGACCCAGTCCTGTATGCCGAACCTGCGGCCCTCGAGAAGATGAGCACTCTGCAGCCACCACAGCAGAGACACCCTGGCCCTTGGGGACAGGGTGATCAGCCGATGCATCTGAAGATGCGATCCGGACCATTTGTCCAACAGATCCCACTGAAAGATCCTTGCATGGAACCTGCCGAAGGGAATTGCTTCGTAAGAAGCCACCATCTTTCCCAGGACTCGCGTGCAGTGATGCACCGACACCTGTTTTGGTTTCAGGAGGTCCCTGACCAGAGATGACAATTCCTGGGCCTTCTCCACCGGGAGAAACACCTTCTTCTGTTCTATGTCCAGAATCATGCCCAGGAAAAGCAGACGCGTCGAAGGAATCAGCTGCGACTTTGGGATATTCAGAATCCAGCCGTGCTGTTGCAACACTTCCTGAGAGAGTGCTACGCTGACCAACAACTGCTCTCTGGAATAAATCTTTATGAGGAGATCGTCCAAGTACGGGATAATTATAACTCCCTTCTTCCGAAGGAGTATCATCATTTCGGCCATTACCTTGGTAAATATTCTCGGTGCCGTGGAGAGACCAAACGGCAACGTCTGGAATTGGTAATGACAGTCCTGTACCACAAACCTGAGGTATTCCTGGTGAGGTGGGTAAATGGGGACATGCAAGTAAGCATCCTTGATGTCCAGCGACACCATAAAATCCCCCTCTTCCAGGCTTGCAATAACCGCCCTGAGCGATTCCATTTTGAACTTGAACTTCTTTATATAAGTGTTCAAGGATTTTAAATTCAGAATGGGTCTCACCGAACCGTCCGGTTTCGGTACCACAAACATTGTGGAATAGTAACCCCTGCCCTGTTGAAGGAGGGGGACCTTGATTATCACCTGCTGGAGGTACAGCTTGTGAATTGCCGCCAGTACTACCTCCCTTTCCCTGGGAGCAGCTGGCAAGGCTGATTTGAGGTAACGGCGAGGGGGAGTCGCCTCGAACTCCAGCTTGAATCCCTGAGATACAATTTGTACAGCCCAGAGATCCACTTGTGAGCGAACCCACTGGTTGCTGAAGTTTCATAGACGCGCCCCCACCGCACCTGGCTCCGCCTGTGGAGCCCCAACGTCATGCGGTGGACTTAGTGGAAGCAGGGGAGGATTTTTGTTCCTGGGAACTGGCTGCCTGGTGCAGCTTCTTTCCTCTACCCTTGCCTCTGGCCAGAAAGGATGCTCCTCTGACCCGCTTGCCTTTCTGAGGCCGAAAGGACTCACTTGATAATACGGTGCTTTCTCTTAGGCTGTGAGGGAACCTGAGGTAATAAAGTCGACTTCCCAGCAGTTGCTGTGGATACGAGGTCCGAGAGACCGTCTATGTGTTTTTTTGAATCAGCATCACCTGTCCACTGCCGAGTCCATAATACTCTCCTGGCAGAAATGGACATTGCATTAATTCTAGATGCCAGCAGGCAAATGTCCCTCTGGGCATCCCGCATATATAAGATGACTTCTTTTATATGTTCGATGGTTAGCAAAACAGTATCCCTGTCGAGGGAATCAATGTTGTCTGACAGGGTATCAGTCCATGCTGCTGCAGCACTACACATCCAGGCTGAAGCAATAGCAGGTCTCAGTAGAGTACCAGAGTGTGTATACACAGACTTTAGGATAGCTTCCTGCTTTCTATCCGCAGGCTCTTTTAGGGCGGCCGTATCCTGAGACGGCAGTACCACCCTTTTAGATAAGCGTGTCAGCGCCTTGTCCACCCTAGGGGATGTTTCCCAACGTAACCTATCTGTTGGCGGGAAAGGGTACGCCATCAGTAACCTCTTAGAAATCACTAGTTTCTTATCAGGGGAACTCCACGCTTCTTCACACAAATCATTTAATTCATCAGATGGGGGAAAAGTCGCTGGCTGCTTTTTCTCCCCAAACATAATACCCCTCTTGGTGGTAACCGGGTTAATATCAGAAATGTGCAATACATCTTTCATTGCAGTAATCATGCATCGGATGGCTTTTGTAGACTGTACATTTGTCTCATCCTCATCTACACTGGAGTCAGACTCCGTGTCGACATCTGTGTCTATCATCTGAGCTAGCGGGCGTTTATAAGCCCCTGACGGCTTCTGAGTCGCCTGGGCAGGCGCGGGCTGAGACCCCGGCTGTCCCAAGGCTGCTGCGTCATCGAACCTTTTATGTAAGGAGTTGACACTCTCGGTTAAGACCTTCCACATATCCATCCAATCATGTGTCGGCACCGTCGGGGGCGACACCACACTTATCTGCCCCTGCTCCACCTCCACGTAACCCTCCTCATCAAACATGTCGACACAGCCGTACCGACACACTGCACACACACAGGGAATGCTCAGACTGAGGACAGGACCCCACAAAGTCCTTTGGGGAGACAGAGAGAGAGTATGCCAGCACACACCACAGCGCTATATAACACAGGGATTTACACTATAAAAAGTGATTTATCCAATAGCTGCTTAAATATCTTATTTGCGCCTAAATTTATGTGCCCCCCCCTCTCTTTTTTACCCTTCTTGTATCAGGATACTGCAGGGGAGAGCCTGGGGAGCTGCTTCCAGCGGAGCTGTGAAGGGAAAATGGCGCTGGTGTGCTGAGGAAAAAGGCCCCGCCCCCTCAGCGGCGGGCTTCTGTCCCGCGATTTATGTAACTTAATGGCGGTTTTTTTTACACATATACAGTTTTCAGACTGTATTATGTGTATTTTAAGTGCCAAAAGGTATTATAATTGCTGCCCAGGGCGCCCCCCCCAGCGCCCTGCACCCTACAGTGACCGGAGTGTGTGGTGTGCTGTGGGAGCAATGGCGCACAGCTGCGGTGCTGTGCGCTACCTTAATGAAGACAGGAGTCTTCTGCCGCCGATTTCATCGCTTATTTTCTGTCTTCTGGCTCTGCAAGGGGGACGGCGGCGCGGCTCCGGGAACGGACGATCGAGGTCAGGCCCTGTGTTCGAACCCTCTGGAGCTAATGGTGTCCAGTAGCCTAAGAAGCACAAGCTAGCTGCAAGCAGGTAGGTTTGCTTCTCTCCCCTTAGTCCCACGTAGCAGTGAGTCTGTTGCCAGCAGATCTCACTGAAAATAAAAAACCTAACAAATACTTTCTTTTCTAGCAAGCTCAGGAGAGCCCACTAGGAGCACCCAGCTCTGGCCGGGCACAGATTCTAACTGAGGTCTGGAGGAGGGGCATAGAGGGAGGAGCCAGTGCACACCAGATAGTACCTAATCTTTCTTTTAGAGTGCCCAGTCTCCTGCGGAGCCCGTCTATTCCCCATGGTCCTTACGGAGTTCCCAGCATCCACTAGGACGTCAGAGAAAATGTGATAAGCACCCTTTTGCTCAGCTTTCTCTGCCCCTGAGAAAACTGAGAGGGACCCGTCTAAAGTGATCAGCTCTGTGTGTCCGATGGACACACAAGCTGATCACAGTGTGAAAAAAACATACTCACCTGTCCAGGGAGCCGGTGTATTACAATGTGACCCCGGTGCAGTAAAGTGACACTGCAAAATGGCAGCGCAGTTTACAGCACCGGGGGTCATAGTGCAGGAGAAGTACCCGGCGCCCGGCAGCCTTCTGAAGTAGCGCGGACCGGCTCCCTGGACAGGTGAGTATATTATCCTACTGGGGGGGGTCGTTGCAGGGGGGATCAACTGGGCGGCCGTAGCGGCGATGTCAGCAGGGGCGGCGCATGCGCAGCAGGACATCGGGGGATTTTTTAAGAAAAATACCCCGATGATGCTGCGAAGAGTCATCGTAGGGACAGAGCTTGACTGCAAGCTCTGTTCCTGCATGCAATGATTGATACATCCCTGCGATGTAATCAATTATCGCAGTACGAGTTAGGGTGATTTTATCACCTGTCATCTGCATCCTGAATGCGGATGGTGATAAATAGGCCTCTAAGTGTCTCACACTGGTGCTGTTGTGTAATCCTAAGTGTTACATTGGTGCTGAGTATCACCTTTGGTGCAAATGCACACTGCAACTGCAGATCGGAGTGCCATATAAGGCCGCATTTACCTTTGGTGCACAGCACAATGGTGTTTTAAACTTTTTTTTGCCACTGACTTTTTTAAAAGTTCAATTAAATTATTAATACTATTCATACTTACCTACTCTCCCGGAAGCTGCGGGAGGCTCCCGTTTTTTGGGGTAGCCCCCCGCACCCCCGGAACAGTGGGCAGGTCTCCCGCATCCTGCTCGCACCCTAGTGATGCGAGCAGGATGGAGAGATAACCTCCCGCATTCGCGGGTCCGTCGGGTGGAGAAGGGGTTAAAATGACGCAAATAGCGTCATTTTAGCCCCGCCCCCTTCCCGCGGACCCGCGACATTTCCCGATGCGGGGGCGGGGCTTACTGATGTCACAGTTCAGCCCCGCCCCCCGATGACACCTGCAGCGTCTCCTCTCCGGGCTTCTCCCGGAGAAGAGAAATAAAATGTAGGTAAGTATGATACTATTATAGTATACTTGTTTCTTTGGTACAATTTGTGCTGTACCCCACTGCTTTCAAGTCAAATAAACAGTGTGAATGGTCATTTTCGAAAAAGGTTCAAGAATATAAATAATATTATTACTACAATTGTAATATTATTATTCAATTGTAGTAATATTATTACTACAATTGAATTTTTGGTACAATGTATGTGTGGTGTACCCCACTGTATTCACGTCACATAATCACTGTGACTCAGCAGTGGTCATTTTTTTTTTTTTAAAGTTCAAGTAAACAAATAATACTATTACACTATATTTGCTTTTTAGTACAACTTGTGTGTGCTGTACCCCACTGTGTTCAAATAAATATAAGGGCCAAGCTACTGCAGTTTCAAGCGGGCATACCTGTTATGACAAGATCACGATTAGTCGATAGAAGAGTAAAAGTAGCAACCAAGTACCAATGCCATGGCTGCTGTCTGTCATGATAGTTCTACAGCATCTAGTAAAGGTGGTCCTGGGGACAGAAAGTTTGGAAAAGGGCACCTGAAATCAAAATCTTTCACACTGTCACAAAAAAGGGGTGCTGCTGTCACATTAAGAAATTACAACTCAGTGTCCACTTTTGAGGCATGCTTTCCTTCCTAGATTCGCGAGATACATTTTTTCCTCCTGTTCCATGAGCAATGACCATATTATACAGCTCAGGCAGAAACTCTACAAATATCAGGGTTATGCTCTCACTATTTTAGGCACTGTGCTGCTTTCTCATGACCCACCTACACATATGGTACTATTTTGAAACTCCACCAGTTACTGCTGGTATGTTGAAGCTTATAACAGAAGAAGTACAGATGTGGTTGAAGGAGATGCAGACCTGATGAGTTGTATGAGATGTATGAAAGTGAAAGGGAGTAGCTTGAACTGAATTATGAAGGATATGGGGGCAGTTGTAGGGATTTGTAGGACAATGAGATGATGAAAGCAGTTTTTTTATGTTACAGTTGAAAGTTTTGCTGGTTGTCCTCTGTTTAACTGTGATTTTCCACAGGAAAATACAATTGCATCTAACTCAATCAACTACATCCCACTAGACTGGTGCTGAAGATATGGTATAGTAAGAGGATGTTTGGACATTGATATCGCAGTGAGTTGTCAAGGGGAGAGAGAGAGACATGAAGGGTAGGAGTGAGATACAGAGAGAGAGAGACATACGTGGAGAGAGACATGGGGGAATGAGAGAGACAAGAGGTAAGAGAGAGCGAGACAGGGGGGGGGGGGAGAGAAATATTGGTGAAGAGAGACAAACATCGGGGAGAGTGAAATACATGTAGGGAAAAAGAGAGACATGAGGGGAAGAGAGAGGGGTATACAGAGGAAAGAGAGACACAGAAGAAAAGATACATATTGAGAGAGAGATATACAGGGAAAGAAAGAGACAGACATGGGGAGATAGAGGAATAGATAGACATGGGGAGGGATAAATGTACAGAGAGACACAGGGGAGAGAGAAAGTAACAGTGAGACAGGTTGGAGGGAGTTAGGGACAGAGGGGGTAATTCCAAGTTGATCGCAGCAGGAATTTTTTTAGCAGTTGGGCAAAACCATGTGCACTGCAGGGGGGCAGATATAACGGGTGGTATTCATGTGATCGGCGGTCTGCTGACCGACAGTCACATGACCTCCTCCACCATCCCGAAGGCTCACTATCCCGATGGTCGGCATGCCGACCAACAGGGACTATTTCCACTCGTGGGTGTCCACGACACCCATAGAGTGGGAATAGAACCTGTGGCGACCACAGGTCGCCACCGAGCCCGCAGCTAGCCCGCAAGGGGCTTGCTGCACTCGCCCCTCCCCACCGGGTTCCCAGCGTCGGTATGCTGCCGGGATCCTGGCGTCGGTAAGCTGACCGGCGGTCAGGAGACCGCCGGTTAGCCATACTACACCCGATATAACATGTGCAGAAAGAGTTAGATTTGGGTGGGTTATTTTGTTTCTGTGCAGGGTAAATACTGGCTGCTTTATTTTTACACTGCAAATTAGATTGCAGATTGAACACACCACACCCAAATCTAACTCTCTATGCACATGTTAAATCTGCCTTCCCTGCAGTAAACATGGGGGGTAATTCTGAGTTGATCGCAGCAGGAACTTTGTTAGCAGTTGGGCAAAACCATGTGCAGTGCAGGGGAGGCAGATATAACATTTGCAGAGAGAGTTAGATTTGGGTGTGGTGAGTTCAATCTAAATTGCAGTATAAAAATAAAGCAGCCAGTATTTACCCTGCACAGAAACAAAATAATACACCCAAATCTAACTCTCTCTGCAAATGTTATATCTGCCCCCCCTGCAGTGCACATGGTTTTGCCCAACTGCTTAAAAATTTCCTGCTGCGATCAACTTGGAATTTCCCCCATGGTTTTGCCCAACTGCTAAAAACATTCCTGCTGCGATCAACTTGGAATTACCCCCAGAGAGACATTGGAAAGAGAGAGATGGTCAGATGGGGGAAGAGACAGGAAAAAAGAAACCCCTGTAATGCTGGATACAATCGCTAGTGACCAGGCGAATTATGAGTACTAAATACTAGTACAAGATAAAACAATGGTAAATTATGGTATAATACCAGATAGAAGTTTAAAAAGTTTGTCTTATGATGATTTTGAGAGGCTTTTGATTCTCCCCTTTCATTCTCTTTTAGGTGCACCGGACCATTTTTCTGGATTTGGCTCTGATTCATCTTCCGGTTCTGGATTTGCCAAACCGCTGTGACTGGATTAGTTTTTTGTTGTTAAAAATTTGACAAAAAAAGCTAAATACACATATTTTGGCCATTTTTTTGTTCCTAACATTTTATGAACCTCAGTAACATTAATTTTCAGTCATGACCACCTCACAGCTTACAATAATGTTTTCACCAATACTGGCCAAATGCTGCAGTGAGCTGACTGGTTACTAAGTGACAGAGCTGCTGCATAAACATATGGCAGTTTATAGCACATCTATATAACCATTGCCATAGCATACTGGGGTACAGTGTACAGAACAATGCAAACAAAAGATCTACCGTATATATTTTTTTTCTTTTTTGAACTTGCAGCTTGGTTCAAACTGTGTGGACCACAGGGCTTATAGATGCATGTGAACAAAGCGAACCAAACAGTACAAACAATAGATATTATTTATATTTTTCTGTTTTTTAACTTGCAGCTCGGTTCAAACTGCGTGGATCACAGGGCTTATAGATGCTCGTGAACAAAGCGCACTAGGGTAAGGCGTACCAAACAGTACAAACAACAGAAATACGTTTTATTTCTTCTTTTAACTTGCAGTTCTGTTCAAACTGCATGCATCACAGGGAATATAGATGTACGTAAACAAAGCGCACTAGGGTAAAGCACACCAAACAATACAAAAATAGGTATACAGATATTGTTTATTTTTCTATTTTTTAACTTGCAGCTCAGTTCAAACTGCGTGGAACACAGGGCTTATAGATGCGCATGATCAAAGTGTACTAAGGTAAAGTGCACCAAACAGTACAATTTACAGCAGAGCCACTTGTAAGTCTGGACACAGCACAGCTAATACAGTACAGTGTATAGCACAGCATTCAGCATCATGCAGTGTGCCACCTATATACAGTTACTATAGAGTACAGCCACTTGTGGACACAGCACAGCTAATACAGCAGAGTATAATGCAGCATACCGCAGCGTGCAGTGTGTCTATATATACAGTCACTATAGAGCATAGCCACTTGTGGACACAGCACAGCTAATACAGCGAAGTACAGTGCAGCAAACGGCAGTGTGCTTTAGTGTAAACTGGCACCAAGTGACGGCCATGGCGCCATATATAGAATCCATTCCCACAAGAATTTGGGAGGATAACGTTCGGCCTTGACATTGAATCTGAATCTGGCAGGAACACCCGAACAGCATCTCAAGTGGACTCAGATTTCCGATGTTCGGAGCGGTCCTGAATCCTTGGAATACTGGCCACTCAATCTAATAGCAACCGTTTCAAGCTGTGTGTACAATGCTATGTGGACAATCTTTTAAAGTTTAATTTATGTGTACACAAGAGGATACCTTCAGGTTAAAATGCGTCTTATTAAAGACCTATAATTCCTCAGCATGTATCAAGTGTATAAGAAACCTAGCTTTGGGGGCGTGGCCTAGCTGCAGATCTGGGCAGACGTGTTCCACTGGAGCTCCTACCTTACGCTCATATATAACAATAATCTGCTGCTCCCTGGTGACCTTGGGGACCCACCTCTACCAGCTGGGGTCTTCCTGTATTGGGCAGTGAGGTCCGCGGAGCCGGCAGGTGTCTCCTGCACCCGTGCGGGTTGCGGCCTTCTGACTCAGGAGAAGCCGGGACCTCTATTTTGCTGCTGCCCCGGAGGAGGAGGTCTCTTGTGGCTGAAGTCCGCCGCGGAGGGTGGCCCCCCCTCCCCCACATCGGTGCTTGAATACCCTTCCTGACGCCTTCTACCCTGTTGCTCCGAGTGGAGGCGAGTGCTGCCCGCTGCCCCCTTACCTCGGACGGAAGCCCGCCGGTCATCGCGGTCACGCTGTGGAGAGCCGGGGGCGGGCGGACTCTGCCGCTCTCTCCCACCGCAGCTGCCTCACCCGCTCATCGGCGCCCGGACTGGGGGATCCCGGCCTGCACACTACGCCCGCCGCTGCACCCGTTCCCGGCTGATCAGTTAGTGGCCTCCGAGGGCCTGGACAGCCGAGGGTTTACACCAGGGTCTGGCGGCGCCATCTTGCTCACTGGCGTTGCGCCCACACATGGACCCCTCGCAGTGGGTGCTGAGTGGCAGCTCGGCCCTGCTTCTGCCGCTGCTTGGGGGGAGTCTATTGGTGCCTTTGTCTCCCGGGCACTCTCTGGGGCTGCTCCAGCTGTTGTTAAAAAAAATAAAAAGGAGGGGGCGTGGCTTAGCGGCGGAGCTGATCAGAAGTGCACTTCAGGAGCTCCTGCTATTATATGCCCAAAGTGCCCGACTCCTGCCTCCTTTGCAGCCCCTACAGCCCTCCTGCTGCTGCCCGCGGTGGTGGGAGGCCCACAGCACTCGCCCCGGGTGGTGGGACCACCGGGAAAGAGGTTTCCGGCACGCGGCCTACTTCAGCTCCAGAAGCCGGGGGCTAGATTTCATACTCCTGCCCGGCGGCAAGCTCCGTGGCCGGATCGCGGATGCGACGGCCGAAATGGACACCCGGGAGGCTCCACAGCAGCATCCAGCACCGGCCCCCATATCCCCTCTGGATCCTCTCCTCTGGGGCCCTCCCCCCCCACAAAATTGGGCTCCTAATCTGGGACTGAATATATGGCCCGGGAGACAGGTGGTGGCGGCCATCTTCACACTACAGACTACAGTGCATAAGGAGAGCCCAGGAAACTGTACTGCTGTGCTGCCCTATCAGTTGCTCTATCACTATTCTAAACCTCAGCAGCTCAGATTATCCTGCTGAGCCCTGTCTACCTGCATGACCAGTCCTGAGGTCGGAGTCCTCTGATTCTGCAGCTGCTTCCACATTCTCCATTGGGTCCACTGGGCCCTCTCTGTTGAGAAATTGATGACATCTACCCACCGGAGTCGTGCACGCTGCTATACCTATAGGATGTAGGCACCTTTCCAATGTATCTTCCCGGCAACTCCCCGCAATCATTTTAGCTGACACAGTCACGCACGTGGCATAGAGTATATCTACCGTTCTGGGCCTTTGACGGAATCCTCCTTTCTACTGGGGTTCTTCTATTTTCTCAAGGTGATACATGATGCCTCCAAAAAAGAATAAAGCCTCCAAATCAATTTCTCAAGTTGCCTTTTTCAAGCCCTCCCCTTATCGTAATAAGTCTCAAGGGCCTGGGGCTTCTGCCACCGGATCGGATCCCCCGCCTACGACTTCCTCGCCCATGATGGCCTTACCTTCATCTGAGGATTCCCCCTCCTCTCCACGCCTGGAGGACAGTGAAGCCTTAACGGTGGGCGCCATGAAGCTTTTGTTACACCAGTTTAAAGATGAGGTGGCGTCAGAATTCCGTACTATGTTGCAATCCTGCCAGCGCTCCGTTGAGGATTTGGGCGAGAGGACCGGACATTTGGAAACAAAGATGGGTGAGGTAGTGGGCTCTCATAATTAGTGATGAGCGGGTTCGGTTTCCGAGAAACCGAACCCCCCCGAGCTTTACCTTTTTTACACGGGTCCGAACCATACTCGGATTCTCCCGTATGGCTCGGTTAACCCGAGCGCGCCCGAACGTCATCATCCCGCTGTCGGATTCTCGCGAGATTCGGATTCTATAAGCAGCCGCGCGTCGCCGCCATTTTCACACGTGCATTGGAGATGATAGGGAGAGGACGTGGCTGGCGTCCTCTCCGTTTAGTAGAAGACAGTTGATTTGATTGCTTGTGCTTGTTTATGACTATAATTGTGGGGAGGATTGGGGAGCAGCTGTTAGGAGGAGTACAGTGCAGAGTTTAGTTTTTATCCGTTCTCTGCCTGAAAAACCGCTCCATACCATATATCTGTGCTCAGTGTGCTGCATGATATATCTGTGCTGAGTGCTATAGCTGCTTAATTGTGGGGACTGGGGAGCAGCTATAGCAGGAGTACAGTGCAGAGTTTTGCTGACAGTGACCACCAGTATACGTTTGTCCGCCTGAAAAACACTCCATATCTGTGCTCACAGTGTGCTGCTTTATTGTGGGGACTGGGGACCACCAGTATAATTAATATTATATAGGAGGAGTACAGTGCAGAGTGCACTGCTGTACCTACCTCTGTGTCGTCATCCATTAAGTATACTATCCATCTACATTCCTATACCTGTGGTGCATTTTAGTTTAGCAGTTTGCTGACAGTGTCCACCAGGTCCAGTATACTGTATATAGCAGTACGTAGGCCACTGCTGTACCTACCTCTGTGTCATCACTCGTCATCCATCAAGTATACTATCCATCCATCTACATTGTATACCTGTGGTGCCTTTTTCTTAGACTAGTTTAGCAGTTTGCTGACAGTGTCCACCAGGTCCAGTATACTGTATATAGCAGTACGGTAGGCCACTGCTGTGTACCTACCTCTGTGTCGTCACTCGTCATCCATTAAGTATACTATCCCATCCATCTACATTGTATACCTGTGGTGCCTTTTAGTTGTGCGCAGTAAATATAGTAGTAGGCCATTGCTATTGATACTGGCATATAATTCCACACATTAAAAAATGGAGAACAAAAATGTGGAGGTTAAAGGGAAAGATCAAGATCCACTTCCACCTCGTGCTGAAGCTGCTGCCACTAGTCATGGCCGAGACGATGAAATGCCATCAACGTCGTCTGCCAAGGCCGATGCCCAATGTCATAGTAGAGAGCATGTAAAATCCAAAACACAAAAGTTCAGTAAAATGACCCAAAAATCAAAATGAAAAGCGTCTGAGGAGAAGCGTAAACTTGCCAATATGCCATTTACGACACGGAGTGGCAAGGAACGGCTGAGGCCCTGGCCTATGTTCATGGCTAGTGGTTCAGCTTCAAATGAGGATGGAAGCACTCATCCTCTCGCTAGAAAAAAGAAAAGACTTAAGCTGGCAAAAGCACAGCAAAGAACTGTGCGTTCTTCAAAATCACAAATCCCCAAGGAGAGTCCAATTGTGTCAGTTGCGATGCCTGACCTTCCCAACACTGGACGGGAAGAGCTTGCGCCTTCCACCATTTGCACGCCCCCTGCAAGTGCTGGAAGGAGCACCCGCAGTCCAGTTCCTGATAGTCAAATGGAAGATGTCACTGTTGAAGTACACCAGGATGAGGATATGGGTGTTGCTGGCGCTGGGGAGGAAATTGACAAGGAGGATTCTGATGGTGAGGTGGTTTGTTTAAGTCAGACACCCGGAGAGACACCTGTTGTCCGTGGGAGGAATATGGCCATTGACATGCCTGGTCAAAATACTAAAAAAATCAGCTCTTCGGTGTGGAATTATTTCAACACAAATGCGGACAACAGGTGTCAAGCCGTGTGTTGCCTTTGTCAAGCTGTAATAAGTAGGGGTAAGGACGTTAACCACCTCGGAACATCCTCCCTTATACGTCACCTGCAGCGCATTCATCATAAGTCAGTGACAAGTTCAAAAACTTTGGCTGACAGCGGAAGCAGTCCACTGACCACTAAATCCCTTCCTCTTGTAACCAAGCTCCTGCAAACCACACCACCAACTCCTTCAGTGTCAATTTCCTCCTTACCCAGGAAAGCCAATAGTCCTGCAGGCCATGTCACTGTCAAGTCTGACGAGTCCTCTCCTGCCTGGGATTCCTCCGATGCATCCTTGAGTGTAACGCCTACTGCTGCTGGCGCTGCTGTTGTTGCTGCTGGGAGTCGATCGCCATCCCAGAGGGGAAGTCGGAAGACCACTTGTACTACTTCCAGTAAGCAATTGACTGTCCAACAGTCCTTTGCGAGGAAGATGAAATATCACAGCAGTTATCCTGCTGCAAAGCGGATAACTGAGGCCTTGGCAGCCTGGGCGGTGAGAAACGTGGTTCCGGTATCCATCGTTAATTCAGAGCCAACTAGAGACTTGATTGAGGTACTGTGTCCCCGGTACCAAATACCATCTAGGTTCCATTTCTCTAGGCAGGCGATACCGAAAATGTACACAGACCTCAGAAAAAGACTCACCAGTGTCCTAAAAAATGCAGTTGTACCCAATGTCCACTTAACCACGGACATGTGGACAAGTGGAGCAGGGCAGACTCAGGACTATATGACTGTGACAGCCCACTGGGTAGATGTATTGCCTCCCGCAGCAAGAACAGCAGCGGCGGCACCAGTAGCAGCATCTCGCAAACGCGTTTCTCGGCCTGCAGCACTGGCCATTTCATCAGAAGGAAATGATTTAATTTCCTTCTGATGAAACGGCCAGTGCTGCAGGCCGAGAAACGCGTTAAGATACTCCATTGAAGGATTCCACCTGACTGCCATATTCTCCTGACACTTTTTGAGCTGTAAACACTGAGTGAAGCATAGCCGCAATCAAACGGATATTTCTCCAGCGGCTAGAGAATCTGCCTTCCCACTACACTGTGCCGTTGCACACCCAGATGGGTACAGCGCTCACAGTGGAGAAGTATAGCCGCAATCAAACGGATAGTTCACCATCGGCGTGACCAGCTGTACTCCCATTGCATCGAGCCGCTGCATACCCGGCTCAGTACAGCGCTCTCAACGGAGAGGCTCCTCCATCAGGTGATACACTACAAGAGAATTTGATTTCTTTATACCATTACCATCTATTCATTACACATTAATACAGCGCCGGTGTCCGCATTTCCAACACTGGGACACTGTCCGCCAATGAGGCTTGCATGTGCATAAGGAGAGGAGAGACCGTACATTTCAACAGTGATTTCTAACAGAGGTACCTCTTATCAGTCTCCCACCTACATGTATTTCAGTTCGTGGACGCACGGCTGAATTTTATGAAGCATCAGCGCAGCTTTTAATCAAGGTCTATAAGACCTTCTTTACATACATCATTACAAATTAGCCTATCATTCCATTCTTAACGACATTCCCTTCATATGCCATGTGCGATTGTTTGTTTATAATGTTTACAATATTTTGGTTACTTGATTGCGGGGAGGTTGGCCACTAACCTCCCAACCTTGCTGGGTGAGGCCCTGTATGTTTTGGCGTCTTACTATGACTTCGTCTCTGCACGGAGTCGGTTTTCTTTGTTTTGTGTACTGTGTTTTTCTCTTTTCTCTCTTTGTCCTCCTATGTGTGTCTCCCTTTGTGTCTCGTCCCCCCCATGCTTCTTTCTTCTTTCACTCTGTGTTCAGGGTATTGTACCTTTTTAATTGTATTCTTTGGTTTCAGCGGATGCTCCTCCTCCTGGTTAGTTTGTTATGGTTAATTTGGTATCACTGAATGTTAAGGGATTGAATTCCCCACAGAAGCGTAGATTGGCCTTATCTTTCTTCTATAAACTGAAGGCGAATGTGGTCGCTATCCAGGAAACTCATTTTAGGAAATCAGACCCCCCCCAGACTCTATGATAATCATTTCCCTACCTGCTACATGGCTAATGGTCCCGCAAAAAAGGCCGGAGTGGCTATACTAATTTCTCGTGACTGCCCATTCACTCTAGAATCCCAAATCGTAGACCCCGAAGGAAGGTATTTAATATTAATTGGACAGCTTGAGGATACCACTGTTACTTTGGCTTCCTGTTATGCACCCAACTCTGGTCAACTCTCATTTTGTAGGACACTATTCTCCCTGATACAGAAGCACGCTAAAGGTGCCGTCATGCTATTGGGGGACTTCAACTTGGTTGTAGACCCCTCTGTTGATAGATCTCTCCCCACTAGGAGCCCTTTAGCTAAACCCAGAACTTCCCCTATTAATACCCTTGGGCTTCGCCAATTGTTAGGAGAGTACGATCTCTATGATGCGTGGAGGACTAAACATCCTACAGTTAGAGATTACTCCTTTTACTCACATGTCCACTCCTCATATTCTAGAATCGATCTCGTTTTGACTGACAGAGTGTCACTACCGGCCATTACGAAAATTAATATATTACCGATGTCATGGTCTGACCATTCTCCGCTGAAGGTGGTGTGGAAACTTGGGGCCCGTAAAGTGTCACCGGGTCCTTGGAGACTGGGAAATTTCCTGCTATGCCATCAAGAGGCTTCACTTGCCATACATCAAACTTTAAAGCTATATTTAGAAACTAACAAACCCGAAGACACCTCGGTCTTTAATAATTGGTGCTCTTGTAAGGCTGTAATGCGGGGGGCTGCCATCCAGGCCGCTTCACGGCTAAAACATTCTCAAAATGCTGAACGTCTCTTGGCTGAAACCGAAGTTGCAAAATTAGAATTAGCACATAAGGCTGACCCGCAGAATAGAACTGCCTTTAAGCTTTTGCTTGCCGCAAGGGAAAAGGTGAACGTTTTTTCTCTTCGGGAAGTACAACGCAATCTTGCCCGATTAAATCAGAGATTTTATGTATTTGGAAATAAGGCAGGGCGTCTCTTGGCACGGAAACTGCGAGGCCAGCGAGCTAAGGCCAGACTTCACTTTGTCTATTCCCCTACGGGCTCAAGAGTCTCTGACCCTTATAGTATAGCAGACACTTTTGCAGAGTATTACTCCCGACTCTACAATCTACAGTCAGATCCTAATACTCCCCAACCCATTGAAGCTGAAATCCAGTCTTTTTTTAAAAACCTGTCCCTACCGACACTGAACTCCGAGGCCTGCCTGTCCCTCAGCTCTCCCTGGACTATTACTGAACTTGAGGCAGCTATTGACGGTCTTCCACGTGACAAAGCGCCGGGGCCAGATGGATTTCCGTCTAATTTCTACAAAACTTATAATGCAGATTTGGCACCAGTGTTATTGACAGTCTTCAACGAGGCGTCGGAGGCTGGGAGGTTCCCGAGGGAGATGCTTGAAGCGCGGATAGTTGCTATCCCTAAGCCGGGTAAATCTCACGCATCCATTCAAAATTACCGACCGATAGCTCTGTTGAATACAGACGTAAAGCTTTTTGCTAAGGTTATCGCTAACCGTCTTTGCCCTTTATTGCCTTCCCTTATAGCTGCTGATCAGGTTGGCTTCGTCCCGGGCAGGCAGGCCCCGGACAACACTCGGAGAGTTTACAATGTCATGGAGTATTGTAATGCTAATAAAGAGCCTCTCCTCGTCCTATCATTGGACGCTGAGAAGGCGTTTGATAGGTTACACTGGGGGTATCTGAGATCAGTCCTGGATAAGTTTGGCTTCCAGGGAAGGTTTCTGGATTCCATTTTTGCTTTATATTCTGCCCCCTCTGCTAAGGTGTATGTTAATGGGTGTCTATCCAGGGGTTTCGATATTCTCAACGGCACCAGACAGGGGTGCCCTTTGTCTCCCCTTATTTTTGCCCTGGCTTTTGAACCCCTGGCTGAGACTATTAGGTCTGCAACGGGGGTCTCGGGACCCGAGATAGGAGGATTGAGTCATAAAGTCAACCTTTTCGCAGATGATATTCTACTCTGTCTGACCAACCCTGAATCCTCCCTTATCGGTCTTCATGCCATATTAGATAAGTATTCTAGATTATCATACTATAAACTGAATACTTCCAAAACGGAGGCACTACCGCTCCATATCCCACCACATATCCTGGCTTTACTTAAGGATAGATACAGATATGCTTGGCAAGCGAGAACTATTAAATATTTAGGTATACATCTATCGCTTGACAGAGATCTGTATGACTGTAACTACTCCCCTTTGTTTAGCGCCTTCGAAAAATTGATTAAAGAGTGGTCTTTACATGAAATCTCTTGGCTGGGGCGTATATCTGCAACTAAGATGGTACTGCTACCTAAACTCCTTTACCTATTTCGGGCCATCCCCCGCAGCTTCCCTAAACCTCTTAGTGTTAGGGCTAATAAAATTCTGTTACACTTCATCTGGAAGGGATCTAGACGGCGTATCTCTAGGCAGGTTCTGTCATTGCCCAAGGGCTTTGGTGGGGTAGCTTACCCCAACTTAGATGCATATCACTCCGCCTGCCTTCTTAGTCAGGCCCGCGACTGGTATGCAGCTCATTCCCCCAAACCATGGGTAGTCATTGAAAAATCCTATTTAGGGTCGATTAACGTTACAGATCTATTTCTACTGCCGATAAATAGCGTTCCGAAATGGACTGGTCCTGGGGACGCGATTAGATGTACTTTGAAGTTATGGCACTCAGTGGTTGTATCTGACCCATCTATTGTATTACCGGCAGCGGATCTCCCTATCAGAACCGTAGCTTGTACTATCCCTGATCTTATATTAGACACCTGGATTGACGCTGGAGTTGTGAGACTGAAAGATCTTTTCTTGAATGATGGTCTGATTCCTTTCTCTCAGCTTCAGTCTCAGTTTGGGATTTCAAAGCATGATTTTTTTCAAGTACTTACAACTACGCCATTGGCTCCATTCTTATGTGGACGGGTCTGGTGGCCCCCTTCCTCTACCTGCTATTATGCTTTCTAGATTGTCTACCTCTGGGCATAGGGGTGGGGTATCCAGATGGTATCAATATATTGTTCTTCTGAATAAAACCGGTAAACTCCCTTCGCAGATTAAGTGGGAGAAGGATCTTTCTATTGTACTTCGAGAGGAAGAGTGGGATACAATTTCCTCACAGTGCTTTAAAATCTCTAAATGTCTCCAGCATTCAGAAATGTTCTATAAACTATGCAATAGGGCGTACTTCACTCCGCAGAGGCTTCACCGTATCTGGCCCTCGACCTCCCAGCTATGCTGGCGAAAATGTGGTGATGTAGGAACCATTCTACATATTTTCTGGGATTGCCCAGTTTTGGGGCCTCTGTGGACGGAAGTGTTCTCTCTTTTGGGGGAAGTGGTGGGAGCGATTATGCCACCAGATCCACTATTTGCCTTATTCCACTACTCTCCTCACGCTCTCCTCAGCTGCGACAAGTATATTGTAGGTCACGTCTTAATATCAGCTGAGGCGGCGATAGGCCAATTGTGGAAATCACAGTCCATACCTCACATTCAGACGGTTATTAATAATACCCATAAGCATTTCCTTTTTGAAACGGCGGGATGTGTGTACTCTTCATCTCCGTCTTCTATCTATATGAGATGGTTTAAATGGAGTGAATTCCGGGAGAGACAGGGTCACTCCGTAACTTTTAGTGATCCCATTGACACGGCAATTCTACACTCTCCACAATCTGATAATACCCGTATGTGACAGATGCCCTCTATCTATCTATCTATCTATCTATCTATCTATCTGTTACCATATCTGAGTAAGGTATTCCCCTGACATATATGTTTTCTTCTCTTTGTCTATACTCCTTCCTTCGTGTGTCGCTGTCTTGTTCTGTCTTTCTCTCTTTCCCTCTCTACTGAGCTCTCTATTTTATTACTTTTATGGTTCTATTTATGGTTGATAGTTAATAGAAACTATGTACACTATTAGTGAACTGAGCGTCTGAATTCAGATTTGTTGTTTATGATCGGGTTTCATGTACTAGCTCAATGTTGTACACTTTATACGATCTATGTTCGTGTACACTTGTTTGTTTTTTTTCTCTATATTTGGAAATTAATAAAAAAATCATTATTGAAAAAAAAAAAGAAACCTAGCTTTATTTACACATAGTTTAAAGTAAAAGTTCTTATACACTGAATGGGTGAATAATTATGACCACCAGGTGATTTTATGCATAATAGCAGCAGCAGTAATAGCATTAGCAAAACAGCTGCACTGGTGAATTGTTTCAGGACGACAGCTGTTAAAGTTGACATAGAATGGACCAGCAGACATACAGATGTGTCCCTTTGCGTCTTTGCCAGTGATGCGAATGCATTGCGGGACATAGAAATCGGCATAACGTAGCGTTCACGTGGTGCATCCGTATGCAGGCAGGCACTATGGGGGTAATTCCAAGTTGATCGCAGCAGGAATTTTGTTAGCAGTTGGGCAAAACCATGTGCACTGCAGGGGAGGCAGATATAACGTGCAGAGAGAGATAGATTTGGATGTGGTGAGTTAAATCTGCAATCTAAATTGCAGTGTAAAAATAAAGCAGCCAGTATTTACCCTGCACAGAAACAAAATAACCCACCCAAATCTAACTCTCTCTGCAAATGTTATATCTGCCCCCCTTGCAGTGCACATGGTTTTGCCCAACTGCTAAAAAATTTCCTGCAGCGATCAACTTGGAATTACCCCCTATGTATGCACACCCCGGGCCAAAAGAGAAAGAAGCTCAGTGCGGTTGCAGTCAGCGGGGTAAGAACGCTCCCACTGACTGAGTACAGAGGGGGACATGGCAGCAATGCACTAGATCGGGTAGCGGTATGTAATGCTCCTGCTACCCGTATCTATGGAAGTCTTTGTAGCTCTGCATATGCACGTGCCCGAGAATAATAGCAATTGAAAGGGCTGATGTCGGTGGACAGTCCCGCAATGCAAATAAATAGCGGGCACGCCATGCCGCAAATTTAAGGCAGGATATGTTCAGACACATTTGTAATACTGCGCCTGACTGCAAGGCTTGCAGTCATAAGCCGATACTGGATACTCAAGAGAGTTGGTATACTTGTTCAGTCCCACATATGGGCAATGGTGCATCACATTAATCTAAATCAGGGACCAATTCAGATGTCCTCTCAATGAATAGTATGCCTCACCTAGCATTGCTTGCCTGCACTACCCTGGAGAGTTGTGACGATACAAGAAGAATCCAGGTTTTAGCCCCGTTTCCGACAATGTCAATCCTACTTAAAAAAAAGTCAGATTGACACTTTCGTGAACGAGCGGGTTTGGCCTGCATTGAATAGAGAGCTGTCGGGTCCTTTCCGTCACCCCATAGTGGCCATTGGCTATGCCGCATATGTCTGTGATCGACGTTGTTCAGAGACATATTGGGGGTAGACACCCGCTGATGGGCTCACGCTTGAATGGCCGATATATCGACCAGTGTGTACTCAGCTATATACAGATTAAGACATCACCTGGTGGTAATAATAATTTGTCCACTCGGTGTATACCTATATAATAATCTAGTAGGGTTTATCACATCTCAACATGCATGCCCAGTGGGAGCTGGGGTGCATGCCACCACTCCAGCAGCTCCCACTGCAGTGAGCGACAGGGCAGACCCTAGCCCAGTTGGATAGTATGGAGGACCTGCCAGGAATGGGCAAGAATACAGCCGCAGGAAGAAGGTGGCGGAATTGAGTGACCATGTATTGTATCCCATCCTGACTGTACCAGGTTTGGTCACACTTACCTCCTATTATTTACACATGCCAAAAAGGGAAACAACAGGCCCTGCTCATGATCTGCCGAAACCCTGACCAATCCACCCCTTTTGCAGCCTATGAATCAGGACATTTCCACAAAAAATGGGACAATTGGGACATATGCCAAGTTGAAGCCACTTTCACAATATTTTACAGAGACACCTTAAATTCCAAATCTGCCCCTGGTTGTAGCACATTTACACCAGAAACGTGAGCAAAAATGTCAGCTGATCAAAGTATTACATGTATCTGACTAATAATATATCTAAAACTGCATCACCAATCTAGCATTAGCACATACAGGGCAATTGTTCGGCTGGAATGCTCCGGAATGCAGTTACTGAAGGTCTTCTTAAAAATGACGTCACCAGTAACGGAGTTCCAGAACGTCCTGTCAGCAGGGCTGGCGATGCCACCAAAGTTTTTTTTAATTAAGGGGGGCGCATGCGGGGGTGAGGGAGAAACACAATGTGTTCCTCCAGTGGCGTAGCAATAACTCTCGCAGCCCCGCAGTGTATTTAGAGCGCCAGGAGTTGCAGGGACTTCCGCCTGCAGCTGGTGTAAAATAAGGCCCTCTAAAAATGGCCACCGCGTAGCAGGAGACAGATGAGTCAATGAAGGCGCAAATAGTGTTACCTGAAAGTGGCGGGAACACTGACACCACTGGGAGAAGATGCAGAAACCTATGAAACCCCCGACAATGAGCACGAAACCCTTGGCAACAAGCATGAGACCCCTGACAATGAGCAGGAAACCCCTGGCAATGAGCACTAAACCCCTGGCAACAAGCATGAAACCCTTGGCAACAAACATGAGACCCCTGGCAATGACCGTGAGACCCCTGACCACCAGCACGGAACCCAGGGCATGAAACCCCTGGCATCGAACATGAAACCCTTGGCAATCAGCATGAAACCCCTGGTAATGAGCATGAAACCCCTGAAAACGAGTGTGAGACCCCTGACAACAAGAAGGTAATTTAAAAGTAATTAGAAGCCTTCTGTGGGGCATAATTTTTAAGGGGCATTATTGTGTGTGGGGATTAAAATGTTGTCAGGGGTATAACTGTGTGTGGCATAATGTGTAATGGGCATTACAGTGTGTGGCATAATGTGTAATGAGCATTATGGCATGTGCATAGGGGTGTATTCAATAGATGTTGGATTCTTTCCGACAGAAAGGATCCGACATCCCAGTATTCAATGAGCAGTATTTTAAATTCGGATTGACATTGTCGGAAACTGGGGCCAAAACCTGTCGGATTTGCCAGCGGAATCCTAGAAAACACATGGATCCGTGGCTAATCCGCCGATCCACGTGTTTTCTGCGAAGTCGGATTTGCCGACTTGTCGGGAAAAAAAGCATCCCGATTGAATAGGTCAGAACCCCTTCCGACCTAAAAAAATTGGAAACTGCTGTCTTTCCGACAAGACGCCAGTTCAATTGAATACCCCCCATAATGTGTAATGGGAATTATGGTCTGTGGTCGAAGTGGACATTTTTAAGTAGGGGTATGGAAAAGCGATGGCTGCAATTATGCGTTCGCTGAGGGTGCAGGCGCTTTGTGAAAGGGGGTGTGGCCACTCAAAATGGGGCATGTCCTTAAGTGTAGAGTACCACACCATATATCCCTTATACACATTATGCACCACAATAGTAGGACCCCTTATACTATCTAGTACTGGTGCCCCTTACGCATTATGCCACATGGAATGAGCCAAAATTCACATTATGCCACACAGTATTAGCCAAAATTCCCACGGAATAAGTCAAAATTCACATTATGCCACAAGGAATGAGACAAAACTCGCAATATGCCACACAGTATGATCCAAAATTCACATTATGCCACACAGTATGAGCCAAAATTCACATTATGCCACACAGTATGAGTCAAACTTCAAATTATGCCACACAGTATGTGCCAAAATTCAGATACAGGGAGAGTGACAGCAGGGACTTAGGGACAAGGAGAGTGACAGAGGGACATAGGAACAGAGAGTGACATAGGGACAGGGAGAGTGTCAGTGGGACATAGGGACAGGGAGAGTGACAGAGGGATATAGGGACAGGGAGTGACAGCAGGGGCATAGGGACAGGGAGAGTGACAGAAAAACATAGGGACAGGGAGTGACAGCAGGGACATAGGGACAGGGAGAGTGACAGAGGGACAGGGAGAGTGACAGAGGTACATAGGGACAGGGAGTGATAGCAGGGACAGGGAGAGTGACATAGGGATAGGGAGTGACAGCAGGGACATAGGGACAGGAGAGTGACAGAGAGAGGGACAACAAGGACATACAGTAGGGAGAGAGAAAGGCAGCAGGGAAAGATTACCTAATGAGCAGCAGCGGTGCGGAGGAGGCTGTGGTCAGCGTAGGAGGAGGCTGTGGGCGGTAGTGCGGAGGAGGCTGTTGGCGGCGGTGGTGAGGAGGCTGTGGTCGGCGGCGGCCTTCAGTGCGGCTCTGGTCCGTCTACGACCGCCACCATTTCAAATCTGCCGCAGATCGTCAGCTAAACAGGAGCGGCCGCTCCTGATTGGTTACCAGTTTGAGAGCTCCAATTGGCGCGTGAATAGAGCCGAATTTGAAATGATGCGGCGGCATGGGTCTTCAGTCAGTGTTCGAAGTGCCGGTATGCCATATCGGTGTATACCAGCCCACTTCGAACACTGCATTATGGTGTGTGTCATATTGTGTAAAGAGCATTACTATATGGAGGAAAAATGACAAATAATGTAAGGGGCATGAATCAGGATTTATTTTTCCAGTGGTGACCAATGTCTGGGTGTGCAGGTTGCAAACTGGGGTATAAAGTAGTCTTTTCCTGCAAGGCCATGTCCCCTGCCGCAAGGCCACTCCCCTTGCAGTGAGGCTACACACTCTTTTTTGGCATGTGCCTACGGTGTGCACAAATTCTTTATTCTTACAAAGGAAAATTCTTTATTCTTCAAAGATACCCCCACCCACTGTAGCTCCTCACACATTACCCACAACTCTGCCCACCCCAGGAGGTCCTGAACCTATTTTTCTAGAAAAATAGCACTGTACACATATAATTTCTGACAAACCGCAGATACATACAGTATATGATATTTACATAGATTTAAGTCAGATGAGGTTCTGGGATAGTAGGGATGGCCATCGGTGGGTTAACATTGATGGTAATATTGATGGCATAAAACCATTGGTTAGGGATCCATCGATGGTTTCACCCACCAATGGTCATCCCTGCTTTACTATGGAGTGGGCTGCAGGCAAATCAACGATTGGGGGAGTGGCTTTGTGGGTGTTGGGGGCGGATCTATGCTCTGTGTCCCGACACATTGTAGAAGAGAAAAAAAAACTATCTGGTTGTTCTTTACTGTCAATGGAGGGAAGCCATTTGGTTCTCCCCCATCAATGGCAAAAGTATTCAACATCATCCATACACCATCGATGATTTTGAATCATCAATGGACGATGGTCATCCCTATGGAATAGCAAAAATTAAATACAAGCAGTACAGTATTTGCAGAAACATTGATAGGTATGACATAGATTACACAGGTGGGGGTGTGATCTGCGCTCCCTCCAATTGGAGTTTGTCTGTGTGGGATAGGTTATACCAGTGCAGCCCAGGTACCTAAGAGGAATTCTTTTCAAGTATTCCTCGTTATGGCAATAGCAAATACAGAAAAACAAGGACCTGTGGCGCTACTTGATATCTAGGAATTCAATGATATTAATGCATAAAGTTTTATAATCTGCTTATTATGAACATAGTACTAAGACAAAACAAAATCAGTATTTAAATAAGCATTTAAAAGAGAGAGACAGCAATATTTCTATACCGGGGTTGTGGCTTGATAAGCACCCCACAGCACCCGTCTACAATTATTAAAATTCACTGCTCACACACTTAATTGTTCTGCGCTAATTAATATAGCGTCCGAGTCTCAGTGATGCTGTTAGTATAAGGCAGAGGGGTGGTGGTTTTTATGATTGGAGTATATGTCACAAGTTCATAAAGCCATATGTAAATAATTTAAAACCGTGTATAAATGTAACAGTATTCTAATATAACAATTGATTTAATAATTGTAGACAGGTACTGTGGGGGTGCTTATCAAGCCACAACCCCGGTATAGAAATATCTCTTTTAAATGCTTATTTAAATACTGATTTTGTTTTGTCTTAGTACTATGTTCATAATAAACAGATTATAAAACTTTATGCATTAATATAATTGAATTCCTAGATATCAAGTAGCGCCACAGGTCCTTGTTTTTCTGTATTTGCTAATGACATAGATTACAGTAAGAGGAAAACATCAGGTACTACAAATCAACAAGTTCTGTTTTATAGACATGCTTATAGAATGCAGTATTTTCACATAATCAGTATCCTACCTCCATCAATGACTTGTAGGGTCTATTCAGGTCCAGCACGTGTAAGGTCCCAATGAGGGGGAGAGGGGTAGGTCCAGGGGGCATATTTCTTGTACTCTTCTTAGAGCCATTGATCCAGTAGATGAGGAATGCAATGCAGGCTGTCAGGCACAGTAACACATCGGCCCTAGACAGAGAGTCAGTTATAAACGTCATCCTGCAGCTCTGCTATGGAGCTTTCCTACTGTCCTGTCATATAGACACTTTTACACTGGACTTAGCTCTCCTAAAATGTGTTGCTCTTTACTAGGAAACACCCACATCCTGGTTGGCTTGATGCAACAAAACATGATTAGCTGAACTTCATTGTGTGGGCACAAAACTGTTTTCATCTGCTGTATCGCCTAGGGTATTTTAAGGTAACCCACCATGTGCCAAGGCGATTTAAAGTAAAAGTGTTTTGGAAAGAAAATTATATATTTTATGATATATGGATAATAGTCTGTCTATAGGGCCTTATTCAGTAAGGATCACATACTGGTGATAATATGCCCAGTGCACACGCGTAGGACCCGTACTGCGTGTGCATATGCAGTGAGATGCAATCGCACCTCACTAATGCGAACAACTCTGCCTGATTGACAGACGGAGGTGTTTGCGAGGCAGTCCGGGGCGGCGAAAATAGGTGCGGGTTTGGGTCGTTTTCTGGGCGGCCGTGTGACGTCATGACATCATGACGGAAAACATGGCCACCCTGTGCCTGCCTTCGAAGCCAGGCTGGGCAGACAGGGGAGCATCCCTAGTTCAGTGATGCAATCACACCGCTGGTGGGCATTTGTATGCTGGGCAGCCCCAGCATGTGAGTATTAGCAGCTGCAGTTTTGCTGTTTTAACAAAACTGCAACTGAACCTGAATAAGGCCCATAGGGCCTAAGTCAGCAAGAATCGCAAAGCAGCAAAAATCGCAGAAAATGCGGAAAATCGCAAAATCTGCACCATATCCCACAAAAACAGAGAAAAAAAATGCAACTTCTGAGACGAAGCAAAAACGGTGTATGCACTATGAAAAGTAGGCGTGTAGGGGGTGTACTAAAGGGCTGGACTCGCAAAAACAACGAGCAGGGGCGTGTTGTGGGCGTATGATGATGTTCGGTGGGCGTTGCATATGCAATTTTTACAACTGATCGCACATTTATGGTGTGCAGTTTCTGAGTGACTACAGGTCTACCTTAAAATCTGCACAAGCTGACCTCAGTTGTAGAATGTTTGATGTATACTGCAATCATTGCTTCATTACACCCAGCTGAAGAAGCTCACACTGCTGACCACAAATCACTTCATTCAGCTGTATTGAAACTTCTGAACATGTAAGGGAGCTTTAAACGCTGTAACACATGCAGTGTCGGACTGGGGCATGAAGGGCCCACCGGGGGAATGCAGTAATAGGGGCCCATACTTAAGGGTGTGGCCAGCCTCCACAGAGGCTTGAAATACACAATAGTCTATTGCAGTGTAATGCAACATATCTACCATGTGTAATACAAGTGCACAGTTTGGAACCTGTTCCCTAGAGGAAGAAATGGTCCCTCAGGCAGTGGGACCTACCGGTGGTTTCCCTGGTACCCCTGTGGGCCAGTCCGACCCTGAACACATGTTTATTTATAAAAAACAGACCCTCCAACATGACCCGCCCCACTAGGTACAAAATGCTCTGTTTCTGGACTTCCCTCTTAATTTATGATTACCAGCACCTGTGTTGAACTAGTTAAATGATAATAAAAGCTGTTACTTTCTTCACAGGTGATGGCAATAATAAATTAAGAGGGAAGTCCAGGAACAGAGCATTTTGTACCTAGTGGGGCGGGTCATGTTGGAGGGTATGTAAAATATAGGTTAGGAAACTAATTGTTTTTACACTTACTAACTATCGTGGTTTGACAACCACACTATTTTTGAAACGCAAACGTTAATTAACATTTCCAAACATTTTGCTTTGTGGGGTCTGCTTAATGTCTTTTAGCTTCCTAACAGTTTTTTTAATGCTTTTTAAGCAACCAACATGTTTTTTTGTTAACAAAACATACCCACGTACATTTGGGTATTTTTTTTTTATATCGCTACACACACAAACATAAGTTCAAGAACAGCAACACCATTTTTATTTTTTTTTGCCCGGCAAGTAGGTAGTGAGGTTAAAACACAGTTGTTTGCAAAAATTGCAACATCAGAAACATGTAAGCAAATAATGCGTATTTTTTTAGGTCTTCGCAATATTTGCACATTTCACAAGCCCACCTTCTTTTTGTAACATTAAATTAGTGTTGCAGTTTTCCCGTTTGGGCGTTCTTTTTTTGCTCGCAATTTTGGTAAATTTGTAATTTTTACAATCCTTACTGAATTGGCCCCATAGTCAGGAAATTTAGAATTTGCATATTATCATTGTGTGATATGAAGGAATCAATATTTGGATGCAATAAGGGGGACTTTATGCCTATCATACATTTGCCAACACATGAGATCTCTGTTCTTAAACCATTATCTACTAACCCCTGTGCTGAGCCTTGATGCCTCATACCTATCTGCACACTTGGGGGGTCATTTAGACCCAAACGCAGCCACACATCTGTACACAGCGACTGCATTCAGGTGGTCTGCACACGTCACTGCCTTACAAACAGCAGCCCATCCCTGCCTTACTGACAGGAGCACATCCCTGCCTCACTGACAGCATCACATCACTGCCTCACAGGCAGCAGCACATCACTGCCTCACTGACAGGAGCACATCCCTGCCTCACTGACAGGAGCACATCCCTGCCTCACTGACAGCAGCACATCACTGCCTCATTGAAAGCAGCACATCCCGACCTCACTGACACCAGCACATTACTGCCTCACTGACAGACATGCACATTTCTGATAGAAAAAATAAAAAAATAAAGTCAAAATTACTACAGAACTCACAGGTCCTGACATCAATCCTCACCAAAAATGACTGGTGCAATGGTGATCTGTTTAAAGAACTTGAACAGGACTATTTTATCCTTCTATTCTGTATCTGTTTCAGTCTACATCATCTCATGTAGAACTTAGAACCAGTTCGGAACAACAGGGAGCATTTTACAAGATAGATCTCAGGTGCATAAGATCATCCCAGTCGCCCGGAGGCATGTTGGAGTTTGGTGCCCCTTCCTCCTTTAAAAAAAGTGAAAACACACTGTACATAAAACATGTGTACATAAACATACAAGACTTACATAATTATATAGATAGCGCTCTCAGCCAGTCTACAGGGACCGGAGACTGCAGAGAATTGTAAGGGTTCCACCTATGCTGTGTGACAACGGCCGGTGGGTCAGCGTCAGACTCATGATATTCAGCCGTCTGCAGTTTGCATAAGTCGCCCATAACTGTATTGTGACACACTTAAACATGTATATACTTAAACTAGCTTAGCACTAAGAAATAACGACACGTACACCAACTGCTAGATTTAAAAAGGTCAACAGGCATTTATTGTTTGATGGCCTTATTTTAACTATGTCTTGGAGGATGGCAAAGAAAGGCGCTACCACCTCACCAGCACTAGTCAACTAGAATAATACCAAATAACCTAGGAGGGGACTTAGCACCGCCACCTAAAGCATAACCCGTATTGTGCAGGACTCACCACCCTTTACTCTAACAGAGCAATGGAAGAAACCGCACGGGAACGTCCGTAGTCCACCCGCAGGGGGAGGACACACTTGCTGTCTTACCAAAAAGGCGTGCCCCACAATGACCACTTATGCAAGCTTTTAGCTGCTAGCTGGTAGCGAATTTCCACCACCACAAGGTTTACCTAAACCGCAGACGCCATCCAAACAAAAGAAAACCAAAAAAGCCGAAACTAACTATCTAAAAAGTTAAAAATGTTTAAAAAACACACTAATGCCTGCCGGGGAAAAGTGAACACCGTCCTCCCTATAAGGCTGGGAGTTACGAAGAACCAGCAGGGGATGCCGAACTGTCAAACCACCCATGGCCTTCACATACACAGACACCAAAGAATTCATCTTCTTACTTCTTACGAGCCTTTTCTATGGCAGAGAAGTGAACAGCACCCCGCCAGTGAAACCGGGGTACAATATCTGACCACAACACTCACTTGAGGCCAAGAGGCTCGCAAAGCCACCAAATCCATCTTGACAGATGAGGTCGATGCCCTTAACTCGACCCAAGTCATTCCCACCAAGGTGAATGACGATTCAGTCGGGCTGGCCCCACCGTCGTTCATGACGGGAAAGAAGCCAAAGCAAACCTACCCAACGCAAACCTCTCACACCTAACCATCGGACTACCCTGTCACCAAAAAAGTCATCTGTTTGTCCTGCCATAGGATGCCTCGCCGCTCCAAAAATTTATGAATGGCCAACTAGCCAAATCTGTTCCGAAGTATCCAATGCAGCTGAAAAAGAGAAACCCTACATCAGCAACAATTCAAACTAAGACAAATACAGCAACAGTGTCACGATCCGGGTAACTAGACGCTCTATCCTACCTGTTAGGTGTGTCCTGAGATTGGCGCAGCGAGCCAGAGCCGGGCCATAGTTATGTTTTTGGTTATGGCCTGTAGCGCTGGTTTCAGCGGCCTTCTTAGTATTTACACTTACGGCGGTGCAGCGCTCCCAGTCCCGTCGCAGCCGTCACTGCCGCGCCTGTGGTCTTCTGCTGGATGTGCGTCCTCTCTGTGCCCCGGCCGCCGCTTCCATCCCTTTGGCCGCTGTGCGCATCTGGGCGCATGGAACTCTGCTGCTGCGGCCTCCGCCGCCATTGTTGTTTTACACATGGTTTCAGATTGTTTCTTCCCCTTCAATCTCCGTCAATGGGCGCAGCCATTTTGGACTTGGATCACATGTCACTATCCACACCTATCCTCAATACTGCTAGAGCCAGGTCATAATTGTCAGCCAATCCCTGCTATCCAGCAGGTATAAGTATCCTGTCCAAAAGGTTGTCAGTGCTTCAATTGTCTCTCCAGCGATTCCAGTGTGCAGTTCACTGTGGACTCTCCTGTGGATCTTCCCTGCAATATAGCCTGACTCCCTGGTGCTTTCCCTCTGCAGTGCTGTTCCAGGTCTCCTGTGCTAAAGCATACCTCCCAACTGTCCTGATTTTCGCGGGACAGTCCCGGTTTTTGGGGACTGTCCCGCTGTCCCACCCGCGGGCCGCAGTGTCCCGCGGTGGGGGGGGGGGGGGGGGCAGTTGGGAGGCTCCCTCTCTCGCTGCCCTGCTTAGCAGAGCAGCAATGAATAGACGCTGTGCGCATGCGCACAGCGTCTACTCAGTGGAGTCAGAGGGAGAGGGAGCATGCCAGCGGCTCACAGAGCGCTGGGCATGCCCCCTCAGTGACGAAAACGGGGGCATGACTCGCGATCGCGGGTCCTCCCGCGAAGCCACGCCCCCTTTTCGTAGGCCACACCCCCTTTTCAGGAGCGCGAGTGTCCCGCTCCACAGGAAAAGAAAGTTGGGAGGTATGGCTAAAGCTCTGTAGTGCTACCTGCCTAACTTGTTTCCGCACCCAGCGCTAGCAGAGTGTGTCTCCACGGCTTCCAGCAGCCACTCTCCAGCAGTTCTTTGTTTACCTCTCAACCAGTATTAACCCTTACTGTGGAATACAAATCCTGCGAACCCCAGCTTCGCTTATAGTTACCTGTGAACCCCAGCTTCGCTCACAGTTACCTGTGAACCCCAGCTTCATTCTCTGTTTACCAGCGATCCCCAGCTTCGCTCACAGTTACCTGCGAACCCCAGCTTCATTCTAAGTTTCACCTATGTTTCCCAGCATTCACCTTTAACCTCACCTGGGCTCCCAAGTGTTATACAGCACTTTTCACTCCAGCTTCAGATTACTGGTCTTCAGGGGCGGATCCAGAACAAAATGACAGGGGGAGCACTATGATGAGGAAGAGGGGTGTTACTAGTGCACGCCAAAGGCGCATGTTCTTGGAAAAGTGAGCGTGGCCTCTCTATAGGGGCATAGCCTCTCAGCAAGGGGCGTGGCCTCAAAGGTAATGCCATATTCATATAATGGGGTGCAGGTGATGCCTTGGAAAGACAGAGGGTGACAGGAAAAAGAGGGTGATAGAGAGATAGTGACACAAGGTAGAGGCAGAGGGTGAGGCAATGGGTGACTGAGAGGCAATGGGTGACAGGGACAAGCAGAGTGTGACAGTGAGAGACAGTGGGTGACTTCAGGGAATGGATGACAGCGGGAGGCAGTGGGTGATGCCAGGAAATGGGTGGCAGGGGGAGGAAGTGAGTGATGCCTGGGGAAGACTGTGGGTGACAGAGGATGACGGGGTGTTGCAGTTGGTGACAGGAGAGAGGTGACGGGGAGAGATAGTGGGAGATGGAGAGGTACTGCAGTGAGTGACAGGAAAGGGTTATAGGAAAAGGCAGTGGGTGACAGGGAGAAGGTAATGGGGAGAAGCTGACAGGGATAAGAAGCGGGTGACAGGGAGATGCAGAGGTTGACGGGGAGAGGTTGATGCTTTGGAGAGACAGATGGTTATCTGGGCCCTATAAGCCTCTGGGATCCGTAGCGATGGACATACATGGTATGATTGCTAATTACACAGGACAGGTGCAGTAAGGTGTATTAATATAATGAGAGTCCTCACCAGTGAAGAGAGTGTTCTGTTAGCGGGAACGGCCTCTCCCCGTCCCATGTTGGAGGAGGTGTTCCCGGCTTTCCCCAACCAGAGCTGGACCTTCCAGGAGCAATGGCTGTCTGGGGTGGCACAGGAATCAGGCCAGGTGCCATCCACAGCACCATATACCATATAACATCCCCAGTCCCGTAGCTACTTTGCCACTAGCTAAACCACATGCAAACTAGGTCACTGTTGAACAGCTAATAGAAATAACTAAGACAAACTATTGTATAACACTCTCTGCTCCTGCTATCCCTTCTCCATCACTCAAGCAAGTAATTCACAGCCACTTTTAGTGATCACCAATGCCAGCCTGAATTTAAGCTGACCCTATATACATTGTCACCCTAGTTGCTTTACAATTTAGAAAAAAAAAAAACAACAACCTGTAATTACTATATTTTACTGGTATGCCTTAATAATAAGGACATTGGGGGTTATTCAGAGTTAGTCGCAGATTTTGCTATTTTAGCAAGATCTGCAACCACTAAAATCGCATACGGTGGGGGGCTGCCCAGCACATGGCAAAGTCGCCCAGCATGTTTGGTGCCGCCCCGCGATGGGATCACAATTCTATTTTGATTGCATTGCGAAAAACTCAAATAGAGGTCGACCTCATGGCTGCGCAGGCAGGTGCACCGCCGCCATGCGATCTCAGGAAATGCAGGTGACATCATCGGCCCCGAAAATGGCCATGACACGCCTGCATTTCATGGTGCACTCCCCCCAATACTGTGTTACCGCCCCCAGAAGCCCGCCATCTGTCAATCATGATGCAAAGGCATCCTCCCAGGATGCGATCGCATAATGATTGATTGTGCACACGTACTGCAGCCAATGCCCGTGTGCAGATGTCCGAAAATTGCCCGATTTTCAGACGTCTGCATCCACCTCTGATTAGCCTCATACTGTGTACTGTAGATAACTGCCACTGAGGCAAAATCTGGAACTCCACTGTACCTCGTACACAGCTGATACCTCAGACCAACTGTATGTCCCAGGCAGGGGCAACGGTTATATCGCGGGGACCCAGCACAGATCTCTTCCCCGCAGGCAGGGAGCAGAAGAGAGGGCAGTTCCGGGCCATGCCCAGGGGCAAACGCAGGATTTCAAGAGGGGGGTTTCCAAATGCAATCCGCAATTTCCCACTGTGCCGAACATCGGGCAACTGTGCGGAACATCGGGCAACTGGATATCCCCCCTGCGTTTACCTATGCTTGTCCCCATATATCATCTGCAGATACATTCATTATGAGTATCTTATCACTCTAGATCACAGGTTCTCAAACTCGGTCCTCAGGACCCCACACAGTGCATGTTTTGCAGGTCTCCTTACAGAATCACAAGTGAAATAATTAGCTCCACCTGTGGACCTTTTAAAATGTGTCAGTGAGTAATTAATACACCTGTGCACTTGCTGGGTTACCTGCAAAACATGCACTGTGTGGGGTCCTGAGGACCGAGTTTGAGAACCACTGCTCTAGATCCTGCGCACAGGATACCCCCCTCAGGGGTAAACGCAGGATTAATGGGGAAGGGGGGGTGTTACTTCTATGTGCGCACAAGTGTGTTCGTGCGCACACACACACACACACATGTAGATATATATAATACATATATTACATAGAACACATACACACAAACGCACACATAGAACACCACATACATACATATATACAGTACACACACTCATAGAACACATCAATACATACATAGATCGATATACATACTGTCAAAGTCAGAAAAATATCACGCTGCTGCGTGTGCACGCTGCACGAGCATGAGCTCTCCTGTGCGTGCGTATACTCGCGGTCGCGTGCACTCGCGGGCGCGCGGTATGCGCATTTACGGTAGACTTTGTGTGCGTCTAGCGGGCAATTCAATCATAACATATTTTAGTCATATAATGTATTTTGTAGATTATGGTCCCTTTGATAGAATCTGAAAGTTTAGTTAATATAGCATGTTCGGGGACAAAGAGATTCCTCTTTGTTTGATACGAAGGGTCAGACAGGGGTTACACAGTGGTGTTTAGTATCCATCGGAAGAGAATATAATTAGCAATATTCCGGTGTTGGTTTGAAGCAGATTACTCGCTCGTGCGTATAGTTATGGACATAAGAAGTTTATGGACATTTACTATATTTGCACTTTATTACCCATGCGGCGGGAAACCCAGTTTCCCTCCCACCTGAGCAGTTTGAAATAGTCACAGCCCACCTGTATGAACCAACCTATGACCTTTTGTTATAATGCAGAGACGAGTTCCTGTGTCCAATGAACAATAAGTATGTAGGGACCATTGTACTGTACTGTGTGTAAGTGTTATAAAGACAAGCCGATCTGGGCCAGCTCTCTACTCTTTTCAACGGTTCTCATCACTGATAATCGGGAGCTGGATATCCAGAAAGGCGCTTGCGATTGTTCCCCTTGTGCGCAAGTTCTCTGCAACCATATTTATCTCCTATTTTGTTGTAAGCCATTCTCTCTCTCCTTCCCCCTTTTAAATGTATTTGTGTCTTTGTTGTATTTTAACGTGTAGTAACTCGGTTAGGTATTTTATGTTAGTTTGGCAGTGTATAACTTGTATTGTGTATTCTTTTGCGATTGAACGTTCATTCATTCATTTCCTTAAAAGGTGTTAGACCCTTAGACCGGTATTTGAGTGTTTATTATTGCTAAAGGGTTCTCAGAGTGTAAGAATCGCTCATACAGCATTAAACTAACAAGGTTACACTGTGTTGCATTTACACCTTATCACTGCACAAAGGTTTACCATTGAAGTACATTGTTTATGATATTGTTACAAAGGTTTAACTCTGTGAGCGTCAGCGGCGCTCGTGATCTCCTCGTGGTCTCGAGCGTCCGCTACGCTGCTAGCGTATCATTACGTTAGTCGGCAGCCTATAGCGTGCTTGCCTTTACGCTTTAAGCCGTGAGCGAACGTGCCGCTCGTGCGTCTCGTCCACGGCCACGCGTTTGTACGCTACTTGCGTACTCTTACGGTATTCCATACGCCAATTGCGTACTGTGTTCATTAACCTTTTAGCGTGTTTGATATAGGATATATAATAGGCTTTTACAATTGGGGTCTCGCCTGCTCTTCACATATCTGCACTAGGTAATTTCAGCAGACATTATCGGTCAGCAAAAGGCGGGAAGTAATATTCCTCGTAGTGCTGACCAGATAAGCGTCTGCTTCGCGTAGTAAGGAGTGCTGAAGGAATCCGGAACCAAAAGGTAGGAACAGTACGTTATTGTCTTTTAAAACCTGTTTAGTTTCTGTTTTGCGAACGTACGCATAAGCACACACACCTGTATTCCTTGTTTAGGATTATTTGTCCGTACCTCATTCTCCTGATTGCCACACACTAGTGATAACGTGTTGAGACATTTGTTGTTATTAATAGTTAAAGGATAAATAGTTAAGGGAATAATTGTAAAAGGCACGCACACAATCTCGCCTAGAATACAAGGGATATTTGAGTGGTGGTCAGTGAAGGATTACTGTTAAAGATCATTCACATTGATAAACGTGTAGTGTGTAACTGTGGACGTACTTGGTCTGCGTACACGTGTCCTTACAAGGGCAGGGCGTACGCAACGCAAGGGTCGACGCACGGAGCGTATATCACGCAACGGAGCGTACGGATACGCCCACATAATACAAACCGCACGATAGTATTGTTTTAATAGGCGATAAGGAAGTAACGCGAAAATAACGAAAATCTATCTCAAATCCAAAAAGTTTAAAGTTAAAAGAAAAAGACTTTGTCTGTTGTAATTCTTCTGGGTTAGACTATTACTGAATGAAAGGGATTCTGTACAGAAATAAGAGTGTTTGAACGTAAGAGTGTGTATATATAAGATTTCTCTTTTATTACGGAAGTGGGAACCATAGGCCAGTAGAAAGAGGTACACCAGCGAGAGTGATATCGTGGGGTGGCTTGGGAGGCATCCCTTGTTAGTCTCGACACATTTATGAGCAGTAGAGTCTGCTGTACATAACAGACCAGGAGGTCACAGACCAGGAGGTCACAGACCAGGAGGTCATAGAACAGGAGGTTCAGGTACAGCAGACTAGAAGTAGAGAAGCACAACCGAAGAGGGTTGGTGCTAGACCCATATAGGCCAAAGAAGCTCATTGCTGAAGGAATTCGCAGCCGAAATTTTCGATTCCACTGATCGTTCCGCACATAAGATTAGTTGCTTGTGTGCAGATACGATTGTACCGCATGTGATTGTGTGCATCAGCGTGTCTTGAATTCAGAAGAACGCTGCTTGCACATTGTTAACGTGATTTGTGTAATTTTTTTATTTTAAGGGAAGTAGCCTGATCACTCAGGGACATTCCAGCGACTGATACTTGCTGGGGAGGGTAAGACACTCCCACACGCCCGAGCAAGTAGACGTACTTAGGTGCCCTAGGTTGGGTACGGAACCTCTGGGAACTTTGGTCGCCGTATTGGCCAGCGTGGACGGGAGTTAAGTGGGCGGACTTCGGAGCAAAACCCCCACCGCAGCCTTACCCCGAGCATCTTGGTTTTTGTAAGGGTTGCCAAAGACCCTGATTTGAAGTCAGAGGTAGTAAAAGCAGCACCTGCAGAGATGGGGGCCAGTTGTTCAGGTAAGGGGCGATCAACCCAGGTTCAGGTTGATTTGGTAAACCGACCAATCGGGTCGGCAAGGTATATCATGTGTGAGAAATATGGTCATCACACAGAAATGTTGTGCAATGAATGGGAAAGGATGACTGAGCATGACGGGGAAAAGTTTCCCCGGGTAGGTAGTTTTAACCCAGAAGTGTTACAGAATTTAAGGAGAAGAGTTTGCCTGATTAAATCTTCAAAAAGGCGTATTAAACATTATGATTATTTAACATTGTGGCAACAGGAAGGTGAAATACAAAGGTGGTTGGCGCAAGCCACTGGATCTAACCCTATCAGGAAACTGATAGCCACTGCACCCCCACCACCATACATACCTGGAGAGAAATTGGTTGCAGAGAATGGCACTCAGGGTTATGTTAAATGTGTAGAAGTTAAGGATAATGTAACCAAAGTAATTAATGCTAACACTAATCTGTGAAGGTTGTACCCTGTTTTGAACTTTCCCCAGGATTGTGACCAAGAGGATGAGCCCACAACAATATCAGCACTCTCCTTAGCAGCCACTATATCAGAAACAGCAGTAGGCACGACTCAACCCGTAAGATTAGTATCAAAGGCCCCTAGCGGAGGGACAGGTGAGGTCGTATCGACTGGTAAGTACGGCACCATACACTATGCTGAAACCATTTCACCACATGTTGTAGAATCTACTCAGAATGATGTTGTTGGACTTAATCCTGTTAGGGTAATAGCAGTGCCAAATGGGAAAACCGAAGCTTCAGGAGCAACTCCTGTCAGAAACATCGCCATGCACTGTCCCTCTTCCCGAGCAGAATTAAGATCAATGATGTCTGAATTCCCTGATCCTAGGAAAGATTTAGTTGCATGTCAAAAGTATATTAGGGAGCTAGTGTTGATCCGGTAAAGTTTATCGCTGATTGCAAGTTAGATGAGGAAGTACCACTAACAGATGAGTATAATCAGGATAATGTAAAGAGAATCAACTTACAGTTAGGGGTATATTTCCCTGCAGTTGTAAAGTGGAATAAAATCTTTACCATAAAACAAAAAGAAGGTGAATCCACACCAGAGTATTTTCACCGGGCTCTGCAGGATATGGCTAGGTACACTGGTATAGATGACATTAAAACTAATGTACACCACAGGGAAGTAGCTGTTTCAGTATTAATGGACGGTCTAAAGGAGGTTTTAAGAAATAGAATACAAACCACTAGGCCTGATTGGAGAGGTATGTCGGTGGATGCATTGGGAGAGGCTGCTGCTGGGCATGATCGAAATATCATCAGACACAGGGAGTCACAGAGTGATAAGTTAATGGCTGTAAGCATACAGGCCCTCACTACCCGGCCACCTCAGCCCAGAACTGTGACCCCTGTGGGTAAGTCAAGAGGTATAAAATGTTATAATTGTCACAGAGAGGGACACATGTCACGTGATTGTAAAGCAAGACAAATACAAAATTCATATCAACCCTATAGACAACGACCTGATACGAGACATTGGGATCAAGGACCGAAGGGGCGGAGCTATGAGCCACATGCAGGGGAAACAAAAAGGTATCCCCCAAGAAGAGACTGGCAAATCTCTGATAGTTCCCATCTACCCCCACCACAAGTAATTGCTGCCACCGCGATTCAGGGAGGTCACCATACCCAATAGGGGTGTGGCCACACCTGTAATCTGCAGCCAGTGAAATTGATTGCAAGTCTTGGAAGTGAACCCGAGATCACAATTGATGTAGCTGGTAAATCATTAAATTTCCTTGTAGATACGGGGGCGGCCAAATCAGTGATAAATTCGACAGTGGGCATGAGAACCACTGGTAAAACAATTCCAGCCATGGGAGTAACGGGAGTAGTACAGCACTACCCTGTTAGCAAACCAGCAGAGATTACAATAGGGCCTTTGCATACCAAGCATTCCTTTTTGCTGGCTGCATCGGCACCGACTAATCTCCTGGGAAGAGATTTATTGTGTAAAATGGGGTGTGTCATTTATTGTACCCCTGAAGGTGTATTCTTAGACATACCTGAGAATCACGCTCAGGAAGTACGAGACATGCTAGACTCCCCATCAAAATTAATGTCACATACCATTATGATAAATAGGAGTTCATCCCAGGTAGAAGAAATGACATCCCAAATACCAGAGTCACTTTGGACTAAAGATGGACAAGACACTGGATTAATGGCAAACGTAGCTCCAGTAGTTGTGCAAGTAAAAGATGGTAGGATAGCTCCAAAAATCCCACAATACCCTCTGAAGCCAGAGGTGGAGTTAGGAGTATACCCCGTAATAGAGCGCTTGCTACAACAGGGAATTCTGGTAAGAACATCCAGCACTGCCAATAGTCCCATCTTCCCTGTGAAAAAGAGTGGGGGGAGGGGTTACAGGCTAGTGCCGGATCTAAGGGGGATTAACAAAATAGTTGAGAGTCAGTTCCCCGTAGTGCCAAATCCAGCTGTCATCCTTATTCAAATCCCTCCCACTGCGAAATTTTTCACTGTTATTGACCTCTGCTCCGCCTTCTTCTCGGTACCTCTGCACCCTGACAGCCAATATTTGTTTGCATTCACATACAGAGGAGTCCAATACACATGGACTCGATTACCACAAGGTTTCATAGACAGTCCAAGTATATTTTCACAGGCTTTGCATGATTGTTTACAGTCTTTCCAACCAGAAAGTGGATCAGTATTGATCCAATATGTGGATGATTTACTACTGTGTTCAGATTCACTGGAAGCGTCCCTGAAAGATACGAAACAGCTCCTGTTTCATCTTTCAGACACAGGACACAAGGTTTCCAAAGACAAGTTGCAATTATGCCAGACTAAAGTAAAATATCTGGGACACTGTCTGACACAAGGACTGAGACACCTGACCGCTGATAGAATTCAAGCAATTCGAGACATGACACTGCCACAAACTCCGCAACAGATCAGAACATTTTTAGGAATGTGTGGGTATTGCCGTAACTGGATCCCAGGTTTTTCCATTCTAGCATTACCTTTGCAGGAGATGGTCTCATCAAACAAACCTGATCGGATTTCGCATACAGACGAATCCGAGATGGCATTTGAGAGACTTAAACAGTGCCTAACGCAGGCACCAGCATTAGGTATGCCAGACTATGGGAAACCCTTTGAGCTGTACGGAACAGAAAGTGCTGGTTGCGCGGCAGGCGTCCTAACCCAAAAGCACGGTGATGCCAGCAGGCCGGTAGCATACTACAGCGCTCAGCTAGATACGGTAGCGCGATCCCTCCCCACATGCTTGCGAAGTGTCGCTGCGATAGCATTGCTAGTAACGAAAAGCGAAGATGTAGTGTTAGGACACAACCTCACAATCCATACACCTCATGCAGTGTCAGCCTTACTAAATTCTGCCCAAACCAGACATGTCTCATCCGCACGGTTTACAAGGTGGGAATTAGCACTAATGGCCCCTGTAAACATCACCATAAAGAGATGCAGTGCACTAAATCCAGCAACGTATCTCCCAGGTGTGCCTGGACAGGCACAAAGGGTGGGGGATGAGAGTGATGGAGGAGGATTTGGTACAGACCTGACTCACATGATTGTATGGAATATTTGACCAAAAATTTCACGGCAAGGCCTGACATCAGTGACAACCCACTGGAAGATGTAGATCTTACTTTCTACACTGACGGTAGTTGTCACAGACAGACGGACTCGGGAGACTTGTGTACTGGATACGCAGTCGTAGATGACCAAGGCACCATAGAAGCAGAACCGCTAGGCCCACCTCACTCAGCCCAGGTTGCTGAACTGGTTGCCCTAACCAGAGCATGTGAATTGGCTAAGGGCAAAACAGCCAATATCTATACCGACTCTAGATACGCCTTCGGGGTAGTCCATGATTTCGGAGCCCTATGGTGCCTCAGAAATTTCATGACGGCAGCTGGTACACCGGTAGCGCATGCAGCTCACATCAAAAGGCTTCTAACAGCGATACAGGAACCCGACAGAGTGGCTGTTATCAAGTGTAAAGCACATACATATAGCCAAGACCCGGTATCACTTGGTAACAGCCGAGCAGACGAAGCTGCTAAGTTAGCAGCTGGTACCCCCAGACAGACAGACACCACACAACTGATGGTATTTAATACCGTCAACACACAGAAATTGTGTGAAATGCAAAATTTGTGTTCCACCCAGGAAAAGGCAGTTTGGAGGGCAAAAGGATATGGCCAGGAGTCCTCAGGACTCTGGACAGATGGACAGGGTAAACCAGTGGCACCCAGAGCATACCTTCCAAGTTTAGCGGAAGCAGCACATGGGCTGACTCATCTAGGCAAGGAAGGGATGTGCAAGTTGGTAAGAGCATATTGGTGCGCCCCAGGATCTTCTTCCCATGCGGGAAAGAGGGCAATGACTTGCCTCACCTGCTTGAGGAAGAATATCGGAAAGGCAATACCAACAGAACCATCTCATATCCCACCTACAGACGGCCCTTTTCAGGTAATACAGATTGATTTCATACAATTACCCCCTTGTCGAAATTTGAAGTATGTACTAGTTTGTATAGATGTGTTTTCAAATTGGGTCGAAGCATTTCCTGCGGCCACAAATACCGCAATGTTTACTGCTAAGAAAATTGTACAAGAATTTGTGTGTAGATATGGTATCCCTAGAATAATTGAAAGTGATAGGGGTACCCATTTTACAGGTGATGTCTTTCAAGGAATGTGTAAGTTGATGGGAATTGATAGTAAGCTGCACACTCCGTACCGCCCCCAGGCGAGTGCGAAGGTAGAAAGAGTGAACAGCACTATTAAAAATAAATTGAGCAAAGTTATGACGGAAACAGGATTGACATGGCCAGAAGCTTTGCCCCTTGTATTATACAGCATCAGAACCACTCCCAGGTCCCCTCTTAATCTGTCCCCTTTTGAAATTCTGTTTGGTCGACAACCGCATGTCATGATTAACCCTCAGGATGACTTGAAGTGTAACAATGAAGTGATTGTAAAGTATTTGGTTAAGATGAGTAAACAGCTAAGGAATCAGAATAATAATTTGAAGTTAGTGATTCCTAATCTGCCAGATAGTAATTGTCATGACATTGAACCTGGGGATTATGTAATGATACGGAATTTTCTACGCTCAGGTTGCCTTATTGACAGATGGGAAGGACCATACCAAGTCTTATTGATTAGCACGACAGCATTGAAGGTTGCCGAGAGAGAGACTTGGGTTCATTCGTCCCATTGTAAGAAGGTTGCTGATCCAGAGAGGTCCCGTGATAAAGAACAGACGGTAGAGGAAGTTGTATCACTGGAGTGTCTGTTTCAGGAGGACTGAGACGGCACCTGAGCATTGAGAATAATAAGATCGGAGGCAGTTGTCGATTCCCTGTTCCCTTTTATTGTTTTCTCCACTTCCCATCCCATCTCCCTCAATTATTTCTTTCCCCCTTCTCATTCTTCTCCATTTCCTCCTATAAGATGGACTTGCCCCAAGAGACTGTGATCCGGATTTTCCTGTTGACCATGATGTTGACCAGAGCAGTCTGTTCCGGCGAGAGTACCATGGAGGTCGAGAGAGGTTCTGGAATGGGTTCTGATGACAAAGTTGGAGGCGTAGATTTCCAAGAACAACATAATCATCAAGCAAAGGCGAGTATCAGAAAACGATCCGATAGCATTGACAATAGGAGGAATTGTGAAGGATTGTTAGCTGAAGAGAACTGTATCTGTAGACTCTGTGACAGTGTAGTTGAGGATGGGTGTATCAAGAAATGCCAATCCAGTTTTAATATCCACATGGACCGGCATCCATTGAGTGACTATCACTCCTTAGTGGGTAAAGTGTTAAATCAGACAGATTGTTGGGTATGCTCTCAAGTACCTCAAGGCCATAGCAAATCAGGGTTAGTACCATTCCCTCTAACTATAGGGGAGGTACTTGAGCTAAGTGGTGGGAGGCCGGTGGACAGGAGGTTTAATATCTCCAGTCCTCCTAGTTTGAAGCTCCACCAATATCATGTGGATAGATCCCTAATATGTTTTAACATTTCCAATCCCCGAAAGCCGGGAAATTGGGAAGTGTCATGGAACAACCAAACCATGACCTTTTCATACAGAGCCGATAGAATGCCTACAGATACAGAACTTATACGCCACATAGCCGGTAGTGGAAAATATTTCCGATTTAGGTATACCCTAGGAAGTAGGATCATGAGAGTTGGAGAAGTATCACCAGGATACTGTGCACATATCGTACAAACTGATACGTGTACTAAACAGATGGGAGAATTAGGGTTAGGAGATTTCATATGGAAAATGTGTAATATGGTAATGTCCTACTCCGTCCCATATGTTCTCCCCGATGATGCATATTTCATATGCGGGAGGAAGGCGTATAAGTGGCTTGCCCCAAACTCAGAAGGGTTATGTTATATTGGAAAAGTACTGCCTGAAGTAATGACCGTATCCCACACTAAAATGAAGGATATTCACCGCAGTGCCCAAGCTCCTTATACTCACACTCATTACGAGCACATCGTTAAACGGCACCTAATAGAAAGAACAGAGCATCCGGCCTCCGACCTGATCCATGAATCCACCGGGATTCAATTCCTAATCGCGTTAGATATCACTCGTACCGCCAGAGGAGTGATAAATTATAAATATATATCTGCGCTTGCAAATTTATTAGACAATATCACTGAAATGTATGATGACACATTCAGGTATACCGGAAGGGAGCTCCAAGCTTATAAAACAGAACTGGTTCAGCATAGGATGATTCTCAATTATCTCACAGCTGTGACAGGCGGGTATTGTGTTACCCTTGCGACTCAGTATGGAATAAAGTGCTGCACGTATATTACAAACAGCACAGAGGACCCGGCCGAGGTCATAGATCAAAAGATGGATGACATTTTGCAATTAAAATGGGAGTTCCGAAGGAAACACAATCTCACCCTAGCTGCTGTGGGTAATGAGCTGACCGGTTGGGTGTCATGGTTGAACCCGCGAAATTGGTTCTCTGGTTTAGGAGAATGGACCCAAGGTATTATCATGGATGTAGGGAAATTTCTTTTGTGTATTCTGGGTGTCATCATATTGGTCGGTCTGATATTTAGATGCGTTCGGATTTTAACAAAGTGTAAACGTAGCGCCCGAGTGATGAGTTTAAGAAGTGAAGATACTGTAATAACAACGACTGATTTGGTTTATGACCCAACGATAGAGACAATGTTGTGATGAAAATGTGATTCCACGGTCCGTTTCTTTCACCCGTTTCTCCTTTGTTTTCCTCCAAGGTACAAAGACATCCGCTTGGAAGAAGAAATTGACAACCTTTTACACAGACAACTGATGGACTATGCCATAGACCCCCCCATATCCCTAGTACTTTTAATTTTACGCTAGCCCAACACTTTTTGTAAGTCTATGGACATTGAGAAAGCTTTTTGCACACCGTTTATAGCAAAAGCATTGGGAGACTACAGTCAACATGTACATCGAGACAAGACAAGACAAGACACAGACAAGACCTCAATAGGCAAATGTACATTAAACTCACATAGTTTACAACTGCATTTACCATAATTGCCCTTTATCTTCATTTCTACAACCTTCAGGTAATAACACACATAGTCGATAGGGAATATAGGCACAGATATCAGCACTCACATATCCCCCCATTCATGTATCATCAACTAAAATGTGCTCCCCCATTTTGTTGCAACCAAAAGCCGAAAAGAGCTCGGTAAAGTTTGACAGCCCATCCACAGACCCTTAATACGGGATAAGAAGGAATTCAAATGTATACTTCGCAATACCTCGAAGCTTGATTTAAAACACGTACGGCACGATGATACATGACCCCCCAAACATGGATTCATACACACATGCTTCTGCTATCTCACTAGGTCATACCGTTTTCCCACCTTCTCCTCTTCTCCCCTACCCAATCATAGAAATGTATTATACATGACATATATTTTTCTCTTTTTGAACTGTTTTAGGAAATGGCAGTTATTGGTGACTGCCAAAGGGTGGACTGTCAAAGTCAGAAAAATATCACGCTGCACATTGCCATATATGCACCTCGTGCGTGTGCACGCTGCACGAGCATGAGCTCTCCTGTGCGTGCGTATACTCGCGGTCGCGTGCACTCGCGGGCACGCGGTATGCGCATTTACGGTAGAGTTTGTGTGCGTCTAGCGGGCGATTCAATCATAACATATTTTAGTCATATAATGTATTTTGTAGATTATGGTCCCTTTGATAGAATCTGAAAGTTTAGTTAATATAGCATGTTCGGGGACAAAGAGATTCCTCTTTGTTTGATACGAAGGGTCAGACAGGGGTTACACAGTGGTGTTTAGTATCCATCGGAAGAGAATATAATTAGCAATATTCCGGTGTTGGTTTGAAGCAGATTACTCGCTCGTGCGTATAGTTATGGACATAAGAAGTTTATGGACATTTACTATATTTGCACTTTATTACCCATGCGGCGGGAAACCCAGTTTCCCTCCCACCTGAGCAGTTTGAAATAGTCACAGCCCACCTGTATGAACCAACCTATGACCTTTTGTTATAATGCAGAGACGAGTTCCTGTGTCCAATGAACAATAAGTATGTAGGGACCATTGTACTGTACTGTGTGTAAGTGTATATAAAGACAAGCCGATCTGGGCCAGCTCTCTACTCTTTTCAACGGTTCTCATCACTGATAATCGGGAGCTGGATATCCAGAAAGGCGCTTGCGATTGTTCCCCTTGTGCGTAAGTTCTCTGCAACCATATTTATCTCCTATTTTGTTGTAAGCCATTCTCTCTCTCCTTCCCCCTTTTAAATGTAATTGTGTCTTTGTTGTATTTTAACGTGTAGTAACTCGGTTAGGTATTTTATGTTAGTTTGGTAGTGTATAACTTGTATTGTGTATTCTTTTGCGATTGAACGTTCATTCATTTCCTTAAAAGGTGTTAGACCCTTAGACCGGTATTTGAGTGTTTATTATTGCTAAAGGGTTCTCAGAGTGTAAGAATCGCTCATACAGCTTTAAACTAACAAGGTTACACTGTGTTGCATTTACACCTTATCACCGCACAAAGGTTTACCATTGAAGTACATTGTTTATGATATTGTTACAAAGGTTTAACTCTGTGAGCGTCAGCGCCGCTCGTGATCTCCTCGTGATCTCGAGCGTCCGCTACGCTGCTAGCGTATCATTACGTTAGTCGGCAGCCTATAGCGTGCTTGCCTTTACGCTTTAAGCCGTGAGCGAACGTGCCGCTCGTGCGTCTCGTCCACGGCCACGCGTTTGTACGCTACTTGCGTACTCTTACGGTATTCCATACGCCAATTGCGTACTGTGTTCATTAACCTTTTAGCGTGTTTGATATAGGATATATAATAGGCTTTTACAATACACAGAACACGTACACATAAATATACACATGGAACACATACATATACACACATACACAATTACACACCACATACATTTGGACACTGCCCTGTCCTGAAGGAAGAGGATGTTGCAGTTGTCATTAATGCAGGGCTGGACTGGAGCATGTTTCAAAAATAAGCCACCGTGGCATAATTGGTCCGGCAACTGTAGCTCCGCCCCCTCTCGGCTAAATGCCGCGATTCGCGGGTCGGAGTTGAGTGGGAGGAGTCAATATGACTCAATTACATGAGAATCTGTTCATATTGGCTCCGCCCCCTTCACGACAGACCCGCGAATCGCGGCAAATAGCCGCGAGGGGGCAGGGCTACAATTGACGGCCGTCCGGACCAATGCTGAAAAAAAATGTGTGATCCATCAGGGGGGGTTTCTGGGTACTCAGAACCCCCCCTGCGTGCGCCACTGATGCCTGAACCACCAGAATATGAGACCAGCACGCACCAAGCAAGAGGTTCTGCCGGTGGCTCAGGCGGGGAGCAGGATTGTGCCAGCACACTTTAAAGCTACGGAGCCGTAGCTTTAAAGTGTGCTAGCACAATCCTGCTCCCCGCCTGAGCCGCCGGCAGAACATCTTGCTTAGTGCCATCCCAGCACGGAGCGGCGGCTATTAATGGTTCAGGTCCCTTAATAGCGGTGTGCACCGCAGCTACTGTAGTCTCTCCCTCACCTCTGTCTCCCCGCCCGAGGCCCGACAGGAGGGCTAAGAGGCTGACTCCCTCATCCTGGACACGGGCGGGCTTGCGGTTTAAATGAATGAACGACAGGGGGGGCACGTGCCTTTGTGCCCCCCCCCCCCTAAATCCGCCACTGCTGGTCTTTACCAGTAGTGTTCAGAGACTCACATTTTCACTTATTGTTTGGTTGCTTAGTCTTGACTTTTTATTTAATAAAACCCTCAAAGGCATCTCCTGTTGTCGTGGTCACGCCTTCGGGCATCTGGGTGCTACTGCTTAAGCGCATGTCTAGGAGTCCTCTCTCACCTCCTAAATTCCGGTACCCGTCAGCCCCTACAACTGAGGCTTCCTGCTACCGTCACCAGCCCTCAGTTGTGACAAACAGAAAGGAACCCAAGTGAAGGAGAAAACTCAGAAAACCTCCCGTAATTCGGCCCCCTCAGAGGAAAATTAAAAAATTTACTTCACGGGGGCGTGGCCTGGCTGGTGTGCTGTGAGGAAGCATTTCATGTGAGCTCCTGCAGCCCCACACATAAATAGACTATTTGCAGGGACTTGCTGTACCCCACGGGAGCACAGACACAGATTCCTGTGCCCTTTGTCACCCAGGGCGAGGGGCATCGGTTGCGGAGCCGGGGAGCCCTTTTAAGGGTTCCCGCGGGTTGCGGCCTTCCCCTCCATCAGAAGCCGGGGGCTGGAGTACGGCTTCCCCTCCCTTACTCAGCACTGCCCTGCGGCCTGCGGACGGCGTTACCCGGGAGACGACCGCAACTTACCCCGTCGAAGAATACAGGCGGGCGGAGAGAGATACCCCCTGCACCGGAGCTCCCTAGGGTCCTCAGCGAGTGAGGTAGGAAGACGGAGCTCTGAGCGGCGGACGGAGACAGCCTCGCGCGGTGGGTGAGTCACACGCTGGTGTTTCCCAGCATCTCACCGCGGACACCTCTCCCCGCTGCCCCGACACACAAAAGAAATATATTTTCTTTACCCACGGGACATCACATCACCGGCCCTTGTAGGGGCTTTATCCTGGCCCTGCTCACATCCCCGGCCTACCAGACGAGACGAAGGGAGCAGCGGCGGCCATCTTGGCAGAGGCCTGGCTCAGCTATAGATCCCCTGGAAACGTCGCAGGTGCCCTCGCTCAGGGTCACACTCCTGGGCCAGGGGGCATAGATACATAACATAGCCCTACATTGAAGCTGGGGATAGATGAGATCGTGGCCCGGAGTCTGAGTGACTGAGTGTCCCTTCATCTGCCCTCCCCAGACTCGCGGTGCTGCATCAGGTCTGAGCTCCATCAGAACAGACCCTTATGGTCCAAGCTCACCCCATCTGGCTGCACTGCCTCCCACGCACGGACGACGGGGCACCGCTGCGCACAGCACCAGAGGAGACACACTGCCTGACGCGTGCTCTCCCCCTCCTATTCACGCACCACTGCTGGCTGACATATAATAGTGGGCCCACGAACACTGACACCACCAGGGGCACCCTCAGGGCGCCATCTCTTACGCCCACATAGACAACCGACGCGGCCCATTGGACGACCCCAACAGTGACCCCGGGAGATCCTAAACTAACTGGGGGCTTAAGGGTGTACCCTCCCACCTCAGCACACCCGACCGGGCTCTGCGGGCCATCCTCCCGTGAACCGTTCACCATGTGATCTTGTCATACTGCGCTCCAGGTCCCGTGTGCGATCCTAATGCTCTAGGAGCTCCCCCATACCTGCCTAGGTGTTGACTACCAATTTTTCTCACCCCTCACCACCACGATGCCTAAAGGGGGGAAAAAGCCGAACGCCCATAACTTGGTGGGCTACTTCAAGAATTCTACCCCATCCTCCACCCGGAAATCTGCCTCACCCCCACCCACCTCTGACTGGGACTCAGATGATGACTCTTCCTCTACACCCGCCACAAAAGCAGACGTCGCCCTTCTCCTGTCCGAAAGCGCAACATTAAGAAATCAATCCGCGCGGAGGTACAGGAGGCGATATCGGGCCTGAAAAGCGATGTGGACAACCTGGGCTCCAGAGTCGACGCCATCGAAAGAAAACAAGAAGAGCTCATAGCCTTCCAACAAGAATCGGAACAGGAGATGACCCAAATGCGTACCGATGTTATGCTGATGGCAGATAAACAAGAAGATTTAGACAACAGAGGCCGTCGGAACAATCTTCGAATCCGTAACGTTCCCGAAACGGTGGAGCAATCCCACCTCATGGATTACCTGTTCCGCCTCTTCCGCACTCTCGCCCCCTCCGTTCCAGACGACATGTTACTCCTAGATAGAGCTCACAGAGCCCTGCGTCCTAGATCCCAGGAGGCAACAACACCGAGAGATGTGATCCTACGGTTTCACTACTTTGCGGCCAAAGACCAAGTCTTCGCCAAAGCTCGGAGGTCTCCGGTTACCTCTTTCGAAGGCTCAGATCTTTCAATCTTCCAGGACCTGTCACCAGTTACGCTGAATAGGAGGCGGGAATTAAAGGACATAACCAAAGCCTTGAGAGACAGCAACATCAGATATAGATGGGGCTTCCCCTTTGCCCTCCAGGTCAGGGCGGATGGTAAATTCCTCTCTGCCAGATCACCGGACGAAGCCCTACAACTACTCCGTCAACTGAACATATCCGCCCCCCCGGCCGCCTCTCAACGACCTCTACCAGTCAACACCTCCCCTTCCCTCACGGCCCCATCTCCAGAATGGAACACAGTTGGACCGACAACACGTACCTCTTTGGATACATGAGCCGCTATATGTTAGGGGCCTTACAGGGCCGTGATGCCCGAACGGGCCCTCAGTGTACCACGGAAGATCCCGGTGCGCCTTGCTGAGGCTCGCATGGGGTGCAAGGCCCTTTATATAACAATTATTCACTGTTTATTACACTGCTGCATGTCTGGCGGGCGGGCCTTCTCGGGCCCCTGGGGCAGGGGCTCCCCGCGGCTGGCCGCGGGGGCTACTGTCCCTGGCGGCCCGACTGGGCCGCCGCCTCTCTCTTATTACCTCATACTACTCTAAGTGTTGCTATTGTTGCTCTGTGATTGCCATGCCGTGTTTACCCTTGGTTCCTTTATGCTCCCCTTCCTCCCCCCCCCCCCCTCGCCTCCACTCACCCCCCATTCAATGGCGCGGAGCCCGCTAGATAACTGCTGTTGACCGCTTGTTGCCTTGGTGAATGTGTTTTGGGTGGGCCTTCCCGGGCCCTTGGGACAGGGTCCCGCGCGCCTGGCCGCGCGGGCTCCTGCCGCGAGCGGCCCGACGGGGCCGAACCTCCTTTTCTTAATCCAAACTGATCCCAATGCTACTATTGTTGCTTCGTAACAGACATATCACATGTACCTTTAGTTCCCTCGAACTTGCTTTTCTCCCCCCCCTCTGTTGGTTTCTTCTGCCTACCAACCGCAATATGCGACTCACCCCCTTCCTCTCCCCACTCCCCTCCCTCCCCTCCCTTCCCCGTTAGCTCCTATGGCTTACAAGCCGCAATACATACATTTAAATTGAGTTTGTACACACACGGGACCCGGTCTTCTCTTCAACCGGCCGGGTTCATCCACCCCCCACTCGACCTCCGAGGTCGACGTCGGACGAACTGGACCTGCGGGTCTCCTTCTTCCTTGGGTCCGACTAGTGAGAATGGAATTTCTCTGTTATCAAGTTATGGATACTAATTTTTGCCTATGCTCCTTCTGTTCTCTTACTCTTTCTCCCCCTCTTTCTCTGATTTCCTCCCCTTTCCTTTCCCCTCTCTCCCCAGGGGCCCCGCTGATGCGCTCCCACAGGAATTGTGCTCCACCTCAACACCATGGTTCTTAGAATAATTACCCTGAACACGAAGGGATTAAACAGCCCACGTAAACGCTCTTTTTTGTTCCAGTCCCTTAAACAACTCAGTGGTGACATCGTATTCCTACAGGAGACCCACTTCTCGGGTAAGTCGCACCCCGAACTTAGATCAAAATCTTTCCCACAATCTTTCCATGCTTGCGACCCCATGCGCAAGAAGAAGGGGGTCTCTATACTATTTGCTAGCCATCTAGATTTTACCCCCTCTGAAATACTGCGGGACCCAGAAGGCAGATACTTGCTATTAGTAGGGTTATTAAATGGATCCCCCTATACGTTCTTGAACGTATATGCTCCAAACCAGCTTCAGGCCCCTTTCTTTCGCTCCCTAAATAGCCTCTTAGCCTTGCACAGAAACGGCAGCGTGGTGTTGGGGGGAGACTTTAACATAACTCTGGACAGCGACTTGGACAGATCAAAACCTTTGCCCAGATCCATGCGCTCCTTACACTCGCGCAACGCAGCCGCTCTAAACCACCTGCTGTCACAGCACCTCCTCTTCGACACCTGGAGAACGAAGGAGTCAAATGCTAGGGATTACACATATTATTCCCCCATTTTCGATGTCTACACAAGACTGGACATGATATTTCTAAGTGCAGAACCAGCCCAATGCATTCTTGACGCCTCCATCCACCCGAGCACGTGGTCAGACCACGGCCCGGTTTCTGTGGACGTCCCTGGCCCGCACCCCCCCGTTCGGCACCCTGTTTGGAGGCTGAATGACAGACTCCTCCTGAACCCTCAAACAAAAACTCGCATAGCTGCCGAAATTTCACACTACTTTGATACAAATATATCCCCATCTATTTCCCCTATGATATTATGGGACGCCCACAAAGCAGTAATACGCGGAAGCCTGATTAGTGCCTCATCTCATAATAAGAGGACCAGATCCAAACGCATCCGGGAGCTCTCGGACTTAGTGACGTCCCTCTCACAAAAACACAAAAAAACTGGTTCCGAAGCAGATCGTTCGTCCCTGTCCGCGGCCAGGGGAGAACTAAATATGCTCCTGACGGCGAAGGCAGAGACTAGCCTGAAATGGCTTAATCAGTCCTTTTACGAAAAAGGGGATAAAGCTGACCGACTACTAGCTTCTAGACTTCGGGCTAAACTTGCTAGGAACAATGTCCTATCTATCCAGTCCTCCTCTGGCAAGAAAACAGCTGACCCTAAAGGTATTACTGAAGCTTTCTCTCGCTTCTACGAAAAGCTATACAACGCCCATGGGCCCACTCAATCGAAACCGGACTTTCATGAGGCCATCCGTGCCTTCCTGTCCCAATGCCGGCTGCCTTGTCTGAGCCCATCGGAAGCCGCAGGATTAAACTCAAAGGTCTCCGATGAAGAAATCGCCACCGTGGTTAAAGCCCTAAAACTTACCAAGGCGCCGGGCCCAGACGGCTTTACGGCCGCCTATTACAAGACTTTTCTTCCCCAACTTACACCCCACCTTTCATCCCTCTTCAACGCTGTTTTACAGGGAGCTTCTTTCTCCAAATCGGCTCTGGAGGCTAAAATTATAGTTATCCACAAGGACGGCAAAGACGCTTCTAATTGCGCTAACTATAGACCTATTTCGCTACTTAACTCGGATATCAAGATCTACGCAAAAATTTTAGCCCTACGATTGAATAGTGTATTACCACACCTTGTCCATAATGATCAGGTGGGATTTATTCCCGGCCGCCAAGCCCGAGACAACACAAGACGCATTGTTAGCCTTGCTCACTACATCAACCTCACGCACACTCCTGCTCTTTTGCTTTCTCTGGACGCAGAGAAGGCGTTTGACAGGATAGGGTGGCCCTTTCTATTCGAAACACTTGCCCACTTCGGCTTTCAGGGGGAGTTTCTCACAGGAATCCAGGCCCTGTACTCGTGCCCCTCCGCCAGAGTATCTGTGAACGGAGTGCAGTCGGACCCTCTAGTTATCTCCAACGGCACCAGACAGGGCTGCCCACTCTCGCCTCTGATCTTTGCCTTAGTTATAGAGCCTCTAGCAGCCCGCATCCGAGCCTCGCCCGACATCGGGGGACTGAAGGTGGGGGGCTCCACTTACAAAATCTCTTTGTTTGCAGACGATGTCCTCCTATCGCTTTCCTCACCACACACTTCTTTACCGAACCTTTTTGACCTCCTCCTTGAATATGGCCAAGTCTCGGGGTACAAAGTAAACTGGTCCAAAACGGAGGCTCTCCCCTTCCACATCCCCCCTCCCCGATTATCCCACATGCAAAGCAACTTTAAATTCACCTGGTGCGCTTCTAAAATTCGTTATCTGGGGATCTTTATTACCCGCTGCTACGGAGACTTATATAAGGAAAACTTTTCGCCACTGTTCAAAAACCTTAAAGCCGACCTCCATAAATGGCAATCACTAATTATCTCCTGGCTGGGTCGCATTGTAGCTCTGAAAATGAACATTATTCCCCGTCTACTTTACCTGTTTCAGACACTACCAGTGAAGGTTCCGGAATCTGTTTTAGCACAAGTCCACTCATGGTTGCTCCGATTTGTGTGGAGGAACAAGGTGCCTAGAATAGGCTTCTCAACCCTGCGCAAACCAGTGCAGGAAGGAGGTAGAGGTTTCCCAGACATCCGCCTATATTATTTGGCCTCCCACCTTAGCCAGGCGGTAACCTGGTTCGCCCCTACACAGACTTTACGCTGGCTCCAGCTGGAGTCGGCACTTAGCCACATCCCATCTTTGTCATCCCTACTCCTATCCCTCCCTAGATCCAGATCTCCCCACCTACAATTGCACCCGGTGCTAGAGTTCACTTGTCAGATCTGGGACTATTGCACGCGTCGCTTTCACTTACTGACATCTCCCTCGGCGCTTACCCCCTTATGGGACAACCCCTCATTTGCACCGGGTCAGTCATTATCCCGCTCGGGTCCATGGGCGGAACGGAACATACGCTTTGTTCTGGACATGCTCACCGATGGAAATTGCGCTCCTCTATCGGACATCATGACGAAATTTGACTTCCCGGAGGCAAACCCTTTCACCTATTTCCAGCTGAGACATTTTATCACTTCTTTATCAAACACGTCCCCGTTCCAACCTCTCACCACGCTGGAATCCTACTGTTATCACAAACCACTCGAGCGAGGAATCATCTCTCTGCTGTATTCCCTTCTCCAGAATCGGGATCAGAAGACGACCCCGGCCTTCGTGCTCCAGTGGGAACGGGACTTAGGGCCGGTACCTGATGACTACGATTGGTCGGACATCTTCGCTGCGGTCGCGAAGTCCTCTATCTCAACCCTGGTAAAGGAAAACGCATACAAAATCTTATACAGGTGGTATCTTGTCCCCTCAAGACTCCACAAAATGTTTCCATCCTCATCACCCATGTGCTGGAGAGAATGCGGGGAACATGGCTCTTTCCTCCATATTTGGTGGACGTGCCCTAAAATCACAATATTCTGGGATGCAATCGCACACCTGTTGAGTACAGTACTCCAGACTCAAGTACAAAAAGCCCCTTGGTCCTTCCTACTAGGACTCCCCATTGCTAACGCACCCCCAAACTCCGGTAAACTACTGACACAGATCCTAAACGCAGCTAGATGCTCAATTGCCCTTCAATGGAAACAGAGGGAGCCCCCCCCTATTAGACAGGTCATCAACAAGGTATGGTACCTCGCAAGCATGGAAAAAATCACTGCATATCTCCATAATAGATCTTTCCAGTTTCTTCTGAGCTGGGAACTTTGGTTCGATTCACAGGCTCCCGCAAGTGGATTACGATCCCCCGGAAGCTCGATGGCTCTCCTGCTCTGAGTTCGGTGTCCACCTATCCTGACAAGTAGTTACAAGCTCGCCCCCTAATGTGACCTCTTCGTGTCCCTCAGGTAGCATTTTTCCCTTCTTATACTAACGCCCTACTCGTGATCAGCGGATTGAGGAGGCGCACTAGCGGCCCCCCCAAACCTGGGTCTTCCCCCCCCCCCCTATATCCTATTCCCATCCCGTCTTGACCCGCTCCCTCTTCTCTCTCTTCTTGCTCTCTCTTTCTTTCCCTAGACTTCATCTTTCTAATGCCATACGCTAAGTGCGTAATATCCGGTTCCCACCCGACAGTAGGGTCTTCTCTTTACTCTCACCCAGAGGTATAATCCATAACTGTTTTTCATTTCAACAAATGTATGATTAATGACTCACATGTTATCCTATTCCTCTTATTTACCTCCTTTCTTTCCTGTCACAAGATGGGAACCGCATGATTCATGTTCTAGAGTTATATCTCTGTTTTTGGTTGTATCTGTTACATGACAACAGCTCACCCCACGTGTGGTGGGGAGCTGTGGTGATATTCATAACCTAAAAATTAAAATAAACAATTTAAAAAAAAAAAAAAATTTACTTCACACCCTCAATTCATGCATGCTAGCCATTTGAAAACAGAGAGGTAAACTAAGTTTTTGGGTTAAAGTAACAGGCGCAACAAACATAATCAACGTATAGAAAACATACAAGCCGAACATTTCCAGCGGCCAGGCCCCTGTATAGCCGCCGCTGGAATACCTCTGATGCAGCCAGAGCAGCTGCCCCATCCGCAAGGAATAGGCCCCACTCTCTGCAGTACTGAAATTAAAGAAATAAAATGACCCCAAACTGCCAGGCCCAGAATAATAGTCAGCAGCCGGCGACCTCAGCTGGACCCCAGCGATCCAGGCCGGACCGAGTCGCCTGAGGGCGCGCGATAGCGCACAACGCCAGAGCATCCTGTAATGAAAATGAAACAAACAAAACAAAAGCCACATGGCCGGAACCAAGCCTCAAAGGAAAAGAAGACTGCATGCTCACTCGGCCAGGAATGTAGACCAGATCATCCCTGATCTCGCGGGACAGGTATACAGTATGATGAGGTTTAGAAATGCCAGCCGTGGACCTCTCAAGCTTATTGCAAAAAACCCGCCCCATGGGGATGATCCTACATGCAAAGTTGAAAGAACCCAGAAACGATTGGACCTGTTTAAGCCGGACCCTATGTTTACTCATCACTCATCAATAAGACCCAGGAGTTTCTGAACCTTGCCAGCAGGCAGGCGACAACTGGCAGCTGTATCTATTTTGATCCCCAAATAACTGAGACAGCAGATGGGACCCTCAGTGTTATCAGAGGCTACAGGGACCCCCAGTAATCTGAACAAACTACTCGCGATGTCCAAAACCTTGCCACAAACTGAACTGCTACCTGGACCTACAAAGAGAAAATCATCCAAGTAATGAGCCACCCCAGTGTGACCGGAGGCTGACTGGACACACCAATACAAAAAAGAGCTGAATTTCTCAAAGTAGGCGCAAGAGACCGAACATCCCCATGGGCAAGCACCTATCAACGTAAAACCCCCCTCCCAAACGGAAACCCAGAAACCGAAGGGAATCGGGGTGAATTGGTAGAAGGTGAAAAGCGGACTCAATCTCCAAATTGGGCAACAGAGCCCCGGGACCAAAACCACAAACAATCTGCAGAGCCTAGTCAGAAGACTGGTATCAAACCCGACAGGCGTCTTCTGGGATAGCGTCGTTAACCGAACCCCCATGTGGGTGGGACAAGTGCTGAAGGAGGTAGAACTTACATGGGGCCTTTTTGGGAACCACTCCCAGTGGGGAAGCACACAAACCAGGCAAAGGGGGGGAAGGGAAAGCATACGCGCACGCAGGGGGGGTTTCAGAGTACCTAGAAACCCCCCCTGGCCACCGATCCACCTGCGCTGCTAATTAATGTTTCTTGTGTGTGTATACAGTAAGGAGGAGCACAGGCAGACTGAGTGCACCCACGCGGCTGCAGCAGCAGCTCCCTCCTTACACTACCAGTGAGAGAAGCTTGCTGCTGGGTGCCTGTAGGGGGAGCTGCTACGACAGCGCGCAGCTCCTCTCAGGCAGTATGTGGGGTATTGAAAGAGCCTGATGAGGACACTGGGCAGTAGCTATATGATGCTGTCACTGACTCCAGGTGCTTGGGCATATCTCGGGGGTGAAGGAGAGGCCTGTGGTCTGTAGTAAAATATACTGACTAGGAGAGGTACTGTACATGCTGTTCCTTTAACTGCAGCAGTGTCAGTAGCATGTGTGTGTGTGTGTGTGTGTGTGTGTGTGTGTGTGGTATGTATACATGTATACTGTTTGTGTATGTATGCAGTGTGCATGTATACTGTGTGTATGTATGTGTGCACGTATACTGTGTATGTGTGCTGTGTGCATGTATAGTGTGTGTATGCATCTATGCTGTGTGCATGTATACTGTGATGTATGTATGCTGTGTTTGTAAGTATGCTACTGTATGTGAATGAATGGCAGTCCGGCACTCCTGACATGCAAAATAATATTCAAGTGCCCTCTGTAATTAATTGTAATACCGGTAAAAAAGGCAGGGGAAATCAGAGATTTTGTCAAAAAATTGTAATGATGCAAAGTCACAGCATATCAACGTTTCGGGGGCCATAGACCCGACACGTTGGTATGCTGTAACTTTTAACTTTGCGTCACTATAGGTTTTTGATAAAATCTGAGTACCCCTGCCGTGGCAAGAAGGTTTGCTGTGTCTGTCAGCGTAGTGTCCAGAGCATGGAGGCACTACCAGGAGACAGGCCAGTACATCAGGAGACGTGGAGGAGGCCGTAGGAGGGCAACAACCCAGCAGCAGGACTGCTACCTCCGCCTTTGTGCAAGGAGGAACAGGAGGAGCACTGCCAGAGCCCTGCAAAATGGCCTCCAGCAAACCACAAATGTGCATGTGTCTACTCAAACGATTAGATTCAGACTCCATGAGGGTGGTATGAGGGCCCGACATCCACAGGTGGGGGTTGTGCTTACAGCCCAACACCGTGCAGGACGTTTGGCATTTGCCAGAGAACACCAAGATTGGCAAATTCGCCACTGGCGCCCTGTGCTCTTCACAGATGAAACCAGGTTCTCACTGAGCACATGTGACAGACATGACAGAGTCTGGAGACGCCAAGGAGAACGTTCTGCTGCCTGCAACATCCTCCAGCATGACCGGGTTGGCAGTGGGTCAGTAATGGTGTGGGGTGGCATTTCTTAGGGGGCCGCACAGCCCTCCATGTGCTCGCCAGAGGTAGCCTGACTGCCATTAGGTACCGAGATGAGATCCTCAGACCCCTTGTGAGACCATATGCTGGTGCGGTTGGCCCTGGGTTCCTCCTAATGCAAGACAATGCTAGACCTCATGTGGCTGGAGTGTGTCAGCAGGTCCTGTAAGACAAAGGCATTGATGCTATGGACTGGCTCGCCCGTTCCCCAGACCTGAATCCAATTGAGCACATCTGGGACATCATGTCTCGCTCCATCCACCAATGCCACGTTGCACCACAGACTGTCCAGGAGTTGGCGGATGCTTTAGTCCAGGTCTGGGAGGAGATCCCTCAGGAGACCATCCGCCACCCCATCAGGAGCATGCCCAGGCGTTGTAGGGTGGTCATACAGGCACGTGGAGGCCACACACACTACTGAGCCTCATTTTGACTTGTTTTAAGGGGGTGTACTATGGTATGCCGGCGGTCGGGCTCCCGGCGACCAGCATACCGGCGCTGGGAGCCCGACTGCCGGCATACCGTCAGTGTGGCGAGCGCAAATGAGCCCCTTGCGGGCACGGTGGCGCGCGCGCCACGCTATTTTATTCTCCCTCCAGGGGGGTCGTGGACCCCCACGAGGGAAAATAAGTGTCGGTATGCCGGCTGTCGGGATTCCGGCGCCGGTATATTGTGCGCTGGCATCCCGACAAACGGCATACTGAAGACCATCCGTTTTAAGGACATTACATCAAAGTTGGATCAGCCTGTAGTGTGTTTCTCCACTTTAATTTTGAGTGTGACTCCAAATCCAGACCTCCATGGGTTAATAAATTTGATTTCCATTGATTATTTTTGTGTGATTTTGTTGTCAGCACATTCAACTATGTAAAGAACAAAGTATTTAATAAGAACATTTCATTCATTCAGATCTAGGATGTGTTATTTTAGTGTTCCCTTTTTATTTTTTTGAGCAGTGTATATATTTAGTGATGTGCACCGGAAATTTTTCGGGTTTTGTGTTTTGGTTTTGGATTCGGTTCCACGGCCGTGTTTTGGATTCGGACGCGTTTTGCCAAAACCTCCCTGAAATTTTTTTGTCGGTTTCGGGTGTGTTTTGAATTCGGGTGTTGTTTTACAAAAAAACCCTCAAAAACAGCTTAAATCATAGAATTTGGGGGTCATTTTGATCCCATAGTATTATTAACCTCAATAACCATAATTTCCACTCATTTCCAGTCTATTCTGATCACCTCACACCTCACAATATTATTTTTAGTCCTAAAATTCGCACCGAGGTCGCTGGATGGCTAAGCTAAGCGACCCAAGTGGCCGACACAAACACCTGGCCCATCTAAGAGTGGCACTGCAGTGTCAGACAGGATGGCAGATTTAAAAAAATAGTCCCCAAACAGCACATGATGCAAAGAAAAAAAGAGGTGCAATGAGGTAGCTGTGTGACTAAGCTAAGCGACCCAAGTGGCCGATACAAACACCTGGCCATCTACGAGTGGCACTGCAGTGTCAGACAGGATGGCAGATTTAAAAAATAGTCCCCAAACAGCACATGATGCAAAGAAAAAAAGAGGTGCAATGAGGCAGCTGTGTGACTAAGCTAAGCGACCCAAGTGGCCGACACAAACACCTGGCCCATCTAGGAGTGGCACTGCAGTGTCAGACAGGATGGCAGATTTAAAAAAAATAGTCCCCAAACAGCACATGATGCAAAGAAAAAAAGAGGTGCAATGAGGTAGCTGTGTGACTAAGCTAAGCGACCCAAGTGGCCGATACAAACACCTGGCCATCTACGAGTGGCACTGCAGTGTCAGACAGGATGGCAGATTTAAAAAATAGTCCCCAAACAGCACATGATGCAAAGAAAAAAAGAGGTGCAATGAGGCAGCTGTGTGACTAAGCTAAGCGACCCAAGTGGCCGACACAAACACCTGGCCCATCTAGGAGTGGCACTGCAGTGTCAGACAGGATGGCAGATTTAAAAAAAATAGTCCCCAAACAGCACATGATGCAAAGAAAAAAAGAGGTGCAATGAGGTAGCTGTGTGACTAAGCTAAGCGACCCAAGTTTATATATATTAGTGATGAGCGGGTTCCGTTCCTCGGGATCCGAATCCCCCGAACTTCACCCACTTTACACGGTTCCGAGGCAGATTCGGATCTTCCCGCCTTGCTCGGTTAACCCGAGCGCGCCCGAACGTCATCATCCCGCTGTCGGATTCTCGCGAGATTCATATTCTATATAAGGAGCCGCGCGTCGCCGCCATTTTCACTTGTGCATTGGAGATGATAGCGAGAGGACGTGCAGCGTTCTCTCAGTTTCTGTGTTCAGTGTGCTGCAAATATCTGTGCTCAGTGTGCTGCAAATATCTGTGCTCAGTGTGCTTGCAAATATCTGTGCTCAGTGTGCTGAAAATATCTACGTTCTCTGCCTGAAAAACGCTCCATATCTGTGCTGCATTGTAGTATATAGTAGGAGGACAGTGCAGAATTTTGCTGACCACCAGTATATATATAGCAGTACGGTACAGTAGTCCATTGCTCTACCTCTGTGTCATCAAGTATACTATCCATCCATACCTGTGCTGCATTTTAGTTGTGTGCAGTATATAGTAGGAGGACAGTGCAGAATTTTGCTGACCACCAGTAGGAGAACGAATTGACAGAATAGGAGAGGAGTGGGTTAAACCTCAGCTAGTCTGGGGGGCAGGATGGTAAGGCATTATGGGAGTTTATTGTTAGCCAATATGAATAAATATTGGGGGTAGGTGGAAAGGGTTTTTAAGCCTGGTAAAGGGGCTGGGTCAGCCTCTTCTGCTGTAATCGTGGTAGGGGTGAGTGCTCTTCACCCCCCCACCCCCCTTTATTTTTTGCTCCTGTGTTTTGTGCTGCTAGCCCTTATTCCTGTGTTAATCACACTGCCTGGCCTGGGTGCACTTTATATTTGTGCCACATTGCATCCCCTCTCTGTGCCCATTACCTCCTGGTTAAGCGCGTTCTGGCCGCCATGTCCCTTCCCCGCCACTCCCCTGGTGCCACTGCAAGGTATTCTCCTCCTGCCCCCTCTTCCTCTCGGGCCCCGGGCCGGAGCGCTGCGCTCACGGCCGAGGCTCAGTCTACGGACGCTGCTGCGGGTGCCCGTCCACGGGTGCGCGCGGCGGCGCGTGCTTCCGCTCCCGCGCTGGCTGTGCCGCGGGCGCCGGGGGATTCTCCCAGCGCAGCGGCAGGTAGTGTGGGACGGGGCGGCGGAGGACGCGTTCGGGCAGTCGGAGGGGGAAGCCAGTGGGGGTGCCCGCTGGCGGTAATCCCTCTCTGGCTGCAGCGGCTCGGGGACGCGCCCTCCACCGCTGAGAGACGTTCACGGATCCCCGTTGGATGATGGGGCTTTGTTCAGGGCTGCGGCCAGTGGCTCGTCCACTGGCCGCCCCTGCCAGGCGGCTGCTGGTTCGGGGCCGCCTGGGTCGGCGTGGTGGCGGCGAGCGGGCCGTCCCTGCTGTGGGCATGGGGAGCGGGGGGTCCGTTGGGGCTGCGGCTGCAGCTCCGGATCCCTCTGCCGTTGAGCGGCAATGACGGCGGCAATTGCGCTGTTTTTGTCGGCGTTGTCCCCGGGTGGCTCTTCCGTAGCTCCCGCATCGGTCAACGCGGCCGTTCTCCCTGGTGTTTCTGGCCCAGTTTCTCCAAGCGTGTCACGCTATGGGCTCCGCCGCTTCGCTGCTGGGTGGCGCTGCCCTGTCGCCCGCAGGGGCGCCTGCTTTCATCCCCGCTAGAGGGGCTTCGGGACCCGTGGCGGCTTTCCCTTCCTTTTCAGATTCGGTTGCGGGTAACGATCGGGAAGAGGAGCCGGTCGTGGCGGACGTTTCACCTTCAGGAAGCGGGCCGACCGGTGAGTGGGACTCCGATACAGTTGCTGTATCACGTGGGTCTTCTTCTTCCTCGTCCGGCAGTAGGTCCAGTAGAACTTCTTCCTCTTCTTCTTCGTTGCAGTCGGCAGCTAGTAGCACCACAAAGGCTGAGAAGAGGGCTTACAAGTACGTACGGCGTGAGGAGTGGCAGTGGGATAAGCGGTCTAGGAAGAGTAGTAGTAGTTCGCGTAGGGAAAGGAGTCGGCGTAATTTGCCGGGTGTAGTTCGCTGCGAATACACGGCAGTGTTGCGAGGGTTGCGTGAGAGTTGCAGGAAGAAAATTAGACGGGGAATACGTCGACCTTTTCACATTGACGGATGACACCAAGAGGGAAGGTAAGGAAGCCCTTGCGAAAGGCGGTATTGGGGCGGAGGCCTTTCGCTAGTATGACAATTGGTTGGCGGGTTTCTGCGTCTTCGCGGCGTGCTACTTGGAGGATCGCCCTTATGGACACATCAACATCATCAGGTATATTCACCTCGTGCATGACATGCAGCGTCAGTCTAAGGACGATTCGTGGTTGCATTATGATAAGCAGTTCCGTTAGAAGCACGATTGCCTGCACATCATTGACTTCGGATGCAAAGATGTGGAGGTATGGCTTCGGGTCACACGAGCGCAGGATATGAAACTGGTGGCTAAAGGGGCATCGGTGGCGCAGACCGCGGTGGCGAGTCAGTCTCGGCCTGCAGTTGAGGCTCCGCCGCGCTGCCCTTGGAACGCGGCCCATTCTCCGCAACAGGCGCCAGCGAAGGGGAAGTGTTTCGCGTTCAACAATTCCGCGTGCCCCCTCGGTCAACGGTGTCATTTTCGACACCTTTGCTTACGATGTAATGGATCCCACCCGGCTTCCAATTGCTTCCGCGCAGGGCGACCGGGAGCTAAGGCGGCGGGAGGCGCGGCAGGAAAAACAACTGGGGGGCTTGCCGCTAGTTAGGGTGCCGACCCCAGTTCGTTTGGGGGCCATGCTCAAATGGTTGGGGTGGTACCCAAACAAAGACGACGCAAAATTTCTGCGGGATGGTTTTGCATCGGGTTTTCGTTTGCCGGTGGAGGGGGAGGTTTTAGTTCGGGCCGCCAGGAACCTGCAGTCTGCTCGGAATTTTCCCGGCGTGCTTTGGGAAAAGGTCGAGCAGGAGGTTCACCTGGGGAGAATGGCGGGACCCTTTGCGCTGCCGCCTGTCGAGGATTTGATTATTTCCCCGGTAGGGGTCGTGCACAAAAGGGCCCCGATAAAGTTCCGGCTTATTCAGCATTTGTCTTATCCATCTGGGTCCTTGGTTAACGATGCAATTCCACCGGAGTGTTGTTCGGTGGTGTATCAGTCTTTCGAGGATACTCTGGGCATGGTACGGGGCTGCGGCCCCGGGGCCCTCATGGCTAAGCTGGATGTTGAATCGGCCTTTTGCTTGCTCCCTTTGCACCCGGAGTAGTTTCAATTCATGGGTTTCCGCGTCGGGGAGGAATACTTTGTAGACAAGTGTCTGCCTATGGGGTGTTCCGTTTCGTGTGCCTTTTTCGAAAAGTTCAGCACCTTTTTACATTGGTGTGTGGAGTTTTCTTGCGGAGGTGGCGGGATCGCGCATTACCTTGGCGATTTTTTGTGTATGGGGCCCGCGCATTCTCCTCGCTGTGGTTTCCTGTTGTTGTCGCTGCATGCCTTGTTGGGGCATTTTGGCGTCCCTGTGGCCGTGGACAAGACGGAGGGGCCTCTCTCCTGTTTGTCCTTTTTGTGTATCGAGATCGGGACATGGTTGCGAAGCTTCAGGAGTCCATAGCGCGGTGCTTAGAGCGGCGTAAGGTGACGCTGCGGGAGGCTCAATCCCTCCTAGGACTGTTGAACTTTGCCTGTCGGGTGATTCCCATGGGCAGGGTTTTTTGTCGGAAGTTGGAACTGTCCACGGCTGGGGTGTCCGTTTCTCGGCTGAGATTAGGTGAGACCTCTCTGTGTGGGTTTCGTTTCTGGCGGATTTCAATGGTGTGCTGATCTGGATAGCCCCGCTCGTTGACAATTTTGACCTGCAGTTGTTTACTGACGCGGCAGCCTCGTCGGGGTTCGGTTGTTATCTGGACGGAGCTTGGTGCGCGGCTTCATGGCCCGGGTCTTGGTCGCGGGGGGGCGGATCGGCGACCTGTTGTTGCTGGAGCTTTTTCCCATCATGGTGGCCTTGGAGGTTTGGGGGGAGCACCGTCGCGATCGCAGTATTCTTTTTCGCTGCGATAACTTAGGGGTCGTGCACGCGGTTAACAACCAAAGGGCTAAGGCCCTCCGGATGTTGTCGCGGCTCTGACTTGTATGCGTTGCAATATTCTGTTTCGGGCTCAGCACATTCCCGGGGTGGATAACAGGATCGCCGATGCATTGTCCAGGGGGCAGTGGGATAGGTTCCGTTTGTTGGCCCCGGAGGCTGATTCAGCGGGTTTGCCCTGCCCTTCTTATGTTTGGCAGGTCATCATGGCGGATTGGAAAGGCTAGCAGAGCTATCTTTGGCTCCGTCCACTCTCACAGGATACCGTCAGGCCTGGAAGGAATGGGAAGACTTTTCCCGTGACCAAGGGCCTAGAAGTAAGAGGGGTCAGAGATTGTTTCTAGACTTCGTTTGGCAACTCTTCGTAACGGGGATGAATGAGGGCCGTGGTGTCTCGATACCTCGCTGGGATATCCTTTTATTCAAAGTTGAAGGGTATGCCGGATTTTACGAAGAGTTTCCTGCTGACGAAGGCGCTTAAAGGTTGGGCGCGCTTGGCACCGGTGCCTCCTGATAGTCGGCGCCCTATTGATGCGTCCCTGCTTTCTTCCCTCTTGGGGGCGGGAGGCGGGGGTGGCAGACTCCCTTTTTGAAACGCTTCTGTTTCAGTTGGCTTTTTCCATGGCTTTCCATGGCGCGTTTAGAGTTTTTGAGTTAGTTGCGGCTTCTAAGAAGTCGGAGGCCATTATGCGGCGCACGGATGTTGTCGTGGGTGTGGGGTCCGTACTGTGCAGGCTGCGCCGCTCCAAAACTGATCAGATGGGTAGAGGTCATTGGATCACTTTGGCACCAACAGGTAATGGGGACTGTTGTCCGGTAGCATTGGCTAGTCGGTACGCGGAGGTCAGGCCCTTGTCAGAAGGGTCTTGGCTTCTGCATTACAATGGGTTGCCATTGACGAAATACCAATTTACTTGGATGATGCGGCGCTGCCTGTCCAGTTTGGGCCTCTCCCCTCAAGACTTTGGTTCGCATTCTTTTAGAATTGGGGCCACCACTTCCTCAGCATCTGCAGGACGCGCCGTGGGCGAAATTAAGGCTTTAGGACCCTGGAAGTCGGCGGCTTATAAGCGTTACATTCGGCCCGTTGTTGCGTAAGCGAGTTGTTGTTTTACTAACATGTTGTTCGTGTACTGTTTTATACGTTTCAGTTCAGTTTGTTCATTCTGTATTGTTTGTCTCCCCTGTCCTCCCTACTCGGATGGCTAGCTACTCGCCACTGCTGGCAGTGGGGGGTCTGGAGTGCTTTGCGATTTTTTGCCTAAACCGACGAACTGATTTGGCTTAATTCATTCAATTCGGCTAATTGACATTTGACATCTAATTACAAGTTCCTCAGCAGGTTTTTACGTTTCACCTCCAGCCGAGTTATTCTGTGTGACCCCAAACCCCCCCCTCCATTCCCTAACACCCCCCCCATTTCCCTTTTCCAATTTTTATTTTTCCTTACGTTTCTTTTTGTTACTTTGATTGGCCTGAAGCTTGTCCGAGAGGAAATTCAAAGTCCTCTATTCAATTTTTCTTTTTGGCAGATCCTCGTTCTAGTAGTTGGTTCCTGTTCTGGTCTGGGTTTTTGTTTCACTTTGTATATTCACTATTCTCTGTTTTGTTTTCCTTTTAGGTTGGCGGGAGGATGAGTTTAGTGTTTGGGTGATTGGTCACTCCTATGTTTTTTGGGCAGCCGAGTTGGTGGCTTCGGAAGGGGCTCCTGGCTTTGTTGGGTCGGATGACATGAGGTGGATAGGAGTTAGGGGGATGTTGTGGCAGGATCTGAAGGTTACCCTTTTGGAGCAGGTTAAGCGTTTTGGGCTGCCCAAATTGTTGGTGATTCATTTAGGTGGCAACGACCTGGGTAAGAGGAAGGCAGTGAATCTTAGATTGGCAATTGTTCATGACTTACAGGTGATTGCGGGTGCTTGGCCGGGCTGTAGACTTATCTGGTCCTGTATTGTGCCGCGGTTGTGTTGGCGTGGAGTTGCAGACTGCAGGGCGATCGATGCCTCTCGGCGGAAGGTCAATTCCGCAGTTGCTACGTTTGTGGTGGCTCTTGGTGGTGCTGTGGTGTGGCACCAGCGGATCAAGTTTTGGTTCTTCTACTTGTTTAGACCTGATGGGGTTCATTTGACTAGGCAGGGACTTTCTATTTTCCTTGAGGATCTGTTTTCGGTGGTTGGTTCTTTGGGTTAGGGGTATGGTGGCGGTGCGGAGTTGCTGTTGAGCAGAACTTCGCTGTTGGCGGGAAAGAACGGCAAGTTAACTTTTGTTGTATTAAAGGAGTTGATTGGAGGTCGTTTGGTGGTTGATTTTTAGGTGCGCTCTCCTTCGTTGACTGGTATTACATCTGCTGGACCGCCTTCACGGGGGCAGCCTCATCACCTTCACGGGTGGGTAGTCAAGATGGAGGTTGAGCGGATACCTACTGTTAGTTGGAAGGTTTACGTCAGTTTTTTATAAGATAGGTTTTTTGTTCATGGGATAGGTTCGTTTTAGCCGTTCTTTCTGGCCACCATACTTTAGTTTAATTATTCATCAGTTAATGGTTCACTTAAATTAATAGCTAACATTTTCTGCCAAATTCAAGTCTCCGTGTCTTTATTTATTATAGTTAAGTGTTAAGATGTTATGGTTTATGTTACGGACAATCCTCAGACTATATGAGGTTTAGGAGAACGAATTGACAGAATAGGAGAGGAGTGAGTTAAACCTCAGCTAGTCTGGTGGGCAGGACAGTAAGGCATTTTGGGAGTTTGTTGTTAGCCAACAGGAATGAATGTTGGGGGTAGGTGGAAAGGGTTTTTAAGCCTGGTAAAGGGGCTGGGTCAGCTTCTTATGCTGTAATCATCCCACCCTCCCTCCCTACTGGTGGTATTTGTTTCTTCTGCTGTGTGCGTTGGCTATTTCCGTGATATGGGTTGTCACGGTTTGGTTGTGGCGGGAAAGAACGGCAAGTTAACTTTTGTTGTATTAAAGGAGTTGATTGGAGGTCGTTTGGTGGTTGATTTTTAGGTGCGCTCTCCTTCGTTGACTGGTATTACATCTGCTGGACCGCCTTCACGGGGGCAGCCTCATCACCTTCACGGGTGGGTAGTCAAGATGGAGGTTGAGCGGATACCTACTGTTTGTTGGAAGGTTTACGTCACTTTTTTATAAGATAGGTTTTTTGTTCATGGGATAGGTTCGTTTTAGCAGTTCTTTCTGGCCACCATACTTTAGTTTAATTATTCATCAGTTAATGGTTCACTTAAATAAATAGCTAACATTTTCTGCCAAATTCAAGTCTCCGTGTCTTTATTTATTATAGTTAAGTGTTAAGATGTTATGGTTTATGTTACGGACAATCCTCAGACTATATGAGGTTTAGGAGAACGAATTGACAGAATAGGAGAGGAGTGAGTTAAACCTCAGCTAGTCTGGGAGGCAGGACAGTAAGGCATTTTGGGAGTTTATTGTTAGCCAATATATGACTATATGAGGTTTCTATATATAGCAGTACGGTACAGTAGTCCATTGCTCTACCTCTGTGTCGTCAAGTATACTATCCATCCATACCTGTGCTGCATTTTAGTTGTGCACAGTATATAGTAGGAGGACAGTGCAGAATTTTGCTTACCACCAGTATGTATATAGCAGTACGGAACAGTAGTCCATTGCTCTACCTCTGTGTCGTCAAGTATACAATCCATATGTGTGCTGCATTGTAGTTGTGTGCAGTATATAGTAGGAGGACAGTGCAGAATTTTGCTGACCACCAGTATATATATAGCAGTACGGTACAGAAGTCCATTGCTCTACCTCTGTGTCGTAAAGTATACTATCCATATGTGTGCTGCATGTGCTGTTTGGGGACTATTTTTTAAATCTGCCATCCTGTCTGACACTGCAGTGCCACTCCTAGATGGGCCAGGTGTTTGTGTCGGCCACTTGGTTCACTTAGCTTAGCCATCCAGCGACCTTGGTGCACCTCTTTTTTTCTTTGCATCATGTGCTGTTTGGGGACTATTTTTTAAATCTGCCATCCTGTCTGACACTGCAGTGCCACTCCTAGATGGGCCAGGTGTTTGTGTCGGCCACTTGGGTCGCTTAGCTTAGCCATCCAGCGACCTTGGTGCACCTCTTTTTTTCTTTACATCATGTGCTGTTTGGGGACTATTTTTTAAATCTGCCATCCTGTCTGACACTGCAGTGCCACTCCTAGATGGGCCAGGTGTTTGTGTCAGCCACTTGGGTCGCTTAGCTTAGCAATCCAGCGACCTTGGTGCACCTCTTTTTTTCTTTGCATCATGTGCTGTTTGGGGACTATTTTTTAGATCTGCCATCCTGTCTGACACTGCCGTGCCACTCCTAGATGGGCCAGGTGTTTGTGTCGGCCACTTGGTTCGCTTAGCTTAGCCATCCAGCGACCTTGGAGCACCTCTTTTTTTCTTTGCATCATGTGCTGTTTGGGGACTATTTTTTGAAGTACCATCCTGTCTGACACTGCAGTGCCACTTCTAGATGGGCCAGGTGTTTGTGTCGGCCACTTGGGTCGCTTAGCTTAGTCATACAGCGACCTCGGTGCAAATTTTAGGACTAAAAATAATATTGTGAGGTGTGAGGTGTTCAGAATAGACTGGAAATGAGTGGATATTATGGTTATTGAGGTTAATAATACTATGGGATCAAAATGACCCCCAAATTCTATGATTATAGCTGTTTTTGAGGGTTTTTTGAAAAAAAAACACCCGAATCCAAAACACACCCGAATCTGACAAAATATTTTCAGGGAGGTTTTGTCAAAACGCGTCCGAATCCAAAACACGGCCGCGGAACCGAATCCAAAACCAAAACACAAAACCCGAAAAATTTCCAGTGCACATCACTAGTATCCGCGTAGCAAGCCGAAAAGACCAAGAAACCATGGAGCCACTGATGAAAATTGCAATAAGCATTTTCCCCAATGCCCCCAACATTCTTAGCCTTATCAAATGCTTTTCTCATGTCATCCGTAAGGGTAAACATGTCAATGTATTTGCCCTTCCTAATCTTGTCCCTCATTCTCTTACACCCCTGCGGTCGGGGCCTGCGACATCTTCGGCCCCGACTGCAGCTCCTGGCAAATCATCGTCCGGGACCCTGGATCCCCCAGGCACGGCAGTCCCAGAAAGCCCGGTCCTCAGCGTCGATTAGCGCACCCTCATGTCACTGGAAACAAGATCAGCTGCAAGCTCAGAAGAAACAACAATAATACCGACGCCCGAGGGGGGAGTCAGAAAGAGGAGTTGGAGGGGGGAGGAACCCCGACAGATGCTGGGGGTCAGGCTGCAAGGGGGGAGGTGGTGTTGACAAGGCAAAATGGGAAGAAGGGGATTGCGCCCCCGTAGGAGCCCCATTCGGCAATTCCACAGACAGACCGTAGGCGGTCGTCAGGGGGGCTGGGCGATATAACCTAGTAGTAACTAAAAACAAACCCGGGGAAACAGCGTGAGAAACATAGCCCAGCACCTTAAAAATGGCGGAAAGAGCACTTTGAGCAGAAACTACATGCAATATTCGGGGCTGGCCAGCAGATGGCGCACCAAGCCCATGCAACAAACCCCTCGAAGCAAGCAACACAATCTGGGAAACTGGGAATGTAGTAAGACCTTCCCCAAGGGACTGTTGGGCCGGGAAAGGGGAGTACGCAAGCGCGGTGGGGGTAGCATTAGAAAAGCCCCCGTGGAAAACTAACGGGTTGGAAACACCGCTGCCAGATTGCTCCAGGCCACAAACACCAGCCGGTGTTGCGGCCATAACCACAGAGGGGAAGGAAACGGGTCCCCCAACACTCCAGGCACCGACACGGGAACCCACGTGACCCACGCCAGCAGCAGCCCCAGTAGTCAGCGTGCCACCTGCGGTTCTTCCCAGGCCTGCCGCAGGAGCCGCCAGAGGAGATGGCGCCCCTGTGACCAGGCCTGTCCGCAGCGCACGTGGCAGCGACACCGCGCCCACCACCAGATGAAGCAGACAGAGGAGAGGTGCGGACATCAGTGGAGGGCTCCCGTAGAGACCCGGAGGGAACAGCGAGTGAGGCGGGAAAGGACGCAACCACCTGAACGCTGGGACGCCTATAGCCCACAGCTGTGAGCGGGCAAGCTGCATCAGCCAGACGGCGGGGGGGGGGGGGGAGCAGACCTGCAGGGACGGGGCATAGTCGAGAGGATAATGTGGCATACTAGAATGTTAACAGATATTGGAAAGTTCCAAAAGCCATTTGATTCTTATCAGTGAGTGGGGGAGTTTATGGCCCCTAAACCCAGGGACGTGCAGTCAGGGGAGGCAGTGCCTCACCTGTCATACTACAGATACAGAGTTTATATTATAAAAATTATCTGGACCTGTATAAAGTAAATATTTCTAACTTATACTGTAAGTATAAACTTTGTATTCTTCAAATAATTTTTAGTCTAAAAACTCACACGTTGCAGTGCTCCAGGAAGACACCGTGAGTCGTGAGGCAGCATCCAGCTCTGCCTCTCCTGTGATAGTAAGATCTGCCTAGTGCAGGGGGGCGGGGCTCTGCCGCTGCCAATAATATCACAGAGAAAACGGACCACTAGAGGCAGCTACTACATCTGCCTCAATGATGATCAGGTGACCTGACCAGGAAGTTCAGAGCTTCAGACAGCTCACTTCCGACAAAGCACTCAGCACTGCCGCTGCCCGCCGCCTTCATGCTCCTAATCCTCCTGTGCTCTGGCTAGGTAGGGTCCTTTAATATACATTTTCTGTGCCTCAGCTCTGTATACTCTATACTGTAATACAGTGATGATCTAGATTCTATACAGTATCATCTGCACACAGCTGATTCATTAATCCTTCTCTGTGACATGAGCCTGCCTGCTGCCCTACACTGGTGCAGAGGTCAAAGCTCATCAGCACTGGCAGCACACCCCTGTGCACTGCATGCAGCAGTCTCTGTGTGATGCTGCTGGCTGGGACCTCTGCACAGGGGAACCACAGGACTTTGGCTCTGCACATTACTAATCTGCAATTGTGTGGGACCCTCCCATAGGCATATCATACTTGTTGTTTTGATAAATTAAATGGATTACTGTACAAAAGTGATGGACAAGGTGATAAATCAATGCCCTCGAGTAGCCACTTGCACATCAGGAGCTGGACTGACTGTAATCTGGTATGTGCTGTACTCTAGCATACTCTGCACAGTTCTACTGTATGTGATTAGTGGGAGTGACCAATCTGAATTGCCTAGGTGGGACCTTTAGCTACAGTATGTGTCTGTTATATAGAACGCACTTAGTATAGAACACTTTAAGGTGGATCCTCTACTTAGCGATGTTTTGTAGTGTTGGCCTCTAAAACTGAAATAACATTAACTGCAATTTTTGTTATTATTTTTAGTTTTGTGTGTGATTTTATCACATAATTTCCAATATGTTTTTTTCTTCTTTTTATCTACGTAGCATAACTGGAATAAAAAGTACTGTAATTTTACTTTGTATGCTCCCTCTTCGTCTTATATGCGCCCTACACACTGGGCGATGTTGCAGGGTTATATGAACGTTCTCGTTCAGTAATGAACAAGAAATCATTCATATCACTGAGTGTGTATGCACCAAAGATGAACAATGCACGTCCCTGCGGTCATTCATCGTTGGTTTCCGTCGTTTTGCAATGCAAGTCAATTTGGACGATATCGAGATCCATCATCATCAAAATTGCTGCCATCGCCCAGCGTGTAGGGTGCATTATACTAGAGTAGGTATCACACTGCTTGCTGGCTGAGATGATCAGCTTCTGCCTGGCTGTACACTCACTGGGTGTTTCAGGGGTTATTAACATTGCTGTCTAAAGGTCACTACTCCAGATTTCAAGGTATGTATAGGTGCCTCTATGCTCTTCTCTTACAAAGCCTGCAAAAAGGTCACATCTAGTGCTGTCTGGTAATTTGGGTAAACTGCAGTTGTTTTATGTGAAACAGTGTATGTGTGTTAAGCCCCGTACACATGGGCCCACATTCCGAGTTGTTTGCTCGCTAGCTGCTTTTAGCAGCATTGCACACGCTAGGCCGCCGCCCCCTGGGAGTGTATCTTAGCTTAGCAGAATAGTGAACGAAAGATACGCATAATAGCGAAAAGAAAATTCTTAGCAGTTTCTGAGTGGCTCCAGACCTACTCAGAAATAGCGACGAGCTCAGGCCATTTCGTTCCTGGTTCGACGTCACACACACGCCCAGCGTTCGCCCAACCACTCCCCCGTTTCCCCAGCCACTCCCGCGTTTTTACTTGGCACGCCTGCGTTTTTCGTCAAACGCTGTGAAAACGCTGAGTTGACACCCAGAAACACCCACTTCCTGTCAATCACATTACGATCACTCGAACGAAGAAAAAACCTCGCTCTGGCATGAGTAAATTTGCTAAGGTCTTGGTAAAATAACTAAGCGCATGCGCAGTTAGCGTCTTTTTGCAATATAACGAAAAATCGGCAACGAGCGAACAACTCGGAATGAGGGCCATGGTGCGATTTGTCCTTACGATTTTGACTATACAGTCAAAATCATAAGAAACGTTAGTGCATATCGCACAATGTGTATGCTCTTGTGATGCCGATACGCGCTACCGGGGATCAACATCTTAAGACAAATAGACTGTCCAGGCAGGGCTGATATTGGTTAGATTGGAGGCTCATGCCTCTGGGCAGTTTCTAGCCGATATCGTCCATAAGCCTAAATCGTGTAGACACCATCAGACTGGTAACCTGATAAATACAGTAATGATTTATTGTAAACTTCAGAGGCAGGTTAAGCCTTATATATTTATTGCTATCCAGACTTTTAAATTCTGTAAATCATCCTGAGGTTTTAGTTCTGACCATACAGCGGCACCAGCTTGTTAGTTAAGTGACTTAGTGGGACATGTACTAAGCAGTGATAAAAGTGGAGAAGTGGCCCATGGCAACCAATCAGATTAGTATGCAAATTATAAATGTTACGCCAATGCTGATTGTTTGCCGTGGTCAACTTCTCCACTGGCTCACTTCTCCATTTTTATCACTGCTTAATACATATCCCCCTAAGGGGTTTAATTACTAAGCCTTGGATGGAGATAAAGTCAACAGAGATAAAGTACCAGCCAATCCGCTCCTAACTGACATTTCACTGGCTGTTACTTTAACTCCGTCAACTTTATCTCCATCTAAGGCTTAGTAAATACTGTAATGTTAGCAGTTTTGTTTGGAGCTTCTGTACAATGAAAAGCTAACAAAATGTAATCTGGGTGATGTGCGCACAGTGTGCAACCCAGCAAAGTCCTCCCTGACAAAAACCTCTATTGGGTTCATATATGTGTGTGTAAATCTGGCTCTGATGCAAGCCAGTGCCTCCCCAGCCATTTACCTCACCGCACGTCACTGCCTAAACCAGTACTGGCAGACCCTGCCACAGGTACGGGGTTAGGACAGGAAGCGTAGGGGCCTTTTAGGACAGGGAACAAAGCACAGGCTAGAGTTCAGTGTGAGCTGAGGACTGAGAATGGAAGGCACAGGCTAAGTGTCCAGGGATGAGAGCCCATGATAGGGCTGTGGAACAGGCATGGTACTCCAAAGCCCCTGGGATTATGGAACAGCATGTAGGTGCTGCTAGGAAGAGCAAGAGATATCCAGATTCGCAGTGTGAGAGCAGCAACAGTATGAGCAATCAGTGAAGAAACAAAGGGGATCCCCACCTTCAGGGGTACCCTAAAAGCAGGGTGGGAGGTGTGAGTCTTCGGGAGAGGACTACCTGGGTGAGTGGTAGGAACCCACGTGTGGCAGAAGGCCCCCCGTGATGAGTCCATGAGAGATCCCATTTATATAGACTGTAGATATCCCCTAGCGAATAGAGGAGAACGCACAAAATGAATGAATCTCAGTTTGCGGCCGCCGCACTACTGATTCCCAGAGACTGCGCTGGTATGTAAAGTAATGCTGTCCCATCGTCGTTTATGCTGTTATTGCCAGTGATGGAAATGCTAACCTGATGTAACCCATATGAATATTGTGCTGAGAGGGGAGAACAAGAAATTAAATGTTATTGTCGTGATAACCCTGTGAGAACTGTGAATAAACTGCTTGCTTATGTGATGAGACGGCCTGCTGTGCCATGCTTTACAATCACTGAGTGACCTGCCGCTGCCCGGCTATCACAATATGTGTACTCAGCCTTCCAAAATGGCAAAGAGAAAGATGGCCCCTAGGACCTGCCTATAAGTACTAGAGATAAGCGAGTTCGGTTTCCCCGAGAACCGAACCCCCCCCCCCACCCCCCACCCCAAACTCCATGTGGTTTACACGGGTCCGAGGCAGCCTCGGTTTTTGCCACCTGACTCGGAAAACCCGAACGAGGCAAAACGTCATCATTCCGCTGTCAGATTCTCACGAGATTCGGATTCCATGTGCACTGTCGAGGGAGCGAGAGGACGTGGCTACGTTTTCTGAGTGGAAAGCAAAATATCAGCTCAATATCAGTGCTCAGTATCTGTGCTGCATTGTGGTGACCAGTATACTACAGTACAATAGTCTAGTGCTGCATCTCGCTGTTCAGTGTCAGTTCTAGTATCCTCATCAGTGCTCAGGATCAGTGCTCATTGTCTTGTGCTGCATTGTGGTGACCAGTATACTACAGTACAATATTCCAGTGCTGCATCTCGTTCCCCAGTGTCAGTTCTAGTATCCTCATCAGTGCTCAGTATCACTACTCATTGTCTTGTGCTGCATTGTGGTGACCCGTATACTACAGTACAATAGTCCAGTGCTGTTCTTGCTGCCCAGTGTCAGTTCAAGTATCCTCATCAGTGCTCAGTATCACTACTCATTGTCTTGTGCTGCATTGTGGTGACCAGTATACTACAGTAGAATAGTCCAGTGCTGTTCTCTCTGCCCAGTGTCAGTTCTAGTATCCTCATCAGTGCTCAGTATCACTTCTCCATTGTCTTGTGCTGCATTGTGGTGACCAGTATAGTACAGTACAATATCCAGTGCTGCATCTCGCTGCCCAGTGTCAGTTCTAGTATCCTGATCAGTGCTTAGTATCACTACTCATTGTCTTGTGCTGCATTGTGGTGACCAGTATACTACAGTACAATAGTCCAGTGCTGTTCTCGCTGCCCAGTGTCAGTTCTAGTATCCTCATCAGTGCTCAGTATCACTACTCATTGTCTTGTGCTGCATTGTGGTGACCAGTATACTACAGTGCAATAGTCCAGTGCTGTTCTTGCTGCCCAGTGTCAGTTCTAGTATCCTCATCAGTGCTCAGTATCACTACTTATTGTCTTGTGCTGCATTGTGGTGACCAGTATACTACAGTACAATAGTCCAGTGCTGTTCTCGCTGCCCAGTGTCAGTTCTAGTATCCTCATCAGTGCTCAGTATCACTACTCATTGTCTTGTGCTGCATTGTGGTGACCAGTATATGTTATGCACACCAGTGCCTGCAGGAAAGTACTGGTGTCAGGACTGTTATGCACTCCAGTGCCTGCAGGAATGTACTGGTGTTTGAACTGTTATGCAAAACAAATGGACTTACAGACAGACTGGGGAATATGACATAACGTACACAGAAGGTGATAGGGTAACAAAATACACACAAAGTGAACAGAGAAGCCCAGAGGCTAAGGAACTGGGTATCTCCCTTGTATTAGAACTGCTCAGATGGGAAAAGCAAGATGTTGTGTTTTAATACGTAGAGAACCCGAAATGCTGTTGCTAAGGGCAACAGCAAAACCCTAAAGGGTTACCAACGGGTGTGGCAGTAAACTCCTTGGTCAGAGATGGAATGATAGACACAAGGAGAGTCTCCACAATCCTAATTCTCACTTGCAGTGCACAGGTTCAGCTTACTGCCACTAAACTGACCCCTGACACCTAGCACAGTGAGACAGGATTAGACAGGCAAGTCTTAGAATACAGCCGCAAACTTGCTAAGTTCACAGAGTAGTAACAGAACCCCAGCAAGCTAAACGACTGACTCCAGTCTTACTGCTAGGTCTGGATTGGCAGAGTGTAATACCAAATCCCCAGGCCTAATTGCAGTAAGCAACAAACAAATACAAAGCTACACAGTACTGGCTAACTTTCAGAAACTGACTAACCAACAAAGATTCAGCAGCATCTGCTTACCCTGAGAAGAGGCCTTATAAAGCAGGTGCTGTCCACGCCCCACTCAGACCTCACAGACTGTGAGCACAAAAACCAGCACCGGATCCCCTGCCATGCACAGAGCCTATAACCACTGCACAGCAAAAGACCCGAACCGGAGTATCAGCTGCGCTCAGGTCACTCCGCTAGCACTTGTCTCCCGGTTGCCATGACGACGTGGCAGCACAGGGCAGGAGACCCTAACAGTATACTACAGTACAATAGTCCAGTGCTGTTCTTGCTGCCCAGTGTCAGTTCTAGTATCCTCATCAGTGCTCAGTATCACTACTCATTGTCTTGTGCTGCATTGTGGTGACCAGTATACTACAGTACATTACTAAAAGTCCAGTGTTTTCTGCTGCATCTTGCTGCTGTAGGGTGCTGTGGTAGTGTCCTGTCACTGTGCATAGGTCATCATCATTCCAGTCACAGTGGTATCTGGTATCTATCTAGTGGTATCTAATTCCAGACATTACTGCCATTTAATTCCAGATATATTACTGGCATATAATTCCCCAAATTAAAAAAATGGAGAAGAAAAATTTGGAGGGTAAATTAGGGAAAGATCAAGATCCACTTCCACCTAGTGCTGAAGCTGCTGCCACTAGTCATGGCAGAGACGATTCAATGCCATCAACGTCGTCTGCGAAGGCCGATGCCCAATGTCATAGTAGAGAGCATGTAAAATCCAAAAAACAAAAGTTCAGTAAAATAACCCATAAATCTAAATTAAAAGCATCTGAGGAAAAGCGTAAACTTGCCAATATGCCATTTACGACACGGAGTGGCAAGGACTGACTGAGGCCCTGGCCTATGTTCATGGCTAGTGGTTCGGCTTCAGCACTCATCCTCCCGCTAGAAAAATGAAAAGAGTTAAGCTGGCAAAAGCACAGCAAAGAACTGTGCATTCTTCTAAATCACAAATCCCCAAGGAGAGTCCAATTGTGTCGGTTGCGATGCCTGACCTTCCCAACACTGGACGGGAAGAGGTGGCTCCTTCCACCAGTTGCACGCCCCCTGCAAGTGCTGGAAGGAGCACCCACAGTCCAGTTCCTGATATTCAAATTGAAGATGTCACTGTTGAAGTACACTAGGATGAGGATATGGGTGTTGCTGGCGCTGAGGAGGAAATTGACAAGGAGGATTCTGATGGTGAGGTGGTTTGTTTAAGTCAGGCACCCGGGGAGACACCTGTTGTCCGTGGGATGAATAAGGCCATTGACATGCCTGGTCAAAATACAAAAAAAATCACCTCTTTGGTGTGAAATTATTTTAACAGAAATGTGGACAACAGGTGTCAAGCCGTGTGTTGCCTTTGTCAAGCTGTAACAAGTAGGGGTAAGGACGTTAACCACCTAGGAACATCCTCCTTTATACGTCACCTGGAGCGCATTCATCAGAAGTCATTGACAAGTTCAAAAACTTTGGGTGACAGCGGAAGCAGTCCACTGACAACTAAATCCCTTCTTCCTCTTGTACCCAAGCTCCTGCAAACCACCCCACCAACTCCCTCAATGTCAATTTCCTCCTCCTTAGACAGGAACGTCAATAGTCCTGCAGGCCATGTCACTGGTAAGTCTGACGAGTCCTCTCTTAATTGAGATTCCGCCGATGGATCCTTGAGTGGAATGCCTACTGCTGCTGTTGCTGGTGGCGCTGCTGCTGCTGTTGTTGCTGCTGGGAGTCGATCGTCATCCCAGAGGGGAAGTCGGAAGACCACTTGTACTTCTTCCAGTAAGCTATTGACTATCCAACAGTCCTTTGCGAGGAAGATGAAATATCACAGCAGTCATCCTGTTGCAAAGTGGATAACTCAGGCCTTGACAACTATGTTGGTGTTAGACGTGCGTCCGGTATGCGCCGTTAGTTCATAGGGACTTAGAGAATTACTTGAGGTAGTGTGTCCCCGGTACCAAATACCATCTAGGTTCCACTTCTCTAGGCAGGCGATACAGAGAATGTACACAGACGTCAGAAAAATAGTCACCAGTGTCCTAAAAAATGCAGTTGTACCCATTGTCCACTTAACCACGGACATGTGGACAAGTGGAGCAGGGCAGACTAAGGACTATATGACTGTGACAGCCCACTGGGTAGATGTATTGCCTCCCGCAGCAACAACATGGGCGGCACCAGTAACAGCATCTCGCAAACGCCAACTCGTTCCTAGGCAGGCTACACTTTGTATCACCGCTTTCCATAAGAGGCACACAGCTGACAACCTCTTACGGAAACTGAGGAACACCATCGCAGATTGGCTTACCCCAATTGGACTCTCCTAAGGATTTGTGACATTGGACAACGCCACCAATATTGTGCGTGCATTACATGTGGGCAAATTCCAGCACGTCCCATGTTTTGCACATACAATGAATTTGGTGGTGCAGAATTAAAAAAAAAAAACGAAAGGGGCGTGCAAGAGATGCTGTCGGTGGCCCGAAGAATTGCGTGCCACTTTCGGCATTCAGCCACTGCGTGCCGAAGACTGGAGCACCAGCAAACACTCCTGAACATGCCCTGCCATCAGCTGAAGCAAGAGGTGGTAACGAGGTGGAATTCAACCCTCTATATCATAGGTTCTCAAACTCGGTCCTCAGGACCCCACACAGTGCATGTTTTGCAGGTATCCTCACAGAATCACAAGTGAAATAATTAACTCCACGTGCGGACCATTTAAAATGTGTCTGTGAGTAATTAATACACCTGTGCACCTGCTGGGTTACCTGCAAAACATGCACTGTGTGGGGTCCTGAGGACCGAGTTTGAGAACCTCTGCTCTATATGCTTCAGAGGATGGAGGAGCAGCAAAAGGCCATTCAAGCCTATACATCTGCCTACGATAAAGGCAAAGGAGGGGGAATGCACCTGACTCAAGCGCAGTGGAAAATGATTTCAACGTTGTGCAAGGTTCTGCAACCCTTTGAACTTGCCACACGTGAAGTCAGTTCAGACACTGCCAGCCTGAGTCAGGTCATTCCCCTCATCAGGCTTTTGCAGAAGCAGCTGGAGAGATTGAAGGTGGAGCTAAAACGGAGCAATTCCGCTAGGCATGTGGTACTTGTGGATGGAGCCCTTCATTCGCTTAACCAGGATTCACGGATGGTCAATCTGTTGAAATCAGAGCTCTACATTTTGGCCACCGTGCTCGATCCTAGGTTTAAAGCCTTCGTTGTATCTCTCTTTCCGGCAGACACAAGTCTGCAGATGTTCAAAGACCTGCTCTTGAGACACTTGTCAAGTCAAGCGGAACGTGACCCGCCAACAGCTCCTTCTTCATTTTTTACCGCCACTGGAGCTGCCAGGAAAATAATTTTTTTTCCAAAACCACCCGCTGGCGGTGATGCAGGGCAGTCAGGAGCGAAAACTGACATCTGGTCCGGACTGAAGGACCTGCCAACGTTTACTGACATGTCGTCTCTGTCACTGCATATGATTCTGTAACCATTGAAAGAATGGTGGAGGATTATATGAGTGACAACATCACTGAAGGCATGTCAGACAGCATCAAAGTAGGCATGTCAGACAGTCCGTACGTATACTGGCAGGAAAAGAGGCAATTTGGAGGCCCTTGCACAAACTGGCTTTATTTTACCTAAGTTGCCCCCCCTCCAGTGTGTACTCCGAAAGAGTGTTTAGTGCAGCCGGTAACCTTGTCAGCGATCGGCGTAGGAGGTTACTTCCAGAAAATGTGGAGAAGATGATGTTCATCAAAATTAATTATAATCAATTCCTCAGTGGAGACAATACCAACAATTGCCTCCAGAAAGTTTACAGGGACCTGTGATGGTGGATTCCAGTGGGGAAGAATTAATACTCTGTGAGGAGGGTGATGTACATAGTGAAAGGGGTGAGGAATTGGACGATGAGGAGGAGGTGGACATCCTGCCTCTGTAGAGCCAGTTTGTGCAAGGAGAGATTGATTGCTTCTTTTTTGGTGAGGGCCCAAACCAACCAATCATTTCAGCCACAGTCGTGTGGCAGACCCTGTCGCTGAAATGATGGGATTGTTAAAGTGTACATGTCCTGTTTATACAACATAAGGGTGGGAGGGCCCAAGGACAATTCCATCTTGCACCTCTTTTTTTCTTTATTTATCTTTGCATCATGTGCTGTTTGGGGACTATTTTTTGAAGTGCCATCCTGTCTGACACTGCAGTGCCACTCCTAGATGGGCCAGATGTTTGTGCTGCCCACTTGGGTCGCTTAGTTTAGTCACACAGCGACCTCGGTGCAAATTTTAGGACTAAAAATAACATTGTGAGGTGTGAGGTGTTCAGAATAGACTGGAAATTAGTGGAAATTATGGTTATTGAGGTTAATAATACTATCAAAATTATCAAAATTACCCCCAAATTCTATGATTTAAGCTGTTTTTGAGGGGTTTTTTTTTCTAAAAACTCGAATCCAAAACGCACCCTAATCCGACAAAAATTCTTAAGGGAGGTTTTGCCAAAACGCGTCTGAATCCAAAACACAACCGCGGAACCGAATCCAAAACCAAAACACAAAACCCGAAAAATGCCCGCTGCACATCTCTAATAAGTACTGTATTATACACTCCTCCTACAATCTCCCTAATAGGCATACAAGAGCACCTGACCCAATATGACACCACTAAGCTAGCACTGCCCTGTCTTTAACACATTACTCACAAAAACCAGGGCGCTTATGTGGCTTCAGGCTTAGGTAGCCCTCAGCCTGCTTAATCAGTGCTCACTGGCGGGTTTAATATCAGTGTCAAGCAGCAACTGGTGCACCATCACTTGCTGCAGCACAGACTGAGCGGTACCAGGTAGGGGCTATTCTGTCCCTTATTGCAGGTGTTAGCATTGCTCTGTTCGGGGGCACGGACAGCCATGCTAGGACCAGGTACAGGGGAGGGGGGCTTAGCCAATGCAGGGAAGTGTAGGGAAGCCACCCTACCTAAGAAATATTAAAAGTTTCTCTGTCGGCACGTGCCAAGTATAGGGTGGGTACTAATGGATGACTGCAGCTGCCGATGAGTAGGTGTGATCGCTCACCCCCTGCACATGATGCAGGTAGAGAGAGGACACTGCTTCTGCAGCTGCATCTCAAGCCCAGTGCAGCACACAGCAGCAGTGCTGTGCTGGGGAGAGAGACACTGGCGTTTCTATAATGGGTGCAGTGTGTGCGGTGTACACGGGCCTCTGAGTCCAGAGGGCCCCCAACCGCACACGCTGCACCCATTTTTAAAATACTCACCCCTCCGGAGTCCAGTGTCGGCATCCGCAGCGCTGTTAAAACACTGTGAAAATGGCTCAGCAGCCATTTTCATGGAGTTATGCGCATGTGCAGTAGAGAAATCTCAGATAAAGTGGGCGCCGCACCATTTTCCCGGAGATCTGCGCATGAACACGGGCCTCCTCTCTTAAAGCGCCCCTGGAGAGAGACTACTGCAGCAGTAGTCAGTCCTCTTTCTCCCTGCACCCAAGTGGCCGCACACATATCTACAATGGAAAGGGAGGGGAAAGAGTACGTGTTTCCTCCCAATCTTGGCACCACTGGCTCTGTTAGGGAACTCCATCTCAGGGGTATATTTACCAAGGTCCCGATTTTGACCGATTTGGTGTTTTTTCTTCAAAGTGTCATCTCGGGAATTTACTAAACTCAAATCTCGGCAGTGATGAGGGCATTCGTATTTTTTTTTAAGTCAAAGAAAATAAATACGAATGAATACACCATTGGTCAAATACGCCTGTTATTTGATACAACTCGGTAATTTACTAAAAATTCTATTTCACAAACACTGCCGGCAATAGCCAAATACTGCCGTGAAAAAATACAATTCGTAAAAAAAAGCAGTTTTAAAATAGACCTGCTTTTTTTTTACCGTGTTGTGATAGGCATGTTTATCAGTGGGAAGGGGTGGGAAAGTGTTAAAAAAAAAAAAAAAAAAATGTGTGGGGTCCCCCCTCCTAAGCATAATCAGCCTTGGGCTCTTTGAGCCGGTCCTGGTTGTAAAAATATGGGGGGAAAATTGACAGGGGTTCCCCCATATTTGAACAACCAGCACCGGACTTTGCTCCTGGTACAAAAAATATGGGGGACAAAATGCGTAGGGGTCCCCCGTATTTTTTGAACCAGCACCGGGCTCCACTAGTCAGAGAGAATGCCACAGCCGGGGGACACTTTTATATAGGTCACTGCGGCCCTGTCATTAAATCACTAACTAGTCACCCCTGGCCGGGGTACCCTGGAGGAGTGGGGACCCCTTAAATCAAGGGGTACCCCCCTCCAGCCACCCAAGGGCCATGGGTGAAGGCCGAGGCTGTTCCCCCCATCCAAGGGCGGCGGATGGGGAGCTGATAGCCAAGTGAAAAAGAAGAATATTGTTTTCTGTAGCAGTACTACAAGTCCCAGCAAGCCTCCCCCACAAGCTGGTACTTGGAGAACCACAAGTACCAGCATGCGGGGAGAAAACGGGCCCGCTGGTACCTGTAGTACTACTACAAAAAAAATACCCAACAAAAAACAGGACACACACACCGTGACAGTAAAACTTTATTACATACATGCACACCTACATACATACATACATACATACTTACCTATGTTCACACGAGGCTCGGTCCACTTCTCCATGTAGAATCCACGGGGTACCTGTGAAAAAAATTATACTCACAGAATCCAGTGTAGCTTGTGTCCTCTTTATAATCCACGTACTTGGCAAAAAAACAAACCGGAAACCCGAACCACGCACTTAAAGGGGTCCCATGTTTACACATGGGACCCCTTTCCCCGACTGCCGGGACCCCCCCTGACTCCTGTCAAAGAGGGTCCCTTCAGCCAATCAGGGAGCGCCACGTTGTGGCACTCTCCTGATTGGCAGTGCGCTCCTGAGCTGTCAGTCAGGCTGCGCACGGCAGAGATACAATGTAGCGCATAGGCGCTCCATTGCATCCAATGGTGGGAACTTTGCGGTCAGCGGTTGACCGCGAGTAACCTCAACCGCTGACCGCAAAGTTCCCACCATTGGATGCAATGGAGCGCCTATGCGCTACATTGTATCTCTGCAATGCGCAGCCTGACTGACAGCTCAGGAGCGCACAGCCAATCAGGAGAGTGCCATGACGTGGCGCTCCCTGATTGGCTGAAGGGACCCTCTTTGACAGGAGTCAGGGGGGGTCCCGGCAGTCAGGGAAATGGGTCCCATGTGTAAACATGGGACCCCTTTCAGTGCGTGGTTCGGGTTTCCGGTTTGTTTTTTGCCAAGTACGTGGATTATAAAGAGGATACAAGCTACACTGGATTCTGTGAGTATAATTTTTTTCACAGGTACCCCGTGGATTCTACATGGAGAAGTGGACCGAGCCTCGTGTGAACATAGGTAAGTATGTATGTATGTAGGTGTGCATGTATGTAATAAAGTTTTACTGTCACGGTGTGTGTGTCCTGTTTTTTGTTGGGTATTTTTTTTGTAGTAGTACTACAGGTACCAGCGGGCCTGTTTTCCCCCTGCATGCTGGTATTTGTGGTTCTCCAAGTACCAGCTTGTGGGGGAGGCTTGCTGGGACTTGTAGTACTGCTACAAAAAACAATATTCTTCTTTTTTCACTTGGCTATCAGCCCCCCATCCGCCGCTCTTGGATGGGGGGGACAGCCTCGGGCTTAACCCCTGGCCCTTGATTTAAGGGGTCCCCACTCCTCCAGGGTACCCCGGCCAGGGGTGACTAGTTAGTGATTTAATGCCAGGGCACCTATATAAAAGTGTCCCCCTGCTGTGGCATTATCTCTCTGACTAGTGGAGCCCGGTGCTGGTTCAAAAAATACAGGGGACCCCTACGCATTTTGTCCCCCGTATTTTTTGTACCAGGACCAGGCGCAGAGCCCGGTGCTGGTTGTTCAAATAGGGGGGAACTTATGTCAATTTTTCCCCCATATTTTTACAACCAGGACCGGCTCAAAGAGCCCAAGGCTGGTTATGCTTAGGGGGGGGGGGACCCCACGCAAATTTTTCCTTGATTTTTAACACTTTTTTATATTTTCAAAAGGTGCACAATGAAGCCCTGCACGGATCTCACAGATCCGGCCGAGATTCATTGTGCTAATGTCGGCAGTGTTTTACTATTCACTCCTGTAAAACACTGGCCGAAATTACGAATGACATCGACATCGGAAAAAATGAAAATGCAGAATACGACAGCATAGTAAAGCTGGCGTAAAAAATTAAAAAAGTTGCAATGTTAACACATTCGATGTCATTCGTGTTTAATCTCCCTCCAATTCGACACAAATACGAATTTTAGTAAATATACCTCTCAGTTGTGTAAAGGGCCCTACACACTAAAAGATTATCTGTCCAATCTGGCTGATTGGAAAGAAAATCTGGCAATGTCTGTGAGCAAATGGCAATTGACTATTTGCTCTCAAACATTGGAAAACAGACAAAAATGGACTTTAAGACAAATTGGTTAAGTTTGTTTCATTAAACCAATTTATCTGAACTGTTTTTGTGCATTTTCTTGATTTTGCTAGCAAATTGTTGATTGTCATTTGCTCCCAGCCATTGCCAGATTTTCTTTCCAATCAGCCAGATTGGACAGATAATCTTTAAGTGTGTAGGGCCCTTTAGACTCCTAGAGCCCCTGAGGATCTTCTGCCTATAACAGCCAACCGCTGTTCCCTTAGTGCCTGTTATGCACACCCGTACTTAAGTGGCCACCAGGACTTAAACCTCTAGTTTAATCAATTGAATGGAGACTGCAGGAATTTTTTGGGAGTGGTAACTGCAGGCAAATGCATAATGACATGGAAACAGTGAACTGGAGATTTGACTGTGGAATACTGGAAGCATTCAGGACAGAGGCACATCTAGAGAGGAGGAGGCCCATGTGCAGGCTCTGTCTGGGCCCCAAAAACATAGAAAAAATAGCAGCGCTAAACTTGCATAATAAATGAAATAACTAGATCGATGGATGAGTACAAAACAGGTACATAATTTAATAAACTCTAAAAACATACATAAAAAATTAATGCTGTAATCGCCACTTAATTTAAAAAAAACCAGACCATCAAGAAATTTCCAGCATAGTTCAGCCTGATGGAATTTTCACCCTCTCTTATTTGATGTACTTGGATTCAAACGATACGAGAACTTAATAGCACAATTTGACCTGGACGGATATTACCACATATTACGTCCGATATTAGTGTGTATTTGTGGACGCTGGGTGCCACGGACGGTCTGGCGGGTATAAAGGTATGTTTTTGATCACATTGTATTGTGCTGATGAAAATGTTATAATATAACATTGAAACATTGACTATTAGACATAGTCTTGTCTCATTCTTTGATGCTCTGAGTGCCGCCGACAGTATATGTATATTATATATATATATATATATATATTTACACAGCCACATATAAACACATACAACCACATATAGGGCCAGATGTACTAAGCTTGAAAAGTGATAAATATCACTGTGATAAAGCACCAGCCAATCGGCTCCTAACTGTCATTTTTCAAACACAGCCTGTGACATGACAGTTAGGAGCCGATTGGCTGGTGCTTTATCACAGTGATATTTATCACTTTTCAGGCTTAGTACATCTCCCCCATATACATATACTCACACAACCACATGCTGTATGTGTACACACACACAGCCACACACAAACATCCACATGTATGCATAATATATACACACACTCAGCAATATATATAGTTATACAATCAGAGCCACAGATATTCTCTCTCTCCCAACCCCGTCACTCTCCCCTGTCAGTCCCTTCTTCTTACCAGTTGCTTCTCATGCAGCTGCCGCTCCGCTGCTGAACCTGCTACTGCGTGCGGGAGCTGGCCAGCCGGGGTGTCAGGAGGCGATAGCCAGCAGGGGTGTCGAGGTGCGAGCAGGGTAGCCAGAGTAGTGTGGGGGCGGGAGCCGGCCAGCCATGTTGTCAGGATGCGGGACTCGGCCAGACTAGTGTTGGGGCAGAAGTTGTACAGTGGGGTTGTCAGGGGGCGGGCAGTGAATGTAACTGGCTGGCACACTGTGATTGAACTCCCGGAGGACTTCGGCCCATGACTCTGGCTGTAACTTAGCAGCAGGGAGACGTGCAGCAGCAGCACCATGACTGAGGGAGATGGGTAGAGGTCACTGCGCCCCCGGAAATCCGGCGCCCGGGGCACGTGACCCCTTAGCCCCCCATAGTTACGGCCGTGCCTCTAGTCTAGGCATTCTCTGGGACAGGGCTTTTACAGAAGCTCTGTCCTGAAGACCCAGCTTTAATAAATGCATCCAGTAATTTTCATTTTCAAGTTGGGGCATAATTATCACGATACAACTGCATTAAAACATAAATACGCCCTTTGGTCTTGAAAGGTTTACACAAACGTTAGAGGTGGCACTGCCCAAACATGTTTGTGAACATACAGTAACTGGTAATCTGATAGCAGTGTTTGTAATAATAATCCTCTTGTATATTGTTTTCCACATATGGCGTTCAGGTTCTTTTCAGTATCTGCCAAACAATTGTGATTACACGTGATGTGGAAATGTACAAAATGCACAAGTAGCTGCGATAAGAAATGGTTGTGAATGGTTAAACCTCCTTTAATCTGTGAGGGAAAGACTGTGCCCTGTGCCCTGGAGCACTTACCAGGTAATTTACTAAATAAAAGTTGTAAGAGCTGGAGAAATCAGTGTGTCACCTCATGTGACCTACAAAACAAGGCTAATCTTAGCCCCGTACACACGGGGAGATGTGTGCTGAGCAATCTAGCACAGACTGCTCAGCACACATATCTCCCCCCCGCTCAGCACTCAGCGTGATGTGTGCTGAGCGAGGAAGTGTGCGGGGAGGGGGTGATCACTTCAAACAGCAGTGAAGTGAGCGATCTACTAGATTTAACATGCATGCCAGATCTAGAGTCAGCGATAGCTACGGGCGGGGCCGAACATCGCTATCGCTATGGGCATACACACGGAGAGATCCGTGCTTAATTCCTATGCAATCTAGTCAGATTGCTTAGACTTTAAGCACAGATCTCTCTGTGTGTACCCCCCTTTAGGAGGATGAAATCACAAGAAGGTAATGCTTTTATTTCAAAGATTTTAAGTAAGAAAAAATGTATAAGGTAAAAATGTTGATTTTCTTTCCTTTATATTGTGATCTCTGGGTCATCTGTGTCTCTAGAAGAGACTTGCAGAAATCTCCATATTCCATCAGACACCCCCCCTCCCCCCACACACACGGTCTCAGACCCCTCATCCTGTGTTGCAGCTACAGCCAGATACAGCTGACAGACCTGCATCTCTCCAGCTGCCCTAGGTTGTTAGTAATGTACAATGGGAGGTCATACAGTGTATCCATAGACAAACACAGGGGGGGTTTCTGGTTGCCCGGAAATCCCTTCTTCTCTTGGCAATTGGCTCAAATTTTGACAATAGCAACGGTATATAATACGATTACTAGAACTGCTGCCACATCATGCAAGTTAAGAGACAGAGCAGAGCTGCTACACATGCCCAGTGGAAGCAGCTTCTTCTATCAAGTTTGCTGTGTGTGGATCTGAGCACTCAATCAGTGCACTGGACCAGAGAGTAGCTACCAGGAAGAAAAGATAGGAGCCTTATCATGAGGTGGAAGAATGTGTGCTTAGAAAGTGTAGTACTGGTTCCATTGTGTTGGCGTATTTATTTATTATAGTATGTTTAACCTTTTTCATGACCACTTATCTTGTTTATATTATGTTTGATACAGTCTATACTATAGACCGTCTATAGTGTTACATATTAATACTGTATTCCATGTTCTGCAGAGTGGTAGACTGTGGATTACATTTGGAGAACCCCCTCTAGAAATCCTGCGTTTGACACTGGTATCCCCTGCCTGTAAGGGAGTGCCTTGTGTAGCAACATTTTGGGTGCCCGTGGCAGTGATGATCCCCGATGCATCTGCCACTCTCATAGTCACTCACAACCCCAGATCCAATGCCAGCAGCTATTACATGGTGTGAAATTTGTAGTCATATGCTGGTGGAATCTGTTGTGCCCCCACGGCCCCCAGGCACCCAACAATGGTAATCCCTGCTTTATGGCTTAATACGCTGCCAGCTTATCAGAGCTCGGGGGCGGGAATTCACGGGTCCGTCGGGGGAGGGGGAGGTGCGCGGAGCTAGGCCAACTTCCTGACAGGGAGGGGGGGGGGGGGATATTGAGAACCCTCTACCATCGATGGTGGAGAACGATTGGTTCTCTGTCATCGATGGCAAAAATATTTGACATCGACTAATAACCGTTGATTTCAAATCATCGATGGTCGATGGCCATTCCTACATCGTAGCACTTGCGAAGAGCAGGTGGGTGTATTGAGCCCCTCAACCAGGGGCACATTTGGGGAAGGGGGGTGTGTGATCAGTGTGATCGCTTCCCCCCACCCACACAGAGACTTATGCTGCCACTGTAACAAACTGCAAAATGTTCTGACTTCCTTTCCTCTCTGCGAGGGTCGGCAAGAGGTAAAAGAGAGCTCAATTCCGCACGTAATACTCTGGTACCAAAGAAGGTCCACTTTATTGACTAATCGCTGTTCTCGGCTGGAGAATCCAAGTACCATAGATTTACATATAGAAAGCATACAATATAACTTTACAGTTGTGGATAAATAACACATTCATCGTAAGGCGTTTTATAATTGCACAGGAACTGGATTTTCACAACGTTCTCTCCGTCTGCGTTGGATCCCTAGAAGGAAGTCAACCTTATACGCACAACTTTAAAATAATTTACTTCTAGGCTGAGTCTGACTCCCTATACATAACAACCTGTCAAATAATTGTAAACTGGCGTATAGCGGAAGTAGTGCCAATATTCAAAAAGGGAAGTAAAGCTGAACCAGGAAATTATAGACCAGTTAGTCTTACATCTATAGTGGGGAAAGTATTGGAAGGTATTCTAAGAGATAGTATTCAGAAGTTCCTTGAAGTCAATAAGGTCATTAAAAGGAATCAACATGGGTTTATGAAGGACAGATCCTGTCAAACCAACTTCCTTGGCTTTTATGAAACAGTAAGCGCAAACCTAGATCAGGGTAAAGAGGTGGATGTAATCTTTTTAGATTTCGCCAAAGCGTTCGACACTGTACCACACATGAGACTTATCTACAAGCTACAAGAATCAGGGCTAGGAAGCACAATATGCACTTGGGTCAAAAACTGGTTAGATAATAGGGAGCAGCGCGTTGTGGTTAATGGATCTTTTCAACTTGGACTGAAGTGCTAAGTGGTGTGCCGCAAGGCTCAGTATTAGGACCGCTATTGTTCAATATTTTCATTAACGACCTAACAGAAGGTCTAGAGAGCATGGTGTCAATTTTTGCAGATGATACCAAATTGTGTAAAGTTATAAATGCGGAGGGGGATGCTGAGTCGCTTCAGAACGACTTAGTTAAACTAGAAGCTTGGGCAGCGAAATGGAGAATGCGCTTCAATACAGACAACTGTAAGGTAATGCACTGTGGTAACAAGAACAAAAATAACACCTACCTACTAAATGGGGTAAAATTAGAGGATTCTGTACTGGAAAAGGATTTAGGTGTCCTCATAGATAGCAAACTAAGCAGCAGTACCCAAAGTAGGACTGCAGCAAAGAAGGCTAATAAGATATTAGCATGCATAAAATGGGGAATTGATGCTAGGGACGAGAGTATTATACTCCCGTTATATAAATCACTTGTGAGGCCACACCTTGAATACTGTGTACAATTCTGGGCACCATACTACAAAAAGGATATCCTGGAACTAGAAAAGGTTCAAAGGCGGGCGACCAAACTAATTAAGGGTATGGAGACGCTGGAATACGAGGAAAGGCTTGCAAGACTAGGCATGTTTACATTGGAAAAGAGGAGATTAAGAGGGGACATGATCAACATTTACAAATATATAAGGGGACAATATACAGATCTTGCGCAGGACCTGTTTTTGGTTAGATCAACACAGAGAACTCGTGGACACTCACTCGGGTTAGAGTAGAGGAGAGTCCGCACAATACGGCGTAAAGGCTTTTTTACAGTAAGGACGATACGTGTTTGGAATTCCCTGCCTGAGGGAGTTGTAATGGCCAACTCAGTCAACACCTTTAAGAATGGGTTAGATAAATTCCTAATGGATAAGGATATCCAGGGTTACGGGTCATAGTCACGCACTATGGTTATTATAAAAAAGAGGGGTAAAACGAAACAGCAGTCATCAACTTCAGTCATAATTTTATACAAAATAATCGTGCATAGGAGACCACAAATAGGTTGAACTCGATGGACAATTGTATTTTTTCAACCTTAGATACTATGTTACTATGTTACTAATTTCCTCAACCGTAAACTAAGGCAAACCTCTCACTAAATGTGATAATTTCGCTTTGCCAGCCCGCCTCTGTTCCGCCTCTTGGCCTGGCTGCTGTCCATAAGCCACGCCTCTGCTCCGCCTCCCGGCCACCCTCCGGACCGCCTGCTGGCCAGCCGCACTTCCACACTGTCCCGTTGACTGGCTCGCCCGGGTAGCTCCGCTTTGCCGCAGCCAGACCCTCTCTCCCTCACGCTGCCTGCCGGGGGATGCGGTAGTCTCTCATTCGGCACCCCTCTTGTGAATGAAAACACCGGAGCTGCGCCGTCCTACTTCTCTTCTTCTGGGGGAACTCTGGGTAAGTTTGCAGTTTCTCTTTAACGGCTGCCCGGGGTGCACGAGTTTCCATGTAGCCGGCGCGTGGGTTCAATCCAACAGTCTTTAACCACGCGCTGGCCCCCTGCACTTGTTCAACTACTGCCACCAGTATGTGCTATACGTGGCAACGGGCACCCACTTTTCCACTGTCACCAATGTACACAGATTATATTGCACAGAGCATCTGTGCCGTTATATATGTATATACAAATACTATTTTCACTAAGGGTCTAATAACAATAAGCAAGGGCTTCACAGTCAGGTGGGATGCGGTGGGGGTGTCACATAACTCAGCAGCAGCAGCCTCTCTGACCTCACCGCAGACCAGCACACTGCAGCTGGGCTGGGGAGAGAGGCTGCTGTCAGTTGGGGGCCTGGGTGGACACGGACCCCTGCCAGACCCCTCTCACAAGCTGGACCCATTCCTGCGATGTGCTCAGTGAGCTGGCAGTGCTCTGTGCATATGCGGCCCTGCTGACTACACATGCACAGCGGCCATTTCCCGCAGATGGTACCAGGGGAACACTCTGGATCTACATCTGCGGTGTGTAGCCCATAGGCTCCAGCAGGTAGCTGCAGGGGACAATCCCCAGAATGCTTTGCACTCCAGAAATTGTTAAATCTGGCAGGATCACATGCCCGAGAGAAAGCTATGGGAGATACGGCTGCCAGCGGGAATAGAGGGATTGCAGAAGGTATTGGAGATATCTGCTGTGGATCAGCTGATAATTAATATTTGGGGTTAACTCTCCAAAACAGGCATTTTTCAGGAATAAGGTGCAAATATACAATGATAAATGGACCCCTAAGCCTCTTACCTCTTGGTATGTTTGTTAATGCTCAGTATTATTTTATTATTATTATACTGCGCATGCGCAGCACAGGTCCTGAGTTGTTCACAGTTTCCCCAAACTGTAACATGATTGACGTGCTGCGGCCATTTGGAGGGACGGCGATGGGGACCATTCTACAAAATGGGGGCGTACCTGGCCAGGTTTTCAGATTGTCTGAACCAGGCAGAGGGTTTCTCAGACTGATGGTGTTTTCTCAGAGTAATCCAATGCTGCAACCTTATTTTATTAATGAAAAAATACATAAATGAATGTGGCAGAAAATATCCATGAAGGGCTTTATTTACGAAGTGGCGTCTTTTGTAAGCCGCTGCTTCCTGCCGCAGTGTAAACCATTCATGCTTTGAGCATTTACTTCTACTGACAAGTGTGTTCAGCGTGCTGGTATTCTAAGATCTATGGGAGTTCGGCAAAATGCCCACAGTGATTAAATATTAATACTGTAGATTCATCATAGATAATTAGCTAATAAATTAATAATGAGAAATCATTTATGCCAAGCCAAATGAGCTTGCGGCACTTTCTTCATATGAAACTGTCATGTCATTAATTTTCAGTGCAGTATAACCGCATCACATAAGTCTACCAAACGCTTGGGACATTTAGCAAATATGGGTTCTCACCACTCTTATAGCATTGACAACTAACCATCCTTTAACCTGGATTTCTTTTAAATCAATAAAAGAGAACAAATCATAAAGATAATTCACATCAGTTTTTCTTACAAACTACAATCCCTGCACTTTTGCAGCTTTTAATGCCATTCTGCTTTGCGGCGCGGCACAGCAAAAGTCAGGCCCACATTCCCACTGTAGCCTACTGTGTCACGTAATCCGGTCACATGACCAAACGGTACACAGTGCTTTCACAGTCTGATGAAGACATCGGGTCAGCACCACCATTTTCATTATTTGACCATTACTATTTTCTCTTACGTCCTAGAGGATGCTGGGGACTCCAAAAGGACCATGGGGTATATAACGGGATCCGCAGGAGACATGGGCACACTATAAGACTTTGAATGGGTATGTACTGGCTCCTCCCTCTATGCCCCTCCTCCAGACCTCAGTTAGATTCTGTGCCCAGAGAGACTGGACACACACTAGGGGAGCTCTCCTGAGTTTCTCTGAAAAGACTTTATGTTAGGTTTTTTATTTTCAGGGAGACCTGCTGGCTACAGGCTCCCTGCTTCGTGGGAGTGAGGGGAGAGAAGTCCGACCTACTTCTTCTGAGTTAAAGGCACTGCTTCTTAGGCTACTGGACACCATTAGCTCCAGAGGGTTCGATCACTTGGTGCGCCTAGCTGCTTGTTCCCGGAGCCGCGCCATCAACCCCCTCACAGAAGCCAGAAGAAAGAAGCCGGGTGAGTATATAGAAGAAAGAAGACTTCAGTGACGGCAGAAGACTTCAGTAACGAGGTACAGCGCAGCGGTAGCGCTGCGTCCCATGCTCCCACACATACTTCCAACGGCACTCACAGGGTGCAGGGCGCAGGGGGGTGCGCACTGGGCAGCATGTTACTGAGGCAATATAACTGGCAAAGAGACATATTATAAGTGCCTAGGCACTAAATATAAGCCCCCGCCAGTATAAATATTTGAAATTGAGCGGGACTACAGCGCGCCGAGGTGGGGGCGTGGCTTAGACCTCACAGCTTACCAGCACCATTTTCTCTCTTCACAGACTTGCAGAGACGCTGGCCCGGACCTCCACTCTCAGTAATTTGGTGCTATTATAACAGCGCACTCATCATATATTATTTTTCAGTATTATATGGGTGTTGGGGTGTCAGCTGGTATACTCCCTCTGTGTTTTCTCTAACAGGCTTCCCTGTGGGTCTGTCCCCTATAGCCAGTGTGAGTGTGTGTGTGTGTGTCGGTACGGTGTGTCGACATGTCTGAGGCTGAGTGCTCCTCCCCGGAGGATGTTACTGGGGGCGCAGAGAAGGATTCGGGAGTGACTCTGTCGGCACCGCCGACTGCTGATTGGGTGAATATGTTGAGTACATTGAATGCAAATGTGGCGTTATTGTCTAAAAGGCTGAATAAATCTGATTCTCAGACACAAACGTGGAGAAAATCCATGGAGGATGCCTTATCCCAGGTACAGGCCCCCTCAGGGTCACAAAAGCGTTCATTTACCCAGATAGCTGATACGGATACCAACACGGACTCTGACTCCAGTGTCAACTATAGTGAGGCCGATTTTTACATCCAAAATTGGTTAAGAGTATTCAGTACATGATTGTGGCTATTAAAGATGTTTTACATATTTCTGAAGTACCTGCTGTTCCTGATACAAGGGTTTGTTTGTATAAGGGAAAGAAGCCTGAGGTGACGTTTCACCCCTCTCATGAACTGAACGCTCTTTGTGAAAAGGCTTTGGAATCGCCTGATAAAAGGTGGCAGATTCCCAAGATAATTTTTATGGCATATCCTTTCCCCTCTGACGACAGGGAAAAGTGGGAGTCATCTCCCAATGTGGACAAGGCTCTGTCCCGGCTGTCCAAGAAGGTGGCGCTTCTGTCTCCCGCCACTGCTAAACTCAATGATCCTGTGGATCATAAGCAGGAAACGACATTAAAGGCCATTTATGTCACTACGGGTGCACTCCTCAGACCTGCCGTGGCGTCGGCATGGGTGAGTAGTGCTATTGCTAAGTGGGCTGATAATTTGGCATCTGACATGGATATCCTGGATAGGGATAACATTCTTTTGACTCTCGGTTATATCAGGGACGCTGCAGCTTACCTAAAGGATGCGGCGAGGGATATTGGCCTCTTGGGATCAAGGGCCAATGCCATGGCAGTCTCGGCCAGGAGAGCGCTGTGGATTCATCAATGGAATGCTGATGCCGACTCCAAGAAAGCTATGGAAGCTCTCCCTTATAAAGGTAGTGTCTTGTTTGGTGACGGCCTCGCTGACCTGGTGTCTACCGCTAAAGCGGGTAAGTCATGTTTTCTTCCTTATGTTCCAGCACAACAGAAAAAGGCACCCCATTATCAGATGCAGTCCTTTCGGCCTAATAAATTCAAAAAAGGAAGAGGCTCGTCCTTCCTTGCTTCAAAAGGTAGAGGAAGGGGAAAAAGGTCGCCTGCTGTGTCAGGCTCCCAGGACCAAAAGTCTTCCCCGGCCTCTGCCAAGTCCACCGCAGGACGCTGGGGCTCCCCTGCGGGAGTCCGTGTCGGTGGGGGCGCGTCTCCGACTCTTCATTCAGGTCTGGTTTCACTCGTGCCTAGATCCTTGGGTGTTAGACATAGTGTCCCAAGGGTACAAACTGGAGTTTCAGGAGGTGCCCCCACCGATTTTTCAAATCAGCCTTGCCAGTTTCTATCCCAAAAAGGGAAGTAGTGAGTGCTGCGATACAAAAGCTGTGTCAACAGAGTGTCATTGTCCCGGTACCCCCGTCCCAACGGGGAGAAGGGTTTTATTCGAGCCTCTTTGTCATGCCAAAGCCGGACGGCTCAGTCAGACCGATCCTGAACCTAAAATCCCTCAATCTGTATTTGAAAACTGTCAAGTTCAAGATGGAATCTCTTCGAGCAGTGATCTCCAGTCTAGAAGGGGGGGATTTTATGGCGTCAGTCGACATAAAAGATGCCTACTTACACGTCCTGATATATCCTCCACATCAAGCGTTCCTGAGATTTGCGGTGCAGGATTATCATTACCAATTTCAGACGTTGCCGTTTGGGCTTTCCACGGCACCGAGGGTCTTCACCAAAGTGATGGCGGAAATGATGGTACTCCTATGCAAGCAGGGTGTCACAATTATCCCGTACTTGGACGATCTCCTGATAAAGGCGAGATCGAAGGAGCAGTTGCTAAGAAATGTGGAGCTCTCCCTGATGGTTCTGCAACATCATGGTTGGATTCTAAATTTGCCAAAGTCTCAGTTGATTCCGACAACTCGTCTGCCTTTCTTGGGCATGATCCTGGACACGGAACTGCAGAGAGTGTTTCTTTCAGCGGAAAAAGCTCTGGAAATCCAATGCATGGTCAAGGAGATTCTGAAACCGGCAAGAGTGTCGATTCATCAATGCACTCGAGTGCTAGGGAAGATGGTTGCGGCTTACAAAGCCATTCCGTTTGGCAGGTTTCATGCCCGGGTGTTTCAGTGGGACATGTTGGACAAATGGTCTGGGTCTCACCTGCACATGCACCGGAAAATAAGTCTATCTTCCAGGACCAGAATTTCTCTCCTGTGGTGGATGCAAAGTTCTCACCTTCAAGAGGGACGCAGGTTCGGGATCCAGGATTGGGTCCTGCTGACCACGGATGCAAGTCTCCGAGGCTGGGGAGCAGTCACACAAGGAAGAAGTTTCCAGGGAAAATGGTCAAGCCAGGAAACTTGTCTCCACATAAACGTTCTGGAGTTAAGAGCCATTTACAACGGCCTTCTGCAAGCGTAACACCTTCTTCGAGGTCTACCTGTCCTGATTCAGTCGGACAACGTAACAGCGGTGGCGTACGTAAACCGCCAGGGTGGAACAAAGAGCAGAGCGGCGATGGCGGAGGCCACAAGAGTTCAACGCTGGGCGAAAAAGCACGTGAGCGCTCTGTCAGCAGTCTTCCTTCCGGGCGTGGACAACTGGGAAGCAGGCTTCCTCAGCAGACACAATCACCATCCAGGAGAGTGGGCTCTTCATCAAGAGGTATTTACAGAAGTGACAAGGCGTTGGGGAATTCCTCAAATAGACATGATGGTGTCTCGTCTCAACAAGAAGCTTCCGAGGTACTGTTCCAGGTCAAGGGACCCCCAAGCCAGTGCAGTGGACGCCCTGATAACTGCGTGGGTGTTTCAGTCGATATATGTGTTCCCTTCACTTCATCTCATTCCAAAAGTGTTGAGGATCATAAGACGAACAAGTACTCGTAGTTCCAGATTGGCCACGTAGGGCCTGGTATCCGGAACTTCAGGAATTGCTCATAGAAGATCCTTGGCCGCTTCCTCTCAGAGAGGACCTGTTACTGCAGGGGCCATGCGTATTTCAAGACTTACCGCGGCAACGTTTGACGGCATGGAGGTTGAACGCCAAATTCTAGCTCGAAAGGGTATTCCCGGGGAAGTCATCCCCACTCTCCTTAAGGCTAGAAAGGCGGTCACGGCGAAGCATTATCACCGTATTTGGAGAAAATATGTGTCGTGGTGTGAAGCCAAGAAAGCTCCTACAGAGGAGTTTCAGCTGGGTCGTTTCCTCCATTTTTTGCAGGCAGGCATGGATGCAGGCCTGAAATTGGGTTCCATCAAAGTGCAGATTTCGGCTTTATCTATTTTCTTTGAAAAAGAATTGTCCGCCCTTCCTGAAGTTCAGACTTTCGTGAAGGGAGTGCTGCATATCCATCCTCCGTTTGTGCAACCCGTGGCACCGTGGGATCTTGACGTGGTGTTACAATTTCTTATGTCTCACTGGTTTGAACCTTTGCGAAAGGTTGAGTTGAAATTTCTCACTTGGAAAGTGGTCATGCTTTTGGCCTTGGCGTCCACCAGACGGGTGTCGGAATTGGCGGCTTTGTCTCACAAGAGCCTATATTTGATTTTCCATGTGGATAGAGCGGAATTGAGGACTCGTCAACAATTTCTGCCGAAGGTGGTTTCTTCGATTCACATAAATCAACCTATTGTGGTGCCTGTGGCTACGGATGCCGTGACGGTGCCCAAATCTCTCGATGTCGTAAGAGCTTTGAAAATTTATGTCGCCAGAACAGCTCTTGTTAGGAAAACGGAGGCTCTGTTTGTCCTGCATGCTTCTAACAAGATTGGAAATCCTGCTTCCAAGCAGACTATTGCACGCTGGATTTGTAATACGATTCAGCACGCTCATTCTACGGCTGGATTGCCGTTGCCGAAGTCAGTGAAGGCCCATTCTACCAGGAAGGTGGGCTCATCTTGGGCGGCTGCCCAAGGGGTCTCGGCACTTCAACTTTGCCAAGCAGCTACGTGGTTGGGTTCAAACACTTTTGCTAAGTTCTACAAGTTTGATACCCTGGCTGATGAGGACCTCATGTTTGCTCAATCGGTGCTGCAGAGTCATCCGCACTCTCCCGCCCAGTCTGGAGCTTTGATATAGACCCCATGGTCCTTTTGGAGTCCCCAGCATCCTCTAGGACGTAAGAGAAAATAGGATTTTAATACATACCGGTAAATCCTTTTCTCCTAGTCCGTAGAGGATGCTGGGCGCCCATCGCAGTGCGGACTGTTACTTGCAATTGTATTGTTAGTTGTTTTCGGTTACACGAAGGTTGTGTATCGGTTATGTTTAGCTTGTTGCTGTTTTTCGTTCATACTGTAATCTGGTATTCCTGTTAATCCAGTAGAACGGTGTGTTTGTGGTGTGAGCTGGTATGAATCTCACCCTTAGTGTAACAAAAATCCTTTTCCTCAAAATGTCCATCTCCCTGGGCACAGTTCCTATAACTGAAGTCTGGAGGAGGGGCATAGAGGGAGGAGCAAGTTCACACCCATTCAAAGTCTTATAGTGTGCCCATGTCTCCTGTGGATCCCGTGTATACCCCATGGTCCTTTTGGAGTCCCCAGCATCCTCTACGGACTAGGAGAAAAGGATTTACCGGTAGGTATTAAAATCCTATTATTATCATTATTTTATGTTTAGGCATGACGGGAGTAACTAGACATTTTGGTGCACTGGGCAGAAAAAGCATCGCCCCCCCCATATTTTTAAAACAAGGACATAAGGTGAGCCCTGAGATGTGCACCGGAAATTTTTCGCGTTTTGTGCTTCGGTTTTGGATATTGGTTCCGCGGACGTGTTTTGGATTCAGACGCGTTTTGGAAAAACCTCCCTTAAAAAATGTTGTCGGATTCGGGTGTTTTTTTTTCAAAAAACCCTCAAAAACAGCTTAAATCATAGAATTTGGGGGTAATTTTGATGCTATAGTATTATTAACTTCAATAACCATTATTTTCACTAATTTCCAGTCTATTATGAACACCTCACAATATTATGTTTAGTCCTAAAATTTGCACCAAGGTCGCTGGATGACTAAGCTAAGCGACCCAAGTGGGCGGAGGAGTACAGTGCAGAGTTTTGCTGACCAGTGACCACCAGTATAATACATTCTCTGCCTGAAAAACGCTCCATATCTGTGCTCAGTGTGCTGCATATATCTGTGCTCACACTGCTTTATTGTGGGGACTGGGGACCACCAGTATATTATATAGGAGGAGTACAGTGCAGAGTTTTGCTGACCAGTGACCACCAGTATAATACATTCTCTGCCTGAAAAACGCTCCATATCTGTGCTCAGTGTGCTGCATATATCTGTGCTCACACTGCTTTATTGTGGGGACTGGGGACCACCAGTATATTATATAGGAGGAGTACAGTGCAGAGTTTTGCTGACCAGTGACCACCAGTATTATACGTTCTCTGCCTGAAAAACGCTCCATATCTGTGCTCAGTGTGCTGCATATATCTGTGCTCACACTGCTTTATTGTGGGGACTGGGGACCACCAGTATATTATATAGGAGGAGTACAGTGCAGAGTTTTGCTGACCAGTGACCACCAGTATTATACGTTCCCTGCCTGAAAAACGCTCCATATCTGTGCTCAGTGTGCTGCATATATCTGTGCTCACACTGCTTTATTGTGGGGACTGGGGACCACCAGTATATTATATAGGAGGAGTACAGTGCAGAGTTTTGCTGACCAGTGACCACCAGTATTATACGTTCCCTGCCTGAAAAACGCTCCATATCTGTGCTCAGTGTGCTGCATATATCTGTGCTCACACTGGTTTATTGTGGGGACTGGGGACCACCAGTATATTATATAGGAGTACAGTGCAGAGTTTTGCAGACCAGTGACCACCAGTATTATACGTTCTCTGCCTGAAAAACGCTCCATATCTGTGCTCAGTGTGCTGCATATATCTGTGCTCACACTGCTTTATTGTGGGGACTGGGGACCACCAGTATATTATATAGGAGGAGTACAGTGCAGAGTTTTGCTGACCAGTTGTCAAAGTCGAAAAATATTGTAATGCATATGCCTTGTACTAACCCCATGCACATGCCCGCTGCTCGTGCACTCAGTCTGCCGTGCGTGCACATATCCGCAATTTGCGTAGGATCGCTCCAGCGATCATGCGCGTGATATGGGTATTTACGGCGGAGTTTGTGAGCGCGTAGAGGGTTATTAGAACATTACATATTTAACCCAAATAGTGCATTTTGTACCCATAGTTCCCCTACACCACATCAGCGAGTATTAATAGTTTAAACAGTTCCAGGACTAAGAGATTCACCTTTGCATGATAGGAAGGGTCAGATAAAGGTTGGAAGGTGATGTCTAGTATCCAGCTGTAGGGTATTTTGAGGGTAACATTCCGGTGTTGGTTAGAGAAAGATCGCATGTTCCAGCGTATAGTTATGTGCAGAAGTAGAATATAGATATTAACTGTATTTACTGTATATTATGTATGCGGCGGGAATCCAGAGGATACCACCCACCAGAGCAGTTGGGGAAAGACATCGCCCACCTTTTCAAATCAACCTATGACCTCTTCTGTTATGAAGAGACACATCTCTGTGTCCAATGGACAATGAAATTACAGTTACCATTGTATTGTGTATGTAAGTTGTGTATAAAAAGACCGTTGTTGCCTGGCCGGTCAGAAGACTCTGAACGCTTTCTATCTGACTAGCGGAGGACCGGCCGGGTTGCGCTTGCGAACATTCTCACGTATGTACATTCTATGTAGCCATTATTCTGTTTAGAATTATCTTGTTAGCCTGTAGTGTATGATTTGTACTGTTTACCTTTTGGAATTAATCCACGGTGGCCTTAGAACCCTGTGGTTTCAACTACAAATCAGTGTTGTGTCTTCACTTTCCTGCAAGGGTTTTAAAGTGTATTTATCTGTAAAAGGTGTATAGGTATTGATAAGGTGTACGCACTGCGGGTACTTTATACCGTCAGCGCTACTTAAGGTTTAAGATATAACATTGTTGCAGTACTTTGCTGCTAAGGGTTTAAAGTGTAATCAAATCATTACATTGTATCATTAACAAGGTTTAAAGGTTATCAATTGTGTGTGCGCACGCTGTGTGTACTCGGTACTCTCAGCGCGGCGTGTGTACGCCAAGTACGTACCACGTGCGGGACTATGTACGCAAATAGCATGCAAAGTGCGTAGCACGTGTATTCAGTCTAGCAGCCATAGCGGCTCCACGGTAATAGTGTATCTAAAGGTATAGCTTTTCGGTCTAAGATAATATCGACATTATCACAGTGACCACCAGTATTATACGTTCTCTGCCTGAAAAACGCTCCATATCTGTGCTCAGTGTGCTGCATATATCTGTGCACACACTGCTTTATTGTGGGGACTGGGGACCACCAGTATATTATATAGGAGGAGTACAGTGCAGAGTTTTGCAGACCAGTGACCACCAGTATTATACGTTCTCTGCCTGAAAAACGCTCCATATCTGTGCTCAGTGTGCTGCATATATCTGTGCTCACACTGCTTTATTGTGGGGACTGGGGACCACCAGTATATTATATAGGAGGAGTACAGTGCAGAGTTTTGCTGACCAGTGACCACCAGTATTATACGTTCTCTGCCTGAAAAACGCTCCATATCTGTGCTCAGTGTGCTGCATATATCTGTGCTCACACTGCTTTATTGTGGGGACTGGGGACCACCAGTACATTATATAGGAGGAGTACAGTGCAGAGTTTTGCTGACTAGTGACCACCAGTATTATACGTTCTCTGCCTGAAAAACGCTCCATATCTGTGCTCAGTGTGCTGCATATATCTGTGCTCACACTGCTTTATTGTGGGGACTGGGGACCACCAGTATATTATATAGGAGGAGTACAGTGCAGAGTTTTGCTGACCAGTGACCACCAGTATTATACGTTCTCTGCCAGAAAAACGCCCCATATCTGTGCTCAGTGTGCTGCATATATCTGTGCTCACACTGCTTTATTGTGGGGACTGGGGACCACCAGTATATTACATAGGAGGAGTACAGTGCAGAGTTTTGCTGACCAGTGACCACCAGTATTATACGTTCTCTGCCTGAAAAACGCTCCATATCTGTGCTCAGTGTGCTGCATATATCTGTGCTCACACTGCTTTATTGTGGGGACTGGGGACCACCAGTATATTATATAGGAGGAGTACAGTGCAGAGTTTTGCTGACCAGTGACCACCAGTATTATACGTTCTCTGCCTGAAAAACGCCCCATATCTGTGCTCAGTGTGCTGCATATATCTGTGCTCACACTGCTTTATTGTGGGGACTGGGGACCACCAGTATATTACATAGGAGGAGTACAGTGCAGAGTTTTGCTGACCAGTGACCACCAGTATTATACGTTCTCTGCCTGAAAAACGCTCCATATCTGTGCTCAGTGTGCTGCATATATCTGTGCACACACTGCTTTATTGTGGGGACTGGGGACCACCAGTATATTATATAGGAGGAGTACAGTGCAGAGTTTTGCAGACCAGTGACCACCAGTATTATACGTTCTCTGCCTGAAAAACGCTCCATATCTGTGCTCAGTGTGCTGCATATATCTGTGCTCACACTGCTTTATTGTGGGGACTGGGGACCACCAGTATATTATATAGGAGGAGTACAGTGCAGAGTTTTGCTGACCAGTGACCACCAGTATTATACGTTCTCTGCCTGAAAAACGCTCCATATCTGTGCTCAGTGTGCTGCATATATCTGTGCTCACACTGCTTTATTGTGGGGACTGGGGACCACCAGTATATTATATAGGAGGAGTACAGTGCAGAGTTTTGCTGACTAGTGACCACCAGTATTATACGTTCTCTGCCTGAAAAACGCTCCATATCTGTGCTCAGTGTGCTGCATATATCTGTGCTCACACTGCTTTATTGTGGGGACTGGGGACCACCAGTATATTATATAGGAGGAGTACAGTGCAGAGTTTTGCTGACCAGTGACCACCAGTATTATACGTTCTCTGCCTGAAAAACGCCCCATATCTGTGCTCAGTGTGCTGCATATATCTGTGCTCACACTGCTTTATTGTGGGGACTGGGGACCACCAGTATATTACATAGGAGGAGTACAGTGCAGAGTTTTGCTGACCAGTGACCACCAGTATTATACGTTCTCTGCCTGAAAAACGCTCCATATCTGTGCTCAGTGTGCTGCATATATCTGTGCTCACCAGGGCCGGTGCAAGGTTACTCAGCACCCTAGGCAAATAGTCAGCATCCCCCCCTGCCAAAATACCGAGCCCTTAGGCACTGGCGTATCTATAATGGGTGCAGTGTGTGCGGTGCACACGGGCCCCTGGGTCCAGAGGGGGCCCCCACCGCACACACTGCACCCATTTCTTCTAAATACTGTACTTACCTCTCTGGTCTTCGGGTGTGGGTCCCCTCCTCTCCCGAGTCCCGTAGCCGGCAACAGCACTGTTAGCGCTCTGTCTGAGCACTAGAGACTATAGCACACTGCCAGAGTCTACAGCGCATGCGTATGTCTCCGAATAAATGGTCACCGTGCCATTTTTTCAGAGACCGGCGCATGTACTGTAGACTCTGGCAGTGTGCTATAGTCTCTAGTGCTCAGACAGAGCGCTAACAGTGCTGTTGCCGGCTACGGGACTCGGGAGAGTAGGGGACCCACACCCGGAGACTGCACACGGGTCCCCTCCTCTCTAGATACGCCCCTGCCCTCAGGTAAAAATTAGGGATAGGATAATAGGGTTGTTTTAGCAGTTTGGGTTAAGGTGTTAATATTAGGGGTTATTATTAGAGAGAGATGTGTGTGTGTGTGTGTATGTTTCACGTTGTGAATTGTTAATACACTTTGCCTAATTACAAGACCCTGAGTGCCACAGTTATTTTTACAACTCAGCTATCCTTCTTACTGAAGGCACCGGGTCACCTTTACCATTGGAGGAGTGTGGGGCTTTGCTTTCTTTTATATATATATATATATATATATATATATATATATACATACCACTCGCTACTCGTGAAAAACAGTTTAGCCGTATTTTGCATGTTGTGCCAAACTGAGTAAAAAAGCAAAAATGTAAGTGGACACATCTGTACATGGAATACATACATGCAGTGCCGTAACTAGGCATTTTAGCGTTGTGTGCAAGAAACGGCATTGGCGCCCCCCCCCAATGCAAGATAGGGGCAGTGCGCGCCGTGGGCGCGCGAAAAACATATAGGGGCGTGGCTTCATGGGGAAGGGGCATGGCCACAAAATAATACCAATTCATACTATGGTGCACAGTAGTCTCCATTATTCAAACTACGCTGCACAGTAGCGCCACTACACCAGGTAGGGCCCCTTTTACACATTACGCCAGACAGTGTCCCCTTTTTACATATTACAGCAGACAGTGTCCCTCTTTTACACATTACGGTAGACAGCATCCCCCTTTTTACACATTACAGCAGACAGCGTCCCCCTTTATACACATTACGGCAGACAGTCCCCCTTTTTACTAGTGATGAGCACCGGAAATTTTTCGGGTTTTGTGTTTTGGTTTTGGGTTCGGTTCCGCGGCCGTATTTGGGTTCGAACGCGTTTTGGCAAAACCTCACCGAATTTTTTTTGTCGGATTCGGGTGTGTTTTGGATTCGGGTGTTTTTTTTAAAAAAACCCTAAAAAACAGCTTAAATCATAGAATTTGGGGGTCATTTTGATCCCAAAGTATTATTAACCTCAATAACCATAATTTCCACTCATTTTCAGTCTATTCTGAACACCTCACACCTCACAATATTATTTTTAGTCCTAAAATTTGCACCGAGGTCGCTGGATGGCTAAGCTAAGCGACCCAAGTGGCCGACACAAACACCTGGCCCATCTAGGAGTGGCACTGCAGTGTCACGCAGGATGGCCCTTCCAAAAAACACTCCCCAAACAGCACATGACGCAAAGAAAAAAAGAGGCGCAATGAGGTAGCTGTGTGAGTAAGCTAAGCGACCCTAGTGGCCGACACAAACACCTGGCCCATCTAGGAGTGGCACTGCAGTGTCACGCAGGATGGCCCTTCCAAAAAACACTCCCCAAACAGCACATGACGCAAAGAAAAAAAGAGGCGCAATGAGGTAGCTGTGTGAGTAAGCTAAGCGACCCTAGTGGCCGACACAAACACCTGGCCCATCTAGGAGTGGCACTGCAGTGTCACGCAGGATGGCCCTTCCAAAAAACACTCCCCAAACAGCACATGACGCAAAGAAAAAAAGAGGCGCAATGAGGTAGCTGTGTGAGTAAGCTAAGCGACCCTAGTGGCCGACACAAACACCTGGCCCATCTAGGAGTGGCACTGCAGTGTCACGCAGGATGGCCCTTCCAAAAAACACTCCCCAAACAGCACATGACGCAAAGAAAAAAAGAGGCGCAATGAGGTAGCTGTGTGAGTAAGCTAAGCGACCCTAGTGGCCGACACAAACACCTGGCCCATCTAGGAGTGGCACTGCAGTGTCACGCAGGATGGCCCTTCCAAAAAACACTCCCCAAACAGCACATGACGCAAAGAAAAAAAGAGGCGCAATGAGGTAGCTGTGTGAGTAAGCTAAGCGACCCTAGTGGCCGACACAAACACCTGGCCCATCTAGGAGTGGCACTGCAGTGTCACGCAGGATGGCCCTTCCAAAAAACACTCCCCAAACAGCACATGACGCAAAGAAAAAAAGAGGCGCAATGAGGTAGCTGTGTGAGTAAGCTAAGCGACCCTAGTGGCCGACACAAACACCTGGCCCATCTAGGAGTGGCACTGCAGTGTCACGCAGGATGGCCCTTCCAAAAAACACCCCCCAAACAGCACATGACGCAAAGAAAAATGAAAGAAAAAAGAGGTGCAAGATGGAATTGTCCTTGGGCCCTCCCACCCACCCTTATGTTGTATAAACAGGACATGCACACTTTAACCAACCCATCATTTCAGTGACAGGGTCTGCCACACGACTGTGACTGAAATGACGGGTTGGTTTGGACCCCCACCAAAAAAGAAGCAATTAATCTCTCCTTGCACAAACTGGCTCTACAGAGGCAAGATGTCCACCTCATCATCATCCTCCGATATATCACCGTGTACATCCCCCTCCTCACAGATTATCAATTCGTCCCCACTGGAATCCACCATCTCAGCTCCCTGTGTACTTTGTGGAGGCAATTGCTGCTGGTCAATGTCTCCACGGAGGAATTGATTATAATTAATTTTAATGAACATCATCTTCTCCACATTTTCTGGATGTAACCTCGTACGCCGATTGCTGACAAGGTGAGCGGCGGCACTAAACACTCTTTCGGAGTACACACTTGTGGGAGGGCAACTTAGGTAGAATAAAGCCAGTTTGTGCAAGGGCCTCCAAATTGCCTCTTTTTCCTGCCAGTATAAGTACGGACTGTCTGACGTGCCTACTTGGATGCGGTCACTCATATAATCCTCCACCATTCTTTCAATGGGGAGAGAATCATATGCAGTGACAGTAGACGACATGTCCGTAATCGTTGTCAGGTCCTTCAGTCCGGACCAGATGTCAGCATCAGCAGTCGCTCCAGACTGCCCTGCATCACCGCCAGCGGGTGGGCTCGGAATTCTGAGCCTTTTCCTCGCACCCCCAGTTGCGGGAGAATGTGAAGGAGGAGATGTTGACAGGTCGCGTTCCGCTTGACTTGACAATTTTGTCACCAGCAGTTCTTTGAACCCCAGCAGACTTGTGTCTGCCGGAAAGAGAGATCCAAGGTAGGTTTTAAATCTAGGATCGAGCACGGTGGCCAAAATGTAGTGCTCTGATTTCAACAGATTGACCACCCGTGAATCCTTGTTAAGCGAATTAAGGGCTCCATCCACAAGTCCCACATGCCTAGCGGAATCGCTCTGTTTTAGCTCCTCCTTCAATGTCTCCAGCTTCTTCTGCAAAAGCCTGATGAGGGGAATGACCTGACTCAGGCTGGCAGTGTCTGAACTGACTTCACGTGTGGCAAGTTCAAAAGGTTGCAGAACCTTGCACAACGTTGAAATCATTCTCCACTGCGCTTGAGACAGGTGCATTCCACCTCCTATATCGTGCTCAGTTGTATAGGCTTGAATGGCCTTTTGCTGCTCCTCCAACCTCTGAAGCATATAGAGGGTTGAATTCCACCTCGTTACCACTTCTTGCTTCAGATGATGGCAGGGCAGGTTCAGGCGTTTTTGGTGGTGCTCCAGTCTTCTGTACGTGGTGCCTGTACGCCGAAAGTGTCCCGCAATTCTTCTGGCCACCGACAGCATCTCTTGCATGCCCCTCTCGTTTTTTAAATAATTCTGCACCACCAAATTCAAGGTATGTGCAAAACATGGGACGTGCTGGAATTTGCCCAGATTTAATGCACACACAATATTGCTGGCGTTGTCCGATGCCACAAATCCACAGGAGAGTCCAATTGGGGTAAGCCATTCTGCGATGATCTTCCTCAGTTGCCGTAAGAGGTTTTTAGCTGTGTGCGTATTCTGGAAAGCGGTGATACAAAGCGTAGCCTGCCTAGGAAAGAGTTGGCGTTTGCGAGATGCTGCTACTGGTGCCGCCGCTGCTGTTCTTGCGGCGGGAGTCCATACATCTACCCAGTGGGCTGTCACAGTCATATAGTCCTGAGCCTGCCCTGCTCCACTTGTCCACATGTCCGTGGTTAAGTGGACATTGGGTACAACTGCATATTTTAGGACACTGGTGAGTCTTTTTCTGAGGTCTGTGTACATTTTCGGTATCGCCTGCCTAGAGAAATGGAACCTAGATGGTATTTGGTACCGGGGACACAGTACCTCCAACAAGTCTCTAGTTGGCTCTGCAGTAATGATGGATACCGGAACCACGTTTCTCACCGCCCAGGATGCCAAGGCCTCAGTTATCCGCTTTGCAGCAGGATGACTGCTGTGATATTTCATCTTCCTCGCAAAGGACTGTTGGACAGTCAATTGCTTGGTGGAAGTAGTAAAAGTGGTCTTACGAGTACGACTTCCCCTCTGGGATGACCATCGACTCCCAGCAGCAACAACAGCAGCGCCAGCAGCAGTAGGCGTTACACGCAAGGATGCATCGGAGGAATCCCAGGCAGGAGAGGACTCGTCAGAATTGCCAGTGACATGGCCTGCAGGACTATTGGCATTCCTGGGGAAGGAGGAAATTGACACTGAGGGAGTTGGTGGGGTGGTTTGCGTGAGCTTGGTTACAAGAGGAAGGGATTTACTGGTCAGTGGACTGCTTCCGCTGTCGCCCAAAGTTTTTGAACTTGTCACTGACTTATGATGAATGCGCTGCAGGTGACGTATAAGGGAGGATGTTCCGAGGTGGTTAACGTCCTTACCCCTACTTATTACAGCTTGACAAAGGCAACACACGGCTTGACAAATGTTGTCCGCATTTCTGTTGAAATACTTCCACACCGAAGAGCTGATTTTTTTGGTATTTTCACCAGGCATGTCAATGGCCCTATTCCTCCCACGGACAACAGGTGTCTCCCCGGGTGCCTGACTTAAACAAACCACCTCACCATCAGAATCCTCCTGGTCAATTTCCTCCCCAGCGCCAGCAACACCCATATCCTCCTCATCCTGGTGTACTTCAACACTGACATCTTCAATCTGACTATCAGGAACTGGACTGCGGGTGCTCCTTCCAGCACTTGCAGGGGGCGTGCAAATGGTGGAAGGCGCATGCTCTTCACGTCCAGTGTTGGGAAGTTCAGGCATCGCAAACGACACAATTGGACTCTCCTTGTGGATTTGTGATTTCGAAGAACGCACAGTTCTTTGCTGTGCTTTTGCCAGCTTGAGTCTTTTCATTTTTCTAGCGAGAGGCTGAGTGCTTCCATCCTCATGTGAAGCTGAACCACTAGCCATGAACATAGGCCAGGGCCTCAGCCGTTCCTTGCCACTCCGTGTGGTAAATGGCATATTGGCAAGTTTACGCTTCTCCTCTGACAATTTTATTTTAGATTTTTGAGTCCTTTTTTTACTGATATTTGGTGTTTTGGATTTTACATGCTCTGTACTATGACATTGGGCATCGGCCTTGGCAGACGACGTTGCTGGCATTTCATCGTCTCGGCCATGACTAGTGGCAGCAGCTTCAGCACGAGGTGGAAGTCGATCTTGATCTTTCCCTATTTTTGGAACCTCAACATTTTTGTTCTCCATATTTTAATAGGCACAACTAAAAGGCACCTCAGGTAAACAATGGAGATGGATGGATACTAGTATACTTATGGATGGACGAGCGACTGCCGACACAGAGGTAGCTACAGCCGTGGACTACCGTACTGCGTCTGCTGCTAATATAGACTGGATGATAATGATATAAAAATATATATATATCACTACTGCAGCCGGACAGGTATATATTATATAATGACGGACCTGCTGGACACTGTCAGCACTGCAGACTCCTAAAGTAAGCTACTAGTATCAAGAAGATAGAAAAAAAAAAAAAAACACCACAGGTAGGTGGTATACAATTATGGATGGACGAGCGACTGCCGACACAGAGGTAGCTACAGCCGTGGACTACCGTACTGCGTCTGCTGCTAATATAGACTGGATGATAATGATATAAAATATATATATATATATCACTACTGCAGCCGGACAGGTATATATTATATAATGACGGACCTGCTGGACACTGTCAACTCAGCACTGCAGACTCCTAAAGTAAGCTACTAGTATCAAGAAGATAGAAAAAAAAAACACCACGGGTAGGTGGTATACAATTATGGATGGACGAGCGACTGCCGACACAGAGGTAGCTACAGCCGTGGACTACCGTACTGCGTCTGCTGCTAATATAGACTGGATGATAATGATATAAAATATATATATATCACTACTGCAGCCGGACAGGTATATATTATATAATGACGGACCTGCTGGACACTGTCAGCTCAGCACTGCAGACTCCTAAAGTAAGCTACTAGTATCAAGAAGATAGAAAAAAAAAAACACCACGGGTAGGTGGTATACAATTATGGATGGACGAGCGACTGCCGACACAGAGGTAGCTACAGCCGTGGACTACCGTACTGCGTCTGCTGCTAATATAGACTGGATGATAATGAGATATAAAATATATATATATATCACTACTGCAGCCGGACAGGTATATATTATATAATGACGGACCTGCTGGACACTGTCAGCTCAGCACTGCAGACTCCTAAAGTAAGCTACTAGTATCAAGAAGATAGAAAAAAAAAAAACACCACGGGTAGGTGGTATACAATTATGGATGGACGAGCGACTGCCGACACAGAGGTAGCTACAGCCGTGGACTACCGTACTGCGTCTGCTGCTAATATAGACTGGATGATAATGAGATATAAAATATATATATATCACTACTGCAGCCGGACAGGTATATATTATATAATGACGGACCTGCTGGACACTGTCAGCTCAGCACTGCAGACTCCTAAAGTAATCTACTAGTAGTATCAAGAAGATAGAAAAAAAAAAAAACACCACAGGTAGGTGGTATACAATTATGGATGGACGAGCGACTGCCGACACAGAGGTAGCTACAGCCGTGGACTACCGTACTGCGTCTGCTGCTAATATAGACTGGATGATAATGAGATATAAAATATATATATATCACTACTGCAGCCGGACAGGTATATATTATATAATGACGGACCTGCTGGACACTGTCAGCTCAGCACTGCAGACTCCTAAAGTAAGCTACTAGTATCAAGAAGATAGAAGAAAAAAAAAAACACCACGGGTAGGTGGTATACAATTATGGATGGACGAGCGACTGCCGACACAGAGGTAGCTACAGCCGCGGACTACCGTACTGCGTCTGCTGCTAATATAGACTGGATGATAATGAGATATAAAATATATATATATCACTACTGCAGCCGGACAGGTATATATTATATAATGACGGACCTGCTGGACACTGTCAGCTCAGCACTGCAGACTCCTAAAGTAAGCTACTAGTATCAAGAAGATAGAAAAAAAAAAAAACACCACGGGCAGGTGGTATACAATTATGGATGGACGAGCGACTGCCGACACAGAGGTAGCTACAGCCGTGGACTACCGTACTGCGTCTGCTGCTAATATAGACTGGATGATAATGATATAAAAAATATATATATATATCACTACTGCAGCCGGACAGGTATATATTATATAATGACGGACCTGCTGGACACTGTCAGCTCAGCACTGCAGACTCCTAAAGTAAGCTACTAGTATCAAGAAGATAAAAAAAAAAAAACACCACGGGTAGGTGGTATACAATTATAGATGGACGAGCGACTGCCGACACAGAGGTAGCTACAGCCGTGGACTACCGTACTGCGTCTGCTGCAGTGCTAATATAGACTGGATGATAATGATATAAAAATATATATATATATCACTACTGCAGCCGGACAGGTATATATTATATAATGACGGACCTGCTGGACACTGTCAGCAGAATGCGTTTATAGAATAAAAACACCACACGACGAGTGTTTAACTTTTTCAGGCAGACAATCACAATATACTGGTGGTCAGTGGTCACTGGTCAGTCACACTGGCAGTGGCACTCTGGCAGCAAAAGTGTGCACTGTTAAAATATGTACTCCTGCTATAACTGCTCTCCAGTCTCCCCCACAATTAAGCTGTGTGAGCAGTGAGCACTCAGCACAGTCAGATATACAGTATTACATAGATGATGCAGCACACTGAGGCTGAGCACAGATATGGTATGTGACTGTGTCACACTGTGTATCGTTTTTTTTCAGGCAGAGAACAGATTAATTAAACTGGTGGTCACTGGTCACACTATCAGCAAGTAGTACTCCTAATATGCTCCCCAAAATTAGTAAATCAAGTGTCTCTACTACTCTCTAGTCTACTCTAAACGGAGAGGACGCCAGCCACGTCCTCTCCCTATCAATCTCAATGCACGTGTGAAAATGGCGGCGACGCGCGGCTCCTTATATAGAATCCGAGTCTCGCGATAGAATCCGAGCCTTGCGAGAATCCGACAGCGGGATGATGACGTTCGGGCGCGCTCGGGTTAACCGAGCAAGGCGGGAAGATCCGAGTCTGCCTCGGACCCGTGTAAAAAGGCTGAAGTTCGGGGGGGTTCGGATTCCGAGGAACCGAACCCGCTCATCACTACTTTTTACACATTATGGCAGACTGCGTCCCCTTTTTACACATTACGGCAGACAGCGTCACCCTTTTTACACATTACGGCAGACAGCGTTCCCCTTTTTACACATTACGGCAGACAGCGTCCCCCTTTTTACACATTACAACAGACAGCGTCCCCCTTTTTACACATTACGTCAGACAGAGTCCCCCTTTTTACACATTACGGCAGACAGCGTCCCCTTTTTTACACATTACGGCAGACAGCGTCCCCTTTTTCATATTACGGCAGACAGCGTCCCCCTTTTTACACATTATGGCAGACAGCGTCCCCTTTTTTACATATTACAGCAGACAGCGTTCCCTTTTTACACATTGCGGCAGACAGAATAGATAAATAGAGAGAGAGAGAGAGAGATACTTACCATCTCTCCCCGCTGGCAGTCAGGCTCCTCGTGCTGGCAGATCCCTCGATGCAGGCTTGGGAGGAGGAGGGAGGGGGACTGGAGCTGCAGCAGCACTATGTAATTGGTAGAGGCGCCGCTGCACCAGTCCCCTCTCCTTCCGTATTGGCTGCCCGCCACCGCTGTGAATGCTGGGATGAAGGAACCGCATCCCAGCATTCATAGCAGTGCCGGGCAGCCAATACGGAAGGAGACGGGACTGCAGCAGCGGTGCCTCTACCAATTACATAGCGCTGCTGCGGCTCCAGTCCCCCTCCCTCCTCCTCCTTCTCCGCTGCCTCCGGCGCTGCTGCTCTCCTCACCAGCGCGGCGCACACAGCAGAGGTGGCTTGTAATGAGTCAATTTGACTCATTACAAGCTGCTGGCCATTGCGCCCTCAGGGCAACTGCGCTGTGTGCCAGGCACACCTGGCACACACGTAGTTACGGCCTTGCATACGTGTATATATATATATATATATATATATATATATACACATCCCAAAAATAGATGGGCACTCGGAGACAAGGATATAACAAACAGCGTGTATTGAACGGTCTAGTACTTTCGGGTTCACAGACCCGTCGTCAGGACCACACAGCAAAAGTTGTCTTTTGCTGTGTGGTCCTGACGACGGGTCTGTGAACCCGAAAGTACTAGACCGTTCAATACACAATTTTTGCTATATCCTTCACTCCGAGTGCCTATCTATTTTTGGGATGTATGGACGCTTGGAATGTAGCACCGGAGCACATTGTATCAATTTATTGGAGTGCCGGCCAATGGACATTATTTTATATATTTATATATACATATATACACATGGAATACATACGTTATCTTGGCGCTTGGGATGCCAAAATACTGACAGTGGCATCCCAGAGATTAAAATCCTGACACTTACTAATTAAGTAAGGTAACCCTGATCACTAACCCCCCCAAACCCTAAACCACCTTTCCCGCAGCCTCACCTTAATGCTACCCCCCCCCCCCCCCCCCACGCAGCTTAATCCTAACCCTCCCCGGTGGTACCTAACCACCCCCTTCCCGCAGCCTGAACCTAGCCCTCCATCCCCCCCCGCCTAACCCTCCCCAAGGGTGCCTAATCCTTACCTCCCCCTTACCCGCAGCTTAATCCTAACCCCGCGGTTTACATCTCTAGAGTTCTGGCAGTTCGGGATACCGGCTCCGGCATTTAGATATTAGTTGAGATCCCGGCGATGGTATTCCTAGCAGTGTCGGGATTCTGAACGCAGGGATCCTGATCGCATCTACTATAGAATATATATATATATATATATATATATATAGATAGAGAGAGAGAGAGAGAGAGAGAGAGAGAGAACACATCCAACAAGCAGCGGCACTCAGAGAATATATAGTTATTGATGTAAAAAAAAGTGTATTTAAATCCTCATAGCAATCGCAACATTTCGTGGCTGTAATGCCCCTTTGTCAAGGTAATACAAGATATATGTGAAAAAACATACCTTTAAATAGAAGAAGACCCGCGAACAGTGTGCCCCGGGAGTGGGAACGGCTTCCGTCCCGGCATCCAATGTGTAGCATCATGACGTAAGCGCCCATGGCGCCTGGGATCACCTAGGAAACAGGCCCCACGGAAACAGTCAGTGCATCGTGGTGGTCATGATAGAGATATATATATATATATATAGTAACTTGGACCTATCCTACCATGCTACACTTCATCCCCCAAGCCCCACTGTGAATAATAGAAATGCACAGACTATAAAGTATAATATATATTTCTCTAACGTCCTAGTGGATGCTGGGCACTCCGTAAGGACCATGGGGAATAGCGGGCTCCGAAGGAGGCTGGGCACTCTAGAAAGATTTATGACTACCTGGTGTGCACTGGCTCCTCCCACCATGACCCTCCTCCAAGCCTCAGTTAGATCTTGTGCCCGGCCGAGGTTGGATGCACACTAGGGGCTCTCCTGAGCCCTTAGAAAGAAAGTATAGATTTAGGTTTTTTTATTTTCAGTGAGACCTGCTGGCAACAGGCTCACTGCAGCGAGGGACTAAGGGGAGAAGAAGCGAACTCGCCTGCTTGCAGCCGGATTGGGCTTCTTAGGCTACTGGACACCATTAGCTCCAGAGGGATCGACCGCAGGCCCAGTCCTTGGTGTTCGGTCCCGGAGCCGCGCCGCCGTCCCCCTTACAGAGCCAGAAGCAAGAAGAGGTCCGGAAAAACGGCGGCAGAAGACATCAGTCTTCACCAAGGTAGCGCACAGCACTGCAGCTGTGCGCCATTGCTCCTCATGCACACCACACACTCCGGTCACTGATGGGTGCAGGGCGCTGGGGGGGGGCGCCCTGAGCAGCAATATAAACACCTTGGCTGGCAAAAATACATCACATATAACCCCCAGGGCTATATGGATGTATATTAACCCCTGCCAGATTCCATAAAAATGCGGGAGACAAGTCCGCGAAAAAGGGGCGGAGCCTATCTCCTCAGCACACTGGCGCCATTTTTCCCTCACAGCTCCGTTGGAGGGAAGCTCCCTGGCTCTCCCCTGCAGTCTACACTACAGAACAGGGTTAAAACAGAGAGGGGGGGCACTAAATTTAGGCGCAGTATAAATTATATAAAAGCAGCTATAGGGGACATAACTCAGTTAGTCCCTGCATTATATAGCGCTCTGGTGTGTGCTGGCATACTCTCACTCTGTCCCCCCAAAGGGCTTTTGTGGGTCCTGTCCTCATTGGAGCATTCCTTGTGTGTGTGCGGAGTGTCGGTACGGCTGTGTCGACATGTTTGATGAGGAGATTTATGTGGAGGCGGAGCAGATGCCGATAAATGAGATGTCGCCCCTGTGGGCCGACAACCAGAGTGGATGGATAGGTGGAAGGTATTAACCGACAGTGTCAGCTCCTTACATAAAAGGCTGGATGACGTAACAGCTATGGGACAGCCGGCTTCTCAGCCCGCGCCTGCCCAGACGTCTCAAAGGCCATCAACGCTCCCTCAGATGGCAGACACAGATGTCGACACGGAATCTGACTCCAGTGTCGACGAGGTTGAGACATATACACAATCCACTAGGAACATCCGTTACACATTTCTGACATTAACCCAAGTACCACTAAAAACAAAGGGTTTTATGTGTGGGGAGAAAAAGCAGGCAGTGTTTTGTTCCCCCATCAAATGAGTGAATGAAGTGTGAAAAAGCGTGGGTTTCCCCGATAAGAAACTGGTAATTTCTAACAAGTTACTGATGGCGTACCCTTTCCCGCCAGAGGATAAGTTACGCTGGGAGATATCCCCTAGGGTGGATAAGGCGCTCACACGTTTGTCAAGGTGGCACTGCCGTCTTAGGATACGGCCACTTTGAAGGTACCTGCTGATAAATAGCAGGAGGCTATCCTGAAGTCTGTAATTACACACTCAGGTACTAGACTGAGAGCTGCAGCGTGGTCTGTACCCCTTTCAAACAGGGATACTATTTTGCGAACATAAGACGTCGTCTTATATATGAGGGATGCACAGAGGAATATTTTGCCGGCTGGCATCCTGAATTATTGCAATGTCCATTCTGTCAGGAGGGTATTGGAGACCCGACACTGGACAGGTGATGCTGACTTTAAAAGGCACATAGAGCCTTATAAGGGTGAGGAATTGGTTGGGGATGGTCTCTGGGACCTCGTATCCACAGCAACAGCTGGGATGAAAATATTTTACCTCAGGTTTCCTCACAGCCTAAGAAACGCACTGTATTATCAGGTACAGTCCTTTCGGCTTCAAAAAAGCAGGCGGGTCAAACGAGGGAAGAGGGAAAAAGCTACACCAGCAGCCAGTCCCCAGAATCAAAATTCTTCCCCTGCTTCCTCTGAGTCCACCGCATGACGCGGGGGCTCCACAGGCGTAGCCAGGTACGGTGGGGGGCCGCCTCAAAAATTTCAGCGATCAGTGGGCTCGCTCACAGGTGGATCCCTGGATCCTTCAAGTAGTATCTCAGGGGTACAAGCTGGAAGTCGAGGCGTCTCCCCCCCACCGTTTACTCAAATCTGCCTTGCAGACAACTCCCTCAGGCAGGGAGGCTGTGCTAGAGGCAATTCACAAGCTGTATTCCCAGCAGGTGATAGTCAAGGTGCCCCTACTTCAACAAGGACGGGGTTACTATTCCACACTGTTTGTGGTACCGAAACCAGCCGGTTCGGTGAGACCCATTTTAAAATGGAAATCCTTGAACACTTACATAACAAAGTTCAAGATGGAATCGCTCAGGGCGGTTATTGCAAGCCTGGACGAGGGGGATTACATGGTATCCCTGGACATCAAGGATGCTTACCTGCATGTCCCTATTTACCTTCCTCACCAGGAGTACCTCAGATTGTGGTACAGGATTGCCATTACCAATTCCAGACACTACCGTTTGGACTGTCCACGGCACCGAGGGTGTTTACCAAGGTAATGGCAGAAATGATGATACTCCTTCAAAAAAAAAAAAAAAAAAGGGAGTTTTTATTTATCCCATACTTGGATGATCTCCTTATAAAGGCAAGGTCCAGGGAGCAGTTACTGGTCGGAGTAGCACTATCTCAGGAGGTGCTACAACAGCATGGCTGGATTCTGAACATTCCAAAGTCACAGCTGGTTCCTTCCACTCGCTTACTGTTCCTGGGGATGATTTTGGACACAGAACAGAAAGAAGTGTTTCTCCCGCAGGAGAAAGCCAAGGAGCTGTCATCTCTAGTCAGAGACCTCCTAAAACCAAAAAGGGTATCGGTGCATCGTTGCACACGAGTCCTGGGAAAAATGGTGGCTTCATACGAAGCAATTCCATTCGGCAGGTTCCATGCGAGGACCTTCCCGTGAGACCTCTTAGATAAGTGGTCGGGATCGCATCTTCAAATGCATCAAATGATAACCCTGTCTCCAAGGACCAGGGTGTCTCTACTGTGGTGGATGCAGGGTGCTCATCTTCTAGAGGGCCGCAGTTTCGGCATACAGGACTGGGTCCTGGTGACCACGGATGCCAGCCTTCGAGGCTGGGGAGCAGTCACACAGGGAAGAAACTTCCAGGGCCTATGGTCAAGTCAGGAGACTTCCCTACATATAAATTCTGGAACTGAGGGCCATTTACAATGCCCTAAGTCAGGCAAGACCCCTGCTTCAAAACCAGCCGGTACTGATACAGTCAGACAACATCACGGCAGTCGCCCATGTGACCCGACAGGGCGGCACAAGAAGCAGGATGGCAATGGCAGAAGCCACAAGGATTCTCCGATGGGCGGAAAATCACGTACTAGCACTGTCAGCAGTGTTCATTCCGGGAGTGGACAACTGGGAAGCAGACTTCCTCAGCAGACACGACCTACACCCGGGAGAGTGGGGACTTCATCCAGAAGTCTTCCTGCTGTTGGTAAACCGTTGGGAAAGGCCACAGGTGGACATGATGGCGTCCCGCCTCAACAAAAAGTTAAAGAGATATTGCGCCAGGTCAATGGACCCTCAGGCGATAGCTGTGGACGCTCTAGTTACACCGTGGGTGTACCAGTCGGTTTATGTGTTCCCTACTCTGCCTCTCATACCAAAGGTACTGAGAATAATAATATGGCGAGGAGTAAGAACGATACTCGTGGTTCCGGATTGGCCAAGAAGGGCTTGGTACCCGGAACTTCAGGAGATGATATCAGAGGACCCATGGCCTCTGCCGCTCAGACAGGACCTGCTTCAGCAGGGGCCCTGTTTGTTCCAAGACTTACCGCGGCTGCGTTTGACGGCATGGCGATTGAGCGCCGGATCCTGAAGGAAAAGGGTATTCCGGAAGAAGTCATTCCTGCGCTTATTAAAGCCAGGAAAGATGTTACGGTAAAGCATTATCACCGCATGTGGCGGGAATATGTTGCATGATGCGAGGCCAAAAAGGCCCCAACAGAGGAATTTCCACTAGGTCGATTTCTACATTTCCTGCAAGCAGGAGTGAATATGGGCCTAAGTCTAGGCTCCATTAAAGTACAGATCTCGGCTCTGTCGATTTTCTTTCAAAAAGAATTAGCTTCAGTACCTGAAGTTCAGGCATTGTGAAAGGAGTGCTGCATTTTCAGCCCCCGTTTGTGCCCCCTGTGGCACCTTGGGATCTCAGTGTTACAGATAAATTATTTTGGCGTCCGCGAACAGGATAGAATGTCGCAATCACCGGAACATCAGACTCCTGCATCAACATCCACCCGGAGGAGATTGCCCGCGTCACCTGGTCAATCTCCGGCAGGTCAGAACCAAGGGATAGCATCACCTATTACGATGCCATATTATTTTGGCGCTTCATGGCTTCCTACTTACTCTGGAGACATGCGTACCCCAGGAACCAGTCAGCTTAAGGAATTTAGGAATAAAATGCGTTCCATGTTCAGGTTGTACCAGCTGAGCGAGGTCCAGAAAGTAAAGATAGTATTGGGACAGTTAAAAGGTTCTGCGCTACGTGAGTCAGAGGCATGGACAGAGGAAGAAAAAGAGACAGCGGAAGGCATCTTGGAAAAATTGGGGTGCATCTTCGCCCTAAAAACCATGTCCAATTTAAAAAGTCGCCTATATGCTAGAAAACAAAGAGGTGGTGAAACACTAAGGGACTTTGCATTGGGATTGCAGGAAGCCATGAGGGCAGTTCAAGCCCTGGACCCACGCGAAGTACAGCAGGCGGATGAGACATTAATTAACCTCTTCATTGAAGGGACTCAAGGGGAAACCATTCAGGCTCAAATGAGAATGGTGCGTCGTCAACAGCCAAATTGCTCTTTTTCTAAGTTCAAAGAAGAAATTCTCCAAATTCTTGGACTAAATTCCTGTGAAGATCTTGAGTATGAGGTGTCAGTGGAGGCTGACGAAAGGGTAAAGGAAATAAGAGCTCACGACAAAACTGAGATTGCATTACCTAAGGCAGTCACTCAACAGGCACAAACTCCCTCTAGTCCGGATCCAATTGGGACCCTAAACTCTAAAATGACTGAACTTACCTTGCACTTAGCTAGGATGGATCAGAAACTTGAGGAGTTGAGTCAAAGCCAAAATGTCGGACGACGTCGGGAATGGCGGCAAGATAGGGGTGCCAGGAATCGTTCTCGATGGGAAATACCAAGGGGGATGGGCAGACGTCCTACTGACCAATTTGATGATCATGGACAGCCTATATGCAGGGGTTGTAGGCAAAGTGGCCACATTGAAAGGAATTGCCCAAATGAAGCTTTAAACGAGGAGACCCCGAGGCAGGGGACCGAACCTCGGGAAGAAATGTACCAATAGGTCCGACATCGCAGGAGTGGTGGCCAAGGTATGTCGGTGAATGTCCTCGCCTGAACATTCAGATCAATGGTGTGAAGATGGCTGCTCTCCTGGATACAGGATCTCAAGTTTCAACCATTCGACTCCATGATTTCCTCCACCATTGGGAGGAACAGACAATAGTCACTCCACCAAATACATGGTTACATTTATTAGCCAGTAACGGACAACCTATCACCTACCGTGGCTACTGGGAGGCCGACATGAAAGTGGGTAGAGCAAACTTAACCAGACAAGGATGTCTAGTGACGACTGTTTCAAATGATTTTCTGCCCCCAGTCATTCTCGGGATGAATGTCCTCAGGAACTGTCCTGACGTGCTAGTTGAAGCTCTGCGCATGGAAATGAAGACAGCCGCTCCGCGAGAGCGAAGAACACTCCAACAAACTGTTCGGCTACTGGAGGGCCAGATGAGATTCGTAAATGACAGGGGAGAGGTTGGGAAGGCACGAATTGCCAATCGACGACCTGTAATGTTAATGCCCAACTCAGAACATGTAGTTTGGTGCAAGGCCCGGATTGGCCCTGGCGGACAAGGCTATGATGCTCTCCTAGAATCTTGTGATCCCGATGGTCAGCAGCCATTTGTAGTAGCCAGGACATTGGCGAGAGTAGAACAAGGCAGAGTACCAGTTCGCATCATGAATCCCCAAAACTACCCCATACGACTCTTTCGACATTGCATGGTAGCAAGGGTGTCTCAAGTCAATTTCCAAGATGTATGGGATGAAGGCATACCATCGGCGCATCAAGGAGCCACAACCAAAAGCTTCTCTGCCGCCGAAAGTGAGCACCCTTGGTGGGATGAAATCCAGATAGGTGACTTGAACACCCCCAAAGAGCAGAGAGAAGGAGTGCTACAAATGGTCCGGAAGAATTCGGTGGCTTTTAGTCAGAACCCCTCCGACTTTGGAATGGTTGAAGGGGTGCATCATAATATTCACACAGGAAGTCACTCTCCTATCAAAGAGAGACACCGACCCGTACCACCTGCCATGTATCAACCTGTGCGAAAAATGATTTCGGATATGAGGGCTGCAGGTGTCATCAGTGAGAGTTACAGTCCATGGGCCGCCCCTTTAGTTATCGTCAAGAAGAAGGATGGAAGTCTCCGGTTTTGCGTGGATTATCGCAAACTGAATGCTGTAACTCATAAAGACGCCTATCCATTGCCAAGAATAGAAGAATCATTGACGGCCTTGAAGACAGCGGCCTATTTCTCTACTCTAGACCTCACTAGCGGATATTGGCAAATCCCAATGGCACCAAAGGATCGGGAAAAAACTGCTTTCACCACGCCAATGGGATTATTTGAATTTAATAGAATGCCCTTCGGACTTTGCAATGCGCCGGCTACCTTTCAACGGGTGATGGAGCACTGTCTGGGGCATCATAACTTTGAAAGGGTCCTGCTGTACCTGGATGATGTTATCATCTTTTCAAAAAGTTATGAAGAACATCTCAAACATCTAGAGGAAGTGTTCAAGCAACTCATCAAAACAGGGTTGAAGCTTAAGCCGGCAAAATGTCATCTACTCAAACCGGAGGTCCAATATTTGGGACATATAGTCAGCGCTGAGGGTGTCAAACCAGACCCAGAAAAGATATGCGTCGTACAAGAATGGCCTACCCCAAAGACAGTGAAGGATGTCAGGAGTTTTTTGGGATTTGTGGGTTATTACAGGCGGTTTGTACAGGGCTTTGCTAAAATGGCAGCTCCAATACAGGAATTACTGCGTGGTAAGGCTGGACGGGAAAGGAGGAGTTCCTCTGTAATTACATGGGGTGAAAATCAGCAACGTGCCTTTGAACTGCTTAAGACAGCTATGGTCACTGCTCCTTTATTCGCCTATCCAGACTATGAAAAACCTTTTCAAGTTTATACAGATGCAAGTCATCAGGGGTTAGGAGCTGTCTTATCACAGATGCAGGATGGCCGTGAAAGGGTAATAGCATATGCTAGTAGAGGCCTTCGCAAAACAGAGCGTAACAACGAGAACTATAGTACGTTTAAGTTAGAGTAACTTGCTCTCGTGTGGGCCATCACCGAAAAATTCAAGAACTATCTGGCTGCTTCGCCCGTCATTATTATGACCGACAATAACCCGTTGGCTCACCTGTCTAATGCACGGTTGGGAGCACTCGAGCAACGTTGGGTATCTCGTTTGGCCAACTTTCAATACACAGTTGAATACCGAAGCGGAAAGATGAATGGGAATGCCGATGCCTTATCCCGTTTACCCATTGTCGACCTACCTGAGTTGGAGAAAGACGACATGGAGGAGGTAGAGACTCCGGTGTTTTGTCTCGAAAATAAAGGATGGGTTGTAACGTCAGATCCAATATCTGTTGACGACCCTACACCATCCAAAAGTCATCATCTGGGTTTATCTGCCGAGGAATGGGAAAAGATTCAACGAGAGAGCCCAGTTTTGCATGAGCTGATGAGTCTTATTCAGCAGAAGCGCTCCTTAAACAAAACACAGCGAGCTGAAGCTGATCCAGAATTAATTAAATTATTAAGACATCGAGATCGCCTCCAGGTAAAGCAAGGACTGATAATCCGTAGCAGCCTAGACCCCAACACCCATCAAACTATTATTCAAATAGTAGTTCCAAAACGTCAGGCTACTTTTCTGCTCGAGGCCTATCACAATAGATCTGGACATTTCGGTACCCAGAAAACTGAGAAAATATTGCGAAAAAGGTACTTCTGGATCGGAATGAGAGAAGATATAGAGAAATGGTGCCGTGATTGCATACCTTGCAACCTCAAAAGACATCCAGACCACCGTCAAAAAGATCTCTTGCATCCTATCAAAAGTCAACGTCCCCTGGAGATCATTGCTTTGGATCACGTAAAATTAGAACCCAGCACTAATGGATATCAGTACGCTCTAACCATGACTGATCATTATAGTAAATTTCTTGTCATCGTTCCCACAAGAGACTTAACTGCCAAAACCACGGCTGAGCTGTTTCTTAAATACTTTGCGAGACCTTATGGATTCCCGGACCGGATTCTGACTGACCAAGGCCCAGCTTTTGAATCCCAACTATTCCACGAACTCTGTTCGCTATACGGCTGTTTAAAAATACGAACAACGGCCTACCACCCACAGGGGAATGGTTTATGTGAACGAGCAAATCGAACCATCCTTGGAATGCTTCGGAGTCTGTCTGCCGAACAGCGTACGCAGTGGCCTGTCCTTTTGTCTGAACTTACCTACTTATATAATAATACTGAACATTGTTCCACCGGGTTCACTCCCTATTACCTCATGTTCGGTAGGCAGGGCAAGCTGCCTAGAGATTTAGAATTGAATCCCATTGTGATTGACCCTGTTGATCCCCGAGTTGACTGGGTACGGGAGCACCAACAGCGAATTGAAATAGCTAGGCGAATTGTAGAACAAAGGATGGGAGCCGCCCACCAACGGCAGGAGAGAGCTTATAACGCCAATGCTCGGCCCCTTCCTTTACATGAAGGTGACAAGGTCTGGTTGAAAAAGAACCATCGCTCTAGCAAACTTGATGCCATGTGGGAGAAGGTTCCATACGACGTGGTCAGTGTTCCAGCCGGTAATATCTACACTTATCGAATCCGTCGTGATCAAGAAGGACCAATCAGAATTGTATCCCGAGATCAAATAAAACCTTGTACAATGGAAGTTCCGTGGGCGGAAGAAGATTTGGTTTTGACAGCTGACTCGCCAATCCCAGGGGATATTCCACTACACGATCCTATAGAGCTCCTGTTGTTTATGGGCGGCACCGGTTCATCAAGCTCAATCGGAAGTATGGGCCCAGAAACCATAGGAGAGGAATCTTTGAAATGCAATGACTTCTCTTGTGTTGTGGATGATCAAGTCGAAGAAGGGGTCCCTATCCCCACAAATAGGAGATCAAAACGAAGTACTAAAGGTATACTACCTCTAAGGTATCGTGATTAAGATATGTTTGGAGGTCCACTGGTCATTATTGTGACTGTAAATGTATATATGAATTGATTGCGTTCAAATTTATAGAAGGCGTGGAGACACGCCTAGTTCCAAAGGGGAAACGTGTAATACCCTGTTGTTATAATAAATTAATTTAAGAAGTTAATGAAAATGTAATAACAATATAACACAATGGTAATAAAAGCAATTGACAGTTATGTTATTCTCAAGGAGGGCAAAAGACTAGTGAAGCAGTATATCACCCTCATAGAGGGTAAACGGGACAGCCAGAGCAGCTAATGGCCCAGGAGTTAGACGGGCTCGTGACTTCAAGATTTACTGTTTAATCACTACAGGAGAGCTCTGGTCCCCTGTAAGCTGAGAAAAGTCAGCGCGTGCAGGAAGAAAACGGCGGGACTGATCCGGGCTCCCAGACGGAGGATATAAAAGCAAAAGAAAACAAACCGTTGGGCTGCTGTATGAGGAGATCTCGGGACACGGAGGGGCTGCATAGACGGAGTGTGGAGGTGTCCCTTGACGGCTGACGGGAGGAGAGCATTGTGTACCTACCCACATAGATCCCGGCAGAGAGACGGCTGGGGGAGCGGAGGCTGAGGTGGAGAAAGCTACCCGGAGGCGCGGCATACACAGTGTCAGCGGCGGGCAGGAGAACTCTGACTGGGGAGTGCTGCGGAGAGAGACGGCCCCCGGAGACCCCCTCGGGGAGTTGGCTGGACGTTTTGGAGACCAACCGGAGCAGTGAGTGAACGCCTAGGGGAGAGTGGGAGGCGGCTCCGGATACCCCATATTGGGTCAGGGGTGTACTTATGTGTTGAGAACAATAAAAGGCCTTTTACTGAAGGGAATTTGCCCTAATAGTTCCCTAAACATCATCACTCTGCAGACATCTTACTGAAGGGAAATTAAGGAATCAAAACACAGTAGTACATACTTCTAGCCTCTCCATAAGCAATAAGGAACAGTTCTCATAATAAAAGTCAGTCAGTCAAGTTATTTATTAAACTTTGTCCAGAATTGGACTGACCTCATCTACAACGTTTGCATTGAGAGTAGTCACAGAAATAAGTCCGTCTTCTTTCACATAGGGATACGGAGTTGAGACAGACAAACTATTATCGGTAGATTATAAACTGTGGAAATAACAGAGATTAATATTAATAAGTTTATGCAATATCCAAGGAGTGGTCGCACCTCTGAATGCAGCTAGTTCTGTCACAGGTGAATATTGGTCAGGGATATCCCTCGCACCGTGGAATGTAGTTCAGCCCCGTATCATATATTTATCTACCTTGTGGATTACAAATTAACTGATTTCATTTAACTCAAGTGAAAAGGATTTATCAGAGAATAGTTCGTGCTTCAGATACACCTACATTCTAGCCATTTAGTCTACTGGAAATTGCTAACGGATAAAGAACTCCATGTGCACCAACGGTATGGCCATTGGATACTTTACAGTATCGATAAGTTAATAGACCGGTCTATGGGGTAATTGAGATTGGAGACTGCAGGGTATACAGTTGGAACCATTGTGCGGTTTTGTTGGTTGCGGTATTGCTAGTATATAAGTTACTTACCATAATTGCATCTATTTGAATTATTCCATGTTTGATAAATGTGTTGTTCTTAATTCAAATATTCTTCCTGTACAGGATGGAGTTCTGCTGGAATCCACGGTTGCTGTAAAATAAAAATGAGATTTTATTTCTGTCAAGTAAATGACATTGTGATAGAAAAATTCATAACTACTTACCTGTAAAAAATTCTAAGTTCTGTGGTAACCATTACTGCAGGGTATAATTATACGCTGTTGTCCTTAAATAAAAAGAAAAAACATGTTTTAATCCCGTTCTTCTTTTGTTGTACAATTATGAACATCACGTGCAAAGAAGACAAAGAGAGCATATGTTAGAAATACCAAGGTGAGAGTAATAGCCTATAATTACTTAATACATTCCTTCAGGAATATACACTGTAATCAGACTGAGTGTTACACTCACACTGCTTTATTGTGGGGACTGGGGACCACCAGTATATTATATAGGAGGAGTACAGTGCAGAGTTTTGCTGACCAGTGACCACCAGTATTATACGTTGATCTATTACTGGCATATAATTCCACAAATTATAAAATGGAGAACAAAAATGTGGAGGGTAAAATAGGGAAAGATCAAGATCCACTTCCACCTCGTGCTGAAGCTGCTGCCACTAGTCATGGCCGAAACGATGAAATGCCATCAACGTCGTCTGCCAAGGCCGATGCACAATGTCATAGTAGAGAGCATGTAAAATCCAAAAAAATAAAGCTCAAAAAATAAAGCTCAACTGCAGACTTGATTGAGGTACTGTGTCCCCGGTACCAAATACCATCTAGGTTCCATTTCTCTAGGCAGGCGATACCGAAAATGTACACAGATGTCAGAAAAAGAGTCTCCAGTGTCCTAAAAAATGCAGTTGTACCCAATGTCCACTTAACCACGGACATGTGGACAAGTGGAGCAGGGCAGACTCAGGACTATATGACTGTGACAGTCCACTGGGTAGATGTATTGCCTCCCGCAGCAAGAACAGCAGCGGCGGCACCAGTAGCAGCATCTCGCAAACGCCAACTCGTTCCTAGGCAGGCTACGCTTTGTATCACCGCTTTCCAGAAGAGGCACACAGCTGACAACCTCTTACGGAAACTGAGGAACATCATCGCAGAATGGCTTACCCCAATTGGACTCTCCTGGGGATTTGTGACATCGGACAACGCCAGCAATATTGTGCGTGAATTACATCTGTGCAAATTCCAGCACGTCCCATGTTTTGCACATACATTGAATTTGGTGGTGCAGAATTATTTAAAAAAACGACAGGGGAGTGCAAGAGATGCTGTCGGTGGCCCGAAGAATTGCGGGCCACTTTCGGCATTCAGCCACCGCGTGCAGAAGACTGGAGCAACAGCAAACAGTCCTGAACCTGCCCTGCCATCATCTGAAGCAAGAGGTGGTAACGAGGTGGAATTCAACCCTCTATATGCTTCAGAGGATGGAGGAGCAGCAAAAGGCCATTCAAGCCTATACATCTGCCTACGATATAGGCAAAGGAGGGGGAATGCACCTGACTCAAGCGCAGTGCAGAATGATTTCAACGTTGTGCAAGGTTCTGCAACCCTTTGAACTTGCCACACGTGAAGTCAGTTCAGACACTGCCAGCCTGAGTCAGGTCATTCCCCTCATCAGGCTTTTGCAGAAGAAGCTGGAGACATTGAAGGAGGAGCTAAAACAGAGCGATTCCGCTAGGCATGTGGGACTTGTGGATGGAGCCCTTCATTCGCTTAACCAGGATTCACGGGTGGTCAATCTGTTGAAATCAGAGCACTACATTTGGCCACCGTGCTCGATCCTAGATTTAAAACCTACGTGGTATCTCTCTTTCCGGCAGACACAAGTCTGCAGAGGTTCAAAGACCTGCTGGTGAGAAAATTGTCAAGTCAAGCGGAACGTGACCCGTCAACAGCTCCTCCTTCACATTCTCCCGCAACTGGGGGTGCGAGGAAAAGGCTAAGAATTCCGAGCCCACCCGCTAGCGGTGATGCAGGGCAGTCTGGAGCGAGTGCATCTGGTCCGGACTGAAGGACCTGCCAACGATTACTGACATGTCGTCTACTGTCACTGCATATGGGGGGTCATTCCGAGTTGTTCGCTCGGTAAAAATCTTCGCATCGCAGCGATTTTCCGCTTAATGCGCATGCGCAATGTCCGCACTGCGACTGCGCCAAGTAAATTTGCTATGCAGTTAGGAATTTTACTCACGGCTTTTTCATCGTTCTGGCGATCGTAATGTGATTGACAGGAAATGGGTGTTACTGGGCGGAAACAGGCCGTTTTATGGGCGTGTGGGAAAAAACGCTACCGTTTCCGGAAAAAACGCAGGAGTGGCCGGAGAAACGGGGGAGTGTGTGGGCGAACGCTGGGTGTGTTTGTGACGTCAAACCAGGAACGACAAGCACTGAAATGTTCGCAGATGCCGAGTAAGTCTGGAGCTACTCAGAAACTGCTACGAGGTGTGTAATCGCAATATTGCGAATACATCGTTCGCAATTTTAAGATGCTAAGATTCACTCCCAGTAGGCGGCGGCTTAGCATGAGCAAATCTACTAAAATACGCTTGCGAGCGAACAACTCGGAATGACCCCCATGATTCTGTCACCATTGAAAGAATGGTGGAGGATTATATGAGTGACCGCATCCAAGTAGGCACGTCAGACAGTCCGTACGTATACTGGCAGGAAAAAGAGGCAATTTGGAGGCCCTTGCGGAAACTGGCTTTATTTTACCTAAGTTGCCCCCCCTCCAGTGTGTACTCCGAAAGAGTGTTTAATGCAGCCGCTCACCTTGTCAGCAATCGGCGTAGGAGGTTACTTCCAGAAAATGTGGAGAAGATGATGTTCATCAAAATAAATTCTAATCAATTCCTCCGTGGAGACATTACCAGCAATTGCCTCCAGAAAGTACACAGGGACCTGAGATGGTGGATTCCAGTGGGGACGAATTAATAATCTGTGAGGAGGGGGATGTACACAGTGAAAGGGGTGAGGAATCAGATGATGAGGAGGAGGTTGACATCTTGCCTCTGTAGAGCCAGTTTGTGCAAGGAGAGATTGATTGCTTCTTTTTTGGTGGGGGCCCAAACCAACCAGTCATTTCAGTCACAGTTGTGTGGCCGACCCTGTCGCTGAAATGATGGGTTTGTTAAAGTGTGCATGTCCTGTTTATACAACATAAGGGTGGGTGGGAGGGCCCAAGGACAATTCCATCTTGCACCTGTTTTTTCTTTCATTTTTCTTTGCATCATGTGCTGTTTGGGGACTATTTTTTTGAAGTGCCATCCTGCCTGACACTGCAGTGCCACTCCTAGATGGGCCAGGTGTTTGTGTCGGCCACTTGGGTCGCTTAGCTTAGTCATCCAGCGACCTCGGTGCAAATTTTAGGACTAAAAATAATATTGTGAGGTGTGAGGTGTTCAGAATAGACTGAAAATGAGTGGAAATTATGGTTATTGAGGTTAATAATACTATGGGATCAAAATGACCCCCAAATTCTATGATTTAAGCTGTTTTTGCGGGTTTTTTGTAAAAAAACACCCGAATCCAAAACACACCCGAATCCGACAAAAAATTTTCAGGGAGGTTTTGCCAAAACGCGTCCGAATCCAAAACACGGCCGCGGAACCGAATTCAAAACCAAAACACAAAACCCGAAAAATGTCCGGTGCACATCACTAGTTTATTCTAGTCAATTCTAAAAGGTATATTTCATAGTGTGTCTGATATTGGTTTGCCTCGGGCACTACTCTCCGCCTTTTGTTTAATAAATAAATATATATATATATAAATAAATAAATAAATAAATGGACATGCGTGTATGTGTGTATGTATGTTCTGGAAAGAAATTCTGTGGGGGTAAGACACCCCTAGCACCCCTAGGGGTGGGAATGGGAAGGAGGTGACATGTAAAAAATGCATACTGGCGTTTTCAGGCATATCTCTGGAATGCATGGAGCAATTTACACCAAACTTGGTACACATATGTCTTGTAATCTGGAAAGAAATACTGTGGGGGTAAGACACCCCTAGCACCCCTAGGGGTGGGGGTGGGAAGGGGGTGACATGTAAAAATCCATAGTTTTCGGCATAACTCTGGAATGCCTGGAGAAATTTACACAGAGGCACAGATGGGTAGGGGCAGATGCACCCACGTGTAAGGGCAGAGGCACCCACAGGTAGGAGCAAAGCAACACATAGGTAGGGGAAGAGGCACCCACGGGTAAGGATAGAGGCACACATGGGTAGGGGCAGAGGCACACACTGGCAAGGGCATAGGCATACGGGTAGGGGCAGAGGCACACGCGGGTGGGGCAGAGGCACCCACAGGTAAGGATAGAGGAACACATGGGTAGGGGCAGAGGCACACACGGGTAGGGGAATACGCATACGGGTAGAAGCAGAGGCACCTACGGGTAAGGGCAGATGCACACACGGGTAGGGTCAGAGGCACACACGGGTGGGGGCAGAGGCATGCTTTAGTTTTGAAGCTAAGTAAAGAGACCTAGGGCCCTTTGACATAGAGTCAGCCTGCAAACCAAACATATTTAACATACAGCAGGCGGAGCTTGGCCTGTCATCCCAGCATTTACAGCACTGAGCAGGGCAGCAGCAGAGGCGGGACGGGGCAGAGAAATGGGGGATTGTTCTCCTCAGCACCAGCATTTTGACAGCATAAACCTGGGGAAGCCCAGAGGTGCGGCCTGACAAAGATTGTCATTATTCTTTAAATTCCGTAGCGAAGCACAGGTATTCAGATAGTATATATATATATATATATATATATATATGTAGCCCCGTTCTTATTTTGGGCCCTATTAAGTGGGTAATCCTTGTAATATTTCGTGCCTCCACCCAAGCGTGAGTACCCTGGCTTGCTTGGGAAAGCCTCCCTGTAAGGGACTAGGTGCTGACTGAAAGCACTGAGGGCAATGGATGGTATCCAGATAACAATAAGGTGTATAGTTTATGGTACGTGTAAAAAAATTTGATTTGGCAGTTATTACCTCTGTTTCCACTATGGTTCGTAATCCACTTGGTCTCTTGTCTTTCAGGTCCCACCCGCGTTCATCTGTCTCATACGACCACTCCTTTAGGTAAGTAAATTTCTCTATCGTCCTAAGTGGATGCTGGGGTTCCTGAAAGGACCAGGGGGAATAGCGGCTCCGCAGGAGACAGGGCACAAAAAAGTAAAGCTTTACTAGGTCAGGTGGTGTGCACTGGCTCCTCCCCCTATGACCCTCCTCCAGACTCCAGTTAGATTTTGTGCCCGAACGAGAAGGGTGCAATCTAGGTGGCTCTCCTAAAGAGCTGCTTAGAGAAAGTTTAGTTTAGGTTTTTTTCTTTACAGTGAGTCCTGCTGGCAACAGGATCACTGCAACGTGGGACTTAGGGGGAAAGTAGTAAACTCACCTGCATGCAGAGTGGATTTGCTGCTTGGCTACTGGACACCATTAGCTCCAGAGGGATCGAACACAGGCCCAGCCGTGGAGTCCGGTCCCGGAGCCGCGCCGCCGACCCCCTTGCAGATGCTGAAGCGTGAAGAGGTCCGGAAACCGGCGGCTGAAGACTCCTCAGTCTTCATAAGGTAGCGCACAGCACTGCAGCTGTGCGCCATTTTCCTCTCAGCACACTTCACTGGGCAGTCACTGAGGGTGCAGAGCGCTGGGGGGGGGCGCTCTGAGAGGCAAATATAAACCTTATACAAGGCTAAAAATACCTCACATATAGCCCATAGGGGCTATATGGAGATATTTAACCCCTGCCTGACTGGAAAAATAGCGGGAGAAGAACCCGCCGAAAAAGGGGCGGGGCCTATCTCCTCAGCACACGGCGCCATTTTCTGTCACAGCTCCGCTGGTCAGAACGGCTCCCAGGTCTCTCCCCTGCACTGCACTACAGAAACAGGGTAAAACAGAGAGGGGGGGCACATTAATGGCTATATATATATATATTAAAGCAGCTATAAGGGAGCACTTAATATAAGGATATCCCTTGTATATATAGCGCTTTGTGGTGTGTGCTGGCAGACTCTCCCTCTGTCTCCCCAAAAGGGCTAGTGGGTCCTGTCTTCATTAGAGCATTCCCTGTGAGTTTGCGGTGTGTGTCGGTACGTGGTGTCGACATGTATGAGGACGATATTGGTGTGGAGGCGGAGCAATTGCCAAATATGCAGATGTCACCCCCCAGGGGGTCGACACCAGAATGGATGCCTTTATTTGTGGAATTACGTGATGGTTTATCTTCCCTTAAACAGTCAGTTGAGGACATGAGGCGGCCGGACAATCAATTAATGCCTGTCCAGGCGCCTCAAACACCGTCAGGGGCTGTAAAACGCCCTTTGCCTCAGTCGGTCGACACAGACCCAGACACGGGCACTGATTCCAGTGACGACGGTAGAAATTCAAACGTATTTTCCAGTAGGGCCACACGTTATATGATTTTGGCAATGAAGGAGACGTTACATTTAGCTGATACTACAGATACCGTAAAACAGGGTATTATGTATGGTGTGAAAAAACTACAAACAGTTTTTCCTGAATCAGAAGAATTAAATGACGTGTGTGATGAAGCGTGGGTTGCTCCTGATAAAAAGTTGATAATTTCAAAAAAGTTATTGGCATTATACCCTTTCCCGCCAGAGGTTAGGGCGCGCTGGGAAACACCCCCTAAGGTGGACAAGGCGCTCACACGCTTATCCAAACAAGTGGCGTTACCCTCTCCTGAGACGGCCGCACTTAAGGATCCATCAGATAGAAAGATGGAAGTTATTCAAAAGAATATATACACACATGCAGGTGTTATACTACGACCAGCTATAGCAACTGCCTGGATGTGCAGTGCTGGAGTAGTTTGGTCAGAATCCCTGATTGAAAATATTGATACCCTAGATAGGGACAATGTTTTACTGTCGTTAGAACAAATAAAGGATGCATTTATCTATATGCGTGATGCACAGAGGGATATTTGCACACTGGCATCTCGGGTGAGTGCTATGTCCATTTCAGCCAGAAGAGCCTTATGGACACGACAGTGGACAGGCGATGCGGATTCAAAACGTCACATGGAGGTTTTGCCGTATAAAGGGGAGGAGTTATTTGGAGTTGGTCTATCAGACTTGGTGGCCACGGCTACTGCCGGGAAATCCACTTTTTTACCTCAAGTCACTCCCCAACAGAGAAAGGCACCGACCTTTCAACCGCAGCCTTTTCGCTCCTACAAAAATAAGAGAGCAAAGGGCTTGTCGTACCTGCCACGAGGCAGAGGAAGAGGGAAGAGACACCAACAGGCAGCTCCTTCCCAGGAACAGAAGCCCTCCCCGGCTCCTGCAAAAACCTCAGCATGACGCTGGGGCCTCTCAAGCGGACTCGGGGACAGTGGGGGGCCGTCTCAAAAATTACAGCGCGCAGTGGGCTCACTCGCAGGTAGACCCCTGGATCCTGCAGATAATATCTCAGGGGTACAGGTTGGAATTAGAGACGGATCCTCCTCATCGTTTCCTGAAGTCTGCCTTACCAACCGTCTCTTCCGAAAGGGAGAGGGTGTTGGAAGCCATTCACAAGCTGTACGCTCAGCAGGTGATAGTCAAAGTACCCCTATTACAACAAGGAAAGGGGTATTATTCCACTCTATTTGTGGTACCGAAGCCGGATGGCTCGGTAAGGCCTATTCTAAATCTGAAGTCCTTGAACCTCTACATAAAAAAGTTCAAGTTCAAGATGGAGTCACTCAGAGCAGTGATAGCGAACCTGGAAGAAGGGGACTTTATGGTATCCTTGGACATCAAGGATGCGTATCTACACGTTCCGATTTACCCCGCACACCAGGGGTACCTCAGGTTCATTGTTCAAAACTGTCACTATCAGTTTCAGACGCTGCCGTTCGGATTGTCCACGGCGCCTCGGGTCTTTACCAAGGTAATGGCCGAGATGATGATTCTTCTTCGAAGAAAAGGCGTATTAGTTATCCCATACTTGGACGATCTCCTAATAAGGGCAAGGTCCAGAGAACAGCTGGAGACAGCTTTAGCACTATCTCAAGAGGTGCTAAGACAACACGGGTGGATTCTGAATATTCCAAAATCCCATTTAATCCCGACAACTCGTCTGCTGTTCCTAGGAATGATTCTGGACACGGTTCAGAAAAAGGTTTTCCTTCCAGAGGAAAAAGCCAAGGAGTTATCCGATCTGGTCAGGAACCTCCTAAAACCAGGAAAAGTGTCAGTACATCAATGCACAAGAGTCCTGGGAAAAATGGTGGCTTCTTACGAAGCAATTCCATTCGGCAGATTCCATGCAAGAATATTCCAAAGGGATCTGTTGGACAAATGGTCAGGGTCGCATCTGCAGATGCACCTGCGAATAACCCTGTCACCAAAGACAAGGGTGTCACTTCTGTGGTGGTTGCAGAAGGCTCACCTATTAGAAGGCCGCAGATTCGGCATTCAGGATTGGATCCTGGTGACCACGGACGCCAGCCTGAGAGGCTGGGGAGCAGTCACACAAGGAAGAAACTTCCAGGGAGTATGGACGAGTCTGGAAAAGTCTCTTCACATAAACATTCTGGAACTAAGAGCAATCTACAATGCTCTAAGCCAGGCGGAACTTCTCCTGCAAGGAAAGCCGGTGTTGATTCAGTCGGACAACATCACGGCGGACGCCCATGTAAACAGGCAGGGCGGCACAAGAAGCAGGAGTGCAATGGCAGAAGCTGCCAAGATTCTTCGCTGGGTGGAGAATCACGTGATAGCACTGTCAGCAGTGTTCATCCCGGGCGTGGACAACTGGGAAGCAGACTTCCTCAGCAGACACGATCTTCATCCGGGAGAGTGGGGTCTACATCCAGAAGTCTTCAACATGTTAATAGACCGTTGGGAAAGACCAATTGTAGACATGATGGCGTCTCGCCTCAACAAGAAACTGGACAAATATTGCGCCAGGTCAAGAGATCCACAGGCAATAGCTGTGGACGCACTGGTAACTCCTTGGGTGTACCAGTCAGTGTATGTGTTTCCTCCTCTGCCGCTCATACCAAAGGTATTGAAGATCATACGGCAAAGAAGAGTAAGAACAATACTAGTGGTTCCGGATTGGCCGAGAAGGACTTGGTATCCGGAACTTCAAGAGATGCTCACGGACGAACCGTGGCCTCTACCTCTGAGAAGGGACCTGCTACAGCAGGGTCCCTGTTTTTTTCAAGACTTACCGCGGCTGCGTTTGACGGCATGGCGGTTGAACGCCAGATCCTAAAAGGGAAAGGCATTCCAGAAGAAGTCATTCCTACCTTGATTAAGGCACGGAAGGAAGTCACCGTGAAACATTATCACCGCATTTGGCGAAAATATGTAGCGTGGTGCGAGGATCGGAGGGTTCCGACGGAGGAATTCCAACTGGGTCGTTTCCTACATTTCCTGCAATCAGGATTATCTATGGGTCTCAAATTGGGATCCATTAAGGTTCAAATTTCGGCCCTGTCAATATTCTTCCAAAAAGAATTGGCCTCTGTCCCTGAGGTCCAGACTTTTGTCAAGGGAGTACTGCATATACAGCCTCCTGTGGTGCCTCCGGTGGCACCGTGGGATCTAAATGTAGTTTTAGATTTCCTCAAATCCCATTGGTTTGAACCATTGAAAAAGGTGGATTTGAAATATCTCACATTGAAAGTGACTATGTTACTAGCCCTGGCCTCTGCCAGGAGAGTATCTGAATTGGCGGCTTTATCTTATAAAAGTCCTTATCTAATCTTCCATTCGGATAGGGCAGAACTGCGGACTCGTCCGCATTTTCTCCCTAAAGTGGTATCAGCATTTCATCTGAACCAACCTATTGTGGTGCCTGCGGCCACTAGCGACTTGGAGGACTCCAAGTTGTTGGACGTTGTCAGAGCCTTAAAAATATACATTGCAAGGACGGCTGGAGTCAGAAAATCTGACTCGCTGTTTATATTGTATGCACCCAACAAGTTGGGCGCACCTGCTTCTAAGCAGTCGATTGCTCGTTGGATTTGTAACACAATTCAACTTGCACATTCTGTGGCAGGCCTGCCACAGCCTAAAACTGTAAAAGCCCACTCCACAAGGAAGGTGGGCTCATCTTGGGCGGCTGCCCGAGGGGTCTCGGCATTACAACTCTGCCGAGCAGCTACGTGGTCGGGGGAGAACACGTTTGTAAAATTTTACAAATTTGATACCCTGGCAAAGGAGGACCTGGAGTTCTCTCATTCGGTGCTGCAGAGTCATCCGCACTCTCCCGCCCGTTTGGGAGCTTTGGTATAATCCCCATGGTCCTTTCAGGAACCCCAGCATCCACTTAGGACGATAGAGAAAATAAGAATTTACTTACCGATAATTCTATTTCTCGGAGTCCGTAGTGGATGCTGGGCGCCCATCCCAAGTGCGGATTATCTGCAATACTTGTACATAGTTATTGTTAACTAATTCGGGTTATTGTTAAGGAGCCATCTTTAAGAGGCCCTTTCTGTTGTCATACTGTTAACTGGGTTTAGATCACAAGTTGTACGGTGTGATTGGTGTGGCTGGTATGAGTCTTACCCGGGATTCAAAATGCCTCCCTTATTGTGTATGCTCGTCCGGGCACAGTACCTAACTGGAGTCTGGAGGAGGGTCATAGGGGGAGGAGCCAGTGCACACCACCTGACCTAGTAAAGCTTTACTTTTTTGTGCCCTGTCTCCTGCGGAGCCGCTATTCCCCCTGGTCCTTTCAGGAACCCCAGCATCCACTACGGACTCCGAGAAATAGAATTATCGGTAAGTAAATTCTTATTTTTATTGGGAATCACAGTATTCAACAATTTTATACCACAGGAAGATAAAGAGCAACCTATCATATCACATATAATAACCAATTGTAGGACCCTGTATTACCTGTATTACCCAGTAATACTCCCTTACCACTATTCCCTGGCTTGGCCTATTGTACAATACATTTGCATGTACTACAGAAAAAATATATAACCGGCTAAGAAAAAATAAACTCAGCAGACCTTGGTTACTCAACAACCCTTTCAATTATCGGAATGGCACTCTATTCACTCTATTCAAAGTTATACCCGTAACCAGCATTTGGAGTTTGGTTCACTTGTTAGGTATACCTGACCAGAACGTTGGTGCACAGTTGGGGCCCAGTACAACTACTTAGAGTTAGGATGCCAGAATCAGAGCGATGAACTACCAGGAGATTTGTAAATCCGTAATGACCGATTGCCGCTATAATATCTCTAGTTCAACTACGATGAAATTAATCTGGGCAACTGGACAATAGGTGATGCTCCTTATTCTACCGTTCTTACAGTTATGGTGCCTTTGTTCAGAGGTACTGCTTCATTAGATAGTATATACTGGCAGGCAGCAGAAATTATAGATTCTGCTATATTAAACGTTACTGAACGGTAGATTCTGAGTCTTTATCAGTTAAATAGAAATAAATATTGGATTCAGTATATATATATACATATATATATATATATATATAGTCAGGGCCTCTTACAAATAATTAATGACAGTTATAAACCGTACCATCAGTTCTGGATTCAGCCTCCCTAGGGACTTTACTCAGTCTGCTTTAAATATTAGACGAATGGTATAAGCCCTGGCTGCGGAGACCCGGTGTCCTGAGATCTCCAGTCAGTAATGGAGAACCGTATAGGTTCCCATTGTGACAATGCTGGTGACTGTATCCGGAGAAAGAGGACTGGTAATTCAATAAGTGAAGGGGTGAAGTATTACTTTCCACGGGGACTGGAGCTGACCCCTATCTTAATCCATACCTGGATTTAGTGTTTTCTGGCTGGCTCTCTTAATTCCTGCCACTCTCCCTGCTCTGTGCTGGATGACTGACTGCCTCCTTTGAGGGAACACTCCTATCAACAGTCTTAGCTGGGGACCAGGTGCGACCGTCTCTGTAGAGCAATATTTATTAGCCTTTCCTTCACTGCTTTCGGTTAGACGGAAGCTTCCCCTACCTCCACAGATGCTGTTGGGGATGCTTAATACACTCGGGAGGGAGAGTGGAGATCCAGGCTGTGTGTGTGGTTAGTAGGTGGCCCTGCTGAAGCTCTTTCCCTCTCCTCTCTGGCTCCCTTTCCGTTAGCAGTGGTTCGCCTCTCTGTCTGCCTCTATATACTCCGACACTCCCCTCTCACCTGGGCTATCAGCTATATGCGGGATACTAGGGTGCCACACTGCTCTCACGCTCACCTCCAGCCTTTACTCGGTAGTTCCTCCGATCACGGTGCAGCTCACGATGCGGCTCTGTCCAACGCTGAGATCACCCCAGTCACGCTCACTCCCAGCCGCCTCCGGAACTTCTCCGGTATTTCCCAGTGGCGTGAGGTATCTGGTCAGCGGTCCCCTGTCCTTCCCCGGAGGTATCGTAAGATGCGGCACTGCAGCGTCTACGGCAACACCGCTGCTCTCTGGATGCCCGTAGCTCCCCGTCCCTCTCACTCTTCTCCTGCGTCACACCTCTCTCTCCTCTAGCGCTCTCCCTCGTGCCGGTCAGCTCCGTTTTTCCCTCCTTTGATTAACTGTCTTCTTATCCCCGCGGGCTGCAGGCTCGCTCCCCTCTCTGCACACGGACACTTTTGTTTTAGCACAAGGGCTTCCAGAAGAATTTCCCCCAGTCCCCTTGTGCCTGTTTAATACCTAGTTACAGTAGCATTTCTATTTACAACATGCCTAACATCCTTGGTATATGGCATATACTTGCATTTATTTATACAGTAATGATGTATCATATTTATCAATATCCTTTCACTTGTATAATAAAGTTATATCAGTCATCAGGTGGCAGTATTATACTATATTATACTACGCACCATAGATTGTAATCTGTTAGTCCCTTTAAACCCCATACTAGGGTTACACTCTCCCCCTGGTGAGTACACTTTAAGGTTACAGTGTACCTCACCACTTACTCATGGATTCTGTTCACATTCAGATTCACCACGTGAAACCGTATACCCGAAATAGGGCCAAGACATCACTAGGTGGGGTTGTAATACCCACGGGACTTCCGTAGGCGTTCCCAATTGATCATATGTCAGTATTCGAGGAGGCTTACGGATTCTTTGTGGTCGGGGAGATAAAGTGGTGGGTATTGATTCACTTCCTATCTCCTCTTGAGATCCGTCCCCAGAGGACTGAACCCTATCGGACTCAGCACTCGGTTCTTCAGTTCTCTCATTATTCTCCCCTCCCCATTCATCAGTAGATCCAACAGGTTCATTCAGTCTACTATCCACGGCAGAAGGTTCATCTACAGTACCCACAGGGTCGTCGGATTCCCTCTCTTTATATTATCGTCCACCATAGTATTCTTCAATCCCTTCCTCCTCCTCAGAATATACGGGCTCTTTGAGGGGTGGCTCTAACTGGCCTAAAACAGACCGATCTGCCCCCGTCTCTGAATCAACATCTCTCCATCGGATGCCCGGCATTATGGGCAACAGATGTTGTCGGTTATAAGTGAGAGAGGGGCCCTGTCCATCTTCAGGTACTAGTTGATATACTGGAATGTTTGGGAGTTGCCTAACTATGGTATAGGGATTAGGTCTCCAACGATTATTGAGTTTCCTCCGTCTAGGTGCCCCCAATATGCGAATCAGCACTCTATCTCCTGGAAGCAATCGATGTTCTCTCACGTGTCTGTCATATTTGGTCTTGTTCTTTTCGCCGGATCGTCTCGCCGCCTCTTGAGCTATTCGATGAGCCTCCCTCAACTGCTGTCTGAGTGTGAGATGAGGCCAGGGGATTATTGAACTGAGTCCCTAAGCACACATCAATGGGTAACCGGGCTTCTCGCCCAAACATAAGAAAATAGGGGGTATACCCCCGTAGACCCATTCTTGGTGCAATTGTAAGCGTGTACTAAAGGTGCAATATATTGTTTCCACTGGGACTTCTGTTTGGGGTTTAACGTACCTAGCATGTTTAATAGTGTACGGTTAAACCTCTCCGGTTGAGGGTCTCCTTGCGGGTGATACGGAGTCGTTCGGGATTTCTCTATTCCACAACAGAAACAGAGTTCTCGAATGAGTCGACTTTCAAAATCCCGCCCTTGGTCGGAATGTATCCTAGCGGGCAGCCCATAATGTTGAAAGAACTTTTCCCATAGGGTCTTGGCAACTGTTACCGCCTTTTGATTAGGTGTCACATAGGCCTGCGCGTACCAAGTAAAATGGTCCGTAACCACCAGTATGTTTCCTTCTTTGCTCTCGGGTTCTTCCAAAGTTAGAAAATCAATACAGATCAAATCCAACGGTCCAGAGCTTTGGATGTTCACTAGAGGAGCGGCTTTGGTAGGTAAGGTTTTTCGTAGTATACAACTCCCACAGGTTCTACAAAACCTCTCGATGTCTCTGTTCATATAGGGCCAGAAGAATCGGTCCGAAATCAAACTGTGTGTTTTTTCATAGCCTAAATGACCATGGCGGTCATGCAATTCGGTCAGTACTAGTTGCTTGTACTTTGCTGGCAGCACTATCTGTGACTTAACACTACCATCAGGTCATCGACTATTCCTATACACCACAACTTGCTGTAACCTCAGCCGCTTCAATTGTAGCAATAATATTTTAGTATTGCTAGACAGGTTCTTGTCTGCCTTCTCTGTAGGTGAACAATTCTCCAGAATATGTACAATAGGTGATATATCTACGTCATTCCTCTGTTCCCAAGCTAATTGGGTTGGTCCGATTACTGTTAAACCACCCACATCAGAGGGACTCAATTGTGGACTCAATTGTTGATACATGGATGGAATAGCTTTTTCAGTGGCTCCAGTAAATTGAATGGCAGCCACCATGACATGTTTAGTAACACTGACTTGATGACATAGACCTTTTACTGAGGCTGCAGGGACTTCTATCCACCCATCCGGATCCACCTCCACCTCAGGGTGTGGCATTCGCGACAGAGCATCTGCGTCTTGATTAACCGATCCGGGGCGATAGTGTAGAGTAAAGTTATAATAAAACCATCTACTTCCCTGTAGGCAATCTAAGGCCTCATCCACCTTTGGAACTGTGTATTGATCTTGGACCGTTCTACTATTCAGGGTGCGGTAGTCAATACAGAGCCTAATTTCCCCATTTTTCTTCCGAGCAACAACTATTGATGATGCATACTGACTTTCCGAGTATGCTATTACATGGTTTTCAAGCAGGCCCTTCAGATGATTCCTGACATCTTCGAAGTCAGCCGGTGCAAGTCTTCTTGATCTTTCCCTTAAGGAGTTCTCATTTGTTAATTTAATATGATGTTCCACTCCTACAGCTGAACCCAAGTCCCACTCACTCTTGGAGAAAACAGCCTCCCTATTCCTCAGTTGTTCCATCAGTAGTAGTTTATCCTCTTCATTGATATCACTACCCTTGAAACAAGAATCTAGGTCGAACTTTGAGGTTAGCAGCAGCTCCAGAAGGTGTCCCTCTACTTTCATACATCGTCCATCTTCTTCGAGGCTCTTATTTCCCAGGGTATCCTTTCTTTCCTTTCTTCCCGGGGTCTGCTTCTCACACCACCGAATAAGATTCCGATACATGTTGGTATTAGTGCCCACAATAACAGGTAGGTTTCCATTATCCCCAGGAGAGTCAGGACATACGAGAGCTATTAAAGGTACAGCCTCATTGGGGGAGCTCAGTCCCGGTTCCAAGGTAATCTGAGTAATTATGTACCCTAAGTATGGATAACGCTGCTCGCTCAGACCCCAGATGGTAAGCCCTGTGAGAGGTTGAATAGGAATATCCGAAAGGTGAGTATTATACCAAGACTCAAATACAATAGATACTTGTGATCCACTGTCCATCAACACTGTACACTCATGTCCATTAATAAGGGCTCTAGTTAATGGTGCCTGTCCCAGTAGACTATCGGGGATGTTATGGGACCACTGGGCACTCCCCATTGCTCTGACCTTTATAATCGGGGAGCCTGTGAGGGGTCCACAGGACTCCCGTTGGAGTTTTCCCCCATGGAGGCTCTTCTTTGATAATTGTCATTACGCCTCCTCGATTCATTCCCAGAGATGGGACATTCAAAGGAACGGTGCCCCAACTGTCCACAGCTATAACACTCAAAAGGGGCCCGATTGTCATTTCTTCGAGTCATCCCACGTCCTCTCCCTGAAGGGGGGTTCACACTATGGTATTGACGGGTCTGTAACTCAATGAGTTGATCAATCTTTTTATTTTGTTCCTAAAATTAATTTCAGCAGGCGGTCATCCATTGCCGGAGGGCATGGGGAAGGCATCACCACTTTGACTTTTCTCAAGCATTTTTCTCGGTTTTCGATCTGCACTTCTTCCATTTTTACCTGTTTAACCAATTCATTTAAAGTTGGAGGATGTGCCGTAGTCCTGGTGCATCGTAATCGCTAGGCCACGGGACTGTTGGTAAGAGCCCCTTTCATAACTTGCTTTAATCGTCTTTCATCCACCAACTCTTTGTCTAGGCCTCCTTTGTCCACTATCTTATAGATCAACCGGTCTACCCGATAAATAAAGTGAGTTAAAGTCTCCCCATGATCTTGGTATGTGCTGTTCAATCGGTCCAGTAAATCCCCCACATCTTCCAAGGTTCCAAAAGAGAAGTCTAGCGCCTCAATATACTCTTTCAAGGTAGCAGTGGGATTGCTTCACCGGGTTGCTTGTATCACTCCCATGGCGGGCCCTCTTAAACTCTCGACCACCCTCTGTCGTCTGATATACTCTGGGGACTGCCACTCCTCGGAGTGTTGAACGGCGGCTTCCCTCCACAACTCGTAGGTCTCTTCTCCTGTAGGAACTGGGGTAATTCCTGATAATATTCGCAACCTACGATATCCCCCTTCGTAGTGCCACCTTTCCAGCTGATTGACTACTTTGTCAACCACATTGTCGACCTGGGTTTCTGCCGTGTGCTGTTCAGAGGAGGACCTGGATCTACACTCATACCGATACCTGTTGTATGTAAGCAGCCCCCTACAGAGGGCTCCCTAGTGCCTAAATCTCGGGGATCTCCCCCTTGGGCCGCCTCTTCTCCCCCATCTCTACCCTCATCGGGCCACACTATCTGCACTTTTCTACCCATTGTCCCTTCAAGTAATATCATACTGGGGATGAGAGTTCGATCCAGTGTATTTTTATTATCACAAAGCATAGCAAAAATATCCCCATAGGGTCCCTTCCATTGCTCCACGATGCGGGGTAGGTGTATGCCACATAATGTTCCCACCGTTTTCAACACCCCTTCATCCGTCACTGCAGCCATATTCCCTACTAATCCAAAACTACAAGAGGGGTCCACCCCTTTCTCTTTACACCACTGCCCAATATCACTTTCCGTGACCAGTTCCATTCTGGCAATAAATAATTACGCTGTGTTGGCAACAGGAGACTACCGTAGGCAGGATCTCAGCAGTGCCTCCAATGTAGCCCCGTTCTTATTTGGGGCCCTATTAAGTGGGAATTCCTTGTAATATTTTGTGCCTCCACCCAAGCGTGAGTACTCTGGCTTGCTTGGGAAAGCTTCCCTGTAAGGGACTAGGTGCTGACTGAAAGCACTGAGGGCAATGGATGGTATCCAGATAACAATAAGGTGTATAGTTTATGGTACGTGTAAAAAAATGTGATTTGGCAGTTATTACCTCTGTTTCCATTATGGTTCGTAATCCACTTGGTCTCTTGTCTTTCAGGTCCCACCCGAGTTCATCTGTCTCATACGACCACTCCTTTAGGTAAGTAAATTTTATTGGGAATCACAGTTTTCAACAATTTTATACCACAGGAAGATAAAGAGCAACCTAACATATCACATATAATAACCAATTGTAGGACCCTGTATTACCTGTAATACCCAGTAATACTCCCTTACCACTATTCCCTGGCTTGGCCCATTGTACAATACATTTGCATGCACTACAGAAGAAATATATAACCGGCTAAGAAAAAATAAACTCAGCATACCTTGGTTACTCAACAACCCTTTCAATTATCGGAAGGGCACTCTATTCACTCTATTCAAAGTTATACCCGTAACCAGCATTTGGAGTTTGGTTCACTTGTTAGGTATACCTGACCAGAACGTTGGTGCACAGTTGGGGCCCAGTACAACTACTTAGAGTTAGGATGCCAGAATCAGAGCGATGAACACCTCTTGCTTCTCTACCAGGAGATTTGTAAATCCGTAACGACCGATTGCCGCTATAATATCTCTAGTTCAGCTACGATGAAATTAATCTGGACAACTGGACAATAGGTGATGCTCCTTATTCTACCGTTCTTACAGTTATGGTGCCTTTGTTCAGAGGTACTGCTTCATTAGATAGTATATACTGGCAGGCAGCAGAAATTATAGATTCTGCTATATTAAACGTTACTGAATGGTAGATTCTGAGTCTTTATCAGTTGAATAGGAATAAATATTGGATTCAGTATATATATATATATATATATATATATATATAGTCAGGGCCTCTTACAAATAATTAATGACAGTTATAAACCATACCATCAGTTCTGGATTCAGCCTCCCTAGGGACTTTACTCAGTCTGCTTAAAATATTAGACGAATGGTATAGGCCCTGGCTGCGAAGACCCGGTGTCCTGAGATCTCCAGTCAGTAATGTAGAACCGTATACATTACACAGATGCTGTTGGGGATGCTTAATACACTCGGGAGGGAGAGTGGAGATCCAGGCTGTGTGTGTGGTTAGTAGGTGGCCCTGCTGAAGCTCTTTCCCTCTCCTCTCTGGCTCCCTTTCCGTTAGCAGTGGTTCGCCTCTCTGTCTGCCTCTATATACTCCGACACTCCCCTCTCACCTGGGCTATCGGGTATATGCGGGATACTAGGGTGCCACACTGCTCTCACGCTCACCTCCAGCCTTCCTCGGTAGTTCCTCCGATCACGGTGCAGCTCACGATGCGGCTCTGTCCAACACTGAGATCACCCCAGTCACGCTCACTCCCAGCCGCCTCTGGAACTTCTCCGGTATTTCCCAGCGGTGTGAGGTATCTGGTCAGCGGTCCCCTGTCCTTCCCCGGAGGTATCGTAAGATGCGGCACTGCAGCGTCTACGGCAACACCGCTGCTCTCTGGATGCCCGTAGCTCTCCGTCCCTCTCACTCCTCTTCTCCTGCGTCACACCTCTCTCTCCTCTAGCGCTCTCCCTCGCGCCGGTCAGCTCCGTTTTTCCCCCCTTTGATTAACTGTCTTCTTATCCCCGCGGGCTGCAGGCTCGCTCCCCTCTCTGCACACGGACACTTTTGTTTTAGCACGAGGGCTTCCAGAAGAATTTCCCCCAGTCCCCTTGTGCCTGTTTAATACCTAGTTACAGTAGCATTTACATTAATAACATGCCTAACATCCTTGGTATATGGCATATACTTGCATTTATTTATACAGTAATGATGTATCATATTTATCAATATCCTTTCACTTGTATAATAAAGTTATATCAGTCATCAGGTGGCAGTATTATACTATATAATACTACCCACCATAGATCGTAATCTGTTAGTCCCTTTAAACCCCACACTAGGGTTACACTCTCCCCCTGGTGAGTACACTTTAAGGTCATAGTGTACGTCACCACTTACTCATGGATTCTGTTTACATTCAGATTCACCACGTGAAACCGTATACCCAAAATAGGGCCAAGACATCACTAGGTGGGGTTGTAATACCCACGGGACTTCCGTAGGGGTTCCCAATTGATCATATGTCAGTATTCGAGGAGGCTTACGGATTCTTTGTGGTCGGGGAGATAAAGTGGTGGGTATTGATTCACTTCCTATCTCCTCTTGAGATCCGTCCCCAGAGGACAGAACCCTATCGGACTCAGCACTCGGTTCTTCAGTTCTCTCATTATTCTCCCCTCCCCATTCATCGGTAGATCCAACAGGTTCATTCAGTCTACTATCCACGGCAGAAGGTTCATCTACAGTACCCACAGGGTCGTCGGATTCCCTCTCTTTATAGTATCGTCCACCATAGTATTCTTCAATCCCTTCTTCCTCCAGAATATACGGGCTCTTTGAGGGGTGGCTCTAACTGGCCTAAAACAGACCGATCTGCCCCCGTCTCTGAATCAACATCTCTCCATCGGATGCCCGGCATTATGGGCAACAGATGTTGTCGGTTATAAGTGAGAGAGGGGCCCTGTCCATCTTCAGGTACTAGTTGATATACTGGAATGTTTGGGAGTTGCCTAACTATGGTATAGGGATTAGGTCTCCAACGATTATTGAGTTTCCTCCGTCTAGGTGCCCCCAATATGCGAATCAGCACTCTATCTCCTGGAAGCAATCGATGTTCTCTCACGTGTCTGTCATATTGGGTCTTGTTCTTTTCGCCGGATCGTCTCGCCGCCTCTTGAGCTATTCGATGAGCCTCCCTCAACTGCTGTCGTAGGCGCTGCACATATTGAGTGTGAGATGAGGCCAGGGGATTATTGAACTGAGTCCCTAAGCACACATCGATGGGGAACCGGGCTTCTCGCCCAAACATAAGAAAATAGGGGGTATACCCCGTAGACCCATTCTTGGTGCAATTGTAAGCGTGTACTAAAGGTGCAATATATTGTTTCCACTGGGACTTCTGTTTGGGGTTTAACGTACCTAGCATGTTTAATAGTGTACGGTTAAACCTCTCCGGTTGAGGGTCTCCTTGCGGGTGATACGGAGTCGTTCGGGATTTCTTTATTCCACAACAGAAACAGAGTTCTCGAATGAGTCGACTTTCAAAATCCCGCCCTTGGTCGGAATGTATCCTGGCGGGCAGCCCATAATGTTGAAAGAACTTTTCCCATAGGGTCTTGGCAACTGTTACCGCCTTTTGATTAGGTGTCACATAGGCCTGCGCGTACCGAGTAAAATGGTCCGTAACCACCAGTATGTTTCCTTCTTTGCTCTCGGGTTCTTCCAAAGTTAGAAAATCAATACAGATCAAATCCAACGGTCCAGAGCTTTGGATGTTCACTAGAGGAGCGGCTTTGGTAGGTAAGGTTTTTCGTAGTATACAACTCCCACAGGTTCTACAAAACCTCTCGATGTCTCTGTTCATATAGGGCCAGAAGAATCGATCCGAAATCAAACTGTGTGTTTTTTCATAGCCTAAATGACCATGGCGGTCATGCAATTCGGTCAGTACTAGTTGCTTGTACTTTGCTGGCAGCACTATCTGTGACTTAACACTACCATCAGGTCGTCGACTATTCCTATACACCACACCCTGCTGTAACCTCAGCCGCTTCAATTGTAGCAATAATATTTTAGTATTGCTAGACAGGTTCTTGTCTGCCTTCTCTGTAGTCGAACGATTCTCCAGAATATGTACAATAGGTGATATATCTACGTCATTCCACTGTTCCCAAGCTAATTGGGTTGGTCCGATTACTGTTAAACCACCCACATCAGAGGGACTCAATTGTGGACTCAATTGTTGATACATGGATGGAATAGCTTTTTCAGTGGCTCCAGTAAATTGAATGGCAGCCACCATGACATGTTTAGTAACACTGACTTGATGACATAGACCTTTTACTGCGGCTGCAGGGACTTCTATCCACCCATCCGGATCCACCTCCACCTCAGGGTGTGGCATTCGCGACAGAGCATCTGCGTCTTGATTAACCGATCCGGGGCGATAACGTAGAGTAAAGTTATAATAAAACCATCTACTTCCCTGTAGGCAATCTAAGGCCTCATCCACCTTTGGAACTGTGTATTGATCTGGGACCGTTCTACTATTCAGGGTGCGGTAGTCAATACAGAGCCTAATTTCCCCATTTTTCTTCCGAGCCACAACTACTGGTGATGCATACTGACTTTCCGAGTATGCTATTACATGGTTTTCAAGCAGGCCCTTCAGATGATTCCTGACATCTTCGAAGTCAGCCGGTGCAAGTCTTCTTGATCTTTCCCTAAAGGGGGTCTCATTTGTTAATTTAATATGATGTTCCACTCCTACAGCTGAACCCAAGTCCCACTCACTCTTGGAGAAAACAGCCTCCCTATTCCTCAGTTGTTCCATCAGTAGTGGTTTATCCTCTTCATTGATATCACTACCCTTGAAACAAGAATCTAGGTCGAACTTTGAGGTTAGCAGCAGCTCCAGAAGGTGTCCCTCTACTTTCATACATCGTCCATCTTCTTCGAGGCTCTTATTTCCCAGGGTATCCTTTCTTTCCTTTCTTCCCAGGGTCTGCTTCTCACACCACCGAATAAGATTCCGATACATGTTGGTATTAGTGCCCACAATAACAGGTAGGTTTCCATTATCACCAGGAGAGTCAGGACATACGAGAGCTATTAAAGGTACAGCCTCATTGGGGGAGCTCAGACCCGGTTCCAAGGTAATCTGAGTAATTATGTACCCTAAGTATGGATAACGCTGCTCGCTCAGACCCCAGATGGTAAGCCCTGTGAGAGGTTGAATAGGAATATCCGAAAGGTGAGTATTATACCAAGACTCAAATACAATAGATACTTGTGATCCACTGTCCATCAACACTGTACACTCATGTCCATTAATAAGGGCTCTAGTTAATGGTGCCTGTCCCAGTAGACTATCGGGGATGTTATGGGACCACTGGGCACTCCCCATTGCTCTGACCTTTATAATCGGGGAGCCTGTGAGGGGTCCACAGGACTCCCGTTGGAGTTTTCCCCCATGGAGGCTCTTCTTTGATAATTGTCATTACGCCTCCTCGATTCATTCCCAGAGATGGGACATTCAAAGGAACGGTGCCCCAACTGTCCACAGCTATAACACTCAAAAGGGGCCCGATTGTCATTTCTTCGAGTCATCCCACGTCCTCTCCCTGAAGGGGGGTTCACACTATGGTATTGACGGGTCTGTAACTCAATGAGTTGATCAATCTTTTTATTTTGTTCCTCAAGTAATTTCAGCAGGCGGTCATCCATTGCCGGAGGGCATGGGGAAGGCATCACCACTTTGACTTTTCTCAAGCATTTTTCTCGGTTTTCGATCTGCACTTCTTCCATTTTTACCTGTTTAACCAATTCATTTAAAGTTGGAGGATGTGCCGTAGTCCTGGTGCATCGTAATCGCTAGGCCACGGGACTGTTGGTAAGAGCCCCTTTCATAACTTGCTTTAATCGTCTTTCATCCACCAACTCTTTGTCTAGGCCTCCTTTGTCCACTATCTTATAGATCAACCGGTCTACCCGATAAATAAAGTGAGTTAAAGTCTCCCCATGATCTTGGTACGTGCTGTTCAATCGGGCCAGTAAATCCCCCACATCTTCCAAGGTTCCAAAAGAGAAGTCTAGCGCCTCAATATACTCTTTCAAGGTAGCAGTGGGATTGCTTCGCCGGGTTGCTTGTATCACTACCATGGCGGGCCCTCTTAAACTCTCGACCACCCTCTGTCGTCTGATATACTCTGGGCACTGCCACTCCTCGGAGTGTTGAACGGCTGCTTCCCTCCACAACTCGTAGGTCTCTTCTCCTGTAGGAACTCGGGTAATTCCTGAAAATATTCGCAACCTACGATATCCCCCTTCGTAGTGCCACCTTTCCAGCTGATTGACTACTTTGTCAACCACATTGTCGACCTGGGTTTCTGCCGGTGTGCTGTTCAGAGGAGGACCTGGATCTACACTCATACCGATACCTGTTGTATGTAAGCAGCCCCCTACAGAGGGCTCCCCAGTGCCTAAATCTCGGGAATCTCCCCCTTGGGCCAACTCTTCTCCCCCATCTCTACCCTCATCGGGCCACACTATCTGCACTTTTCTACCCATTGTCCCTTCAAGTAATATCATACTGGGGATGAGAGTTCGATCCAGTGTATTTTTATTATCACAAAGCATAGCAAAAATATCCCCATAGGGTCCCTTCCATTGCTCCACGATGCGGGGTAGGTGTATGCCACATAATGTTCCCACCGTTTTCAACACCCCTTCATCCGTCACTGCAGCCATATTCCCTACTAATCCAAAACTACAAGAGGGGTCCGCCCCTTTCTCTTTACACCACTGCCCAATATCACTTTCCGTGACCAGTTCCATTCTGGCAATAAATAATTACGCTGTGTTGGCAACAGGAGACTACCGTAGGCAGGATCTCAGCAGTGCCTCCAATGTAGCCCCGTTCTTATTTGGGGCCCTATTAAGCGGGTAATCCTTGTAATATTTTGTGCCTCCACCCAAGCGTGAGTACCCTGGCTTGCTTGGGAAAGCCTCCCTGTAAGGGACTAGGTGCTGACTGAAAGCACTGAGGGCAATGGATGGTATCCAGATAACAATAAGGTGTATAGTTTATGGTACGTGTAAAATAATGTGATTTGGCAGTTATTACCTGTTTCCACTATGGTTCGTAATCCACTTGGTCTCTTGTCTTTCAGGTCCCACCCGAGTTCATCTGTCTCATACGACCACTCCTTTAGGTAAGTACATTTTATTGGGAATCACAGTATTCAACAATTTTATACCACAGGAAGATAAAGAGCAACCTATCATATCACATATAATAACCAATTGTAGGACCCTGTATTACCTGTAATACCCAGTAATACTCCCTTACCACTATTCCCTGGCTTGGCCTATTGTGCAATACATTTGCATGCACTACAGAAAAAATATATAACCGGCTAAGAAAAAATAAACTCAGCATACCTTGGTTACTCAACAACCCTTTCAATTATCGGAAGGGCACTCTATTCACTCTATTCAAAGTTATACCCGTAACCAGCATTTGGAGTTTGGTTCACTTGTTAGGTATACCTGACCAGAACGTTGGTGCACAGTTGGGGCCCAGTACAACTACTTAGAGTTAGGATGCCAGAATCAGAGCGATGAACACCTCTTGCTTCTCTACCAGGAGATTTGTAAATCCGTAACGACCGATTGCCGCTATAATATCTCTAGTTCAACTACGATGAAATTAATCTGGGCAACTGGACAATAGGTGATGCTCCTTATTCTACCGTTCTTACAGTTATGGTGCCTTTGTTCAGAGGTACTGCTTCATTAGATAGTATATACTGGCAGGCAGCAGAAATGATAGATTCTGCTATATTAAACGTTACTGAATGGTAGATTCTGAGTCTTTATCAGTTGAATAGGAATAAATATTGGATTCAGTATATATATATATATATATATATAATAAGAATTTACTTACCGATAATTCTATTTCTCGTAGTCCGTAGTGGATGCTGGGGACTCCGTAAGGACCATGGGGAATAGCGGCTCCGCAGGAGACTGGGCACAAAAGTAAAAGCTTTAGGACTACCTGGTGTGCACTGGCTCCTCCCCCCATGACCCTCCTCCAAGCCTCAGTTAGGATACTGTGCCCGGACGAGCGTACACAATAAGGAAGGATTTTGAATCCCGGGTAAGACTCATACCAGCCACACCAATCATACCGTACAACCTGTGATCTGAACCCAGTTAACAGCATGATAACAGAGGAGCCTCTGAAAAGATGGCTCACAACAATAATAACCCGATTTTTTGGTAACAATAACTATGTACCAGTATTGCAGACAATCCGCACTTGGGATGGGCGCTCAGCATCCACTACGGACTACGAGAAATAGAATTATCGGTAAGTAAATTCTTATTTTCTCTAACGTCCTAAGTGGATGCTGGGGACTCCGTAAGGACCATGGGGATTATACCAAAGCTCCCAAACGGGCGGGAGAGTGCGGATGACTCTGCAGCACCAAATGAGAGAACTCCAGGTCCTCCTCAGCCAGGGTATCAAATTTGTAGAATTTTACAAACGTATTTGACCAAGTAGCTGCTCGGCAAAGTTGTAAAGCCGAGACCCCTCGGGCAGCCGCCCAAGATGAGCCCACCTTCCTTGTGGAATGGGCTTTTACAGATTTTGGCTGTGGCAGGCCTGTCACAGAATGTGCAAGCTGAATTGTACTACAAATCCAACGAGCAATAGTCTGCTTAGAACCAGGAGCACCCAGCTTGTTGGGTGCATACAGAATAAACAACGAGTCAGATTTTCTGACTCCAGCCGTCCTGGAAACCTATATTTCCAGGGCTCTGACAACGTCCAGCAACTTGGAGTCCTCCAAGTCCCTAGTAGCCGCAGGCACCACAATAGGTTGATTCAGGTGAAACGCTGAAAACCACCTTAGGGAGAAACTGAGGACAAGTCCTCAATTCCGCCCTGTCCGAATGGAAAATCAGATGAGGGCTTTTACAGGATAAAGCCGCCAATTCTGACACGCACCTGGCCCAGGCCAGGGCCAACAGCATGACCACTTTCCATGTGAGATATTTTAACTCCACATATTTAAGTGGTTCAAACCAATGTGACTTTTGGAACCCAAAAACTACATTTAGATCCCAAGGTGCCACTGGAGGCACAAAAGGAGGCTGTATATACAGTACCCCTTTCACAAACGTCTGAACTTCAGGGACTGAAGCTAGTTCTTTTTGGAAGAAAATTGACAGGGCCGAAATTTGAACCTTAATGGACCTCCATTTCAGGCCCATAGACACTCCTGTTTGCAGGAAATGTAGGAATCGACCTAGTTGAAAATTCCTCCGTCGGGGCCTTACTGGCCTCGCACCACGCAACATATTTTCGCCAAATGCGGTGATAATGTTTTGCGGTTATATCTTTCCTGGCTTTGATCAGGATAGGGATGACTTCATCCGGAATGCCTTTTTCCTTCAGGATCCGGCGTTCAACCGCCCTGCCGTTAAACGCAGCCGCGGTAAGTCTTGGAACAGACAGGGTCCTTGCTGGAGCAGGTCCCTTCTTAGAGGTAGAGGCCACGGATCCTCCGTGAGCATCTCTTGAAGTTCCGGTTACCAAGTCCTTCTTGGCCAATCCGGAGCCACGAATATAGTGCTTACTCCTCTCCATCTTATAATTCTCAGTACCTTGGTTATGAGAGGCAGAGGAGGGAACACATACACTGACTCGTACACCCACTGTGTTACCAGAGCGTCTACAGCTATTGCCTGAGGGTCCCTTGACCTGGCGCAATACTTGTCGAGTTTTATAAACATGTGGAAGACTTCTGGGTGAAGTCCCCACTCTCCCGGGTGGAGGTCGTCCACTCCCGGAATGAATACTGCTGACAGTGCTATCACATGATTTTCCGCCCAGCGAAGAATCCTTGCAGCTTCTGCCATTGCCCTTCTGCTTCTTGTGTCACCCTGTCTGTTTACGTGGGTGACTGCCGGGATGTTGTCCGAATGGATCAACTCCAGGTGACCTTGAAGCAGAGGTCTTGCTGAGCTTAGAGCATTGTAAATGGCCCTTAGCTTCAGGATATTTATGTGAAGTGATGTCTCCAGGCTTGACCATAAGCTCTGGAAATTCCTTCCCTGTGTGACTGCTCCCCAGCCTCGCAGGCTGGCATCCGTGGTCACCAGGACCCAGTCCTGAATGTGCGGCCCTCTAGAAGATGAGCACTCTGCAACCACCACAGGAGAGACACCCTTGTGCTTGGTGACAGGGTTATCCGCTGATGCATCTGAAGATGCGACCCGGACCATTTGTCCAGCAGGTCCCACTGGAAAGTTCTTGCGTGGAATCTGCCGCATGGGATTGCTTCATAGGAAACCACCATTTTTCCCAGAACCATCTCATTGATGTACTGAGACTTGGCTCGGTTATAGGAGGTTCCCGACTAGCTCGGATAACTCCCTGACTTTCTCCTCCGGGAGAAACACCTTTTTCTGAACTGTGTCCAGGATCATCCCTAAGAAAAGAAGACGAGTCGTCGGAATCAGCTGCGATTTTGGAATATAGAGAATTCAATCGTGCTGCCGCAACACTACCTGAGATAGTGCTACACCGACCTCCAACTGTTCCCTGGATCTTACCCTTATCAGGGAATCGTCCAAGTAAGGGATAACTAAAATTCCCTTCCTTCGAAGGAGTATCATCATTTCGGCCATTACCTTGGTAAAGACCCGGGGTGCCGTGGACCATCCATACGGCAGCGTCTGAAACTGATAGTGACAGTTCTGTACCATAAACCTGAGGTACCCTTGGTGAGAAGGGTAAATTTGGACATGAAGGTAAGCATCCTTGATGTCTCGAGACATCATGTAGTCCTCTTCTTCCAGGTTCGCAGTCACTGCTCTGAGTGACTCAATCTTGAATTTGAACCTCTGTATGTAAGTGTTCAAAGATTTTAGATTTAGAATCGGTCTCACCGAGCCGTCCGGCTTCGGTATCACAACCGTGTGGAATAATACCCCGTTCCCTGTTGCAGGAGGGGTACCTTGATTATCACCTGCTGGGAATACAGCTTGTGAATGGCTTCCAAAACTGTCTCCCTGTCAGAAGGAGACATCGGTAAAGCCGACTTTAGGAAACGGCGAGGGGGAGACGTCTCGAATTCCAATTTGTACCCCTGAGATATCACCTGAAGGATCCAGGGGTCTACTTGCGAGTGAGCCCACTGCGCGCTGAAATTCATTGAGACGGGCCCCCACCGTGCCTGATTCTGCTTGTAAAGCCCCAGCGTCATACTGAGGGCTTGGCAGAGGCGGGAGAGGGTTTCTGTTCCTGGGAACTGGCTGATTTCTGCGGCCTTTTTCCTCTCCCTCTGTCACGGGGCAGAAATGAGGAACCCTTTTGCCCGCTTGCCCACGAAAAGACTGCGCCTGATAATACGGCGTCTTCTCATGTTGAGAGGCGACCTGGGGTACAAACGTGGATTTCCCAGCTGTTGCCGTGGCCACCAGGTCTGAAAGACCGACCCCAAATAACTCCTCCCTTTAATAAGGCAATACTTCCAAATGCCGTTTGGAATCCGCATCACCTGACCACTGTCGTGTCCATAACCCTCTACTGGTAGAAATGGACAACGCACTTAGACTTGATGCCAGTCGGCAAATATTCCGCTGTGCATCACGCATATATAGAAATGCATCTTTTAAATGCTCTATAGGCAATAATATACTGTCCCTATCTAGGGTATCAATATTTTCATTCAGGGAATCCGACCACGCCAACCCAGCACTGCACATCCAGGCTGAGGCGATTGCTGGTCGCAGTATAACACCAGTATGTGTGTAAATACCTTTTAGGATGCCCTCCTGCTTTCTATCAGCAGGATCCTTAAGGGCGGCCATCTCAGGAGAGGGTAGAGCCCTTGTTCTTACAAGCGTGTGAGCGCTTTATCCACCCTAGGGGGTGTTTCCCAACGCACCCTAACCTCTGGCGGGAAAGGATATAATGCCAATAACATTTTAGAAATTATCAGTTGTTATCGGGGGAAAACCACGCATCATCACACACCTCATTTAATTTCTCAGATTCAGGAAAACTACAGGTAGTTTTTCCTCACCGAACATAATACCCCTTTTTGGTGGTACTCGTATTATCAGAAATGTGTAAAACATTTTTCATTGCCTCAATCATGTAACGTGTGGCCCTACTGGAAGTCACATTTGTCTCTTCACCGTCGACACTGGAGTCAGTATCCGTGTCGGCGTCTATATCTGCCATCTGAGGTAACGGGCGCTTTAGAGCCCCTGACGGCCTATGAGACGTCTGGACAGGCACAAGCTGAGTAGTTGGCTGTCTCATGTCAACCACTGTCTTTTATACAGAGCTGACACTGTTACGTAATTCCTTCCAACAGTTCATCCACTCAGGTGTCGACCCCCTAGGGGGTGACATCACTATTACAGGCAATCTGCTCCGTCTCCACATCATTTTTCTCCTCATACATGTCGACACAAACGTACCGACATACAGCACACACACAGGGAATGCTCTGATAGAGGACAGGACCCCACTAGCCCTTTGGGGAGACAAAGGGAGAGTTTGCCAGCACACACCAGAGCGCTATATATATACAGGGATAACCTTATATAAGTGTTTTTCCCCTTATAGCTGCTGTATCTTTAATACTGCGCGTAATTAGTGCCCCCCCCTCTCTTTTTTAACCCTTTCTGTAGTGTAGTGACTGCAGGGGAGAGCCAGGGAGCTTCCCTCCAACGGAGCTGTGAGGGAAAATGGCGCCAGTGTGCTGAGGAGATAGGCTCCGCCCCCTTATCGGCGGCCTTATCTCCCGTTTTTCTATGTATTTTGGCAGGGGTTAAATTCATCCATATAGCCCAGGAGCTATATGTGATGCATTTTTTGCCATCCAAGGTGTTTTATTGCGTCTCAGGGCGCCCCCCCCCCCAGCGCCCTGCACCCTCAGTGACCGGAGTGTGAAGTGTGCTGAGAGCAATGGCGCACAGCTGCAGTGCTGTGCGCTACCTTGATGAAGACAGGACGTCTTCTGCCGCCAATTTTCCGGACCTCTTCTGTCTTCTGGCTCTGTAAGGGGGCCGGCGGCGCGGCTCTGGGACCCATCCATGGCTGGGCCTGTGATCGTCCCTCTGGAGCTAATGTCCAGTAGCCTAAGAAGCCCAATCCACTCTGCACGCAGGTGAGTTCGCTTCTTCTCCCCTTAGTCCCTCGATGCAGTGAGCCTGTTGCCAGCAGGTCTCACTGAAAATAAAAAACCTAAAACTAAACTTTTCACTAAGCAGCTCAGGAGAGCCACCTAGTGTGCACCCTTCTCGTTCGGGCACAAAAATCTAACTGAGGCTTGGAGGAGGGTCATGGGGGGAGGAGCCAGTGCACACCAGGTAGTCCTAAAGCTTTTACTTTTGTGCCCAGTCTCCTGCGGAGCCGCTATTCCCCATGGTCCTTACGGAGTCCCCAGCATCCACTTAGGACGTTAGAGAAATATATATATATATATATATATATATATATATATATATATATATATAAATAGTCAGGGCCTCTTACAAATAATTAATGACAGTTATAAACCATACCATCAGTTCTGGATTCACCCTCCCTAGGGACTTTACTCAGTCTGCTTAAAATATTAGACGAATGGTATAGGCCCTGGCTGCGGAGACCCGGTGTCCTGAGATCTCCAGTCAGTAATGGAGAACCGTATAGGTTCCCATTGTGACAATGCTGGTGACTGTATCCGGAAAAAGAGGACTGGTAATTCAATAAGTGAAGGGGTGAAGTATTACTTTCCACGGGGACTGGAGCTGACCCCCTATTTTAATCCATACCTGGATTTAGTGTTTTCTGGCTGGCTCTCTTAATTCCTGCCACTCTCCCTGCTCTGTGCTGGATGACTGACTGCCTCCTTTGAGGGAACACTCCTATCAACAGTCTTAGCTGGGGACCAGGTGCGACCGTCTCTGTAGAGCAATATTTATTAGCTTTTCCTTCACTGCTTTCGGTTAGACGGAAGCTTCCCCTACCTCCACAGATGCTGTTGGGGATGCTTAATACACTCGGGAGGGAGAGTGGAGATCCAGGCTGTGTGTGTGGTTAGTAGGTGGCCCTGCTGACGCTCTTTCCCTCTCCTCTCTGGCTCCCTTTCCGTTAGCAGTGGTTCACCTCTCTGTCTGCCTTTATATACTCCGACACTCCCCTCTCACCTGGGCTATCGGCTATATGCGGGATACTAGGGTGCCACACTCTCTCGCTCACCTCCAGCCTTCCTCGGTTGTTCTTCCAATCACGGTGCAGCTCACGATGCGGCTCTGTCCAACGCTGAGATCACCCCAGTCACGCTCACTCCCAGCCGCCTCCGGAATGTCTCCGGTATTTCCCAGCGGCGTGAGGTATCTGGTCAGTGGTCCCCTGTCCTTCCCCGGAGGTATCGTAAGATGCGGCACTGCAGCGTCTACGGCAACACCGACGCTCTCTGGATGCCCGTAGCTCTCCGTCCCTCTCACTCCTCTTCTCCTGCGTCACACCTCTCTCTCCTCTAGCACTCTCCCTCGCGCCGGTCAGCTCCGTTTTTCCCCCCTTTGATAAACTGTCTTCTTATCCCCGCGGGCTGCAGGCTCGCTCCCCTCTCTGCACACGGACACTTTTGTTTTAGCACGAGGGCTTCCAGAAGAATTTCCCCCAGTCCCCTCATGCCTGTTTAATACCTAGTTACAGTAGCATTTACATTTACAACATGCCTAACATCCTTGGTATATGGCATATACTTGCATTTATTTATACAGTAATGATGTATCATATTTATCAATATCCTTTCACTTGTATAATAAAGTTATATCAGTCATCAGGTGGCAGTATTATACTATATTATACTACCCACCATAGATCGTAATCTGTTAGTCCCTGTAAACCCCATACTAGGGTTACATATATAGATATAGATATATATGTATAGATATATATAGTACACCACCAATACACTTATACCACCATTTCTGTACTTAATTTGAGTATTCTATCTCATTTATTTACTGTACATAGGGCCACATTCAGCATGGATCGCTAAATAATGCAGATGCAAGGTACTTTGCATTTATTTGTGATCAATCGCAAATCTGCTCATAGACACAATACACTCACACAATGCAAACTTGCAATAAAAAAAATTCAGTACACAAAAGAGGAGGCACCCGGAGTACCTAGCAATTCAGCGATGCAAATGTGTACGCTTTAGGAACTTAGCGAATGTTCGCAATTTAGCAGACATTCACAAACAGACCATCAGATTTATTTATTTATTTTGGTCTGCTTAACCTAAAAAATATCTAACCCATATTATATCACTTAATGATGCATAATTAAATAATGAAGACATCAAACATTGCAAAGTGTTGATTTTGAGGACTTAGGGGTCTATTTACTAAGCCTTGGATGGATATAAACTGCACGGAGATAAAGTACCTGCCATAAACTCCCAACTGTCATTTTTCAAAGAAGCCTGTGACAATGCAGTTAGGATCTGATTGGCTGGTACTTTATCTCCGTGGACTTTACCTTCATCCAAGGCTTAGTAAATAGACCTCTTAATTGTTTAATGTCATTAAATGCTATTAAACTATTAAGCCACCAAACATATCAAAATAGCATGTTTGGAGTCCAAGAGCTTAGCCAAGCATTAACACATCAGCTGTGTGTGATTTTGCACTAATTGTGAAATTATGAGCTGAAACATCGATGGTGGTGCACCTGTCATGGTGATTTCCAGTCTGTGCGGCTCCATAGCTGCTCATAAGCTGCTATCACTTTGTGAGTATTTTAAGGTTGCCTCTTAGCAGATTTGCGAATGCACTGCCCAGGGCACAGGCACGATACAACCCCTGTTACATGCCCCATTTTTCAGAATTGCGAAGCCATCCCACTGACACGCCTCCACTATGACTTTTCCCCGTTATCTGTTTGCGACCTCTTTTTGGTTCACAAATCTGCTAAGTCAGGCATGTCCAAACTGCGGCCCTTCAGCTGTTGAGAAACTACACATCCCAGCATGCTCTGACACAGCTTTAGCATTCTCTGACAGCAAAACTGTGTCAGGGCATGCTGGGATATGTAGTTTCACAACAGCTGGAGGGTCGCAGTTTGGACATGCCTGTGCTAAGTTGTCACAGTTTGTGATCTGGCACATGTGCACTATTATGTTTGGGCATGCGTAGTTTGCTTAAAATCACCAATTGTACAATTATTTGCAGTTGTGACTGAAGCTGAATCAGGCCCATTATCCTTTATTTTAAATCATACATTTCTTAGCAGTCATACCCAGGACCTTCAGTCATATCATCATTTAATTAAAGCACACATTTCACTGTCATGGCCAGGATGCAAACCCGTACCCTTCCATATTGCAGTCAGACACCTTACTCATGGAACTATTTGCTCCTGTATGGGAAGTATGAGAGCCTTTTGAAATATGCACCTTAAATAAAGGAGTGTGTGACTGAAGGGGATTAGGGACGTGAGGGGGAGGTGGGCGTCGCACGTGAAATTGAGTAAAACAGAAAACTGATAGGTGCTACAGAATAGCGCCCCCCGCATTGTGGTGCACAGTGAGGTGGCACATGTCACACCACCCTAGTTACTATCCTGCATTCTAACAGTTCAAATTGGTTCCATGCACTCTTTTTTTATTTAAACATCTTTTTTATTGAGTTTCAACAAAAGGTACATTCCATAAGACGTACATTCCAAAGAGACAGACCCATGCACTCTACGTTGAGATTCAAATGATATTTCACGCCCAATTTCCTTTCTAAAATGATCTCCGTTATCGCGCATATTGCGCCCATAGTGATCAGGTTTAGCTGTATAAAGGGTTGGATGCCTCCCTACTTCAGGGGTAGCGAGCTAAAATAATGATACCACGCCCCTGAGGGCAGAAACAGAACGGGTGTGGAAAAGGGTGAAAAGAATTGAATCCCGCCCTTATTGTGCACACTTACAGTTAGCTGTCAAAAAGGAAACATTTGCAGGTCCTGGGCTTGCTTATAATTTGTACTTTAGCATCATGTACAAATTATAAACAACCCCAAGTGCCCTATAATGTGCCAACCAAAGTTGGCGCAAGAGACCTCAGACACTTTCAGTCCATTGCAGAGTATACATGTATGGCAAAAATGTGTATATTTGCCTATACACCAAGTTCTATGCATACAACGGCAGGTGCGCCAATTTACTACCAGTCACCATCCTCAATACAACTTGCCTTACCCTATACAGAGTGAAAAATAAATACGCCTCTAAAAATGTGTATATTGGCTTACTGTATGTCAAGGCATACCCGCCCTCACTAAACTTTGCATACATGAAAATGCTTTGTCTTACCCCAGCTCCACCACTTGGTTTGGTTGCTAATGTAGATACGAATGAAATACGTCCTTGAGAGCATCCATTACTCAGCATGCAAAGTGCAATGACACAGGATACGCCATGCAAATGGATTAACATTCAATCCTGCATCACCCCCTTTGTAAGAGAAGGGTGACTGTTTATGACATACTAGAATAAATACTGCTCCACTTGTTGATGTTCCATGAGTAAAGGCCCATACACACTAAACGACCCCTGCCGGGGCAGATATTGGCAGCAGCAGGGCCCCGGTGGGGTGCCGGCATCGGCAAGTGCATACACACTTGCCGATGCCAGCAGGGAAGGGAGCGACGGCGGGAGAAACGACGCCCATGCTGCAGCTGCAGCATGGCTGTCATTAATGAGGACCTCCCTCATCTGTACATGTTCAGACAAGGGAGGAGGTTGTTTAAGATGCGTGGGAGCGCGCATCGTTATTAATAACATTGAGTGTACACACTAGACGAGATTGTAAAAGATCTCAGTCAAAATAGTCCTTATGAGCAAGATCTTTTATTTTCTCATCTAGTGTCCATGGGGCTTAACAGAGGGTACGGTGGTGTTAACGTGAAAGTCTGAGAGAAAGATCCCAACATCTAGGGCAGTTGTGGATGCTGTAGTGGTGCCTTAGAAGGTTTCACCACCAGTCACCAATATCAACTGATGGGATTTTCATGAAATTGTGTTGTGTTGTGTGTTCCCACATAAAAAACAACAACCATACAATCTGTAGGTAACTCTCTACCATCAATGGTGGAGAACCATTGGTTACTCAGATGTCCTCTGTAGTTCATTGTATTGAAGTGCTTCTTCTATATTGTATTGTACTTGGTGCAGCCACAGCTTGTATAACAGACTAGTCCACTCTTGTTTAGATACAGAAATCCTAACTGTGGCCCAATTTATAGATTAATTATTAAAATGGAACTTGAACCACTCAGTTTTGCTTACTCTTTATTATTACTCTCTTTATTTAATCTTATTTACCTGATAAGCGGTTCTGGACTCAGCTATGGAATTTGTGTGCCGTTGCCATATTAAACATATGATAAAATATTCATTAAATTATGATGTCACAAGCTATTAATTGTAATTTTATTTTTAGCCAGATAATTCCTGATATAATGAGATTAATATCAATATTGACCTATAGGATTGTATACATAAATTGTGCGCTCCCCTCATTGGGATATGGGCTTATTGTTAGGGTATTTTGAATAGGGAGATCCACTTTAATATTGGTCACAGTGTACTACAATCACAGTCAGCAATTCGCGTACTGATGCCATGAGTAGGTAAAAATTCTGATACACTTGTGATTGTTACTCATGTAGACAATTTAATGGAGTACCTTGTCTTAATAGGTGATGGTTTTATTCTTGTGATCCTAACTTGCTACACATTCTAGTCTGATTTGTATGAAAACTGAGGTTCTGCAGCGATGTAATCTGAACACTTCTCTGTGCAACAGCGGAATCACTTAGATTATATTGATGTTCTTGTCTAACATGCATTAACACAGGTCAGTTGAGGGGTTAATCTTACTGGAGCATAACATTCCAAACTCTCCGGGAGTTGGTAGGTGTCCTAAATCTCCCTGCTCCTATGTGTAATCAATCAGAAGCCGCTAAATCAGGCCGTAAAAATTGTAGCTCAGTCGGAGAATCTTGGTGACATACACTTGAGATAATAATCTTTTTCACTTGGTGCAGTATGTCTACGGCTGATTAAGTCAGGCTAGAGTGGTCTAACTATAATACAAAGTATCACAGACGTGTTGTACAAATAGTGGACTCATTCACATTGATCCGCTACAAATGTATCAAAATCAGCTGTGTCAGTGTTAACATAGCCTGACTACTTTACATTGTATCCACCACATGTGCTGCCAGTTACGTTCTCATGCAGTTGCCATATAACATAGTGAGGGATCTATTCTGTATGTGGATATTGAGCTAACCGTTTCTATGAATTAAACCCTAATGTGCTGGCTGGATAATAAAGAGAGATCGAGTGTCAGTTTACTGCGTGTCTTGTTGTTCAATGCCGTTAATAGCAATAGTGCATTATAACAGACTCGTTCTCTAAACTGTGCCCAAATAAGCTTTACTATATCCCTGGTGAGAGGGAGACAACACTTAATTAATATCTAATATCATCCTACGGTACATTTGATCCGGTGCCCCGGATATCAGATTATCTAAATAATCAACATATACTGATTGCACAATAAGATATAATGTATAGAGACAGTGTGATCATTTAAAAACACGGCACCCAGAAGGTGGGTGGCGTGCTAACCAATGCGCATTTCGCATATAAGCTTTTTACCTCGTTAAAGCTTATATGCGAAATGCGCATTGGTTAGCACGCCACCCACCTTCTGGGTGCCGTGTTTTTAAATGATCACACTGTCTCTATACATTATATCTTATTGTGCAATCAGTATATGTTGATTATTTAGATAATCTGATATCCGGGGCACCGGATCAAATGTACCGTAGGATGATATTAGATATTAATTAAGTGTTGTCTCCCTCTCACCAGGGATATAGTAAAGCTTATTTGGGCACAGTTTAGAGAACGAGTCTGTTATAATGCACTATTGCTATTAACGGCATTGAACAACAAGACACGCAGTAAACTGACACTCGATCTCTCTTTATTATCCAGCCAGCACATTAGGGTTTAATTCATAGAAACGGTTAGCTCAATATCCACATACAGAATAGATCCCTCACTATGTTATATGGCAACTGCATGAGAACGTAACTGGCAGCACATGTGGTGGATACAATGTAAAGTAGTCAGGCTATGTTAACACTGACACAGCTGATTTTGATACATTTGTAGCGGATCAATGTGAATGAGTCCACTATTTGTACAACACGTCTGTGATACTTTGTATTATAGTTAGACCACTCTAGCCTGACTTAATCAGCCGTAGACATACTGCACCAAGTGAAAAAGATTATTATCTCAAGTGTATGTCACCAAGATTCTCCGACTGAGCTACAATTTTTACGGCCTGATTTAGCGGCTTCTGATTGATTACACATAGGAGCAGGGAGATTTAGGACACCTACCAACTCCCGGAGAGTTTGGAATGTTATGCTCCAGTAAGATTAACCCCTCAACTGACCTGTGTTAATGCATGTTAGACAAGAACATCAATATAATCTAAGTGATTCCGCTGTTGCACAGAGAAGTGTTCAGATTACATCGCTGCAGAACCTCAGTTTTCATACAAATCAGACTAGAATGTGTAGCAAGTTAGGATCACAAGAATAAAACCATCACCTATTAAGACAAGGTACTCCATTAAATTGTCTACATGAGTAACAATCACAAGTGTATCAGAATTTTTACCTACTCATGGCATCAGTACGCGAATTGCTGACTGTGATTGTAGTACACTGTGACCAATATTAAAGTGGATCTCCCTATTCAAAATACCCTAACAATAAGCCCATATCCCAATGAGGGGAGCGCACAATTTATGTATACAATCCTATAGGTCAATATTGATAACAAGCACAACAATATAGTTGTATATTCATTATAGGAGAGAATTATCTAATTGATTGATCATATTTGAGACTGGTGTGTGTTCTATTTTGATTTTTTATTTTTCTTCTACACTATTCACTTTTCACACATTTTCTTCTAATACTTCGCTAGCTACCCATGACTGGTATTTTATACTAATTATAATAAAGGTTACGTTTTAGAGGGAGTCGTCCTGCACCTAGATTTAGAAATATCATTACAGCCAGTTACAGATGAGTGCCCCAATGTGGAATACTTTTTCTTTTTGTGTTCTAATATGATTAATTTATTCCAGGGAGCACCCCCAAACTAATGATTAATACTAACAATTTCTTCTAAGAACTGTTTATGACTAAACAATGGGAAGTAACTGATTATTATGAATATATGACCTATATGATCTGTGCGGATTTTTTCTTCGTTTGGAATAATGAGATTAATGTCTCTGTTGCATAAAATTACCAAGTATGTTGGCATGGGTTGTAGGGGTGAATATAGGACATTATTCAGCTTCATCAGCTTCAGTTTTGCTAAGATTGCTAACCGGCCATCATTTTTTCCCCCGTGACGCCCCCGCAATGCCGCATTGCACCCCCCGCGAATTCCTCTGCTTGTCAATCAGGCCAGTGCATGTCCTGGGTGTGCGCACTGCGGACATGTTATTGCGTCTGCTACTGAATACTCTCATAGAATGGTGAAAATGTATGAAAATCGCAGAACAGGTAATACAAAAAAAGTCTACTGTGCATGGCCAGATCTCTGGAACACTAGCCGGAGGGTTAGGCTACGGGAGGTGATGGTTAGGCTACAGCAGGGGAGGTCAGTGTTTGTCACAAGGTGGAGGGTTAGGGTTAGTCATACATGCTGCCGGAAGTGCCTAAGGATCCGGTACAAGTCATCAGGACTTCACCGCCCTACCCTGAAGACACAGCTGGAGCTGCTGGAGCCACCGGGCCCGTAATACCAGGTACTGTAAGTTACCACTAGATCACCAGGGAAGTTTTGTCATTTTAATCATGTTGACTTTTCATCTGTGTCGACAAGCCAAGCATCTTGACATTCTCAAGTAGGCATTATGAATATTAACAAAATATGCCACATCCCACTATATCTATGTATCAATCAATTGATCTCATGAAAATATGGTAAGGGGCATTTGTAAAGTGCAGATTAAAACGAATAAGGAACTAATTTCTGTATTAGTTTATAAAACTGTGTATAGTCTACTGATGACTGGGGAAACACAGAGGTTCCCAAAAGTAAAACATCACAATAACATATAAATTGAATACAAAGGTGTTAGGGTCTCCTGCCCTGTGCTGCCACGTCGTCATGGCAACCGGGAGACAAGTGCTAGTGGAGTAACCTGAGCGCAGCTGATACTCCGGTTCGGGTCTTTTGCTGTGCAGTGGTTATAGGCTCTGTGCACGGCAGGGGATCCGGTGCTGGTTTTTGTGCTCACAGTCTGTGAGGTCTGAGTGGGGCGTGGACAGCACCTGCTTTATAAGGCCTCTTTTCAGGGTAAGCAGATGCTGCTGAATCTCTGTTGGTTAGTCAGTTCATGAAAGTTAGCCAGTACTGTGTAGCTTTGTATTTGTTTGTTGCTTACTGCAAATAGGCCTGGGGATTTGGTATTACACTCTGCCAATCCAGACCTAGCAGTAAGACTGGAGTCAGTCGTTTAGCTTGCTGGGGTTCTGTTATTACTCTGTGAACTTAGCAAGTTTGCGGCTGTATTCTAACACTTGCCTGTCTAATCCTGTCTCACTGTGCTAGGTGTCAGGGGTCAGTTTAGTGGCAGTAAGCTTAAACCTGTGCACTGCAAGTGAGAATCAGGATTGTGGAGGCTCTCCTTGTGTCTATCATTCCATCTCTGACCAAGGAGTTTACTGCCACACCCGTTGGTAACCCTTTAGGGTTTTGCTGTTGCCCTTAGCAACAGCATTTCGGGTTCTCTACGTATTAAAACACAACATCTTGCTTTTTACATCTGAGCAGTTCTAATACAAGGGAGATACCCAGTTCCTTAGCCTCTGGGCTTCTCTGTTCACTGTGTGTGTATTTTGTTACCCTATCACCTTCTGTGTACGTTATGTCATATTCCCCAGTTTGTCTGTGAGTCCATTTGTTTTGCATAACGGTTCAAACACCAGTACATTCCTGCAGACACTGGAGTGCATAACAGTTCTGACACTAGTACTTTCCTGCAGGCACTGGTGTGCATAACATATTCAGCAGCCTAATACTCCTGTTGAAATTTTGTGGGAATATGGAGCATACCCCTCAAAATACGTTGCAACAGGTGGTCGATCAGGTGCAGGTCCTGACTCGGCAATTTAATGATTTGTCCATTAAAATGCACACCTCCCAGGCTGCTGGCGGAGCTCCCGCAGCAGCAGCACCTGCAGGGGTTAAGGAGCCGAAAGTAAATCTCCCGGATCGTTTTTCTGGAGATCGCTCGCAGTTCTTTTGTTTCAAGGAGAGCTGCAAGCTATACTTCCGGCTTAGGCCTCAGTCTTCTGGGTCGGAGATTCAGCGGGTGGGCATAGTGATTTCCTTGCTACAAGGAGACCCACAGGTCTGGGCATATGGGTTGCAGCCTGACTGTCCGTCGCTTAAAAGTGTTGATGCTTTTTTTACGGCACTGGGCATGTTGTATGATGACCCTGACAAGACGGCCTCAGCCGAGGCTCAGATTTCGATCCTTAAGCAAGGGCGAAGGCCAGTTGAGGTTTACTGTACGGAGTTTCGGAGGTTGGCCCATGATACCCAGTGGAATGACCCAGCCCTGAGACACCAGTACCGAAGAGGTCTTTCTAACCAGATAAAGGACCAACTGGTACAATATCCCTTGCCTGATAGCTTGGATCAGCTCATGCAGTTATCCATCCGGGTGGATAGACGGCTGAGAGAGCGTAGGCTTGAAAGGGAGACTGAGATTTCCTTCCTTCCCAAGTGAACCTCAGACTCTGAGGAATTTTCTGAGGAGCCTATGCAGATTGGGGCTACCCGCCTCTCCTCGCGTGAGAAGACGCGGAGGAGACAGCAGGGGTTGTGTTTGTACTGTGGGAATAAAGGTCATGTGGTAGTATCATGCCCAGAAAAGCCGGAAAACTTCAGGGCCTGAGGGTGATGGGAAATATCCTGTCAGGCCAGAAGTCAGAATTTCCCAAGAAGACTTTTATCATTCCGGTGACCTTGAAGATCCTCGGTCAAACTGTCAAGACTGAGGCCTTTGTGGACAGTGGGGCCGACGGGGTTTTTATGGACCGCCAATTCGCCCTAAAACACTCTGTTCCCTTAGTACCCTTGGCATCGGAAATTGAGATTTGTGGGTTAAACGGGGAACCACTATCCCAAGGTAAAATTACCTCTTGCACTAGCCAGATTTCTTTGTTTATTGGAGCCACACACTCTGAAAAATTGTCCTTTTATGTGACTGTCTGTACTTTTGCCCCATTGGTGTTGGGGTTACCCTGGTTAAGGGCCCACAATCCTCAATTTGACTGGGTCTCTGGGGAGATTCTTAGTTGGGGTACTGATTGTTTCAGGAGTTGCTTGAGCCTTCCAGTCAGGCTCTCGCAGCTAAGTTTGCCAGGATTGCCAGGGTGTTATGCAGATTTTGCGGACGTGTTCTCCAAAAAAGTTGCAGAGGTACTACCTCCCCATCGCCCCTATGACTGTGCCATTGATTTGTTGCCAAATGCTAAGCTTCCCAAGAGCAGGTTGTACTCCCTGTCACGTCCTGAGACTCAGGCTATGGCAGAGTACATTCAGGAGAACTTGGCTAAGGGATTTATCAGACCTTCACAGTCTCCAGTTGGGTCGGGGTTCTTCTTCGTGGGTAAAAAGGACGGTTCGTTGCGACCCTGCATCGACTTCAGGGAATTGAACCGTATCACGATTAAAAACTCATACCCACTGCCTCTCATTTCGGTCTTGTTTGACCAGCTTCGTACTGCCACCATTTTTTCTAAGATTGACCTACGCGGTGCGTACAATCTAATCCGAATAAGAGAGGGGGATGAATGGAAGACTGCCTTTAATACCCACTCAGGGCATTATGAATATTTGGTGATGCCTTTTGGGCTCTGTAATGCCCCGGCAGTCTTCCAGGATTTCATGAATGATATGCTCAGGGAATATTTGGATAGATTCTTAGTTGTATACTTAGATGACATCCTAATCTTCTCCCATTCCCTGGAGGAACATCGGAAGCATGTACGCTTAGTCCTCCAGAAACTCAGAGACCACCGGCTTGGGGCGAAGCTGGAGAAGTGCGAATTTGAAGTTCAGCAAATCGCATTTCTAGGATATATTATCTCCCCAGAAGGTTTCCAAATGGAGGGTTCCAAGGTACAGGCAGTCCTGGATTGGGTGCAGCCCACTAGTTTGAAGGCGCTTCAGCGTTTCCTGGGCTTTGCGAATTTTTATAGACGATTTATCGCTGGATTTTCGTCTATAGTGGCGCCCTTGGTGGCACTCACTAAGAAAGGGGCGGATGTTGCTCACTGGTCTTGTGAGGCTAAAGCGGCTTTTGCCCGTCTCAAAAGGGCATTTGTTTCGGCCAAGGTGCTGCGACACCCAGATCCAGAGCGTCCTTTTGTGGTGGAGGTGGATGCCTCTGAGATGGGTATTGGGGCAGTGCTTTCTCAGATGGGAGTGTCTGATAATCGCCTTCATCCCTGTGCTTACTTTTCCCGTAAATTTTCGCCTGCCGAGATGAATTATGACGTGGGTAACCGGGAATTGTTGGCTATTAAGGATGCACTCGAGGAGTGGAGACACTGGCTTGAGGGGGCTAAGTTTGTGGTCTCAATTCTCACTGACCATAAGAATCTGGCATATTTAGAGTCAGCGAAGCGTCTCAATGCCAGGCAGGCACGATGGGCTTTGTTTTTTGCTCGCTTTAATTTTTTGATAACATATCGCCCTGGGTCAAAAAACATCAAGGCTGATGCGCTCTCGCGGAGTTTTGCTCCAATCCAGGAGACCACCGAGGAGCCGTTGCCCATTGTTTCCCCATCATGTATTAAAGTGGGCATTACCCAGGACCTCTTATCATTAGTCCTTAGAGCACAGGAGCAGGCTCCTCCAGACCTTCCGGTAGGTCTTTTGTTTGTGCCTCCTAGGTTAAGACAGCGAGTGTTCCTGGAATTCCATGCCAAGAAGTCGGCAGGTCACCCGGGTATTGCCAGAACTCGGGAGTTGCTATCTAGGGCGGTGTGGTGGCCCTCGGTGGCTAAGGATGTGGATCAGTGGGTTCGGGCATGTGACATCTGTGCCCGAAATAAGACTCCTAGAGGGGTTCCTGTTGGCCCATTACATCCACTCTCTATCCCATCTAAGCCATGGACCCACATTTCAATGGATTTTGTGGTGGACTTGCCCAAATCCTCGGGGATGACAGCCATCTGGGTTGTCGTTGACAGGTTTTCGAAGATGGCGCACTTCGTTCCACTGGTTGGGCTGCCATCAGCAAGACGCCTGTCTGAATTATTTATGCTGCATGTTGTGCGTCTCCACGGGTTGCCACTTGATGTGGTCTCTGACCGCGGATCCCAGTTTGTGGCCAAATTCTGGAGGGCATTTTGTTCCGATCTCCAGATTTCTGTCAGCTTGTCGTCAGGCTACCATCCGCAGTCTAATGGGCAGACTGAAAGGGTGAACCAGTCCTTGGAGCAGTTCCTCAGGTGTTATGTCTCCAAGTGTCAGACTGACTGGGTTGCTCATCTGTCCATGGCGGAGTTTGCCTATAACAACGCGGCTCACTCTGCTACAGGGATCTCTCCCTTCCTTTGTGTGTATGGGCATCATCCTAAGGCCAATTCTTTTGACCCCCTGGACTCCACGCCTGGTGGTTCCTCTGTGGTTTCGGTCCTTAGAGGTATTTGGCGGAAAGTGAAGAAAGCCCTTGTGTCTGTGTCATTAGTGACCAAAAGGGTTTTTGATAAGCGGAAAAGACCCTGCAGCTTCAAATTAGGAGACTTCGTCTGGTTGTCTACCAAGAATTTGAAGTTGAGACAGCCATCTCATAAGTTAGGGCCCCGGTTCATCGGCCCTTATAAGATCACCAGGGTTATCAATCCGGTGGCATTTCAGTTAGATCTGCCCCGTTCTTTGGGTATCAATAAAACATTTCATTGTTCCCTTTTAAAACGGGCGATTAGTAATCCTTCTTCCAGTGGAAGACCTTCCCCTCTTCTGATACGTGGCCAGAGGGAGTTTGTTGTTGAAAGGATTCTTGACTCCAAGGTGGTTCGGGGTCGGCTGTCATTTTTGGTGCACTGGAAGGGGTATGGCCCGGAGGAGCGGTCGTGGGTGCGCAGTTGTGATCTTCATGCCCCCAGACTGATACGCTCTTTCTTCTCGCAGTTCCCCGATAAACCCGGTGGTAGGGGTTCTTTGACCCCTCGTCAGAGGGGGGGTACTGTTAGGGTCTCCTGCCCTGTGCTGCCACGTCGTCATGGCAACCGGGAGACAAGTGCTAGTGGAGTAACCTGAGCGCAGCTGATACTCCGGTTCGGGTCTTTTGCTGTGCAGTGGTTATAGGCTCTGTGCACGGCAGGGGATCCGGTGCTGGTTTTTGTGCTCACAGTCTGTGAGGTCTGAGTGGGGCGTGGACAGCACCTGCTTTATAAGGCCTCTTTTCAGGGTAAGCAGATGCTGCTGAATCTCTGTTGGTTAGTCAGTTCATGAAAGTTAGCCAGTACTGTGTAGCTTTGTATTTGTTTGTTGCTTACTGCAAATAGGCCTGGGGATTTGGTATTACACTCTGCCAATCCAGACCTAGCAGTAAGACTGGAGTCAGTCGTTTAGCTTGCTGGGGTTCTGTTATTACTCTGTGAACTTAGCAAGTTTGCGGCTGTATTCTAACACTTGCCTGTCTAATCCTGTCTCACTGTGCTAGGTGTCAGGGGTCAGTTTAGTGGCAGTAAGCTTAAACCTGTGCACTGCAAGTGAGAATCAGGATTGTGGAGGCTCTCCTTGTGTCTATCATTCCATCTCTGACCAAGGAGTTTACTGCCACACCCGTTGGTAACCCTTTAGGGTTTTGCTGTTGCCCTTAGCAACAGCATTTCGGGTTCTCTACGTATTAAAACACAACATCTTGCTTTTTACATCTGAGCAGTTCTAATACAAGGGAGATACCCAGTTCCTTAGCCTCTGGGCTTCTCTGTTCACTGTGTGTGTATTTTGTTACCCTATCACCTTCTGTGTACGTTATGTCATATTCCCCAGTTTGTCTGTGAGTCCATTTGTTTTGCATAACAGTTCAAACACCAGTACATTCCTGCAGACACTGGAGTGCATAACAGTTCTGACACTAGTACTTTCCTGCAGGCACTGGTGTGCATAACAAAAGGGCATGTTTCAATGAGAAACAAAACAATAAATATGTATAAATAAATAAGACAGAAAATGTATTAAATCCTGAAAATGTTGGTCAAGCAGAAAGATCCACGGAAATGTCTATGATCAATAATCCAGGTGCTGTTTCTGAGGAGAACGCTGCAGCCACAGTGTTATCATCATTTGCTGTAGTCGTGGCTTTATGGTAATTCCAGTATATATACAGTATGTATAGCCAGGCATCTGACTGTCGATGTCCTGGGACACCCACTTCAGCAGCTCCATCTAGACGTTCACCATCCCCATGCTAGGTGTATGGTGCCACTCCAATAACTCTGCCCATAAGACGGAATCTCTCTGTGTGTCATCAACGCCTGGGACTCTGTGTGACGCAGGAGATGCGCAACTTCTTAGGGATTTAGACATGAACATTAGCATTTCACATTGTACCACACACTAGTGTCCATTGTTAACATTACACCACATTACACCACACAGTAGTACCCCTTATACACATTACGACACACAGTAGTACACGTTACGCCACAGAAGAGCCCCTTATACACATTATGCCATGCACGCTGTAATGTAAAAATAATATAACCGAGCCCACCTAGAATGTGACAGCAGTTTTATTTTTAAAATGTATTCAAATTGAATAAACTCAAATATATGGGCGGAGAAAGCGCTAATTATAATTTGTGAGAAAAACAGGATTTTAATACCTACCGGTAAATCCTTTTCCTAGTCCGTAGAGGATGCTGGGGTCCACTTCATGACCATGGGGTATAGACGGTTCCGTAGGAGCCATGGGCACTCTTAAGACTTTTCAATGGGTGTGAACTGGCTCCTCCCTCTATGCCCCTCCTCCAGACCTCAGTTATAGGAACTGTGTCCAGGGAGACGGACATTTCGAGGAAAGGATTTACTTTAATACTAGTGGTGAGATACTTACCAGCTCACACCTCAACCATGCCGCACACACGGCAATCAACATAACACACGCCAACAGGCATGAACCAATTGCAGCAACATGCTGAACTAATATAAAACAACTTGTGTAACTCTAATAACCAAAATGCAGGTAAAGTACGCACTGGGACGGGCGCCCAGCATCCTCTACGGACTAGGAGAAAAGGATTTACCGGTAGGTATTAAAATCCTGTTTTCTCATACGTCCTAGAGGATGCTGGGGTCCTCTTCATGACCATGGGGTTTATACCAAAGCTCCAGTACGGGCGGGAGAGTGCGGATGACCCTGCAGCACCGATTGACCGAAGTTGAGGTCTTCATCGGCCAAGGTGTCAAACTTATAGAATTTTGCAAATGTGTTTGACCCTGACCAAGTAGCTGCTCGGTAAAGTTGTAATGCCGAGACCCCCCGGGCAGCCGCCCAGGATGAGCCCACCTTCCTAGTGGAATGGGCCTTCACCGACATTGGTAATGGCAATCCAGACGTAGTATGAGCTTGCTGAATGGTAGCTCTAATCCAACACGCAATAGTCTGCTTGGAAGCAGGACACCCAATCTTGTTGGGAGCATACAGGACAAACAAAGACTCTGTTTTCTGTATTCGAGCTGTTCTAGCGACATAAATCTTCAAAGCCCTAACCACATCTAGAGACTTTGACTCAGTGAACGTGTCAGTAACTACTGGCACCACAATAGGTTGGTTTATGTGGAACAAGGAAACCACCTTTGGAAGAAAATATTGACGAGATCTTAACTCTGCCCTATCTTCATGGAAGATCAGGTAAGGGCTCTTGTGAGACAAGGCCCAATTCAGACACCCGCCGTGCGGATGCCAATGTAAAAAGCATCACCACTTTCCAAGTGAGAAACTTCAACTCTATCTCCTGTAGAGGCTCAAACCAATCCGATTGAAGGAACTGCAACACCACATTAAGGTCCCATGGTGCCACTGGAGGCACAAATGGAGGCTGGATGTGCAGAACCCCTTTCACGAAGGTCTTAACCTCTGGAAGAGAGGCCAATTGATTTTGGAAGAACACTGACAAGGACGAAATCTGGACCTTGATTGATCCCAATCGGAGGCCCGCCTCCACACCAGCCTGCAGAAAATGGAGAAAACGTCCCAACTGAAACTCTTCCGTAGGAGCCTTCTTGGATTCGCACCAAGATACATATTTTCTCCAAATACGGTGGTAATGTTTCAACGTTACTCCTTTCCTGGCCTGAATAAGAGTGGGGATGACTTCCTTGGGAATACCCTTTTGGGCTAGAATCCGGCGCTCAACAGCCACGCCGTCAAACGTAGCCGCGGTAAGTCTTGATACACGCACGGCCCCTGCAGCAGCATGTCCTTGCAAAGAGGAAGAGGCCGAGGATCTTTTATGAGCAACTCCTGAAGATTTGGGTACCAAGCCCTCCTTGGCCAGTCTGGGGCAATGAAGATTGCACAAACTCTTGTTCTTCTTATGACCCTGAGCACTTTTGGGATCAGCGGAAGTGGAGGGAAGACATACACCGACCGGAAAGCCCACTGGGCCACTAGCGCATCCACCGCTATTGCTTGAGGGTCTCTCGATCTGGAACAATATCTCTGAAGCTTCTTGTTTAGACGAGATGCCATCATGTCTACTTGAGGAACTCCCCAAAGACTTGTCACCTCTGCGAAGACTTCTTGGTGGAGGCCCCACTCTCCTGTATGGAGATCGTGTCTGCTGAGGAAGTCTGCTTCCCAGTTGTCTACTCCCGGAATGAAAATTGCCGACAGAGCCTTTACATGTTTTTCTGCCCAGAGGAGGATCTTTGTCACCTCTGCCATCGCCGCTCTGCTTTTCGTTCCACCCTGCCTGTTTATGTACGCGACTGCTGTTACATTGTCCGACTGGATCTGCACTGGATGATCTTGAAGAAGATGTACCGCTTGTTGAAGGCCGTTGTAAATGGCTCTCAATTCCAACACGTTTATGTGAAGGCAGGCTTCCTGACTTGACCATTTTCCTTGGAAGCTTTCTCCCTGAGTGACAGCTCCCCAGCCTCGGAGACTTACATCCGTGGTCACCAGGAGCCAGTCCTGAATCCCGAATCTGCGTCCCTCTAGTAGGTGAGAGCTGTGTAACCACCACAGGAGTGAAATCCTGGCTTTTGACGACAGGATTATCTTTCGGTGCATGTGTAGGTGGGAACCCGACCACTTGTCCAACAGGTCCCACTGGAAAACTCTGGCATGGAACCTGCCAAACTGTATGGCCTCTTAGGCCGCCACCATTTTCCCCAACAACCGAATGCACTGATGGATCGACACTTGTTGGCTTCAATTTCTGTTTTACCATTTTCTGGATTTCCAGAGCCTTTTCCACCGGAAGAAAAACTCTCTGAACTTCTGTGTCCAGGATCATCCCGAGAATAGACAATCTTGTCGTCGGTACCAACTGTGACTTATGATCCAACCGTGTTGTTGGACTATGGACAGGGAGAGCAGGATGTTTTGTAATAACTGCTCCCTGAAACTTGCCTTTATCAGGAGATCGTCCAGATAAGGAATTATAGTGACTCCATTTTGACGCAGGAGAACCATCATCTCCGCCATCACCTTGGTGAATACCCTAGGTGCCGTAGAGAGACCGAAAGGCAACGTCTGGAATTGGTAATGGCAATCCTGAACCGCGAATCTCAGATAAGCCTGGTGAGGATGATAAATGGGAACATGCAGGTAAGCATCCTTTATGTCTACCGACACCATGTAGCCCCCCTCCTCCAGACTGAAAATCACTGCCCGGAGAGATTCCATCTTGAACTTGAACCGTTTCAAGTAGAGATTCAGATTTAGGTTTAGGATCGGTCTGAACGAGCCGTCCGGCTTCAGAACTACAAAAAGGCTTGAATAAAACCCCACCCCTTGTTGTGACAAAGGTACCAGGACTATGACCTGATCCTGACATCATTTTTGGATCCAGGCCAGACAGAATCCAACCTTGGCTAAACAGTTTGAGACGTGCCCCCATCCGAGCGGCCTCCCGCAAGGGAGCCCCGGCATCATGCTGAAGATTTGGCAGAAGTAGGGGTAGACTTCTGTTCCTGGGAACCTGAAGCCACTGTGGACTTCTTTCCCTTTCCCCTTCCCCTACCTGCAAAGAAGGGGGAACCTCTCGCTTTTTTGTGTTTATTGGGCCGAAAGGACTGCATGTGAGAGTGATATGTATTTTTTGCCGGTGCAGGCGCAGAGGGCAAAAATGTCGACTTACCTGCGGTAGCCGCCGAGACTAACGCATCTATTCCATCGCCAAATAAGGCCTCACCTTTATATGGGAGAGCCTCCATATTTCTTTTGGAATCTGCATCCACGTTCCACTGGCGAATCCACAACGGCCGCTGAGCCGATACTGCCATGGTAGCGGCTTGTGAACTCAAGAGTCCAATATCTTTCATCGCTTCTAGCATGTATGCGGCAGCGTTTTTGATATTCCCTAACTTAAGGAGTATCTCATCTTTATCAATCGTGTCAATTTCTGATGACACGCTTTCTGACCATTTTTCAATAGCGCGACTCCAGCGTACCACTGGTAACATAAATGGATTTCAATGTAGTTTCCATCTTACGGTCTGCCGGCTCCTTTAGTGAAGCCGTGCCAGGTGCAGGGAGAATTACCTTCTTTGTCAACCTGGACAGTGCACTGTCTAACACAGGGGTTGACTCCCATTTTTTCCTGTCCTCTACCGGGAAAGGATAAGCTATCTGAATTCTCTTGGGAATACGAAATTTCTTTTCGGGATTCACCCACATCCCCTCAAAGAGAGTATTAAGCTCGTTGGAAGGGGGAAAAGTGACCTTGGATTTATTTTCTTTATAGAAATAAGCCTTCTCCTGAGGTACAGGAGTGGCTTCCGTGACTTCCAGAACTTCCCTTATAGCCACAATCATATATTGTATATTTTTAGCCAATTTATGATCTATTTCCCTGGAGTCACTATCGTCGACACAAGAATCAGAGTCCGTGTCAGTATCAGTATTCACAACATTTGCAAATGGTCTTTTATGTGACCCAGAGGGAAGAACAGAATCCTGAAAAATCACATCTTCCACAGATTTTCTCCAGCATTCAGCATGAGATTCAGCCTTATCTAATCTCCTATTGATATGATGCATACTATCACGTATTTCTGTCACCCATGCAGGCTCTTGGTGTGCCGGCAGCGCCACCGCATTACAACTCTGTGTCCCTAAAATGCCTTCCTCCGGGAAGGAACTCCCTGCCTCAGACATGTCACACACGTGTACAACACACACTCACAGACACACTGAGACTTAGAGGGGACAGGCCCACAGTAAAATCTGTCAGAGGGACACAGTTTAGGAGCAGCCAGTTCACAACCCAGCGCCAAAGAAAAAATCCCCGTGCCGCGTACCTTGTACACAGAGACAAAATCCCTGTCACGTACTCCGTACACAGAAACCTTTAAGCGCTATTATATTATGAACAATATGTTTTAACACCCAGCCCCCCCCCCCCCTTTTTCACCCTGATACTTGTTCAGAAGTGGAGGAGGACCAGCTTCTTCTCTGCATTCTGTGAATGAGAGAAGATGGCGCTGAACAGTGTGCTGGCTGACTGAGGAGGAAGCTCCGCCCCCGCAATGGCGCGGTTCTCCTCAGAGATTTGGCATATTATGCCCCCTTTTATCCAGTTTACGAGGTTATTTGCTGCCCAGGGCGCCCCCCCCCCCCCCCCCCCCAGCGCCCTGCACCCTGCAGTGCCTGTGTATGTGTGGACAGCAATGGCGCACTGCGCTCCCGCCAACCGTGCGGTACCTCAGCCGTCACTTTACTTGATTGAAGATCTGTCTTCTTACACTCCCCTGTCTTCTGACTTCTGGCTCTGTGAGGGGGGTGACGGCGTGCTGTGGGAGTAAGCATCTAGACACGGCTAGCGTTCAGTTCCCTTCAGGAGCTAATGGTGTCCTGTCAGCCAGAAGCAGAGCCATGAAACTCTTCAGGAAGTTGGTTCCTACTTCTGCCCCCTCAGTCCCACGAAGCAGGGAGACTGTTGCCAGCAGTTCTCCCTAAAAATAAAAACCTAACATAAGTCTTTTCAGAGAAACTCAGCAGAGCTCCTCAGAGTGCATCCAGTCTGACTGGGCACATTTCTAAAACTGAGGTCTGGAGGAGGGGCATAGAGGGAGGAGCCAGTTCACACCCATTGAAAAGTCTTAAGAGTGCCCATGGCTCCTGCGGAACCGTCTATACCCCATGGTCATGAAGTGGACCCCAGCATCCTCTAGGACGTATGAGAAATATGAATTATATAAATAATGTAGCAGCAAAAACCATGGTTAAAAATGTATAAAATCATGAACGGCCCTAAAATTAATGTTTATAGATCTTTTGTAGGGTTTGGTGGTTCCTGTTCCTCCAATGCAGGAGACTTTCCCTAACTTACCCTAACTGCTGCCATTCGTCCTTCAATTCAGAGGCGGAACTACCGCCAGTGCAACCAGTGCGTTGCACTGGGGCCTGCCTCTGTCCAGGGGCCCAAAGCATGTAATGAGTCAAACTGACTCATTACATGCCGCTGTGCGCTGCGGGCAACCGCTGCCCGCAGCGCACAGCCGCCCGGAGAGAGGAGAGGAGCAGCGGTAAGGGGGAAGGAGGTGGAGGAGGGAGCCGCAGCAGCACTTTGTTACTGGTTGAGGCGCTGCTGCTGCTGCCCCTCTGTTTCACTATAGGCTGTCTTCCGAGAACAGCTTATAGTGAAGCAGAGGGGCAGCAGCAGCAGCGCCTCCACCAATAACACAGCGCTGCTGCGGCTCCCTCCTCCACCTCCCTCCTCCTCCTTCTCTCCTGCCCGGGAATCGTCTGACGCTGCACCGAGGAGTCTGAGCCAGCGGAGAGGGTAAGTATAATTCTTCTTTCTTTCTCTCTTTCTTTCTTTCTTTCTTTCTTTCTTTCTTTCTTTCCTACAAAAAAAGGGGACTGTCTGCCACAATGTGTAAAAAGGGGGAATCTGCTTGCCGCAATGTGTAAAAAGGGGGAATCTGCCTGCCGCAATGTGTAAAAAGGGGGAAGCTGCCTGCCGTAGTGTGTAAAAAGGGGGAATCTGCCTGCCGCAATGTGTAAAAACGGGGAATCTGCCTGCCGCAATGTGTAAAAAGGGGGAATCTGCCTGCCGCAATGTGTAAAAACGGGGAATCTGCTTGCCGCAATGTGTAAAAAGGGGGAATCTGCCTGCCGCAATGTGTAAAAAGGGGGAATCTGCCTGCCGCAATGTGTAAAAAGGGGGATGCTGTCTGCCGTAATGTGTAACAAGGGCACGCTGTCTGCCGTAATGTGTAACAAGGGCACGCTGTCTGCCGTAATGTGTAACAAGGGCACGCTGTCTGCCGTAATGTGTAAAAAGGGGACGCTGTCTGCCATTATGTGTAAAAAAGGCACGCTGTCTGCCGTAATGTGTAACAAGGGCACGCTGTCTGCCGTAATGTGTAACAAGGGCACGCTGTCTGCCGTAATGTGTACCAAGGGCACGCTGTCTGCCGTAATGTGTAACAAGGGGACGCTGTCTGCCATCATGTGTAAAAAGGGCACGCTGTCTGCCGTTATGTGTAAAAAGTGTACGCTGTCTGCCGCTATGTTTAACAAGGGCACGCTGTCTGCCGTTATGTGAAAAAAGTGTACGCTGTCTGCCGCTATGTGTAACAAGGGCACGCTGTCTGCCGTTATGTGTAAAAAGGGTACGCTGTCTGCCGCTATGTTTAACAAGGGCACGCTGTCTGCCGTTATGTGTAAAAAGTGTACGCTGTCTGCCACTATGTGTAACAAGGGCACGCTGTCTGCCGTTATGTGTAAAAAGTGCACGCTGTCTGCCGTTATGTGTAAAAAGGGCACGCTGTCTGCTGCTATGTGTAAAAAGGGCACGCTGTCTGCCGTTATGTGTAAAAAAGGGGGACGCTGTCTGCCGTTATGTGTAAAAAGGGGACGCTGTCTGCTGTAATGTGTAAAAAGAGGAATCTGTCCACCGTAAGGTGTAAAAGGGTCTCTACCTGGTGTAGTGGTGCTACTGTGCGGCGTAATTTGAATAATGGAGACTACTGTGCACCGTTTTATGAATTGGTATTATTTTGTGGCCCCACCCCTTCCCCACGAAGCCACGCCACTATGTATTTTTGTGCGCGCCTACGGCACGCACTGCCCCTGTTTTGCATGCAGGGGTGGGGCTCCGATGCCATTTCTTGCACACAGTGCTAAAATGTCTAGTTACGGCACTGTTTCTAGGCATCCACTTCCCTGAGCAGGTCCCCCTCACCAGATCCTCTCCAGGGGTGAGGGGGTGGACTTGGATGGGATGGGGGGGGGGGGGGCCCAAGCCATTTTGTCGCACATGGACCCACCGCTCGCTAGTTCCGCCACTGCTTCCATTATCCTTCCTCCTTGTGCTGCGGATGCCGGCAGTGCTGCAGCCAGTGCTCAGGTCTTTGCACTTGTTAGGCTATGTCCTCTGACAGTGCATAGACATGCAGCCCGAACTTCATGCATTCAGTGTCCGTGGTGCGTCTATATGTTAGCAGCAGTGTGTCTGGCAGAGGAGTCGGGCACACTGCTTCTGTTATATATTACAGCAGGCAGTGTTGCAGTTGGCGGCGGTGCATACATAGGCAGGCAATTGCGGGTGGATGCAGATGGTGCGACCACAGGGCAAATGTGCTGTGTGCTGAGCACCGGCTACACCACCCTAGTTACGGCCCTGCATTTTGGATTAATTGGATGATAAAACTATAGCAGATGGTTTTGGAATATAGGCTCAGATTTATCAAGCCTTGGAGAGTGATAAATTGCATGGTGATAAAGTACCAGCCAATCATCTCCTGTCATTTTTCAAACACAACTTGTAACACGGCAGTTAGGAGCTGGTAGGTTAATACTTTATCACCGTGCTATTTCACTCTCCAAGGCTTGATAAATGGGGTCCTAAATATAAACTTTGTTTCTCGAGTGACAGCTTTTACAGAGATATTGCACATGTAATACGCCTGGTTGTTAATCCCAGCTCACAGTATCAGTGTATATGTATATATATATATATATATATATATATATGACGTTATCAAGGTTTCACAACTGCGCCTGTGTGAAAATGTTGTGGATATTATGTAGAAAAAACGGAAGGAGAAGGGAAACAATATGAATAATAATGTTTAATCTACTACCATAAGTATTATAAAGCCATAATTTGCATAATGCAAACCAGTGGAGCCAAAATAAAAAAATAAAAAAATAAGTAAGTATCATAAAATAAAAATAATAAAAAATCCGTAATGCTACAGGTAAATGTGAATGAAAAATGAAAATTATGAGTTCCAAAAATGTGGTGTGAATAGAGTGTGGCGTCCCACCTCTTTTACACCTTGATGTAGTTCTGTACTGAGTAAAGTAACACAGTGGAATGGAAGTTCTGAAATGACAGTGGAATTACGGATTGGAGAGTCCGTCACAGATATTAAAAAGTAGAGATGAGCGCCTGAAATTTTTCGGGTTTTGTGTTTTGGTTTTGGGTTCGGTTCCGCGGCCGTGTTTTGGGTTCGAACGCGTTTTGGCAAAACCTCACCGAATTTTTTTTGTCGGATTCGGGTGTGTTTTGGATTCGGGTGTTTTTTTCAAAAAACACTAAAAAACAGCTTAAATCATAGAATTTGGGGGTCATTTTGATCCCAAAGTATTATTAACCTCAAAAACCATAATTTACACTCATTTTCAGTCTATTCTGAATACCTCACACCTCACAATATTATTTTTAGTCCTAAAATTTGCACCGAGGTCGCTGTGTGAGTAAGATAAGCGACCCTAGTGGCCGACACAAACACCGGGCCCATCTAGGAGTGGCACTGCAGTGTCACGCAGGATGTCCCTTCCAAAAAACCCTCCCCAAACAGCACATGATGCAAAGAAAAAAAGAGGCGCAATGAGGTAGCTGTGTGAGTAAGATTAGCGACCCTAGTGGCCGACACAAACACCGGGCCCATCTAGGAGTGGCACTGCAGTGTCACGCAGGATGGCCCTTCCAAAAAACCCTCCCCAAACAGCACATGACGCAAAGAAAAAAAGAGGCGCAATGAGGTAGCTGACTGTGTGAGTAAGATTAGCGACCCTAGTGGCCGACACAAACACCGGGCACATCTAGGAGTGGCACTGCAGTGTCACGCAGGATGTCCCTTCCAAAAAACCCTCCCCAAACAGCACATGACGCAAAGAAAAAAAGAGGCGCAATGAGGTAGCTGTGTGAGTAAGATTAGCGACCCTAGTGGCCGACACAAACACCGGGCCCATCTAGGAGTGGCACTGCAGTGTCACGCAGGGTGTCCCTTCCAAAAAACCCACCCCAATCAGCACATGATGCAAAGAAAAAGAAAAGAAAAAAGAGGTGCAAGATGGAATTATCCTTGGGCCCTCCCACCCACCCTTATGTTGTATAAACAAAACAGGACATGCACACTTTAACCAACCCATCATTTCAGTGACAGGGTCTGCCACACGACTGTGACTGATATGACGGGTTGGTTTGGACCCCCCCCAAAAAAGAAGCAATTAATCTCTCCTTGCACAAACTGGCTCTACAGAGGCAAGATGTCCACCTCATCTTCACCCTCCGATATATCACCGTGTACATCCCCCTCCTCACAGATTATCAATTCGTCCCCACTGGAATCCACCATCTCAGCTCCCTGTGTACTTTGTGGAGGCAATTGCTGCTGGTCAATGTCTCCGCGGAGGAATTGATTATAATTCATTTTAATGAACATCATCTTCTCCACATTTTCTGGATGTAACCTCGTACGCCGATTGCTGACAAGGTGAGCGGCGGCACTAAACACTCTTTCGGAGTACACACTTGTGGGAGGGCAACTTAGGTAGAATAAAGCCAGTTTGTGCAAGGGCCTCCAAATTGCCTCTTTTTCCTGCCAGTATAAGTACGGACTGTGTGACGTGCCTACTTGGATGCGGTCACTCATATAATCCTCCACCATTCTATCAATGTTGAGAGAATCATATGCAGTGACAGTAGACGACATGTCCGTAATCGTTGTCAGGTCCTTCAGTCCGGACCAGATGTCAGCATCAGCAGTCGCTCCAGACTGCCCTGCATCACCGCCAGCGGGTGGGCTCGGAATTCTGAGCCTTTTCCTCGCACCCCCAGTTGCGGGAGAATGTGAAGGAGGAGATGTTGACAGGTCGCGTTCCGCTTGACTTGACAATTTTGTCACCAGCAGGTCTTTCAACCCCAGCAGACCTGTGTCTGCCGGAAAGAGAGATCCAAGGTAGGCTTTAAATCTAGGATCGAGCACGGTGGCCAAAATGTAGTGCTCTGATTTCAACAGATTGACCACCCGTGAATCCTTGTTAAGCGAATTAAGGGCTGCATCCACAAGTCCCACATGCCTAGCGGAATCGCTCCGTGTTAGCTCCTCCTTCAATGCCTCCAGCTTCTTCTGCAAAAGCCTGATGAGGGGAATGACCTGACTCAGGCTGGCAGTGTCTGAACTGACTTCACGTGTGGCAAGTTCAAAGGGCATCAGAACCTTGCACAACGTTGAAATCATTCTCCACTGCACTTGAGACAGGTGCATTCCACCTACTATATCGTGCTCAATTGTATAGGCTTGAATGGCCTTTTGCTGCTCCTCCAACCTCTGAAGCATATAGAGGGTTGAATTCCACCTCGTTACCACTTCTTGCTTCAGATGATGGCAGGGCAGGTTCAGTAGTTTTTGGTGGTGCTCCAGTTTTCTGTACGTGGTGCCTGTACGCCGAAAGTGTCCCGCAATTCTTCTGGCCACCGACAGCATCTCTTGCACGCCCCTGTCGTTTTTTAAAAAATTCTGCACCACCAAATTCAAGGTATGTGCAAAACATGGGACGTGCTGGAATTGGCCCAGATTTAATGCACACACAATATTGCTGGCGTTGTCCGATGCCACAAATCCACAGGAGAGTCCAATTGGGGTAAGCCATTCCGCGATGATCTTCCTCAGTTGCCGTAAGAGGTTTTCAGCTGTGTGCGTATTCTGGAAAGCGGTGATACAAAGCGTAGCCTGCCTAGGAAAGAGTTGGCGTTTGCGAGATGCTGCTACTGGTGCCGCCGCTGCTGTTCTTGCGGCGGGAGTCCATACATCTACCCAGTGGGCTGTCACAGTCATATAGTCCTGACCCTGCCCTGCTCCACTTGTCCACATGTCCGTGGTTAAGTGGACATTGGGTACAGCTGCATTTTTTAGGACACTGGTGACTCTTTTTCTGAGGTCTGTGTACATTTTCGGTATCGCCTGCCTAGAGAAATGGAACCTAGATGGTATTTGGTACCGGGGACACAGTACCTCCAACAAGTCTCTAGTTGGCTCTGCAGTAATGATGGATACCGGAACCACGTTTCTCACCACCCAGGATGCCAAGGCCTCAGTTATCCGCTTTGCAGTAGGATGACTGCTGTGATATTTCATCTTCCTCGCAAAGGACTGTTGAACAGTCAATTGCTTACTGGAAGTAGTACAAGTGGGCTTACGACTTCCCCTCTGGGATGACCATCGACTCCCAGCGGCAACAACAGCAGCGCCAGCAGCAGTAGGCGTTACACGCAAGGATGCATCGGAGGAATCCCAGGCAGGAGAGGACTCGTCAGACTTGCCAGTGACATGGCCTGCAGGACTATTGGCATTCCTGGGGAAGGAGGAAATTGACACTGAGGGAGTTGGTGGGGTGGTTTGCGTGAGCTTGGTTACAAGAGGAAGGGATTTACTGGTCAGTGGACTGCTTCCGCTGTCACCCAAAGTTTTTGAACTTGTCACTGACTTATTATGAATGCGCTGCAGGTGACGTATAAGGGAGGATGTTCCGAGGTGGTTAACGTCCTTACCCCTACTTATTACAGCTTGACAAAGGGAACACACGGCTTGACACCTGTTGTCCGCATTTGTGGTGAAATACCTCCACACCGAAGAGCTGATTTTTTTGGTATTTTCACCTGGCATGTCAACGGCCATATTCCTCCCACGGACAACAGGTGTCTCCCCGGGTGCCTGACTTAAACAAACCACCTCACCATCAGAATCCTCCTGGTCAATTTCCTCCCCAGCGCCAGCAACACCCATATCCTCCTCATCCTGGTGTACTTCAACACTGACATCTTCAATCTGACTATCAGGAACTGGACTGCGGGTGCTCCTTCCAGCACTTGCAGGGGGCATGCAAATAGTGGAAGGCGCATGCTCTTCACGTCCAGTGTTGGGAAGGTCAGGCATCGCAAACGACACAATTGGACTCTCCTTGTGGATTTGGGATTTCAAAGAACGCACAGTTCTTTGCGGTGCTTTTGCCAGCTTGAGTCTTTTCAGTTTTCTAGCGAGAGGCTGAGTGCTTCCATCCTCATGTGAAGCTGAACCACTAGCCATGAACATAGGCCAGGGCCTCAGCCGTTCCTTGCCACTCCGTGTGGTAAATGGCATATTGGCAAGTTTACGCTTCTCCTCCGACAATTTTATTTTAGGTTTTGGAGTCCTTTTTTTTCTGATATTTGGTGTTTTGGATTTGACATGCTCTGTACTATGACATTGGGCATCGGCCTTGGCAGACGACGTTGCTGGCATTTCATCGTCTCGGCCATGACTAGTGGCAGCAGCTTCAGCACGAGGTGGAAGTGGATCTTGATCTTTCCCTAATTTTGGAACCTCAACTTTTTTGTTCTCCATATTTTATAGGCAGAACTAAAACGCACCTCAGGTAAACAATGGAGATGGATGGATTGGATACTAGTATACAATTATGGACGGACTGCCACGGTTAGGTGGTATAAAAAAACCACGGTTAGGTGGTATATATTATAATAATAATACAATTATGGATGGACGGACTGCCTGCCGACTGCCGACACAGAGGTAGCCACAGCCGTGAACTACCGCACTGTACACTGGTTGATAAAGAGATAGTAGTATACTCGTAACAATTAGGATGACACTATGACGGTATAAAGAATGAAAAAAAAACCACGGTTAGGTGGTAGGTATATAATAATAAATAATACAATTCTGGTCGGACGGACTGCCTGCCGTGTGCCGACACAGAGGTAGCCACAGCCGTGAACTACCGCACTGTACACTGGTTGATAAAGAGATAGTAGTATACTCGTAACAATTAGGATGACACTATGACGGTATAAAGAATGAAAAAAAAAACCACGGTTAGGTGGTAGGTATATAATAATAAATAATACAATTCTGGTCGGACGGACTGCCTGCCGTGTGCCGACACAGAGGTAGCCACAGCCGTGAACTACCGCACTGTACACTGGTTGATAAAGAGATAGTAGTATACTCGTAACAATTAGGATGACACTATGACGGTATAAAGAATGAAAAAAAAACCACGGTTAGGTGGTAGGTATATAATAATAAATAATACAATTCTGGTCGGACGGACTGCCTGCCGTGTGCCGACACAGAGGTAGCCACAGCCGTGAACTACCGCACTGTACACTGGTTGATAAAGAGATAGTAGTATACTCGTAACAATTAGGATGACACTATGACGGTATAAAGAATGAAAAAAAAACCACGGTTAGGTGGTAGGTATATAATAATAAATAATACAATTCTGGTCGGACGGACTGCCTGCCGTGTGCCGACACAGAGGTAGCCACAGCCGTGAACTACCGCACTGTACACTGGTTGATAAAGAGATAGTAGTATACTCGTAACAATTAGGATGACACTATGACGGTATAAAGAATGAAAAAAAAACCACGGTTAGGTGGTAGGTATATAATAATAAATAATACAATTCTGGTCGGACGGACTGCCTGCCGTGTGCCGACACAGAGGTAGCCACAGCCGTGAACTACCGCACTGTACACTGGTTGATAAAGAGATAGTAGTATACTCGTAACAATTAGGATGACACTATGACGGTATAAAGAATGAAAAAAAAACCACGGTTAGGTGGTAGGTATATAATAATAAATAATACAATTCTGGTCGGACGGACTGCCTGCCGTGTGCCGACACAGAGGTAGCCACAGCCGTGAACTACCGCACTGTACACTGGTTGATAAAGAGATAGTAGTATACTCGTAACAATTAGGATGACACTATGACGGTATAAAGAATGAAAAAAAAACCACGGTTAGGTGGTAGGTATATAATAATAAATAATACAATTCTGGTCGGACGGACTGCCTGCCGTGTGCCGACACAGAGGTAGCCACAGCCGTGAACTACCGCACTGTACTGTGTCTGCTGCTAATATAGACTGGTTGATATTTAAAGAGATATTAGTAGTATACAACAATACTATACTGGTGGTCAGGCACTGGTCACCACTCCTGCAGCAAAAGTGTGCACTGTTAATTAATATAATTGTACTCCTGGCTCCTGCTAACAACCTGCAGTGCTCCCCAGTCTCCCCCACAATTAATTATAAGCTTTTAATTTATACATTGATGACTGTGCAGCACACTGGGCTGAGCTGAGTGCACACAGACTGAGTCACACTGTGTGACTGACTGTGCTGTGTATCGTTTTTTTTTTCAGGCAGAGAACGGATATAGCAGAGAGAAGTGAACGGATATATTATATTAAATAAAAGTTAACTAGCAACTGCACTGGTCACTGACTGTGGTAAACTAACTCTGTCTGCGACTCTGCACAATCTCTCTCTCTCTATCTAATCTATCTCTATTCTAATGGAGAGGACGCCAGACACGTCCTCTCCCTATCAATCTCAATGCACGAGTGAAAATGGCGGCGACGCGCGGCTCCTTATATAGAATCCGAGTCTCGCGATAGAATCCGAGCCTCGCGAGAATCCGACAGCGTCATGATGACGTTCGGGCGCGCTCGGGTTAACCGAGCAAGGCGGGAAGATCCGAGTCGCTCGGACCCGTGAAAAAAAACATGAAGTTCGGGCGGGTTCGGATTCCGAGGAACCGAACCCGCTCATCTCTATTAAAAAGTTCTCCTCTTCTCAGAGGCAGGTTCTGGTCCGGGTATGATAACGCTATTAAGAGGTACCCCAAATGGATAGCGGCGGGACAAGGTGACCAGGGGATAAGGTGACTAAATGCTCCGGACTCCCCGCTTGTCACCTCTGCCACGAACGGCGGGAGGCGCCTGTATCCACAGACGTCCACCGCCTACCGGGTCCGAGGGATGTGGTCACGTCTCTGGGGGGAAGGTATCACTGGCTTCGGGACCCACAAGGGGACTGTCCGCCGTGAACCCCCCCTCCTACGGAGTATGTTACCTTATCTCCTGTGCTTGATCCCGTCAAACGCTTTCACGGCTCTGATCGGTCTTCTCTGCGCCTGATGATCGGTGCTCTGCTCACTGGTCTTTCCCCTCTCGGCCGCGCGGCTCAATCTTTCTCCGCAATGCCTCCTGTGTCCTTGGTGTGTTCCGTCTAGATGTGTTTCAGAATACCACTGTGTTCTGTATTGACATGGAAAAAAAATTAAAGTGCAGTGCTCTTTTTCTCTCCAACGCGTGTTGACCCGTTTGGGTCTTCCTCAGGGACGTGGCAGAGGTGACAAGCGGGGAGTCCGGAGCATTTAGTCACCTTATCCCCTGGTCACCTTGTCCCACCGCTATCCATTTGGGGTACCCCTTAATAGCGTTATCATACCCGGACCAGAACCTGCCTCTGAGAAGAGGAGAACTTTTTAATATCTGTGACGGACTCTCTAATCCGTAATTCCACTGTCATTTCAGAACTTCCATTCCACTGTGTTACTTTACTCAGTACAGAACTACATCAAGGTGTAAAAGAGGTGGGACGCCACACTCTATTCACACCACATTTTTGGGACTCATAATTTTCATTTTTCATTCACATTTACCTGTAGCATTACGGATTTTTTATTATTTTTATTTTATGATACTTACTTATTTTTTTATTTTGGCTCCACTGGTTTGCATTATGCAAATTATGGCTTTATAATACTTATGGTAGTAGATTAAACATTATTATTCATATTGTTTCCCTTCTCCTTCCGTTTTTTCTACATAATATCCACAACATTTTCACACAGGCGCAGTTGTGAAATCCTGATAACGTCATTTATTAACTTTCTGGAGGCTTTGGGTTTAGCCCCAATCACGTATTGCTGCCACCTTCCTAATATCTAGATAAGTAGAGCGTTGGTCACATTTGCATTTATTATATATATACAGGTTGAGTATCCCATATCCAAATATTCCGAAATACGGAATATTCCGAAATACGGACTTTTTTGAGTGAGAGTGAGATAGTAAAACCTTTGTTTTTTGATGGCTCAATGTACACAAACTTTGTTTAATACACAAAGTTATTAAAAATATTGTATTAAATGACCTTCAGGATGTGTTTATAAGGTGTATATGAAACATAAATTAATTGTGTGAATGTAGACACATTTTGTTTAATGCACAAAGTTATAAAAATATTGGCTAAAATGACCTTCAGGCTGTGTGTATAAGGTGTATATGTAACATAAATGCATTCTGTGCTTAGATTTAGGTCCCATCACCATGATATCTCATTATGGTATGCAATTATTCCAAAATATGGAAAAATCCCATATCCAAAATACCTCTGGTCCCAAGCATTTTGGATAAGGGAGACTCAACCTGTATATATATATATATATATATATATATATATACACACACACACACACATATACAGCAGGGGACAGCCATTGATTGTGCAAGTTGCCCCACTGAAAAAGGAGAGAGAGGTCTGTAATTTCCATCATAGGTACACTTCAACTGTGGGAGACAGAATCTGAAAAAAAAAACAGGAAATCACATTGTATGATTTTTAAAAAATTTACTTGTATATTCTTGTGGAAAATAAATATTTGGACACCTACCAAGCAGCAAGATTTCTGGCTCTCACAGACCTGTTACTTCTTCTTTAAGAAGCTCTTCTATCCTCCACTCATTACCTGTATTAATGGCACCTGTTTGAACTGGTTATCTGTATAAAAGACACCTGTCCACACCCTCAAACAGTCAGACTGCTACCGCTCCACCATGACCAAGACCAGAGAGCTGTCTAAGGACACCAGGGACAAAATTGTAGAGCTGCACAAGGCTGGGATGAGCTACTTGACAATAGGCAAGCAATTTGGTGAGAAGAGATCAACTGTTGCCGCAATTAATAAAAAATGGAAGAAATACAAGATCACTGACAATCTCCCTCGACCTTGGGCTCCATGCAAGATCTCACTTTGTGGGGTATCAATGATCTTGAGAACGGTGAGGAATCAGCCCAGAACTACATGGGGGACCTGGTCAATGACCTCAAGAGAGCTGGGACCACAGTCACAAAGGTTACCATTAGTAACACACTATGTCGTCATGGATTGAAATCCTGCAGCACCCGAAAGGTCCCCCTGCTTAAGCCAACACATGTTTAGGCCCGTCTAAAGTTTGCCAGTGACCATCTGGATGATCCAGAGGAGGATTGGGAGAATGTAATGTGGTCAGATGATAGCAAAATCAAACTTTTTTGTGTAAACTTCACTCGAAGTGTTTGGATAGAGAAGAATGATGAATGGCATCCAAAAACACCATACCCACTGTGAAGCATGGAGATGGAAACATTGTGCTTTGGGGCAGCTTTTCTGAAAAGGGCACAGGACGACTGATCCGTATTAAGTAGAGGATGAATGGGCTCATGTATTGTGAGCTTTTGGGCAAAAACCTCCTTCCCTCAGTAAGAGCATTGATGATGGAACGTGGCTGGGTCTTCCAGCATGACAATGACCCCAAACACACTGCCCGGGAAATTAAGGAGTGGCTCCGTAAGAAGCATTTCAAGGTCCTGGAGTTGCCTAGCCAGTCTCCAGACCTCAACCCAATAGAAAATCTGTGGAGGGAGTTGAAAGTCCGTGTTGCCCGGCGACAGCCCCAAAACATGACAGATCTAGAGAAGATCTGCATGGAAGAGTGGGCTAAAATACCTGCTACAGTGTGCAAATCTGGTCAAGAACTACAGGAAACGTTTGACCTCTGTGACTGCCAACCGAGGTCATATTACAAAGTATTGAGTTAAACTTTTTGATTGTCCAAATATTTATTTTCTGCAAGAATATACAAATAAATTGTTTAAAAATCATACAATGTGATTTCCTGTGTTTTTTTTTTTTTTCAGATTCTGTCTCTCGGGTGTAGTACGGCTGACCGGCGGTCTCCTGACCGCCGGTCAGCTTACCGACGCCGGGATCCCGGCAGCATACCGACGCCGGGATCCCGGCGGGGAGGGGCGAGTGCAGCAAGCCCCTTGCGGGATCGCTGCGCTCGCCACGCTGCGGGCTCGGTGGCGACCTGCGGTCGCCACGGGTTCTATTCCCACTCTATGGGTGTCGTGGACACCCACGAGTGGAAATAGTCCCTGTTGGTCGGCATGCCGACCATCGGGACAGTGACCCGTCGGGCTGGTGGAGGAGGTCATGTGACTGTCGGTCAGCTGACCGGCGGTCACATGACTACCACCCTGTCTCTCACAGTTGAAGTGTACCTATGATGGAAATTACAGACCTCTCTCATCTTTTTAAGTGGGTCAACTTGCACAATCGGTGGCTGTCCAAATACTTTTTTGCCCCACTGTATGTATGTATGTATGTATGTATGTATGAAGAAGTCTCATCAGACGAAACGCGTTGGGTGACCTGTACCTACCTCATTCTAAGATAAGAAAAATGTCTGTTTTTATTCTAGTGCATAGATTCATTTAGTACTTTTAGTTCAGTTGTGTATATATTGTTGTCCCTATTTTTTATGTGTTTCTTTTATGTTCATTTTTATGATAATAAATTTTATAATATTTTAACTGGCAACTTATTTTATTGACACCTTGGTCGCTATTTATCCCTCATACCCTCCATTCTCTTACATTACTCTCAGGGAATTACCACCCCTGTATTTATTGAGGGAAACAGCTGACGCCTCAGTAGCAGCATAGGGGAGTGTCATATAAGCTAGCTATTACACAACATATTTTTCTAATCTCGCATGTGGTGCAGTAATAATCCTTGTTTATATATATATATATATATATATATATATATATGGTAGAGTCCGAACAATCAAATGCTCCAGACAGGCACGGCACTCCAGGACTAAGTGTAAAGATATTTAATGATCCAGCTTCAAAGCACAAGCATTTGGATACTATATATATATATATATATATATATATATATATATTAGAGATCAGCGGGTTCGGTTCCTCGGAATCCGAACCCGCCCGAACTTCAGCTTTTTTTACACGGATCCGAGCGACTCGGATCTTCCCGCCTTGCTCGGTTAACCCGAGCGCGCCCGAACGTCATCATGACGCTGTCGGATTCTCGCGAGGCTCGGATTCTATCGCGAGACTCGGATTCTATATAAGGAGCCGCGCGTCGCCGCCATTTTCACACGTGCATTGAGATTGATAGGGAGAGGACGTGGCTGGCGTCCTCTCCATTTAGATTAGAAGAGAGAGAGTGAGATTGAGACAGAGACACTTGATTTACTGGAGCTTAGGAGTACTAGAGAGTGCAGAGTTTACTAGTGACTGACCACTGACCAGTGACCACCAGTGCAGTTTTATTTAATATAATCCGTTCTCTGCCTGAAAAAAATGATACACAGTGACTCAGTCACATACCATATCTGTGTGCTCACTGTGCTCAGCCCAGTGTGCTGCATCATCTATGTATAATATCTGACTGTGCTCACACAGCTTAATTGTGGGGGAGACTGGGGAGCAGTTATAGGTTATAGCAGGAGCCAGGAGTACATATTATTAAAATTAAACAGTGCACACTTTTGCTGCAGGAGTGCCACTGCCAGTGTGACTGACCAGTGACCTGACCACACTGACCACCAGTATAGTATACTATATTGTGATTGCCTGAAAAAGTTAAACACTCGTCGTGTGACTTGTGTGGTGTTTTTTTTTTTATTCTATAAAAAACTCATTCTGCTGACAGACAGTGTCCAGCAGGTCCGTCATTATATAATATATACCTGTCCGGCTGCAGTAGTGATATATATATATTTTTTATATCATTATTTATCATCCAGTCGCAGCAGACACAGTACGGTAGTTCACGGCTGTAGCTACCTCTGTGTCGGCACTCGGCAGTCCATCCATAATTGTATACCACCTACCCGTGGTTTTTTTTTCTTTCTTCTTTATACATACTACATCTCATTATCATCCAGTCTATATTAGCAGCAGACACAGTACAGTACGGTAGTCCACGGCTGTAGCTACCTCTGTGTCGGCACTCGGCAGTCCGTCCATAATTGTATACCACCTACCCGTGGTTTTTTTTTCTTTCTTCTTTATACATACATACTACATCTCATTATCAACCAGTCTATATTAGCAGCAGACACAGTACAGTACAGTAGTCCACGGCTGTAGCTACCTCTGTGTCGGCACTCGGCAGTCCGTCCATAATTGTATACCACCTACCCGTGGTTTTTTTTTCTTTCTTCTTTATACATACATACTACATCTCATTATCAACCAGTCTATATTAGCAGCAGACACAGTACAGTACGGTAGTCCACGGCTGTAGCTACCTCTGTGTCGGCACTCGGCAGTCCATCCATAATTGTATACCACCTACCCGTGGTTTTTTTTTCTTTCTTCTTTATACATACTACATCTCATTATCATCCAGTCTATATTAGCAGCAGACACAGTACAGTACGGTAGTCAACGGATGTAGCTACCTCTGTGTCGGCACCCGGCAGTCCGTCCATAATTGTATACCACCTACCCGTGGTTTTTTTTCTTTCTTCTTTATACATACATACTACATCTCATTATCATCCAGTCTATATTAGCAGCAGACACAGTACAGTACGGTAGTCCACGGCTGTAGCTACCTCTGTGTCGGCACTCGGCAGTCCGTCCATAATTGTATACCACCTACCCGTGGTTTTTTTTTCTTTCTTCTTTATACATACATACTACATCTCATTATCAACCAGTCTATATTAGCAGCAGACACAGTACAGTACGGTAGTCCACGGCTGTAGCTACCTCTGTGTCGGCACTCGACAGTCCATCCATAATTGTATACCACCTACCCGTGGTTTTTTTTTTCTTTCTTCTTTATACATACTACATCTCATTATCATCCAGTCTATATTAGCAGCAGACACAGTACAGTACGGTAGTCCACGGCTGTAGCTACCTCTGTGTCGGCACTCGGCAGTCCGTCCATAATTGTATACCACCTACCCGTGTTTTTTTTTTCTTTCTTCTTTATACATACATACTACATCTCATTATCAACCAGTCTATATTAGCAGCAGACACAGTACAGTACGGTAGTCCACGGCTGTAGCTACCTCTGTGTCGGCACTCGGCAGTCCGTCCATAATTGTATACCACCTACCCGTGGTTTTTTTTTCTTTCTTCTTTATACATACATACTACATCTCATTATCAACCAGTCTATATTAGCAGCAGACACAGTACAGTACGGTAGTCCACGGCTGTAGCTACCTCTGTGTCGGCACTCGGCAGTCCATCCATAATTGTATACCACCTACCCGTGGTTTTTTTTTCTTTCTTCTTTATACATACTACATCTCATTATCATCCAGTCTATATTAGCAGCAGACACAGTACAGTACGGTAGTCCACGGCTGTAGCTACCTCTGTGTCGGCACTCGGCAGTCCATCCATAATTGTATACCACCTACCCGTGGTTTTTTTTTTCTTTCTTCTTTATACATACTACATCTCATTATCAACCAATCTATATTAGCAGCAGACACAGTACAGTACGGTAGTCCACGGCTGTAGCTACCTCTGTGTCGGCACTCGGCAGTCCATCCATAATTGTATACCACCTACCCGTGGTTTTTTTTTCTTTCTTCTTTATACATACTACATCTCATTATCATCCAGTCTATATTAGCAGCAGACACAGTACAGTACGGTAGTCCACGGCTGTAGCTACCTCTGTGTCGGCACTCGGCAGTCCATCCATAATTGTATACTAGTATCCATCCATCTCCATTGTTTACCTGAGGTGCCTTTTAGTTGTGCCTATTAAAATATGGAGAACAAAAATGTTGAGGTTCCAAAATTAGGGAAAGATCAAGATCCACTTCCACCTCGTGCTGAAGCTGCTGCCACTAGTCATGGCCGAGACGATGAAATGCCAGCAACGTCGTCTGCCAAGGCCGATGCCCAATGTCATAGTACAGAGCATGTCAAATCCAAAACACCAAATATCAGTAAAAAAAGGACTCCAAAACCTAAAATAAAATTGTCGGAGGAGAAGCGTAAACTTGCCAATATGCCATTTACCACACGGAGTGGCAAGGAACGGCTGAGGCCCTGGCCTATGTTCATGGCTAGTGGTTCAGCTTCACATGAGGATGGAAGCACTCAGCCTCTCGCTAGAAAAATGGAAAGACTCAAGCTGGAAAAGCACAGCAAAGAACTGTGCGTTCTTCGAAATCCCAAATCCACAAGGAGAGTCCAATTGTGTCGGTTGCGATGCCTGACCTTCCCAACACTGGACGTGAAGAGCATGCGCCTTCCACCATTTGCACGCCCCCTGCAAGTGCTGGAAGGAGCACCCGCAGTCCAGTTCCTGATAGTCAGATTGAAGATGTCAGTGTTGAAGTACACCAGGATGAGGAGGATATGGGTGTTGCTGGCGCTGGGGAGGAAATTGACCAGGAGGATTCTGATGGTGAGGTGGTTTGTTTAAGTCAGGCACCCGGGGAGACACCTGTTGTCCGTGGGAGGAATATGGCCGTTGACATGCCTGGTGAAAATACCAAAAAAATCAGCTTTTCGGTGTGGAAGTATTTCACCAGAAATGCGGACAACATTTGTCAAGCCGTGTGTTCCCTTTGTCAAGCTGTAATAAGTAGGGGTAAGGACGTTAACCACCTCGGAACATCCTCCCTTATACGTCACCTGCAGCGCATTCATAATAAGTCAGTGACAAGTTCAAAAACTTTGGGCGACAGCGGAAGCAGTCCACTGACCAGTAAATCCCTTCCTCTTGTAACCAAGCTCACGCAAACCACCCCACCAACTCCCTCAGTGTCAATTTCCTCCTTCCCCAGGAATGCCAATAGTCCTGCAGGCCATGTCACTGGCAATTCTGATGATTCCTCTCCTGCCTGGGATTCCTCCGATGCATCCTTGCGTGTAACGCCTACTGCTGCTGGCGCTGCTGTTGTTGCTGCTGGGAGTCGATGGTCATCCCAGAGGGGAAGTCGTAAGCCCACTTGTACTACTTCCAGTAAGCAATTGACTGTTCAACAGTCCTTTGCGAGGAAGATGAAATATCACAGCAGTCATCCTGCTGCAAAGCGGATAACTGAGGCCTTGACAACTATGTTGGTGTTAGACGTGCGTCCGGTATCCGCCGTTAGTTCACAGGGAACTAGACAATTTATTGAGGCAGTGTGCCCCCGTTACCAAATACCATCTAGGTTCCACTTCTCTAGGCAGGCGATACCGAGAATGTACACGGACGTCAGAAAAAGACTCACCAGTGTCCTAAAAAATGCAGTTGTACCCAATGTCCACTTAACCACGGACATGTGGACAAGTGGAGCAGGGCAGGGTCAGGACTATATGACTGTGACAGCCCACTGGGTAGATGTATGGACTCCCGCCGCAAGAACAGCAGCGGCGGCACCAGTAGCAGCATCTCGCAAACGCCAACTCTTTCCTAGGCAGGCTACGCTTTGTATCACCGGTTTCCAGAATACGCACACAGCTGAAAACCTCTTACGGCAACTGAGGAAGATCATCGCGGAATGGCTTACCCCAATTGGACTCTCCTGTGGATTTGTGGCATCGGACAACGCCAGCAATATTGTGTGTGCATTAAATATGGGCAAATTCCAGCACGTCCCATGTTTTGCACATACCTTGAATTTGGTGGTGCAGAATTTTTTAAAAAACGACAGGGGCGTGCAAGAGATGCTGTCGGTGGCCAGAAGAATTGCGGGACACTTTCGGCGTACAGGCACCACGTACAGAAGACTGGAGCACCACCAAAAACTACTGAACCTGCCCTGCCATCATCTGAAGCAAGAAGTGGTAACGAGGTGGAATTCAACCCTCTATATGCTTCAGAGGTTGGAGGAGCAGCAAAAGGCCATTCAAGCCTATACAATTAAGCACGATATAGGAGGTGGAATGCACCTGTCTCAAGCGCAGTGGAGAATGATTTCAACGTTGTGCAAGGTTCTGATGCCCTTTGAACTTGCCACACGTGAAGTCAGTTCAGACACTGCCAGCCTGAGTCAGGTCATTCCCCTCATCAGGCTTTTGCAGAAGAAGCTGGAGACATTGAAGGAGGAGCTAACACGGAGCGATTCCGCTAGGCATGTGGGACTTGTGGATGGAGCCCTTAATTCGCTTAACAAGGATTCACGGGTGGTCAATCTGTTGAAATCAGAGCACTACATTTTGGCCACCATGCTCGATCCTAGATTTAAAGCCTACTTTGGATCTCTCTTTCCGGCAGACACAAGTCTGCTGGGGTTGAAAGACCTGCTGGTGAGAAAATTGTCAAGTCAAGCGGAACGCGACCTGTCAACATCTCCTCCTTCACATTCTCCCGCAACTGGGGGTGCGAAGAAAAGGCTCAGAATTCCGAGCCCACCCGCTGGCGGTGATGCAGGGCAGTCTGGAGCGACTGCTGATGCTGACATCTGGTCCGGACTGAAAGACCTGACAACGATTACGGACATGTCGTCTACTGTCACTGCATATGATTCTCTCACCATTGAAAGAATGGTGGAGGATTATATGAGTGACCGCATCCAAGTAGGCACGTCACACAGTCCGTACTTATACTGGCAGGAAAAAGAGGCAATTTGGAGGCCCTTGCACAAACTGGCTTTATTCTACCTAAGTTGCCCTCCCACAAGTGTGTACTCCGAAAGAGTGTTTAGTGCCGCCGCTCACCTTGTCAGCAATCGGCGTACGAGGTTACATCCAGAAAATGTGGAGAAGATGATGTTCATTAAAATGAATTATAATCAATTCCTCCGCGGAGACATTGACCAGCAGCAATTGCCTCCACAAAGTACACAGGGAGCTGAGATGGTGGATTCCAGTGGGGACGAATTGATAATCTGTGAGGAGGGGGATGTACACGGTGATATATCGGAGGATGATGATGAGGTGGACATCTTGCCTCTGTAGAGCCAGTTTGTGCAAGGAGAGATTAATTGCTTCTTTTTTGGGGGGGGTCCAAACCAACCCGTCATATCAGTCACAGTCGTGTGGCAGACCCTGTCACTGAAATGATGGGTTGGTTAAAGTGTGCATGTCCTGTTTTGTTTATACAACATAAGGGTGGGTGGGAGGGCCCAAGGACAATTCCATCTTGCACCTCTTTTTTCTTTTATTTTTATTTGCGTCATGTGCTGTTTGGGGAGGGTTTTTTGGAAGGGCCATCCTGCGTGACACTGCAGTGCCACTCCTAGATGGGCCCGGTGTTTGTGTCGGCCACTAGGGTCGCTTATCTTACTCACACAGTCAGCTACCTCATTGCGCCTCTTTTTTTCTTTGCGTCATGTGCTGTTTGGGGAGGGTTTTTTGGAAGGGCCATCCTGCGTGACACTGCAGTGCCACTCCTAGATGGGCCCGGTGTTTGTGTCGGCCACTAGGGTCGCTTATCTTACTCACACAGTCAGCTACCTCATTGCGCCTCTTTTTTTCTTTGCGTCATGTGCTGTTTGGGGAGGGTTTTTTGGAAGGGACATCCTGCGTGACACTGCAGTGCCACTCCTAGATGGGCCCGGTGTTTGTGTCGGCCACTAGGGTCGCTTATCTTACTCACACAGCTACCTCATTCCGCCTCTTTTTTTCTTTGCGTCATGTGCTGTTTGGGGAGGGTTTTTTGGAAGGGCCATCCTGCGTGACACTGCAGTGCCACTCCTAGATGGGCCCGGTGTTTGTGTCGGCCACTAGGGTCGCTTATCTTACTCACACAGTCAGCTACCTCATTGCGCCTCTTTTTTTCTTTGCGTCATGTGCTGTTTGGGGAGGGTTTTTTGGAAGGGACATCCTGCGTGACACTGCAGTGCCACTCCTAGATGGGCCCGGTGTTTGTGTCGGCCACTAGGGTCGCTAATCTTACTCACACAGTCAGCTACCTCATTGCGCCTCTTTTTTTCTTTGCGTCATGTGCTGTTTGGGGAGGGTTTTTTGGAAGGGACATCCTGCGTGACACTGCAGTGCCACTCCTAGATGGGCCCGGTGTTTGTGTCGGCCACTAGGGTCGCTTATCTTACTCACACAGCGACCTCGGTGCAAATTTTAGGACTAAAAATAATATTGTGAGGTGTGAGGTATTCAGAATAGACTGAAAATGAGTGGAAATTATGGTTTTTGAGGTTAATAATACTTTGGGATCAAAATGACCCCCAAATTCTATGATTTAAGCTGTTTTTTAGGGTTTTTGAAAAAAACACCCGAATCCAAAACACACCCGAATCCGACAAAAAAAATTCGGTGAGGTTTTGCCAAAACGCGGTCGAACCCAAAACACGGCCGCGGAACCGAACCCAAAACCAAAACACAAAACCCGAAAAATTTCAGGCGCTCATCTCTAATATATATATAGGTAGTGGAAGCAGGCGGCACTCAGGCAGACCTGTAGGTGAAGAAAGATGGATAGTTTATTCCGACATATTTCGGGGATACCCCCGTCCTCAGGGCTTAACTAGCCAAAAGTGAGTTACATAACCAGTATAAATACACATGGACAGATACAAGACGTAATGAAACAATTATACTCACCTGTTCAACTGCGCCGAACGCCCGCTCGTGGGTCCGGACACCCGCCGCGTCGCCTCCTGCTGATGTCAGTTGCAGGCCGCGCCGCCAATCAGTCTCCATGGAAACCCCCGGAGACATCAGTGCGCAGTCCTGCCGCCCGCCTCTCAGGGGGGATGCATACTCGTGTGTCCAGCCACCGCTGAGCGTCGTGCCGCATCACAGGTGTCACCATAGCAACCTAAAATAAACAATAATAAAGAATAATAAAGAAAACAAAAAATGACATAAGATATAAACACTAATCAAACAAATCACATATACAGTGAATATAGCAAATCCTATCTGGTGAAGTATGTTAACGCCCGGGGCCCACATCTATCCACATAGTTACTGAATAATAAAGACATACTTCAGATCTTTATATTTTCTAAAGTTATAATAAAACTGTTATTTAAGTATCTAAAGGAAAATAACATTTTACTTACCGGTAAATCTATTTCTCGTAGTTCGTAGAGGATGCTGGGACTCCGTAAGAACCATGGGGAATAGACGGGCTCCGCAGTAGATAGGCCACTTTAAGAAAGCTTTGGATTCTGGGTGTGCACTGGCTCCTCCCTCTATGCCCCTCCTCCAGACCTCAGTTAGGGAAACTGTGCCCAGAGGAGATGGACAGTACGAGGAAGGATTTTTGTAAATCTAAGGGCGAGATTCATACCAGCCACACCAATCACACCGTATAACTTAAGATAAACTTACCCAGTTAACAGTATGAACAACAACATAGCCACGGTATCACCGAAAACTATAACATAACCCTTATGTAAGCAATAACTATATACAAGTAATGCAGAAGAAGTCCGCACTTTGAACGGGCGCCCAGCATCCTCTACGGACTACGAGAAATAGATTTACCGGTAAGTAAAATCTTATTTTCTCTAACGTCCTTGAGGATGCTGGGACTCCGTAAGGACCATGGGGATTATACCAAAGCTCCCAAACGGGCGGGAGAGTGCGGATGACTCTGCAGCACCGATTGAGCAAACAGGAGGTCCTCCTCAGCCAGGGTATCAAACTTATAGAACTTTGCAAAGGTGTTTGTCCCCGACCACATAGCTGCTCGGCACAACTGTAATGCCGAGACCCCTCGGGTAGCCGCCCAAGAAGAGCCCACTTTCCTAGTGGAGTGGGCCTTAACCGATTTCGGTAACGGCAATCCTGCCGTAGAATGCGCCTGCTGAATCGTGTTACAGATCCAGCGAGCAATAGTCTGCTTTGAAGCAGGGGCGCCAACCTTGTTGGCCGCATACAGAACAAACAAAGCTTCAGTCTTCCTGATCCGAGCCGTTCTGGTCACATAAATCTTCAAAGCCCTGACTACATCCAGGGACTCGGAATCCTCCAAGTCCCTTGTAACCACAGGCACGACAATAGCTTGGTTCACATGAAAAGATGAGACCACTTTTGGCAGAAAGTGAGGACGAGTCCTCAACTCTGCTCTATCCACGTGAAAAACCAAGTATGGGCTTTTATGCGATAAAGCCGCCAATTCTGAAACACGTCTCGCCGAAGCTAACGCCAACAACATGACCACTTTCCACGTGAGGTATTTCAACTCCACAGTTTTAAGTGGTTCAAACCAAGGTGACTTGAGGAAACGTAACACCACGTTAAGATCCCAAGGTGCCACCGGAGGCACAAAGGGAGACTGAATATGCAGCACCCCCTTCACAAAAGTCTGTACCTCAGGAAGAGAGGCTAATTCTCTTTGAAAGAAAATGGATAAGGCCGAAATCTGGACCTTTATGGACCCTAATTTTAGGCCCAAGGTCACTCCTGTTTGAAAGAAGTGAAGTAGACGGCCCAAATGGAACTCCTCCGTAGGAGCAGCTCTGGCCTCACACCAAGAAACATATTTCCGCCATACACGGTGATAATGTTTCAACGTCACGTCTTTCCTAGCCTTGATCAGGGTAGGAATGACTTCCTCCGGAATTCCTTTTTCCGCTAGGATCCGGCGTTCAACCGCCATGCCGTCAAACGCAGCCGCCGTAAGTCTTGGAACAGACAGGGCCCCTGCTGCAGCAGGTCCTGCCTTAGAGGAAGAGGCCACGGATCTTCTGTGAGCAACTCTTGCAGTTCCGGATACCAAGTCCTCCGTGGCCAATCTGGAACAATGAGGATTGTTCTGACCCTGCTTATTCTTACAATTCTCAACCCTTGGGTATGAGAGGAAGAGGAGGAAACACATAGACCGATCTGAACACCCAAGGTGTCACCAGAGCGTCTACCGCCTAAGGGTCCCTTGACCTGGCGCAATACCGCTTTAGCTTTTTGTTGAGACGGGACGCCATCATGTCTATTTGAGGCAGGCCCCACCGATCTGCGATCTGTGCAAAGACTTCTTGATGAAGTCCCCACTCCCCCGGATGCAGGTCGTGCCTGCTGAGGAAGTCCGCCTCCCAGTTGTCCACCCCCGGGGATGAACACCGCTGACAGCGCGCTTACATGGCCTTCCGCCCAGCATAGAATCCTGGTCGCTTCTGCCATGGCCACTCTGCTCCTTGTTCCGCCTTGGCGGTTTATATGAACCACTGCCGTGACATTGTCTGACTGAATCAGAACCGGTCTTCTCCGAAGTAAGTTCTCCGCTTGACGCAGGGCGTTGTATATGGCCCTCAACTCCAGGACGTTGATGTGGAGACAAGTCTCCAGGCTTGACCAGAGACCTTGGAAATTTCTTCCCAGTGCCACTGCTCCCCAGCCTCGGAGGCTTGCGTCCGTGGTCACCAGGACCCAGTCCTGAATGCCGAACCTGCGACACTCTAGAAGGTGAGCACTGTTCAGCCACCACAGGAGAGATACCATGGTCCTGGGAGACAGGGTGATCCTTTGATGCATTTGTAAATGGGACCCGGACCACTTGTCCAAGAGGTCCCATTGAAAAGTCCTCGCATGGAATCTGCCGAAAGGGATGGCCTCGTATGAAGCCACCATCTTCCCCAGGACCCGCGTGCACTGATGCACTGAAACCTTCTTTGGTTTCAATAGGTTCCTGACCATGGTCATGAGTTCCTGAACCTTTTCGATCGGAAGAAAAACCTTTTTCTGGTCTGTGTCTAGGATCAGGCCCAGAAAGGTCAGACGTGTTGTAGGAACTAGCTGGGACTTCGGTATATTGAGAATCCAGCTGTGTAGCTGCAACGTCTTCATGGACAGAGACACGCTGTCCAGCAACTTCTCCCGAGATCTCGCCTTTATTAGGAGATCGTCCAAGTATGGGATAATTGTGACCCCCTGCCTGTGCAGGAGCACCATCATTTCCGCTATTACCTTGGTGAAAACCCTCGGGGCCGTGGAAAGCCCAAACGGCAACGCCTGAAATTGGTAGTGACAGTCCTGCACTGCAAATCTCAGGAACGCCTGATGGGGGGGGGGGAATATTGGAACTTGAAGGTATGCATCCTTTATGTCCAGGGACACCATCCAATCCCCCCCCTCCCCTCCAGGCTGGCGATGACCGCCCGGAGTGATTCCATTTTGAACTTGAACCTTTTCAAGTACAAGTTCAGATATTTCAGGTTTGAAATGGGCCTGACCGAACCGTCCGGTTTCGGGACCACAAACAGGGTTGAATAATATCCCTCTCCCTGCTGGAGATGAGGAACTGTGACAATCACCTGTTGAACATACAATTTTTGGATTGCTGTCAACACTGACTCCCTCTCTGACGGGGAAGTCGGCAGAGCCGATTTAAAAAACCGGCGAGGAGGCAAGTCTTCGAATTCTAGCCTGTATCCCTGAGCAACAATCTCTACTGCCCAGGGATCCACCTGCGATTGAACCCAGACGTGGCTGAAAAACCGAAGACGAGCCCCCACCCGATCTGCCTCCCCCCGGGAAGCCCCAGCGTCATGCGGTGGACTTTGCAGACGCAGGGGAGGACTTCTGCTCTTGGGAACTAGCTGTGTGCAGCTTCTTTCCCCTGCCTTTTCCTCTGGTAACAAAGGACGATCCCCGCACCTTCTTGTTTTTATTGGAACGAAAGGACTGCATTTGATAATGAGGTGCCTTCTTAGTATGCTGCGGGGGGACATAAGGTAAGAAATTCGACTTACCAGCCGTAGCCGTAGAGACAAGGTCCGAGAGGCCGTCTCCAAACAACTCCTCCCCCTTGTACGGCAAGGACTCCATGTGCCGCTTAGAATCGGCATCTCCCGTCCACTGCCGGGTCCACATGAGTCGCCTAGCAGAAATAGACATAGCATTTATTCTGGAGCTTAATAAACAAATGTCTTTCTGAGCATCTCTCATATACAAGGCAGCATCTCTGATATAGAAACATAGAAACATAGAATTTGTCGGCAGATAAGAACCACTTGGCCCATCTAGTCTGCCCCTTATTTTTATTTTATTTTTTATTTTATTTTTTATCACTAACCTTATTTGATCCTTATTTCTTTGTAAGGATATCCTTATGTCTATCCCATGCATGTTTAAATTGCTCTACTGTCTTAGCCTCTACCACCTCTGATGGGAGGCTATTCCACTTGTCCACTACCCTTTCTGTGAAATAATTTTTCCGCAAATTTCCCCTGAACCTCCCCCCCTCCAGTCTCAGTGCATGTCCTCGTGTCCTATTGCTTCTCTTCATTTGGAGAATGTTTCCCTCCTGGACTTTGTTAAAACCCTTCATATATTTGAAAGTTTCTATCATGTCCCCCCTTTCCCTTCTCTGCTCCAAACTATACATATTGAGATTTCTTAGTCTTTCTGGGTATGTTTTGTGATGTAGGCCATGCACCATTTTAGTTGCCCTCCTTTGTACAGTTTCTAATGTATTAATATCCTTTTGAAGATATGGCCTCCAGAACTGAATACAGTATTCTAGATGAGGCCGTACTAATGACCTATACAGTGGCATTATTACTTCTTTCTTTCTGCTGCTGATTCCTCTCCCAATGCAGCCAAGCATCTGACTAGCCTTCCTCATTGCCTTGTTACATTGCTTACCTGCTTTTAAGTCACCTGAAATAGTGACTCCTAGATCCCTTTCCTCCTCAGTAGTTTCCAGTATAGTGCCATTAATACTGTATTTAGCTTTAGGATTTTTGAGACCCAAGTGCATGATTTTGCATTTTTTGGCATTAAACTGTAATTGCCAGACTCTTGACCATTCCTCTAGTCTACCTAGATCCTCAATCATTTGTTTTACCCCACCTGGTGTGTCTACCCTGTTGCATACCTTTGTGTCATCTGCAAAAAGGCATACTTTCCCTTTAATGCCATTTGCAATGTCACCAATAAAGATATTAAAAAGCACTGGTCCAAGTACAGATCCCTGGGGTACTCCACTGGTAACATTTCCCTCCTGTGAATGCACTCCATTTACCACAACTCTCTGTTTTCTATCCTTCAACCAAGATCTTATCCATTCAATAATCCTAATATCCAATCCCAAACTTTCAAGTTTATTTAGCAGTCTGCGATGTGGTACTGTGTCAAAATCCTTACTAAAGTCTAGATAAGCTATATCCATGGCTCCACCTTTATCCATCACTTTAGTCACACAATCAAAAAAGTCAATAAGATTTGTTTGACATGATCTCCCCCCAGTGAATCCATGCTGTTTGGGATCCAGTAAATTGCCGGATTTGAGATAATCTACAACTCTTTCTTTTAAGAGTGTTTCCATCAATTTCCCTACTACTGATGTAAGACTCACTGGTCTGTAGTTGTTTGCCTCTTCCTTGCTTCCACTTTTGTGCAGTGGGACTACGTTTGCTCTTTTCCAGTCCCCTGGAATTTCTCCTGTAGCTAATGACTGGTTGAATAATTCTGTCAATGGTGCTACCAGCACCTCTTTAAGTTCTTTTAATATCCTTGGATGTATCCCATCTGGCCCCATAGATTTGTCCACTTTCAGCTTTGAGAGTTCTGTTAGGACCTTCTCCTCTGTAAATGTACTTGTTTTATTTTCCTGAAAATCCCTGCAACTTAACTGTGGCCCCTTCCCCTCTCTTTCAGTAGTAAATACTGAGCAAAAATAATCATTAAGATGATCTGCTATTAAATTGTCTCCTTCAACAAGACTCCCAGTGTCCGTCTTTAGTTTTATAATTCCGCCTTTTGTTTTTCTCTTTTCGCTTATATACCTAAAAAAAGTTTTGCCTCCTTTACCCACTGACTGGGCCATTTTCTCCTCAGCTTGTGCCTTTGCACATCTGATTACCTTCTTTGTCTCCTTCTGTCTAACAAGATATATCTTTTTGTCTTCATTATTTTGTGTCTGCTTATATTTCCTAAAAGCCATCTTTTTTGCTCTCACAATATTTGCTACTTCTTTTGCAAATCACACTGGCTTCCTTTTCCTTGTGTTTTTCCTAACAGTTTTGATACAAAGGTCTGTTGCCTTCAATATTGCACATTTGAATGTTTCCCACCTCTCCTGCACTGTTTCCAAGTTCCTACACTCTGCCAAAGAATCGCTTACACATTTTCCCATCCCTACAAAATCAGCCTTCCTAAAATCCAACACCTTTGTTTTTGTATGGGACGAGTCAGTCTCTGTCTTAATGCTGAACCATACTGCTTGATGATCACTGGATCCCAGGTTTTCACCCACTTTTACGTCCGATAATCTGTCTCCATTTGTAAGTATTAAGTCTAATATTGCGTCTTTCCGAGTGGGCTCCCTCACCAATTGGTGGAGGGATGCTCCCTGAAGGGAATTTAAAATGTTCCTACTTCTAGTGGAACTAGCAACAGACACCTCCCAGTTTACATCAGGAAGATTAAAGTCTCCCATGATTATTACCTCTCCTTTTAATGCCATGTAATCATCAAGATCTTGTATCACTATGGACCCTCCCTTATCCGCCTTGCGGATTACTATATCAGTTCTCTGGGACAGTCCCTTAAGTGTGTCCAATTCGGATTTTGTCATGTTCGGCTGTACTATCCTGTTATTAACTTCAGACTCCAACATTCTTGTGAAAGTCCGAATAGATGGATTTAGACTGGGAGGATCAAAGTGTGAACGTGGAGCTATTTTCTGTACTTGTGTGGGAATCATGGAGGAAACGAGGTAGGTTCTGCTTCCCTATTGTTGAAATATTCACATCTCCTAAGGGACCTATTCAAGCGTCGTACCTCTACCTTCCACTCCAACGGATCCGGAGGGACGGTAGGGACAAAAGATAGTCCTTTGGATAAAGTCCGATATTCGATCTCAGTTAGTGGAGTAGAAGACAGGTTGAATACTGTCTCCTTTATGGTCGAGGAGGCCTTGGTGCGGATAATTCTTTGGTTTTGCCCCGCCCTCCTCATCCTCGTCCGCGTCCTATGGCGGGGGTGCGATTGGAACAGGTCTGGCTACCCTGGGGATGTGGGCCTAAAGGGGTCCGGCCGTCCGGTGTTTGAGTCACCCCTGAGGCTCCTTCCGAATCACTAGCGGATGTACTAGTGCCGCCATAATATTCTTGTCCTCGGCGTGTTCGTTGGCGCCGGTTTGGATATTCCTGAGAGGTGCGCATGCCTCCCAACCAGGAGTAAACTTGCCGCTGTTGATAGTCCCTTTGAACAGTGCAAAGCTTTTCTTTCTTAAAGCGCACTAGTTCCTGACGATACTGCTCCATTTGATTATTTAATTTGGCCATCCAATCTGTGTGCGTGTCAAGTAATAAACCCGGTTTGTGTTCTCCTTCAAACACAAGAAGTTGCTCTCTGATGTTATTAAGTTCCCTTGTGGACTCTTCAACAACCAATAAAATTAGGTCCATTGAACACTTGTTAAGGATAGCAACCCACCGACGGCAAAAAGAGGTGTTATAACGGCCTATCGTCGGTGAGTTGCGTATCCTGAAGCCCCGGGGTATCATATTGTTCCTGTGGTAATCTGATAAGGATATGACGTGATATAGGAAATCACATTCTTTTTGTTTCATCCTTAGCCACTTTTTATATAAATCATCATTAGTGCTTTTAACCGTTTCATCCTCAAGTCTTCTCTCCACCAGGATAGCCTTCGCCTCTGCGTCTGAGAAACTGAGTCGTTCGCTGGCGTCTCGCTGAATCAGCTCTAAGGCCAACTCCACCTCAGAGCTGGCGTCAGACATGTTAAGCTGGATGTATAATCCAATAACCACTGGAAGGTGTGGGCCCTCACAGGGAACTCCACTAGAATAAAAGTTCAGTTGGGATAACTGCTAAAAACGTATTGGACCTGTGTCGGTAATGCATAAATGACATATATTGTTAAGGGGTGCCTTGGAATGGATCAATGTGCGGGAAGACAAACTCTTTATTATTCAGTAACTATGTGGATAGATGTGGGCCCCGGGGGTTAACATACTTCACCAGATAGGATTTGCTATATTCACTGTATATGTGATTTGTTTGATTAGTGTTTATATCTTATGTCATTTTTTGTTTTCTTTATTATTCTTTATTATTGTTTATTTTAGGTTGTTATGGTGACACCTGTGATGCGGCACGACGCTCAGCGGTGGCTGGACACAAGAGTATGCATCCCCCCTGAGAGGAGGGCAGCAGGACTGCGCACTGACGTCTCCGGGGGTTTCCATGGAGACTGATTGGCGGCGCGGCCTGCAACTGACGTCAGCAGGAAGCGACGCGGCGGGTGTCAGGACCCACGAGCGGGCGTTCGGCGCCGTTGAACAGGTGAGTATAATTGTTTCATTACGTCTTGTATCTGTCTATGTGTATTTTAGTGATGTGCACCGGACATTTTTCGGGTTTTGTGTTTTGGTTTTGGATTCGGTTCCGCGGCCGTGTTTTGGATTCGGACGCGTTTTGGCAAAACCTCACCGAATTTTTTTTTCGGATTCGGGTGTGTTTTGGATTCGGGTGTTTTTTTACAAAAACCCCTCAAAAACAGCTTAAATCATACAATTTGGGGGTAATTTTGATCCCATAGTATTATTAACCTCAATAACCATAATTTCCACTCATTTCCAGTCTATTCTGAACACCTCACAATATTATTTTTAGTCCTAAAATTTGCACCGAGGTCGCTGTGTGACTAAGCTAAGCGACACAAGTGGCCGACACAAACACCTGGCCCATCTAGGAGTGGCACTGCAGTGTCAGACAGGATGGCACTTCCAAAAAATTGTCCCCAAACAGCACATGATGCAAAGAAAAAAAGAGGCGCACCAAGGTCGCTGTGTGACTATGCTAAGCGACACAAGTGGCCGACACAAACACCTGGCCCATCTAGGAGTGGCACTGCAGTGTCAGACAGGATGGCACTTCCAAAAAATTGTCCCCAAACAGCACATGATGCAAAGAAAAAAAGAGGTGCACCAAGGTCGCTGTGTGACAAAGCTAAGCGACACAAGTGGCCGACACAAACACCTGGCCCATCTAGGAGTGGCACTGCAGTGTCAGACAGGATGGCACTTCAAAAAAATTGTCCCCAAACAGCACATGATGCAAAGAAAAAAAGAGGTGCACCAAGGTCGCTGTGTGACTAAGCTAAGCGACACAAGTGGCCGACACAAACACCTGGCCCATCTAGGAGTGGCACTGCAGTGTCAGACAGGATGGCACTTCAAAAAAATTGTCCCCAAACAGCACATGATGCAAAGAAAAATGAAAGAAAAAAGAGGTGCAAGATGGAATTGTCCTTGGGCCCTCCCACCCACCCTTATGTTGTATAAACAGGACATGCACACTTTAACGAACCCATCATTTCAGCGACAGGGTCTGCCACACGACTGTGACTGAAATGACTGGTTGGTTTGGGCCCCCACCAAAAAAGAAGCAATCAATCTCTCCTTGCACAAACTGGCTCTACAGAGGCAAGATGTCCTCCTCCTCATCATCCTCCGATTCCTCACCCCTTTCACTGTGTACATCCTCCTCCTCACAGATTATTAATTCGTCCTCACTGGAATCCACCATCTCAGATCCCTGTGTACTTTCTGGAGGCAATTGCTGGTGAATGTCTCCACGGAGGAATTGATTATAATTAATTTTGATGAACATCATCTTCTCCACATTTTCTGGAAGTAACCTCGTACGCCGATTGCTGACAAGGTGAGCGGCTGCACTAAACACTCTTTCGGAGTACACACTGGAGGGAGGGCAACTTAGGTAGAATAAAGCCAGTTTGTGCAAGGGCCTCCAAATTGCCTCTTTTTCCTGCCAATATACGTACGGACTGTCTGACGTGCCTACTTGGATGCGGTCACTCATATAATCCTCCACCATTCTTTCAATGGTGAGAGAATCATATGAAGTGACAGTAGACGACATGTCAGTAATCGTTGGCAGGTCCTTCAGTCTGGACCAGATATCAGCACTCGCTCCAGACTGCCCTGCATCACCGCCAGCGGGTGGGCTCGGAATTCTTAGCCTTTTCCTCGCACTCCCAGTTGCGGGAGAATGTGAAGGAGGAGCTGTTGACGGGTCACGTTCCGCTTGAGTAGACAATTTTCTCACCAGCAGGTCTTTGAACCTCTGCAGACTTGTGTCTGCCGGAAATAGAGATACAACGTAGGTTTTAAATCTAGGATCGAGCACGGTGGCCAAAATGTAGTGCTCTGATTTCAACAGATTGACCACCCGTGAATCCTTGTTAAGCGAATTAAGGGCTCCATCCACAAATCCCACATGCCTAGCGGAATCGCTCAGTTTTAGCTCCTCCTTCAATGTCTCCAGCTTCTTCTGTAAAAGCCTGATGAGGGGAATAACCTGACTCAGGCTGGCAGTGTCTGAACTGACTTCACGTGTGGCAAGTTCAAAGGGTTGCAGAACCTTGCACAACGTTGAAATCATTCTCCACTGCACTTGAGTCAGGTGCATTCCCCGTCCTTTGCCTATATCGTGGCCAGATGTATAGGCTTGAATGGCCTTTTGCTGCTCCTCCATCCTCTGAAGCATATAGAGTGTTGAATTCCACCTCGTTACCACCTCTTGCTTCAGATGATGGCAGGGCAGGTTCAGGATTGTTTGGTGGTGTTCCAGTATTCTGTACGTGGTGGCTGAATGCCAAAAGTGGCCCGCAATTCTTCGGGCCACCGACAGCATCTCTTGCACGCCCCTGTCGTTTTTTAAATAATTCTGCACCACCAAATTCATTGTATGTGCAAAACATGGGACGTGCTGGAATGTGCCCAGATGTAATGCACGCACAATATTGCTGGCGTTGTCCGATGTCACAAATTCCCAGGAGAGTCCAATTGGGGTAAGCCATTCTGCGATGATGTTCCTCAGTTTTCGTAAGAGGTTGTCAGCTGTGTGCCTTTTATGGAAAGCGGTGATACAAAGCGTAGCCTGCCTAGGAACGAGTTGGCGTTTACGAGATGCTGCTACTGGTGCCGCCGCTGCTGTTCTTGCTGCGGGAGGCAATACATCTACCCAGTGGGCTGTCACAGTCATATAGTCCTGAGTCTGCCCTGCTCCACTTGTCCACATGTCCGTGGTTAAGTGGACATTGGGTACAACTGCATTTTTTAGGACACTGGTGACTCTTTTTCTGACGTCTGTGTACATTTTCGGTATCGCCTGCCTAGAGAAATGGAACCTAGATGATATTTGGTACCGGGGACACAGTACCTCAATCAAGTCTCTAATTGCCTCTGAATTAACGGTGGATACCGGAACCACGTTTCTCACCGCCCAGGCTGCCAAGGCCTGAGTTATCTGCTTTGCAGCAGGATGACTGCTGTGATATTTCATCTTCCTCGCAAAGGACTGTTGGACAGTCAATTGCTTACTGGAAGTAGTACAAGTGGTCTTCCGACTTCCCCTCTGGGATGACGATCGACTCCCAGCAGCAACAACAGCAGCGCCAGCAGCAGTAGACGTTACACTCAAGGATGCATCGGAGGAATCCCAGGCAGGAGAGGACTCGTCAGACTTGCCATTGACATGGCCTGCAGGACTATTGGCTTTCCTGGGTAAGGAGGAAATTGACACTGAGGGAGTTGGTGGTGTGGTTTGCAGGAGCTTGGTTACAACAAGAGGAAGGGATTTAGTGGTCAGTGGACTGCTTCCGCTGTCATCCAAAGTTTTTGACCTTGTCACTGACTTATGATGAATGCGGTGCAGGTGACGTATAAGGGAGGATGTTCCGAGGTGGTTAACGTCCTTACCCCTACTTATTACAGCTTGACAAAGGCAACACACGGCTTGACACCTGTTGTCCGCATTTGTGTTGAAATAATTCCACACCGAAGAGGTGATTTTTTTTGTATTTTGACCAGGCATGTCAATGGCCATATTCGTCCCACAGACAACAGGTGTCTCCCCGGGTGCCTGACTTAAACAAACCACCTCACCATCAGAATACTCCTTGTCAATTTCCTCCCCAGCGCCAGCAACACCCATATCCTCATCCTGGTGTACTTCAACAGTGACATCTTCAATTTGACTATCAGGAACTGGACTGCGGGTGCTCTTTCCAGCACTTGCAGGGGGCGTGCAAATGGTGGAAGGCACAACCTCTTCCCGTCCAGTGTTGGGAAGGTCAGGCATCGCAGCCGACACAATTGGACTCTCCTTGGGGATTTGTGATTTAGAAGAACGCACAGTTCTTTGCTGTGCTTTTGCCAGCTTAAGTCTTTTCATTTTTCTAGCGAGAGGATGAGTGCTTCCATCCTCATGTGAATCTGAACCACTAGCCATGAACATAGGCCAGGCCCTCAGCCGTTCCTTGCCACTCCGTGTCGTAAATGGCATATTGGCAAGTTTACGCTTCTCATCAGACGCTTTCAATTTTGATTTTTGGGTCATTTTACTGAACTTTTGTTTTTTGGATTTTACATGCTCTCTACTATGACATTGGGCATCGGCCTTGGCAGACGACGTTGATGGCATATCATCATCTCGGCCATGACTAGTGGCAGCAGCTTCAGCACGAGGTGGAAGTGGATCTTGATCTTTCCCTATTTTAACCTCCGCATTTTTGTTCTCCATTTTTTAATGTGTGGAATTATATGCCAGTATCAATAGCAATGGCCTACTACTATATATACTGCGCACAACTAAAATGCACCACAGGTATAGAATTAGAATGTAGATGGATAGTATACTTAATGACGACACAGAGGTAGGTACAGCAGTGGCCTTCCGTACCGTACTGCTATATATAGTATACTGGTGGTCACTGTGTCAGCAAACTGCACAACTAAAATGCACCACAGGTATAGAATGTAGATGGATAGTATACTTAATGACGACACAGAGGTAGGTACAGCAGTGGCCTTCCGTACCGTTCTGCTATATATACTGGTGGTCACTGTGTCAGCAAACTGCACAACTGAAATGTACCACAGGTATAGAATTAGAATGTAGATGGATAGTATACTTAATAACGACACAGAGGTAGGTACAGCAGTGGCCTTCCGTACCGTACTGCTATATATACTGGTGGTCACTGTGTCAGCAAAACTCTGCACTGTACTCCTCCTATATAATATTATACTGGTGGTCCCGACTCCCCAGTCCCCACAATAAAGCAGCACACTGAGCACAGATATGGAGTGTTTTTCAGGCAGACAACGTACACTGGTTGTCACTGTCAGCAAAACACTGCACTGTACTCCTGCTATATAATACAGCTGCTCCCCAGTCCCCACAATTAAGCAGTGTGAGCACAGATATATGCAGCACACTGAGCACAGATAATGAGCGTTTTTTTCAGGCAGAGAACGGATAAAACTGGTGGTCACTGATCAGCAAAACTCCGCACTGTACTCCTCCTATATTATACAGCTGCTCCCCAGTCCTCCCCACAATTAAGCAATAAAGCACAATCAAGTTCAACAATAACGGAGAGGACGCCAGCCACGTCCTCTCCCTAACATTTCCAATGCACGAGAGAAAATGGCGGCGACGCGCGGCTGCTTATATAGAATCCGAATCTCGCGAGAATCCGACAGCGGGATGATGACGTTCGGGCACGCTTGGGTTAACCGAGCCATACGGGAGAATCCGAGTATGGCTCGGACCCATGTAAAAAGGGTGAAGTTCGGGGGGGTTCGGTTTCCGAGAAACCAAACCCGCTCATCACTAGTATTTATGCTGGTTATGTAACTCACTTTTGGCTAGTTAGGCCCTGAGGACGGGGGTATCCCCGAAACATGTCGGAATAAACTAACCATCTTTCTTCACCTACAAGTCTGCACCGCAGCCAGTTACATTAAGTGAAGGGAGTGCCGGGACTTTTTGCTTGGATACATATGGAATCATAGTGGGGCGGAGTTTGTCTTCCAGCACTTTGGCCCTCATTCCGAGTTGTTCGCTCGTTCTTTTTCTTCGCATCGATGCGATAAGTCGCAAACTGCGCATGCGCAATGTTCGCAGTGCGTCTACGCCAAGTAAATTAGCACAAAAGTTTGGTATTTTACTCACAGCGTAACAAAGATTTTTCATCGTTCTGGTGATCGGAGTGTGATTGACAGGAAGTGGGTATTTCTGGGCGGAAACCGACCGTTTTATGGGTGTGTGTGAAAAAACGCTGGCGTTTCTGGAAAAAACGCGGGAGTGGCTGGAGAAACGGGGGAGTGTCTGGGCGAACGCTGGGTGTGTTTGTGATGTCAAACCAGGTACGAAACTGACTGAACTGATCGCAGTGGCAGAGTAAGTCTCGAGCTACTCTGAAACTGCTAAGAAATTTCTAATCGCTATTCTATTCGCAATTATGCGAACCTTTCGTTCGCAATTCTGCACAGCTAATATTCACTCCCAGTAGGCGGCAGCTTAGCGTGTGCAAACCTGTTAAAAGCAGCTAGCGAGCGAACAACTCGGAATGAGGGCCATTGATCCATTTCAAGGCACCCCTTAACAATATATGTAATTTATGCATTACCGACACAGGTCCAATACGTTTTTAGCAGTTATCCCAACTGAACTTTTATTCTAGTGGAGTTCCCTGTGAGGGCCCACACCTTCCAGTGGTTATTGGATTATACATCCAGCTTAACATGTCTGACGCCAGCTCTGAGGTGGAGTTGGCCTTAGAGCTGATTCAGCGAGACGCCAGCGAACGACTCAGTTTCTCAGACGCAGAGGCGAAGGCTATCCTGGTGGAGAGAAGACTTGAGGATGAAACGGTTAAAAGCACTAATGATGATTTATATAAAAAGTTGCTGAGGATGAAACAAAAAGAATGTGATTTCCTATATCACGGCATATCCTTATCAGATTACCACAGGAACAATATGATACCCCGGGGCTTCAGGATACGCAACTCACCGACGATAGGCCGTTATAACACCTCTTTTTGCCGTCGGTGGGTTGCTATCCTTAACAAGTGTTCAATGGACCTAATTTTATTGGTTGTTGAAGAGTCCACAAGGGAACTTAATAACATCAGAGAGCAACTTCTTGTGTTTGAAGGAGAACACAAACCGGGTTTATTACTTGACACGCACACAGATTGGATGGCCAAATTAAATAATCAAATGGAGCAGTATCATCAGGAACTAGTGCGCTTTAAGAAAGAAAAGCTTTGCACTGTTCAAAGGGACTATCAACAGCGGCAAGTATACTCCTGGTTGGGAGGCACGCGCACCTCTCAGGAATATCCAAACCGGCGCCAACGAACACGCCGAGGACGAGAATATTATGGCGGCACTAGTACATCCGCTAGTGATTCGGAAGGAGCCTCAGGGGTGACTCAAACACCAGACGGCCGGACCCCTTTAGGCCCACATCCCGAGGGTACCCAGACCCGTTCCAATCACACCCCCGCCATAGGACACGGACGAGGACGAGGAGGGCGGGGCAAAACCAAAGAATTATCCGCACCAAGGCCTCCTCGACCATAAAGGAGACAGTATTCAACCTATCCTCTACTCCACTAACTGAGATCGAATATCGGACTTTATCCAAAGGACTATCTTTTGTCCCTACCGTCCCTCCGGATCCGTTGGAGTGGAAGGTAAAGGTACAACGCTTGAATAGGTCCCTTAGGAGATGTGAATATTTCAACAATAGGGAAGCAAAACCTACCTCGTTTACATCCATGATTCCCACACAAGTACAGAAAATAGCTCCACGTTCACACTTTGATCCTCCCAGTCTAAATCCATCTATTCGGACTTTCACAAGAATGTTGGAGTCTGAAGTTAATAACAGGATAGTGCAGCCGAACATGACAAAATCCGAATTGGACACACTTAAGGGACTGTCCCAGAGAACTGATATAGTAATCCGCAAGGCGGATAAGGGAGGGTCCATAGTGATACAAGATCTTGATGATTACATCAAGGAGAGTGAGCGTCAGCTCAGTGACACTAATACATACAAGCGTCTCACTATGGACCCTACCCGAGAGTTTAAGAAAGAGTTGGATTCACTCTTAGAATCAGCAGTGGGGCAGGATATTATTTCTCCACAAGTTTGTAAGACCCTTAAGGTAGAATTCCCTAAGGCCCCCCTTTTCTATACTGTGCCCAAGGTCCATAAGAGCCTAGTGGACCCCCCTGGTCGACCAATAGTATCGGCCAGGGGTTCCCTGTATCACCCTATATCTGTTTACCTTGATGCATACTTGAATCCATGTGTACAGGCATTGCCCTCTTATCTAAAAGATAAGACTGATTTATTGCTGCAACTACTTGACTTGGGCCCTCTGCCAGAGGGGATTCTGTTGTGCAGTGCAGATGTCACCAGCCTCTACACCTGCATTCCCCATGAGGCAGGTGTGGAGGCTGTAAGACTTTTGATTCAGGATAATATTTCCTATCTGGGCCCGGAGATTTCATTCTTCTTGATACTATTGGATAGGGTCCTTAGAAGGAACTATTTTGTCTTCAATGGCAAATTCTTGCTACAAATAGTGGGATGTGTGATGGGGTCAGCAGTGGCCCCATCGTACGTGTACGCCTTCATGTACCAAGTAGAAAAGCAAATGTTTACCCTGGACCCCGCCATAGCATCACGGGTCGTCTATTATAGGCGTTATATAGATGACCTGTTGGTATTGTGGTGTGGATCCAGGGAGCAATTAAGTGCAGTGTGGGAGAGTCACAACCACACAAGACATGCTGTGCAATTTACTTATGTAATAGATGACAGGGCGATTAATTATCTAGATGTGACCATTGCTATTGAAGACCATCAATTATCCACTTCACTTTATGTGAAAAGCACTGATAGGAACACATTATTGGGCTATCGGAGCTTTCATCCACCCTCATTACGTAGAGGTTTACCGTATTCGCAATTCATGCGGGTCCGACGGATCACCTCGGACTCGGACTCGGATGAGACAGCAAGAACTATGGATAGGATGTTACTTAAGTTTGCAGAAAGGGGATACCCCATGAAGGAATTGCAGACGGCCACGGTTCGGGCATTAAAAATGCCCAGACAACAAGCTTTGTGCCCTAAAGTTAGACCACAGACCCAGTCAGGCCCCAAACTTCCCTGGGTCAACAAATATACCACTGCCACTGGGGATAGAGTCAAAAGAGCCAAAAGTCTGTGGCCTATGGTACAGACTGATCCGGCTTTGTCATCTCTAGTAGATACTTCATTATTACCGAGCCACACTCGAGGCAGGAATATTGGTGATTATGTCATGAAATTGGACATTTCAAATCTTACTAGAAACCGAGAAGTTCATTTCTTAAGATCTAAGAATGGGTGTTACAGATGTTTGGGTTGCGCCACATGTAATACTTCGATCACAGGCACCTCCTTTAAACACCCCTTAACGGGTAAGAAGTATTTTATCAAACTTCGCCTTACATGCACGACCACACATGTGGTTTACCTACTTACCTGCCCCTGTGGTCTTGCCTATGTTGGCAAGACCATTAGACAGTTTCACGAACGCATGGCACTGCATAGAAGTGCAATTAAAAAAGCATACGAAAAGGGGGTGAGTGATCAACCATTTGCTCGCCATTGCTTGCAGGCAAAACATGGGGTGGCTAGCATTAGGGCTATATTGATAGACCATGTACCAAGTACCCTTAGGGGGGGCAATAGGGATAGGGTTCTTCTGCAGAGGGAATCACGCTGGATGTTCCAATTGGGAACCCTGTCGCATGGGGGTCTTAATGAGAACCTAGGAATTCAGTGTTTCCTTTAGATACTTAAATAATAGTTTTATTATAACTTTAGAAAATATAAAGATCTGAAGTATGTCTTTATTATTCAGTAACTATGTGGATAGATGTTGGCCCCGGGGGTTAACATACTTCACCAGATCGGATTTGCTATATTCACTGTATATGTGATTTGTTTGATTAGTGTTTATATCTTATGTCATTTTTTGTTTTCTTTATTATTCTTTATTATTGTTTATTTTAGGTTACTATGGTGACACCTGTAATGCGGCACGACGCTCAGCGGTGGCTGGACACACGAGTATGCATCCCCCCTGAGAGGCGGGCGGCAGGACTGCGCACTGACGTCTCCGGGGGTTTCCATGGAGACTGATTGGCGGCGCGGCCTGCAACTGACGTCAGCAGGAGGCGACGCGGCGGGTGTCCGGACCCACGAGCGGGCGTTCGGCGCCGTTGAACAGGTGAGTATAATTGTTTCATTACGTCTTGTATCTGTCCATGTGTATTTATACTGGTTATGTAACTCACTTTTGGCTAGTTAAGCCCTGAGGGCTGGGGTATCCCCGAAACATGTCGGAATAAACTAACCATCTTTCTTCACCTACAAGTCTGCCTGAGTGCCGCCTGCTTCCACTATCTATATTGGGAAAGTATTTACCTTCTCGAGGAGGGCACCGCAGCCAGTTACATTAAGTGAAGGGAGTGCCGGGACTTTTTGCTTGTGTATATATATATATATATATATATAGCAGCAAAATGTCGGATCGGCACTCTCCTAAAGCTGAAGTATATTGCTCCGGTGCCCTCTGGAAAAGTTCATGCAGATAGCGGACCGTGCGGCAAGCAGCGGCACTCAGAGACTGACAAAGCCAAGGTAAAGTGCTAGTGCTTTTGATTCATGGCTGGTGATTCCAACGTTTCGGGGCACGCAAGCCCCTTTTTCAAGGTGAGCCAAATACACTTTGTATTTGGCTCACCTTGAAAAAGGGGCTTGCGTGCCCCGAAACGTTGGAATCACCAGCCATGAATCAAAAGCACTAGCACTTTACCTTGGCTTTGTCAGTCTCTGAGTGCCGCTGCTTGCCACACGGTCCGCTATCTATATATATATATATATATATATTAGTGATGTGCACCGGACATTTTTCGAGTTTTGTGTTTTGGTTTTCGATTTGGATTCGGTTCCGCGGACGTGTTTTGGATTCGGACGCGTTTTGGCAAAACCTCACCGAATTTTTTTTCCAGATTCGGGTGTGTTTTGGATTCGGGTGTTTTTTTACAAAAACCCCTCAAAAACAGCTTAAATCATACAGTTTGGGGGTAATTTTGATCCCATAATATTATTAACCTCAATAACCATAACTTCCACTCATTTCCAGTCTATTCTGAACACCTCACACCTCACAGTATTATTTTTAGTCCTAAAATTTGCACCGAGGTCGCTGGATGACTAAGCTAAGCGACCCAAGTGGCCGACATAAACACCTGGCCCATCTAGGAGTGGCACTGCAGTGTCAGACAGGATGGCAGATTAAAAAAATTGTCCCCAACAGCACATGATGCAAAGAAAAAAAGAGGCGCAATGAGGTAGCTGTGTGACTAAGCTAAGCGACCCAAGTGGCCGACACAAACACCAGGCCCATCTAGGAGTGGCACTGCAGTGTCAGACAGGATGGCACTTCAAAAAATTGTCCCCAAACAGCACGATGCAAAGAAAAAAAGAGGTGCACCAAGGTCGCTGGATGGCTAAGCTAAGCGACACAAGTGGCCGACACAAACACCTGGCCCATCTAGGAGTGGCACTGCAGTGTCAGACAGGATGGCAGATTAAAAAAATTGTCCCCAAACAGCACATGATGCAAAGAAAAAAAGAGGCGCAATGAGGTAGCTGTGTGACTAAGCAAAGCGACCCAAGTGGCCGACACAAACACCTGACCCATCTAGGAGTGGCACTGCAGTGTCAGACAGGATGGCACTTCAAAAAATAGTCCCCAAATAGCACATGATGCAAAGGAAAAAAAAGGTGCACCAAGGTCGCTGGATGGCTAAGCTAAGCGACCCAAGTGGCCGACACAAACACCTGGCCCATCTAGGAGTGGCACTGCAGTGTCAGTCAGGATGGCACTTCAAAAAATATAGTCCCCAAACAGCACATGATGCAAAGAAAAAAAGAGGTGCAATGAGGTAGCTGTGTGACTAAGCTAAGCGACCCAAGTGGCCGACACAAACACCTGGCCCATCTAGGAGTGACACTGCAGTGTCAGACAGGATGGCACTTCAAAAAATAGTCCCCAAACAGCACATGATGCAAAGAAAAATGAAAGAAAAAAGAGGTGCAAGATGTCCTTGGGCCCTCCCACCCACCCTTATGTTGTATAAACTGGACATGCACACTTTAACAAACCCATCATTTCAGCCACAGGGTCTGCCACACGACTGTGACTGAAATGACTGGTTGGTTTGGGCCCCCACCATTATGAAGCAATCAATCTCTCCTTGCACAAACTGGCTTTACAGAGGCAAGATGTCCACCTCCTCCTTATCGTCCGATTCCTCACCCCTTTCACTGTGTACATCCCCCTCCTCACAGATTATTAATTAGTCCCCACTGGAATCCACCATCTCAGGTCCCTGTGTACTTTCTGGAGGCAATTGCTGGTGAATGTCTCCACGGAGGAATTGATTATAATTCATTTTGATGAATATCATCTTCTCCACATTTTCTGGAAGTAACCTCGTACGCCGATTGCTGACAAGGTGAGCGGCTGCACTAAACACTCTTTCGGAGTACACACTGGAGGGGGGGCAACTTAGGTAAAATTAAAGCCAATTTCTGCAAGGGCCTCCAAATTGCCTCTTTTTTCTGCCAGTATACGTACGGACTGTCTGACGTGCCTACTTGGATGCGGTCACTCATATAATCCTCCACCATTCTTTCAATGGTGACAGAATCATATGCAGTGACAGCAGACAACATATCAGTAATCGTTGGCAGGTCCTTCAGTCCGGACCAGATGTCAGCACTCGCTCCAGACTGCCCTGCATCACCGCCAGCGGGTGGGCTCGGAATTCTTAGCCTTTTCCTCGCAGCCCCAGTTGCGGGAGAATGTGAAGGAGAAGCTGTTGACGGGTCACGTTCCGCTTGACTTGACAATTTTCTCACCAGCAGGTCTTTGAACCTCTGCAGACTTGTGTCTGCCGGTAAGAGAGATACAACGTAGGTTTTAAATCTAGGATCGAGCACGGTGGCCAAAATGTAGTGCTCTGATTTCAACAGATTGACCACCCATGAATCCTGGTTAAGCGAATTAAGGGCTCCATCCACAAGTCCCACATGCCTAGCGGAATCGCTCTGTTTTAGCTCCTCCTTCCTCCATCCTCTGAAGCATATACAGGGTTGAATTCCACCTCGTTACCACCTCTTGCTTCAGATGATGGCAGGGCAGGTTCAGGAGTGTTTGCTGGTGCTCCAGTCTTCGGCACGTGGTGGCTGAATGCCGAAAGTGGCCCGCAATTCTTCGGGCCACCGACAGCATCTCTTGCACGCCCCTGTCGTTTTTTAAATAATTCTGCACCACCAAATTCAATGTATGTGCAAAAATAGGATTTTGGTACTTACCAGGTAAATCCTTTTCTTTGAATCCATAGGGGGCACTGGAGTACTCTTGGGATATGGACGGTGTTAGCAAGGACTGGGCACTGAATATTCAAATTTCAGTAACTCTCCTCCCCTCCATACTCCCAGAATACCTCAGTGTTTTTTCCTGAGGCGAACAGGATAGAGAGGATGAACAATGGAGAATTACCTATAATATTATAACATAACGGACAACAATAAAGTTGACACATAACGTAACTGACAACTAACCAGTTGACACCATAACCGATAAATCGGTGAGAATGTGTTACCATAAGATCCCCTGAACTTACCACAACCAGGTAAAACTGCTCTGGGTGGGCGTCCAGTGCCCCCTATGGATTCAAAGAAAAGGATTTACCTGGTAAGTACCAAAATCCTATTTTCTTTTTCATCCACCAGGGGTCACTGGAGTACTCTTGGGACGTACCAAAGCTTCCCTCGTGGACGGGAGAGCTGTTTGGCACCTGTAACACTAGGCGGCCAAAGCTAGATGCTGATGTTATGTAGAAATAACAAAAGACGGGATAACTTGAAAGATGATGTCGGAAACTTCCGAGCTTCACACCAACCTATATAGGCACGCCAAATCCTGTAATAATGAGCTGTCGTAACTGGATGTTTATCACGTAACATGGTTGTTATAACCGATAGTGGAATGCCCTCTCTTCTTAAGAGGGCGGTCTCAACAGCCACCCCTTCAAACGCATCCGTGCTAAATCGGGGTAAAGGAATGGACCCTGTCGTAACAGGTCCGGACGTAGCGGAAGCGGCCAAGGATCATCTGCGAGTAAGCAACAGAGAGAGCAGCGGAAACGGTGGAAACAGATACCCGAGGCTGTACGGCCACGCAATCGTGAGAGCATCCACTGCCACTGCCTTTGGATCTCGCGTTCTGGACACATACTGGCTTTTGGTGATTGTCGCGAGATGTCATCAGGTCCACTTGAGGGTAACCCCACCTCTGGACCAACATGTGAAACACTTCTGGATTTAATGCCCATTCTCCTGGATGAAAATCCCGATGGCTGAGATCATCCGCCTCCCAGTTGTCCATTCTCGTAATGAACACTACCGGCAATATCACTTGGTGACGTTCGGCCCAATTGAGGATTCGAGCTACTTCCCGCATTGCCATGCGGCTTCTCTTTCCCCTTTGTTTATTGACGTACGTGACCGCCGTTGCATTATCTTACTGCACTTGGACAGTCTGAGACCGAAGCAAGTGCACTTCTTGTCGTAGCACATTGTAAATTGGTCGGAGTTCTAGGACATTTATAGACAGCAATCTGTCGTGATCCTCCCAGAGACCCTGGAGCTGACAATTTTGAACTACAGCTCCCCAACCCCTGAGACTCGCGTCTGTGATTAGAACTATCCAATTCCAGACGCCTAACCGATTTCCTGCGGTTAGATTGTGTACTTGGAGCCACCAGAGTACAGAAACACTGGCCCGTGGAGACAATCTCACCCTCTAGTGAATCTGCAGCTGCGAGGCCGACCACTGTGCGAGCACATGCAGTTGAAAAGGAAGTGACTGAAATCTTCCGAACAGAAGCGCTTTGAAAGCCGCCACTATTGTGCCTAACAGGTGAATGCACAAACATACCGAGGCTTGAGCACTAATCGTACCAGATGACGAATAGTCTGTACTTTCTGTTCTGGTAGACAAATTCCTCGATCTACCGTATCGAGAATCATTCCTAGGAAATGAAGTCGTTGAGACGGAATCCGATGTGAGTTCTGGAAGATGACAAACCAACCCTGCTGAACCAGCACATTGTACCTTAGCAACGCATGTTGAAGGCGCATTTGGTTGAGACGGAGCTTTGATGAGCAAATCGTCTAAGTACGGAACTATTATCACTTACAGGAATATGAGATGAGCCATCAAAACATACATCACTTTGGTGAATACCCTAAGCGCTGACGAGAGGGCAAACGGTAGAGCCTGAAACTGATAATGGATCTGCCGTATTGCAAACGCAAGAACCTCTGATGAGGTGGCTAAATCGGAATGTGTAAGTACGCATCCTCGAGATCCAGCGCAATCATGAATTCCTGTGGCTCTAAACCTGCAAGTACTGTCCGCAGAGATTCCATCTTGAATCTGTAGTAAATATGCAATATTGGCCTGACCAAGCCATCCGGCTTTGGTACCACAACAGACTGGAATAATAACCGTGACCTTGTTGGTGTACAGGGACCGGAATCAAAACTGCTGACCCCAGCAGAGAGTGAAAGGCAATTTACCGAACCGCCCTCTTGCCGTCCTACACAGGCAGTCCTGTGTTGAAAAACCGCAGAGGCGGTAGACTGTCGAACTCTTATCTTTTAACACTAAATTGCGGATCCACCCATCTGTGGATATCTGCAACCATGCCAAATGAAACGTCTGAAGGCGTGCTCCCACAACTGGAGAACCGAGATGGGCTGGGAGCCCGTCATGCCACTGGCTTGCCGGTGACCTTAGTGTCCGGACGACTGGCGTTGGTTTGTTGAAAACCACTTCCTCGACCTCGCCTACCAGGCGTGGCTGTTTGTCTACCACGGCCTCGAAAGGGCTGAGGTCTAAAGGATTCGAACGCTGGTCCAGAGTAACCCATGAAAAATACCTTTGTCCAAATCAGGACCAAACAACCTTCGCATAAGGTAATGCTTCTCTCGACCTTTGCCTCCGCCTGCTAAGGACGCAGCCAGAGCTCTTGTCGTGCCACAACGAGTGACGCTGAAAGGCGAGAACTGACTAGGCAGACGTCCGTAGAAGCTGTACATAGATAATCAGCAGCTTCGCAGATTTGATCAGTGAGAAGCATAAGGTGGACGTTTTGTAGGGCGGACCTGAGTCCTGTTATCCAGACAAGCAACGCCGTAGTTACCCAAATGCCAACCAAACACAGTCGAAGCAAGACCCCTGCTGCTGTATACAGCGACTATAGCATAGCTCCCATGGAGATGTCACTGACTGTGGAAATGGGTAACTAGACTGAAATCGGCGAGGTTTAGAAACCTGTGTATCAGGATCCTATTAACATCTTATTTAGAGATTCCACGCTGGAGATCTGTGGCCTAGTAAAGACCACCTTATAAATTGTCAGAGCCTCTTCAGTCCCTGTAAACTTCAGAGACTGACGCACCCACACTATCTGACTGCTGGTCTATTCACCCTTCTCACATTCATCTTGCGCAGTTAGGCCTGACATAGAATCGTCAGGATTGCAACATAGCAGAAACTGGGAATTTATAAGGCAAATGAAAACTATCTTTGCAAAATAGGAGATGAAATGGGAGTATAACATATACTGTGCATGTGGTAGAACTCACCGGGAACCCACTGGTACAGACATTGCAGTGAAACAACTTTTCCGTCTTTGCTGGTGACTGACTTATTATGTAACCAGACAAATAAATAGACAAAGACCAACCAATTCCACCTCAGTAAAATTGCGAAAATGTGTGTATGGTCAAAGTGCAGTGCACGTGGCCAGATCATAAGAAACCTGATTCAAAAATTCCTACCAACACCCCTGCGCCATCCGGTGGAGCAGTGTTGTAGGACAGGAATGTTCTGGAAAAGAAACAGAAAGTATGATTAAAATGGCCTCCAGCCATGTGCTTATAGTCAAAGAACATATAGCATATTTCGTTACATGACCATATATATATACACACAGTATTTTATATACATTTTCTATGGTATAACATTGTCTATGGTATAACAAGTGCTACACTAATGCATATATAACACAATGCAGCCCCTTCTTTAGCATAGGCTGTGTATTGCTGCTGCTGTGGCATAATCTCTCCCCCCCGCCTGCAGCTGCGCTACAAGTAATAGGGACAGGGAAACTCCTGACTGCCCAGCATGAGCCCACTAGTTACTAGAGGGCTGTTTTACAGGGACAGACCGCGGCAGCAGTGTGCACTGTCCACGGTCTGAGTGATCAGAGGCGCCGGCATCTCCCCCCCCCCCCCTGCTACCCCCTTAGCGTGTGCAGGGAGCGCTGGCCGTGCTGAGCTGCCGGCCGTTATTGAGACAGACCGCGGCAGCAGTGAACGCTGTCCGCGGTCTGAGTGGTTACCTTCCCCTAAGCCTGCGGCTGTTACAGGAACAGACCGCGGCAGCACTGAACGCTGTCCGCGGTCTGATTGCATTACAGGCAGGGAGCGCTGAGAACGGCGCTTGCAGCGGCCGTCCAGCGCGTCCCTTGGAGCGGCGGCCGGGAATAGGGGAGCGGCGGCGGGGAGCTGATAACAGCGGTGGCGGGGACGGAGCAGCGGGATGCCTGAAGCGACGCACAGAGTAGTCCCCCCACACGGCGGGGCGGCAGCGTGAGCTGACCGCCCCGGTCATAAATACCTTGGTTCCTGTGCTCTGACGGGGCTTCTACAGCTGTCCATGTGAGCACCGAAAAAACACTGAGGTATTCTGGGAGTATGGAGGGGAGGAGAGTTACTGAAATTTGAATATTCAGTGCCCAGTCCTTGCTAACACCGTCCATATCCCAAGAGTACTCCAGTGCCCCCTGTGGATGAAAAAGAAACATGGGACGTGCTGGAATTTGCCCACATGTAATGCACGCACAATATTGGTGGCGTTGTCCGATGTCACAAATCCCCAGGAGAGTCCAATTGGGGTAAGCCATTCTGCGATGATGTTCCTCCGTTTCCGTAAGAGGTTGTCAGCTGTGTGCCTCTTATGGAAAGCGGTGATACAAAGAGTAGCCTGCCTAGGAACGAGTTGGCATTTGCGAGATGCTGCTACTGGTGCCGCTGCTGCTGTTCTTGCTGCGGGAGGCAATACATCTACCCAGTGGGCTGTCACAGTCATATAGTCCTGAGTCTGCCCTGCTCCACTTGTCCACATGTCCGTGGTTAAGTGGACATTGGGTACAACTGCATTTTTTAGCACACTGGTGACTCTTTTTCTGACGTCTGTGTACATTTTCGGTATCGCCTGCCTAGAGAAATGGAACCTAGATGGTATTTGGTACCGGGGACACAGTACCTCAATCAATTCTCTAGTTCCCTGTGAATTAAAAGTGGATACCGGAAACACGTTTTTCACCACCCAGGCTGCCAAGGCCTGAGTTATCCGCTTTGCAGCAGGATGACTGCTGTGATATTTCATCTTCCTCGCAAAGGACTGTTGGACAGTCAATTGCTTAGTGGAGTAGTACAAGTGGTCTTCCGACTTCCCCTCTGGGATGACGATCGACTCCCAGCAGCAACAACAGCAGCGCCAGCAGCAGTAGGCGTTACACTCAAGGAGTCATCGGAGGAATCCCAGGCAGGAGAGGACTCCTCAGACTTGACAGTGACATGGCCTGCAGGACTATTGGCTTTCCTGTCTAAGGAGGAAATTGACACTGAGGGAGTTGGTGGTGTGGTTTGCAGGAGCTTGGTTACAAGAGGAAGGGATTTAGTTGGCAGTGGACTGCTTCTGCTGTCACCCAAAGTTTTTGAACTTGTCAATGACTTCAGATGAATGCGCTCCAGGTGACGTATAAGGGAGGATGTTCCTAGGTGGTTAACGTCCTTACCCCTACTTATTACAGCTTGACAAAGGCAACACACAGCTTGACACCTGTTGTCCGCATTTCTGTTGAAACAATTCCACACCGAAGAGGTGATTTTTTTTTTTACTTGACCAGGCATGTCAATGGCCATATTCGTCCCACGGACAACAGGTGTCTCCCTGCGTGCCTGACTTAAACAAACCACCTCACCATCAGAATCCACCTTGTCAATTTTCTCCCCAGCGCCAGCAACACCCATATCCTCATCCTGGTGTACTTCAACAGTGACATCTTCAATTTGACTATCAGGAACTGGACTGCGGGTGCTCCTTCCAGCACTTGCAGGGGGCGTGCAAATGGTGGAAGGCGCCACCTCTTCCCGTCCAGTGTTGGGAAGGTCAGGCATCGCAACCGACACAATTGGACTCTCCTTGGGGATTTGTGATTTAGAATAACGCACAGTTCTTTGCTGTGCTTTTGCCATCTTAACGCTTTTAAGTTTTCTAGCAGGAGGATGAGTGCTTCCATCCTCATGTGAAGCTGAACCGCTAGCCATGAACAAAGGCCAGGCCCTCAGCCGTTCTTTGCCACTCCGTGTCGTAAATGGCACATTGGCAAGTTTACGCTTCTCCTCAGACGATTTTGATTTAGATTTTTGGGTAATTTTACTGAACTTTATTTTTTGGGATTTTACATGCTCTCTACTATGACATTGGGCATCAGCCTTGGCAGACGACGTTGATGGCATTTCATCGTCTCGGCCATGACTAGTGGCAGCAGCTTCAGCACTAGGTAGAAGTGGATCTTGATCTTTCCCTATTTTACCCTCCACATTTTTGTTCTCCATTTTTTAATGTGTGGAATTATATGCCAGTAATATATCAATAGCAATGGCCTACTACTATATATACTGCGCACAACTGAAATGCACCACAGGTATGGATGGATAGTATACTTGACGACACAGAGGTAGGTAGAGCAGTGGCCTACTGTACCGTACTGCTATATATTATATACTGGTGGTCAGCAAAATTATGCACTGTCCTCCTACTATATATACTGCGCACAAAAACTTAAATGCACCACAGGTATGGATGGATAGTATACTTGACAAAACAGAGGTAGGTAGAGCAGTGGCCTACTGTACCGTACTGCTATATATTATATACTGGTGGTCAGCAAAATTATGCACTGTCCTACCACTATATATATACTGCGCACAAAAACTTAAATGCACCACAGGTATTGATGGATAGTATACTTGACGACACAGAGGTAGGTAGAGCAGTGTCCTACTGTACCGTACTGCTATATATTATATACTGGTGGTCAGCAAAATTATGCACTGTCCTACTACTACTATATATATACTGCGCACAAAAACTTAAATGCAGCACAGGTATGGATGGATAGTATACTTGACGACACAGAAGTAGGTAGAGCAGTGGCCTACTGTACCGTACTGCTATATATTATATACTGGTGGTCAGCAAAATTATGCACTGTCCTACTACTATATATATACTGCGCACAGAACCTTAAATGCACCACAAGTATGGATGGATAGTATACTTGACGACACAGAGGTAGGTAGAGCAGTGGCCTACTGTACCGTACTGCTATATATTATATACTGGTGGTCAGCAAAATTATGCACAGTCCTACTATATATATATATATATATATATACTGCGCACAAAAACTTAAATGCACCACGGGTATGGATGGATAGTATACTTGACGACACAGAGGTAGGTAGAAGCAGTGGCCTACTGTACCGTACTGCAATATATTATATACTGTTGGTCAGCAAAATTATGCACTGTCTACTACTATATATATACTGCGCACAAAAACTTAAATGCACCACAGGTATGGATGGATAGTATACATGACGACACAGAGGTAGGTAGAGCAGTGGCCTACTGTACCATACTGCTATATATTATATACTGGTGGTCAACAAAATTATGCACTGTCCTACTACTATATATATACTGCGCACAAAAACTTAAATGCACCACAGGTATGGATGGATAGTATACTCGACGACACAGAGGTAGGTAGAGCAGTGGCCTACTGTACCGTACTGCTATATATTATATACTGGTGGTCAGCAAAATTATGCACTGTCCTACTACTATATATATACTGCTCACAAAAACTTAAATGCACCACAGGTATGGATGGATAGTATACTTGACGACACAGAGGTAGGTAGAGCAGTGGCCTACTGTACCGTACTGCTATATATTATATACTGGTGAACAGCAAAATTATGCACTGTCCTCCTACTATATATACTGCGCACAAAAACTTAAATGCACCACAGGTATGGATGGATAGTATACTTGACGACACAGAGTTAGGTAGAGCAGTGGCCTACTGTACCGTACTGCTATATATTATATACTGGTGGTCAGCAAAATTATGCACTGTCCTACTACTATATATATACTGCGCACAAAAACCTAAATGCACTACAGGTATGGATGGATAGTATACTTGACGACACAGAGGTAGGTAGAGCAGTGGCCTACTGTACCGTACTGCTATATATTATATACTGGTGGTCAGCAAAATTATGCACTGTCCTACTACTATATATATACTGCGCACAAAAACTTAAATGCACCACAGGTATGGATGGATAGTATACTTGACGACACAGAGGTAGGTAGAGCAGTGGCCTACTGTACCGTACTGCTCTATATTATACACTGGTGGTCAGCAAAATTATGCACTGTCCTACTACTATATATATACTGCGCACAAAAACTTAAATGCACCACAGGTATGGATGGATAGTATACTTGACGACACAGAAGTAGGTAGAGCAGTGGCCTACTGTACCGTACTGCTATATATTATATACTGGTGGTCAGCAAAATTATGCACTATCCTACTACTATATATATACTGTGCACAAAAACTTAAATGCACCACAGGTATGGATGGATAGTATACTTGACGACACAGAGGTAGGTAGAGCAGTGGCCTACTGTACCGTACTGCTATATATTATATACTGGTGGTCAGCAAAATTATGCACTGTCCTACTACTATATATATACTGCGCACAGAACCTTAAATGCACCACAGGTATGGATGGATAGTATACTTGACGACACAGAGGTAGGTAGAGCAGTGGCCTACTGTACCGTACTCCTATATATTATATACTGGTGGTCAGCAAAATTATGCACAGTCCTACTACTATATATATATATATATATATATATATATACTGCGCACAAAAACTTAAATGCACCACAGATATGGATGGATAGTATACTTGACGACACAGAGATAGGTAGAGCAGTGGCCTACTGTACCGTACTGCAATATATTATATACTGTTGGTCAGCAAAATTATGCACTGTCTACTACTATATATATACTGCGCACAAAAACTTAAATGCACCACAGGTATGGATGGATAGTATACTTGACGACACAGAGGTAGGTAGAGCAGTGGCCCACTGTACCGTACTCAGAGCTGGATTAAGGCTTTGCGGGGCCCTGGGCATCTAAGACTGGGGGGCCCTCATTCAGATGTGGACGGAGTAGCTATCGCTGCTGCTTACATAAAAGCAGCAGCGATAGCACTAATGTGGTAATGCAGCAGTAGGTGTAATGCCTCCAGCTGCGTTACTGATATGAACAACGTCCAAGGATGGGGATTTAGTTGGTCACAATACTGATGGCTACATCCTGAACCCCCTAAATCCCGACAAGCATTGGCTGGCTGCGTGACCCAAGGGGTTGCGCAAGCCACCTCCCACAATACCTACCAAGAGGCCAGGAAATATCCGTCCCCTGACAGAGATCCTGGCCTACTGTGTCCCCGGATACACGCCTCTGTTTGGAGAAATGGAGGCCGTTGCTGCCCCCAAATGGCATCAGACTGTCAATCTCTGACTGTCTGATGCCGCCTTATGTCTGGCGCCACAGACCCATACTGCGCACATGTAGTATGGGTCTGGTCCATGCACAAAGTACTGAACATCGGTACTTTGCTGCATGAACCGCTACTCATTCACATCTCAATAAGAGCCATTGGTGGTCATTCCGAGTTATTCGCTAGCTGCATTCGTTTGCTGTGCAGAGATGAGGCAAAAAAACGGCACTTCTGCGTATGCGGCGCAATACACACGCGCATCGTACTATTACAACAAACAAAGTAGTTTCACACAGGGTCTAGGGAAGCTTTTCAGTCGCACTGCTGGCCGCAGAGTGATTGACATGAAGTGGGCGTTTCTGGGTGTCAACTGACCGTTTTCAGGGAGTGTTCAGAAAAACGCAGGCGTGCTAGGAAAAACGCAGGCGTGGCTGGGTGAACGCAGGGCGTGTGTGTGAGGTCAAAACAGGAACTGAACAGTCTGAAGTCATCGCAAGCGCTGAGTAGGTTTTGAGCTACTCTAAAAGTGCACATAAAAATTTTGTAGCCGCTCTGCGATCCTTTCTTTAGCACTTCTGCTAAGCTAATATACACTCCCATAGCGTTTGCACGGCTGCTAAGAACTGCTAGCTAGCGAACAACTCGGAATGACCACCATAGTGCGCAAGCCTTCTGCGTGTACATTAACAAGGAGCATGGACACACGTCACGCAAAAAATTCACTTCACGCAGGGGGCATGCACATCACTTAACCAGCCGCTGTGCTGCCCCCAGCATCATGCACACAGCAGGTGGGAGCGATCCCTCCCTACCTTTTCTCCAGCCCACAGGTGGGACAGTTTCCGAAAAACAGGACGGTCCCACCAAAACGTGATGGTTGGCAGGAAATGCATGCGTTCATACACACACACACACACACACACACACAAAATATATATATATATATACATACACACACATACAGTATATATATATATATATATAAACACATATAAGCATACATACAGTCTCACACGTATACACATGCATATATACTGTTACACACTGACAGTTACACACTTATACACATACATTCACACAGACACATACATTCACATAGTCACACACTTATACACATATATACATTTGTCACACACAGTCAGAGACATATACACCTACCACAATCAATCACACACTTATACCCATATTATACATATACTGTAGAGTGCTCCTCTCCTCCCTCTTACCTCACTATCACACACTGACTGGGTGGGCCGTGGGCACGTCTGTAGCTGCTCCTCCTGCCTTCTCTCCTCCCTCCTCTCACATGCTGCCTGCAGTGAAACTGAAAGCAGTGCCGTGTAGCCCCGCCCCCCGGCTCGGATTCCACCCCTCTGCCCTCTCCCTCTGCTTTCTTTGGACTTTATGCAGCTTGCGGTGCACTTTGCACTGCAGCTGCACACTGAACTGTGGGGCCCCTAGCAGCAGGGGGGCCCAGAGTAATGTACCCCCTGTGACCCCCCCTTAATCCGGCTCTGACGTACTGCTATATATTATATACTGGTGGTCAGCAAAATTATGCACTGTCCTACTATATATATACTGCGCACAAAAACTTAAATGCACCACAGGTATGGATGGATAGTAAACTTGACGACACAGAGGCAGGTAGAGCAGTGGCCTACTGTACCGTACTGCTATATATTATATACTGGTGGTCAGCAAAATTATGCAATGTCCTCCTACTATATATACTGCGCACAAAAACTTAAATGCACCACAGGTATGGATGGATAGTATACTTGACGACACAGAGGTAGGTAGAGCAGTGGCCTACTGTACCGTACTGCTATATATTATATACTGGTGGTCAGCAAAATTATGCACTGTCCTACCACTATATATATACTGCGCACAAAACCTTAAATGCACCACAGGTATGGATGGATAGTATACTTGACGACACAGAGTTAGGTAGAGCAGTGGCCTACTATACCGTACTGCTATATATTAAATACTGGTGGTCAGCAAAATTATGCACTGTCCTACTACTATATATATACTGCGCACAAAAACTTAAATGCACCACAGGTATGGATGGATAGTATAGTTGACGACACAGAGGTAAGTAGAGCAGTGGCCTACTGTACCGTACTGCTATATATTATATACTGGTGGTCAGCAAAATTATGCACTGTCCTACTACTATATATATACTGCGCACAAAAACTTAAATGCACCACAGGAATGGATGGATATTATACTTGACGACACAGAGGTAAGTAGAGCAGTTGCCTACTGTACCGTACTGCCAGTGCCGTTTCTTGCGGCGGGCGAGCCGTGCAATCGCACGGGCGCCCGCCGCGGCACTTCCTAAGTACTTTCAAACCCCCTCCCCTCTCCTCCCGAGTGCCTAGCTCGGGGTTTCGCGGAATGACGCGTTTGCGTCGTGACGTCACGACGCATCCGCGTCATTCCGCGAAACTCCGCCCCCGAGCTGGGCACTCGGGAGGAGGGAGAAGGCAGTGGCGCACGCAGGGGGTTTTCTGAGTACCCAGAAACCCCCCCTGATTGACCAAGTTTTTTTTTTTAATTTGAGACTGAGACAGCTGTCTCCGTCACTACTGTTACCGCCGCCCGCTGCCAAAAGCACAGCTGCCGGGAGCTCTGTAAACAGAGAGCTTTGCTCGTCAGAGCTCTCTATTTTGAAATGCTGTTATGAGCCACGGCTGTGGCTCATTCCTGTTTTGCAGTTTATTCTGTATTTCATGTTATACTTCTGTTTATGTTCCCCGTGGGTGTCATGGGGTGCTCGGAGCTCACCCTTAAGGAGGGGATACTGTTATGAACCACAGGTAGTGGTTCATTCCTATTTTATGTTTATAAAGTTGTCTTGCATGCCAGGATTTCCTGTTGCTCTGTTTTAGAATACTCTTGTCTGCTGCCGCTGGTGAGTCTGTGTAATTGCAGCTTGTTCCCTTGTGTTCAGCCTCACCTGGCTGCTAATTGCATCTGGTCAGTTTGGAATCTTGCAACAAGGCAGCTGCATGGGATTATTAATTAGGCCTCTCTGTTATATGCTGGCTGTTTGCAATTCACAGATGCTGGTGATATTCCTGGGTTTTCAGTCTGCTTGAGTTCTGAGCTTGGTTCCTGCTAGTTCCTGAGCTTCCTGTGTCAGTCCCTGTGTCGATTCCTATGTCTGATCCCGTGTCCTGCCGTGAGGCGTTCCTGTCCTGAGGTCCAGTACCTTTGCCTGTGCAAGTTTCTGGCTTCTTGGTGTCCACCGGTCTGTCGTTTGGGATTCTGCCTGTCCTCCAGTTCTGAGAGTCTGTGTCAGCAGCATTGGGAGTTCCTGTCCATTTGCCAGTATTCGTACCGGTTCCGTGAGTAGCGGCACGGCCGCGTCCGTTGGCGTAGGCCGCTGTATTCCCTTATTATTTCTGTCACTGGTGTTTTGCAGAGGGTTCTGCTTATGCTGTCACCGCCGGTACACAAGAGTATTGTCGGTGTGTGGTCAGCATTTCCTTTGTTGTTCTTTTCCTTTGGCGGCAAGCCGCACATACTTTGGTTTTAGGTTTGTTAGTAGCCCCTGGCCTTGTTGTTTAGTCAGAGGGCCCCTTGTTATCACCCTGTCTCGGTTCACTCTTTGTCTCTCATTAAGACCTGAGGGGGCATCGAAGTTGGGCAGACGTAATCCGCCCTTCAAACGCGGCTGCCATGGGCTCAAGCAACCATAGTCTCGCAAGAGTGTACTGACAGCACGGGTGAGACAACGGAGATAGGGCGCCAGGGGCTATTCCCTTTCCATTCCCCTTTCCCAGCATTCCGTCCTGGTGCTCTGGACTCGCTTCATAACATCTCCCTTGTTCTGAGCACCAGGAACCTAACATTATCACCAGCCATACCACAAAAAAGAAATAAAACTTTTTTCTTTTTTGGCCCAGTCCAGTGTCTAGTCTAGAATCCAGTCCTATCTAGAATTCGGTGTTTAGAATCCAGTCCAGTGTTAGAATCCAGTCCGGTGTTTAGAATCCAGTCCGGTGTTTAGAATCCAGTCCGGTGTTTAGAATCCAGTCCGGTGTTTAAAAAAAAAAAAAAGTCTTGTTTTGTTTAGCAAAATTTAGTCTTGCCTTGTCTTGTCTTGTCTTGTCTAGTTTTAAATCCTCCTATGTCTACTATGCAAGCCCTGCAGGCATCTCTCGCAGCCCTGAACTCTGTATTCAGTGCTTTGAGACCAGAGCGACTAGAAGTTTTGCAGCAATCCCTAAAGCAACTGCAAAACCTACTGACTAAAATCTTGCTCATCTTGCCAGAAGTCGTTGAGAGTACATCTATCTCTAAAGAGACTCTTGTTCACAGTATGGTGACAAGAGAATCCTCTGGTTTAATTGAAGAGAAAAGATTTAAAAGTTTTCTGCGGCCCAGGCTCTCAGAAGAGGAGCGTCTGCGTCGCAGAAACTTAAACTTGTGCCTATATTGTGGGGGTTTAGGCCACTATCTGCAGACCTGTGAGTTGCGCAAGCCAAAGTGTGGTGACGAGTCTTGCCCTCTGGCCAAGTTGAGTCGGGATACAAGACCTACTCCTGTCTCTACTGTGGCAGAGGTACTTGTCACACAACCCACACTAAAAAGCTCTCTGTCCTATAATTGGGGTCCTTGGGCAAGGGAGCCCCATTATAGATTCAGGAATCAAAAAAGAATGTTTTTCTCCTCTCTTGAGGTTCCTGTGGAAGCGGAGTTGCAAGCCCCTGGAGTGGTGCCCGTAGCCCAGGGTCCTGGAGTGGTGCCCGTAGCCCAGGGTCCTGGAGTGGTGCCCGTAGCCCAGGGTCCTGGAGTGGTGCCCGTAGCCCAGGGTCCTGGAGTGGTGCCCGTAGCCCAGGGTCCTGGAGTGGTGCCCGATGCTCAGAGTGCTGGAGCGGTACCCGATGCCCAGAGTGCTGGAGCGGTACCCGATGCCCTAGCTTATAGAGGGACATCAAATATTATAGTTCAGGTGTCCATACCGGAAGGGGTCTCAGAAGCTGTCACCCCAGGTAGGGACTTGAAAAGCGCAACCCAAGAAAGGGTCTCTAAAACCATAGTTCTTGAAGGGAACTCGAGAAGCAAAACCCCAGAAGGGATCTTTGAAGTAATATCCCCAAGTGGGGTCTCGAGAGACGCAGCCCCAAAGAAGGGTCTAGAAGTCGCTTCCCCAGGAAAGAACTTAAGAAGCATAGCATTAGTGGAGGATCTGAACTTTATTGCTTCAGCAAAAGTCCTGGAAGTCATAGTCCCGGGAGAACTTTCGATAATTATCGACTCAGAGAGGGAGGCCGATGGCCCGATCCCAGTCAGGGAGGCCAACGGCCCGGTCCCAGTAAAAGAATCCGAGGTGCTGGCCCCAGCGGGGTTCCCGGAGGCCACTGCCCCAGCGGGGTTCCCGGAGGCCACTGCCCCAGCGGGGTTCCCGGAGGCCACTGCCCCAGCGGGGTTCCCGGAGGCCACTGCCCCAGCGGGGTTCCTGGAGGCCACTGCCCCGGGTGGGGTTCAGGAAGTCTCTGCCCCGGGTGGGGTTCAGGAAGTCTCTGCCCCGGGTGGGGTTCAGGAAGTCTCTGCCCCGGGTGGGGTTCAGGAAGTCACTGCCCCGGGTGGGGTTCAGGAAGTCACTGCCCCGGGTGGGGTTCAGAAAGTCACTGCCCTGGGTGGGGTTCAGAAAGTCACTGCCCCGGGTGGGGTTCAGAAAGTCACTGCCCCGGGTGGGGTTCAGAAAGTCACTGCCCCGGGTGGGGTTCAGAGAGTCTCAGCCTCGAGTAAGGTCAATAGTGACCAGGTCCTAGCAAAGCACTCCAGTCAGTCAGATGAGAAGGAAACAGATCCTGACTCTGATATCTCAACATCCATAATCTTTGATGGGGACTTAGCCCAATTTTTGACACTTTACAAACACTATTACATTATTATGTTGTCTAGACCATTTCTGGGCATCACTTCAGAGAACATTGTGCTTTATCTGATTTATTCTTTTAGAGGAGAGCCTTTTGAGTGGGCGACCAGCCTAATGAAAGCTGAAGATCCCATTCTTCAGGATCCCCTAGCATTCAGTGATGCAATTATTAAAAGATATGGTTCCAAAGAAATTGGTTCAGGTTCCTCTAGGTCACCCGTCTTATATACTGAGAGTCCACCAAATACTGTAAACTCAGCACAAGAGTCTCAGCCCGTTGTTTTGACTGCAGGATGTGCTTTTCTGACTTCTTCTTCTAATAATAGTACTTTACCAGAAAGTTCAGCTCCCAAGGGTAAGAGACCTGTCTCTGATTTGAACGCAGCCTTGCTGGGTGGTACCATCAGTTCAGACAATGTGTGGGGAATTACCTTGGTCAGACCTAAAGAGCTTTGTAAAAAGAAGAAGAAGAAAAAGAAATAATTTTTGACTCTTGCCTTGATAAAAAAAAAAGGTTTTTTTTTGTTTTTTCCCCTTGTCTTGTGTCCAGTGGCCACCATCAAGGGGAGGGCACTGTTACAAGTTGTTGCTACAGCTTGTTTTTGTTTTCTTGTCTGTTAGACCAGTGTGTCAGGTTTTTTTTTGTATCCCTTGTTCTGGATAGTCTGAATTTTGGGGTCTTTTGACCCCTCCTCAAGGGGGGGGGTAATGTTATGAGCCACGGCTGTGGCTCATTCCTGTTTTGCAGTTTTGTTCTGTATTTCATGTTATACTTCTGTTTATGTTCCCCGTGGGTGTCATGGGGTGCTCGGAGCTCACCCTTAAGGAGGGGATACTGTTATGAACCACAGGTAGTGGTTCATTCCTATTTTATGTTTATAAAGTTGTCTTGCATGCCAGGATTTCCTGTTGCTCTGTTTTAGAATACTCTTGTCTGCTGCCGCTGGTGAGTCTGTGTAATTGCAGCTTGTTCCCTTGTGTTCAGCCTCACCTGGCTGCTAATTGCATCTGGTCAGTTTGGAAACTTGCAACAAGGCAGCTGCATGGGATTATTATTTAGGCCTCTCTGTTATATGCTGGCTGTTTGCAATTCACAGATGCTGGTGATATTCCTGGGTTTTCAGTCTGCTTGAGTTCTGAGCTTGGTTCCTGCTAGTTCCTGAGCTTCCTGTGTCAGTCCCTGTGTCGATTCCTATGTCTGATCCCGTGTCCTGCCGTGAGGCGTTCCTGTCCTGAGGTCCAGTACCTTTGCCTGTGCAAGTTTCTGGCTTCTTGGTGTCCACCGGTCTGTCGTTTGGGATTCTGCCTGTCCTCCAGTTCTGAGAGTCTGTGTCAGCAGCATTGGGAGTTCCTGTCCGTTTGCCAGTATTCGTACCGGTTCCGTGAGTAGCGGCACGGCCGCGTCCGTTGGCGTAGGCCGCTGTATTCCCTTATTATTTCTGTCACTGGTGTTTTGCAGAGGGTTCTGCTTATGCTGTCACCGCCGGTACACAAGAGTATTGTCGGTGTGTGGTCAGCATTTCCTTTGTTGTTCTTTTCCTTTGGCGGCAAGCCGCACATACTTTGGTTTTAGGTTTGTTAGTAGCCCCTGGCCTTGTTGTTTAGTCAGAGGGCCCCTTGTTATCACCCTGTCTCGGTTCACTCTTTGTCTCTCATTAAGACCTGAGGGGGCATCGAAGTTGGGCAGACGTAATCCGCCCTTCAAACGCGGCTGCCATGGGCTCAAGCAACCATAGTCTCGCAAGAGTGTACTGACAGCACGGGTGAGACAACGGAGATAGGGCGCCAGGGGCTATTCCCTTTCCATTCCCCTTTCCCAGCATTCCGTCCTGGTGCTCTGGACTCGCTTCATAACATCTCCCTTGTTCTGAGCACCAGGAACCTAACAAATGCACAGTACGAAGACACACACTTCAGGAGCTGCACCTGGATCCCGGACCTGTACTCGAGGAATCCACTGACCTGCTCCTGCAACATAAGTGTGGTCTGCACTGCGCATGGTACACAGCACAGCCGACTGCCGCCGCTCCAGGAAGGAAGAGCAGCTGCACTGCGCATGGTACACAGCACAGCAGGTGCAGACCACACTCATGTTGCAGGAGCAGCCAGGTCAGTGGATTCCTCGAGTACAGGTCCGGGACAGAAGACGTCTGAAATGGCGCCTCCTCCTCTGGAGCCGCGTCCAGTTGGCTGCACTGGATTATTCATACAGGAGGAGTATGCCAGTGGAGTGGACATGGAGGCCCCTAGTTCCAGGTGCAGCTCCTGAAGTGTGTGTGATATATATTATTTATTTTTTTATAGGGGGTTTCCATTGATGTCATATTACAGTCCATTAGAAAAGGCACTCAGATAGCCCCAGAAACTTTACTTGCCATGGTACATAGCACTGAAATACAATACTTGGCAGAAATGAGCTGCAATTCAGCATTTTGAAAACATGGCACAAATCACACATTCTTTTTTCAACATTTCGGAGTTTATGTATCCTTCCTAATAACAGATTAAACTCCGAAATGTTGAAGTAAGGACATATGTTTTGCTATATATCATGTCTGGAAACCTCCCCCTACAAAACCTGCTTTTGCCCCTGGAAGGGGGAGCCAAGCCGGCCAGCGCTGCGCAGACGAGGGAGAGGCGGCTGAAGAGCGGAAAGAACCGCTTCAAATGTAAGTCAGCCCCTCTCCCTCTCTCTCTCTCTCCCTCCCCCCCATCACCACCACCTGCCGTACTGTGTAAAATGGGGACACCTGTCTGCCGCAATGTGTAAAATGGGGACACTTTCCTGCCGCAATGTGTAAAATGGGGACACTTTCCTGCCGCAATGTGTAAAATGGGGGCATGTGCCTGCCACAATGTGTAAAATGGGGGCATGTGCCTGCCCCAATGTGTAAAAGTGGGGCACTTGCCTACCGTGCTGTGTAAAATAGGGGCACTTGCCTACCGTGCTGTGTAAAATGGGGACACTTGCCTACCGTGCTGTGTAAAATGAGGACTGTTTTGTTTTTTTTATCCTGTGGTGGCCGTGATGATGAGATCAGATGAGGCCGCGCCCATCTTAACAAAGCCACACCCATTTTAACGAGGTCACGCCCCCTTGCCAGGAGCGGAGGCGCGCGCATACTTTTCCTCTTTATATCTATGGGGGGGGGGCGCATTTTTTTCTTAGGTGAATGGGCGAGGGGGGCGCATTTTTAAATCTCGCACTGGGAGCTAAATTGGCTAGAAACGGCCCTGCGTACTGCTATATATTAAATACTGGTGGTCAGCAAAATTATGCACTGTCCTACTACTATATATATACTGCGCACAAAAACTTAAATGCACCACAGGTATGGATGGATAGTATACTTGACGACACAGGTAGGTAGAGCAGTGGCCTACTGTACCGTACTGCTATATATTATATACTGGTGGTCAACAAAATTATTCACTGTCCTACTACTATATATATACTGCACACAAAAACTTAAATGCACCACAGGTATGGATGGATGGTATACTTGACGACACAGAGTTAGGTAGAGCAGTGGCCTACTGTACCGTACTGCTATATATTATATACTGGTGGTCAGCAAAATTATGCACTGTCCTACTACTATATATATACTGCGCACAAAAACTTAAATGCACTACAGGTATAGATGGGTAGTATACTTGACGACACAGAGGTAGGTAGAGCAGTGGCCTACTGTACCGTACTGCTATATATTATATACTGGTGGTCAGCAAAATTATGCACTGTGCGGGACTGGTGCTGCCTATCAACCAGCAACGGTCTCTCTGCTCAGGCCCCCTCTGAGCACTCCCTGGGTGTCGCCGGCACTGACACAACTGCTGCTTGTTATGATCAGAGCGGTGATTGGTGCACGATCGGACCCGCCCCCACTGCTCGAACACTCAGTCCCCGCCAGCACATAAAGTCCCGCCGGTGCTACACCAACAGCGCATTAACAGTCACTGCACAAACTCACCAGTGCAGGTCCTTTATGCTGAGGCTCTGAAGAGCTGCGCCATCAGGTCTGGACCCCGAAGCATGTGAGTCAGGAGAGATGCCAAAGAGGACTGCTAAGGCTATACCTCCTATTTTTATAACGTGCTGCGAGCCATAGAGTATCTGATTGGCTGTAGTGGAGTGCGTCCCAGGGACCCTCCTGTTTTTGAAATGTGAGTCCCTGGTCATCAAAACAGGTAAAATATGCGCTATAGCGCATGTTTGCGAACACTGCTTTCCCAAAGTGTGGTGAGCAAAGCGAGCCTGCTAGTGTGCACGTTTCCACTGATTGTCATCACAAATGATGTAACATACAAAATGGCACCCAGAAAACGAATACAACTTGTGTCGACCATTGTCACGTTGACCTTTTGTCCCTGATGACCTTTTGTACCCTGTCGACTTAATGCATGTCGACCATATGGAGCCGACCTAATGATTGTCTACCTAGACACTGTAGATCTTCTATACCAAACCCATGCTACTTTTCCACAGTATGTAACATTATTTCTCTGACGTCCTAAGTGGATGCTGGGACTCCGTAAGGACCATGGGAATAGCGGCTCCGCAGGAGACTGGGCACAACTAAAGAAAGCTTTAGGACTACCTGGTGTGCACTGGCTCCTCCCACTATGACCCTCCTCCAGACCTCAGTTAGAATCTTGTGCTCGGCCGAGCTGGATGCACACTAGGGGCTCTCCTGAGCTCCTAGAAAGAAAGTATATTTAGGTTTTTTATTTTACAGTGAGATCTGCTGGCAACAGACTCACTGCAGCGAGGGACTAAGGGGAGAAGAAGCGAACCTACCTAACAGGTGGTAGTTTGGGCTTCTTAGGCTACTGGACACCATTAGCTCCAGAGGGATCGACCGCAGGACCCGACCTTGGTGTTCGTTCCCGGAGCCGCGCCGCCGGCCCCCTTACAGAGCCAGAAGCAAGAAGTGTTCCGGAAAATCGGCGGCAGAAGACTTCTGTCTTCAACAAGGTAGCGCACAGCACTGCAGCTGTGCGCCATTGCTCCTCATGCACACCTCACACTCCGGTCACTGATGGGTGCAGGGCGCTGGGGGGGGGCGCCCTGAGGGCAATATAAGACACCTTGGCTGGCAAATCATCACAATATATAGTCCCAGGGCTATATATGTGATAAATTACCTCTGCCAGAATCCATAAAAAAGCGGGAGAAAAGTCCGCCGAAAAAGGGGCGGGGCTATCTCCCTCAGCACACTGGCGCCATTTTTTCTTCACAGTGCAGCTGGAAGACAGCTCCCCAGGCTCTCCCCTGTAGTTTTCAGGCTCAATGGGTTAAAAAGAGAGGGGGGGCACTAAATTTAGGCAAAATATATGTATACAAGCAGCTATTGGGGGAAAAATCACTCAGTTATAGTGTTAATCCCTGCATTATATAGCGCTCTGGTGTGTGCTGGCATAGTCTCTCTCTGTCTCCCCAAAGGACTTTGTGGGGTCCTGTCCTCAGTCAGAGCATTCCCTGTGTGTGTGCTGTGTGTCGGTACGGCTGTGTCGACATGTTGGATGAGGAAGGTTACGTGGAGGCGGAGCAGAGGCCGATAAATGGGATGGATAGGTGGAAGGTATTAACCGACAATGTCAACTCCTTACATAAAAGGCTGGATGACTTAACAGCTGTGGGACAGCCGGCTTCTCAGCCCGCACCTGCCCAGGCGTCTCAAAGGCCATCAGGGGCTCAAAAAACGCCCGTTACCTCAGATGGCAGACACAGATGTCGACACGGAGTCTGACTCCAGTGTCGACGAGGTTGAGACATATACACAATCCACTAGGAACATCCGTTACATGATCTCGGCAATGAAAAATGTGTTACACATTTCTGACATGAACCCAAGTACCACATAAAAGGGGTTTTATTTTTGGGGAGAAAAAGCAGCCAGTGTTTTGTTCCCCCATCAGATGAGTGAATGAAGTGTGTAAAGAAGCGTGGGTTCCCCCGATAAGAAACTGGTAATTTCTAAAAAGTTACTGATGGCGTACCCTTTCCTGCCAGAGGATAGGTCACGTTGGGAGATATTCCCTAGGGTGGATAAGGCGCTCACACGTTTGTCAAAAAAGGTGGCACTGCCGTCTTAGGATACGGCCACCTTAAAGGAGCCTGCTGATAAAAAGCAGGAGGCTGTCCTGAAGTCTGTATATACACACTCAGGTTCTATACTGAGACCTGCAATTGCCTCAGCATAAATAGTGCTGCTGCAGCGTGGTCTGATACCCTGTCAGATAATATTAATACCCTAGACAGGGATAATATTTTGCTACCATAGAGCATATTAAAGACGTCGTCTTATATATGAAGGATGCACAGAGGGATATTTGCCGGCTGGCATCCAGAATTAATGCAATGTCCATTCTGCCAGGAGGGTATTAGAAACACAGCAGTGGACAGGTGATGCTGCCTTTAAAAGGCACATGGAGATTCTGCCTTATAAGGGTGAGGAATTGTTTGGGGATGGTCTCTGGGACCTCGTATCCACAGCAACAGCTGGGAAGAAAAATTTTTACCTCAGGTTTCCTCACAGCCTAAGAAAGCACCGTATTTTCAGGTACAGTCCTTTCGGCTTCAGAAAAGCAAGCGGGTCAAAGGCGCTTCCTTTCCGCACAGAGACAAGGGAAGAAGGAAAATGCTGCACCAGACAGCCAGTTCCCAGGATCAAAAATCTTCCCCCGCTTCCTCTGAGTCCACCGCATGACGCTGGGGCTCCACAGGTGGAGACAGGTGCGGTGGGGGCGTGTCTCGGGAACTTCAGGGACCAGTGGGCTTGCCCACAGGTGGATCCCTAGGTTCTGCAAGTAGTATCACAGGGATACAGGCTGGAGTTCGAGGCGACTCCCCCTCGCCGTTACCTCACATCAGCCTTGCCTGCTGCCCTCGGAGAAAGGTAGTACTGGCGGCAATTCACAAGCTGTACTTCCAGCAGGTGAAATCAAGGTACCCCTCCTTCAACAAGGCCGGGGTTACTATTCCAAAATATTGTGGTACCGAAACCAGACGGTTCGGTGAGACCCATTCTAAAATTGAAATCCTTGAACACTTATATACGAAGGTTCAAGTTCAAAATGGAATCGCTCAGGGCGATTATTGCAAGCCTGGAGAATTTCATGGTATCACTGGACATCAAGGATGCTTACCTGCATGTCCCTATTTACCCTCTTCACCAGGAGTACCTCAAAATTGTGGTACAGGATTGTCATTACCAATTCCAGACGTTGCCGTTGGTCTGTCCCCGGCACCGAGGTATTTACCAAGGTAATGGCCGAAATAATTATCCCGTACTTGGACGATCTCCTTATAAAGGCGAGGTCCAGGGAGCAGTTGTTCGTCGGAGTAGCACTATCTCGGGAAGTGCTACAACAGCACGGCTGGATTCTGAATATTCCAAAGTCGCAGCTGGTTCCTACGACGCGTCTACTGTTCCTGGGTATGGTTCTGGACACAGAACAGGATAAAAAGGGTTTCTCCCGGAGAAGTCCAAGGAGTTGTCGTCTCTAGACAGAGACCTCCTAATACAAATACAGGTGTCGGTGCATCAATGCACGCGAGCCCTGGGAAAGATGGTAGCTTCTTACAAAGAAATTCCATTCGCCAGGTCCCAAGCAAGGATCTTCCAGTGGGATCTGTTGGACAAGTGGTCCGGGTCGCATCTTCAGATGCATCGGCGGATAACCCTGTCTCCAAGGGCCAGGGTGTCGCTGTTGTGGTGGCTGCAGAGTGCTCATCTTCTAGGGGGCCGCAGATTCGGCATACAGGACTGGATCCTGGTGACCACGGATGCCAGCCTTCGAGGCTGGGGGGCAGTCACACAGGGAAGAAACTTCCAAGGCTATGGAAAAGTCAGGAGACTTCCCTACACATAAATATTCTGGAACTAAGGGCCATTTACAAGGCCCTAAGTCAGGCTAGACCCCTGCTTCAACACCGGCCGGTGCTGATCCAGTCAGACAACATCACGGCGGTCGCTCATATAAACCGACAGGGCGGCACAAGAAGCAGGATGGCGATGGCAGAAGCCACAAGGATTCTCCGATGGGCGGAAAATCATGTGTTAGCACTGTCAGCAGTGTTCATTCCCGGAGTGGACAACTGAGAAGCAGACTTTCTCAGAAGACACGACCTCCACCCGGGAGAGTGGGGACTTCATCCAGAAGTCTTCCAAATGATTGTACACCGCTGGGAAAGGCCACAGGTGGACATGATGGCGTCCCGCCTCAACAAAAAGCTACAAAGATATTGCGCCAGGTCAAGGGACCCTCAGGCGATAGCTGTGGAAGCTCTGGTAACACCGTGGGTGTACCAGTCGGTGTATGTGTTCCCTTCTCTGCCTCTCTAATAAGAAGGAGAGGAGTAAGAACTATACTCATTGTTCCGGGTTGGCCAAGAAGAGCTTGGTACCCAGAACTCCAAGAAATGATCTCAGAGGACCCATGGCCTCTGCCGCTCAGACAGGACCTGCTGCAGCAGGGGGCCTGTCTGTTCCAAGACGTACCGCGGCTGCGTTTGACGGCATGGCGGTTGAACGCCGGATCCTGAAGGAAAAGGGCATTCCGGAGGAAGTTATCCCTACGCTATTTAAAGCTAGGAAAGAAGTGAACGCAAACCATTATCACCGCATATGGCGGAAATATGTTGTGTGCTGTGAGGCCAGGAAGGCCCCAAAGGAGGAATTTCAGCTAGGTCGATTTCTGCACTTCCTACAGTCAGAGGTGACTATGGGCCTAAAATTGGGTTCCATTAGGGTCCAGATTTCGGCTCTATCGATTTTCTTCCAAAATAGAACTGGCTTCACTGCCTGAAGTTCAGACTTTTGTTAAGGGAGTGCTGCATGGTCAGCCCCCGTTTGTGCCTCAAGTGGCACCGTGGGATCTCAACGTGGTGTTGGATTTCCTGAAGTCGCATTGGGTTGAGCCACTTAAATCTGTGGAGCTACAATACCTCACGTGGAAAGTGGTCATGCTGTGGGCCTTGGCGTCGGCCAGGCGTGTATCAGAATTGGCGGCTTTGTCATACAAAAGCCCTTATCTGTATTTTATATGGATAAGGCGGAATTGAGGACTCGTTCCCAATTCCTTCCTAAGGTGGTATCAGTTTTTCATGTGAACCAACCTATTATGGTGCCTTTGGCTACTTGGGACTTGGAGGATTCCAAGTTACTGGACGTAGTCAGGGCCCTGAAAAGTAGATGTTTCCAGGACGGCTGGAGTCAGGAAGGCTGACTCGCTATTTATCCTGTATGCACCCAACAAGCTGGGTGCTCCTGCTTCTAAGCAGACTATTGCTCGCTGGATCTGTAGCACGATTCAACTTGCACATTCTGCGGCTGGACTGCCGCACCCTAAATCTGTGAAAGCCCATTCCACGAGGAAAGTGGGCTCTTCTTGGGCGGCTGCCGGAGGGGTCTCGGCTTTACAACTTTGCCGAGCTGTTACTTGGTCGGGTTCAAACATTTTTGCAAGAGTCTACAAGTTTGATACCCTGGCTGAGGAGGACCTAGAGTTTGCTCATTCGGTGCTGCAGAGTCATCCGCACTCTCCCGCCCGTTTGGGAGCTTTGGTATAATCCCCATGGTCCTTACGGAGTCCCAGCATCCACTTAGGACGTCAGAGAAAATAAGATTTTACTCACCGGTAAATCTATTTCTCGTAGTCCGTAGTGGATGCTGGGCGCCCATCCCAAGTGCGGATTGTCTGCAATACTTGTTTATAGTTATTGCCTAACTAAAGGGTTATTGTTGAGCCATCTGTTGAGAGGCTCAGTTATATTTCATACTGTTAACTGGGTATAGTATCACGAGTTATACGGTGTGATTGGTGTGGCTGGTATGAGTCTTACCCGGGATTCAAAATCCTTCCTTATTGTGTCAGCTCTTCCGGGCACAGTATCCTAACTGAGGTCTGGAGGAGGGTCATAGTGGGAGGAGCCAGTGCACACCAGGTAGTCCTAAAGCTTTCTTTAGTTGTGCCCAGTCTCCTGCGGAGCCGCTATTCCCATGGTCCTTACGGAGTCCCAGCATCCACTACGGACTACGAGAAATAGATTTACCGGTGAGTAAAATCTTATTATAAACTTTTATCTTGCATCCATGCTGTGTTATTTCCGCTCTGTGCATTACCCATAGGAATCTCTTTTATACAACACATTTTATAAATATGTATATTTTGTTTGTGATTACTATAAGCATTGCTGTTTCTGTGTGCACCCACTCTGAGGTCTTTGTATAGGATGGAGTAGTCTAAATTACTTCTGAAAAGTGACTCTGTTAGTTAGTATAACAATGCCCCCTACTGGTCAAGTAATATATCTCCACTGAAGTATCATTCAAATGTTAGACACATTATAGAGAAGACACGCATGGATTCATGTAGGGTTGGCTGCAATTCAATCTTATTTCTCTTACGTCCTAGAGGATGCTGGGGTCCACATTAGTACCATGGGGTATAGAGGGGTCCACCAGGAACCACTGGCACATTAGAGTTTGAGAGTGTGGGCTGGCTCCTCCCTCTATGCCCCTCCTACCAGACTCAGTTTAGAATATGTGACTGGAGGAGCCGGTCACAGCTAAGGGAGCCCTCCAGAGTTTCTCTAGTAAAAGTTTTTTTTTAGAGTTTATTATTTTACAGGGAGGCTGCTGGCAACAGCCTCCCTGCTTCGTGGGACTTAGGGGGGAGTAGTGTCCTACACTACGGGGTGTGAGCCACTATCTCCGCTGACAGGACACTGAGCTCCTGAGGGAATAGATCGTGAGCCGCCCCAGGCGACCGCTTACCCCAGCAGCATGCCGCCACCCCCTAACAGAGCCAGAAGATAATTGTGGCGAGTGAGTCACCGGCCCCCTAGCAAGCGGGGAGCCGGTGTGAAGATGGCGGCAACAGGGTAGGGAGCGTGGTACTAACCGCGCTCCGGGGCTCAGCGGTACATAGTACGGCGCTGTGAGGGGCGCCCTGAGCCAGCGTCTATACCCTAAACTGGTCAGCAAGCCTGTCAGGGTCCCTGGATCTCTGCCAGCAGAAATCCTCAGGCCAGTATAATACAATGAAGAGTGAGAAGCAGCGCCATGTTCAGGGGGCGGAGCTTCTCCTCAGAGTGGACCTAGCAGCGTTCAGCACCATTTTCCTGCCTGCAGTTCCTGCGTAACAGACGCTGACAGGGAGAGCTGTCCCTCCAAGCAACTCCAGCTATCCTGTGCGGTACCAGGGGGTTGTAGAAGTGTGGGGGGGGGGGGGGGGGGCTGTGTAAAGTCTGTGTAGTCTATTAAGGTAAATAGACAGAGCTGGTAGTTTCATTAGTTCTACCTTATAAAGCGCTGTGTGTGGGTTGGCTCCAATCTCTGTGTCTCTCTGTGACATACTTGGGGGGAAACTATGTCTGACATTTCCGTGTGTGTGTGTGTGTGTGTGTGTGTGTGTGTGTGTTTGTGTTTACATAGCCATGTCTAAGGACTCTGGGGGTAATTCAGAGTTGATCGCAGCAGCAAATTTGTTAGCAGTTGGGCAAAACCATGTGCACTGCAGGTGAAGCAGATACAGACTTGCCTACCCTCCCGATTTTTACTTTAGCCTCCCGCTGCTCGGAAGCCCTGCTAGTCATCCCGCTTTTTCCCCTGCCCCTCGTGAGATTACAGACTGCACATGTGCGAGACCTGAATAGCCGGGGGGCAGGCCATGCATGGAAAAAGTAACCGCGCGCTTCAACCCCTGTGTGATAGATAGAGGAGTGTGAAGACCCAGGTACCTGCTGCAGACGCCTGTAAGGCACTAAAGCCAGCCGCTGAGATTCACATAATGGTCTGGGACTGATAAGGAGACGGGCCGTCACCCAGGTAACCGGAACATGCACGCAGCCATACCCCTGGAGCCGCTAGCGGTGTGAGCATCAGGCCGCGGCATTGTATTCTGTCTTGAGGCATGTAACTATCACCGGCAAGGTCCCGAACTGCACACTCTGCCAGTGGTCCCTTCCCCCATATGTTTTTTCTCTAGTGACCACTGTCCTTGATCGTGGCCCATCACCCCCCCCCCCCCCTCCAGCATTTTGACGCGATTCGCAGGCCTGTGGGGAGGTGGCAGAGGCAATGCATTGCATTTTCCATATAACCTATTTGGCTCCACCCCCGCCCTATAGGCCCGCGAATCGCTGCAAAATGTGGTGGGGGCGGGGCTTAATTATGCAAAGTGCCTGGTCCCACTGAACAACTTGAAGTCCTGCTGCAAGTTCTGCATTCAAGTCTCAAAGTTCATAGTAAGTAAAAGTACTGTATGTATTTGGGAATAGCATTGCTACCATGTAAATGCATTTGCAACATTATATATATATATATATATATATATATATTTATTATAAGGGCACGGTCGTGCCCTTATATTAAGGCTGAATCGAACAAACGGAATTCTCCCATAGGGAACTTCTGAGATGGGGGCATGGTGTTTGAGGGGCTACACCTCAAAAGTGATTGGATGTACTGAGCTGAAATTTGGCATGGGCACGTAGAATCATCACCCGGTGCTTCCTGCCAAATTTCAGGGCAAAATAATAAAAAATGAGGACTTGGGAGTAATCTAAAGTTTCAACTGTCAGTTTTTTTCTGCTGCTTCCTGTATGGCTTATTGGCACCGTTTTCCCATGTAGTGAATGAGAAGATTTTTGGGAAGGCATAACTCAGGATAGAGGACGAATTAAGACTCAGGGTTTGTTTTATTAGATAGATCTTGTCCCGGTGTAGTGCCTTTTGGGGTTAAGGTTTTTCAGAAAGTTACAGGTTTCTTTTAATTTAGTAAAATATGCCCCATTATAGAGATAGGGAATTTCAATTTGTTGCGCCTGCGCAGTGGCCGCCAGCAGGGGGTGTACAGTGGCAGCTTCACTTGGGTGCACTAACATGGACGACTTTTTCCTCACCTCTTGTTTTTGTTGGTAAACTGGAGAGGAACGGCCTTCACTTGGGTGATACAGTGGGGTAGGGGGGTGTTTTGGGGTTACTGGGGGCACATTGTGACAATAATTAGCCCTGGCACGGCTCACATTAGTTTTATTGTTCAGTTTGAACGGTGGCAGGGCCGGCTCCTACACCACGTGATCACTGCACAGTCAGCCAGGTGCGGGAAGATCAAAAGTGCTTAGCACTGTGCAGTATTTACCCCGCTGGTTTACATATACTGCTGTCATCATAGAGTCTGGCTGACTAGCACTGCAGCCAGACTCTGGGTCCCCATCCTCCTCCTCTACAGGTTCACAAGCAGCAAGAGCACTCCGATCCCCCCTCCAACCCACCTCTCTGCTCTCCCAATTCTCTGCCTCTCCTCTCTATGCTCCAAGCCAGTGCAGAGAAATCGGTGCATTGCACCAAGGCCTGTGGCAGCGAGAGGGCCCACAGCTGGCGATATTGGCTGTACTAATATTGAGTCTATGTGACTCATTATAGTACACTGAGCAGTCGCGCTGCGGTCCCGTAACCACAGAGTAGGGGGAAGGGTGGGGGTGCCTGGGATACACATTGCAGTACCAATAAACATGCCCCGCCCCTTCCCCGCCCCCTTTCTTCTCCTGTACCTTGCTCTCTCTCAAGTGTGCTCTCCGTCTCTCCCGTCTGCAGGAATAGGCCCCACCCCCTTCTTTATTCAGCCCACCCCCTTCCTCCCCTGTACCTTGGTTTCTGCCATTCGTGATCTCTCCCATCTGTAGGAATAGGCCCCGCCCCCTTCTTCACTCAGCCCGCACCCTTCCCCTGTACCTTGCTCTCTCCTGTCTGTGAGAATAGGCCCCGCCCCCTTCTTCACATCAGCCTGCCACCTTCTTCCCCTGTACCTTGCTCTCTCCTGTCTGACAATAGGCCCTGCCCCCTGCTTCACATCAGCACGCCCCCTTCTTCCCCTGTACCTTGCTCTCTCCTGTCTGAGAATAGGCCCCGTCCCTTCTTCACATCAGCCCGCCCCCTTCTTCCCCTGTACCTTGCTCTCTCCTGTCTGTGAGAATAGGCCCCGCCCCCTTCTTCACATCAGCCCGCCCGCTTCTTCCTTCACATCAGCCCGTCCCCTTCTTCCCCTGGACCTTGCTCTCTCCTGTCTGTGAGAATAGGCCCCACCCCCTTCACATCAGCCTACCCCCTTCTTCCCCTGTACCTTGCTCTCTCCTGTCTGAAAATAGGCCCTGCCCCCTGCTTCACATCAGCCCGCCCCCTTCTTCCCCTGTACCTTGCTCTCTCCTGTCTGAGAATAGGCCCCGCCCCTTCTTCACATCAACCCGCCCCCTTCATCCCCTGTACCTTGCTCTCCTGTCTGTGAGAATAGGCTCCGCCCCTTCTTCACATCAGCCCGCCCCCTTCTTCCCCTGTACCTTGCTCTCTCCTGTCTGTGAGAATAGGCCCCGCCCCCTTCTTTACATCAGCCCGCCCCCTTCCTTCACATCAGCCCGTCCCCTTCTTCCCATGTACCTTGCTCTCTCCTGTCTGTGAGAATAGGCCCCACCCCCTTCTTCACATCAGCCCGTCCCCTTCTACCCCTGTACCTTGCTCTCTCTTGTCTGTGCTCTCTCCTGTCTGTAGGACTAGGCCCCGCCCCCTTCTTACCCTAAACTCACGGGCCAATATTTACTAAGAATTCGAGTTAGTCCGATTTGTGTTTTTTTTTCTAAGTCCCAATCCGGGAATTCACTGAGCACCAATCTCGGCAGTGTTTGGACTATTCGTAATGGTTTGAATGACGTTTAGAAATACGAATGAATAGACCATCGGTCAAACGCGGCTGTTATTTCATAGAATACGGGAATACACTATTCATTCGAATTTGGGTGTTAGTTTCTGAGTGCGCAAGTGCGGGTCTGTTTTTTTCCGATTCGTTAAAAAAAGCAGCAAAAAAATAGACCTGCTTTTTCCAGTCGAGTTTGGATAACCATGCACGGATCAGTGAGATCTGTGCATGGTTATCTATGTGAAAGGGTCTGTTTAGTGTAAAAACTGTAAAAAAAAATTGCGTGGGGTCCCCCCTCCTAAGCATAACCAGCCTCGGGCTCTTTGAGCCGGTCCTGGTTGAAAAAATATGGGGGGGAAAATGACAGGGGTTCCCCCATATTTCATCAACCAGCACCGGGCTCTGCGCCTGGTCCTGGTTCCAAAAATACGGGGGACAAAAAGCGTAGGGGTCCCCCGTATTTTTGAAACCAGCACCGGGCTCCACTAGCCAGGTACATAATGCCACAGCCGGGGGACACTTTTATACTGGTCCCTGCGGCCCTGGCATTACATACCCAACTAGTCACCTCTGGCCGGGGTACCCTGGAGGAGTGGGAACCCCTTAAATCAAGGGGTCCCCCCTCCAGCCACCCAAGGGCCAGGGGTGAAGCCCAAGGCTGCCCCCCCCCCCCCCATCCAAGGGCGTCGGATGGGGGGCTGATAGCCTTTTGAAAAAATCTGAATATTGTTTTTAGTAGCAGTACTACAAGTCCCAGCAAGCCTCCCCCGCAAGCTGGTACTTGGAGAACCACAAGTACCAGCATGCGGTGGAAAACCGGGCCTGCTGGTACCTGTAGTACTACTACTAAAAAAATACCCCATAAAAAACAGGACACACACACCGTGAAAGTATAAGTTTATTACATACATGCACACCTCCATACACACATACTTACCTATGTTCCCACAAGGCTCGGTCCTCTTCTCCATGTAGAATCCTTGGGGTACCTGTGAAAACAATTATACTCACATAATCCAGGGTATAATCCGACCTTTGAATAATCCATGTACTTGGCAAAAAAATAAAACGGAAACCCGACCACGCACTGAAAGGGGTCCCATGTTTACACATGGGACCCCTTTCCCCGACTGCCAGGACCCCCCCCTGACTCCTGTCAAAGAGGGTCCCTTCAGCCAATCAGGGAGCGCCACGTCGTGGCACTCTCCTGATTGGCTGTGTGCTCCTATAGTGTCTGTCAGGCAGCACACGGCACAGATACAATGTAGCGCCTATGCGCTCCATTGTAGCCAATGGTGGGAACTTTGCGGTCAGCGGTTGACCGAAATTTACTAATTGACTAAATTTACTAAATTGACTAATTGACTAAATTTAGTACATCTACGATCAACTCTGTATTACCCCCACAGATGGTGTGAGGTAAGACAGAGTGCAACAGATGGATGAAAGACAGTGGCACAGATGGTGGGGAGACAGAGCTGTGTGGATGGGTGGACAGTGCCGTGTGGATGAGGGGGAAAGAGCAACATAGATGTGGGAGGGGCAAGAGCAGTACAGATGGAAAGAAACGGCACGGATGAGGAAGGCAGAGCAGCATGGATGAGGGGAATACAGTCCCAACATCGGAGGGGATAAGTATTTTTACCTTAACTTGGGGGGTGGCAGCTGGCCTAATCCTTTGGGTGGGATGGATAGGGCAACCCCCCCCCCCCACTCGCCAATAGTGACCCATGAAACTTGCCTTCAGGATGTCAGCTACATGAATGGGGTAAGAGTGGTGTGGATAGGGGGTAGATTAAGCAGCAAGTATGGGAAGTGAGACAGAGTGGTGCGGATGGGGGCAACGATGCAGATGGGTTGAAAACACTGGCATGGATGGGTAGAAAACTGGTGCAGATGGGAGAGAAGACAGTGTGCCATGTATTGGAGGAGGCAGAGTGACGTTGAAGAGGGAAACACTGAGCAGCACAGAGAGAAGGAAACGGTGGTACAGACAAGGCACAGGTGGGGAAAGACAGATGGTACAGATAAGTTATACAGACTAGCACAGATGGGAGAACACAGCAGTAGGGATTGGGAAAGACAGAGCAGCATGGGGGTGTATAGGGGAAGTAAGTGTAGATGCATAGATCGTAGATTGGGTATTATAGTTTAGCAATTAACCATGTTTGAGGGAGCGAAATGTGTATACTAAGTGAGATTGATGTATGGAGTGAGAAGGTTGTTGTAACAAGGTGGGATTGTTGTGGTGATCGAATGGGATGGTTGTGGGCACTGTGTGGGATGGGAGCACCACATAACTGCTCAGACCTTCAGTTGCATAGACTGCATGTGTGTATTCCAATGAGCACACAAATCTGTGAATTAGCAGCTCCACCATTGTGTGAGTGACAGCAATCTCACTCTGTGAGAGTGCTGAATCTGCACTTACCCACAGGCTGTGATGGCATACCATATCTGTATTGTGCAAGGAACACGTCCATTAAGGTGTCAGCCTTAATGATCAGAATTTCATTGCTTTTTGGAGTTTGAGTGGAAGAGTTACAACAGGTTTCTGAAATGCCAGATCATGTGTAAGAAGCCTTAATGGGACATGAGAAACCGTAAAGTTTTTTGTCTATGGAATATATATATATATATATATATATATAATGTGTGATATTTCCACCTTCAGGGGCAATTATTTTTAATATGGAAAGAATGTGTCTAATATATACAGTACATACGCGCATGGAGGGGCGGTTTCCGAGTACCTGGAAACCCCCCCTGCACACCGATATATCGGCGCAGCTGACTGATTTTTTATTTGTTGAATGGAGGAGTCGGCACTGCAGCTGTGTATGCCCGAATCATGGTAACGTCATTGGGGGAACTGCAGCGCGCATCTCTCAGCTCCCACTCAGAGTCGGTAGCTGACAGCCGCGTGTGATCTGCTGGGTGGTGCAGGTGGGCGGGCACAGCGTCGTGTCTTCAATTCTGATGTCCCTCTAGCCTGGGGACAAATTGGCGCAGTGGGATTTCCGGTGGGTAGCCGCTGTCAGAGAGTAAAGCACCGCGCGGCCCGCAGTCAGACAGTGAGTGACAGCAGTGTGGCCGCACAAGGAACTCATCTCAGAAGGCAGAGGAGGCTAGAACTGGACATTGCAGCTAATTGTGTGACTGTGGAGCAGCATGCAGCCTTGCAGGTTTCAATCCCTATCAGTCCCTTGTGTCTCTCTGTCATCTCACTCTACCCCTCCCACTCTCTCTCTCCCACATCTCGCTCTCTTTCCATGTCTCTCTCACCCCAACATCTCTCGTTCTCCCACACTGCTACTTCCAGCCTTCTATGCACTATTACTCCCATCCTACGGTACCTCATGACTACTACACCAAGCTTTCCCCCTGCTTCCCACTACTACTCCCATCCTACCCCTTACTTCCCACTACTACCTACATTCTGCCCCCTGCTCTGCACTACTACTCCCATCCTACCCCTTACTTCCCACTACTACCTACATCCTGCCCCCTGCTCTGCACTAATACTCCCATCCTGACCCTTACTTCCCACAACTATTTACATCCTGCCCCCTGCTCTGCACTACTACTCCCATCCTACCCCTTACTTTCCACTACTACCTACATCCTGCCCCCTGCTCTGCACTACTACTCCCATCCTACCCCTTACTTCCTACTACTACCTACATTCTACCCCCTGCTCTGCACTACTACTCCCATCCTACCCCTTACTTCCCACTACTACCTACATCCTGCCCCCTGCTCTGCACTACTACTCCCATCCTGACCCTTACTTCCCACTACTACCTACATCCTCCCCCCTGCTCTGCACTACTATTCCCATCCTACCCCTTACTTCCCACTACTACCTACATTCTGCCCCCTGCTCTGCACTACTACTCCCATCCTACCCCTTACTTCCCACTACTACCTACATTCAACCCCCTGCTCTGCACTACTGTTCCCATCCTGACCCTTACTTCCCACTACTACCTACATCCTGCCCCCTGCTCTGCACTACTACTCCCATCCTACACCTTACTTCCCACTACTACCTACATTCTGCCCCCTGCTCTGCACTACTACTCCCATCCTACCCCTTACTTCCCACTACTACCTACATCCTGCCCCCTGCTCTGCACTACTACTCCAATCCTGACCCTTACTTCCCACTACTACCTACATCCTGCCCCCTGCTCTGCACTACTACTCCCATCCTGACCCTTACTTCCCACTACTACCTATATTCTGCCCCCTGCTCTGCACTACTACTCCCATCCTACCCCTTACTTCCCACTACTACCTACATCCTGCCCCCTGCTCTGCACTACTACTCCCATCCTGACCCTTACATCCCACTACTACCTACATCCTGCCCCCTGCTCTGCACTACTACTCCCATCCTACCCCTTACTTCCCACTACTACCTACATTCTGCCCCCTGTTCTGCACTACTACTCCCATCCTACCCCTTACTTCCCACTACTACCTATATTCTGCCCCCTGCTCTGCACTACTACTCCCATCCTACCCCTTACTTCCCACTACTACCTACATCCTGCCCCCTGCTCTGCACTACTACTCCCATCCTGACCCTTACATCCCACTACTACCTACATCCTGCCCCCTGCTCTGCACTACTACTCCCATCCTACCCCTTACTTCCCACTACTACCTACATTCTGCCCCCTGCTCTGCACTACTACTCCCATCCTACCCCTTGCTTCCCACTACTACCTACATCCTGCCCCCTGCTCTGCACTACTACTCCCATCCTGACCCTTACATCCCACTACTACCTACATCCTGCCCCCTGCTCTGCACTACTACTCCCATCCTACCCCTTACTTCCCACTACTACCTACATTCTGCCCCCTGCTCTGCACTACTACTCCCATCCTACCCCTTACTTCCCACTACTACCTATATTCTGCCCCCTGCTCTGCACTACTACTCCCATCCTACCCCTTACTTCCCACTACTACCTACATCCTGCCCCCTGCTCTGCACTACTACTCCCATCCTGACCCTTACATCCCACTACTACCTACATCCTGCCCCCTGCTCTGCACTACTACTCCCATCCTACCCCTTACTTCCCACTACTACCTACATTCTGCCCCCTGCTCTGCACTACTACTCCCATCCTACCCCTTACTTCCCACTACTACCTATATTCTGCCCCCTGCTCTGCACTACTACTCCCATCCTACCCCTTACTTCCCACTACTACCTACATCCTGCCCCCTGCTCTGCACTACTACTCCCATCCTGACCCTTACATCCCACTACTACCTACATCCTGCCCCCTGCTCTGCACTACTACTCCCATCCTACCCCTTACTTCCCACTACTACCTACATTCTGCCCCCTGCTCTGCACTACTACTCCCATCCTACCCCTTACTTCCCACTACTACCTACATCCTGCCCCCTGCTCTGCACTACTACTCCCATCCTGACCCTTACATCCCACTACTACCTACATCCTGCCCCCTGCTCTGCACTACTACTCCCATCCTACCCCTTACTTCCCACTACTACCTACATTCTGCCCCCTGCTCTGCACTACTACTCCCATCCTACCCCTTACTTCCCACTACTACCTACATTCTACCCCCTGCTCTGCACTACTGTTCCCATCCTGACCCTTACTTCCCACTACTACCTACATCCTGCCCCCTGCTCTGCACTACTACTCGATCTCCCCATGCCCCCCTCTCTCTTCTCTGTTCCCCTCTCTCTCTTGCCATGCATCTCTTGCTCTGTCTCACACCCCATGTTCCCTCTCTCTCTCCCCCATGCCTCTGTCTCTACCCCATGCCACTCTCTGTGCCCATGCTGCTCTCTCCCCCATGCATCCCACTCTCTGTCCCCCCTTGCCTTCCTCTCTCGCTCTGTGAGATATATATATATATATATATATATATATATATATCTATCTGGAAACCCCCCCCCCCCCTAAAAATCCTTTTTTTTCCCCTGCAGTATATTTATATATGTTCAGAGAAATTGCTGCAGCACTCACAGGTCTAATTAATTTGTAGAGCGGATTCACATAGTCTGCATGACTTTTCTCAATCAACGTTTCATTTCATTGTATGAAATTTAGTCAGCATATAAAACATAAGAGGCAGTATCGTACCTTATATAGCAGAAGAATAAAAGCCTTCACCCTGACCATTACCGAGCTCTGCACCCCACGCCATCGGAGTAGCTGCAGTTAAAGTGAGTGGCCACAAGTGTGGATTAAGCTTCGGCACCCGAGGAGGCTCGGTAAAATAACCCTTATCTACACGGCATTATCAAAATACACGCCACCAAAAGGGGAAGTGCACCTACATCCATTGCACACAGTTTATGTGTACGCGGGCACAACAGTGCTTTGGACCGTGTGCAGTGAGTATGAACGAGTGACATTAATGGTGGAACAATTACAACTAATATCAATTAATATAAAACCTCACTTCCCAGTCACCAGCTTTATTTATCCCAGATGGAATTACCGAATGAAACACTTTGTTTAAACTACCTCTAGAACACCAGTACTTATTATCGTAATCCAGTATACTACATCTAAACTTGGAGGATTGCCAGCTTCATTATTGTACTAACCTTACTTGCAAGGATGCAAATAGTTATCTAGTAACAGCGGTTTACATTGTTGCAATTGATAGTGATTTAGAATGTTACTTAATATCTTCTCTGAACAGTCTCTGGGAGTCAGCTTATGCTGTTGTAATAACTGTGTTTCCGAGTACTCAATAGAGATATTAAGCTGCATATAATATTCAGTTTTTTATTAAGTAGATGCATTGTTTGAATTTTTATGTAATATGGTGATTTGTGCTTATTAAAACCATTTTTAGAAATTGAACCACCGGTATAATTGATTCACATGTGCGGCCTCTTTGGTTGTTTGTTTAGAGATGGGAGGAATAGTGGGAAGAATAGGGGGAGACGGGCAAAGTAAAGGAAGAATATGTTGAGATGGGATGAATAGGGGGAAATAGGGGAAGATGGTAGGAATAGTTGGAGACAGGAGGAATAGAAGAGAGATGGGGATTTTGACATGGCTGTCAGTGAGTTCGCTCTCTGGGGGCAGGTAATACCTGTGACACTCAGCACCCAGTTTCTCCCCTTTCTCCTGTCAGCATATGGATCTTGGTTAAGAGAAGTGGTCCCCAAGCTTTTTTAAATTACGGAACCCTAGAGTATCTGAGTTTTTTTCATGGCACCCCTAGGCTATAAGTTTATTACTGAGAAATTTAGAAAGAAATATAAAATTAAGTAAATTGTGTTTATATATCCTTTTTAGGTTTAATTATGTGGTGGGGGACAGAACTTGCTTATGTTTGTCCAGATATTTGGTTTTGGTTTTGCCTATTACATTGACCATAAATAATTTGAAATAGTCCTTGATCACCAATCCAAGGTACCCCTGCAAGTGTCATGAGGTACCCCAGGGTGCCACGGTACACAGTTTGAGAACCATTGGGTTAGTGTAAAAGGAAGACAATCTCTTTCACTGGCCTCACTTAAAAGTAACAAATGTTATTTGCAAGTTGTATATGCAACTTCATACTATAGTTTTCATCGGCCAGTGCAGGACACACCCCTAAGTGGCAATAGATATGCCCATAGGTGGAGCTAGACACGCACTTTTGGCGGAACATGATACCCCCTCAGCGGCGCACGCTACATACTGCTACTGATTACAATCTCCCTGAAACTACTTTTCAAAAGTAGGCAAGTATGAGCAGATATAACATGTGCAGAGAGAGTTAGATTTGGGTGGGGTATATTGTTTCTGTGCAGGGTAAATACTGGCTGCTTTATTTTTGCGCTGCAATTTAACTGTCAGTTTGAACACACCCCACCCAAATCTAACTCTCTCTGCACATGTTATATCTGCTCCACCTGCAGTGCACATGGGGGGTCATTCCGACCCGATCGCTCACTGCAGTTTGTCGCAGCGCAGCGATTGGGTTGGAACTGCGCGTGCGCCGGTGCATGGCAGCTTTCGTTACCTAGTGATTGCCTCTGATACAGAGGTGGTTGCTAGGCGGGAGGGGGCTGCACGGCGGAGTTAAGCCGCCATTTAGGGGGAGCAGTCCGGCCAATGCAGGTGTGGCCGGACCATTGGGGGGGGGGCGGGCCGCTGCGGCCAGCGGGAGCAACGAGCAACTCCCGTCCAGCCGCAGGAGCTGCGCTGGCCGGGAGTTACTCCTCAAATACAAAGGCATCGCCTCTGTGCGATGCTTTTGTATTTGTGCGAGGGGGTCGGCACTGACATGCCGGGCGGACTAGCCCTCTGCTGGGCGTCCCCCCGCATGTCTGAGTTAACGATCCTAGCTGTGCTAAATTTAGCACAGCTACGATCAACTCGGAATGACCCCCATGGTTTTGCCCAACTGCTAACAAATTTTCTGCTGCGTTCAACTCTGAATTACCCCCTCTGTGTCATATGTGGCAGAAGATGTTTCCTCTCAGGAGAGATCCATTCAATGTACACAGGATTGTAATGCTTTGTCTTATTTCTCTAACGTCCTAAGTGGATGCTGGGGACTCCGTAAGGACCATGGGGATTAGCGGCTCCGCAGGAGACTGGGCACAACTAAAGAAAGCTTTAGGACTACCTGGTGTGCACTGGCTCCTCCCACTATGACCCTCCTCCAGACCTCAGTTAGAATCTTGTGCCCGGCTGAGCTGGATGCACACTAGGGGCTCTCCTGAGCTCCTAGAAAGAAAGTATATTTAGGTTTTTTATTTTACAGTGAGATCTGCTGGCAACAGACTCACTGCAGCGAGGGACTAAGGGGAGAAGAAGCGAACCTACCTAACAGGTGGTAGTTTGGGCTTCTTAGGCTACTGGACACCATTAGCTCCAGAGGGATCGACCGCAGGACCCGACCTTGGTGTTCGTTCCCGGAGCCGCGCCGCCGGCCCCCTTACAGAGCCAGAAGCAACGAAGAGGTCCGGAAAATCGGCGGCAGAAGACTTCGGTCTTCACCAAGGTAGCGCACAGCACTGCAGCTGTGCGCCATTGCTCCTCATGTACACCTCACACTCCGGTCACTGATGGGTGCAGGGCGCTGGGGGGGGGCGCCCTGAGGGCAATATATGACACCTTGGCTGGCAAATCTACATCATATATAGTCCTAGAGGCTATATAGATGTAAAATTACCCCTGCCAGTATTCCAGAAAAAGCGGGAGAAAGTCCGCCGAAAAAGGGGCGGGGCCATCTCCCTCAGCACACTGGCGCCATTTTTTCTTCACAGTGCAGCTGGAAGACAGCTCCCCAGGCTCTCCCCTGTAGTTTTCAGGCTCAAAGGGTTAAAAAGAGAGGGGGGGCACTAAATTTAGGCGCAATATATGTATACAAGCAGCTATTGGGGGAAAAATCACTCAGTTATAGTGTTAATCCCTGCATTATATAGCACTCTGGTGTGTGCTGGCATACTCTCTCTCTGTCCCCCCAATGGACTTTGTGGGGTCCTGTCCTCAGTCAGAGCATTCCCTGTGTGTGTGCGGAGTGTCGGTACGGCTGTGTCGACATGTTGGATGAGGAAGGTTACGTGGAGGTGGAGCAGAGGCCGATAAATGGGATGTCGCCCCCTGTGGGGCCGACACCAGAGTGGATGGATAGGTGGAAGGTATTAACCGACAATGTCAACTCCTTACATAAAAGGCTGGATGACGTAGCAGCTGTGGGACAGCCGGCTTCTCAGCTCGCGCCTGCCCAGGCGTCTCAAAGGCCATCAGGGGCTCAAAAAACGCCCGTTACCTCAGATGGCAGACACAGATGTCGACACGGAGTCTGACTCCAGTGTCGACGAGGTTGAGACATATACACAATCCACTAGGAACATCGGTTACATGATCTCGGCAATGAAAAATGTGTTACGCATTTCTGACATGAACCCAAGTACCACATAAAAGGGGTTTTATTTTTGGGGAGAAAAAGCAGCCAGTGTTTTGTTTCCCCATCAGATGAATGAATGAAGTGTGTAAAGAAGCGTGGGTTCCCCCGATAAGAAACTGGTAATTTCTAAACAGTTACTGATGGCGTACCCTTTCCCGCCAGAGGATAGGTCACGCTGGGAGATATCCCCTAGGGTGGATAAGGCGCTCACACGTTTGTCAAAAAAGGTGGCACTGCCGTCTTAGGATACGGCCACCTTGAAGGAGCCTGCTGATAAAAAGCAGGAGGCTATCCTGAAGTCTGTATATACACACACTCAGGTTCTATACTGAGACCTGCAATTGCCTCAGCAAAATAGTGCTGCTGCAGCATGGTCTGATACCCTGTCAGATGATATTAATACCCTAGACAGGGATAATATTTTGCTAACATAGAGCATTTTAAAGACGTCGTCTTATATAGGAAGGATGCACAGAGGGATATTTACCGGCTGGCATCCAGAATTAATGCAATGTCCATTCTGCCCGGAGGGTATTAGAAACCCGGCAGTGGACAGGTGATGCTGCCTTTAAAAGGCACATGGAGATTCTGCCTTATAAGGGTGAGGAATTGTTTGGGGATGGTCTCTGGGACCTCGTATCCACAGCAACAGCTGGGAAGACAAATTTTTACCTCAGGTTTCCTCACAAAAGCCTAAGAAAGCACCGTATTTTCAGGTACAGTCCTTTCGGCTTCAGAAAAGCAAGCGGGTCAAAGGCGCTTCCTTTCTGCACAGAGACAAGGGAAGAAGGAAAAAGCTGCTCCAGGCAGCCAGTTCCCAGGATCAAAAATCTTCCCTCGCTTCCTCTGAGTCCACCGCATGACGCTGGGGCTCCACAGGTGGAGACAGGTGCGGTGGGGGCGCGTCTCGGGAACTTCAGGGACCAGTGGGCTTGCCCACAGGTGGATCCCTAGGTTCTGCAAGTAGTATCACAGGGATACAGGCTGGAGTTCGAGGCGACTCCCCCTCGCCGTTACCTCACATCAGCCTTGCCTGCTGCCCTCGGAGAAAGGTAGTACTGGCGGCAATTCACAAGCTGTACTTCCAGCAGGTGAAATCAAGGTACCCCTCCTTCAACAAGGCCGGGGTTACTATTCCAAAAAGTTGTGGTACCGAAACCAGATGGTTCGGTGAGACCCATTCTAAAATTGAAATCCTTGAACACTTATATACGAAGGTTCAAGTTCAAAATGGAATCGCTCAGGGCGATTATTGCAAGCCTGGAGAATTTCAGGGTATCACTGGACATCAAGGATGCTTACCTGCATGTCCCTATTTACCCTCTTCACCAGGTGTACCTCAAAATTGTGGTACAGGATTGTCATTACCAATTCCAGACGTTGCCGTTGGTCTGTCCCCGGCACTGAGGGTATTTACCAAGGTAATGGCCGAAGTACTTATCCCGTACTTGGACGATCTCCTTATAAAGGCGAGGTCCAGGGAGCAGTTGTTCGTCGGAGTAGCACTATCTCGGGAAGTGCTACAACAGCACGGCTGGATTCTGAATATTCCAAAGTCGCAGCTGGTTCCTACGACGCGTCTACTGTTCCTGGGTATGGTTCTGGACACAGAACAGGATAAAAAGGGTTTCTCACGGAGGAAAAGTCCAAGGAGTTGGCGTCTCTAGACGGAGACCTCCTAATACAAATACAGGTGTCGGTGCATCAATGCACGCGAGCCTTGGGAAAGATGGTAGCTTCTTTCGAAGAAATTCCATTCGCCAGGTCCCATGCAAGGATCTTCCAGTGGGATCTGTTGGACAAGTGGTCCGGGTCGCATCTTCAGATGCATCGGCGGATAACCCTGTCTCCAAGGGCCAGGGTGTCGCTGTGGTGGTAACTGCAAGTGCTCATCTTCTAGGGGGCCGCAGATTCGGCATACAGGACTGGGTCCTGGTGACCACGGATGCCAGCCTTCAAGGCTGGGGGGCAGTCACACAGGGAAGAAACTTCCAAGGCCTATGGAAAAGTCAGGAGAATTCCCTACACATAAATGTTCTGGAACTATGGGCCATTTACAATGCCCTAAGTCAGGCTAGACCCCTGCTTCAACACCGGCCGGTGCTGATCCAGTCAGACAACATCACGGCGGTCGCTCAGGGAAACCGACAGGGCGGCACAAGAAGCAGGATGGCGATGGCAGAAGCCACAAGGATTCTCCGATGGGCGGAAAATCATGTGTTAGCACTGTCAGCAGTGTTCATTCCAGGAGTGGACAACTGAGAAGCAGACTTTCTCAGCAGACACGACCTCCACCCGGGAGAGTGGGGACTTCATCCAGAAGTCTTTCAAAATGATTGTACACCGTTGGGAAAGGCCACAGGTGGACATGATGGCGTCCCGCCTCAACAAAAAGCTACAAAGATATTGCGCCAGGTCAAGGGACCCTCAGGCGATAGCTGTGGACGCTCTGGTAACACCGGGGGTGTACCAGTCGGTGTATGTGTTCCCTTCTCTGCCTCTCATACCCAGGGTAATGAGAATAATAAGAAGGAGAGGAGTAAGAACTATACTCATTGTTCCGGGTTGGCCAAGAAGAGCTTGGTACCCAGAACTCCAAGAAATGATCTCAGAGGACCCATGGCCTCTGCCGCTCAGACAGGACCTGCTGCAGCAGGGGGCCTGTCTGTTCCAAGACGTACCGCGGCTGCGTTTGACGGCATGGCGGTTGAACGCCGGATCCTGAAGGAAAAGGGCATTCCGGAGGAAGTTATCCCTACGCTATTTAAAGCTAGGAAAGAAGTGAACGCAAACCATTATCACCGCATATGGCGGAAATATGTTGCGTGCTGTGAGGCCAGTAAGGCCCCAAAAGGAGGAAATTCAGCTAGGTCGATTTCTGCACTTCCTACAAGTCAGAGGTGACTATGGGCCTAAAATTGGGTTCCATTAAGGTCCAGATTTCGGCTCTATCGATTTTCTTCCAAAATAGAACTGGCTTCACTGCCTGAAGTTCAGACTTTTGTTAAGGGAGTGCTGCATAGTCAGCCCCCGTTTGTGCCTCCAGTGGCACCGTGGGATCTCAACGTAGTGTTGGATTTCCTGAAGTCACATTGAGTTGAGCCACTTAAATCCGTGGAGCTACAATACCTCACGTGGAAAGTGGTCATGCTGTGGGCCTTGGCGTCGGCCAGGCGTGTATCAGAATTGGCGGCTTTGTCATGCAAAAGCCCTTATCTGTATTTTATATGGATAAGGCGGAATTGAGGACTCGTTCCCAATTCCTTCTTAAGGTGGTATCAGTTTTTCATGTGAACCAACCTATTGTGGTGCCTGCGGCTACTTGGGACTTGGAGGATTCCAAGTTTCAGGACGTAGTCAGGGCCCTGAAAAATATATGTTTCCAGGACGGCTGAAGTCAGAAAGACTGACTCGCTATTTATCCTGTATGCACCCAACAAGCTGGGTGCTCCTGCTTCTAAGCAGACTATTGCTCGCTGGATCTGTAGCACGATTCAACTTGCACATTCTGCGGCTGGACTGCCGCACCCTAAATCTGTAAAAGCCCATTCCACGAGGAAAGTGGGCTCTTCTTGGGCGGCTGCCCGAGGGGTCTCGGCTTTACAAATTTGCCGAGCTGTTACTTGGTCGGGGTCAAACACTCTTGCAAGAGTCTACAAGTTTGATACCCTGGCTGAGGAGGACCTAGAGTTTGCTCATTCGGTGCTGCAGAGTCATCCGCACTCTCCCGCCCGTTTGGGAGCTTTGGTATAATCCCCATGGTCCTTACGGAGTCCCCAGCATCCACTTAGGACGTTAGAGAAAATAAGATTTTACTCACCGGTAAATCTATTTCTCGTAGTCCGTAGTGGATGCTGGGCGCCCATCCCAAGTGCGGATTGTCTGCAATACTTGTATATAGTTATTGCCTAACTAAAGGGTTATTGTTGAGCCATCTGTTGAGAGGCTCAGTTGTTATCATACTGTTAACTGGGTATAGTATCACGAGTTATACGGTGTGATTGGTGTGGCTGGTATGAGTCTTACCCGGGATTCAAAATCCTTCCTTATTGTGTCAGCTCTTCCGGGCACAGTATCCTAACTGAGGTCTGGAGGAGGGTCTTAGTGGGAGGAGCCAGTGCACACCAGGTAGTCCTAAAGCTTTCTTTAGTTGTGCCCAGTCTCCTGCGGAGCCGCTAATCCCCATGGTCCTTACGGAGTCCCCAGCATCCACTACGGACTACGAGAAATAGATTTACCGGTGAGTAAAATCTTATTATCCCTATTGTTGAACCAGAGTGATTAACTTATATCAAAGGAATGATCTCTCAGATCTCTACTAGGGTAGCTAATACTGAGACCGAAACTCAGGTGTTGAAGAAGTCTATGACAGTTGGGTCAGGCTCTATCCCTATTACTGCAAAATTTCCTAGCATGTTCCCACAGAAACATGCACTTGCCAAAATTATGCAAGATGACACGGATACCGATTCTGATACTACAGACGGTGATGGGGACGTGCTGAGGGGGACGGCATCCCTTGCAAAGGGGGTGCAGCTCATGATTGAGGCCATTAGAGATGTGTTAAACATTAATGACACTACACCTGAGCAGGTTGAGGAGGCTTACTTCACTGATAATAAGAAAGCCCGCTAACCTTTCCCGCATCTAAAGAATTAAACGCTATATTTGAAAAATCCTGGGAAAACCCGGAGAAAAAAATCCAGATCCCAAAAAGGAGTTCTGGTTGCTTTTCCCTTCCCTGAGGAAGATAGGAAAAAATGGGAAAACCCACCAATTGTTGACGCATCTGTCTCCAGACTGTCTAAAAAAGGTGGTATTACCTGTCCCTGGTTCTACTGCGTGGAAAGAACCAGCTGATCGTAAGATTGACAGTACGCTCAAATCCATATACAATGCTTCAGGAGTGGCCTTAAGGCCCACTATTGCCTGTGCATGGATTTCTAAAGCCATAATAAAGTGGTCAGGCACATTACTAGAGGATTTGGATACAATGGATAGAAGTGACATTGAATTGTTTTTACGTAACATACCGGATTCTGCGGGGTTCATGGTGGAATCCACGAAATACCTGGGTACGCTGACTGCATGGATATCCTCCATGTTGCTATCAGCTCGCAGGGGACTCTGGCTACGCCAATGGTCTGCAGACACGGAATCCAGGAGAAGTGTGGAGAACCTACCCTACACAGGTCAGGCTCTATTTTGGGAAGCGTTAGATGCGTGGGTTTCCATGGCAACCGCGGGTAAGTCACCTTTCCTTCCCTCTGCTGCTCCTTCTATGAAGAAACCATTTTCTTCACCTATAATGCAGTCCTTTCAGACCGCTAATAAAAAGCCCAAGCCTTCTACCACTTTCTTTAGAGGTGGTCGGTCAAAAATCCCAAAAGCCTGCAACCGCAGGCTCCCAGGACCAGAAACCTGCTTCTGGTCCCTAAAAATCCTTTAGCATGATGGTAGACCTCAAAGCCTGGAGGACGGGCTGGTGGGTGCGAGACTCAGACGTTTCAAGCACGTCTGGGTGTCGTCCGGCCTGTATCCCTGGATACAGGATATTGTGTCCCAGGGGTACAGGCCGGAGTTTCAAGAACTCCCGCCTCACCGATTCTTCAAATCAGGCTTGTCAGCTTTGCTGACAGACAGGGCTATCCTACAGGAAGCCATCCTCAAGTTGGAAAAGTCACAGGTCATTGTCCCAGTTCCACCCCATATGCACAACAATGGTTGTTATTCAAACCTTTTCGTGGTAACAAAACCGGATGGTTCGGTCAGGCCACTTTTGAACTTGAAATCGTTGAACCCTTATCTGTGGGTGTTCAAGTTCAAAATGGAGTCTCTCAGAGCAGTGATTTCATGTCTGGAGGAGGGAGAGTTTCTGGTATCCCTGGATATCAAGGATGCGTACCTCCATTTTCCAATTTGGCCGCCTCACCAGTATTATCTCAGATTTGCACTGTTAGACAGTCACTATCAATTCCAGGCACTACCATTCAGCCTCTCCACAGCACCGCGGGTGTTCTCCAAGGTGATGGCAGAGATGATGGTTCTCCTCCGCAGAAAGGGGGTGAACATAATCCCATATCTGGACGATCTGCTGATAAAGGCATCGTCCAGGGAGAGGTTATTGCAGTCCATTGTTCTCATGACTCATCTGTTCAGGGAACACGGTTGGATCCTGAATCTTCCAAAATCACATTTGGAGCCGACCTGGAGGTGGTCTTTTCTGGAAATGATCCTCGACACGGAAGTGCAGAGGGTGTTTCTTCCAGAAGAGAAAGCGTTGGTGATACAAACAATTTGACGGGATGTCCTGAAGCCAGCCCGGGTTTCAGTTCATCAGTGCATTCGCCTTCTGGGGAAGATGGTGGCCTCCTATGAGGCTCTACAGTACGGAAGGTTTCATGCTTGGACCTTCCAACTGGATCTCCTGGACAGGTGATCAGGATCTCATCTACACATGCACCTGAGAATTCGTCTGTTGCCGAAAGCCAGGATTTCACTCCTCTGGTGGCTACAACTACCTCAACTTCTGGAGGGCTGCAGGTTTAGGATTCAGGACTGGATCCTTCTAACCATGGATGCAAGTCTCCGGGGCTGGCGCGTAGTCACTCAGGGGGAAACCTTCCAAGGAAAGTGGTCAAGCCTGGAATTTAGCCTACCAATCAACATTCTGGAACTAAAAGCCGTCTACAACGGTCTTCTCCAAGCGGCCCATCTTCTGCGAGATCGAGCCATTCAAGTGCAGTTGGACAATGTAAGGACAGTGGATTACATAAACTGACCGGGCAGAACAAGTGCAGAGCTGCAATGTCAGAGGTAACAAGAATCATCCTCTGTGCAGAAAAACAAGCGTTGGCGCTGTCAGCAATCTTCATTCTGGGAGTAGACAACTGGGAAGCGGACTTTTTCTTCAGCAGACATGATCTCCATCCAGGAGAGTGGGGACTCCATCCGGAGGTGTTCACGGAGGTAACAGATCTTTGGGGGGTACCTCAAATAGACATGATGGCCTCTCGTCTCAACAAGAAGCTTCAGCGGTATCGTTCCAGGTCGAGGGACCTGCAAGCCGTCGCGGTGGTCGCCCTAGCGACTCCGTTGGTGTTCCAGTCGGTATACGTGTTTCCTCCACTTTCACTCATTCCAAGAGTTCTAAAACTCATAAGGAGAACAAGAGTTCAGGCGATCCTCATTGCTCCAGACTGGCCAAGAAGGGCTTGGTACATGGATCTTCTGGATCTACTGCTAGAAGAGCCGAGTCCATTTCCTCTTAGGGAGGACCTGCTGCAGCAGTAGCCGCTCACTTATCAAGACTTACCGCGGCTACGTTTGACGGCATGGAAGTTGAATGCCAGATATTAGCTCGGAAGGGCATTCCAAGCAAGGTTATTCCCACCCTGATATAGGCTAGGACAGGAGTAACGTCTAAACATTACCATCATATTTGGAAAAAATCCATATCTTGGTGTGAGTCCAAGAAATTTCCTATGGTGGAGTTTCAACTGGGACGGTTTCTCCTCTTCCTGCAAGCAGGTCTGGATATGGGCCTGAGGTTGGGATCCGTAAAGGTCCAGATTTCGGTCCTATCCATTATCTTCCAGAAATAGTTGGCTTCCCTCCTGGAGGTTCGGGCCATTTTGAAAGGGGTTCTGCACATCCAGCCTCCCTTTGTGCCGCCTGCGGCACCATGGGATCTTACAATGGTGCTGCAGTTTCTCCAATCGGATTGGTTTGAGCCTCTACTGGAGGTTGAGGTTAAGTTTCTCACATGGAATCTATGTGAAGAGGATGGCTCGTCAGAAAATCTGACTCTCTGTTTGTCCTGTATGATCCCAAGAAACTTGGGTGTCCTGCTTCTAAGCAGACGATCTCTCGCTGGATCAGGTTCACTATCCAGCATGCTTATTCTACGGCAGGATTGCCGTGTCCAAAATCTGTTAAGGCCCACTCTACTTGTAAAGTGGGTTCTTCCTGGGCGGCTGCCTGGGGTGTCTTGGCTTTACAACTTTGCAGAGCGGCTACTTGGTCAGGATCGAACACCTTTGCTAAGTTCTACAAGTTCAATACTTTGGCCTCTGAGGACCTTAAGTTTGGTCAATCGGTGCTGCAGGAGCCTCCGCGCTCTCTCTCCCCCAATCTGGGAGCTTTGGCACATCCCTAGGGTACTAATGTGGACCCCAGCATCCTCTAGGACGTAAGAGAAAATAGGATTTTGATAACCTACCGGTAAATCCTTTTCCTAGTCCGTAGAGGATGCTGGGGACGACATCAAGACCAAGGGGTATAGACGGGATCCGCAGGAGATATGGTTACTCTAAAGACTTTTCATTGGGTGTGAACTGGCTCCTCCCTCTATGCCCCTCCTCCAGACCTCAGTTGTAGGAACTGTGCCCAGGGAGACTGACATTTCGAGGAAAGTAATTACTTAACTAGTGGTGAGATATCTACCAACTCACACCCTCAACCATGCCGCACACATGGCATTCAACATAACACACGCCAACAGGCATGAACTAATTTCAGTAACATGCTGAAACCAAGATAACACAACTTGTGTAACTGTAATAACTAAACTGCAGGTAAAGTACATACTGGGACGGGCGCCCAGCATCCTCTACGGACTAGGAGAAAAGGATTTACCGGGGTAGGTTATCAAAATCCTATTTTCTCATACGTCCTAGAGGATGCTGGGGATGACATCAAGACCATGGGGTCAATTCCAAAGCTCCAGTACGGGCGGGAGAGTGCGGATGACCCTGCAGCACCGATTGACCAAACTTAAGGTCCTCATCGGCCAAGGTGTCAAACTTGTAGAATTTTGCAAATGTGTTTGACCCTGACCAAGTAGCTGCTCGGCAAAGTTGTAATGCCGAGACCCCCCGGGCAGCCGCCTAGGAGGAGCCCACCTTCCTAGTAGAATGGGCCTTCACCGACATCGGTAACGGTAATCCTGCCGTAGAATGAGCTTGCTGAATCGTACCTCTGATCCAGCGCGCAAAAGTCTGCTTGGAAGCAGGACACCCAATCTTGTTGGGAGCATACAGGACAAACAAAACCTCTGTTTTCCGTATTCAAGCTGTTCTAGCGACATAAATCTTCAAAGCTCTAACCACATCTAGAGACTTTGACTCAGCGAACGTGTCAGTAGCAACTGGAACCACAATAGGTTGGTTTATGTGGAAAGAGGAAACCACCTTTGGAAGAAAATGTTGACGAGTTCTCAACTCTGCCCTATCTTCATGGAAGATCAGGTAAGGGCTCTTGTGGGACAAGGCCCCCAATTCAGACACCCGCTTTGCGGATGCCAACGCCAAAAGCATCACCACTTTCCAAGTGAGAAACTTCAACTCTATTTATTGTAGAGGCGCAAACCAACCCGATTGAAGGAACTGCAACACCACATTAAGGTCCTATGGTGCCACTGGAGGCACAAATAGAGGCTGGATATGCAGGACCCCTTTTCACGAACGCCTGAACTTCTGGAAAGGAGGCCAAATGTTTTTGAAAGAAAACTTATAAGGCCGAAATCTGGACCTTGATTGACCCCAATCTAAGGCCCGCATCCACACCAGCCTGCAGAAAATGGAGAAAACGTCCCAACTCAAACTCTTCCGTAGGAGCCTTCTTGGATTCACACCAAGACACATATTTTCTCCAAATACGGTGGTAATGTTTAGACGTTACTCCTCTCCTGGCCTGAATAAGAGTGGGGATGACTTCCTTGGGAATACCCTTTCGGGCTAGGATCCGACGCTCAACAGCCATGCCGTCAAACGTAGCCGCGGTATGTCTTGATACACACACGGCCCCTGCTGTAGTAGGTCCTCTCGAGGAGAAAGAGGCCGAGGATCTTCTATGAGCAACTCCTGAAGATCTGGATACCAAGCCCTCCTTGGCCAGTCTGGGGCAATGAAGATTGCTCAAACTCTTGTTCTTATTATTATTTTGAGAGCTTTTGGAATCAGTGGAAGTGGAGGGAAAACATATACCGACCGAAACACCCACTGGGTCACCAGTATATCCACTGCCATTGCTTGAGGGTCTTTCGACCTGGAACAATATCTCTGAAGCTTCTTGTTTAGACGAGATGCCATCATGTCTACTTGAGGAACTCCCCAAAGACTTGTCACCTCAGCGAAGACTTCTTGGTGGAGGCCCCACTCTCCTGGATGGAGATCGTGTCTGCTGAGGAAGTCTTCTTCCCATTTGTCCACTCCCGGAATGAAAATTGCTGACAGAGCTCTAACATGTCTTTCTGCCCAGAGGAGAATCCTTATCACATCTGCCATTGCTGCTCTGCTTTTCGTTCCGCCTTGCCTGTTTATTTACGCAACTGCTGTTACATTGTCCGACTGGATCTGCACGAGATTTTGAAGAAGATGTACCGCTTGTAGAAGGCCGTTGTAAATGGCTCTCAATTCCAGAACGTTTATGTGAAGGCAGGCTTCCTGACTTGACCATTTTCCTTGGAAGCTTTCCCCCTGTGTGACAGCTCTCCAGCTTCGGAGACTTGCATCCGTGGTTATTAGGACCCAATTGTGAATCCCAAACCTGCGTCCCTCTAGTAGGTGAGAACCGTGCAGCCACCACAGGAGCGAAATCCTGGCTTTGGGGGACAGGATTATTTTCCGGTGTATGTGTAGGTGGCATCCGGACCACTTGTCCAACAGGTCCCACTGGAATACTCTGGCATGAAATCGGCCAAACTGTATGGCCTCGTAGGCCGTTACCATTTTCCCCAACAACCGAATGCATTGATGGATCAAGATGCTTGTTGGTTTCAATATTTGTTTGACCATTTTCTGGATTTCCAGTGCCTTTTCCACTGGAAGAAATACTCTCCGTACTTCTGTGTCCAGAATCATCCCTAAAAAGGAAAATCTTGTCGTCGGTTCCAACTGCGACTTTGGAAAATTCATGATCCAACCGTGTTGTTGGAGTATTGACAGGGAGAGTGCGATGTTCTGTACCAACTGTTCCCTGGATCTTGCTTTTATCAGGAGATCGTCCAGATAAGGAATTATATTGACTCCTTTTTAATGAAGGAGGACCATCATCTCCGCCATCACCTTGGTGAATACCCTCAGTGCCGTGGAGAGTCCGAACGGCAACGTCTGAAACTGGTAATGGCAATCCTGTACTGTGAATCTCAGATAAGCTTGGTGAGGAGGAAAAATGGGAACATGCAAGTAAGCATCTTTTATGTCTACTGACACCATGAAGTCCCCCTCTTCCAGACTGGAAATCTCTACCCACAGGGATTCCATCTTGAACTTGAACCTTTTCAGGTAGGGATTCAGATTTTCAGGTTTAAAATCGGTCTGACCGAGCTGTCCGGCTTCGGAACTACGAAGAGGCTTGAATAAAAAAACCTTCTCCTTACTGTGCCAAGGGTACCAGGACAATGACCTGATCCTGACATAATTTTTTAATTGCCGTTGTTACTGCCTCTCTTCCCGGAAGAGAAGCTGGCAAGGTCGATTTGAAAAATCGGTATGGGGGGACGTCTTGAAACTCTAGATTGTACCCATGGGACACTATTTGTAAGACCCATTGGTCCAGGCCAGATTGAATCCAGATTTGGCTGAAAATTTTCAGACGTGCTCCCACCCGAGCGAACTCCCGCAAGGGAGCACCAGCATTATGATGCAGATTTGGCAGAAGCAGGGGTGGACTTCTGCACCTGCGATCCAGGAGACGCTGCAGATTTATTTCCTTTTCCCCTTCCCCTACCTGCAAAAAAAGGGGAGACCTTTGGCCCTTTTGTATTTATTGGGCCGAAAGGACTGTATGTGAGAGTGATGTGTATTTTTCGCCGGTGTAGGAGCATAAGGCAAGAATGTCGACTTACCTGCCGTAGCCGCCGAGACTAACGCGTCCAGCCCATCACCAAACAAGGCCTCACCTTTATACGGGAGAGCCTCCATATTTTATTTTGGAATCTACATCAGCATTCCACTGGCGAATCCACAACGCCCTCCGAGCCGATACTGCCATGGTAGCGGTTCTTGATCCCAAGAAACCAATATATTTCATGGATTCTAGTATGTATGCAGCAGCGTCTTTGATATGACCTAACGCTAGGAGTATCTTGTCTCCATCTATTGTGTCAATGTCTAATGACAAGTTTTCTGACCACTTTTCAATAGCACTACTCACCCACTCACAGACAATGGTAGGCCTGAGTAGTGTCCCATTGGCCATATCAATAAATCACCTCACTCACTTGCGGTCTGTCAGCTCCTTAAGTGAAGCCATTCCAGGCGCAGGGAGAAACACCTTTTCTCTTTTATGACAGGGCCCTGTCTAAAATGCGGGGTGACTCCCACCTTTTTTGGAAAAAGGTAAGCTGCCTGAATTCCTTTTGGGAATCAGAAATTTATTTTCAGGTTAAATCAGACCTGAGGTGGAGGGAAAATTACATTACTTCTTTACTAAAGTAAACCCTCTCCTTGTGGTAAAAGAGGGGGCTTCGTAACTTCTAACACCTCCTTTATAGCTAAAACATGTTTTGAATGCTTTTTTGCTAACTTAGGACCTATTCCCCTGGAATCACTAGTGTCGACACAGGAATCAGAGTCCGTGTCGGTATCAGTTTGTACTACTTGTGCAAATTTGTATGTGACCCAGAAAGGTCCCTGTGGATGAAAGGCAGAACTATTAAAAATCACATCTTCAACAGATTATTTTCATTTTCTGTATGAGATTCAGTACAACCTCTTACAGATATGATTCACACCATCATGTAACCTTTCACCCAGTCAGGCTCTTGGTGTCATATTACACCTCTGTGTCCCTAACATGTCTCCACAGAGTTCCCTGCCACAGACATGTCACACACTTGCAGAACCACACCACAGACACTCCGGGACTTATAGGGGGACAGACCCACAGTAAAATCTGTCAGAGGGACACAGATGGGATTTGCCAATTCACAACCCAGCGCCAGTAACACAATGGGGTATATTTACTAAGGTCCCAATTTTGACCGAGATGCCGTTTTTTCTTCAAAGTGTCATCTCGGTAATTTACTAAGCAAAAATCACGGCAGTGATGAGGGCATTTGTAATATTTTGGAAGTCCTAGGAAAAAATCACGAATCAATACACCATCGGTCAAATAAGCCTGCAATTTGCTAGAAATCGGGAATTTACTAAAAAGTGCAAAACACAAACACTGCCGACAATAGCCAAACACTGCCGTGATAAAATACAAATCGTGAAAAAGTGCTAAAAAAAAACAGACCTGCTTTTTTATCCCGTGTTTGTATAGGCATGCACGGATCCATGAGATCCGTGCATGTTTTTCAGTGGGAACGGGGGGGAAATGTTATAAATTTTCTGGAAAAAAATTGCGTGGGGTCCCCCCTCCTAAGGCAAACCAGCCTCGGGCTCTTTGAGCCGATCCTGGTTGCAGAAATATGGGAAAAAAATGGACAGGGGTTCCCCCATATTTAAGCAACCAGCATCGGGCTCTGCGCCTGGTCCTGGTTCCAAAAATACGGGGGACAAAAAGAGTAGGGGTCCCCCGTATTTTTGAAACCAGCACCGGGCTCCACTAGCTGGACAGATAATGCCACAGCCGGGGGTCACTTTTATACAGTGCCTTGCGGCCGTGGCATCAAATATCCAACTAGTCACCCCTGGCCGGGGTACCCTGGGGGAGTGGGGACCCCTTCAATCAAGGGGTCCCCCCCCCAGCCACCCAAGGGCCAGGGGTGAAGCCCGAGGCTGTCCCCCCCATCCAATAGGCTGCGGATGGGGGGCTGATAGCCTTTGTGAAAAGTGATTGATATTGTTTTTAGTAGCAGTACTACAAGGCCCAGCAAGCCTCCCCCGCAAGCTGGTACTTGGAGAACCACAAGTACCAGCATGCGGCGGAAAATCGGGCCCGCTGGTACCTGTAGTACTACTACTAAAAAAATACCCCAATAAAGACAACACACACACACCTTGAAAGTATAACTTTAATACATCCATCCACACCTCCATATACACATACTTACCTTATGTTCCCACGCAGGTCGGTCCTCTTCTCCAGTAGAATCCATGGTGTACCTGTAGAAAAAATTATACTCACATAATCCAGTGTTTTCGGCGCCTCGGTAAATCCTTTTGTAATCCACGTACTTGAAAAAATAAAAAAACGGTTACCCGACCACGAACTGAAAGGGGACCCATGTTTTCACATGGGCCCCCTTTCCCCGAATGCCAGAAACCCCCTCTGACTGATGTCTAAGTGGGTTTCTTCAGCCAATCAGGGAGCGCCACGTTTGGCACCCTCCTGATCGGCTGTGTGCTCCTGTACTGTCTGACAGGCAGCACACGGCAGTGTTACAATGTAGCGCCTATGCGCTCCATTGTAACCAATGGTGGGAACTTTCAGGTCAGCGGTTGACCGAAAGTGACCTCACCGCTGACCTGAAAGTTCTCAGAGAGAAAGAAAATGGTGCTGAGCAGTGTGCTGGCTGAGGAGGAAGCTCCACTCTTCAATGGTGTGTTTCTCCTCAGCTTTTATGAGGTCATTTTTTATACTGGTGGGGGTAGGACTGTGCCTCAGCAATTTATACCCCTTATTTATGCCAGTTTCCATAGGTTTCATGCTGCCCAGGCCCCCCCCCCCCCCCCCCCCCGCACCCTGCACCCTGCAGTGCCTAGGGAGGCCAATCCCGGGATTGGCGGGATCCCGGGATTTGGGCCCAAAAATGCCGGGATTTGAATCCCGGGATTGGAGCTTCCAATCCTGGGATTCACGGGATTAGAGTGCGCATGCGCAGTTTTTACCGGACAGCGCTGAGCACTATAGCTCAGCGCTGCCTGGCTGTCTGCGAGGTAGTTCCACACACACACACTGACCGCGCTAGCTGCATTTCAAATGTAGCGCCGGCTGCCAGCCAATCAGAGCTGGCAGACCAGCAGCCAATCACGGACGCGGCAGCGGACGCGGCTCCTGATTGGCTGCCGGACTGCCAGTTCTGACTGGCTGGCGGCCAGCGCTACATTTGAAATGCGTCCAGCGCGGTCAGTGTGTGTGTGTGTGTGTGTGTGTGTCTCCATGGCTGCTGCCCGCGGCCCGCCCAATTAGAAAGTACTATCGCTACCTACAGCCACACTCCCTCACTGCTCCAGACATCCTCCATCTCTCTCTCTATTCCTGACATCCTCCCTGCTCGCTACACCCACCTTCCCTTCCTGCTCCTCACATGCTCCCTACACACCCACTGTCCCGCTGCTCCCTACACCCACCCTCCCTTCCTGCTCCTTACATTTTCCCTACACCCACCCTGCCTTGCTCCCTACATCCACCCTTCCTCCCTCGCTGCCTTCCACCCGTCGCTGCCCTCCACATATACTCTCTCTGCTCCCTACACTGATCCCTACTGCAATCCCGGGATTAAGCATTTTTCAATCCCGAATCCCGGGATTGAAAAAATGCCCCGGGATTGGCCTCCCTAGCAGTGTCTGTGTATGTGTGGGCAACATGGCGCGCTGCGCTCCCGCCAGCCGCGCGGTACCTTTAGCCATCACTTTCTTGATTGAAGATCTGTCTTCTAACACTCACCTGTCTTCTGACTTCTGGCTCTGTGAGGGGGGTGACGGCGTGCTGTGGGAGTGAGCATCTAGACACGGCTAGCGTTCAGTTCCCTTCAGGAGCTAATGGTGTCCTGTCAGCCAGAAGCAGAGCCATGAAACTCTTTAGGAAGTTGGTTCCTACTTCTGCCCCCTCAGTCCCACGAAGCAGGGAGTCTGATGCCAGCAGATCTCCCTGAAAATAAAAAACCTAACTCTTTTCAGAGAAACTCAGTAGAGCTCCTCAGAGTGCATCCAGTCGACCTGGGCACATTTCTAAAACTGAGGTCTGGAGGAGGGGCATAGAGGGAGGAGCCAGTTCACACCCAATTAAAAATCTTTAGAGTGCCCATGTCTCCTGCGGATCCCATCTATACCCCATGGTCTTGATGTCGTCCCCAGCATCCTCTAGGACGTATCAGAAAATAGGATTTTAATTACCACCGGTAAATCCTTTTCTCGTAGTCCGTAGAGGATGCTGGGCGCCCAGCGCTTCGTTTTCCCGCAATTGTTACTTAGTTAAGTACTGCGTTGTTACTTGGTTAAGTAATGTATGGTTACTTGGTTAAGTACTATTGTTTAATTGTTGCTGAATTGTTTCAAGCTGGTTAGCTTGGTTTTCTGTTGTTATGTGTGAGCTGGTGTGAATCTCACCACTATCTGTGTATTTCCTTCTCTCGAAGTATGTCCGTCTCCTCGGGCACAGTTTCTACTAGACTGAGGGGTAAATTTACTAAGATGGGAGTTCTATTTGAGATGGGATGTTGCCCATAGCAACCAATCAGATTCCAGGAATTATCTTCTAGAAGATGCTAGATAAATGAGAAAGTAGAAGCTGATTGGTTGCTATGGGCAACATCCCATCTTAAATAGAACTTCCATCTTAGTAAATTTACCCCTGAGTCTGGTAGGAGGGGCATAGAAGGAGGAGCCAGCCCACAGTATTAAACTCTTAAAGTACCCATGGCTCCCAAGGGACCCGTCTATACCCCATGGTACTAATGTGTACCCCAGCATCCTCTACGGACTACGAGAAAAGGATTTACCGGTAGGTAATTAAAATCCTATTTTCTGCTTCATCAAGGGCTGGAGGCGGTGGTCAGCATGCTGGGCGGCCTTGCCCTGCGATGGGCAGCCCCCACCATTGCATACAAAAGGTCTGCAAATTCTGCTAATTGGCAGAATTTGCAATCCTTACTGAATTAGGCCCTTAGGGCCTAATTTAGCATGAGATGTAGTGGTGCGAAAATTTGCACCACTACAACTCATTGCACTAACATGAACAGCGAAGCACTCGCATATTAAGGGTAGCCCTCTACCTGCGCAGCCTAGCTACTCCCTGCATTGCTGTTTACATGTATAATGCCCCCCCTGTAGTGCCGCTTACACACATAATGCCTCTAGTGGGACTTACCGCCCTACATGCTCATAGCCAGGTGTTACATGCTCATTGTCAGGGTTTCTTGCTCGTTGCCAGGGGTTACATGCTTATTGCAGACAGAGACCCTGCGCCCTGCAGCCCCATATTTACCATATTTCTTAATGGTACTCCATACCACCACGCAGGGCCGTTTCTTGGGGCAGGCGAGCAGTGCAACCGCACTGGGTGCCCCCCGCGGCACTAACTGTGGCTCCCTGCTTCCCCCTCCTATTTCTCCCCGAGTAACCGGCTCGGGGGGCGGAGTTTCACGGAATGACGCGGTTGCGTCGTTACATCACGACGCAACCTCGTCACTCCGCGAAACTCCCCCAGAGCAGAGTACAGAGGGGGATCCAAGTTAGGAAGAGGGAACGGCCGGCGCGAGGAGCGACTGGTGAGGCAGGCCGAAGAGCGGTAATCGCCTCTGTAAGTATTCTCTCTCTCAATGTGTAAAATGGGGACACCTGCCGTAATGTGTGATATGGGGACTCTTGCCTGCCGTAGTGTGGGGATTTAATGTATCAAGGGCATTGCGGTGTGTGGCATAATATGGTGCAGGGGGCATTACTGTGTGGGGCTTAATATGGTAGAATTTTTTTTTTCCTGTGGTGGTCGTGATCTGTTGGAGCAGGGTCAAAAACTGGATTGTGAGGTAGTCTTTTCAGATGAGGCCACACCCATTTAGATGAGGCCACGCCCCCTTTCCGGGTGCGCGCACAAGTTTTTTTTTTATCTAGGTGTGTGTGGGAGGGGCCCATTTTTTATGTCATGGGGGGGCGCATTTTTAAATCTCGCACTGGGAGCCAAATTGGCTAGAAACAGCCCTGCCCCACCACGTACCATCCTACTTTCAGCACTGTTTATGTAGCAGTCCATACAAGACAATGGGGATGATTCCGAGTTGTTCGCTCGCTAGCTGCTTTTAGCAGCATTGCACATGCTAAGCCGCCGCCCTCTGGGAGTGTATCTTAGCATAGCAGAATTGCGAACGAAAGATTAGCAGAATTGCGAATAGAAATTTATTAGCAGTTTCTGAGTAGGTCCAGACTTACTCACAAATAGCGATCAGTTCAGTCAGTTTCGTTCCTGGTTTAACGTCACAAACACACCCAGCGTTCGCCCAGCCACTCCCCCGTTTCTCCAGACACTCCCGCGTTTTTCCGCACACTCCCAGAAAACGGACAGTTTCCACCCAGAATCACCCACTTCCTGTCAAGCACACTACGTTCACCAGAACAATGAAAAAACTTTGTTACGCCGTGAGTAAAATACCAAACTTTTGTGCTGATTTACTTGGCGCAGGCGCACTGCGTTCATTACGCATGCGCAGTTTGCGACTAATCGCTCCGTAGCTAAAAAAAATAACGAGTGAACAACTCGGAATGACCCCCAATGTCACTGTAACCTTTGAAAAGAGCAGAGAAGGGTCCTCTTTTGGATATGGTTTGTCTGAGGGAGCCTTCAGGGAGTGCTGCTACTCCCTAATGGAGGGTTGAGTGTTCACTGTAGGGGCATTGTCTGACGTTGCCTGACTAGTGGTCGCATCAACTTTCCACACGGTAGTTCTACCACTGGGTGAAGTTTTTTGTGGCAATAACTTACTGCCCTACACAGGTGGACAATTTGGGGCTGATGCAGAGTTGAACGCAAGTAAATGTTTCTTACGTGTTTTTCACATGTATCAGAATGGCCTCTGCCAATCAGAAATGACTACTGATCATCATCATCATCATATTTTGCACCAGTGTTCAAGCACTTACAAGATGTATGCCTCCTTACAGGTGCACTTGCCTCTTTGTTGTGGTCTGGCTACCGTATGCCAGATTTGAATGAACTTGTCCTAATTATACTTGGCATTCCACATCTCTAAATATATGGAGCCATTAGCAGGAGATGTGACCAAATCTGCATATGGATGATAGAGTAATACTTTTTTTATGCACAAAAATGTATATTGTTCTCCAAAATAAAAAAACATGTACTGTACATCCAACTCATTGGGGTATATTTACTAAGGTCCCGATTTTGACCGAGATGCCGTTTTTTCTTCAAAGTGTCATCTCGGTAATTTACTAAGCAAAAATCACGGCAGTGATGAGGGCATTCGTAATATTTTGGAAGTCCTAGGAAAAAATCACGAATCAATACACCATCGGTCAAATACGCCTGCAATTTGGTAGAAATCGGGAATTTACTAAAAAGTGCAAAACACAAACACTGCCGACAATAGCCAAACACTGCCGTGATGAAATACAAATCGTGAAAAAGTGCTAAAAAAAAACAGACCTGCTTTTTTATCCCGTGTTTGTATAGGCATGCACGGATCCATGAGATCCGTGCATGTTTTTCAGTGGGAAGGGGAGGGAAATGTTATAATTTTTCAAAAAAAAAAATGCGTGGGGTCCCCCCTCCTAAACCAAACCAGCCTCGGGCTCTTTGAGCCGGCCCTGGTTGCAAAAATATGGGGAAAAAATTGACAGGGGTTCCCCCATATTTAAGCAACCAGCACCGGGCTCTGCGCCTGGTCCTGGTTCCAAAAATACGGGGGACAAAAAGCGTAGGGGTCCCCCGTATTTTTGAAACCAGCACCGGGCTCCACTAGCTGGACAGATAATGCCACAGCCGGGGGTCACTTTTATACAGTGCCTTGCGGCCGTGGCATCAAATATCCAACTAGTCACCCCTGGCCGGGGTACCCTGGGGGAGTGGGGACCCCTTCAATCAAGGGGTCGTCCCCCCCAGCCACCCAAGGGCCAGGGGTGAAGCTCGAGGCTGTTCCCCCCATCCAATGGGCTGCGGATGGGGGGCTGATAGCCTTTGTTGAAAGTAATGAATATTGTTTTTAGTAGCAGTACTACAAGTCCCAGCAAGCCTCCCCCGCAAGCTGGTACTTGGAGAACCACAAGTACCAGCATGCGGCGGAAAACCGGGCCCGCTGGTACCTGTAGTACTACTACTAAAAAAATACCCCTGGCCCTTGGGTGGCTGGGGGGGGGACCCCTTCTCCTGACTGGCATTCCTGACAAATACCTCTCTCCACTCCAGTTTATCCTCAGTGCTGCTGCCCGGCTTATTTTCCTCACCAAACGCACTACGTACACCTCTCCTCTCCTACAAGACCTTCACTGGCTTCCCTTCGCTTTCAGAATCCATTTCAAGCTTCTCACACTCGCTTACAAAGCACTCACCCACTCCTCTCCCATCTACATCTCTGACCTTATCTTCCCATCTGTCCTCTTCGCTCGGCTAATGCACGCCGACTCTCCTGCCTACTGATTACTTCCTCCCACTCCTACCTCCAAGATTTTTCACGTGCTGCACCACTTCTCAGGAATTCCCTACCTCTCCCCCTCAGACTCTCCACCTTTCTACAAAACTTCAAATGGGCTTTCAAAACCCACTTCTTCACCAAACCCAGCCAAATATCTTCCTAACCCTCTGTTCCATGCTCTCTATGTACCCCATCTGTGTCACCACTGTCTGTCTACCCCTCCCCTTTAGAATGTAAGCTCTCACGAGCAGGGTCCACTTCCCTTATGTGCTTATCCTTTTTCTTACTTTAATAATCTTCAACTGCACCAAATCCAGCAGTCTTCTGCCACCTGATACTTATTTCAGGGACATCTGCTAATGTAGCTATATTTATTTACCTACCCTGTACTTGTCCTATATTGACGTCAAATGTAAGTTGCTGTTTTCCTGTTTTGATTATTTGTTTATGTATTCTGTAATTGGGCGCTGCGGAACCCTTGTGGCGCCATATAAATAAAGGATAATAATAATAATAATTAGTGATGAGCGGGTTCCGAGAAACTGAACCCCCCCGAACGTCACCCTTTTTACACGGGTCCGAACGTCATCTTCCGCTGTTGGATTCTCGCGAGATTCGGATTCTATATAAGCAGCCGCGCGTCGCCGCCATTTTCACACGTGCATTGAGATTGATAGGGAGAGGACGTGGCTGGCGTCCTCTCCGTACTACTACTAATACGAGACAGTTGGTTGATCTGATTGCTTGTTTTATTTTACTATAATTGTGGGGAGGATTGGGGAGCAGCTGTTAGGAGGAGTACAGTACAGTGCAGAGTTTTGCTGATAAGTGAGTCGTGACCACCAGTTTTTTATCCGTTCTCTGCCTGAAAAAAACGCTCCATACCATATCTGTGCTCAGTGTGCTGCATGATATATCTGTGCTGAGTGCTCACACTGCTTAATTGTGGGGACTGGGGAGCAGCTATAGCAGGAGTACAGTGCAGAGTTTTGCTGACAGTGACCACCAGTATACGTTTGTCTGCCTGAAAAACACTCCTGTGGTGGCTTTTTTTATACTAGTTTAGCAGTTTGCTGACAGTGTCCACCAGGTCCATTATACTGTATATAGCAGTACGGTAGGCCACTGCTGTACCTACCTCTGTGTCGTCATTCGTCATCCATTAATAAGTATACTATCCATCCATCTACATTGTATACCTGTGGTGGCTTTTTTTTTATACTAGTTTAGCAGTTTGCTGACAGTGTCCACCAGGTCCATTATACTGTATATAGCAGTACGGTAGGCCACTGCTGTACCTACCTCTGTGTCATCACTCGTCATCCATTAATAAGTATACTATCCATCCATCTACATTGTATACCTGTGGTGGCTTTTTTTATATACTAGTTTAGCAGTTTTCTGGCAGTGTCCACCAGGTCCATTATACTGTATATAGCAGTACGGTAGGCCACTGCTGTACCTACCTCTGTGTCGTCACTCGTCATCCATTAATAAGTATACTATCCATCCATCTACATTGTATACCTGTGGTGGCTTTTTTTTTATACTAGTTTAGCAGTTTGCCGACAGTGTCCACCAGGTCCATTTATTATACTGTATATAGCAGTACGGTAGTCCACTGCTGTACCTACCTCTGTGTCGTCACTCGTCATCCATTAATAAGTATACTATCCATCCATCTACATTGTATACCTGTGGTGGCTTTTTTTTTTATACTAGTTTAGCAGTTTGCTGACAGTGTCCACCAGGTCCATTATACTGTATATAGCAGTACGGTAGGCCACTGCTGTACCTACCTCTGTGTCGTCACTCGTCATCCATTAATAAGTATACTATCCATCCATCTACATTGTATACCTGTGGTGCCTTTTAGTTGTGTGCATTAAAAAATGGAGAACAAAAATGTGGAGGTTAAAAAAATAGGGAAAGATCAAGATCCACTTCCACCTCGTGCTGAAGCTGCTGCCACTAGTCATGGCCGAGACGATGAAATGCCATCAACGTCGTCTGCCAAGGCCGATGCCCAATGTCATAGTACAGAGCATGTAAAATCCAAAACACAAAAGATCAGTAAAATGCCTCAAAAATCAAAATTAAAAGCATCTGAGGAGAAGCGTAAACTTGCCAATATGCCATTTACGACACGGAGTGGCAAGGAACGGCTGAGGCCCTGGCCTATGTTCATGGCTAGTGGTTCAGCTTCACATGAGGATGGAAGCACTCATCCTCTCGCTAGAAAAAAGAAAAGACTTAAGCTGGCAAAAGCACAGCAAAGAACTGTGCATTCTTCGAAATCACAAATCCCCAAGGAGAGTCCAATTGTGTCGGTTGCGATGCCTGACCTTCCCAACACTGGACGGGAAGAGCTTGCGCCTTCCACCATTTGCACGCCCCCTGCAAGTGCTGGAAGGAGCACCCGCAGTCCAGTTCCTGATAGTCAAATTGAAGATGTCAGTGTTGAAGTACACCAGGATGAGGATATGGGTGTTGCTGGCGCTGGGGAGGAAATTGACAAGGAGGATTCTGATGGTGAGGTGGTTTGTTTAAGTCAGGCACCCGGGGAGACACCTGTTGTCCGTGGGAGGAATATGACCATTGACACGCCTGGTCAAAAATACAAAAAAAATCAGCTCTTCGGTGTGGAATTATTTCAACACAAATGCGGACAACAGGTGTCAAGCCGTGTGTTGCCTTTGTCAAGCTGTAATAAGTAGGGGTAAGGACGTTAACCACCTCGGAACATCCTCCCTTATACGTCACCTGCAGCGCATTCATCATAAGTCAGTGACAAGTTCAAAAACTTTGGGCGACAGCGGAAGCAGTCCACTGACCAGTAAATCCCTTCCTCTTGTAACCAAGCTCCTGCAAACCACACCACCAACTCCCTCAGTGTCAATTTTCTCCTTACCCAGGAAAGCCAATAGTCCTGCAGGCCATGTCACTGGCAAGTCTGATGAGTCCTCTCCTGCCTGGGATCCCTCTGATGCATCCTTGAGTGTAACGCCTACTGCTGCTGGCGCTGCTGTTGTTGCTGCTGGGAGTCGATCGTCATCCCAGAGGGGAAGTCGGAAGACCACTTGTACTACTTCCAGTAAGCAATTGACTGTACAACAGTCCTTTGCGAGGAAGATGAAATATCACAGCAGTCATCCTGCTGCAAAGCGGATAACTGAGGCCTTGGCAGCCTGGGCAGTGAGAAACGTGGTTCCGGTATCCATCGTTAATTCAGAGCCAACTATAGACTTGATTGAGGTACTGTGTCCCGGGTACCAAATACCATCTAGGTTCCATTTCTCTAGGCAGGCGATACCGAAAATGTACACAGACCTCAGAAAAAGACTCACCAGTGTCCTAAAAAATGCAGTTGTACCCAATGTCCACTTAACTACGGACATGTGGACAAGTGGAGCAGGGCAGACTCAGGACTATATGACTGTGACAGCCCACTGGGTAGATGTATTGCCTCCCGCTGCAAGAATAGCAGCGGCGGCACCAGTAGCAGCATCTCGCAAACGCCAACTCGTTCCTAGGCAGGCTACGCTTTGTATCACCGCTTTCCAGAATACGCACACAGCTGAAAACCTCTTACGGCAACTGAGGAAGATCATCGCAGAATGGCTTACCCCAATTGGACTCTCCTGGGGATTTGTGACATCGGACAACGCCAGCAATATTGTGCGTGCATTACATCTGGGCAAATTCCAGCACGTCCCATGTTTTGCACATACCTTAAATTTGGTGGTGCAGAATTATTTAAAATACGACAGGGGAGTGCAAGAGATGCTGTCGGTGGCCCGAAGAATTGCGGGCCACTTTCGGCGTTCAGGCACCGCGTACAGAAGACTGGATCATCACCAAAAATACCTGAACCTGCCCTGCCATCATCTGAAGCAAGAGGTGGTAACGAGGTGGAATTCAACCCTCTATATGCTTCAGAGGATGGAGGAGCAGCAAAAGGCCATTCAAGCCTATACATCTGGCCACGATATAGGCAAAGGAGGTGGAATGCACCTGTCTCAAGCGCAGTGGAGAATGATTTCAACGTTGTGCAAGGTTCTGCAACCCTTTGAACTTGCCACACGTGAAGTCAGTTCAGACACTGCCAGCCTGAGTCAGGTCATTCCCCTCATCAGGCTTTTGCAGAAGAAGCTGGAGAGATTAAAGGAGGAGCTAAAACAGAGCGATTCCGCTAGGCATGTGGGACTTGTGGATGGAGCCCTTCATTCGCTTAACCAGGATTCACGGGTGGTCAATCTGTTGAAATCAGAGCACTACATTTTGGCCACCGTGCTCGATCCTAGATTTAAAACCTACGTTGTATCTCTCTTTCCGGCAGACACAAGTCTGCAGGGGTTCAAAGACCTGCTGGTGAGAAAATTGTCAAGTCAAGCGGAACGTGACCCGTCAACAGCTCCTCCTTCACATTCTCCCGCAACTGGGGGTGCGAGGAAAAGGCTAAGAATTCCGAGCCCACCCGCTGGCGGTGATGCAGGGCAGTCTGGAGCGAGTGCTGACATCTGGTCCGGACTGAAGGACCTGCCAATGATTACTGACATGTCGTCTACTGTCACTGCATATGATGAAAGAATAGTGGAGGATTATATGAGTGACCGCATCCAAGTAGGCACGTCAGACAGTCCGTACGTATACTGGCAGGAAAAAGAGGCAATTTGGAGGCCCTTGCACAAACTGGCTTTATTCTACCTAAGTTGCCCTCCCTCCAGTGTGTACTCCGAAAGAGTGTTTAGTGCAGCCGCTCACCTTGTCAGCAATCGGCGTACGAGGTTACTTCCAGAAAATGTGGAGAAGATGATGTTCATTAAAATGAATAATAATCAATTCCTCCGTGGAGACATTCACCAGCAGCAATTGCCTACAGAAAGTAAACGGGGACCTGAGATGGTGGATTCCAGTGGGGACGAATTAATAATCTGTGAGTAGGGGGATGTACACAGTGAAAGGGGTGATGAATCGGACGATGATGATGAGGTGGACATCTTGCCTCTGTAGAGCCAGTTTGTGCAAGGAGAGATTGATTGCTTCTTTTTTGGTGGGGGCCCAAACCAACCAGTCATTTCAGTCACAGTCGTGTGGCAGACCCTGTCGCTGAAATGATGGGTTCGTTAAAGTGTGCATGTCCTGTTTATACAACATAAGGGTGGGTGGGAGGGCCCAAGGACAATTCCATCTTGCACCTCTTTTTTCTTTCATTTTTCTTTGCATCATGTGCTGTTTGGGGAGTATTTTTTTGAAGGGCCATCCTGTCTGACACTGCAGTGCCACTCCTAGATGGGCCAGGTGTTTGTGTCGGCCACTAGGGTCGCTTAGCTTAGTCACACAGCTACCTCATTGCGCCTCTTTTTTTCTTTACATCATGTGCTGTTTGGGGACTATTTTTTTTCAAGTGCCATCCTGTCTAACACTGCAGTGCCACTCCTAGATGGGCCAGGTGTTTGTGTCGGCCACTAGGGTCGCTTAGCTTAGTCACACAGCTACCTCATTGCGCCTCTTTTTTTCTTTGCATCATGTGCTGTTTGGGGAGTATTTTTTTGAAGGGCCATCCTGCCTGACACTGCAATGTCACTCCTAGATGGGCCAGGTGTTTGTGTCGGCCACTTGGGTCACTGAGCTTAGTCACACAGCTACCTCATTGCGCCTCTTTTTTTCTTTGCATCATGTGCTGTTTGGGGAGTATTTTTTTGAAGGGCCATCCTGTCTGACACTGCAGTGCCACTCCTAGATGGGCCAGGTGTTTGTGTCGGCCACTAGGGTCGCTTAGCTTAGTCACACAGCTACCTCATTGCGCCTCTTTTTTTCTTTGCATCATGTGCTGTTTGGGGACAATTTTTTTGAAGTGCCATCCTGTCTGACACTGCAGTGCCACCCCTAGATGGGCCAGGTGTTTGTGTCGGCCACTTGTGTCGCTTAGCTTAGCCATCCAGCGACCTCGGTGCAAATTTTAGGACTAAAAATAATATTGTGAGGTGTGAGGTGTTCAGAATAGACTGGAAATGAGTGGAAATTATGGTTATTGAGGTTAATAATACTATGGGATCAAAATGACCCCCAAATTCTATGATTTAAGCTGTTTTTTAGTGTTTTTTGAAAAAAACACCCGAATCCAAAACACACCCGAATCCGACAAAAAATTTCCGGTGAGGTTTTGCCAAAACGCGTCCGAACCCAAAACACGGCCGCGGAACCGAACCCAAAACCAAAACACAAAACCCGAAAAATTTCCGGTGCACATCACTAATAATAATAAAGCTTTTTAAACAGAGAGTTGCCTCTCTATTGCCTTTTAGAAAATGATAGACAGCATCTGATTGATTGCTAAGGGCAACATCACCAATTCTCTGTTTTAGAAACTTTAGTAAATTTACCCCATGGTGGCCTCCATGATGGGCCAACTTAGGGTGGTTTTTAAACTTACTAGTTCCTTATAATTCCAAATTAAAAATGTGAGGTGACCTGCATTGACATCACAGGCTCATAGGGGCCAGTCCTAACTTATATGGAACCAGATCTTGTATTGGGGTTGTTCCTGGTGGCATTGGCATTCCCACTCCCTCCCAGATATGTTGAGGGCAGTGAGCTGTGAGCATATACAGCATTATGACCCTGCTCAGAGGGGTAGGCGACTCTGATGCTCCCTTCCTCTCTGAGCAGCAGGACTCAGCACAGACACTAGAGAAGCACACAGAGCAGGGGAGGCCAGCATAATGATGAGCAGCTGAGTGAGTGATTGTGAGTCAGTCTATGGATGTAATTTTGGGGTTAGTAATGTAATGCAGGTTTGATAAATTGATAGGGTGCATTAATTTATTGTAGGGGGTGTTAATATAATGTGAGGTCTCTGTATTAAATGAGGGGACTTTTTAGGCTAGAGAGGCCTGTTTATTAAATGTGGTTGCTATTTAATGCCAGGGATTGTTGTGGGGAGACAGGCCAGGATATTCTTAGGATGTTTGTCTTTCATGTGGCTTTTTTCATGAAGAGTAGAAGCTGCGGTGACTTAACAGTGGTGTGTACAGTATTGCTAGTGGGAAAGGATTGGAGGGTGTCTAAAATGAAAAGGTCGAAATGGCTTTTTAAAAAAATATATATTTTTTTTTACTTTTTCAAACTTTACCATCCACGTGGACTACGATTAGGAACGGTAACCTGTGCCGAGTGCAGCGGTAGTGGAGCGGGGCACCTTGCCCGCAGCATGGCGAGTGAAGTGAGCCATGCAAGGGGACGCGGTACACTAATTGGGGTTCCTGGTCATGTTACGGAAAAAATGACACCAAAAACAGACCAAAAATCCATGTCAACCTTTTCATGTGTCGACCTTTCATGTGCCAGCCATTTGTCCACGTCGACCATGTCAGTGTCGACCAACAGTGTCGACCTAATGACTGTTGACCTTAACATTGTTGACCATTCATACCGGAACCAATGCAGATAAATACACAATAATGTAACTGCAATGAGCACTTGAATCAACTACTCAGCTTGTTTTTGAAAGCAGGTAGGATATAAGTGTTTGTAAAAACCTGGCTCCTTGGAGACGTTTGTACAGGGAGACGGAGCCCAGCGTTCCCAGAGACCTTGCTTTCTGCACAGGCTCGGACTGGCCCACAGGGGTACATGGGAAACCACCGGTAGGCCCCACTGCCTGGGGCCCCTCCTCCTCCTCTAGGGATCAGGTTCTAGACTGTGCACTTGAATTATATATTCTATATATGTTACCTTATTCTCTATAGTACATTGCTGTCATTAATCTGGCACATTAGCATGCATGCACTAGCATAAATTACTATATAAATTATCAAGGCGTCCAGACCAGGTACTCTATAATGGTTAGTCAAATCTCTGTGGTGGCTGGCCACACCCCCTTTGGAGGCTGGCCACACCTCTAATCATGGGCGCCTACCACTGCATACCCCGGTGGGCCCTTCATGCTCCAGTCCGACACTGTTTCTGCATGCTGAAGATGGCTGCCCTTGTCTCTGAGGGAAGGAGGCAGTGTTGTTTACAGCTTAAGGGCGGGAAATCTGCAATAGACTGACACCCAAAGCTGGGGGAGGGGCTACAGGTTAAGCACTGCCTCCCCTTGCTGGTCTTCCACTCCAGATACTAAAGGCCTTTATAAATATAGGGGTCTATTTACTAAGCCTTGGATGAAGATAAAGTCGCTGGAGATAAAGTACCAGCCAATCGGCTCCTAACTGTCATTTTTCAAACCCAGCCTGTGGCATAGCAGTTAGGAGCCGATTGGCTGGTACTTTGGGGACATGTACTAAGCAGTGATAAAAGTGGAGAAGTGAGCCAGTGGCGAAGTGGCCCATGGCAACCAATCAGCATTGATGTAACATTTATAATTTGCATACTATAAAAGTATACACAGCAGCTGATTGTTTGTCATGGACAATTTCTACACTGGCTCACTTCTCCACTTTTATCACTGCTTAGTACATGTCCCCCTTTATCTCCAGCGACTTTATCTCCATCCAAGGCTTAGTAAATAGATCCCTTCGTGTCGGACTGGGCCATGGAGGGCCCACCGGGAAATGCCATGGTAGGGGCCCATGTTTAGAGGCTTGGCAAACTATTAGTGTATGGTCTGGGCCCCTTGATAAATATATAGAGTAAATACATAGTCCTGTGCAGTATACGGTAATCTATGTATAGTGTATAATTCAAGTGTTCAGTCTGGAACCTGATCCCTAGAGGAGGATGTGGGCCTCCAGGCAGTGGGGACTACCGGTGGTTTCCCCTGTACCCCTGTGGGCCAGTCCGCCCTGGACCCCTTAGTGTATTCACTAAAAACCTGTGCCTTTTATGCCCAGGTGGTTTAGTGGAATCCCTGACTGCTAGCCAGTGTCCATGCCAGCGCCGTGGTCCGTTTCCCGGGACATGCAGTGGACTGCAATTTAAATGCGGGTCCTTTTAAGATGGGACCGTCTTACCTGCTCCCATATGCCAGCCACGCAGTCCTTGGGTCCCCACAGTGAGCAGTGCTAGACGTGGTGTGAGGCCCCTGCTGCAAGAACTCGTCTTGGCATTGGCCGTGTCAGAGTTTCTGTGCCAGCAGGGGTGATGGAGCTATATGCTGAAGTCTAACAGACTTACAGCGCTGGCAAGCCCCCCTGTAAAGGCGCAACCAGCTTTCCTGCTGACACCAACAAAAAACTGACCTGCCTGAGCATGGAGGCTGGGTTATAGGGTAGAGGAGCCGAGCATTCTGGAAAGCCTGAAAGCTTAAGGGGTATATTCAATTGAAGTCGAAAGCTGCTGTCTGTCAAAAAGACGGCAGTTTTCGACTTTTTTAGGTCGGAAGGGGTTCTGACATATTTAATGTAATCCCAAATTATTCGACAAGTCAAGGAATTCGACTTGTCAAAAAGCACGTGGATGGGCGGAATAGCTGCCGATCCACGTGCTAGTGTCAAAAACGGCTTTGGCCCCCTTTTCAACCATCTCAATTCGACTTTAAAAAAAGTCGAAGTGAGATGCGGGAGCAGAGACGGGGAGAGACGCGGGCAGACGGGGGAGAGCAGCGCCGGAGGGTGTCACAGCCACCGCTTACGGCAGCGTCCACCCAGCTCCGGCAAGCGAGACCTCGCTTGCTGGAGCCGGGTGGACGCTGCCGTGAGCGGCGGCTGTGACATCCTCTGACTACACTGCCCGCTGCTGTAGCACTGCTCTCCCCCGTCCGCCAGCGGCTCTCCCCCGTCTCAGCTCCCGCATCTCAATTCGACTTTTTTTAAAGTCGAATTGAGATTGCATTGAATAGCCAAGGTCGGATCCATTCCGACAAATGAATGTCAGATCCGACTTCAACTGAATATACCTCTAACTGTTTGGTGCCTGGACTCTCATCCATCACCTACAGTACAACCCCAATGTTCTCCCTGTGGAGCCCTATAAAACCCAAAGAAGAAGAAATACGTAATCGACTGATCTGTGACGGATGCTGCATCTTTGTACGAAGCCAACAGGACTCACAATGCAGGTCGTGGGCTTCTCATTACATATCCAGGCTGCATATAGTCGTTTATGCTGCGGGGTACACTGGGCTCCACAAGGATAGACATAGGGGTGTAGAGTAGGATCTTGATCCGAGGCACCAACAGGCTGAAAAGCTTTGACTGTTCCCAGAATGCATAGCGCCGCCTCCTCTATAACCCCGCCTCCCTGCACAGGAGCTCAGTTTTGTAGTTGATGCCGCAGATAGCAGGCACATAACAGAGGGGCTGCTCTGGGCAGCCCTAAGAAGAGCTTTTTTGAAGAAAAAGTGAAGACTACAAGGGCAGCAGCGGTGGTAAATGTCAGGAGACATTCACTGCTGCAGCTCCAGCTCTCCCCAGCGGCGCTGTACACTCCGGAGCCCTGGTTGCCGGGTAACTACAGCAGGAGGCTCCGGTTTTCCTCCATGGTCAGGCACACACGACGGGGGCTCTCTGGGATCGCGTGGCCGTGCTTCGGGAGGTGGTAAGTGGGTCCCGCTTGCGGGACCCGTACTTTAGCGCGATCCGGCGCGATCAGTGGGAGGCGGGCCGCGCGCGCTGGCGGTGGACACTATGGCAGTACAGGCGATCCCACTAGATCACCAGGGCATGGGTGCAGGTCAGGTTTTCCCTTAAAACCATTTTAATAGTAGCCCACAGTACCCAGTGGTTTTGCCAGCAGGGGGATAAGGCTTAGACCTGGAGCCCCTCCCCCAGCCCCAGGGCGCCATTTCCCACAAATGTTTCCGCCCTGTAGCTGCACATCTGTCTCTCCCTCACTCCCTGTCAGTGTCTGGGCGCCATTTCTCTTAGCTACACTGTTCCTGGGACTGCTTGGGCAAATCCTCCTGTGTAAAGCCGCCTGGTTGTCAGCGCTGTGACTTTACATGACACTTAAGTATTCTACCTGCCTATTAGACAGTGTTCGTTAAGAAAGAGTGCATTTAACCAGGGTTTTCTAGTACAATTACCCTGTGATATACATCCAGTTCTTACTGTGCAGTGTTATATCTATTGACTTCATAGCTATATAAGCTGGTCCAGTGCAGTATTATTGTTAGTAATAACCTCTGCATTGTACAACTGTGACTATATGTGTGTGCATTAGCTTGCTGAGTGGTTTCCATTTCGTGTCTCTCACTCAACTTGCTATCCCTATATTCTGTAACCTGAGGAGGCTTGGTGCGTCAGGTTTTATATGGGATTTTCACAAGATATACTTTAATACGTATTTCTCTCTGTGATTTAAGTCACCATATCTCTCCTATATCTCTGCTTGTGCTGACTACACTGCGCAGGGGTTTGGGTAAGAGGTATTGTGCTGCTGCCAATTGTTACCTGATACTGCAAGTTATATCATGTCTGCTTCTGAAGGTCAGAACACACTGCAGGTGTTGCTGAAGTCACAGATCCTGTGGGCTCTGGTTCTGGGGGCTCCTTGCCCCCCAGTGGGACTGTGGCAACGAAGGTACATAATGACCCACCGTGGGCTGCTTTTTCCACGCTTCTGCATACGCTAGTTAATAAACTAACACCCCCTATGCCGGTGCAACCGTGTGTGGTCCCTGCAGCTAACCCGCCGTGGGCGGACAATTTATCTGCTCAATTGAAGAAGTTGAACGAGTCCCTGACTACTAAAAAGTCTGACCCTCGCTCGCCCAAGCCCAAGGGGTCCTCTAAGCGAGCTCTTATCTCCTCACAATCCACTGCTGTCACTGACACCTCGTCTGATGAAGATGGCACTTACACTGACCCCACAGATTCTGACACAGATACTGCTGATGGGGAGGATAGTTCACATGTGGATGTTCCTGATCTTTTGGAGGCTATTAAGTTGATTTTACAGATTACGGATGATCCCGAGCCATCCGTCCCTCCTAAGAAACCAGATAGGTTCAAGCGTCAGAAGGTGGTTAAACAAGTTTTACCTCACTCTGACCACCTAGTGGATATACGTCAGGAACCCTTGGAAAACCCGGGTAAGAAGTTTGTGCCTCAAAAGAAGATGCTGGCTCGCTATCCCCTCGCGCCAGAGCTGTCTAAAAATTGGGAAACGCCTCCTCCAGTAGACTCACATGTGGCTAGGATGGTGGTTTCTTCAGCTCTACCTGTCACTACTGTCACGTCTCTAAAAGAGCCTACATATAAACGTGTGGAGGGTTGTCTGAAAGCGATTTACACCCTCATGGGTGCTGCACAAAGGCCCACTATTGCAGCAACATGGGCTGCAGAGGCTATTGAAGCATGGGCCTTGGAGTTAGAAGCTGAAATCTCTTCTGACCATGCTAGACAATGATTGTCATATATTGTCACAGCTTCTCACTATATTAAAGAGGCAGCTTCTGATGCCGGTATCCTAGCAACCAAGGCCTCTACTACATCAGTCCTGGCTCGCCAGATATTGTGGCTGATATCCTGGTCTGTGGATCTGGACTCTAGAAAAACCCTGGAGGTACTCCCTTTCAAGGGAGATATTCTGTTTGGGGAGGACTTAAATAAGATTGTGGCTGAGTTGGCTACTGCCAAAACTGCCTGTCTGCCAAGTACCGCTCCTTCTGTGTCGAAGGCTAAAGGTACTTCCTTTCGCCCCTTTCGTCCTTCAGGTAAAGCAAAAGGTCAGGCGTACAACAAGCAGGCCCGCACTTCCAAACCTGGTAAGCCATAGCCCAAAAGAGCCTGGGCGGCCCATCAGCCAGATTCCAAGACCGATAAGCCTGCCGCATGACGGGGTGGGCCTCCCCCTGGGGGATCCCAGGGTGGGGGGCCGACTTCTAGGGTATACCCAGGAATGCTTGAAGACCACTTCAGATGCTTGGCTACGGGAAGTCGTCATTCGAGGTTATGCCATAGCCTTCAAAAACCGTCCCCTCATCGATTTTGCCAGACAGACGTCCCGTTGGACCAGACAAAGGCAAACACTCTACAGTCGGTGGTACAGACCCTCCTGGATACAGGAGTCGTAGTACAGGTGCCTCATAACCAGAGGGGCCGGGGGTACTATTCTCCGCTGTTTCTAGTCCCGAAACCGAATGGGTCTTCCCGGCCCATTCTCAACCTCAAGGCATTGAACAGGTTTGTGAAAGTTTCCAAGTTCCGTATGGAAACCCTTCGCTCTATAGTTCTGGCCTTGGAACCTGGGGACTACATGGTCTCCCTGGACATACAGGATGCTTACCTGCATATTCCTATAGCAGTGTCATATCAGCAATACCTGAGGTTTGCGATTGGCAACCTCCATTACCAGTTTCGGGCGGTACCTTTTGGTTTAACTACGGCTCCGCGAGTCTTCACCAAAGTTATGGCGGTGATGACGGTGGTACTCCGCTGTCAAGGGGTCAGGATACTGCCATATCTGGACGACTTGTTAATCCTGGCAAATTCCCCAGAACTTCTCCTACGTCATCTGTAAATAACTGTCCGGTTTCTACAAGCCCACGGGTGGATAATCAACTGGAAGAAATCCTCCCTGGTCCCAGCTCAGAGCATTGTGCACCTGGGAGCGCTATTGGACACTAACAACCAGAGGTTGTTCTTGTCTCAGGAGAAAGTCCTGAAGCTTCAGGACAGGATTCATTGCTTCCTTTCTCGTCCGCAAGTGTCGATACATTCGGCGATGCAGGTGCTGGGCCTCATGGTGTCAGCATTCGACATGGTGGAGTATGCTCAATTCCATTCTCGCCCCCTCCAGAGGCTGATTCTAGCCAAGTGGGACGGCCTGCCTCCCCGGATCAGGTCTCACATGATCTCATTGACTCCGGAGGTCCGTCTGTCGCTGCTCTGGTGGCTCCAGGACCGACAATTGTGCAGGGGCCGTCCCTTCTGGATATCCAACTGGGTCCTGTTGACGACAGATGCCAGTCTAAGAGGTTGGGGCGCGGTGCTGGAGCAACACTCCTTTCAGGGTCGGTGGACCAAGGAGGAATCCCTCCTCTCGATCAACATTCTGGAATTGCGGGCGGTCTTCAATGCGTTGAACCTGGCCCAGCGTTTAATTCAAAACCGTCCTGTTCAAGTACAGTTGGACAATGCCACCACAGTGGCTTACATAAATCATCAAGGCGGCACTCGAAGCCATTTGGCAATGAAGGAAGTCTCACGGATTACACATTGGGCGGAACGCCATCTACCGGCCATATTGGCAATATTCATTCCAGGAGTCCTGAATTGGGAAGCGGACTTTCTCAGTCGTCAGGACGTACATGCCGGCGAGTGGGGCCTCCATCCAGAAGTGTTTCAACTGCTAGTGGAAAAGTGGGGCCTTCCAGACGTAGAACTGATGGCGTCTCGACACAATCACAAGGTTCCGGTCTTCAGAGCATGGACAAGGGATCCTCAAGCAGCATTCGTGATTGCGCTGGCGGTGCCGTGGAGGTTACGACTGCCGTACGTGTTCCCTCCGGTGTCACTCCTGCCCAGGGTAATTCGGAAGTTCAAGCAAGAAAAAGGAAATCTGCTTCTCATAGCTCCAGCGTGGCCCAGAAGGCACTGGTTCTCAGACCTGCAAGGCCTATTGTCAGAGCGTCCACTTCTACTTCCACAATGCCCATACCTCCTCGTTCAGGGCCCCTGTGTCTACCAGGACCTGGCCTGGCTGTCTTTGACGGCGTGGCTCTTGAAGCTTCCGTCTTGAGGGCTAAAGGGTTTTCTGAGGCGTTCATTCAAACTATGTTGCGGGCCCGGAAACTGGCTTCGGCTCGGATGTACTATAAGGTCTGGCATTCTTACTTTGTTTGGTGCGCATCTAACGATTATGACGCTTCCAAGTTTAGTATAGCCAAGTTGTTGGCTTTTCTTCAGCAGGGCCTGGACTTAGGCCTGCGTATGGCCTCTCTCAAGGTTCAAATGTCTGCCTTGTCGGTGTGGTTTCAGAGAAACATTGCGACCTTACCTGATGTGCATACCTTTACTCAGGGTGTGTTGCGTATCCAACCTCCCTATGTCCCGCCTGTGGCTCCTTGGGACTTGTCGGTGGTTTTGGAGGCGTTACAAGAGTCTCCGTTTGAACCTCTTGGTTCAGCTGATCTTAAGTGGCTTTCCCTTAAGGTGGTGTTTCTGCTGGCTATTGCTTCAGCTAGAAGATTGTCGGATTTGGGTGCCTTGTCCTGTAGTACCCCATATCTGATATTTCACCATGACCGGGCGGTTCTTAGGACTCGTCCCGGATATTTACCTAAGGTGGTTTCTTCGTTCCACCTTAACCAGGAGATTGTGGTTCCGGCACTTGTTTCTCCTGATCTGTCTTCCAAAGAGCGGTCTTTGGATGAGGTACGGGCTCTCCGTATCTATGTGAAGAGAACTGCTTCGATTAGAAAATCTGATTCTCTCTTTGTGCTGTTTGGATTTCACAAACGGGGCTGGCCTGCTCACAAGCAGACTTTGGCCAGATGGATTAGAATGGTGATTGCACATGCTTATTTGAAGGCTGATCTATCAGCTCCTGCTCACATTACGGCCCATTCTACTCGGTCTGTTGGACCTTCTTGGGCGGCCCGCCGTGGTGCGACCCTTGAACAATTGTGCAAGGTGGCTACGTGGTCCTCTGTGAACACGTTCATAAGGTTCTATGCATTCGATACTGCCGCTTCCCAGGATGCTCCCTTTGGACGCAGGGTTCTTGTGCCCGCTACAGTGCGTCCCCTCCCATAAGGAACTGCTTTAGGACATCCCCAATGTCTTTCCTTGTGGAGCCCAGTGTGCCCCGCAGCAGAAAACAAGTTTTATGGTAAGAATTTACCTTTGTTAAAACTCTTTCTGCGAGGTACACAGGGCTCCACAAGGCGCCCACCCTGATGCACTTAGCTTCTGTGGGTTGGTATGGCATTATCCGCTGACACTTCTCCTGTCGTGAGAGTGTGGTGTATGTGGCTACTAACCGTTGTCGTCTCTTTTCCTGCTACTGCATTGGGCTGGTTAACTAAAAACTGAGCTCCTGTGCAGGGAGGTGGGGTTATAGAGGAGGCGGCGCTATGCATTCTGGGAACAGTCAAAGCTTTTCAGCCTGTTGGTGCCTCGGATCGAGATCCTACTCTACACCCCTATATCTATCCTTGTGGAGCCCAGTGTACCTCGCAGAAAGAGTTTTAACAAAGGTAAGTTCTTACCATAAAACTCGTTATAGTTGAGCTGGGTATGCATTTGTATACATCTCTGAAACATGCCCTTTGTTCCTCAGGACACACGGATTTCTCCAGCTCCTCTAATCACTTTTATTTTGCAAATAAATATTTTACTGCAAGTAGCACATCAGCTGGCAAGTACTCCAGGGCACAGGGCAGAGAGTCTGATTCTTCAATTAGAGGAGGTTTAAGATTTACAACTATTTTTATTTGTATCTGTTGTAAAAAGAAGTAATTCTTTTAATAGATGTAATTCCACATCACTGTAATCTTACTGTTTGGCAGATACTGTACATCACACACCTTTTACTGAAAAGAGCCTGAATGTACTCATTTGGCACATTATTAATGCAACGAAGTGTAAAATCGCTCGCCATTGGAAATCCCCAACAGTTCCCTCTATGGCGGCTATTTCAGCTGCTATATGGGACACATATCATATGGAATTCCTGTCCAGTGTAGCTGACAAAAACGCAGCACCTTTCACCGAATCATGGGCCCCCTGGTTAGCTTATCATAGTGCCCCTCCTCCTCTGACATTCGGCTACTGAAATGAATTGATGTTTTCAGGGATATACTGGTACCAGCAGTTCTATACTTATATTATGATGGTCTGATGTCACCGCTGTTTGATTGTGTGATATTCCGCTGTTTAATGCTGCACTTCCCTTTGTTCCCTTCCATCCCTTTTTTCCCTTCTGTCTAGTCCCCCCACCTATTGTTTATATTCAATAAACATTCTTAAAAAAAAAAAATAAGAATTTACTTACCGATAATTCTATTTCTCATAGTCCGTAGTGGATGCTGGGGACTCCGTAAGGACCATGGGGAATAGCGGCTCCGCAGGAGACTGGGCACATCTAAAGAAAGCTTTAGGACTAACTGGTGTGCACTGGCTCCTCCCCCTATGACCCTCCTCCAAGCCTCAGTTAGGATACTGTGCCCGGACGAGCGTACACAATAAGGAAGGATTTTGAATCCCGGGTAAGACTCATACCAGCCACACCAATCACACCGTATAACCTGTGATCTGAACCCAGTTAACAGTATGATAACAGAGGAGCCTCTGAAAGATGGCTCACAACAATAATAACCCGATTTTTGTAACAATAACTATGTACAAGTATTGCAGACAATCCGCACTTGGGATGGGCGCCCAGCATCCACTACGGACTATGAGAAATAGAATTATCGGTAAGTAAATTCTTATTTTCTCTAACGTCCTAAGTGGATGCTGGGGACTCCGTAAGGACCATGGGGATTATACCAAAGCTCCCAAACGGGCGGGAGAGTGCGGATGACTCTGCAGCACCAAATGAGAGAACTCCAGGTCCTCCTCAGCCAGGATATTAATTTTGTAGAATTTTACAAACGTATTTGCTCCTGACCAAGTAGCTGCTCGGCAAAGTTGTAAAGCCGAGACCCCTCGGGCAGCCGCCCAAGATGAGCCCACCTTCCTTGTGGAGTGGGCATTTACAGATTTTTGGTTGTGGCAGGCCTGCCACAGAATGTGCAAGCTGAATTGTACTACAAATCCAACGAGCAATAGTCTGCTTAGAAGCAGGAGCACCCAGCTTGTTGGGTACACACAGGATAAACAGCGAGTCAGATTTTCTGACTCCAGCCGTCCTGGAAACATATATTTTCAGGGCACTGACAACGTCTAGCAACTTGGAGGCCTCCAAGTCCCTAGTAGCCGCAGGCACCACCAATAGGTTGGTTCAGGTGAGACGCTGAAACCACCTTGGGGAGAAACTGAGGACGAGTCCTCAATTCCGCCCTGTCCGAATGGAAAATCAGATAAGGGCTTTTTCAGGATAAAGCCGCCAATTCTGACACGCGCCTGGCCCAGGCCAGGGCCAACAGCATGACCACTTTCCATGTGAGATATTTTAACTCCACAGATTTAAGTGGTTCAAACCAATGTGACTTTTGGAACCCAAAACTACATTGAGATCCCAAAGTGCCACTGGAGGCACAAAAGGAGGCTGTATATGCAGTACCCCTTTTACAAACGTCTGAACTTCAGGGACTGAAGCTAGTTCTTTTTGGAAGAAAATTGACAGGGCCGCAAATTTGAACCTTAATGGACCCCAATTTCAGGCCCATAGACACTCCTGTTTGCAGGAAATGTAGGAATCGACCCAGTTGAATTTCCTCCGTCGGGCCTTACTGGCCTCGCACCACGCAACATATTTTCGCCAATTGCGGTGATAATGTTTTTGCGGTTACATCCTTCCTGGCTTTGATCAGGATAGGGATGACTTCATCCGGAAAGCCTTCTTTCCTTCAGGATCCGGCGTTCAACCGCCATGCCGTCAAACGCAGCCGCGGTAAGTCTTGGAACAGACAGGGTCCTTGTTGGAGCAGGTCCCTTCTTAGAGGTAGAGGCCACGGATCCTCCGTGAGCATCTCTTGAAGTTCCGGTTACCAAGTCCTTCTTGGCCAATCCGGAGCCACGAATATAGTGCTTTCTCCTCTCCATCTTATCAATCTCAGTACCTTGGGTATGAGAGGCAGAGGAGGGAACACATACACTGACTGGTACACCCACGGTGTTACCGGAGCGTCTACAACTATTGCCTGAGGGTCTCTTGACCTGGCGCAATACCTGTCGAGTTTTTTAATCATGTGGACGACTTCTGGGTGAAGTCCCCACTCTCCCGGGTGGAGGTCGTGCTGAGGAAGTCTGCTTCCCAGTTGTCCACTCCCGGAATGAATACTGTTGACAGTGCTATCACATGATTTTCCGCCCAGCGAAGAATCCCTGCAGCTTCTGCCATTGCCCTCCTGCTTCTTGTGCCATCCTGTCTGTTTACGTGGGTGACTGCCATGATGTTGTCCGACTGGATCAACACCGGCTGACCTTGAAGCAGAGGTCTTGCTAAGCTTAGAGCATTGTAATTGGCCCTTAGCTTCAGGATATTTATGTGAAGTGATGTATCCAGGCTTGACCCTAAGCCCTGGATATTCCTTCCCTGTGTGACTGCTCCCCAGCCTCGCAGGCTGGCATCCGTGGTCACCAGGACCCAGTCCAGAATGCCGAATCTGCGACCCTCTCGAAGATGAGCACTCTGCAACCACCATATGATGGATACCCTTGTCCTTGGTGACAGGGTTATCCGCTGATGCATCTGAAAATGCGACCCGGACCATTTGTCCAGTAGGTTCCACTGGAAAGTTCTTGCGTGGAATCTAACGAATGGGATTGCTTCGTAGGAAGCCACCATTTTTACCCAGAACCCTTGTGCATTGATGCACTGAGACTTGGTTCGGTTTTAGGAGGTTCCTGACTAGCTCGGATAACTCCCTGGTTTTCTCTTCCGGGAAAAACACCTTTTTTCTGGACTGTGTCCAGGAACATTCCTAGGAAACAGAAGACAAGTCGTCGGAACCAGCTGCGATTTTGGAATATTGAGAATCCAATCGTGCTGCCGCAACACTACCTGAGATAGTGCTACACCGACTTCCAACTGTTCCCTGGATCTTACCCTTATCAGGGAATCGTCCAAGTAAGGGATAACTAAAATTCCCTTCCTTCGAAGGGATATCATTTCGGCCATTACCTTGGTAAAGACCCGGGGTGCCGTGGACCATCCCTACGGCAGCGTCTGAACTGATAGTGACAGTTCTGTACCATAACCTGAGGTACCCTTGGTGAGAAGGGTACACTTTGACATGAAGGTAAGCATCCTTGATGTCCCAAGACATCATGTAGTCCCCTTCTTCCAGGTTCGCAATCACTGCTCTGAGTGACTCAATCTTGAATTTGAACCTCTGTATGTAAGTGTTCAAAGATTTTAGATTTTAGATTTAGAATCGGTTTCACCGGGCCGTCTGGCTTCGGTACCACAATAGTGTGGAATAATACCCCGTTCCCTGTTGCAGGAGGGGTACCTTGATTATCACCTGCTGGGTGAATGGCTTCCAAAACTGCCTCCCTGTCAGAGGGAGACGTCGGTAAAGCCGACTTTTGGAAACGGCGAGGGGGAGACGTCTCGAATTTCAATATGTACCCTTGAGATATTACCTGAAGGATCCAGGGGTCTACTTGCGAGTGAGCCCACTGCGCACTGAAATTTATTGAGAACGGGCCCCCACCGTGCCTGAGTTTGTAAGGCCCTAGCGTCATACTGAGGGCTTTTGCAGAGGCGGGAAAGGATTTCTGTTCCTGGGAACTGGGTAATCTCTTCAGCCTTTTTCCTCTCCCTCTGTCACGAGCAGAAAAGAGGAACCTTTTGTCCGCTTGCCAACAAAGGACTGCGCCTGATAATACGGCGTCTTATTTTGAGAGGCGACCAGGGGTACAAACGTGGATTTCCCAGTTGTTGCCGTGGCCACCAGGTCTAAAAGACCGACCCCAAATGTCCCCTTTTAAAGGCAATACTTCCAAATGCCGTCTGGAATCCGCATCACCTGACCATTTTACTGGTAGAATTGGACAACGCACTTATACTTGATGCCAGTCGGCAAATATTCCGCTGTGCATCATGCATATATAGAAATGCATCTTTTAAATGCTCTATAGGCAATAATATACTATCCTTATCTAGGATATCAATATTTCCAGTCAGGGAATCCGACCATGCCAACCCAGCACTGCACCTTCAGGCTGAGGCGATTGCTGGTCGCAGTATAACACCAGTATGTGTGTGAATACATTTTTGGATACCCTCCTGCTTTCTATCAGCAGGATCCTTAAGGGCGGCCATCTCATGAGAAGGTAGAGCCCTTGTTCTTACAAGCGTGTGAGCGCCTTATCCCCCCTAGGGGGTGTTTCCCAACGCACCCTAACCTCTGGCGGGAAAGGGTATACAGCCAATACTTTTTAAGAAATTATCAATTGTTATCGGGGGGAAACCCACGTATCATCACACACCTCATTTTATTTTTCAGATTCAGGAAAACTACAGGTAGTTTTTCCCTCACCGAACATAATACCCCTTTTTGGTGGTACTCGTATTATCAGAAATGTATAAAACATTTTCCATTGTCTCAATCATGTAACGTGTGGCCCTACTGGAAATCACGGTTGTCTCTTCACCGTCGACACAGGAGTCAGTATCCGTGTCGGCGTCTGTATCTGCCATCTGAGGTAACGGGCGCTGTAGAGCCCCTGACGGCCTATGAGACGTCTGGACAGGCACAAGCTGAGTAGCCGGCTGTCTCATGTCAACCACTGTTTTTTTATACAGAGCTGACACTGTCACGTAATTTTCAACAGTACATCCACTCAGGTGTCGACCCCCTAGGTGGTGACATCACTGTTACAGACACTCTGCTCCGTCTCCACATCATTTTTCTCCTCATACATGTCGACACAAACGTACCGACACACAGCACACACACAGGGAATGCTCTGATAGAGGACAGGACCCCACTAGCCCTTTGGGGAGACAGAGGGAGAGTATGCCAGCACACACCAGAGCGCTATATATATATACAGGGATAACCTTATATAAGTGTTTTTCCCCTTATAGCTGCTGTATGTTTTAATACTGCGCCTAATTAGTGCCCCCCTCTCTTTTTTTAACCCTTTCTGTAGTGCAGGGAAGAGCCAGGGAGCTTCCCTCCAACTGAGCTGTGAGGGAAAATGGCGCCAGTGTGCCGAGGAGATAGGCTCCGCCCCCTTTTCGGCGGCCTTATCACCCGTTTTTCTGTATATACTGGCAGGGGTTAAATGCATCCATATAGCCCAAGAGCTATATGTGATGCATTTTTTTGCCATGTAAGGTATTTTTATCGTGTTTTATTGCGTCTCAGGGCGCCCCCCCCAGCGCCCTGCACCCTCAGTGACCGGAGTATGAAGTGTGCTGAGAGCAATGGCGCACAGCTGCAGTGCTGTGCGCTACCTTATTGAAGACAGGAACGTCTTCTGCCGCCGATTTTTCCGGACCTCTTCGCTCTTCTGGCTCTGTAAGGGGGCCGGCGGCGCGGCTCCGGGACCCATCCAGGCTGAACCTGTGATCGTCCCTCTGGAGCTAATGTCCAGTAGCCAAGAAGCCCAATCCACTCTGCACGCAGGTGAGTTCGCTTCTTCTCCCCTTAGTCCCTCGATGCAGTGAGCCTGTTGCCAGCAGGTCTCACTGAAAATAACAAACCTAAACTAAAACTTTCACTAAGAAGCTCAGGAGAGCCCCTAGTGTGCACCCTTCTCGTCGGGCACAGAAATCTAACTGAGGCTTGGAGGAGGGTCATAGGGGGAGGAGCCAGTGCACACCAGTTAGTCCTAAAGCTTTCTTTAGATGTGCCCAGTCTCCTGCGGAGCCGCTATTCCCCATGGTCCTTACGGAGTCCCCAGCATCCACTTAGGACGTTAGAGAAAAGAAGTTATAGCTGTGATCCTCTGGGGTTCCGTTAAGTATTATTTATACCCTAACTTTAATAACTAATCCTCCTAACCCTCCCTCCAGTACCTAGCCCTAACCTCCCCCTGCAGCCTGAACCTAATCGCCCCCCCCACAGACTATGCCTAACCTCCCCCCGCAGCCTAACTCTGACCTCCACCCACGTCCTAACCCTATCCTCCCCCTGTCGACATTGAGAGAATGTTGACACTATGATAATCTTGTTAATACAGTTTGATTGTATAGAGAGTATGAATATCAAATGTACACTTACCACATAATTGTGAAATGACATTTGCTTGCAATTAATTAAACCTTGCTACACTATAATTATTAGATCATGCACAGGGAAAGCTATAGGCCTACAATCATATATCAATTAAAATTAGAATTTCTCTGACGTCCTAGTGGATGCTGGGAACTCCGTAAGGACCATGGGGAATAGACGGGCTCCGCAGGAGACTGGGCACTCTAAAAGAAAGATTAGGTACTATCTGGTGTGCACTGGCTCCTCCCACTATGACCCTCCTCCAGACCTCAGTTAGATTTCTGTGCCCGGCCGAGCTGGATGCACACTAGGGGCTCTCCTGAGCTCCTAGAAAGAAAGTATATTTTAGGTTTTTTATTTTACAGTGAGACCTGCTGGCAACAGGCTCACTGCAACGAGGGACTAAGGGGAGAAGAAGCGAACCTACCTGCTTGCAGCTAGCTTGGGCTTCTTAGGCTACTGGACACCATTAGCTCCAGAGGGATTGACCGCAGGACCCGTCCTTGGTGTTCGTTCCCGGAGCCGCGCCGCCGTCCCCCTTACAGAGCCAGAAGCATGAAGATGGTCCGGAAAATCGGCGGCAGAAGACTTCAGTCTTCACCAAGGTAGCGCACAGCACTGCAGCTGTGCGCCATTGCTCCTCATGTACACCTCACACTCCGGTCACTGATGGGTGCAGGGCGCTGGGGGGGGGGGCGCCCTGAGGGCAATATAAACACCTTGGCTGGCAAAATAATCACAATATATAGCCCCAGAGGCTATATATGTGATAAATACCCCTGCCAGAATCCATAAAAAAGCGGGAGAAAAGTCCGCGAAAAAGGGGCGGAGCTATCTCCCTCAGCACACTGGCGCCATTTTCTCTTCACAGTGCAGCTGGAAGACAGCTCCCCAGGCTCTCCCCTGTAGTTTTCAGGCTCAAAGGGTTAAAAAGAGAGGGGGGGCACTAAATTTAGGCGCAATATTGTATATACAAGCAGCTATTGGGGAAAATTCAATCAGTTATAGTGTTAATCCCCACATTATATAGCGCTCTGGTGTGTGCTGGCATACTCTCTCTCTGTCTCCCCAAAGGGCTTTGTGGGGTCCTGTCCTCAGTCAGAGCATTCCCTGTGTGTGTGCGGTGTGTCGGTACGGCTGTGTCGACATGTTTTGATGAGGAGGCTTATGTGGTGACGGAGCAGATGCCGATAAATGTGATGTCGCCCCCTGTGGGGCCGACACCAGAGTGGATGGATAGGTGGAAGGTATTAACTAACAGTGTCAACTCCTTACAAAAAAGGCTGGATGACGTAACAGCTATGGGACAGCCGGCTTTTCAGCCCGCGCCTGCCCAGGCGTCTCAAAGGCCATCAGGGGCTCAAAAACGCCCGCTCCCTCAGATGGCAGACACAGATGTCGACACGGAGTCTGACTCCAGTGTCGACGAGGTTGAGACATATACACAATCCACTAGGAACATCCGTGACTTGATCCCGGCAATAAAAAATGTGTTACACATTTCTGACATTAACCCAAGTACCACTAAAAAAGGGTTTTATGTTTGGGGAGAAAAAGCAGGTAGTGTTTTGTTCCCCCATCAGATGAGTGAATGAAGTGTGTGAAAAAGCGTGGGTTCCCCCGATAAGAAACTGGTAATTTCTAAAAAGTTACTGATGGCGTACCCTTTCCCGCCAGAGGATAAGTTACGCTGGGAGATATCCCCTAGGGTGGATAAGGCGCTCACACGTTTGTCAAAAAAGGTGGCACTGCCGTCTTAGGATACGGCCACTTTGAAGGTACCTGTTGATAAAAAACAGGAGGCTATCCTGAAGTCTGTATTTACACACTCAGGTTCTAGACTGAGACCTGCAGATAGGGCTGCTGCAGCGTGGTCTGTGACCCTGTCAAACAGGGATACTAGTTTGCTAACATAAGAGCATATTAAAGACGTCGTCTTATATATGAGGGATGCACAGAGGGATATTTTGCCGGCTGGCATCCAGAATTAATGTAATGTCCATTCTGTCAGAGACCCGACACTGGACAGGTGATTCTGATTTTAAAAGGCGCATAGAGATTCTGCCTTATAAGGGTGAGGAATTGTTTGGAAATTGTCTCTGGGACCTCTTATCCACAGCAACAGCTGGGAAGAAAAATGTTTACCTCAGATTTCCTCACAGCCTAAGAAAGCACTGTATTATCAGGTACAGTCCTTTCAACTTCAGAAAAGCAAGCGGGTCAAAGGCGCTTCCTTTCTGCACAGAGACAAGGGAAGAGGGAAAAAGCTGCACCAGTCAGCCAGTTCCCAGAATCAAAATTCTTCCCCCACTTCCTCTGAGTCCATCGCATGACGGTGGGGCTCCACAGGCGAAGCCAGGTACGGTGGGGGGCCGCCTCATAAAAAAAAAAAAATGTCAGCGATCAGTGGGCTCGCTCACAGGTGGATCCCTGGATCCTTCAAGTAGTATCTCAGGGGTACAAGCTGGAATTCGAGGCGTCTCCCCCCCGCCGTTTCCTCAAATCTGCCTTGCCGACAACTCCCTCGGGCAGGGAGGCTGTGCTAGAGGCAATTCACAAGCTGTATTCCCAGCAGGTGATAGTCAAGGTGCCCCTACTTCAACAAGGACGGGGTTACTATTCCACACTATTTGGGGTACCGAGACCGGACGGTTCGGTGAGACCCATTTTAAATTTGAAATCCTTGAACACATACATAAAAAAATTCAAGTTCAAGATGTAATCGCTCAGGGTGGTTATTGCAAGCCTGGACGAGAGGGATTACATGGTATCCCTGGACATCAAGGATGCTTACCTGCATGTCCCCAGTTACCATCCTCACCAGGTGTACCTCAGATTTGTGGTACAGGATTGCCATTACCAATTCCAGACACTGCCGTTTGGACTGTCCACGGCACCGAGGGTGTTACCAAGGTAATGGCAGAAATGATGATACTCCTTCGAAAAAAGGGAGTTTTAATTATCCCGTACTTGGACGATCTCCTTATAAAGGCGCAGTTGTTGGTCGGAGTAGCACTATCTCGGGAAGTGCTACAACAGCACGGATGGATTCTAAACATTCCAAAGTCACAGCAGGTTCCTTCCACACGCCTACTGTTTCCTGGGGATGGTTCTGGACACAGACCAGAAAAAAGTGTTTCTCCAGCAGGAGAAAGCCAAGGAGCTATCATCTCTAGTCAGAGACCTCCTGAAACCAAAACAGGTATCAGTGCATCACTGCACACGAGTCCTGGGTAAAATGGTAGCTTCATGCGAAGCAATTCCATTCGGCAGGTTCCATGCAAGAACCTTCAGTGGGACCTCTTGGACAAGTGGTCGGGATCGCATCTTCAGATGCATCAGCTGATAACCCTGTCTCCAAGGACCAGGGTGTCTCTGCTGTGGTGGCTGCAGAGTGCTCATCTTCTAGAGGGCCGCAGATTCGGCATACAGGACTGGGTCCTGGTGACCACGGATGCCAGCCTTCGAGGCTGGGGGGCAGTCACACAGGGAAGAAATTTCCAAGGACTTTGGTCAAGTCAGGAGTTGTCCCTACACATAAATATTCTGGAACTGAGGGCCATTTACAATGCCCTAAGTCAGGCAAGGCCCTGCTTCAAAACCAGCCGATACTGATCCAATCAGACAACATCACGGCAGTCGCCCATGTAAACCGACAGGGCGGCACGAGAAGCAGGATGGCGATGGCAGAAGCCACAAGGATTCTCCGATGGGCGGAAAATCAAGTCTTAGCACTGTCAGCAGTGTTCATTCCGGGAGTGGACAACTGGGAAGCAGACTTCCTCAGCAGACACGACCTACACCCGGGAGAGTGGGGACATCATCCAGAAGTCTTCCAACTGTTGGTAAACCGTTGGGAAAGGCCACAGGTGGACATGATGGCGTCCCGCCTCTTCAAAAAGCTAAAGAGATATTGCGCAAGGTCAAGGGACCCTCAGGCAATAGCTGTGGACGCTCTAGTGACACCGTGGGTGTACCAGTCGGTTTGTGTTCCCTCCTCTGCCTCTCATACCAAAGGTACTGAGAATAATAAGAAGGCGAGGAGTAAGAACGATACTCGTGGTTCCGGATTGGCCAAGAAGAGCTTGGTACCCAGAACTTCAAGAAATGATATCAGAGGACCCATGGCCTCTACCGCTCAGACAGGATCTGCTACAGCAGGGGCCCTGTCTGTTCCAAGACTTACCGCGGCTGCGTTTGACGGCATGGCGGTTGAATTCCGGATCCTAAAGGAAAAGGGCATTCCGGAAGAAGTCATTCCTATGCTGATAAAAGCCAGGAAAGATGTAACCGCAAACCATTATCACCATATTTGGCGAAAATATGTTGCGTGGTGTGAGGCCAGGAAGGCCCCAACAGAGGAATTTCAGCTGGGTCGTTTTCTGCACTTCCTACAGTCGGGAGTGACTATGGGCCTAAAATTGGGTTCCATTAAGGTCCAGATTTCGGTTCTGTCGATTTTCTTCCAGAAAGAACTGGCTTCACTGCCTGAAGTTCAGACATTTGTAAAGGGAGTGCTACATATTCAGCCCCCTTTTTGTGCCTCCTGTGGCACCTTGGGATCTCAACGTGGTGTTGAGTTTCCTAAAATCACATTGGTTTGAGCCACTTAAGACTGTGGATCTGAAATATCTCACGTGGAAAGTGGTCATGTTATTGGCCTTGGCTTCGGCCAGGCGTGTGTCAGAATTGGCGGCTTTGTCATGTGAAAGCCCTTATCTGATTTTCCATATGGATAGGGCAGAATTGAGGACTCGTCCCCAGTTTCTCCCTAAGGTGGTATCAGCTTTTCACTTGAACCAACCTACTGTAGTGCCTGCGGCTACTAGGGACTTGGAGGATTCCAAGTTACTGGACGTAGTCAGGGCCTTGAAAAATTATGTTTCCAGGACGGCTGGAGTCAGGAAAACTGACTCGCTTTTTATCCTTTATGAACCCAACAAAATAGGTGCTCCTGCTTTTAAGCAGACTATTGCTCGCTGGATTTGTAGCACAATTCAGCTGGCGCATTCTGCGGCTGGATTGCCGCATCCTAAATCAGTAAAAGCCCATTCCACGAGGAAGGGGGGCTCATCTTGGGCGGCTGCCCGAGGGGTCTCGGCTTTACAACTTTGCCGAGCTGCAACTTGGTCAGGGGCAAACACGTTTGCTAAATTCTACAAATTTGATACCCTGGCTGAGGAGGACCTTGAGTTCTCTCATTCGGTGCTGCAGAGTCATCCGCACTCTCCCGCCCGTTTGGGAGCTTTGGTATAATCCCCATGGTCCTTACGGAGTTCCCAGCATCCACTAGGACGTCAGAGAAAATAAGATTTTACTCACCAGTAAATCTATTTCTCGTAGTCCGTAGTGGATGCTGGGCGCCCATCCCAAGTGCGGATTGTCTGCAATACTTGTATATAGTTATTGCCTAACTAAAGGGTTATTGTTGAGCCATCTGTTGAGAGGCTCAGTTATATTTCATACTGTTAACTGGGTATAGTATCACGAGTTATACGGTGTGATTGGTGTGGCTGGTATGAGTCTTACCCGGGATTCAAAATCCTTCCTTATTGTGTCAGCTCTTCCGGGCACAGTATCCTAACTGAGGTCTGGAGGAGGGTCATAGTGGGAGGAGCCAGTGCAGACCAGATAGTACCTTATCTTTCTTTTAGAGTGCCCAGTCTCCTGCGGAGCCCGTCTATTCCCCATGGTCCTTACGGAGTCCCCAGCATCCACTACGGACTACGAGAAATAGATTTACCGGTGAGTAAAATCTTATTTTATCTATCAAGTTGGTGGATTCTTTTTTGAATAATCTGTAACTTTATATCAGATTTTTTCTTTTTTTTACTGCATTAGTTTTTATTTAGGGGATTTTTTTTCCATACATAATAAAAAAAGGGTAAGGGCACAGAAATCAAAAAGGGAAGGGGAAACATAATATTAAGTCCAAAATTAGGTAATAATCAGCCAAAAACATTAAAATACAATCAAAGATGCATAAAAGCACAAAACACAATGCAAAGCACATATCTGCACAAGTATAGTTGGGCTAATACAGTTTTGGCCAGTAGCTAAATTTCACCAGTTGAATAGTGTTCAGAATTAGGAATAACTGGAGGACAAAGAGAGCGAGAGCCGGGTCAAAGGTAACAACAATCTTAATTATTTTTTCAGAAAATAGGTTGAAAAACTCAACCCAAAATAGAAAATTGGAGAAAGGACAGTCCCCTAAAACATGTAGGAGTGTACCTTCCTCCGCACACTGGGCCAGATGTACTAAGGTTGAAAAGTGATAAATATCACTGTGATAAAGCACCAGCCAATCGGCTCCTAACTGCCATGTCACAGGCTGTGTTTGAAAAATGACAGTTAGGAGCCGATTGGCTGGTGCTTTATCACAGTGATATTTATCACTTTTCAAGCTTAGTACATCTGGCTGACTGACACCCACAATATTTCAAGCATGATGTCCACTTTTTATGAACATAACTGGTGTAAAGTAGAGCCGGTGAAGTAATATAAAATGCATCTCAATATGGTTAGTACATCTGGGACGTGCAGTGAGCTAAATAGCTCAGGAGGCACTGGCTAGCACCAGAGCCAGATTTACATGCAATATATGAGCCAAAGCGTACATCTGGGCATTGGCCCTCATTCCGAGTTGATCGCAGAGAGACATCACATCGCAAATGTGCAAAACCTAACTAACTACCCATGCGCAAATGCGAAAATACGCATGCGCGAGCCTGATCGTACGACACCGGTGCAAAAATACTACAAAAAAACCCACACGTTACTCACAAACGAAAACGAGGTGTGGCGGAGGCGTGGCGAAGGCGAGACTTCGCAATGGTCCGACATGGGCGTGAAAGTGGGCGTATAGTGTGGGAGTATGCACCTCGCAATGGGCGTGTTTTTCGCAATAAAACATTGTCGCTGTTAAAACTAACATAGGAATCCATAGCAATCTTCACGCAGCAGCCGAGTAGGTCTGCAGTTACTCTGCATTTGCGAAGTGCTGTTACAAGTGTGTATGCAGTAATTAGCAGTTAATTGGAGAGCACATTCATCTGTTGGCCAATTACTTGTTAAATACTGCACAGATGAAAGTTAGCAAACAGCAATTGTCTGAACCCACTTTACATGTTTATTCTACTCACATATAAATCTCACACACTGCCAAATAAGGTTGTTGTTTGTGTTAAAGTTGGTGTGTAAAATGTTTGTAAAGGGCATGTTTTAATGTGTGTAAGACTACTAACTGCAAACAAGTGAAATTATACAAAATGTTAATTGCAAGCAGCAACATTTTACCTAAATAAACAGACACCCACATAATGCAGCATACACTTAATTTTGGCCAGAAATGATTTTTTAATTTTTTAAATAATATCTGACAATGTTTTAAATGATGTCCTGTTGACCATAGATAAAACTAAAAAAAGTGTTGTGTCAGTTTAATTAATATGGACATTAAAGTGTGGTGAAGGCATACCTGTAGTATTTTTGAAGATGCAATTGTTTTAAAAACTTGCAGATTGATCCCTCGTTACACACATAGGCGTGCGCAGGGGGGGTGCCTGGTGCGCACAGGCACCCCCTAATGTCCGGCAATCCGATCTCACATGCCTGATGCAGTGATCGTTGAGCAGGCTGATTACTGTCCCCTCTGCGTTGCACCCTGTCAGGACTGCATTACTGACTGGACACCTGGGTTAATCAAGGGTGCCACTGCCACTGGCTTTCAAACTCCCGGCTCCACCTCAATGTACAAAAACAGCGTGATGTGATGTGATGACACCATGCTGCTCGCACGCCCACCCATCACACGCCCACCTCACTCCTTCTATTCTATGCCAACGCCAGCCACTGATGAGGAAGACAAATTCAATACTGGCAGGCGGTCGGCAGCAGCATTGACACATAACGCGTTTTTGTAGCAGTAACTAGTCTGCGACTGTCAGTGTCATTGAGTGACTGCAGCTTGCAGGGGAAAGAGAGGGTGAGCCAGACCAGGCTGAGGAGAAGCAGTGTAACTGCAGTGAGTGCAGCTTGGTGCACACCACAACATCTGACAATGCATCTGCATTATTAGGATTGGTACAAGGGTGGATATTTTGTATTACGTTGACAGTCAATAGATGGTGCTAGACATGCCCAAAAGGCGGTGATAGACACACCCCTCCAATAGTGCACCCCCTAATAAAATGTGCTGCGCACGCCTATGGTTACACAAGTGTCTATATGCTTACATAATCTTCCAGGAACTAAGATTTACATAATGCATTACCTTGAATAAAGTGCACAATTGTTGGTAAAATATTATATGTTTATTACTGTAGTAATATTTTTACACATCAAAACAACATGGCTACACGTGAGTATCACAGGCAGAGATGGACCAAGCAGCAAGCAGATGACACTGACACAAATGAGATAGCAGAACTCAGTACTCGGCAAAATGCAGCTTCTGACAAACTGAGAAATTAAAGTAACAAAATAAAATATTACACACCCTGCCACACAAACATTTGGACCCAACTGAGAAAGAATTAGGATCCACCACACAAACACAGCAATACATAGCACACTAGTAAGAGGAAGATGGCTCTGGTGTTTCAGAAAAAAAGCTCACAGGCTACAATACCTCCAAACATTAATAATACATTTCACTAAGAGGGAGTTATCCATTCTGGCCACACAAGCCAACTCCAAAATAACATAGAGGCAACATGAAAAACATGGGTGCTGCCCATCTGGAGAGACATCACTTTCTTTTTTTTCTCCCCGCCTGAGGCTGTTCTTCTTGGCTTGGTCTGCGGAGCGACCTTCGTTGGGCCTGCCCAGTGGTCTGTTCTTCCTGGGCAGGGGCAGGGGAGGGAGCCGATGTGGGTGGCTCTCTGCCACTGTGGGCAAGGGAGACAGCGATGGCCTGGAGCCCTTGCAAGATGTTAGTTGCAAGGCTTTGGAATGAGGAGGCAAGTTGTTCTTGTCCCTGCCTGATCTCTGCCAGACCTTGGCAGAGTTGAGCAACACCTTGCTCCACACTGGTTCGGTGCTCACTGAGCCGGACAGCTATCTGGCTTACCTCCCGGAGGACCCCGTCTTGAAATGCATTTAGGCTCTCACCATACCTAGCAATTTCAAGCAGGATCTCCGGGATAGCAGAGGGTTGGGTGGGGGGGCCAGTAGGAACCTGCAGAGGTGGGATTTGTGGTCCCACACTGCCAGACCCACTAGGTCCCTCCACCTCAGCCTCAGCCACATAACCTTCCTGTGACTCTAACTGATCACCCCCCTGTGCTGTGTTTTGTGGCAAGCAAATAGAAGAATGTGTGGGAAAAGAGTACAATAAAGAATTAGTTATTATTTTATAAATACAGTTGAAATTGCAGACAAATAAGTGTGTAAACTTACCTGGCAAGTTATGTTCCGTCAGGATCTCAGGCAGGTCCGTGTCCATATTAGACACCCCTTGGCCCTCCTCATAACTGACACAGGCCATCGCCATCTCCTCCAAGTCTGTAAACTCCACAGCGACAGATGGTCCTCCACCTGTAGCCCTTGAGGCATTCCACTCCGCAGACCTCTTTGCCTTCAGGCGGGATTTGAAGTCGGCCCAACTACATATGTTTGGGGAAATAGGGGCAAAGTAGAGTATTATTATTTCTGGAAATAAATATATAGGACACATGTTCTGCTTTTGTTTGCTATACATAACATCACATGTAACTACATTTTTAAGACTACTTAGCACAGAGAATGGACTGGCAAGATGCACTTACCGTCGTCTAACTTCCTGTGATGTTCTGACGACAGAGCCAACTTCATTCACAGAATGTGTGATGTCCCTCCAGATGCGATCTTTCGTAGCAGCACCCATGTTTTTGGGTCCTCTATGTATTTTGGACATGGCTTGCGTGACCAAAACACGCAACTCCCTCTTAGTGAATGCTGGCTGTCTTTTTTTACGTCTGGAGGTAGCCTGTGAGCTTTCCTCCTGTTGCTCCTCACCATCTTCCTCGTCACTAGCAGCTTCTGTCTGTTGTGCTTGTGTGGCTAATGATGATTCTCCCTCAGTTTGGCCAGTATGTGTGTGTGGCAGGGTATCCCCACTTAATTGTTGGCTCTCAGAAGCTGACATTTCCCGAGTACTGGGTCCTGCCTCTTCCAAATCCGCAGAGGCGGATTCCATCATTCGTCTCTGGCACTCTATGCGTTTTTTCGCCAATGCCATCTGCTGCTGCATAATGCGGTCCATCTCTGCTGCTAATTCCTCACGAGTAGCCATGTTGGAGATGACGTCTGTACGCCCAGGTGTGTGGCGATTTATACCTACGTGCGGCGCACTCATTCACACAGGTGTACGGTATGTTAATATTGCTACTGATTGTACTGCTTATTTAAGGGCCTGGTTTGCACGCTGTGAGTGTGCTGGTGATGAATGGAGTTTCTGTCTCGTGCGAGAAGGTGCTCTTTTGGACTTTGCAGTGTGTAATTTTAGCATTGTCAAGCATACAGTTTTCCGTTTTTTTTAGCTTTTAGCATATACACCGTATTGCGTATTTTTTGCGAAGTTCCGTTTGTGAGTAGTCGTGCAATCGTCTTGTTGTTAAATGCAAGTATGTTTGTTGGTGCAATGCAGGTGTTTTTCAGTTTTAGTAAGAATATCTTTTTTTTTTTTTTTTTGTTTATTAATTTTTTGGACTAACCTGTACTTTAGTGTTTCTGTTTTGTGGAGTCATTTAAAAATGTTGCTCTTAGTCTCATTTTGTGTCTCTTGTAGGTGTATATTTTCAGGAGAAGTGATCCGACTTAATTTTCAGGCCAATTTTTCCTTTATTATTTGGCCCATTTTCAATAGCAAATCAACTGTGTTATTTTGTGGAGCAGGTGAGTCCCCTAGGCCTGTGTTTGTGTCTGTTTGTGCTAATGGTCTCTATGTGCTCTTAGTCTCATTTTGTGTCTCTTGTAGGTGTATATTTTCAGGAGAAGTGATCCGACTTAATTTTCAGGCCAATTTTTCCTTTATTATTTGGCCCATTTTCAATAACAAATCAACTGTGTTATTTTGTGGAGCAGGTGAGTCCCCTAGGCCTGTGTGTTGTGGAGTATGTGTGTGTTCAAAGTGTTTTGCTTATGTTTGTCATCAATCATTTTTTAAAAATTACTTTTATTTTTCCGGATTGATCAGCAAAGTAGTGCTGGTCTTGCCTGTAATAGCTACTAAAGTACTCAATTTTGTGTAGAATGTAGTTTAGATTTTTTACATAATTATCATTAGTTATACGTTGGTGTTGGTAATTTTTTTTATGCTCTTATTATGTGTATGTTTGGTTGGTTTACACATTGTGAATTTTTTTGGTTAACCTATGTTTGTTCATACCTTTTAATTTATGCTTTCCCTTTTTTTTCACAATTTTTTATTGGTCCGTAATTGAATACAGAAAAAATGTCGTATGCTCCTGCAGTAAGTTTACACACAGAAAATTTAATTTGGATTAAGGTTGTACATTTGATTTTTTAAATTGTCTTATTCTCAATATTATTACCTTTATTTTAAGTTGGTGATGTCGGTCTTTGTGGCTGCTGGAGCCCTCCCACCCCAACCCACGGAAGCACTCCCACCCCAACCGCCAGCCCGCCAACCACAACCGGCTCCTCATCAACCAAGGCAATGGAGGCGTGCTAGGCCACCAATTTTCCGCACCCGTGTCCTACTTTTTGGGATGCCAGATGATGTTGTTGTGCGTAGATACAGGCTGCCACCACATCTAATCCTAGACACTCTCTCCATAATAGAGAGTGATCTGGAGTCTTCAATTCGGTATCCTACAGCAATACCACCATTGACACAATTCCTTGCTGTGTTACATTTTTTGGCCACAGGGTCATTTCAGCATGTTGTTGGAGACCTGGTTGGCATGTCGCAGGGCCAGTTCAGTAAGGTCCTGCGGCGTGTCAGCCAGGCTTTCATAAAGCGTGTGAAGCAATTTATTGCTATGCCTCTGGATGATGGTGCCCTAGATGTGGTGAAGCGGCAATTTGAGGAAGGTGGTAGTCGCTTCCCACATGTTATTGGGGTTGTGGATGGCACACATGTAGCTATTGTGCCACCAAGACATAATGAAGAAATTTATAGAAACAGGAAACTGTTTCATTCTCTGAATGTAATGGTTGTTTGTGGGCCATCCCTCCAGATCCTTTCCCTGAATGCCAAGTTTCCCGGAAACTCGCATGATGCTTATGTCATTAGACAATCAGGGATATGGCACAGATTAAGATCAAGTCAACGAGCAGACATGTGGTTATTGGGTGAGTTGGCCAACATAATTTCCTGCCATTTTTTTACAATTTTAGGAATATACTCTTTCTAATTTTTTCTTCTCCTCAAACAGGAGACCGTGGATATCCTTGCACCCCCTGGCTCATGACTCCTTACCGTAATCCCAGGCCAGGACCACAGACGGAATTTAACTCCGCGCTTACTGCCACTAGACAGCTGGTGGAGCGAACAATTGGGGTCCTTAAAGGCCGTTTTCGTGTGCTCCACCGCACTGGTGGCGACATCATGTATTCGCCGGAGATGGCAAGTAAAATAGTGGTCCTGTGCGCTATACTACATAACATCGCGGTAAGGAGTAGCGTAGAGCTTCCTCAGACAGAGGAATTGCCAGATGAGGAGCCAGGGGTTGTCCGTCGATTCGGTGGGGGGAGTGTTTCACGGAGGAGAAGCCAAGTCAGGGCAAGCATTGTTGAAGAATATTTCAGGTATAGTGTTTTTTTATTTACTTTTCGAAATTAATAAAAAACACTGTATGCTTATGCTCATTTTGTAATTATTCGGGTGTGTGGGAATATCTAATTATGTTTTAAAAAAAATAACCTTAAACAGGTTAAGCTTACAATGTTTTATTTTAGAATCTAATAATGTGATGTTGCTAAATAGTGTCCTTATTTGTTTTCTTTCATCTAATCCTGTTTTTAATGAAAAAAACACAAACAAATGAAAATAAATGTTGGCCACTTTGTGACTGTGCAGCTGAATTATCACACAAAATGTGGTGAGTACACAGAGTATTTTTTTTTCTTTTTAACAAAGTGTGTGTGTGTGTGTGTGTGTGTGTGTGTGTGTGTGTGTCTGTGTTTGTGTGGATGTTTTAGTTGGTGGTTGTGTGTAAAATTTTTGTTTAATTTTTCCTCTTCCGCGACTGCGTATTTCCGCTCGAGCGAAATTACCACTCTGCTCTTCACAGCATTGCAAACATCAATAAAGTTTATTGTAATGACAGCATAGATTTTAGACCAATCACATGCTAACACACACTATAAATATATGCCCAAATAAGGAAAACGCCATTGCCATGATGCGTGCAGCACCTTTCACCAGGCGGGAGCTCTGCGTCCTGGTTGCGGTGATGGACCGCCGCGTAGGCCGCGTTGGGCGCTTTATCCCAAATCGGGTTAAGCGCGAGGCCTACGCGGAGGTCCGCCACCTACTGAGGACTCGCGTCCGCAGCAGGCGGACCATCATACAATTAGAAAGGAGATGGAGTGACCTACGCAGGAGGACTCCGGACCTGTTGGCGGAGATCCGCCAGCAAATCCGGCAAATGCGTGCACGCAGTAAGTTACATTACATAACAGAGATTATTAGCATAAACTTTGCAAATTTACACTAAGTGGTAGTCTGTAATTGCAACACTGACTGAACTAATTTAATAAATATGACAGTGTGTGTGGTTAGGGCAAACAGTACTGACTGTAGCAAAGTGATTCAAAACAAGTGCATGTTGTACAGAATTAATACACAGGCTGGAAACTGTACCAAATAACTTGATCAGTGGTGTCTATATAATAAGGTGGCTTGAATAGTGATCTGGTGATGTTGCCTATACCAATCAATATGACTCAATGGAATAGATTCAGTAATGAGCATCAAAAATGTTTAGTATAATCATTTTGGTTGCTGTGGACAACATCAACAGTTTTAAAACTCATAAGAATAAAAAAAAAACCAAGCCCTGTGTCTTTTACATGGGACAGAACAGTGTAATTGACAAATGGTGTTTCTGAAATTTTACATGCAATACAAAATATAATACATATATCATTATAGGACGACCACAACGGCAAGCTGATGCAGGGAGGCAACATCAGGCCCCTTCTCAGCCCCCCTCCCCTTCTCAACCACCCTCCCCTTCTCACTCCCCCTCCCCTTCCCAGTCTCCCTCAGCTTCCCAGTCCACCTCAGCTTCCCAGTCCCCCTCAGCTTCCCAGTCCACCTCAGCTTCCCAGTCCCCCTCAGCTTCCCAGTCCCCCTCCCCTTTCCAGTCCCCTTCTCAGCCCACCTCTCCTCTTTCTGTGCCCCCTTCTCCTCCTTCCCAGTCCCCTTCTCCTTCTCCTTCCAACTCCCCTTCTCAGCCCCCCTCACCCTCTATTGGACAAACATTCTCTCCGCCCCCCTCGCCCTCTCAATCAGACCCACCCTCAGAAAATACATCCCCAATCCCTCCTCCTTCCCCCATCTCTCCTCCTTCCCCAATCCCTCCTCCTTCCCCCATCCAGCCTCCTTCCCCCATCCCTCCTCCTTCCCCAATCCCTCCTCCTTCCCCCATCCAGCTGCCTTCACCACCCAGTGAATGGGCAGAAGAAGCCCCTGATGGACTAAGTGGTGATCATCATGTTGCAGAGGAAAGTAAGTGTTTTAACATTTGTAAAATAATGATTACCTACTTACACTTACAATGTCAAAACATGCACTGTTGTACTGTTGAAAATCAGCTAGCAAGGAAAACATTTTGAGTTATTATTCATGGTGTTCATGTTGCATTGAAATTTTTGTGAGTATCATTATATGTAGTGTTTATGTGTGCAATGTTTTGTGTGTCCACTCTAGGTCGACACTCATTAGTTCGACAGGGTTGCCAGGACAACATGGTTTATATGTGCTCAGTTTTCAGCCTAACATTTCTACCTGAGTGGAGTTTAGTATGTTGTTAGTCTTTTACACTTGTGCCTGTGTATTCATAATGTTTGCACTTTCAAATCACATGCTTCACTTTGTTAGCCAGCCGAACAACACAATGATTTGTGGTGTGAAAATTAGACTCACAAAATGCTTATTGGATTTTTCAAAACCTGTTTGACCTTGTTTAGTAAAGGCGGTTTTCAGGGAGTGTGGGCATGCTAGGATATGTTGTCCTTCTGAAGATGTTGATATGCAGTGTGATGATGCAGGACCAAACCTCCAAAAATTGAATTCTCTTCACTCCAGATGTGAATGAATGCCAACATGGTGTTACATTTACTAAGATGGTAGTTCTCTTTAACATGGGATGTTGCCCATAGCAACCAATAAGATTATACTTGTAATTTTTATGCCCACTTTTACAAGATAACATGTATAATTTGATTGGTTGCTATGGTCAACGTCCCATCTTAAATAGAACTCCCGTAGTAGTAAATGTACCCCATGGTGTGGTACACTTTCTTGTTATAAAAAAAAAAAACATTGCTGAGCAGGCTTGTGTGTTGTTCTGCTACTGATTTATCCTTAAAACAGCCATGATGCAGTCACTTAGGCATTAAAGCAGGCCTGTCCAAACTGCGGCCCTCCAGCTGGTGAAAAACTACACATTCCAGCATGCCCTGACACAGTTTTGCATTCTCTGACCCCAAAACTGTGTAAAGGCATGCTGGTATATGTAGTTTCACAACAGCTGGAGGGCCTCAGTTTGGACAGGCCTGCATTAAAGTGGGCTTTGTGCCCTGCTTGTATAATAGGTAATGTGAGTAAGTTATTAATGTTTTCTTTGACTCTTCTTTTCAGATGCTGCAGTTGGAGATCCCAGCACTTTGCCAGCACTTTTAGGGCGGCTAAAAGCCCATTTAAGGGAGGTTATAGTCGATATAGAGGCAATTGAAAAAGTCCTCTAATGTTATTTTGTTAATTTTGTTTACATTTTATTTTAAAATTAAAAAAAAAAAAAAAATTGTTGAAGTTAAGTGGTTTTTGTGTTTTTTTTTGCGATAAAGGAACAGCACATTGGCGTGCAGAAATTGGTGACCTTAAACAGTTCACACATCTTACTTAAGATTTAAAACATAAAAATAGAACACAAAATTTAACAAAAAAAAAACACGTTTGGAGGTTATGGATTCTAAATACATGAAAAGACATTTATTCACACACTACACATATACACAATACTTCAAACATTTGCATTAGAGCGTGACTAATTCCCATATCTAGATTTGTCAATTTACAACAACAATGTTTATGGACAATTATGGCTACAAAGTGTTATTCTGGTATTCTTTGGAGACTTAATTGGTCAGGACTATTGTCATTAATTACAGTAATTGGGATCGTAATTGAGGAGGGCTTGTGGACTTTTAAAAGAAAGGTGTAATTCCACTGAATAGGGGGAAAAAAACCATTGTGGAGCGTTTTTCAGCAAAAGTGTGCACTTTTAACATGGATGTGTAAATCTACAAAAACTTAGTATTTTTACGAAGAAGTATGTGTTAATGCGATAGTTTCGCATTGCTGCGATGGTTTCGCATTGCTGCGATGTCATCTCACGTACGCCCACTTTGTGTAATACTGCGTACGAATGAGCAAAAATACGTTGGGGGCGGATTTTCGCAATTTTGCAACATGTTCGCAATTTTGCACATACCTTGTGCGAACGAAAAAAATAGCGAACAACTCGGAATGACCTCCATTATACACAGGTGCAGCAGTATAAACTCCTGGAAATTTGGTGAGTTTTCATCAGAGCTGTGTGGAAAAGTTAGCCAGGTGAGGCACTGTCTCATCTGCCATAGACTTTTTACTCCAGAGTTTTGGCTATAAAAATGATTAGAATAATGCAAAGAAGATATTTCAAACATATTCTTTGTAGTTTTTATATACTTTATACAGTCAAAACTCTGGCACGAACGTTAGTATGACAGGAAAGGCTCTGCCTCACCTGCCTCACCCCACCGCACGTCACTGATCTAGATATATGAGATAGTGTATATATACTTTCCGACTGCAGAGCTGAAAAAGAGCAGTGCAGATCTTAGTCCCATCGCTGTTGAGTCACAGCTTTATCAGAAGGTGCAATCTCAATAAGGCAATACATGCATGTGAAGAACAGGTCCGGCTGATTGACAGGCAGAGACATTCGCGGGTAGGGGCGGGAGCCAGGCGTTTGGGGAAAAGGGGGCGTGGCGAGACCAAGGACTGCATCGCAATACGTAGTTTCCTTGGCCTCACAAGCCACCCTATGACAGCAGGGCTGCAAAAGCTTAGGCTAACTCAGTCTGCCGTTGCAGACTAACATTGCGACCGATGGTCAACTCAGATGCGATTGCATCGCAAATGCAGGGAGGAGGTGGTATGCACCTCCTCCTGCATTGCTAAGGATTGCAATTGTGAAGCTGCTGCAAACAGCAATGAAACTGCAATCCTTAGTGAATTAGGCCAACTGAGTGGTAGCAGGGAAACCATATTTCAACTCGAGATAGGAGAAATTCAGCAGGACATTACCTTGACGGAGATCCTGGAGGGCACTGAAACCTTTTGATATCCATATATCAAGACACAGGTGGGGTATTAGGTGGCCTAATGCCCGGATAGATAGATTTCTAGACAGACTTCCCCAGTCACCTTGTGTGAAAGCGCTGGAGTCCCATACAGTAAGAGCATCTATGATAGTTAGAAGGCAGTAAGTAGTGGTGGCGAATCATACTCAGAAGCCAGAGCACAGATATTTTCAGGATACGGTCAGGATGCCGGCACTCGGAATCCCGGCACTGGAATCCCACCACGCCGCCACAATGCAGATGCCAGAACTCTGACAGTGGATAAAATGCCGATGCCAGAGTACAGACACCCACAAATCCGATCGTAAGTATGCTGCCCACTGTTAGTGTTGGCCCGCGGGGGGAAGGATAGGTTCAGGCACCACTGGGGAGGGGGAGGGTTAGGGTTAGGCTGCTGGGAGGGAGGGTTAGGGAGGGAGCGTATGTATACTTACCCGACCCCTGTCGGGATTCTCAGAATTGAGGTGTCGTCTTTGGCCGTCGACATCCTGAATGCCCTGTAAAGCATATCACACCCATATTTTCTACCACTAAAGCAGAGGTTCCCAAACTCGGTCCTCAAGGCCCTAGTCAATTTGATTTAACCATCTGTGCTGAGCCATGGATATAGCTAAAACCTGGACTGTTGGGGTGCCTTAAGGACCACGTTTGGGAACCTCTGCAATAAAGCATTACACATATAGAGAGAACTGTATGATCTACAGCTGCTTTACTAACTTGTGCAGGGGTGTGGTTCATTAGGTCGACATGAGTTAGGTCGACATATATTGGGTCGACCACGTTTGGTCGACATGCATTATGTCGACATGGAAAAAGGTCGACATTAGTGGGGGGGTTTCACTTTTTTTGGTGTTCTTTTCTTCGTAAAGTGACTGGGAACCCTAATTAGTGCACCGCGCCCATCGCATGGTGAGCGAACCTCTACCGCTGCGCTCAGCACACGTTACCATTCCCAATTGTAGTCCACGTGGATCGTTAAGCATGAAAAAGGTCAAAAAATGGAAAAAAAATTGAAAAACCCATGTCGACCTAATTACCATGTCAAACTAGTGATCATGTCGACCAAACGTGGTTGACCCAATGTATGTCGACCTAACTCATGGCGACCTAATGACCGCCATCCCTTGTGCAGTGTCTGACAGCTGATACTTTTATGGGGGAAAAGAGAATAGATTAGTATTATGTTCCCCAGTGCCGGTGCTAGCCGCTCAGCAAAGTCTGCAAAGCAGGGAGGCGCTGCACTCATGAGGCGCTCTCCCTGCTCTGCTACTACACCTTGCTGCCGGCTGCTGCTGCCCGCTCCTGTCACACTGACAGGCAGCATATACAGAAGCTCTTCATTGTTCTTTCCTGGACCTCCCCTCTTCCCTCTCTTCCAGCTCCTCCCCGCACCTTCTGTAAAGCTGAATACATACCCTCCAACATGACCCGCCCCACTAGGTACAAAATGCTCTGTTTCTGGACTTCCCTCTTAATTTATTATTGCCATCACCTGTGAAGAAACAGCTTTCTTATCATTTAACTAGTCCAACACAGGTGATGGAAATCATAAATGAAGAGGGAAGTCCAGAAACAGAGCATTTTGTACCTAGTGGGGCGGGTCATGTTGGAGGGTCTGTGAATAACAGGCAGGCAGCAGTGTCGCCCCCACCCCCTTCCCTCCCCTTGTCAGTACAGACACAGCAATCTCAGCAGTGCCCGCCCCATCCCTTATCCCCCTTCTCTCCCCTCCCATCAATGTAATTTTTGGGGCCTGGGCACTTTTATTTTTTAATTTGCAGCCAAATACTATACTGTGTGCTCAGCCTCATAGCAGACCTGGGCAGCCAACTCCCGATGCTGAGCCTGCTTCCTGACGTTAGGCAGGAACAGGAAGTCATGTGGTGCACATATGACTGCACGTGCACGAATAGAGGAGCCTTCAGACGTAAGAGGAGCAGCCCAGCCCATCTAGCAGCCAGCCCATTCAGAGAAGCAGAGACTCAGGTACAATCTGTGTGTGCTGGGGAGGGGGAGATGGTATATTAGTGTGTGCTGGGGAGGGGGAGGTGGTATATTAGTGTGTGCTGGGGAGGGGGAGGTGGTATATAAGTGTGTGCTCGGGAGGGGGGTGGTATATAAGTCTGTGCTGGGGAGGGGGAGGTGGTATATTTGTATGTGCTGGGGAGGGGCAGGTGGTATATAAGTGTGTGCTGGGAGGGGAGGTGGTACATTGTGTGCTGGGGAGGGGGGGCAGTATATTATTGTGTGCTAGGGAGGGGGGGTGGTATATTATTGTGTGCTGGGGAGGGGTGGTGGTATAATAGTTTGTGCTGTGGAGGGGGTGGTGGTATATTATTGTGTGCTGGGGAGGGGGGGTATATTAGTGTGTGCTGGGGAGGGGGAGGTGGTATATTAGTGTGTGCTGGGGAGGGGGAGGTGGTATATAAGTGTGTGCTGGGAGGGGAGGTGGTATATTGTGTGCTGGTGAGGAGGGGCGGTATATTATTGTGTGCTGGGGATGGGGGGTGGTATATTATTGTGTGCTGGGGAGGGGTGGTGGTATAATAGTTTGTGCTGTGGAGGGGGTGGTGGTATATTATTGTGTGCTGGGGAGGGGGGGTATATTAGTGTGTGCTGGGGAGGAGGAGGTGGTATATTAGTGTGTGCTGGGGAGGGGGAGGTGGTATATAAGTGTGTGCTGGGAGGGGAGGTGGTATATTGTGTGCTGGTGAGGAGGGGCGGTATATTATTGTGTGCTGGGGATGGGGGGTGGTATATTATTGTGTGGTGGGGAGGGGTGGTGGTATATTAGTGTGTGCTGTGGAGGGGGTGGTGGTATATTATTGTGTGCTGGGGAGGGGGGGTATATTAGTGTCTGCTGGGGAGGGGGAGGTGGTGGTGGTATATTAGTGTGTGCTGCCCGTGGGTTGTGCCGCATCGGTGATCCATAGGATCGCATGGTGTGTACGCTCCCTCAAACAGGACGCAGCTTACAATGCGGCTGCTTGCAGGTAAGATGAGTGTGGCCACATCTGTATTTGTAGGAGGGCGCCAAATTTATACACTGCTCAAAAAAATAAAGGGAACACTTAAACAACACAATGTAACTCCAAGTCAATCACACTTCTGTGAAATCAAACTGTCCACTTAGGAAGCAACACTGGCCCTCATTCCGAGTTGTTCGCTCGTTATTTTTCTTCGCATCCGAGCGATTAGTCGCAAACTGCGCATGCGCAATGTTCGCAGTGCGTCTGCGCCAAGTAAATTTGCACAAAAGTTTGGTACTTTACTCACGGCCTAACAAAGTTTTTTCATCGTTCTGCTGATCGTAGTGTGATTGACAGGAAGTGGGTGTTTCTGGGCGGAAACTGGCCGTTTTATGGGAGTGTGCGGAAAAACGCAGGCGTTGCAGGGAAAAACGCGGGAGTAGCTGGAGAAACGGGGGAGTGTCTGGACGAACGTCAAACCAGGAACGAAAAGGACTGAACTGATCGCAGTGGCAGAGTAAGTCTCGAGCTACTCAGAAACTGCACAGAAATTTCTATTCGCAATTCTGCTAATCTTTCGTTCGCAATTCTGCAAAGCTAAGATTCACTCCCAGTAGGCGGCGGCTTAGCGTGTGCATTTCTGCAAAAAGTAGCTAGCGAGCGAACAACTCGGAATGAGGGCCACTGATTGACAATCAATTTCACATGCTGTTGTGCAAATGGAATAGACAACAGGTGGAAATTATAGGCAATTAGCAAAGCACCCCCAATAAAGTTGTTGTTTTGCAGGTGGTGACCACAGACCACTTCTCAGCTCCTATGCTTTCTGGCTGATGTTTTGGTCACTTTTGAAAGCTGGCGGTGCTTTCTCTCTAGTGGTAGCATGAGACGGAGTCTACAACCCACACAAGTGGCTCAGGTAGTGCAGCTCATCCAGGATGGCACATCAATGCGAGCTGTGGCAAGAAGGTTTGCTGTGTTGGTCAGCGTAGTGTCCAGAGCATGGAGGCGCTACCAGGAGACAGGCCAGTAAATCAGGAGACATGGAGGAGGCTGTAGGAGGGCAACAACCCAGCAGCAGGACCGCTACCTCCGCCTTTGTGCAAGGAGGAACAGGAGGAGCACTGCCAGAGCCCTGCAAAATGACCTCCAGCAAGCCACAAATGTGCATGCGTCTACTCAAACGATCAGAAACAGACTCCATGAGGGTGGTATGAGGGCCCGACGTCCACAGGTGGGGGTTGTGCTTACAGCCCAACACCGTGCAGGAAGTTTGGCATTTGCCAGAGAACACCAAGATTGGCAAATTCGCCACTGGCGCCCTGTGCTCTTCACAGATGAAAGCAGGTTCTCACTGAGCACATGTGACAGACGTGACAGAGTCTGGAGATGCCAAGGAGAACGTTCTGCTTCCTGCAACATCCTCCAGCATGACCGGTTTGGCAGTGGGTCAGTAATGGTGTGGGGTGGCATTTCTTTGGGGGGCCGCACAGCCCTCCATATGCTCGCCAGATGTAGCCTGACTGCCATTAGGTACCGAGATGAGATCCTCAGACCCCTTGTGAGACCATATGCTGGTGCGGTTGGCCCTGGGTTCCTCCTAATGCAAGACAATGCTAGACCTCATGTGGCTGGAGTGTGTCAGCAGTTCCTGCAAGATGAAGGCATTGATGCTATGGACTGGCCAGCCCGTTCCCCAGACCTGAATCCAATTGAGCACATCTGGGACATCATGTCTCGCTCCATCCACAGACTGCCCAGGAGTTGGCGGATGCTTTAGTCCAGGTCTGGGAGGAGATCCCTCAGGAAACCATCCACCACCTCATCAGGAGCATGCCCAGGCGTTGTAGGGAGGTCATACAGGCACGTGGGGGCCACACACACTACTGAGCCTCATTTTGACTTGTTTTAAGGACATTACATCAAAGTTGGATCAGCCTGTAGTGTGTTTTTCCACTTTAATTTTGAGTGTGACTCCAAATCCAGACCTCCATGGATTAATAAATTTGATTTCCATTGATAATTTTTGTGTGATTTTGTTGTCAGCACATTCAACTATGTAAAGAACAAAGTATTTAATAAGTATATTTCATTTATTCAGATCTAGGATGTGTTATTTTAGTGTTCCCTTTATTTTTTTGAGCAGTGTAGGTTGCAGGAGGGCGCCGAACACCTTAACACCGGCCCTGATCATTGTATTTTTCTGTGTAAATCAAGAAGTGCTTATGTCCTGCTAGTACAGAGCTGGGTATCCACCGTTTTCTGGGTGTGTTTAGGGAAACAAAAATGATAGACAGTGCTGACCAATTCTACTGTGCTGTGTGTTATGAACTGTAGCTTTGGAACACTTCTATGTTCTCTTCTGTTAGTAAAGAGATCATCGATCCTCATGTCAGTGACCATGAGATTACCCCATTGTGAATTTAATGTTTATTTTAGAATAGAAGAATAACACAGGAAAAGTAATACAGGTTGAGTATACCATATCCAAATATTCCGAAATACAGAATTTTTTGAGTAGGACTGAGATAGTGAAACCTTTAGGTGTGTACATACGGGGCGGGATGTACTATCACTGATCGCGGGTCATCGCCGGTCATCGCAATGATGCTAATCGCATATGTACTAACATATGTGATTAGTATCGCAATGCGATGCCAGGGGTGCCCTGCGGTCAGTGGTAGTCCCGAGAGGAAGTCCTGCAGCTCCGCGCTCACCGCACCCTGACCTCCTGCAGCATGGAGTACGGCCTGAGACCCCCTGCCGGCACCCGCCCGTCTCCCGTCATATGCTCCTGCGTCCGGTCGCTACCACCATCAGCACCCGGAACCCCGGCACTTCATACAGGAACAAGCAGCTGTGCAGCTGGGGCAGGGTGCGGGGCAGCTGCAGGAAGCACGGAGTGCACCGGCTTCCAGAGGACGGGGAGGAGGAATAGGAGGACCCCACCAGCTGCTGCAGGAGCTCGGAGGCAGCTGAGGATCCTGAAGCAGGCTGCCAGGACACTGGTGAGAGATGGGTCAGCGTTTGGCGGTGAGTGCGGCGGGTTTGCGGAAAGAAGCCCATAGGCTTCTATAGGGTATCGCCATAAAAAGATGGCGATACCCTCCGCACCGATATGTGGGCGGCTGGGTCTTAGTATATTTCAAAATGCGGTAAAACCCCCGAAAACGGGAGTTTTACCGCATTTTTCCCTTAGTACATCCCGCCCACGGTGAGATAAATCTGTAAGATTTTGACTATATTGGCAAAAAGTTATGAAAAGTTAGTGCATATCTCAAGGTGTTAGGCAGCTTGCGATACAGATTCGATCCCGATGAGCGCTCTCGTGGGGTCGGTATCGTAAGGCTAGATAGACTGTGCAGCTAAGTCAATATTGACTATCTAGTGTACTATCTAGTACAAAGTATAGTCAAAATTGGCACTTAGTCAAAATCGTACATAGACAAAATCTAAAGCAAAGATAGTCAAAATCTGTACTATATGTGCTATCTGGGCTCTGGGGGAGTTCAAGGGAAATCGCATAGTCAAAATCGTGCATAGCAAGTATCTCACCGTGTGTACACACCTTTTGTTTAAGATGTCTCATTGTACACAAACTTTGTTTAATACACAAAGTTATTAAAAATATTGTATTTAATGACCTTCAGGCTGTGTGTGTATAAGGTGTATATGAAACCTAAATGAATTGTGTGTATGTACACAAACTTTGTTTAATGCACAAAGTTATTAAAAATATTGGCTAAACTTACCTTCAGGGTGGGTGTATATGAAACATAAATACACTCTGGCCCTCATTCCGAGTTGTTCGCTCGTTGCCGATTTTCGCGATGCTGCGATTTGTTGCAAACTGCGCATGCGCAAGGCACGCAGGGCGCATACGCTAAGTTATTTAACTAAAAACTTAGCAGTTTTGCTGTGGATCCTGCGGCGCTTTTCAGTCGCACTGCTGATCGGTGAATGATTGACGGGAAAGGGGCGTTTCTGGGTGGTAACTGAGCGTTTTCCAGGAGTGTGCTAAAAAACGCAGGCGTGTCAGGGAAAAACGCGGGAGTGTCTGAAGAAACGGGGGAGTGGCTGGCCGAACGCAGGGCGTGTTTGTGACCTCAAACCAGGAACTAAACGGACTGAGCTGATCGCAATCTGTGAGTAGGTCTGGAGCTACTCAGAAATTGCAAAGAATTATTTATTAGCAGTTCTGCTAATCTTTCGTTCGCTATTCTGCTAAGCTAAGATACACTCCCAGAGGGCGGCGGCCTAGCATGTGCAATGCTGCTAAAAGCAGCTAGCGAGCGAACAACTCGGAATGAGGGCCTCTGTGCTCAGACTTGGGTCTTATCACCATGATATCTCATTATGGTATGCAATTATTCCAAAATACGTAATAATCCGATATCCAAAATACTTCTGGTCCCAAGCCTTTGCCAAGCCTATCCTTAATGGATACTCAACCTGTATTGACATTTGTAATCAGTCAAAATGAATCAACAAAAACATCTGCCTTGTTACTGGGTATTTGTGGTGGCAGCACACTAGTTGTTGAGCTTTGCACATATCAGATGTGGTTTAGGGTTCAAAAAGAATCCAATTTCAGGATCAAGACTTAGATCTTCCCTGGAGACTCCAGCTGGTGGGTGGAAAGTAAATGCTTGAAGAAGTCCGGTAAAGAACAGGAAAAGTTCCATCTTGGCCAAGCTTTCTCCAACGCAAGCTCTTTTTCCTGTAGGAATGTGAAGAGACACCAATATATCACATACAGGTGCAGAGCCTATGGTGTCCTTGTGTATTTTGTAATGTTGGGAGATATAAACAGAACAAAAAATAAGATTTTAAACCTACCGGTAAATCTTTTTCGCCTAGTCCGTAGAGGATGCTGGGGACTCCGCAGGAGACATGGGCACTATAAAGAACTTTTAGTATGGGTGTGCACTGGCTCCTCCCTCTATGCCCCTCCTCCAGACCTCAGTTAGAGAACTGTGCCCAGAGGAGATGGACAATACGAGGAAAGGATTTTGTTAATCTAAGGGCAAGATTCATACCAGCCCACACCAAGCATACCATATAACCTGGAAACATGCAACCAGTTAACAGTATGAACAAAAAACAGCATCAGTCAAAGACCGATTTCCACTGTAACATAACCCTTATAACAACTATATACAAGTCTTGCAGAGTAAGTCCGCACTGGGACGGGCGCCCAGCATCCTCTACGGACTAGGAGAAAAAGATTTACCGGTAGGTTTAAAATCTTATTTTCTCTTACGTCCTAGAGGATGCTGGGGACTCCGTAAGGACCATGGGGTTTATACCAAAGCTCCAGATCGGGCGGGAGAGTGCGGATGACTCTGCAGCACCGACTGAGCAAATGCGAGGTCCTCGTCAGCCAGGGTATCAAACTTGTAGAATTTTGCAAAAGTGTTTGAACCCAACCAAGCAGCTGCTCGGCAAAGCTGTAATGCCGAGACGCCTCGGGCAGCCGCCCAAGAAGAGCCCACTTTCCTAGTGGAATGGGCCTTTACCGAAGTTGGTAACGGCAATCCAGCCGTAGAATGAGCCTGCTGAATCGTGTTACAGATCCAGCGAGCAATAGTCTGCTTAGAAGCAGGTGCGCCAACCTTGTTGGCCGCATACAGGACAAATAGGGCCTCTGTTTTCCTCACTCTAGCTGTCCTAGCTACATACATTTTTAAGGCCCTGACTACATCCTAGGACCTGGAGTCCTCCAAGTCACTCGTAGCCACAGGCACCACGATAGGTTGGTTCATATGAAATGAAGACACCACCTTAGGCAGAAATTGAGGACGAGTCCTCAATTCCGCTCTATCCACATGAAAAATCAAGTAGGGGCTCTTGTGAGACAAGGCCGCCAATTCTGACACACGCCTTGCAGATGCCAAAGCCAATAACATGACCACCTTCCAGGTGAGAAATTTCAATTCAACCGTTTGAAGGGGCTCAAACCAGTGAGATTTAAGGAACCGTAACACCACGTTAAGGTCCCAGGGTGTCACTGGGGCACGAAAGGAGGCTGGATGTGCAGCACTCCCTTTACAAAAGTCTGGACTTCTGGTAGAGAAGCCAATTCCTTCTGAAAGAATATAGATAGGGCCGAAATCTGTACCTTAACAGAGCCTAACTTCAGGCCCATATCCACTCCTGTCTGTAGGAAGTGGAGAAAACGGCCCAGATGGAAATCTTCCGTAGGAGCATTCTTGGTTTCACACCAAGAGACATATTTCCGCCAGATACGGTGATAATGTTTCGCCGTCACCTCCTTCCTAGCCTTTATCAGAGTAGGTATGACCTCCTCCGGAATACCTTTTCCAGCTAGGATTCGGCGTTCAACCGCCATGCTGTCAAATGTAACCGCGGTAAGTCTTGGAACACGCAGGGCCCCTGCTGCAACAGGTCCTCCCTTAGAGGAAGGGGCCAAGGATCTTCTGTGAGCATTTCCTGAAGATCTGAGTACCAGGCCCTTCGAGGCCAGTCTGGAGCAATGAGTATTGTCTGTACTCTTTTTTGTCTTATTATCCTCAAAAGTTTTGCGATGAGAGGAAGAGGAGGAAACACATAGACCGACTGAAAAACCCATGGTGTCACCAGGGTGCGTCTACTGCTACTGCCTGAGGGTCCCGGGACCTGGCACAGTACCTCCGAAGCTTTTTGTTGAGGCGTGACGCCATCATGTCTATTTGAGGAATTCCCCAGTGACCCGTTATCTCTGCAAAAACTTCTTGATGAAGTCCCCACTCTCCTGGATGGAGATCGTGTCTGCTGAGGAAGTCCGCTGCCCAGTTGTCCACTCCCGGAATGAAGACAGCTGACAGAGCGCTTATGTGATTTTCCGCCCAGCGAAGAATCCTGGTGGCTTCCGCCTTCGTGACCCTGCTCCTTGTCCCGCCTTGGCAGTTCACATGAGCCACCGCTGTGACATTGTCTGATTGAATCAGAACCGGTAGGTTGCGAAGAAGACTCTCCGCTCGTCAAATGCCGTTGTATATGGCCCTTAATTCCAGCACGTTGATGTGCAGACAGGACTCCTGGCTTGACCATAGTCCCTGAAAATTTCTTCCTTGGGTGACTGCTCCCCATCCTCGGAGGCTCGCGTCCGTGGTTACCAGAACCCAGTCCTGAATGCCGAACCTGCGACCCTCTAGAAGGTGAGCACTTTGCAGCCACCATAGAAGAGACACCCTGGCCCTGGGGGACAGTGTTCTTTTTTTTATGTATTTGTAGATGGGACCCGGACCACTTGTCCAGAAGGTCCCATTGAAACGTCCTCGCATGAAACCTGCCGAAGGGGATGGCCTCGTAGGAGGCCACCATTTTTCCCAGAACTCGAGTGCATTGATGAACTGACACTCTTTTTGGCTTTAGCAGGTCTCTGACCATGTTCTGGAGGTCCTGGGCTTTTTTCCAACGGGAGAAAAACCTTCTTTCGTTCCGTGTCCAGTATCATGCCTGGGAACGATAGTCGAGTTGTTGGAACCAATTTCGACTTTGGCAGATTGAGAATCCAACCGTGCTGTTGGAGCACTCTCAGGGAGAGCGACACGTTCTTCAGCAATTGATCTCTAGATCTCGCCTTTATCAGGAGATCGTCCAAGTATGGGATAATTGTGACTCCCTGCCTGCGCAGGATCACCATCATTTCCGCCATTACCTTGGTGAAAATCCTTGGGGCCGTGGAAAGCCCAAACGGCAACGTCTGAAACTGGTAATGACAATCCTGTACAGCGAATGTCAGGTACTCCTGATGAGAGGGATATATAGGGACATGAAGGTAAGCATCCTTTATGTCTAGCGACACCATAAAATCCCCCCCTTGCAGGCTGGATATTACAGCTCGGAGCGATTTCATCTTGAATTTGAATCTTTTCAAGTACAGGTTTAGGGATTTTAGATTTAAAATGGGTCTGACCGAACCATCCGGCTTCGGGACCACAAACAGGGTCGAATAATATCCTCTTCCCTGTTGGCTCAGGGGAACCCTGACAATCACTTGCTGTTGACACAGCGTTTGAATTGCAGATAACACTACTTCCCTCTCTGGGGAAGAAGCTGGTAAGGCCGACTTGAAAAACCGGCACGGGGGCACCTCCTCGAATTCCAGCTTGTAGCCCTGGGAAACAATTTCCCTCGCCCAAGGATCCACGTCTGACCGAACCCAGACTTGGCTGAAGACTCGAAGGCGTGCCCCCACCGGTGCGGACTCCCGTAGGGGAGCCCCAGCGTCATGCGGTGGACTTAGTGGAAGCCGGGGAGGACTTCTGCTCCTGGGAACTAGCCGAAGCAGGTGTTCTCTTACCTCTACCCTTACCTCTGGCGAGGAAAGAAGAGCCCCGACCTCTTCTGGACTTATGCGACCGAAAGGAGTGCATCTGATACTGTGGAGCTTTCTTTTGCTGTTGGGGAACAAAAGGTAAAAAAGTAGATTTACCCGCGGTAGCTGTGGAAACCAGGTCCGCGAGCCCCTCCCCAAACAACACTTCACCCTTGTAAGGTAAAACCTCCATATGCTTTTTTGAGTCCGCATCACCCGTCCATTGGCGGGTCCATAAGGATCGGCTCGCAGAAATAGCCATGGCATTGGCTCTGGAACCCAGCAACCCAATGTCTCTTTGAGCGTCTCTCATATATAAGACTGCGTCCTTAATATGGGCTAAAGTTAACAAAATGGTATCCCTATCTAGGGTATCAATGTCAGCTGACAGGGTATCTGTCCAAGCTGCAACAGCGCTACATACCCATGCCGACGCAATTGCCGGTCTGAGCAAAGTACCAGTATGTGTATAAATAGACTTTAATGTAGTCTCCTGCCTGCGGTCCGCAGGATCCTTGAGGGCCGCCGTGTCAGGAGACGGCAGCGCCACCTTCTTGGACAGGCGTATTAAAGCCTTGTCCACGCTAGGAGAGGATTCCCAACCTACCCTGTCCTGTGTATGGAAAGGATACGCCATAAGAACCCTTTTGGGAATATGCAGTTTCTTATCTGGAGTTTCCCAAGCTTTTTCAAATAACTCGTTAAGTTCATGAGATGGGGGAAAGTTTACTACCTGCTTCTTTCCCTTAAACATGTGTACCCTCGTGTCTGAAACAGAGGGTTCATCGGTGATATGCAAAACATCCTTTATTGCAATAATCATACACTTTTTGTCACCCTAGGGTGCAATCTTGCTTCATCATAGTCGACACTGGAGTCAGAGTCCGTGTCGGTATCCGTGTCTACTATTTGTGGCAAGGGACGCTTCTGAGACCCCGAAGGGCCCTGTGAGTCGGTCCAATCCATGGATTGACCCCCTGTTGTCTCCCTGGACTCTGCTTTGTCCAGTCTCTTATGTAAGGATGCTACACTTGTATTTAACATATGCCACATATCCATCCATTCCTGAGTCGGCACCACCGACGGGGACTCACCACTCATCTACTCCACCTCCTCTTTGGACGAGCCTTCCGCTTCAAACATGCCGACATGCACGTAATGACACCCCACACACACCGGGATATAACTCTAAGGGGACAATTCCCCAACCAGGCCCTTTGGAGAAACAGAGAGAGAGTATGCCAGCACACACCCAGCGCCAAACTGACACTGGAATAAACCCAGATAGCGCTTTTATATTATAACAATAATTTTCCCACTTACTGCGCCAATATTGTCCCACTCCTCTTTTTCAGCCCTCTGAGCCTTGTTCAGCAGGGGAGAGTCCGGGGAGCCAGCGTCTCTGCAGCTTCTGTGGAGAAAATGGCGCTGGTTAGTGCTGAGGGATCAAGCTCCGCCCCCTCCAGCGGCGGGCTTCGGTCCCTCTCTGATTTTCAAAAAATGGCGGGGGTTAATCTATTTACGGCCTCCGCAGCCCAATAAACTCTATTATGCCATCCTTGAGGTTTCTTGCTGCCCAGGGCGCCCCCCCTGCGCCCTGCACCCATCTGTGCCTGCTTCTATGTGTGTTGTGTGGAAGCAATGGCGCGCAGCGTTACTGCTGCGCGCTTACCTCAGTGAAGATCTGAAGTCTTCTGCCGCCTTGAAGTCTTCTTTTCTTCTCATACTCACCTGGCTTCTATCTTCCGGCTCTGCGAGGAGGACGGCGGCGCGGCTCCGGGACGAACTGCAGGGTGAGACTTGCGTTCCGACTCCCTCTGGAGCTAATGGTGTCCAGTAGCCTAAGAAGCAGAGCCTATCATTTAAGTAGGTCTGCTTCTTTCTCCTCAGTCCTACGATGCAGAGAGCCTGTTGCCAGCAGTGCTCCCTGAAAATAAAAAACCTAACAAAAATTCTTTAAACAGAGAAACTCAGGAGAGCTCCCTGTAATGCACCTTATCTCCTCTGGGCACAAGATCTAACTGAGGTCTGGAGGAGGGGCATAGAGGGAGGAGCCAGTGCACACCCATACTAAAAGTTGTTTATACTGCCCATGTCTCCTGCGGACCCCGTCTATACCCCATGGTCCTTACGGAGTCCCCAGCATCCTCTAGGACGTAAGAGAAATGTTGTATTTATATTTGCTGGAAAACTTCCAAGGGGCAAGTTTTGGGGGTGGGATAATGCAGTTCACATTAAAATGCCTGCCAACACTGCGCAATGCAGCATCACTCACCAACCTCATCATGATGTGATTTGCAGTTGTAGTTTACCACATCCTTTAGAACAAGAAATGTCCCTTTTGCATTCCTCTAAGCCAGTTACTATGGTGCTCGCTTTTAATTCGAAATATCACCCAATTAGGTGGCACTTAGAGGGGGATGGGGGGGGGGGTTTACGCTTTACCCGAGCCTATAGGAGGGGCCCAGGTCCTGCTGCCCCCCCTCCCCCCCCTTTGCAGACACTGCCAGCACTTGGGGCAAGCAGAGAGAGCAGTGACTGCTGCTGCAGCAGGCTCTCTCCCTGTACAGCGCACGGCTGCAATAAGTCTATTATTTTTGACATTTCTTGTGTAGGGGGCTGGCCACACTTTTCTGCGTTGGCCACACCCCCTACCATTATCTGGGCCCGACACAGCTGTCGGCGCCCCTGACAAACGTCTCGGAATTGCACAAGATCTGTGTCTCTCATCAGCACTTATTACTCGCTTCCATTCATGCAGTGAGGCTGTGGTAATTAGTTTTAAACATGCTAATAAAATATTCCCTACACCACTACATCACCACTAGCCACCTGAAGTGTTGACGCAAGGCAGAATGGATAAATGGATTCATATCGTTTACACCTAATTTTGACCTACCATTTGCATGTCACAGCAGAAATCGAGGCTTGTCAGATCAACATTTATTCCAATATTCATTTGTGCAGTTTTGGTGAGCCTGTGTTCACTGTCATCTGCTTTTAGCTGAAAGCAGTGGAACCTGGTGAGATCTTCAGCTGTTGTAGCCCATCTTCCTCAAGATTATGAGGTATATTTACTAAAGTGCGGGTTTATAATAGTGGACATATTGCCCATAGCAATAAGATACTGTACTGCCTATTAACTTCTAGATTGTGTTAGATAAATGTAGAGGTGTCGGAACGGTAGGCAGGGGGCAGCTCGCCCAAATACAAAACATGACAGGCACCAACGTACAGGAGGAGCGATGTGCAGTCAGATGAAAGACCGCACATCACAACCTCCATGCAATATAGGGATGAGCAGCAGTAGCAATATGTGGCTGTACAGCCCCTCCTGCTCCCAGTCCCAGTTCATATGCATAGTGTTAGGCGCCGAGGGTCCGCCCGTCAGTGCGGCCCGGCGCCTAGCAACTAGGGACGCCGCAGGCAGACAGCCGCCGGCTCCCTAGCAACGCTAGACGCCGGGCGCACGGAGCCGCTTAGACCATAGCAATGGGGATGCCACTGTCGGACCGCGTTCCCCGTTGCTAGGTCTAATTAATCAGGTCAAATTGTATCCTGGCCGTGCAGCATGCAGCTGCACGGCATAATTATGATTACCCTGTCTGGATCCGGATTGGAGGGTTTCCTAATAAAAGCACTCTCAGGACTTCTCACAGACGCCGGTGTTAGCTTCCTGTTGGCTGTGTCAGTTACAGAGAGTTTCCAGTCCTGCTCAATTCGGTTGTTCCTGTCCTCAGTGATCCAGTACTCGGAATTTGTCATCTATTCCTGGAGTCCTACCGAGCACCTTTAACATCCTGTGGTGTTCGTGAGTCGCGGCGTAGCCGTGTGTTGCGGCTTGACCGCTTACTATTTATTATTTAGTTTTATTGTGTTCCGGAGCTTTTGCGGAGGATTCCGCTCCCACAAGTCCACTCTGGTATCCAGCGGTGCTGGATAGGAGTAACGGATCAGTGGATCTTTGGTTGTCCTTTTCCCTGGCGGTTTGTCCGCACATACTTTTGGTTAAGTTAGATAGCTTGTAACCCCTGGCCTGGTTGCTTAGTCAGAGGGCCCCTTGTTATCACCCTGTCTCGGATTTCCCTTTGTCTCCCATTTAGACCTGAGGGGGCATCGGGGTTGGGCAGACATAATCCGCCCTTCGAACGCGGCTGCCATGGGCTCAAGCAACCATAGTCTCGCAGGGGATTTCTGATAACACGGGCGAGACAACGGAGTTAGGGCGCCAGGGGTTACTAGGCTTCCCTGTTCCCGTAACCAGCATATCTTTCCAGTACTCAGACCTCTGCCATAAGATCTCATCTGGTCTGGAGTACGGGAATCATAACATTAACACCGGCCATACTAAAATTTAAAATTAACAGGAGTTAATTTTTTCCCTTATTCAGTTGGGAGATTTGTCAACCTCATGAATCCCACCGGTGTTGGGCCAAATCCGGGCCAGCTTTTAGTTAGCCAGATTCAAGAGCTTACTCAGATGGTTCAGGATCTGTCCCTTCGGGTGAGGTCACAGGAAGATCTGTTACGGACTTCCCCGAGGGTCATTCCTGAACCAAAAATGCATCTGCCTGACCGTTTTTCTGGGGATAGAAAGCAGTTTTTTAATTTTAAAGAGTCTTGTAAACTGTATTTTCGTTTAAGACCAGTCTCCTCAGGTACGGAATCTCAGCGGGTAGGAATTATTATTTCTCTGCTACAGGGGGATCCTCAGACCTGGGCTTTTGGTTTAAAGACAGACGATCCAGCTTTATTGTCTGTAGACGCCTTTCTGGGGTCCTTAGGGCTTTTGTATGACGACCCTGATAGAGAGGCATCCGCCGAGAGTCAGTTGCGTGCTCTCAGACAGGGTAGGAATCCCGCAGAGATTTATTGTACGGAGTTTCGCCGTTGGTCGAACGACTGTGGATGGAATGACCCAGCCCTGCGCAGTCAGTTTCGCCTCGGCTTATCTGAGTCTATAAAAGACAGTCTCCTTCAGTATCCCGCTCCTGAGACTCTCGATAAACTCATGGAGCTCTCTATTAAGATTGATCGTCGTCTCACCGAGCGGAGGGCTGAAAAAGGAGCATCTGTCGGGTCTACTCCTTGTGTTTTTTCCATTCCTGTGGACATTGAGGAGCCCATGCAGATAGGCCTCTCCAAACTGTCTCCTGAAGAAAGAACCAGAAGGCAAAATTCTGGTCTTTGTTTATACTGTGGGGGTAAGGGACATTTTGCCCGTAGTTGTCCGAACAAGTCGGGAAACGCCTCGACCAAGTGAGTTGTGAGGGGGTTCACTTTGGTTTACAGCTTATCTCCTCAAATAATTCACTGTTAGTTCCAGCTAAAGTTTCCTTTGGCAGCCTCTGTTCCTCGGTCTCGGCTTTTGTGGACAGTGGAGCTGCAGGGAACTTTATGGATTTAACATGGGCCAAGGCCTTAGGTATTCCTCAGTTAGCCTTGGGTAGGTGTATCACCATGCATGGTTTAGATGGGAGTCCCTTGTCCAATGGGGTTATTTCTCTCTGTACACCTTCTGTTCTTCTTTCGGTAGGAGCTCTGCATTCTGAAAAGATTGAGTTTTTCCTTACCCATTGCCCAGCAGTTCCTGTGGTTCTGGGTCACCCTTGGCTGGCCTTTCATAATCCCATCATTGATTGGCAGTTGGGGGAGATCTTACAATGGGGTACCATCTGTAATAAAGAATGTATTACGCTTCCCATCAGAATTGCTGCTGTCATTCCCGCACCCATTCCTGTGGAATACCAGGATTTTGTTGATGTATTTTCCAAGGGCAATGCGGATATTCTGCCTCCCCATAGGCCTTATGATTGTGCTATTGAGTTAATTCCTGGTGCCACTTTGCCTAAGGGAAGGTTATATGCATTGTCCGGACCTGAAACTGTGGCCATGAATGAGTATGTTAAAGAAAGCCTAGGGAAAGGATTTATCAGGCCATCTAAATCCCCTTTAAGTGCAGGCTTCTTCTTCGTGGAGAAGAAGGATGGATCACTCAGACCTTGCATTGACTTTAGAGCCTTGAATAAAATCTCAGTAAAGAATACTTACCCTTTGCCGCTGATTTCTGTCCTCTTTGATCAGCTACGTTCGGCTGTGATTTTTTCTAAGATTGACCTAAGAGGAGCATATAACCTCATCAGAATCAAGTCAGGGGATGAGTGGAAAACGGCATTCAGTACTCAGTCAGGCCACTATGAGTATCTGGTTATGCCATTCGGCCTGTCCAACGCTCCGGCAGTTTTCCAGGATCTCATTAACGATGTGCTCTGTGAATTTCTTGGAAGATTCGTTGTAGTCTACTTAGACGATATTTTTATATATTCTGACTCTATAGAACAACATGTTACCCAGGTGCGTCAGGTTCTAAAAAAATTACGTGAAAATCACCTATATGCCAAGCTGGAGAAGTGTGAATTTCATGTCACGGAGGTATCCTTTTTAGGGTACATTATTTCCCCTCGGGGATTCTGTATGGAACCAAAGAAGCTCCAAGCCATCCTTAGTTGGGCGCAACCCACCAATTTAAAAGCAATTCAGCGCTTTTTAGGGTTTGCGAATTACTATAGAAGATTTATTCACTCTTTCTCTGACCTAGTTGCTCCCATTGTGGCACTGACTAAAAAGGGAGCAGATCCTACCAACTGGTCACGTGAAACGGAGTTGTCTTTTCAGGCCTTGAAACAAGCCTTTGTCTCTGCCCCTGTCCTCAGACATCCCAACCCAGAATTGCCTTTCATTGTTGAGGTCGATGCCTCGGAGGTTGGAGTAGGGGCTATCCTGTCTCAGAAGGATCCGGATTCCCTGGAATTACATCCTTGTGCCTTTATGTCCAGGAAATTCTCATCTGCTGAATCCAACTACGATGTTGGTAACCGGGAATTACTGGCTATTAAATGGGCTTTCGAGGAGTGGAGACATTGGCTTGAAGGAGCCACTCATACCATTTCGGTTTTGACTGATCACAAAAATCTTCAATACATTGAATCAGCTAAACGGCTGAATGCCCGGCAAGCTCGTTGGGCTTTATTTTTTACTCGTTTCAAGTTCATTATCACCTTCAGGCCAGGTTCCAAGAATACCAAGGCAGATGCCCTGTCACGCAGTTTTCTTCCAGTACAAGACAACAGTCCTGTTACTCCCATACTTCCGTCTTCAGTCATTCGGGCAGGCCTCACACAGGATTTATTTACCCAGTTGAAGCAGCTTCAACATCAAGCTCCTGGTAATACTCCTGCTGGTCGTCTTTTTGTCCCCGAGTTTTTGAGAGCAACGGTTTTGACGGAGTTTCACGATAGCAAAGTTGCCGGGCATCCGGGGATCGCTAAAACTTTTGAATTAGTTTCCCGCTCGGTATGGTGGCCTGGTCTTTCCAAAGACATTAAGGAATTTGTTTTTTCTTGTCAGGTCTGTGCACAGCATAAGGTTCCCCGTTCCTTGCCTATCGGTCAACTTTTGCCCTTGAATGTTCCTCTTAGGCCATGGTCTCATATTTCCATGGATTTTGTGGTGGACCTTCCTCTGTCAGCCGGATGCCGAGTCATATGGGTGGTAGTGGACCGTTTTAGCAAAATGGCCCATTTTATTGCTCTTCCCCGATTGCCATCTGCCCAGGGATTGGCAGTCTTGTTCCATGTTTTCAGACTCCATGGGTTACCCACTGATATTGTTTCTGATCGGGGTCCACAATTCATTGCACAATTTTGGAAGTCTTTTTGTGCCTCATTGAAGATGAAATTATCTTTAACGTCTGGCTACCATCCCCAATCCAACGGGCAGACTGAGCGAGTCAATCAATCATTAAAACAATATTTGCGTTTGTACTCGGCCAAACTCCAAAATGACTGGTCTGAGTTTCTTCCGTTAGCAGAGTTTGCTTACAACAATGCCTGTCATTCCTCCACCAATGTATCTCCATTTTTTACAGTTTTTGGTTTTCACCCCAGAGCTAATTCCTTTTTTCAACATTCCTCTGTCTCCTCACTGACCTTGACCTCTCATCTCAAACTCATTTGGAGAAAAGTGCACCTGGCTCTCAGAAAAGCGGCATTTCGGGAGAAAAAATTTTCTGACAGGCTCCGGCGGCCGTGCACTTTTAAAGTTGGAGATAGGGTATGGTTGTCGACTCGCAACATTAAACTTCGACAAACCTCAGCCAGATTGGGTCCTAAATTTATTGGACCATTTCATATTATCAAAAAAGTCAATCCAGTGGCTTTCCGGTTACGGTTACCAAAAACTTTACGGATCGGAAATACCTTCCATTGCTCCTTGTTAAAACCATATGTTTCGTCCAGTAAATTTCCTCGCAAGATCTCTCAGGGGAAATCACCAATAGACGTACAGGGTCAGCAGGAGTTCTTAGTGGAGAAGGTTCTCGATTCCAAGTTGTCCCGGGGTCGGCTTTATTTTTTGGTACATTGGAGAGGTTATGGTCCAGAAGAAAGGTCTTGGGTCCTGGACGAGGATCTCCATGCCCCGAGGCTCAAAAGGGCATTTTTTCGAGAATTTCCTCAAAAACCTGGCCTTAGGGGTTCCTTGACCCCTCCTCAAGGGGGGGGTACTGTTAGGCGCCGAGGGTCCGCCCGTCAGTGCGGCCCGGCGCCTAGCAACTAGGGACGCCGCAGGCAGACAGCCGCCGGCTCCCTAGCAACGCTAGACGCTGGGCGCACGGAGCCGCTTAGACCATAGCAACGGGGACGCCACTGTCGGACCGCGTTCCCCGTTGCTAGGTCTAATTAATCAGGTCAAATTGTATCCTGGCCGTGCAGCATGCAGCTGCACGGCATAATTATGATTACCCTGTCTGGATCCGGATTGGAGGGTTTCCTAATAAAAGCACTCTCAGGACTTCTCACAGACGCCGGTGTTAGCTTCCTGTTGGCTGTGTCAGTTACAGAGAGTTTCCAGTCCTGCTCAATTCGGTTGTTCCTGTCCTCAGTGATCCAGTACTCGGAATTTGTCATCTATTCCTGGAGTCCTACCGAGCACCTTTAACATCCTGTGGTGTTCGTGAGTCGCGGCGTAGCCGTGTGTTGCGGCTTGACCACTTACTATTTATTATTTAGTTTTATTGTGTTCCGGAGCTTTTGCGGAGGATTCCGCTCCCACAAGTCCACTCTGGTATCCAGCGGTGCTGGATAGGAGTAACGGATCAGTGGATCTTTGGTTGTCCTTTTCCCTGGCGGTTTGTCCGCACATACTTTTGGTTAAGTTAGATAGCTTGTAACCCCTGGCCTGGTTGCTTAGTCAGAGGGCCCCTTGTTATCACCCTGTCTCGGATTTCCCTTTGTCTCCCATTTAGACCTGAGGGGGCATCGGGGTTGGGCAGACATAATCCGCCCTTCGAACGCGGCTGCCATGGGCTCAAGCAACCATAGTCTCGCAGGGGATTTCTGATAACACGGGCGAGACAACGGAGTTAGGGCGCCAGGGGTTACTAGGCTTCCCTGTTCCCGTAACCAGCATATCTTTCCAGTACTCAGACCTCTGCCATAAGATCTCATCTGGTCTGGAGTACGGGAATCATAACACATAGAAGACAGAACGGGGCTGCACACTACCCCCCACCTTACTAGTGCTAGTGTAATTAGCATTGCAAAGGACAGCTCTCCCGATAAGAGCTGTCCTTCGCCATCCCCAGCAGCTCCCTCACTTCTGTGTTTCGGCCCCAGGAGTCATTCTGCGCGTGTGCAGGGCATGCTGGGAGGGATCCAATCGGATCCCTCACACCACACTGCAGAGAATAGCCCATAGGATTTTATGGGGTATCGCCAGCAAAAGCTGACGATCCCCTCCATGGTGCTGACCTAGCGACTGGGGCTTTGTACATTAGGAAACATCAGTAAACTTTATTGCATTTTCCGCTTAGTACATCCCACCCCCTGACACCCTATTTGTTTCTCTCTCACTCTCTTTCCTGCTCCCCTAACGAGGGGGTGACAGCAGCAGGGGGAGATGTGCGGGTGTGGGGGTCGAGGTGGGGCGGTTGCCCAGAGATATCTCCTCCCGACCTTTTCATCCCCATAGTACTGCCTCCCCCTCCCCGGTGGTTCCGCCCCCAGGGACACCAAAATGAGGCTCTTTCATGCTCCCCCCCCCCCCCCCCCCACCTATAAATGTTCTGACACCACTGTATAAATGATAACTAGAATCCAATTGGTTGCTTTTTTAAAAAAAAAACATGTATTGCTTTTCAGAGAAATATGACAGGTACTTGAATACATTCCAAAATAGTAATATTGTTTTCTAGGAGTCCAGAAGGCCAATTTGTGGAGATAATTTAGGCAGCAGAAAAGGACCACCCTGGGACGGACAACGGATGAGCGAGCGGGAAGGACCCAGTCTGTAAACTTTTTCAATTACAAGATCCTTGCATTCCCAAGTGATGCCCAAAAGAGAGGGGAGAGTAGTATTCACAAAAAGTTCCAATGCAGGACGTTTTATAGTCTCAGAGACAGCCACAACCCTGATGCTATTTCTACGTGACCTGTTTTCAGTATCATCCAGCTTTTTCCAGCTTCTCAATAGCTTGTTGTGCATCAGCCATATCATGACAAACCCTCCCAATGCGAGTTTCTGTAGTATTTTCTCTGTGAGTAAGGTATTGGAGCTGTGATGTAATGTTAGATATGACTTGAGACAGCAGAAGTCCAATGGTGGATTTGATTGTATCCATGGCATCAGAATAAGTGATGAGGAAGTCAGGGGGGCACCTGAGAGTTGTCAGAGTCATCTGGGTCAGAAGCTGCTTTCTTAGGTGCTGGTGATGCTGGAGGTGTAACTGTTCTGGGAGCCATATTGCAATCCATCCTTCATTTCTCCTGCGCTTGAGGTCTGGCATGGGAGCCTGGCTTAAAACTTCTCCATGTGCTGGGAAAGTAGGACGGGGGCTTCCCAGTCCGTTGGAGGCTGAAAAAAGCCTTGTAAAGGGTATGATGAGCAAGGCTTCCCTGGAGCTGCACAGCGAAGCTACTCACCACATGAAGTCAGAACTGGTAGTCCTTTCAACATCTTCACTTTTAGAAACCTGCACTTTAGTAAATATATCCCTATGCGTTTCTGCATGCCATTGTTGTAATGCATGATTGTTACCTTCCAGTCAGCTTGAACCAGTCTGTCCACTCTTCTCTAACCTTAACATGGCATTTTCACCCTCATAACTGCAGCCCACTGGTTGTTTTTGTTTTTTGTACTATGTCTGTAAACTCTAGAGACTGTTCTGTGTAAAAATCCTTTGAGAGCCACAGTTTTTGAGATAGTCGGACCACCCCATCTGGTATCAACCATCATTCTACAGTCAAAGTCATTCAGACCACATTTCTTCCCCATTCTGGTCTTTGGTCTGACAACAACTGAAACTCTTAATCATGGGGGTAATTCTGAGTTGATCGCAGCAGGAACTTTGTTAGCAGTTGGGCAAAACCATGTGCAGTGCAGGGGAGGCAGATTTAACATGTGCAGAAAGAGTTCGATTTGGGTGGGTTATTTTGTTTCTGTGCAGGATAAATACTGGCTGCTTTGTTTTTACACTGCAATTTAGATTTCAGTTTGAACACACCCCACCCAAATCTAACTCTTTCTGCACATGTTATATCTGCCTCCCCTGCAGTGCACATGGTTTTACCCAATTGCTAAAAAATGTCCTGCTGCGATCAACTTGGAATTACCCCCCATGTCTGCATGCTTTTATGAATCAAGTTGACACATGATTGGTTAATTAGATAGTTACATAAATGAGCAGGAGGGCAGATGTACCTACGCTTAAGTCAGACCTGATCGCAACAGCAAACTTTTTCTCTAATGGACAAAACCATGTGCACTGCAGGGGGTTTGCGCACTCTAAAAATAAAGCAGACAGTATTTACCCTGCACAGAAACAAAATAACCCACATAAATCTAAAGGGCCCTATGCACTGGTCGATATATTTGTGAGATATTGAAAGTGTGGATGCTTCAACGATACGCATGCCCGCAATCGTTCATCGTTGAACGATCATCGTTTAAACATGCCAGTCAATTTGGACGATATAGATGTCTATACTGTCATATCATCCAAATTGCCCATCAATATAGTCCAGTGTGTAGGCTTTAAATCGTTGGTGAAAAATCGACCATCAATAATATCGCCAACATCGCCCAGTGTGCAGGGCCCTTAACTCTCTCTGCACATGTTATATCTATCCCACCAGCAGTGCAACATGGTTTTGCCCATTAGAGATAAAAAAATTGCGATCAGGTCTGAATTAGGCCCCTAATAAAGTGGTCATGGAGTATATATATACAGTATATATAATATACATATACATTCACAAACAGAAAGATAGATAGACAGACAGACAGACAGACAGACAGACAGACAGACAGACAGACAGATAGATAGATAGATAGATAGATAGATAGATAGATAGATAGATAGATAGATAGATATTACCTTTAGCATTTTAACAGTTCAAAACACCAACCTGCAGAGAAAGGTAAAAATGCCTCGGGTCGTACAAACTTCCCACTTGAATCCAGAAAGTGGTTTGGGTTAAATTCATATGGAGTTTTCCACTGAGACTTGTCATACAGAACGGATGTGAGGAAAGGAATGACCTCTGTTCCCTACGATGAAAAACCAGTACTTTGCGTAAATATATTATTAAAACTAATAGCTTGTGTAACTTGTTGAAAAAGAAGTTCACTACTGTGCAGACTGAGACTCCAGTCTTCCTGCCCCCCAGGGAGGCTTCATGCCCTATCCCAAGATGGGTGCCGAGATCTCTACTGAGCATGTGCAGGGAACATCTTGTCTTTACTGTGTAGAGTGACATGGTGGTAGACAGAGGTCTCCTGCCCATGTTCTATGAGAGACAAGGTTAATACCTGCTACAAAGCTGTTCCAGCATCCTTGCTCAGCTACCCATTGCCGCATACATTAACCAACTGATGAGCTGTATAAAACCCCACTCCGTTCTAGCTCCACTCCATCACCAGTGTGTATGGCTGTACCTGCTATCAATAAACCAACACAACTGGTCAGGCTGGGACTGGCCCACAGGGGTATAGGGGAAAACACTGGTGGGACCCACTGCCTGGGAGCCCACCAGGTCCCAGACTGTGCATTTGAATTATACATTATACATATGTTACCTTATACTGGACTATGGTGTATCTGCTACAGTGCATTGCTGTTATTACTCTGTTATTAATCTAGTACACTGTCATACATACAGCAGCTGAATTTACTGTATATACTGTATATGAAGGGGCCCAAAAGTTGCACTCTCTAATGGTTAGTCAAACCAATGAGGTGGCGGGCCACACCCCCTCTTCACAGGGGGTGGCAGGCCACACCCCTAACATGGTAACATGGGCCCCTACCACTGCATTTCCCCGGTGGGCCCTACATGCCCCAGTCCGACACTGCCACTGGTTAAGTAACTGTGCTGTTCATACAGTAGTGTGAGTAATCCGCTGGTGTGTACCTCTATAACTCTGCAATATCAACACCTGCACACACATTATTTACAACATTGCTGACACTTTTCTATGGCTCTTCTTATGTGGCCCAAAATGTGAGCCTTACTAATGTGGTAAATCAGGCTTATGGCCAGTGTCTTATCTATGGTGCAATTAGTTGGGTCATTGGCCCTCATTCCGAGTTGATCGCTAGCTGCTTTCGTTCGCAGCGGCGATTAGTTGAAAAAGCGGCATTTCTGCGCATGTGTATGGTGTGCACTGCGCACCGCGCGTCGCAGTTTCACACAAGGTCTAGCGACGCTTTTCAATCGCATGCTGATCGGTGAGTGATTGACAGGAAGTGGGTGTTTCTGGGCGGAAACTGAGCGTTTTCAGGGAGTGTGTGTAAAAATGCAGGCGTGCCCGATAAAAAGGCAGGAGTGGCTGGGGAAACGGGAGAGTGGCTGGCCGAACGCAGGGCGTGTTTGTGACGTCAAAACAGGAACTGAACAGTCTGAAGTGATCGCTAGCTAGGAGTAAGTTTCGAGCTGCTCAGAAACTGCACAATCTTTTTTTGGAGCAGTTCTGCGATCCTTTCGTTCGCACTTCTGCTAAGCTAAGATACACTCCCAGAGGGCGGCGGCCTAGCGTTTGCACTGCTGCTAAAAGCAGCTAGCGAGCGAACAACTCGGAATGAGGTCCTTTGTGTATTGTGGACCCAGCTAGAATGTCTCTATGGTTACCACAATGTTCATACTCACTGAAAACAAGCTCAATAACCTCTATAGTGCCCCAGTGAATATTTTAGCCTGGAACCTTCTGCACATTTCACAAGATTCCACTCTGTGCTCTCAGCAGTGAAGCAGCGCTCCCTGCCACCCTGTGCTGCCCTCGAACCTGTGATGTGACGGGACGGGGCTGGGCTGCTGGCAGGAGATAGTACAGACTCACCCACACTCTCTGGCAGTGCTACAAAATACAGGGTGTATGTCTGGAGAGTCCTTTGGGATGAAGTGGGACCTTGATTTCTAGAGCACTAGTATACAAAGCATACCTGTTAGCAATCTAAAGTCTACGCTTACAGTCCTCTGCATACATTGTTGGGAGATGGATCTTCTATAAGCCACCTGTATTACTGGCTGATAGGGATTGGTTTCCTATCTTGCACTGATTCCTAATTCAACAGCAGCGTTCAATGTAAGAGAGGATAAGGATTAGATAAAGATAAGGATTGGGCTGTGTATGATTTTTCATCACTGATGTCAACAGTATCATGTCAATGGGAGAATGCCAACGTGTACGTAAAGCATGTTAACCATATTGACATTCTATATGATTCTAACTTAAAACATGATACAGTAGTAAAGCGTCATGTTTAAAGTTATAATGCTGACACAGTTAAAAAGCTTTAACATTATTACTGAGTCTATATTCTCCTGTTGACTTTGCACAGTTGACATTTTGACTGTCGACAGCGGAAGTGTTGACTATTTAACTACATCCCTAAAGTTTTACCAGCGACTATTATCTGGCTGGTAGAAGCTCTGTCTGCCAACAAGTGATTTCAACTCTTCCCTTTTTTCCTGGTGTAATCCCTTGAACACCCAGGACCCCATGCTTTCTGCAAAGGTCCCAACAATCACGACGGAAGTATCACATGTAGGGCATGATTCTAATTCAGACACAATGGGGGTAATTCCAAGTTGATCACAGCAGGACATTTTTTAGCAGTTGGGCAAAACCATGTGCACTGCAGGGGGGGGGGGGGGGGGGGGCAGATATAACATTTGCAGAGAGAGTCAGATTTGGTGGGGTTATTTTGTTTCTGTGCAGGGTAAATACTGGCTGCTTTATTTTTACACTACAATTTAGATTGCAGATTGAACTCACCACACCCAAATCTAACTCTCTCTGCACATGTTATATCTGCCCCCCCTGCAGTGCACATGGTTTTGCCCAACTGCTAAAAAATTTCCTGCTGTGATCAACTTGGAATTACCCCCAATGTTGGAGTTGGATGTTGAACATTTTCTTTCCACAGCACATGCATAAAGTCACAGAAGCAGTAATAGTAAAAGAGGCAGCAGACAAGGGCACTGCAGCGTCTGACTCAGGATTACCTTTGGAATACTGTAACCACGAAAATTCACATCATTTACAGTCATGTGAGACAAGTTCAGGGGAACGATATTGGCGAACCTCTGTACTTCATGTATCACTGCATCAGTATAAGGCATATTCCTTCTATCATCGGCTGTAGGCATCTGTCCTGGCTTCATATGTGTCCTGATTTCCTCCTGCACCCTTTCTACAAAGTAGTAAACATTTATTTAACACAATACAATATACTGTATGTTTGCACTTTTATCACTGTCAAAGAAGGGGTTGGATTAATAATTATGTAAAAGACCCCAGCAGGTGAAAGCAGCAACGTGCAGGCAGAGCCTCACCTGACATACTCCAGTGTTCTCCAGAGTTTTCACTATACAAATGATTAGAATAATACAAAGAAGCTATTTCTAACTAATAAATATAATCTGTATATTAGTATAATAATTGTTAAAGTCAAAACTCACTAAATATTTGCAGCTCTCTGCTGGAAATACAGAGACTGTCAGGGAGCTATGAGCTCGGCCTCCCCACTGTGACAGACTTTGCCTGGGGATGGGGACAGACTATGGGGGTAATTCAGACTGCAGCAGCAGCGATCACAGTCTGAATTACTTTGTGGAGTTCGCTCGTGCACCCTGGTAGCCCAGTGAGATCCTATCAGCATCTCACTGGCTACGATCACCTCTGTCTGATTGACAGGCAGAGGCGGTCGTGGGGTGGGAGGGGGCGTGCCAGCGGTGTTAGAATGCCGTTGGCGGGGCGCGGTACGGACAATGAAGGCATGTCCGGACTGTTGGGGGGGCGGGCCACGGTGGCTGTGTGACGTCACACGCAGCCGCTGCGTCCCGGGACGCGGCGCGTAGCGGCTTGCCAACGCGTAGGAGCTGTGCTGACAGGGAGCTACTCGTCAAGTATAAAAGCATCGCCTCCGTGCAATGCTTTTGTACCTGTGTATGTGTGTGTGGTGGGGGGGGATAGGGCCTGACATGCGGGGAGGATTAGCCCAGTGCTGGGCGTCCTAAATTTAGCACACCTACGATCAGATCTGAATTAGGCCCACTGGCCAATAATAATACTGCAATACTAAAAGCACATAAGATCTGCCTCACTAAGGGGGATGTGGCTTGATGCAGTGTCAAGTGACCTATCCAGGAAGATCCCCAGCACTTAACAAGGAGCAGCCAACATGAAGGCGAAGCTGATGATCAAGACACCTAAAACATACCTGCCTACCCTCCCGGATGCTGAGGGAGCCCCCCATTCATTAGAGTAGTCCTCCGCAGCCCCGACCCGGGTGGTGACTCTCCCGCATCCCGGCCGCTTCCTCGTAAAGCGGGCAGGATGGGGATAAAATCCCTAAAACTCGGTTGCTGTGTGAAGGGGAGGGGCTAAAGACACAAATCGCACCATTTAGCCCTTCCTGGGTTCCCGTGAATTATGGGAATTTTCCCGTCTTGGAGGCAGGTCTTAATGACATCATAGTCCACTCCCACCCCCCGAAGTAACATGCTTCATCTCCTCTCCGCGCTTTTCCCCGGAGAGAAGACATAAAAAGTAGGTACGTATGAGCTAAAATGCAGGAGAATGTGCTGGTGAGTGGCTGCTGGGGCTGGGCAAGTGTAAGATTTCAGTGTTTGGACCATGAGTAAGAACCTGTAGGACAAAGGGATTAGTGCAGTATTTTGGGTTTTAAAAACTTTTCATTCAACATTCCTTCAAAAACTGTGTGCAAGTGTACCTAGAAAAATTGATGCTGTTTTGAAAGCAAAGGGTGGTCACACCACATATTGATTTGATTTAGATTTCTCTTCTGTTCAATCACTTTGCAGTTTGTTAGTTGATAAATTAACTATTAACACTTCTAGCTTTGAAAGCATTCTTACTTAAAGCATTTTTCCACAACTGCCTAAAACTTTTGCACAGGACTGTATATTATTGCAATCTTCATATATATAAATGCAAAAGCCCTCACTGACTGACTGACTCATCACTAATTCTCTTACTTCCCGATATGTTAGGAAGCTGAAATTTTAACATAGGTATTCTTCAGGTGGGAAATAGGAAAACGACGTTATCAGAATTTTAATAAACCTCCCGTAAGGGGATGAAAAGGTGATTGACATAATGATGTCATTACAGATGCATGACTTGCATTGCTTGAATGATAACGCTCAAACAGACAATCGGATTAAAATTTGGTGCGCAGAACTTAATAAACGACAAAAATGATCCTGTCACTTTTTACCGTATCTGCTACGGGTGCTACTCGGGTAATGCCAAGAATCTTGGATTAATATTTACTTACATTAAGATGTCTCAAATGTACCTCTCTGTAAATTTACCAAATTTGTAATACTCATTTATATGTACAACCGTAAAAATCAGAAACTCCTGTGCGAACGGTTAGAACAGCTAGTTTAGTATATTTAAGACTAGCAGCGTGATATTTAGTTAATATGAATTTCTACAATTTTATGCAGCAGTTTGCATCTTGTGATTTATACTTCTATGGTCTTTTTAGGCTTCCGTAGTTTGACCATTGTATCAATGTGGTGAAGGGTTGTTCACTTTGCAGTTAATTTTGTTTCACACACCTGTATCCAGACCGGATGTGGGGCATTCAGTTTCGGGTGTTTGAATCAATTTGAAGGAAGTTGCGAATTTTATATTATTATATCCTGATGAAAGAGCTGAATAAAATAGTTCTAAAAAGTCAGTATAACCATGATGGTAATGTACCTTACTTGACAAGTCATCTAGAGTTCTGCCCTTGGTCTGCTTATATATACTGTATGTATAACATAGCACTCATACAGACTGAAGTTCTGGAGCTCTATCCATTTGAATCGCATCTATAGAATTGTTTACTCACAGTTGTACTTATAAAACTATAAGGACTTCACTCCTTGATTTTATTGGCTCTGATTTGTCTGGTGGACCAAGTGTATGATACATCTTGATCCTACTTGGTTGACTATATTGTTCAATGTGACTTTTTGATACGTCATAAATGTTCCAAGTCTGTGCTAGTACAGAGATTAACCCCCTGATGAAGTCTCACAAGAAGATGAAACGCATAGGGTAAAAAGAACCTGTACCCGGAGATGGTCCGGAAAAAAAATATGACCTCAGGAGCGAGAACCTTACAGCTATTGTCACAAATGTACATTGTATTACTATGCTTTAGTATTGTGTGAATTTACATGGTTTAACAAACAGTATATACAGCTGTACCTTGGTATAATGCCCACATGAATAGAGTTGCTATATTTAAAAAAACTAAAAATCCAGGACACATGCGGGCATGAATAATCCAGGGGCAAGGCCAAATACAGGGGCATTACCACTCTCTCCTCAACAAAAGTTCTAAAGATCCCACATCTGCAGATCCACTCTCAGTCCCTACATTGATTACCTGTATTCTACCACATTCAATATAAAATACTTTTACTCACACACAAGGCCATTAACCAAACTACGCCAACATACATCTCTTTCCTTATCTCAAAATATCTCCCCACCTGGCCTCTTAGCTCTTCACAAGATCTACCTTTTTAATCCACACTCATTATTCACTCCCATTTATGACTGCAGGACATTCTTTGGGCTGCACCCACTCTGTGGAATGCCCTACCATGCACAATAAGACTCTCATCTAGTCTCCAAACCTTCAAGCGTTCCCTGAAAACTTAACACTTCAGGAAAGCTTATCACATTCCAGAACCACTCACTCAACCTTCATAAGCTTTCCTATCCAGTTACATCCCTGTACACACATATCCTCACAACAGCTTCCTGGACCCCCCCCCCCATCTCTCTGGAGGGTGTGTGGCCACAGCATGTTGGGGGGATGGACGGCATGTTGGGGGGTGGGGTGGAGGCCTTCCGAGGCCAGCTGTGGAGATAGACTTGCGAGATCTTAGCAGCAGTGTGGAGGCTGGAAATGGCTGTGAAGGATGTGCCCAAACATGGGACACAGCCTGGTGAAACACAGATACACAACCCCCTCCCCCCCCCCCCCCCCGGTGGCCCGACCCGCCACTCATATGTCTGCCTACTTGCCCGCCTGCTGATTTATAATAATGAAAGAAACATGGCTACTGGTGTGCTCTGGCCTGGGCACCCTGGCATGCCCGGGCCTGAGAAATCTGTACCACCCCTCCCCAACCTCCATTAGGCGCCACTGCACACGCAAGGTACAACTCAGGTGGATAACAGTTACATACAGCCAGGTGCCACTGTAGCCCTTGGCTTGCTGTAGCCGCTGCTTTGAGTTACATCACCCGGTAGCCTGTGCGCACTCCCCACCTCTAATGTCCCCCAAGTGGCTACCTCCTTCCATATCCTCAGAGGAGATTGAGTCAGGTGTTGGAGTGTAAAATCTGAGATAATCTGGGTATACGCTTTCCGCTGCTTCTCGGGGCGAGTGAGAACCTTTCTAACTTGTGGCCCAGTCAGATGCAAAGTCCTCAGGCCTCTATCTGGGACTAGGTGGTGTCAGTAGCCAGCTCAGGGTCAGTGTGGCAGCAGCTGGTCACATGGGTCTGAACTGCGGCGGAGGAGGCAAATACTGTAGGTCAGTACCGGGGGGCTTGCTGTGAAAGTAGTCGGGTGGGGCCGGGAGTATCCAGGAAGTCAGGCCTCCCTTTTAGTACACCACTGCTGCTGAAACTTTCCCTGTCAGTCACAGTGCCCAGTACTCCCAACCCACTCCACCTAAACCACGCCTGCTGCCAGTTCTGTGTCTGCGTGTGGTTGTCTCTCTAATTCCTGTAAATGGGATATTTGAGATTAGCTCTCATTGTGTAAATTGCTGTAGTCAGCTTTGGAGTTCCCACTTGGTTGTGATTTCAGAGACTTCCAGGACTTAAATGGATCCTTTTCATAAGACTGAGAAGATGTGAAAGCACACTCTTCTGAATAGAGAGTCTGCAGACTATTAATTGCTGGAGACTGACAGGCAGCTTGAGGTATTGGATCCAGAAATCACTCAGCCAGAATAACCGACTACCGTTTAGGAGGAGCTTGATGATCTGAAAAAGGACTCAAAGGGAGATGTTTCAAACTTTTAAAATAGACATAAAATGAAGTTGCCCATAGCAACTGTGTAATTTCATAGACTGTGCTTAGATAAATTACAGTGAGAAGCTAATTGGTTACTGTAGGCAACATATCCATTTTATCTCTCTCGATTACTGCAACCTGTAGATGAAGGACTATTAGCAGTACCTCGAATATCCTGGAATTCATCTGGGGGTTGAGCTTTTAATCATGCACCTCCAACTCTATGGAACTCGCTTCCCCGCACAGTTCAAAAGGCCTTCACGCTATAATCCTTAAAAAATAAACTCAAGACCTTCCTGTTTACTCAGCATTTCACTAATGTCCCTTTAGTATCTCCATGCGCTCTGTATTTTATAGCTTTTCTGGATCTCATTGTTTCTATATTGCATTATGTTCATTCTATGGGAGGAATTTAACTGTTGTTTGCCTCAGCTGCCACTAGATGGCACCCAAGTGAGCAATTCAAGTGTTGCTCGGTTCGGGTGCGCATGCAGCCATGTGCAATACATTTCAACTCACAGTCTCCTGAGGTGTGAGCTGAAATGGGAGTCGCCCTTAACCAGGACTTTAAACGGGTTTAGCCGATTTGTGTGGCTAAACCGAGTACTAATGTGCGCGCACATGCAGCATGCCTGCCCAACAGGGGGAACAATTGAATAGATCGATTGGATCCATCATTGGCTTTCTTTTGCATAAAGATGCACTTAAGCTTTTATAGGCAAAGCCATCTATAGATGGCCTTGCCAAATGGGCAGTAGCTCTGGGGAGTTATTTTTTCTGGGGCTTGCTGCATATGGGGTTTGTTGTGCTTCATATCTGCAGCAGCAGCATATATCTCTGCGCATTTTTAATACATATGGCAAGCCATATATATATTGTGACTATGTACCTCCCACCCTTAGCCTAGGTGCAACTGAATGCAGGTTAAAATGCATGCGCAGTTGGTCAAAGAGATCTGTCCACTATGCAGACTTGTATGAAACTCTGGACTGTACACTTAGGAGCAAAGTGATGAGAATATATCATATAGGCAACTTTCGGATCCTCTAACAAGTTTTTCGTCTTAGAGTAATCTATTGACAGCTACTGTATATTATATGCGTTCTGTGGAACGAGCTGATCCAATCAGGAACCCACCCTTGTTTCAAATGTTTTATCATCCTGTCATAGACGTAATAGAGTTCTCTGCAAGTTTTCAGTGACATCTCAAGTACATGTATGTGACGTCAATCTTACTGGTGTACATGGAATGAAAAGTGGATGGTTCAAATGCGCAACCCTCCTATGCAGCCTATATTAAGTACTAGGTCCCCCACGAGACAAAGGGATTGTATTGCAGCAGTGAATAAGTACATAACTTTGGGCGCTATTTAAAATGGAATTTTTATTGTACATTAAATAGATAAAAATAAAAATAAAAAGTCCAATGGTGAATCACCAGATAAAACAAAAGACTAAAAACTGAATGAATCCTCCTTAAAAGTTAAAATGCCATCATTAGTGCTCCGATTGTATGTGCATTGAGGTTAAACAGTTGTAGACAGAACCAGAAGTGATCTTACTCGGTTATTGGAGATGGAGCCGCCGGTGGTAAAGCAGTGTGTGATCCAGAATATACACACCGCTGGGCTCCAAGGCTTCTAAACGGGCAGTCACTGGTGGTCCTTTGACAGTCAGATTCCAACGCATTTCGGACCTCTGTTGGGTCCTTTATCAAGGCAGAATGACTGTTGTAATCTTAAGCATCCTTTTAAACACTTCAAACAAGCCGCACCTTCCTATACCGGAAGTGTGCTGTACTAGCACTTCCGGTAAACACGGCTTGGCACTTCCGTGGTTGGCAAACACATGTCTCTCAGTTGGCAGAAGTGCATGGCAAAGGTACTTCTGGTAAGTCCAGTTTGTTCGTTGTTGTGGTTGGCGGACGTTCTAGCATTTAACACAATGGGTGTATCCCAATGTGTGATTTTCTCATTATTATTATTTTAATTTTTATGGTCAACGGAACTGGTCCCAAGGATGAAAGTATCCAAAATACACTAATAACAGTTAAAAAAAACATGTCTATTACTCCTTCTACTGTGAATGAAAAACAATGCTCAATTATTAACATTATATTTTGATGGGCGTTTCACGACAACTATAGAAAGACTATTCCCCATTAAGGACAACTTCCGCCAACCAAAGGATACACTGATTGTGTTAAATACTAGAACTTCCGCCAACCACGACGACGACTTACCGGAAGTACCTTTGCAGCGCACTTCCGCCAACCGAGAGACACGTGTTTGCAAACCATGGAAGTGACAAGCCATGATTACCGGAAGTGCTAGTACCGCGCACTTCCGGTTTAGGAAGGCGTGGCTTGTTTGAAGTGTTTAAAAGGATGCTTAAGATTACAACAATCATTCTGCATTGATAAAGGACCCAACAGAGGTCCGAGACGCGATGGTATCTGACTGTCAAAGGACCACCAGTGACTGCCCGTTTAGAAGCCTTGGAGCCCAGCGGTGTGTATATTCCGGATCACACACTGCTTTACCACCAGCGGCTCTACTTCCAATAACCGAGTAAGATCACTTCTGGTTCTGTCTACAACTGTTTAACCGTAATGTACACACAATCGGAACACTAATGATGGCATTTTAAGGAGGATTCATTCAGTTTTTAGTCTTTTGTTTTATCTGGTGATTCACCATTGGACTTTTTATTTTTAATTTTTTCTATTTCATGTACAATAAAAAAAAATGTAGTGCTCAAAGTTAGGTACCTTTTTACTGCTGCATTACTGGTGTACATGTCTAGGGATGAAGAAATGGATTTTCTTCCCAAAGTTCACGTCCAAGACGTAGTATGTGAGATGCAGGAATGTTACATACTATGCACTGTACATACTGTACTCCTAACTTCAGAAGCTTCCATTACAGACAGATGTTGTTATCACTATCTAGGAGCCCTGCACAGTTACCTGATACCAGGAAACTTTGTCTTGGCATTCTATTTATGATGATTGTACCACAACATGCCATGTAGACAGTGCTGGATTAAGGCTTTGGTGCACCTAGGGCACTTAAAACTGGAGGGACTTCAGGAACAATATTTGGGATATGACGGTTGGGGCCTTGTGTGCAAGCTTTCAGCATGCACATGAAAAGGGGGCATTGCCACACGCCACACACCTATTTCATGTCACACTGGGGTCATGCACATCTCTTCCACAAGAGTTAGCACACATTAGTGGTAAACATTAATCCTAAGTAGTGTTTCTGTTAAAGACAGGAAAACCCTTTAATGGCCATATAGCACAGTTATAAACAAATGAAATATAGATTGAGTGAATGGGATTATATAACTATAAAGTCTTTGGTCCATCCATTCTAGTGACTGCACGGATCCAGTCATTCAGGTAATGTACTGAATAAATGGGTTGGAATGCAGTTTCACCTTTTACTTCAAGGTCAGCTAATGAAGTGATCTGCTGACCTGAATTTCCATTCCGATTGTATTGTAAATGCGCAAAGTGTCACACAGCGCAATGATTAGCCAATATGGAATGTGTCAACAATTAACCTCTTAACTCTCCCAGTCATAATTCTCACATAGTATAAAATTACTTTGAATTTCTGGATACTTTGCCATCAGTAAAAGGGCCCAGCCTAGCGATGCAGATGTCGTTTCGGTTCCAGCTGAAAATAAATCCCGAACTGTGTAGGCCAAGTTTTCATCATTAAAGTATGTTTCAGATTCTACGGATTCCTGAAAGCACAAATGTTAAATAGTAAGTATGTCATTTCCCTATACATATACATTCATACAATGCTGTTCTGTTTATCAAATCAAGCGCTATCGGGTCTTCTTGTACAGATGTGTCCTGATACACCTAGCGTCTTTATGCCATAGGGCCAAGGGGTTGCCCTATACCGACAGCCAGAATCCCGGCACAACAGGTCCACAACACCCATAGAGTGGGAATAGATCCCGTGGTGAGCGCAGCGAGCCCGCATCGTGGCAAGCGCAGTGAGCTCGCAAGGGGACTCATCACTCGCCCCGCTGTCGGCATTCTGTTGGATGAGATGCCAATGTCGGAATATTTACAGCCGGCATCCCGTCTGCCGGTAAGGCAGTGGCGGATCTAGACTTAACTTTTAGGGGGGGCGGTTTAAGAATTATGACTCCTCCCCCTAATCATAGCTCCTCTCACTTAGAGATGCCCTTCCCGTTTGCTTCAAAAATTTCCTATTGTTGCCATTATACCACATGGTATGAGCCGAAACTCCCATTATAGCATACTGTATGAGCCGAAATTCACATTATAGCACACAGAATGAGCCGAAATTCACATTATACCACACGGTATGAGCCGAAACTCACATTATAGCACACAGAATGAGCCGAAATTCACATTACACCAGACGGTATGAGCCGAAATTCACATTATAGCATACTGTTTGAGCCGAAATTTACATTATAGCACACGGAATGAGACGAAAATCACATTATACCACACAGTATGAGCTAAAATTCACATTATACCACACAGAATGAGCTGAGATTCACATTATAGCACACAGAATGAGCCGAAATTCACATTATAGCACACAAAATGAGCCGAAATTCACATTATAGCACACAAAATGAGCCAAAATTCACATTATAGCACATTGAATGAGCTGAAATTCACATTATAGCACACAAAATGAGCCGAAATTCAAATTATAGCACACAAAATGAGCCGAAATTCACATTATAGCACACAAAATGAGCCAAAATTTACATTATAGCACATAGAATGAGCCGAAATTCACATCAGATCCAAAAATGACCCCAGCGGTGCCAGATACTCAAATGCCACCTGCGGTGCCAGATACACAAATGCCCCCAGCGGTGCCAGATACACATGACCCCAGCGGTGCCAGATACATATGCCCCCAGCGGTGCCAGATACACAAATGCCCCCAGTGGTGCCAGATACACAAATTCCCCAGTGGTGCCAGAATAAAAATTCCCCCAGTGGTGCCAGAATACAAATGCTCCCAGGGGTGCCAGAATATAAATGCCCCACGTGGTGCCAGAATACAAATGCCCCCAGTGGTGCCAGAATACAAATGCTCCCAGGGGTGCCAGAATATAAATGCCCCACGTGGTGCCAGAATACACATGCCCCCAGTGGTGCCAGAATGCAAATGCCCCCAGTGGTGCTTACCCTCCTGCTGCCAGTGCCACTGCCGCCGATTCCCGTCTCTGATGCTGAGGGGGATCGAGTGCACCGCGTGTCTCTTCTGCGCCTCCCCTCACTGAGTCCATGTCTCCGGCGGCCATTTGAAATATAGCGCCGGCTTGTGAGCCAATCAAAGCTCACGGGCCGGCAGCCAATCAAGAGCCGATCCGTGAGCTATGATTGGATGACAGCCACAGACAATTAAAATGAATGCCGGAGACGGGGACACAGTGGGCAGGAGAGGCGCGCGCAGCGCTCTCCTCGCTTCAGTGTCAAGGAGACGGGAATCAGCGGCAGCAGCAAGCGTGTGTGCAGGGTGGGATGCCTGTGCGCACCAGGCAACCCCCGTGCGCACGCCTACACTGTCTCTCTTCGTCTCACCTTCTCCCGCCGCGCTGCACCGCTCTCCAGTCCGGCACCGTGGCGGGACCCGGCCATCCATCCCGGTGCCGGTATGTGTAGGGGGGGCGTTCGCCCTAATCGCCCCCCGCTAAATCCGCCACTGCGGTAAGGCATATGTAATCGGGCACAAGGCACCTAGTGTGACTGAGCCACTCCGAGAAGTGTAGTGTGCCGTCTTTTCTTTCAATTTTTCTTCTTATTCGCATTGCAGACGCAGCAAAGCACCACTCACAGTGTGCTAGAGATACGTACAGTCGCAGATGAAGCACAACAGAACTTGGCATGAGAAAAAGAAGCAGCCATAGCAATCTGTATGCAGCTTCAGACACACAAATATACAGATGTCGCACATCACATTGATCAGTGTAATCCAGCAAAGTAGTTTTGTCACTTCAAGTTTTTTCTGTACAAATAAGGCGCATATTTTGAGTGAGAAAGATGCTCAGTGCAGCTGAGTCGCCTCGGCTCCACTGTTCTAGTTAACCGGGTTTTTATATCAGTCTGTCTCAAATCACACCCCAATTTGTCATTGTCTGCTTTTATATGCCTACGACCTGAATATCGGTGCTGCTCCTGGCCACCCAGAATAGTATTCAAGTCTCCCGGGCTGAAGATGCTGCTCATGTCCCCCAGCGCCGCCCACTTCTCTGAGTGTAGTGGCTGGTCCAGGCAGCAGTTTACATGATTCACCACATGTAGTCTCGACACTGTACTGCAGGAGCAGGGCCATGATGCTGTAGTCGCGTCATCACACCTCACACCGCCCATATATGCTGCACCCCACACCCCAATGTGAAGCCCAGAGGGGGCAACCAGAGAGTCAGCAAATATGACCTTGTCAAAGTCGAAAAATATTGTACTACATGCCCCATGTACTAACCCCATGCACATGCCCGCTGCTCGTGCACCCAGTCCTCCGTTCGTGCACATATCCGCAATTTGCGTAAGATCGCTACGGCGATCATGCGCATGATATGGGTATTTACGGTGGAGTTTGTGAGCGTGTAGCGTGTTATTAGAACATAGCATATTTAACCCAAATAGTGCACATTGTACACATAGCCCCATGCACCACATCAGAAAGAAATAGCTGTTTAAAAATGATAACAGAACAAAGGGATTCACCTTTACAGGATAGGAGGGGACAGAACAAGGTTACAAGGTGGTGTTTGGTATCCAGCTGTAGGGTATTTTAAGGGAAACATTCTGGTGTTGGTTTGAGGAAAATCGCATGTTCCTGAGGATAGTTAGATGCAGAAGCAGAATATAGGTTTAAACTTAATTTGCTGTGTATTGTGTATGCGGGAGGAATCCAGAGGAGACCACCCACAGGAGCAGTTGAGAAAGATATAGCCCACCTTTTCAAATCAACCTATGACCCCTCCCGTAATGAAAAGGTACATCTCTGTGTCCAGTAGACAAAGGGATTACAGTGACCATTGTATTGTTTTGGATGAAGTGAATAAAGAGAGCTTGCAGCAGGCTTGGGGACACAAGACTCTGAACACTATCTGTATGACCAGCGGAGGACCGACTCGGGTTGCGCTTGCGAAACATTCTCATGTATGTACATTCTCTGTAGCCATTATTCTGTTTAGATTTACTTGTTAGTCTGTAGTGTATAACTTGTATTGTTTTACCTTTTTGGAATCAATCCACGGAGGCCTTAGAACCCTGTGGTTTCAACTACAAACGGTGTTGTGTTTTCACTTTCCTGCCTGGGCTTTAAAGTAGATTAACCTGTTTAAGGTGTATAAGCATTGTTAAGGTGTATGCACTGCGGATACTTTGTATCGCTAGTGCTACTTAAGGTTTAAAGGTATTACATCATTACAGTACTTTGCTGTTAAGGGTTTAAAGTATAAGCATATCATTACATTGTATCATTAACAAGGTTTTAAGGTGAATTAATTGTGTGTGCGCACGCTGTGTGTGCTTTGTACCCACAGTGCGGCGTTTGTACGCTGAGTGCGTTTACGGTACGGGACTCTGTGCGCAAATAGCGTACGAAGTACGTAGCGTACGTAGAAGTTCGTAGCGCGAGCTAGCGACCGCAGCAGCTCCATGGTAAAGGTGTGTTTAAAGGTATAGCTTTATGGTTTAAGATAATATCAACATTATCAATTGGCGGCTCTCACGGGATATCACGTTCTTAATGATGCACTGTACATTACAAACGCGGCTGTAATTGACCGGCTAATGATGGACGCATCACAAAATGCTGATGAAAAAAAACATCCACGTTAATGTATTGTGTTGTATGTAATGTAATCAGTAAGACGCGGATAGGAAATTTTAAGGGACAAGGCGTTTCTCATAATATTTAAGATGCTAAAATGTATTTTTATTGTTGCAAAACAAGGTTCAAAGGTCATATTGTGTTTGACTCAGATTGGATTGTTTGTCTGTTTAAGTAGGTTTAAAAGTATATTTAAAAGTTTGCATAGCTTTGATATAGTTTTATTTTTTAACTCAGGCCTAAAATAACTTCAGGGGCTTGCATGGTGTGTGATTTCTTTGTGACAAAGGAAGCCGCATGGTTTGTCCTCCATTTTGGACTAACCACATGGCCTGTCCACCATTTTGTGTAACCCTCATGGATGTGGAAGGGGGAGGAGCAGCGGCCATTTTGGGAAGGTCATTTTTTTTAAATGGCTGATTTTCACTGCCCGGAATAATCAGCCGTCCTTGGTCAAAAAGAAATCACCATTTATGAGTTACCAATGCATTTATTTAACCCATGCCATAGTCAATTACAAATAGTTTCAGATGGGGCTTAATAAAAGTTAATAGTAAGATGAATATGTGATGTAAGAACCACACACAGATATAAACAAAGTTGTTTTTTTCTTTACCTCTAGGATTCAGTTAACTCTGCTTGTTGTAAGATAGCCATTGAAATGCAAATTAACCTGTGTAACTGCTTTTTCCTAGCAGTGAAAAACCACCTTTACAGACAGCCAAAAAAACAGCGTTTTTATGCAAATTAGAAGCACTTAATGAGTAAATGAGTCTCAGGAGACCAGTGAATGGTACATATATATAATATTATAATTATGTGTGTATCAATGTATGTTCTGCAAGATAGCTATCCAATATGAATCATACTATTGGAAGCATTGATTACTAGATTCATTTAGTCCTGTATTTTGTACTCTGTTTACCTGCTCGCATTATTGCCATAAGCATTGATTACTAGATTCATTTTGACCTGTACTGAGAAAATTTGTTGCTATTTAGTTAAAATATAGAGTTAATATTTAAGGGAAGTAAGTGTAAGACGCACACACAGCCTGGCCTAGTTATAAAGGTTGATACAGAGGAAACTGTGTGATTATAGTTAAATATCGCTTACATTTATAGAAGTGTGGGATTTGTAGTACTGCGGATGTACGGCCTTTGTACACGTTTCTCGGACAGCGTGCGGGACTGCGTATGCAACGTAAAGGCCTACGCACGTGGTGTGTTTACGCAACATGCGTAACAGTACGACCGCTAAAATACAAATCACACAATAGCATTGTTTTAGTTTAAGCGCGAGATGGTAGCCACGCGATAATAGCACAAATTTGTTCAGTTTCCAATATTTAGTTTAAAAGAAACCTTCTCTTACTGTGTCACCTCTGGGACTAGACTGTTTTATCTGAATGAAAGTTACTTTTCTGTACAGAAAAATCAAAGTGTATATGAGTGAACGAGCGTGAGTGTGCAAATAAAGGTTTTGTGAACCCAGAATTCGGGATCCCGTAGGAGACCACATCAGGTGAGTGGACACTTGGTGGCGTGGGAGTGGCTTTCTCACGTTAACATTGATTAAGGTATAAAGGAGCAATTAGTATAACAGCAGACCAAGAGGTCAGCGAAGTCAGAAATCCGCTGACTAAGTCAAGCGAAGCTCTGAATACCGTGGCCTGAGAAAGGTCAGCGGTGAGAGCGCAGCCCCGGGGGTTTGCGTAGTACCCATATAGAACAAAAGAAGAAAAGATTTACTCTGCTCCAAAAAACACTTTGTGATACCAGTGTGCGGTCTGTCATGTATAATGATTGACTCAGTACAACTTCAATTATAAATAACCACTTTTATATTTGGTCTGTTAAGATTAGCAACATAAAACACATACATACATAAACTTTGTAGCAATAAATTGCTCTCTAGACAGACAGTATAAACAATATACTATGTATTCTAAAAATAACTTATTGGCTCTGTTTGGTAAGGATTGAATTATTAAGCACTGGCGTCCCAGTATCAAAATAAATAAAAAATAAATAAATAAAAAAGTCCTGCAAATATGATAATGCAGTCTCTTAATGGATAATATGTATTAATTGTAATGAATAATTACCAATGTGCTGGTTCCTGAATTGTTTAGATACAGGGTCCGTTTTATAATAAATTGCACATGTGTAGGTGATTAGTAGAATAGAGTTACCGTTCCATTCGCAAAAAGCTCCCCTGATTGATGGCTTTGTCAGGCGGTTTCTGTAATTGATTCCACACCACGGGCAATAGACCCCACTGCGGAGGACATTAGAAGACACCAGGTGAGAACAAGTGGAATGGCAGGTGAAATTGAAGCCGCTGCGGGCAGCCGCGTGCGGTAATTGGCTGGTACTCTCCGGCTTTGATGGTAATATGAAACTTTGACGTGAAATACTGCAGGATACCGCCGGCTTTGAGCACCGGACTGCTGCCTCTCGGGATGTGATCTGCGGCTGACAATCAGCTGGAGCACCCGGCGTGCAGAGTGCAGGGAAAAGCTGTGGCTGTGTGTAGCAGTAGGTCCGTTCCTCGGACAGATCAAACCAGACAGAGACCAATGTGGAGTGGGCGTCAACGCGTTTCGTCTCCTAAGCAACCGGAGACTTCCTCAAGACGGATCCGTCTTGAGGAAGTCATTACAATTAATACATATTATCCATTAAGAGACTGCATTATCATATTTGCGGGACTTTTTTATTTATTTATTTTTTATTTATTTTGATACTGGGACGCCAGTGCTTATTAATTCAATCCTTCCTAAACAGAGCCAATAAGTTGTTTTTAGAATACATAGTATATTGTTTATACTGTCTGTCTAGAGAGTAATTTATTGCTACAAAGTTTATGTATGTATGTGTTTTATGTTGCTAATCTTAACAGACCAAATATAAAAGTGGTTATTTATAATTGAAGTTGTACTGAGTCAATCATTATACATGACAGACTGCACACTGGTATCACAAAGTGTTTTTTGGCGAAGAGTAAATCTTTTCTTCTTTTGTTTTATATAACCATAAGCGACCTAGCAAGTTGCTCTTACTCAGCTGCCTATTCACATTTTTTTATTTATTCACTTAATATTATATATATTTTTGATCCTTCATAATTAGCGCCGGATTAGCAGATCTGTGACAATTGTCCAGTTCTGCTGTCTACCAATCAGTAGTACCCATATAGGCCCGTTCAGATACGCTCCGGCTGAGGTTTCGCAGCCTGAAAAATGATTCCATTGGTCGTATAGCGGATAAGTAATAGTTACTTATACGCCGTGCGATTGTACCGCGCGTTAGTGTGTGCAATAGTTAGTTCAACTTGATATCCATTACGCCATTTGCGTAAAATCGCAGGATCATAGACGCTAATTGTACACGCAACGTGATTTGTGTAACAGTTTTTTTATTTTAAGGGAGTTTCGCTGGTCACTCAGGAAATCTCCAACGACTGATATTTACTGGGAAGGGTAAGTCACTCCCACACACTCTCAGTAAATAGAGGTTACGTAGGGCCCTAGGTTGGGTACGACCAGCGCTGAGGACAGTGTGTAGGTGTATTGGCCAACGTGGGCGTGAGTGGGTGAGAGCGCTCGGAGAACTTTCACCATCGCCTTACCTCTGAGTAATTTGGTTTTTGTAGGAATTAGCTGAGATGGCAACACCTGCAAAGAATGGGGGCCAGTTGCTCAAGTAAGGGACGATCAACTAGGGTTCAGGTTGATATTCCGCGGCCCAAAGGGTCGGCGAGGTACATAATGTGTGAGAAATATGGATCACACGCAGAGGTTTTATGCAATGAATGGGAACGTATGACTGCGGAAGATAGGGAACCATTCCCTAGGGTAGGCAGTTTTAGTCCTGAGGTGTTGCAAAATTTAAGGAGAAGGATATGTCTAATAAAATCCAGAAAACAAAGGATTAGACATTATGATTGTTTACATTTATGGCAACAGGAGGGTGATATGCAAAGGGGATTGGCTCAAATAGCTGGTTCCAACCCTAGCAGGAAACTGATAGCAACTGCACCACCACCACCGTACATTACAGGAGAGAAAGTGGCTACAGAGAATGGCGTACTAATATGATAAGTGCACTTAATAAATGTATTAATACTAACCCGTGCAAGTTGTATCCCATCTTAAACTTCCCTCAGGACTGCGACCAAGAAGATGAACCCAGCACGATATCGGCACTCTCTCTAGCAGCCACCATACAAGACACACAAGTGGGCACGGCCCAACCAGTAAGAGCAGTAGCAAAGGCCCCTAGCGGAGGGACAGGTGAGGTCGTGTCCACAGGTAAGTACGGTACAGTACATTATGCAGAGTCAATTGCACCTCACATTGTAGAAGCAACCCAGAATTATGTAATTGAACTGAATCCTGTCAGGGTGATCGCGGTCCCCAATGGGAAGACTGACGCTCTGGGAATCACTCCCGTCAGGAACATTGCTATGCATTGCCCCTGGTCCCGGACAGAATTGAGGACAATTATGTCTGAATTTCCCGATCCCAGGAAAGATCTAGCCGCATGTCAGAGGTTTATTAGAGAACTAGGTAACGCCACTGAACCCAATAACAAAGATTGGCAGACAGTGCTACGGGCATGCTTGCCCTCTAATATTGACCCTGTGAAGTTCATTGCTGACTGTTAATTAGATGCAGAGGTACCTCTCACTGATGAATACAATCAGGAGAACGTAAAACAGATCAATCTACAGTTAGGAGTATATTTCCCAACTGTTGTCAAGTGGAATAAAATCTTCTCCATTAGACAAAAAGAAGGTGAAACGATTCTGACTATTTCCATCGAGCACTGCAGGAAATGGCTAGATACACAGGGGTCGCGGACATTAAGGAAAATGTGCATCATAGGGAGGTAGCGGTGTCCGTATTAATGGACGGTTTAAAAGAAACGTTGAGAACAAGGGTACAAACCACTCAACCTAGCTGGAGAGGTATCTCGGTGGCTGCATTAAGAGAGTCCGCTACTGAGCATGATCGGAACATCATTAGGCACAGGGAGTCACAGGGGGATAAGCTGATGACAGTAAGTATAAAAGCCCTGACAACGAAGCCACATCAGCCTAAACCCCAGACCCCTGATGGTTAGTCATATGTGGTAAAATGTTATAAATGTCAGAAGGAAGGACATTACGCATGGAACTGTAATTTTAAAGACCCACATAAGGTATATCGACCCCCTAGACCAGAACATGACTCACAGTATGACACACGTAACTAGGATCAGGGATAACATATGCAAAATTTTGGGCCGCACCTGTAGTCTGCAGCCAGTGAAGTTAATTGCTAGCCTTGGAAGTGAACCTGAGGTCACAGTTGATGTAGTTGGTAGATAGATCATTCCTTGTAGATACAGGGGCGGCCAGGTAAACTCTGTAATTTATCTTTAAAAATGTTTCCTCTTCATCTCTGACGTTCACCGACAGAACTACAGCTCAAACGTCACATGTCTACTCTGTCTTTTCAGAGGTCTGCACAGCCCCAGTATATCTCACCAGCATCATTGTGCCTGGCCATGCACAGAGGGTGGAGAGAGGAAATACTGGTGGAGGAAGACTGTGCAGAGATACCGATAGACATGATGGTGTGACAGCCTGATGGTGAACGCAAATCTGACAAATTTTCTTTTTATCACTCTCTCTCTCTTTTTGTTTTTTTTCATGTTCTACGGATGGTTTATTTCACACAACAGTTAGACACATGGTTATGCAAGATTTATGTTCCCTACAGAAAGGTCGCTGACTCGGTAGAGGAAATCATATCACTGGAGTGTCTGTTCCGGGAAGGTTGAGACGGCACCTGAGCACTTAGAACAATAAGACCAGAGGCGGTTGTCGCACCAGTTTTTCTTTTTCCCTTTTATTATTTTCTCCACCTCCCATCACCCTCCTTTCCTCCCCCCTTCTCATTCTTTTCCTCTTCCCTTAACAAGATGGACTTACCCCAAGAGACTGCATTCCGGGTTTTCCTGTTGACCCTGTTGTTGACCAGAGCAGTCTGTTTCGGTGAGAGTACCAGAGAGGTCGAGAAAGGATCTGGAATGGGTTCTGATGGCAAGGACGGATTTGTAGAATTCCAAGAGCAACACATTCACCGAGCAAAGGCGAGTATCAGAAAACGATCTGGTAGTCACGAAACTAGGAGACACTGTGAAGGGTTATTGGCTGAGGAAAATTGTATTTGTAGAAACTGTGAAAACATAGTTGAGGACGGGTGCATCCAGAGATGTCAGTCCAGCCTTAATATCAACATGGACCGTCATCCATTGAGTGATTATCACTCATTAGTGAGTAAGGTTTTAAACCAAACAGAATGCTGGGTGTGCTCACAAGTACCTCAAGGTCAGAGCAAGTCAGGACTAGTACCGTATCCCTTAACAATAGATGAGGTACTTGAATTAAGGGGTGGGAGACCGGTGGACAAGAAATTTAATATTTCTAGGCCCCCTAGTTTGAAGCTCCACCAATATCATGTGGATAGGTCCTTAGTATGTTTCAACATTTCCAATCCCCGAAAGCCGGGAAATTGGGAAGTGACATGGAATAACCAAACCATGGCATTTTCACACAGAGCCGATAGGATGCCCGTAAACTCAGAACTTATACGCCAAATAGCCAACGGTGGGAGGTATTTTCGGTACAGGCATACGCTAGGAAGTAGAACCATGCGGGTTGGAGAAGTATCACCAGGATACTGTGCGCATATCATACAGCCTGATACGTGTACTGAACAGATGAGAGAGTTAGGGATAGGATTTTTCACCTGGAAGGTTTGCAATATGGTAATGTCATATTCTGTCCCATATGTTCTCCCCGATGATGCATATTTCATATGCGGGAGGAAGGCGTATAAGTGGCTTGCCCCAAACTCAGAGGGATTGTGTTACATTGGAAGAGTGTTGCCAGAAGTAATGACCATAACCCATAACAAGATGAAAGACGTTCACCGCAATGCTCAAGCTCCTTACACTCACACTCATTATGAACACATCGTTAAGAGACACCTTATAGATAGGACAGAGCACGCAGCCTCTGATTTGATCCGCGAATCCACCGGGATTCAATTCCTACTCGCATTAGATATCACCCGTACCGCCAGAGGAATTATACATTTTAGGTATATTCATGCGCTAGCGAACCTGATAGATAATATCACAGAGATGTATGATGACACCTTCAGGTATACTGGGAGGGAATTGCAAGCTTACAAAACGGAACTGATCCAGCACAGGATGGTTCTCAATCACATCACAGCAGTGACAGGCGGGTACTGTGTCACCCTAGCAACTCAGTATGGTGTGAAGTGCTGCACGTATATTACAAACAGCACTGATGACCCCACCGAGGTCATAGATCAAAAGATGGACGATATCTTGCAATTGAAGTGGGAGTTCCGAAGGAGACACAACCTTACCCTTACTGCTGTGAGTAATGAACTGACCGGCTGGGTCTCATGGTTGAACCCACGCAATTGGTTCTCTGGTTTAGGAGAATGGGCTCAAAATGTTATCGTGAGTGTAGGAAAGTTTCTCCTTTGTATCCTGGGAGTTGTCATAATGATTGGTTTGATATTTAGATGTGTTCGATTTTTAACGCGGCGCAAGCGCAGTACCAAAGTGATGAGTTTGAGGAGCGGGGGCATTGTCACACAAACTGGTTTAATTTATGACCCATCAATTGAGACAATGTTGTGATAAGACGTGATTCCACGGTCCGTTTCTTCCACCCGTTTCTCCTTTGTTTTTCTCCCAAGCAAAAATACATCCATTCGGAAGAAGACTTTGATGGACATTCTACAGACTTTGATGGACATTCTACAGACTTTAATGGACACTCTAAAGACTTTAATGGACACTCACAGCAAAGATACACCCACACGGACAAGACTTCAATCAACACCCAAGAACGATTGCACAAATGTTATGTGAATGTATTTGTGATACGTGTCTTATCTTCATCTCTACAACCTTCAGGTAGTGTCACACCAGGGACGTGCAGTCAGGGGAGGCAGTGCCTCCCCTGTCATTAATGACTCAAATAATACAAAGAAGATACTTATGACACAGATTTTGTGTCATAAGTATATTTGTATTATTTTAATAATTTTTATTCTGTAAAAATCTGTGTTACAGAGGCACCGCTGTCGGTGCCTCACGCTGACAATGTAAAATGGCCGGAAGCGGGGGGCGGGGCCAAGCAGCAGGGAGTAAAATACCATTGAAAAAAAGCACTATAAGCGGCACTGGTATAAGTGCCGCTTTGACAGGGGCGTGCTTTCAGCCCATATGAAAGCACGCCCCTGTCACTGTTGAGGAGGTGATTGGCCAGTGGGAATGTGCAGTGCTACGCTGAGCTCCCAGTCCCCAGCCGTGCAGACAAGCTTCGTGTGAGCGCTTGCTCTGCCTGCATGTGACGCTGCCTGGGGCACTGGGAGCTAAGCTCCCGGACCTCAGCACCCTGCACTGTTCAGGGAGCGGGTAGCCCGATCCCCCTGTGTGCCGCACACTCGGGCCGCCGCGGACCCTGCACTGATCAGGGAGCGGGTAGCCCGATCCCCCTGTGTGCTGCACATGGGCCGCCGCAAATGCCTGATCAGGGAGCCGAGTAGCCGAATCCCCCTGTGTGCCGCGCACTCGGGCCGCCGCGGATCCGTCCTCCCCGCGCCTTCTGATTTCAATAGTCCCGGGTGCCAAGGTATGTGGTTGCTGGAGTGGACGCAGCCACATTGAATTTGAATGTACAGACAAAAGTGTGGACAAAATAAAAATGAGAATCTTGCTTAATTAATAATAAGTTTACTAAATTATGATGAAAATGAATACACTTAAAATAATCAGTTATACCAATTATTCAGACATATGTTTAAACATATGTCTGAATAATTGGTATAACTGATTATTTTAAGTGTATTAATCTTAATCACAATTTAGTAAACTTATTATTAATAAAGCAAGATTCTCCATTTTATTTATTGATTGAATTAAAACACAATTATACCGATTTAAAGTGTCCACACTATTGCCGTACATTCAGCGCACGAGGGGTTAACACTGGGCAGTGCTGCCTTGTGCTGCTGGGGCTCCCTGCATGGAACCCCTGACAATGAGCATGAAACCAATGGCAACTATCATGAAACCGCTGGCAACTAGCATGGAACCCATGGCATGAAAACATTGGTAACGAGCATGAGACCCCTGGCAACGAACATGAAACCGCTGGCAATGAGCATGGAACCCAGGACATGAAACCATTGGCAACAAGCATGAGACCCCTGGCAACGATCATGAGACCCCAGGCAATGAGAATGGAACCCAGGACATGAAACCATTGGCAACGAGCATGAGACCCCTGGCAACGAGCATGAGACCCCTGGCCACGAGCATGAGACCCCTGGCAATGAGCATGAGACCCCTGGCAATGAGCAGGTAATTTAAAAATAATTAGAGGCCTTACTGTGGCATAATTTGTATGGGACATTATTGCGTGTGGAGCATAAAATGGTATGTGGCATAATGTGGAATGGGCATTATGGTATGTGGAATGGGCATTATGGTGTGTGGAATACTGTGGAATGGCCATTCCGGTGTGTGGAATAATGTGGAATGGGCATTATGGTCTGTGGAATAATGTAGAAAGGGCATTACGGTGTGTGGAATAATGTGGAATGGGCATTATGGTGTGTGGAATAATGTGGAAAGGGCATTACGGTGTGTGGAATAATGTGGAATGGGCATTATGGTGTGTGGAAAGGGCATTACGGTGTGTGGAATAATGTGGAATGGGCATTACGGTGTGTGGAATAATGTGGAATGGGCATTACGGTGTGTGGAATAATGTGGAATGGGCATTAAGGTGTGTGGAATAATGTGGAATGGGCATTACGGTGTGTGGAATAATGTGGAATGGGCATTAAGGTGTGTGACATAATGTGTAAAGGGCATTACTATAAGGAGCAAAAATGACAAATAATGTGGAAAGGGCATGAATAGTTTTTCCCTGTGTTTTATTTTTCCTGTGTTGTATAGGGGGCTCTACCTTGCGTAATGTGTATAAGGGGTACTACTGTGTGGTGTAATGTGACTGACAGACACTACTGTGGGGTGTAATGTGAATTGGTACTATTCTGTGTCCACGACCCTTCCCCATGAAGCCATGCCCCTGTCACCCACTGCTGCCACCCTCTCCCTGGTGTCACACTCTTCCTGACACCCTCTCCCTGGCGTCACCCACTCCATGTCACCAACAGCTGTCACCCTCTCTCTGGTGTCACGCTCTCCCTGTCACCCACTGCTGGCTATTTTGTTGTCCAGAACTTCCATTAACTTAATAGTGCCACACCCACAGTGCTATTAAGTTAATGGAAGCCTTGGACAACAAAATTGCATTCATGTTCTCCTCCCACTCCCTCCCCAGTCCCAAACACAATTTTTTTTTCCTATAAAAAATTTACAATATATTATCCGCCTGCTCATCACGTTTGATAAGCAGGCATTGGCGGCGGTGGCGGCATCGGACTGAGATGCGAATTAGTGGTGGAGGGTCCGGGTAGTTGATGGTGGGTGAGTTTGTAAGCCATTGGCGGTGGCGGTGGTAGTGGGCATCGGCTCAGGGGCAGTAGCGGGCATTGGCTCAGCGGCGGTAGGGGTCATCGGCGGGATTTGGCGGACATTATGGCTGCAGTGCCTCACCAGCCACTGACCTCACCGCACGCCACTGTGTCACACATAGTCGATAGGTAATATCCATATATATATTAGCATTCACATGTGTCCCCCCTTAATGTATCATCAACTAAATGTGCACCCCACTTGTTGAAACAAAAAGCCGAAAAGAGCTTGGTAGTGTTTGTTGGCCCACTTACAGACCCTTAATACGGGATAAGAAGGATTTAATGTATACTTCGCAATACCTCAAAGCTTATCTAGAACATGTACGGCACGATGATACATGCCCCTCAGACGGATTTCATACATACATGCTTTTACTATCCCACTAGGCCATACATTTCCCGCCTACTCCTCTCCTCTTACCATCCAATTATTTTGTAGATTGTATTGTATATTTTTCCGTTTAATGTTTAGATAGTGGCAGTTATTGTTGACTGCCAAAGGGTGGACTGTCAAAGTCAAAAAATATTGTAATACATGCCCCATGTACTAACCCCATGCACATGCCCGCTGCTCATGCACCCAGTCCTCCGTTCGTGCACATATCCGCAATTTGCGTAAGATCGCTCCGGCGATCATGCGCATGATATGGGTATTTACGGTGGAGTTTGTGAGCGTGTAGCGTGTTATTAGAACATAGCATATTTAACCCAAATAGTGCACATTGTACACATAGCCCCCTGCACCACATCAGAAAGAAATAGCTGTTTAAAATGATAACAGAACAAAGGGATTCACCTTTACAGGATAGGAGGGGACAGAACAAGGTTACAAGGTGGTGTTTGGTATCCAGCTGTAGGGTATTTTAAGGGAAACATTCTGGTGTTGGTTTGAGGAAAATCGCATGTTCCTGAGGATAGTTAGATGCAGAAGCAGAATATAGGTTTAAACTTAATTTGCTGTGTATTGTGTATGCGGGGGGAATCCAGAGGAGACCACCCACAGGAGCAGTTGAGAAAGACATAGCCCACCTTTTCAAATCAACCTATGACCCCTCCCGTAATGAAAGGGTACATCTCTGTGTCCAATAGACAAAGGGATTACAGTGACCATTGTATTGTTTTGGATGAAGTGAATAAAGAGAGCTTGCAGCAGGCTTGGGGACACAAGACTCTGAACGATATCTGTATGACCAGTGGAGGACCGACTCGGGTTGCGCTTGCGAAACATTCTCACGTATGTACATTCTCTGTAGCCATTATTCTGTTTAGATTTACTTGTTAGTCTGTAGTGTATAACTTGTATTGTTTTACCTTTTTGGAATCAATCCACGGAGGCCTTAGAACCCTGTGGTTTCAACTACAAACGGTGTTGTGTTTTCACTTTCCTGCCTGGGCTTTAAAGTAGATTAACCTGTTTAAGGTGTATAAGCATTGTTAAGGTGTATGCACTGCGGATACTTTGTATCGCTAGTGCTACTTAAGGTTTAAAGGTATTACATCATTACAGTACTTTGCTGTTAAGGGTTTAAAGTATAAGCATATCATTACATTGTATCATTAACAAGGTTTTAAGGTGTATTAATTGTGTGTGCGCACGCTGTGTGTGCTTTGTACCCACAGTGCGGCGTTTGTACGCTGAGTGCGTATACAGTACGGGACTCTGTGCGCAAATAGCGTACGAAGTACGTAGCGCGAGCTAGCGACCGCAGCAGCTCCATGGTAAAGGTGTGTTTAAAGGTATAGCTTTATGGTTTAAGATAATATCAACATTATCAACCTCTACACGTTTTTGGGTTTTTTTGGAATAAGACTGAGGTTTGGTGAAGTAACAAATCTCCAACATGCACACAGATTACTGCTCTATGTCAGTCTGTCACATTCACACTTCACCTACTGTACAGTTTTAAGATCATCTGATTAAGATATTTGTGTCAAAGACCATGAGCAACCTGTCAGACTTTTGCTTTTGATGACCATCTGACCATCATAGACGAGCTGTGGATGCAGGTATCCCTGTCTAACCTGCATCATGGTCAGTCACTACACCCGACTAAGCCGAGACCATGTGGACCTCCTTCCCATAGCAAGGAGCAGGGATCCAGGAACTAGAGATGAGTGGGTTTGGTTCGTCGAGATCCGAACCCCCCTGAACTTCATGTAGTTTACACGGGTCCGAGGCAGCCTCGGTTCTTCCCACCTTACTCGCAAAACCCGAACGAGACAAAACGTCATCATCCCGCTGTCAGATTCTCCCGAGATTCGGATTCCATATAGAGAGCCGTGCGCTGCCATTTTCACTCGTGCATTGTAGATTGAGCGGAGAGGATGTGGCTACGTTCTCTGCCTGAATAGCCCAATATCATCTAAATATCAGCTCAATATCAGTGCTCAGTATCAGTGCTGCATTGTGGTGACCAGTATACTACAGTACAGTAATCCATTGCTGTTTTTTGCTGCTCCGTGTCTGTTCTAGTATCCTCATCAGTGCTCAATATCTGTGTCCAGTATCAGTGCTGCATTGTGGTGACCAGAATATAGTAGTACAGTACAGTAGTCCATTGCTGTATCTTGCTGCTCCGTGTCAGTTCTAGTATCCTCATCAGTGTCAATATCTGTGCTCAGTATCAGTGCTGCATTGTGGTGACCAGTATATAGTCGTACAGTACAGTAGTCCATTGCTGTATCTTGCTTTTCCGTGTCAGTTCTAGTATCCTCATCAGTGCTCAATATCTGTGCTCAGTATCAGTGCTGCATTGTGGTGACCAGTATATAGTAGTACAGTAGTCCATTGCTGTTTTTTGCTGCTCCGTGTCAGCTCTAGTATCCTCATCAGTGCTCAATATCTGTGCTCAGTATCAGTGCTGCATTGTGGTGACCAGTATATAGTAGTACAGTAGTCCATTGCTGTTTTTTGCTGCTCCGTGTCTGTTCTAGTATCCTCATCAGTGCTCAATATCTGTGTCCAGTATCAGTGCTGCATTGTGGTGACCAGAATATAGTAGTACAGTACAGTAGTCCATTGCTGTATCTTGCTGCTCCGTGTCAGTTCTAGTATCCTCGTCAGTGCTCAATATCTGTGCTCAGTATCAGTGCTGCATTGTGGTGACTAGTATATAGTACTACAGTACAGTAGTCCATTGCTGTATCTTGCTGCTTCATGTCAGTTCTAGTATCCTCATCAGTGCTCAATATCTGTGCTCAGTATCAGTGCTGTATTGTGGTGACCAGTATATAGTAGTACAGTACAGTAGTTCATTGCTGTATCTTGCTTTTCTGTGTCAGTTCTAGTATCCTCATCAGTGCTCAGTATCAGTGCAGCATTGTGATGACCAGTATATAGTAGTACAGTAGTCCATTGCTGTATCTTGCTGCTCTGTGTCAGCTCTAGTATCCTTATCAGTGCTCAATATCTGTGCTCAGTATCAGTGCTGCATTGTGGTGGCCAGTATATAGTAGTACAGTAGTCCATTGCTGTATCTTGCTGCTCTGTGTCAGCTCTAGTATCCTTATCAGTGCTCAATATCTGTGCTCAGTATCAGTGCTGCATTGTGGTGACCAGTATATAGTAGTACAGTAGTCCATTGCTGTATCTTGCTGCTCCGTGTCAGTTCTAGTATCCTCATCAGTGCTCATTATCTGTGATCAGTATCAGTGCTGCATTGTGGTGACCAGTATATAGTAGTACAGTACAGTAGTCCATTGCTGTATCTTGCTGCTCCGTGTCAGTTCTAGTATCCTCATCAGTGCTCAATATCTGTGCTCAGTATCAGTGCTGCATTGTGGTGACCAGTATATAGTAGTACAGTACAGTAGTCCATTGCTGTATCTTGCTGCTCCGTGTCAGTTCTAGTATCCTCATCAATGCTCAATATCCGTGCTCAGTATCAGTGCTGCATTGTGGTGACCAGTATATAGTAGTACAGTACAGTAGTCCATTGCTGTATCTTGCTGCTCCGTGACAGTTCTAGTATCCTCATCAGTGCTCAATATCTATGCTCAGTATCAGTGCTGCATTGTGGTGACCAGTATATAATACTACAGTACAATAGTCCAGTGCTGTTCTCGCTGTCCAGTGTCAGTTCTAGTATCCTCATCAGTGCTCAGTATCACTACTCATTGTCTTGTGCTGCATTGTGGTGATTTAACGTCCAGTGTCTTGTGCTGCATCTTGCTGCTGTAGAGTGCTGTGGCAGTGTCCTGTCACTGTGCATAGGTCATCATCATTCCAGTCACAGTGGTATCTGGTCTCTATTTAGTGGTATCTAATTCCAGACATTACTGCCGTCTAATTCCAGATATATTACTGGCATATAATTCCACACATTAAAAAATGGAGAACAAAAATGTGGAGGGTAAAATAGGGAAAGATCAAGATCCACTTCCACCTAGTGCTGAAGCTGCTGCCACTAGTCATGGCAGAGACGATTCAATGCCATCAACGTCGTCTGCCAAGGCCAATGCCCAATGTCATAGTAGAGAGCATGTAAAATCCAAAAAGCAAAAGTTCAGTAAAATGACCCAAAAATCTAAATTAAAAGCGTCTGAGGAGAAGCGTAAACTTGCCAATATGCCATTTACGACACGGAGTGGGCAAGGTACGGCTGGGGCCCTGGCGTATGTTCATGGCTAGTGGTTCAGCTTCACATGAGGATGGAAGCACTCATCCTCCCACTAAAAAATGAAGAGTTAAGCTGGCAAAAGCACAGCAAAGAACTGTGCGTTCTTCTAAATCACAAATCCCCAAGCAGAGTCCAATTGTGTCAGCGGTTGCAATGCCTGACCTTCCCAACACCGGACGGGTAGAGATGGCTCCTTCCACCATCTGCACACCCCCTGCAAGTGCTGGAAGGAGCACCCACAGTCCAGTTCCTGATAGTCAAATTGAAGATGTCACTGTTGAAGTACACCAGGATGAGAATATAGGTGTTGCTGGCGCTGAGGAGGAAATTGACAAGGAGGATTCTGATGGTGAGGTGGTTTGTTTAAGTCAGGCACCCGGGCAGACACCTGTTGTCCGTGGGATGAATAAGGCCATTGACATGCCTGGTCAAAATACAAAAAAAATCACCTCTTCGGTGTGGAATTATTTCAACAGAAATGCGGACAACTGGTGTCAAGCCGTGTGTTGCCTTTGTCAAACTGTAATAAGTAGGGGTAAGGACGTTAACCACCTAGGAACATCCTCCCTTATACGTCACCTGGAGCGCATTCATCAGAAGTCATTGACAAGTTCAAATACTTTGGGTGACAGCGGAAGCAGTCCGCTGACAACTAAATCCCTTCATCCTCTTGAAACCAAGCTCCTGCAAACCACCCCACCAACTCCCTCAATGTCAATTTCCTCCTTAGACAGGAATGCCAATAGTCCTGCAGGCCATGTCAATGGCAAGTCTGACGAGTCCTCTCCTAACTGGGATTCCTCCGATGGATCCTTGAGTTTAACGCCTACTGCTTCTGTTGCTGCTGGTGCTGCTGTTGATGCTGCTGGGAGTCAATCGTTATCCCAGAGGGGAAGTCGGAAGACTACTTGTACTACTTCCAGTAAGCAATTGACTGTCCAACAGTCCTTTGTGAGGAAGATGAAATATCACAGCAGTCATCCTGTTGCAAAGCGCATAACTCAGGCCTTGACAACTATGTTGGTGTTAGACGTGTGTCCGGTATCCGCCGTTAGTTCACAGGGACTTAGAGAATTGCTTGAGGTAGTGTGTTCCCGGTACCAAATACCATCTAGGTTCCACTTTTCTAGGCAGGCGATACCGAGAATGTACACAGACGTCAGAAAAAGAGTCACCAGTGTCCTAAAAAATGCAGTTGTACTCACAGTCCACTTAATCACGGACATGTGGACAAGTGGAGCAGGGCAGACTCAGGACTATATGACTGTGACAGCCCACTGGGTAGATTTATTGCCTCCCACAGCAACAACAGCAGTGGCGGCACCAGTAGCAGCATCTCGCAAACGCCAACTCATTCCTAGGCAGGCTACGCTTTGTATCACCGCTTTCCATAAGAGGCACACATCTGACAACCTCTTACGGAAACTGAGGAACATCATCGCAGATTGGCTTACCCCAATTGGACTCTCCTGGGGATTTGTGACATCAGACAACGCCACCAATATTGTGCGTGCATTACATGTGGGCAAATTCCAGCACGTCCCATGTTTTGCACATACAATGAATTTGGTGGTGCAGAATTTTTAAAAAAACAACAGGGGCGTGCAAGAGATGCTGTCGGTGGGCCGAAGAATTGCGGGCCACTTTCGGCATTCAGCCACCGCGTGCCGAAGACTGGAGCACCAGCAAACACTCCTGAACATGCCCTGCCATCAGCTGAAGCAAGAGGTGGTAATGAGGTGGAATTCAACCCTCTATATGCTTCAGAGGATGGAGGAGCAGCAAAAGGCCATTCAAGCCTATACATCTGCCTACGATATAGGCAAAGGAGGGGGAATGCACCTGACTCAAGCACAGTGGAGAATGATTTCAACGTTGTGCAAGGTTCTCCAACCTTTTGAACTTGCCACACGTGAGGTCAGTTCAGACACTGCCAGCCTGAGTCAGGTCATTCCCCTCATCAGGCTTTTGCAGAAGCAGCTGGAGAGATTGAAGGAGGAGCTAAAACGGAGCGATTCCGCTAGGCATGTGGGACTTGTGGATGGAGCCCTCCATTCGCTTAACCAGGATTCACGGGTGGTCAATCTGTTGAAATCAGAGCACTACATTTTGGCCACCGTGCTCGATCCTAGGTTTAAAGCCTACGTTGTATCTCTCTTTCCGGCAGACACAAGTCTGCAGATGTTCAAAGACCTGCTGGTGAGACAATTGTCAAGTCAAGTGGAAAGTGACCCGCCAACAGTTCCTCCTTCATTTTCTCCTGCAACTGGAGCTGCCAAGAAAAGGATAAAATTTCCCAAACCACCCACTGGCGGTGATGCAGGGCAGTCAGGAGTGATAGCTGACATCTGGTCCGGACTGAAGGACCTGCCAACGATTACTGACATGTCGTCTACTGTCACTGCATATGATTCTGTCACCATTGAAAGAATGGTGGAGGATTATATGAGTGACAGCACCCAAGTAGGCATGTCAGACAGTCCGTATGTATACTGGCAGGAAAAAGAGGCAATTTGGAGGCCCTTGCACAAACTGGCTTTATTTTACCTAAGTTGCCCCCCCTCCAGTGTGTACTCCGAAAGAGTGTTTAGTGCAGCCGGTAACCTTGTCAGCGATCGGCATATGGAGGTTATTTCCAGAAAATATGGAGAAGATAATGTTCATCAAAATGAATTATAATCAATTCCTCCGTGGAGACATTTACCAGCATTTGCCTGCAGAAAGTACACAGGGACCTGAGATGGTGGATTCCAGTGGGGACGAATTAATAATCTGTGAGGAGAGGGATGTACACAATGAAAGGGGTGAGGAATCGGACGATGAGGAGGAGGTGGACATCCTGCCTCTGTAAAGCCAGTTTGTGCAAGGAGAGATTGATTGTTTCTCTTTTGGTGGGGGTCCAAACCAACCAGTCATTTCAGCCACAGTCGTGTGGCAGACCCTGTCGCTGAAATTATGGGTTTGTTAAAGTGTGCATGTCCTGTTTATACAACATAAGGCTGCTTGGGAGGGCCCAAGGACAATTCCATCTTGCACCTCTTTTTTTTATTATTTATCTTTGCATCATGTGCTGTTTGGGGACTATTTTTTTAAGTGCCATCCTGTCTGACACTGCAGTGCCACTCCTAGATGGGCCAGGTGTTTGTGCCGCCCACTTGGGTCGCTTAGCTTAGTCATCCAGCAACCTTAGTGCAAATTTTAGGACTAAAAATAATATTGTGAGGTGTTCAGAATAGACTGGAAATGAGTGGAAATTATGGTTATTGAGGTTAATAATACTATAGGATCAAAATTACCCCCAAATTCTATGATTTAAGCTGTTTTTGAAAAAAAAAACACCCGAATCCAAAACACACCTGAATCCGACAAAAATTCTTAAGGGAGGTTTTACCAAAACGCATCCGAATCCAAAACCCGACCGCGGAACCGAATCCAAAACCAAAACACAAAACCCGAAAAATGCCCGCTGCACATCTCTACCATGAACCAACCCCATCTGAAGATGGCATTGGTTCCTGCAGACAAACTCCGAAAATTTTCAGTTTTCCGAGGTTGTTGAATATTAGGCAGCCCTATTGGGCCCCTAAAAATGAATGGGTCCGTTACTTTATATATCCCAGAACTAGAGTCTCACTTCTCCGTTCTGTTCTTAATGCATGGTTGCCCTGAGGAGATCATTTCAGATAGAGGGGCACAATTTGAAATTCTCTAAAATACCCAGTATTGATATGCATTCTGTACTGCAAACCATGTACAAGTGGGTGGATCATATGGGGTGCAATAATCATTAAATTCAAGCACACCACTGTTTTACCTATATTTAGTGGATGGGTCAGAGTTCTCTTTGTGCCAACCATCCTCAGATGCCCCTCTTTTGTCTCAAGACAGTAAGGGGTATATTCAATTAGCAGTGATAACGGACTTTTCACGTGAAAAGTCCGGTTTTCGGGTGAAAAAACGGACTTTTCACGTGAAACGCAATTACAGGCTATTCAATTATCCTGGAAAATTTATCGGTGATCATTTTTTCACTAATTTCACTTCACCTTCTCTGAAGCAGGTGAAAAGTTGGGAAAAGTCAATATTTTAAGGTAAAAATGTTGGATATGGTACAGAACTCCTGGGACACCCCCCTTAATGACTAATTAGGCACGTTGAAGTTTTTAATTATTTTTAATTGGCCAATAATGACATGTCATTTTTGGGGTGAAAAAGTACAAAGTGATGGAAATTGGGCTTCAAGGTATGGGACAGGTATATTGGGGTGCTTTATGAGTGGGACAGGTGTTTTTTAGGCTTGCAGATGGGAGTAATCAGTCTGTTTCCACTTTTTTTTAAAGTACCCTAAAATGACCCAAATATATACTTATACCCATTTTCATGTACCCCAAATTTAATGAGAGCATTTATTTTGCTAAAAAAAAATAGCTTTCTATCATTTTTTTGCATTTTTAAAAAAAATGCATATAACAGCCATTTCACACAATTTAAGTCCCCAAAAACACTCTAATGTGATCTCTAACACACTTCTCTTCTGTTTTCCTATGTTAGTTTAGCATTTTTTGGGGTACAGGCTGATTTCCCCATTTTCACCTGCACTTTTCACTGCAAGAATTTTCACGTGAAACCCGGTCGGAATTGAATAGGTCGAAAAACGGAGCGTTTTCGCTGCAATTTTCGGCCGATTGCCGCGAAAAATTTTCGGGCGCAAAATTGCCGCGAATTTGCGGATAATTAAATATCCCCCTAACTCTTGTCACAATACTTTAAGACACCAATCATTTTTAAGAAGGAATTTATTGAGAATCAGTACAATCAGCACTACCAGAAAGTAGGTTTACTGGTCTGTTTATATTTGTTTTGAAGTCTACCTAGTAGTGGAACTTCTTCACCATCTCTAGCCTCTATCAAAGTCCAGGGACAGCGTGAATGCATTGTAGCGGCTATCCGACTGATTCTAAATCGGATGCAGCTGCAATGTAGGAGCAATTTTTTTCTGCAATTACATCTAAGACACATTGCGTGTGTGTTCAGATAAAGGGGGTCATTCCGAGTAGATCGCACGTAGCAACTTTTTGCTGCTCGTGCGATCAACTAACACCGCCTATGGGGAAGTGTATTTTAGCATAGCAAGGCTGCGATCGCTTGAGCAGCCCTGCTATGCTAAAAAAGTTTTGTGTAAAACAAGACTAGCCCTGTAGTTACTTACCCTGTGCGATGGATCCAGCGATGAAAGGTCCCGGAATTGATGTCAGACATCCGCCTACCAAACACCTGGACACGCCTGTGTTTGCTGCTGCACGCGCGGAAAACAGTGAGTATCCGCCCTGTAACGCCTCAACCGATGACAATATTCTTGCGCTAGCGATCACTTTCTTCTTTCTTCTGCTCGTTGCCCGGTGACGGCTGTTGCTGGACAATGACGCGTGTGTGCATTGCGGGCGCCGCACAGGCGCAGTCCCGACCCATTTACACCGCAGCGATGAACCACAGCGTGCGAATGGTTCGGAATGACCCCCAGTGTGCACACAGAGTTGGAGTTGCAATTGAGCCGGTGCACAGGAGACACATGGCCTCAGGTCCAAACTTCCAGATTCCATCCCTTACAGTGCCTGCCGTGATGCCGATCATTGCTGATCGGTCAGTCCGGCAGCATCCCCCACTCAGTGGCTGCAGACACTAGCCGCTGTGGAAATGTGAACAAAAAGCAGCCACTCACCTTTCCGAGGGGCTTTGGGGGCTGCTGAGGAGACTTGATGCCTGCAAACGGAAGTCGCGATGTTTGCATCAATGTTTTTTTTTTTTTTTGTTTGTCTTTTTAATTTTTTTTTAAATGTTTGTTTTGTTTTTTTCATTTTTAACCACTCAACTGGCAAGGTCAGATCATATGCGACTGCACCGCCCCACTGCATCCCCCAGTTTTTGAATAGGTGATGGTGATCCATTGTTTAGATATGCATAATATAATATTTAATTAATATTTGTAAAAATACTTTTGAAACTATATTAAACGAAAAAAAACAGTTTTATTAACAGTTTTGTTGAGAACTGTTTTGGGGAGTGTTATGGTAGTGTTGCGGGTATGTTGCAGTAGCTTACAGAAGCACTGACCTCTTACACAGGAGGCCCTACTCGCACAGAGAGTGCACATAGGGCTAGTGTGTTTTGATGGTGCACCATTTCATTCCTCCCTCTACTGCCTGCCCCCTAGCTCACATGCACAGAGGTCATACTCTCATCACAGAGAGACAAGGTAGGCTGCGCCCGTGACAGTAGATGTGAGTATATGTGTCTATAGTGAGTATGTCAATAAATAGGTTTTACATGTCTCTATGGGCCTGATTCAGTCAGGTTCCGGATGATGGGTCGACAGTCAACAGGCCGAACCCATATGGTTGACGTGCATTAGGTCAACATGAACAAAAGGTCGACTTGTAAAGGTCGACAGTGCTTAAGGTTGACAGGTACAAAAATGTACGGGTTAAAATGGTCGACGTGACAATGGTTGATACACATATGGTGACAAGTTTTTTTCCAACTTTTTCATCATTTGTCATCCATGTGGACGACAATTGGGACTAGTAAACTGCGCTGAGCGCAGCAGTCGGGGAGAGAGGCACCTTGCCCAAAGCATAGCGAACAGACACGGTACACTAATTGTGGTCACTTGTGGTTTAACGTAGAAAATGACATCCACAAAACAAACAAAATTTGTCGGCCTTATTTTGTGTTCACCATTTCCATGTCCACCTTTTCACTGTGTCGACCTTTTGTACCGGACATCCTGTTCTAGTGCCTACCTTTTACTTGTCAACCTACTGACTCTGTTGACCTTCGTACCCTGTCGACATATTGCATGTCGACCACATGGGGTCGACCTATTGACTGTCAACCTAATTCTGGTCGACCCAATGATCCACACCCTTATGAGTCACACGCAATGCTGATAATGAAGGAGTTAAAAAAAATTATTTTGCCACAGTACATGCATCTAAGTTTCACAGCTCATACCTCCTGACTGTGAGTCACAGTTGTGATTATTATTATTATTATTATTATTATTATTATCCTTTATTTATATGGCGCCACACGGGTTCCGCAGCGCCCAATTACACAGTACATATGCACATAATCAAAACAGGAAAACAGTGACTTACAGTTGAAGACAATATAGGACAAGTACAGGGTAACTAAGCATAACTGCATCAGTAGACGACACTGAGCCAAGTATCAAGGTGGCTGAGAACTGCAGGATTTGGGCAGTCGAGGATTATTAAAGTAAGAAAAGGAAAATCACATGAGGGAAGAGGGCCCTACTCGTGAGAGCTTACATTCTAAAGGGGAGGGACAGACAGGGGTGACACAGATGGGGTAGTCCGAGCATGGGACAGAGGGTTAGGATGAGATTTGGCTGGGTTTGGGTAAGAAGTGGGTCTTGAGAGCCCGTTTGAAGTTCTGTAGAGAGGTGGAGAGTCTTAGGGGGAGAGGTAGAGAATTCCAGAGTAAGGGAGCAGCACATGAAAAATCTTGGACGTAGGAGTGGGAGGACATAATCAGAAGACAGGAGAGTCAGCGTGCATTAGCACTAGAGTGCTCAGACCCTACTGCACATTCGCAGATCTCTAGGAAAATGGAGCGGCGGCCATTTTACCATCGATTTCTGCAGCGCTGCTACCATCGGCGCGGGACTCCATAGGGGTAAGTATTAAAAAAAATGGGTGTAGCTTGTGCAACGCACACACTGCACCCATTATAAATACAAAAGACTATCTATTTACTAAGCCTTGGATGGAGATAAAGTGGATGGAGATAAAGTACCAGCCAATCAGCTCCTAACTGTCATTTTTCAAACCCAGCCAGTGACATGGCAGTTAGAAGCTGATTGACTGGTCATTTATCTCCGTCCACTTTATCTCCATCCAAGGCTTAGTAATGGCCTGGCGCTATTGATTTAGGAAGATAGATACAAGTTATAAAGAAAAAGATAACATAGCAGCAAAAAACCATATACTGTATGTATGCTTGTGAACATATGTTAGTTATAAATGGGTCACAAAAAAAAAAAATATTTAGAGACTTAATATTTAGAGATTTGCGCTATTATAATTCATCATATACGCAGTCTGATATGGGGAAAAAACACAATGTAACACTGTTCAGATTGTATATGAGAATATTTCCCTGATAGGAGCGAAACCGGTTAGGGGACTACCTGCTTGGATTTTATTGTGGATTTCTCCGGCAGGGTCCACAGGTTATCCACAGGATAACATTGGGATATGATGGAGCGACAGCGGATTGGCACCAAACGATCACAAGCTTTCTGGCCTCCCAGGATGCAACGGGCTTGTTCATATAATCCCGCCCACCGACTCAATCAAATCAGTTTATTGTTTGGAGCGGCAGGAGCCGGACCATGGTCACAGGGCTGCTGTGTTTGGCAGCCCTAAGCTTTATTTTATTTATTTTTATAGTCTTACTATGTTTTCTGAGTGATCTTTCCTAACAGCGTCTTATACGCATATTGGAAAGAGTCGCTCCAACAACTCTCCGCCGGGTCTCAACAACGCTTACCCACGGTACAAGTGCTGTCTCGACGGGCGTCTGTGTCGGATGTTACTAGCAGGTCCAGCAGACGTTACCAGGCTTTAGGTGGAGCATGGGGAGAAGGTAAGGCATTGGTTCTGCTTAGAAGGGAAATATGGACACAGCCGCACTGTTTTGGGAGGAGACTACCAAACAGTAGCTGGCGCGCCGCCACCACGGGTGCTCCGGCGCTAGGCTTTAGGGATCATAAGGCGCCAGGATTAGTTTGAGGCTGCGATCCCTAGGGTTGATGTCAGCAGTGGGGAGTCAGACGCTCTCCTGGTCGCCCCTCCCCCCAGTTCATGACCAGTTACCGTGCGTCTCCCGCCATGAACTGATTGCCTCACTTCCGTCTCAGACGCTACCACGAGGGGACTCGGTCGCAGCATAGGCTGCTGCGTCTGTATACCCTAAGGTTTACCGCTAAGAGACTGGGTCGCAGACATGAGCGTCTGCATGCACTAACGTTCACTGAGCGTCTGTGTCCACTAAAAATTACCAGAGCGGCAGTGTACACTGGTAGCGTCTGGATCCACTCAGCGGTTGCTAACATATTGATCGATCCTGGAAGTGGGGTGAGTCTTCCTGTATCCCACTCTACGGAGTAAGGGTTATACAGCACTAAATTTCTATCTACTTTTGTTAGTATAATGGTTAAGTTTAGTGCCTATTGCATATGAGTTTTGTACAATACTGTAGTTTTCTCTGCAATTGCGTCTGAATACATTAAAATAACTGTATAGAACAGAATACAGTAAATGTACTCCTATATACTTGAAATGTGTTCGTAGTTGATAATATGCTCATACAGTATGACTAATATATAACATGTGACTGACTAGTGTGATTGCTGACTTTATATATGTTTGTCAGTGTTTTCTTCTGAACCTCAATGCTAGTGCTTGGGTTGGGGTCAGATTGATATCACTTTTAGGCATATAAAGTGTTTTCAGTCACAGATTGTGTAGTATACTGTGGAAAAGCTGATTGTTTATCATCTCTAAGAGCGGCAAAGGTGACGAGGTTACATTAACAGTAACACCAACACTTAAAACATGTTTATCCTGCAAGGTGGGGTTATTAACTCAAACTTTGACAAACAATGGGTTATGTACAAATTGTTTTGCGTTTCAGCAGATTGCAAGGCAGATCCCTGTTCAACAACAAGTAGATCCACCTTGTGCCGTGTTTGCAAAAACCTTATCTAGTATAGCTGACAGGTTGGTCCCTGCAGCTTCAACCTCAGGAATAGGGTACACTATTAACCCATACATGCAGCTCCCATCTATGGTATAGCCCCTACAGCTTCTACAAGTCAACAAGCTGATAAACCAAGGGTAAATAGATCATAAAATTCACAGGCTACACAGGATGATACAACAGATGGTGTGCTTATTTGACTGGCGCCAAAGATGGCTGCCTCACCTTTTGTATGCTCCTGATCATCTCCATAAAACAGCTTAAATTCACCACAACTGACCTATGAATCATCATAAATATCCATGGACTTACCTTTAACTTGTACTACTCTACGCGGACATTTCATCAAAACCAACGGATTGCATTCCTGCGCTGAGATACACACTGGATTGAATCCTGGACTGAATCCTCTGCATATCTCCACTGAGAAATCCTTCAGTTTAGCAGCTGCTGTACTCTGCATTGGACATTACCCAGATAAGGTACTGTGGATTACAACCTATCTTTGGCTACATCCAGCCCCTCACTTAGACATCATCCACCTCTGTTCTCTGAGCAACAAATAACTGACTTATTGCATTAATCTACTAATATCAGTATATTCAGGCTCTGAATTGCTGAAGGCTCACTGTTTAAAATCAGGATCCATTCCCAGGACACGTTATCACTACCACCCCCACAAAAAAAAAAAAAATTCTACTTCAAAGGCCTCTCACACTGAGACTTTTCACACCTACACAGTAGGAACTGGCTTCTAACACCTTCCAAAAGACTGCCTATCCTAGGATAATTGACTATATCAGCAGTTATTTTATTTATTACTTGCTTCAAACACACCCAATAGGTTATAGCAATAACTTTGTTCATATGCCATTATAATTTTGGATCACATACTGAATTGGGGGAAAACAAAACACAAAAAGGAAAAAAAAAAAAAAAAAAACACTGCTTTCTCTCCCTCTCTCATCATCATATGCAGCTCAATCTTATAGTAATCTGTCATTGATGACCAAATGTATACGTATTGCTCCAGCTTCATTCTTTCACTCCGCCCACCACGTTCTGCAGTTCCTATCACACCATCACAGGCTTCTATTCTCCAATCCCTTGGTATTTTAAAAAGAAAACACTGGCGCATTCGTGGGAAGCGAGCAGGCCGGAAATGTATTTCCCCCGGTAACCATCTAAGTCCTTTGCCCACCTGCTCACCCTCATACTCAAAGAACAATCAAATAGAAGTGATACCCAAAAGACGGCCCTGTGTTTGGAAGGACAGAACTGTCAACTCTCACTTTGTGACCCCATACCCAGAGCTCCTGCACTTAACATAAAGAAAACTGAAGGCCCTCTGGTATGCCCAATCAGGTCAGTCCTTTGTAATGCCAGAACTATAAGAAACAAGACTGCAACAATTGCTGACCTTATTGAATCTGCAGATCTAGCCTGTATTACAGAGACCTGGCTAGATGAAAATGCAGCACCTATATTGGAGGCTGCAGTACCAACAAACTACTCTGTCATCCACAACCCAAGACTGGACCGCAGGGGTGGCGGGGTGGCTATCTGCTTCAAAAAAGAACTTAAACTTAGGGTCCACCCTATTGAAACTACTCGCTCATTCGAGTGCATTGCTGCCCGGAGTTCGACAGGATTAGGTTTCAGAGTACTTCTCATTTACCGGCCACCTGGAGATGGAAAGATATTTCTACAAGAAATTGCAGACACTGTTGCTGGCCTGGTTCTGGAACATCAAAGATGGCTCATCCTCGGGGATTTCAATGCATGGGTGGATGATGAGCTCTCACGCCTTGGCCAAGACCTCCTGGGCACAATGAATGGTCTGGGCTTCACACAGGTCGTTCCCTCTGCCACACATAAAAGTGGTCACACTCTCGACCTTGTCTTTCAGATTGGATTAGAAGTCACTGACCTAAAAATAAACCCAGTCATCTGGTCAGACCACTACTCCCTCTGGTTCTCAGTTGCAACCCCTCAAATAAGATCTCTGCCCGTGGAGTTGACCAGGTATCGTCCAAGGAGGGGTATGACTCCCCAGGCTCTTGCAGCAAATCTGGATCTCTCTGCTATACTGGGTGCCTGTGAAGATCCCTGTTCCCTAGTCCGTTATTATAATAGGGATGTTATGGCTGCAATTGATGTTATCGCCCCTGTGCGTTTAAGACCTCGTAAACCACAACGTCAAGCTCCATGGTTCGACAACAGTGTTAGTGAGCTCAAGAAAAGGGGGCGTAGACTGGAAAGACGACGGAGGAAGACTAACCTAGTGGATGACAAAATAAAACTAATAAAGCATAACGAAGAATATCAATCGACAATCACTCGTAAGAAGGCACAGTTCCTGTCAAATGAGATCACAGCAGCAAACAATAGGCCAGCTCAGCTTTTCCGCACAGTGGAGATGCTTTGCAAGCCAGCATGCCTGCAGACTGATGAGACCCTCTCCCAGGCAAGATGCAACGAGTTTGCAAACTTCTTTGCAGATAAAATATCCACCATCCGGGCTGGAATCTCCACAGTGCCATCAAAGGAGTGCCAAACTACAAAGCCTGCCAATATAAGCTACCTGCTTTCATGGACCAGCTTTGACCCAGTGGATGTAAAGGACACTGCTGAAATTGCTCGAATTTTGCGTCCCACCACCTGTGATCTGGACCCAGCCTCAACCAAGCTTCTAATAGGTTGTATGGATATAATTGGTCCTGTCTTTACAAAAATTGTTCAATGTTCTTTGCAGACAGGCATTTTTCCTGGACCCCTAAAGGAAGCAATTGTTAGACCGCTTCTTAAAAAACCTAATTTAGATCCCGACTGCATGACCAACTACAGACCGGTATCGAACCTTCCTTTCCTAGGAAAGGTTATTGAGAAAGTCGTTGCAAATCAACTGGAAACCCGCCTGACAACCCATGATATTTATGATCCATTTCAATCAGGATTCAGGAGAAGACATAGCACTGAAACAGCCCTGGTGTGTGTTAAATGATCTTCTGATGGCAAAAGACAGAGGTGACTGTTCAATATTAATCCTTCTGGATCTCTCGGCAGCATTTGATACCGTGGACCATGGGCTTCTGATTGAGCGACTGATACATTTCTGTGGTCTGGATGGCACAGTCCTAAGCTGGTTCAAATCATTTCTCACAGGCAGGTCACAGAGAGTATCATCTGGATTATACTCATCACCACCAGTGCCATTGCCATGTGGTGTCCCACAAGGTTCTATACTATCCCCCATGCTTTTTGCAGTATACATGCTCCCATTGGGCGAAATAATCAGGCGCCATGGCCTGGTCTACCACTGCTATGCAGATGATACACAACTGTACTTGTCCTTTGCTCCGGGCACTGATAACCCAATAGCAACCCTAAATGGCTGTCTAGCTGAACTACAGGAGTGGATGAGCGCCAGTTGGCTGCGACTGAACCCGGATAAAACAGAGGTCCTTTTGATACGACCGCAACATCAAAGGACAAGACTGCAGCATAGCCAACCAACTGGACTTACACTGGGGGATTCAGAATTACAGACCAGTGATCGTGTGCGGAATCTTGGCGTTGTCCTGGATGGTGGCTTGACACTTAAACATCAGATATCAGCCACAATCAAATCCTCATTCTTTCACCTGAGGAACATAGCCAGAATCAAGCACTTAATTCCCTCAGATGACATGCCAAAAGTCATACATGCATTTGTATCATCTCGTTTAGACTACTGTAATGCCCTCTACCTTGGTCTACCAGCAAAAGAATTGCAACGCTTACAGCTGGTGCAAAACACAGCTGCCAGGCTATTAACCAACCAGCCCCGTTCTAGCCACATAACACCCATCCTCTACTCCCTTCACTGGCTGCCTGTAAGATGGCGAATCATCTTCAAGATTGGCTTACTGAGTTTCAAAGCATTACATGACCAAGGCCCAAGGTACCTGAAACAGCTTCTGACCCCATACTGCCCCACTCGATTACTGCGATCTGTAGATGAAGGACTTTTAGCAGTACCTAGAATCTACCGTAATTCATCTGGGGGTCGAGCTTTTAGTCATGCGGCTCCGACTCTATGGAACTCACTTCCCCGCACAGTGCGAGAGGCCCCAACTATAGAATCCTTCAAAAGTAGACTCAAGACTTTTCTGTTTACTAAAGCATTTCCATAGTGTCCCTTTTAGTATCTTCATGCTTCTGTATTTTATGAAAATGTACTTCATTATTTTCTGTACTATATTATGCAATGTATCTGTTAAGCGCCTTGAGTCCTATTGGAGAAAGAGCGCTATATAAATAAAATTATTATTATTATTATTATATGACTCCATGTACTCTACTTCACCATATGAAGAACAAATAGAGGGTTTCAGCTCAGAAGATATAGCGGAGTTAATTGGAGCAATGAAAGCTATTCTGTCTCTAGAGGATTCAGCTGAGGCATTAATTAAGACTAAAGCACCTGTGTTTAAATGTCCCAAAACAGTTAGGGTTGAGTTTCCAGGGTCAGAGGAACTGACGGAAATTATGGAGGAACCGTGGGCTACGCCCAATAGGAAATATAGAATTCCAAAAAAGTGGGATTCTTACTACCCTTTTCCAACTGGGGACTGTTTAAAAAGAGAAGTGCCTCCTAAGGTAGATACGCACGTCATTCGACTAGTGCAAAAATCTATTTTACCTTTGCCATCTACCTCATTAAATTATGTCACAGACAGAAGAGTTGATGGTTTTTTGAAAAACATATTTTCTCTGTCAGGGGCAGTCATAAGGCCTGCTATGGCCTCAGCCTGGATGGCAAAAGCGGTAGTTGAATGGGCTGAAGAACTGGAAAATGGGCTCTCAGCACCTACTAGGGAGCAGGAGTCCCATATAGCCCATATGAAACAGGCTGCGCTATTTCTAGAAGAAGCAGCAATGGATATGGGTATGATTGCTTCTAAAGCATCAGCCTTAACGGTAGCTGCTCGCAGAGCAATTTGGCTACGTACATGGAAAGCTGATTCAGAATCCAAAAATGTTCTGGAAGCTTTGCCTTTTGTTGGGAACATTCTTTTTGGTAAGGAACTGACAGATATTCTGGAGTTAGAAGCTGAATCCAAGAAGGTCAGGTTTCCTGCCAATTATAATCCTAAACCTAAGGGCTCGGGATTTCGTCCATTTCGGTGGCAAGGTAAAACAAAAGGTAAAAATGAATCAAAGCAAACCCAGTTCAATAAGTCTGGTAAAGCAAAGAAGCATTGGGCCACTAGAGGGCCAGCTTCCAAACCAGAACAGAAACCATCAGCCTGATGATTCGGGCCTCTACCTGGGGGATTCCAAGGTAGGGGGCTGTCTTCTTCAGTTTGCACACATATGGCAGCAGTCGACAACAGACGCTTGGGTGCAAGAAGTGGTATCTCTGGGTTATGTTTTCCCTTTCAAGAAGCAGCCTCCTCGAAGGTTTTTTTACACCAGCCCATCTCATATAGAGTCGAAGGCCAGAGCAGTTCAGAAATTGCTTCAGTCCGGGGTAATTATTCCAGTACCCCCGGCACAACGGGAGCAGGGCTTTTACTCCAACCTATTTTTGGTCCAGAAGCCAAATGGGTCATTTCGGCCCTTCCTCAATCTCAAAATGTTAAACAAATACATTTGGGTCACAAGGTTCCACATGGAGACGTTACGCTACATAGTTTTGGCCATGGACCCAGGAGATTACATGGTATCTCTGGATATACAGGATGCTTACCTGCATGTGCCTATAGCATTGTCCCATCAGTGTTACCTCAGTTTCGCTATCCTCCAGCAACACTTTCAATTCCAGGCATTACCCTTTGGGTTAGCCACAGCCCCAGAGTATTTACCAAGATCATGGTGGTTATGGCAGCTTATCTCCACAAGCAGGGGATAAGAATTTTTCCATACCTCGACGATCTTTTAATCCTGGCACAATCCCAGGTATTGCTCTTGAGCCATCTCCAACAGACAATAACTTGTCTACAGAAACATGGATGGCTCATAAATTGGGCAAAGTCGTCTCTGATTCCGTCACAGTGGATGATTCACTTAGGGGCTATATTGGATTCAAGTCTGCAGAAAATATTTTTACCTGTGGAAAAGATATCCAAGGTACAGTTAATGATTCAGGAATTGTTGCACAGTCAAACAATATCTGTTCACACGGCAATGCGAGTGATGGGGTTGATGGTGTCAACTTTCGACATGGTGGAATATGCACAATTCCACTCAAGACCGTTGCAACATCTGATTCTGACCAGATGGAATGGAGTACATCAGACAATAAAGAAACAAATGATGGTACTTCCAGTAAAGGTAAAAAATTAATTAGCCTGGTGGCTACAGACATCCCATCTAGACAAGGGGATACCCTTTTGGATATCAGATTGAGAGATCCTGACAACGTATGCCAGTCTTCAGGGCTGGGGAGCAGTGTCCGGAAAAATATGGTTCCAGGGACAATGGACCATAGAAGAAAGTTGCCTGCCAATAAACCTGTTAGAAATTCGGGCCATATACATGGCACTGATTCAGGCAAAGGACATTCTCCAAGGAAAACCAGTGCAGATCCGCTCGGACAATGCAACGGCAGTAGCGTACCTCAACCATCAGGGAGGAACTCGCAGCAAAAAAGCAATGAAGGAAGTAAGTCACATACTAAAGTGGGCAGAACTCCATCTTCCAGCATTGTCCGCAGTGTTTGTTCCAGGAGTCCTAAACTGGGAAGCAGACTTTCTCTGTCGACACACCATTCGAGTAACCGAATGGGCTCTACACCCGGAAGTATTTCAGACTCTAGTAGACAAGTGGGGGTTGCCAGAGAGAGATCTCATGACGTACCATCTGAACAACAAAGTTCCGGCATAAGGGTCAAGAGCAAAAGACCCCGGAGCGATCCTTGTGGACGCACTGTCAGTGAAATGAGAATTTCATCTGGCATATCTGTTTCCTCCAATCTCCCTGATACCCAGGGTGGTGTTGAAAATAAAGTAAGCAAAGGGGGGCCGCGATTCTAATAGCTCCGGCTTGGCCCAGAAGGCATTGTTACATAGATCTGCAGAGGATGTCGATGGATGCTCTAATGCTGCTCCGTCAACGTCCAGATCTACTAATGCAGGGTCCTTGTTATCACAGGCATCTGGATCGGCTGTCTTTGATGGCGTGGCTGTTGAAACCTCTATCCTGAAGTTAAGAGGTTTTTCACAACAGGTAATTCAAACAATGCTCAGAGCAAGGAAACCCTCCTCTGCTCGCATTTATCACCGAATATGGCAAGCCTCTATTCATTGGTGTAGTGAAAGAAATATGGATCCAAAATCTTTCAGAGTATCCAGAATCTTAGATTTCCTTCAGGCATGAATTGATAAGGGTTTGAAGGTGGCTTCCTTGAGAGTTCAAGTTTCAGCATTGACTGTATGGTTTCAAAAGAAAATTGCTACTTTACTAGATGTGCATACTTTTTTCCAGGGAATGCTGCGCATTCAACCACCTTTTGTTCCTCCTGCAGTACCTTGGGATTTAAGTCTGGTCCTCAAAGCCCTTCAAGGCGCTACGTTTAAACCACTTAAGAAAGTGGATCTTAAATGGTTGACAGCTAGAGTACTCTTTCTACTGACTATGACATCAGCTAGAAGAGTGTCAGATTTTGGAGCGCTGTCATGTAAATCCCCTTTTCTGATTTTTTTTTATCCAGATAAAGCAGTTCTCAGAACCTTAATGAAGAAATTGTAGTCCCGGCTTTTCAGATATCGGGACTTTCTGCGGGAGAAGCGTTGCTGGACGTAGTCCGTGCATTAAGAATCTACGTGGAACGTACCAGTGCCATCAGAAAGACAGATTCTCTCTTTATTCTCTACGGATTTCACAAGAAAGGATGGCCTGCTACTAAACAGACGCTAGCAAGATGGCTTTGAATGACGATTTCAGAAGCATACTCTCGAGCTGATCTCCCTTGTACGGCTAATGTCTCTGCTCTCTCTACACGTAAGGTAGGTCCTTCATGGACAGCACAACATGGTGATTCAGCAGAACAGATATGTAAGGCAGACACATGGTCTTCCATTAACACTTTCATTAGACACTTGGGCAGATGTATTAACATGGAGAAGGCATAAGGAAGTGATAAACCAGTGATATATGCAAGGTGATATGGGCAGCAGCCAATCAGTTCCTAACTGTTAATTTACATATTGCAGCTGATTGGCTGGTGCCTTTATCACCTTGCACATATCACTGGTTTATCACTTCCTTATGCCTTCTCCAGGTTAATACATCTGCCCCATTATGCCTTGGATACCTTTGCCTCTCATGACGCTGAATTCGGGTGAAAGGTTCTCCTGTCTAATCAGGAGCGTCCCCACCACTAAAAATTGCTTTGGGAAGTCCCAATGTTATCCTGTGGATAACCTGTGGACCCTGCCGGAGAAATATAAGTTATGGTAAGAACTTACCGTTGATAACGGTATTTCTCCTATGTCCACAGGTTTCCACAGGGATCCCACCCTGACACACCTGATTTGAGACTCTTTATACTCACTAACCTCTTCCCTCTTACATGAAAGGGTGTGCATGTGTGTTCTTCTCGCCTGAATAGGGTTCTACATAATGCTCCTGCCTAAATGCTTTGGAAACAACTGATTTGAGTCGGTGAGTGGGATTATATGGACGAGCCCGTTGCATCCTGGGAGGCCAGAAAGCTTGTGATCGTTTGGTGCCAATCCGCTGTCTCTCCATCATATCCCAATGTTATCCTGTGGAAACTGTGGACATAGGAGAAATGCCGTTATCAACGGTAAGTACTTACCATAACGTATATATAAACCTGAGACATCCACTAAACCTGCACCTGCCGCTGTATTTATGAGTGTTGCCGTTTCTCCTGCCACCGCATGGAGTCCCATGAGAACTTCGCCTTGGGCGCATATTGCCAACAATTCCAGAGGTGAGCTTGGAGCTGCAGCCGGGCACTTCCGTCATCGGGAACTCTACCAGGCACTCTGGGAATGGTCCCGCCGAGGTCGGCGCACAGAGTTTTCTTCAATCTGCCGTTACATCCAGAGACGGCTGGGCAGTGTAGCGCTATTACACGCCATACGACAGAGGAGATTTGATCTTGCAGGAGAATTCAACAGGACGGATGCAAACTCGGGTTAATTTAAAAATTAAAAACTGGTATTGTGGAATCAGTTCCTAAATGAGGAGTTTAGGAGCCATAGGATTGGCAGATAACTGCTTACAACAATGACCTGAAGGGGATATGAATGTATAAGTAAATACAGGTTGAGTATCCCTTATCCAAAATGCTTGGGACCAGAGGTATTTTGGATATCGGATTTTTCCGTATTTTGGAATAATTGCATACCATAATGAGATATCATGGTGATGGGACCTAACTCTAAGCACAGAATGCATTTATGTGTCATATACACCTTATACACACAGCCTGAAGGTCATTTTAGCCAATATTTTTTGTAACTTTGTGCATTGAACAATGTGTGTGTACATTCACACAATTCATTTATGTTTCATATACACCTTATACACACAGCCTGAAGGTCATTAAATACAATATTTTTAATAACTTTGTGTGTTAAACAAAGTTTGTGTACATTGAGCCATCAAAAAACAAAGGTTTCACTATCTTACTCTCATGCAAAAAAGTCCGTATTTCGGAATATTTGGATATGGGATACTCAACCTGTATTACAGTTGAAAAATATCTGCAATATTTCTGGTGGAAAAATCTCTCTGGCGTGATGTCAGTATTTATATTGTAATTCTTGAATTTGTGAGTTATTTTATAATTGCCAAAAAATACATGCTGTTTAATTGATTAGATGATCAATTCATATGCAATTAGACATGCGCATACATATTAAGACATGAATACAGTGGTGTATTTGTCTCGTCATCTAATTGTATATCTTCTCCCCAGGGATGTAACAAGCTGTGTGCATGTGTTGCAGCTGCGAACCCCTGACCCCCACCCTCCCCTTGAGAATCCTGAGGATGATCCATTGTGTGAGTCTTTAGTTGTATAAAGAACTCCAGTATATGTGCATTGCACACAGTTGACAATGATTGTCTCTATTTAGGGGAGAGGGGGTAATGATTTATAAATCAGTTGGAAAACACGAATAAGAGTTACCTGTTTTTGCTTCAGAAGATAGGCATCAATATATCCAGTGATGTCATTTTCATCAAACTCACGTCTTCGCATTTTGATATACTCTAAAACAAAATCAAGTTGCTCTTGGGTGTTCTTCACTATTTTCTTATGTAGGCCAAGAAAAGATCCGATAAGAGGGTAGTAATTATACACCTGTTGAAACAAATAACTTTTTGTTTAGATTCAGTCGCAGATGTCCGAAGGTTTCTATACTGGGCATGTGCCGGAGGGGGAGTGCGCAAGTGCCGCAATGCTGCTGCGGCTCTGGACACAGCATAAGCAGGGCGGGTGCAAGTTCTCTCGACACCATAGGCAAAACTGCAGTCTACTGCCCCCAACCACCACCAATGCCCACTTCCCAGCCCTTCACATGAAAGTGTTATTTATACGTTCCACAGCCACCACTTACATTAAGTACAACAAGGTGATAGGCAGAGTCATTGGCGCCCCCTCAGATTCCGGCACCCTAGGCAGCTACCTAAAGCTGCGTAATGGTAGAGCTGGCCCTGAGCATGGGGCAAGCCGCAGTTCAATTGACAAGCTTTTGGGTTCTGGAAGAGAACTCGTTTCAGAAAATGGAAACATGTCACCATTGGCATATCTATAATGGGTGCAGTGTGTGCGAGACCCTCCCCGCACACACTGCACCCATTTGTTTAATACTTACCTCTCTGGAGTTCCCCGTCGGTGCCATCCCTTCTCAGCAGCGTAATAGAGCTTGAACACTAGGGGGAACAAACTCTATTGCGCTTGCTGAAAAGAAACTCCGGAAAGATGGCACTGCTGCCATTTTTTCGGAGTTTCGCGCATGCGCATTAGCAAAATCTTTGGAAAAATGGGAACCGTGCCGTGTTCCCGGAGGTTTGCGCATGCGCAATAGAGTCTGTTCTCAGACTCTATTGCGCTGCGGAGAGTGATGGCACCGCCGGGGGACCCAGGAGAGGTAAGTATTAAAATACCTGTACATCAGTCAGAGAGGAGGGGGCCCCTGAAGCAGAAGGCTGCACACGGGCCTCCTTCTCTCTTAAAACGCCCCTGCATGTCACCTCTGTATTTGGGGCGCGCCGAAACCAACAGCTTCACTGACCTTGACATATGGACATTCTGAGCAACTTTAGGTTTGCGCAGATATCCGATGGCCCACGCCACGGTGATCCAATGCTGCATCGGAGATCTGAGAAGCTGGCATTGGGTGTCTTTTTACCAAAATACGCCTTCTGCTGCATATACACAACTTCTCAGATCTGCTGCTGATGCTTTACAGCTGGATTATACATGTAATTCAGACAGGGCTCTAGAAAAACTAGTTTATAGATGGCATAACTATTGAGAACAACACTGACATACATACAGGGGCGGATCCAGGGGCTGGCTGGGCAGGGGGGCAGGGTGCCATCTGCCCCCTGGGCCAGTGCAATTTAAGTGTTCCAGGGCCGCCTGTCTCCGGAGACAGGCAGAGGATGCTCCTGCAGCTAGGCCAATTGCCTGAGTCTGCCCCAGGGACGTGCAGGCAGGGGAGGCAGTGCCTCCCCTGTCATAATGATTAAAATAATAAAAATAAGATATTGTGATAAATTTCTTATTTTATTATCTTAATATTTTTCCCCTGTGGAAATATTAGGGTGGGAGGCAGCGGGAGAAGTGCCTCCCGCACCCAACATTAAAGTCCGGGCAGCGAGGGGCGGGCAGGGGGCGGGGCGCAGCAATGGGCTGTGAAAGCCCATTGAAAAACAATGGGGAAGCGGCACCACTACAGGTGCATGCCCCTGTCAGTCCCCCAGATGTGATTGGCCCAACGGATCCACTGCTGGATCCGCTGTCCAATCAGTAGCGAGCCACCTCCCGGCTGCAGCAGGCACCGTGGGCTGTGTGGGCGCCCACTGCAGCCTGCGCCGCTGACTGACACCAGAGGTCATAATTGACCCCTGGTGTCTGAGCGGCGCTACTATGGGAGAGACGTCATGAGTCATGACGTCTCTCCCATAGTACAGCAGAGAGGAGCTGGCAGACGGAGGCAGCGCTGCAGGAGCGGTAAGTATGTGTGTGTGTGTATTTTTTTTTATGTGTGTTTGGGGCACTGGCACAGCTACAGGGGGCACAACTACTGTCAAGGGGCACAGCTACAGGGGCACAAGTACAAGGGGCACAGCTACAGGCGGCACAGCACCTGGGGGCACAGCTACAGGGGGCACAGCAACTGGGGGCACAACTACAAGGGGCACAGCACCTGGGGGCACAGCAACAGGGGGCACAACTACAAGGGGCACAGTAACTGTGGGTACAACTACAAGGGGCCCAGCGACAGGGGGCACAACTACTGGGGGCACAGCTACAGGGGGCACAGCAACTGGGGACACAGCTACAAGGGGCACAGCGACTGGGGGCACAGCTACAAGGGGCACAATTACAGGGGTCACAACTACTGGGGGCACAATTACAGGGGGCACATCTACAGGGGGAACAGCAACTGGGGGCACAACTGCAAGGGGCACAGCTACAGGGGGCACAGCAACTGGGGGCACAACTACAAGGGGCACAGCAACTGTGGGCACAACTACAAGGGGCACAGCAACTGGGGGCACAGCGACTGGGGCACAACTATCAGGGGCACAGCACCTGGGGGCACAGCTACAAGGTGCACAGCCGCAAGGGGCAAAGCCACAAGGGGCACAGCTACTGGGGGCAAAGCTACAGGGGGCACAGCTACTGGGGTCACAACTACTGGGGGCACAGCTACAGTGGTCACGCGACTGGGGGCACAACTACAGGGGTCACAACTACTCTGGGCCTGCTATAGGGTGCACAGCAACTGGGGGCAAAATTACAGGGGTCACAACTACTGGGGGCACAGTGTCAAAGTCGGAAAAATATCATGCTACACGTTGCCATATATTCACCTCATGCGCTTGCCCGCTGCACGTGCACATTCTCTCCCGTGCGTGCGGATACTCGCAGCTGCGTGATGGCGCCTCCTCGGCCATGCGCTCGAGCGCGTGGTATGTGCATTTACGGTAGAGTTTGTGTGCGTCTAGCAGGCGACTCAAACGTTAAATAATAAAACCAAATAGTATGTTTTATAGATAATGTTCCCCTTAATAATGACTGTAAGTTTGTTTAATGTAACTGGTCGCTGGACAGAGAAATTCCTCTTTGCATGGTACGAAGGGTCAGACAGGGTTTGAGCAGTTGTGTTTGGTACCTAACTAAAGAACATTTTATTAGAAACAATCCGGTGCTGGTTAGGTAAAGATTAATCGCTCCTGCGTATAGTTATGTCTATTAGTAGTTTCTGGACATTTACTATATTTGCGGTTCATTATCCATGCGGCGGGAATTCTCAGATTCCCTCCCACCTGAGCAGTTTGATATAGTCACAGCCCACCTGTTCAAGCTAACCTATGACCTTTTGTTATGATGCGAGGAGACATTCCTGTGTCCAATGAACAATGAGATTGTAGGTCCCTTTGTAGTATACTGTACGCAGTGTATATAAGGACAGCCAGCCTGGCCAGCTCAGTCTTCTCTCCACAAACGGTTTTCATCTTGACTAACTCGGAGCTGGTACCAGAGCTGCGCAGCGATCATTCCCCAGTGTGTGTAAGTTATTCTCTGTGACCATTCTAAATCTCTGTTTGTATTTGCCATATTCTCTCTCTCTGTTATTGTATAAGATTGTGACGATATTGTATATTTATGTGTAGTTAGCCTGCTTAGATATTGATGTTAGCCTGTAGTGTATGAACTGTTAACTGTTTTAACTTTTACATAGCTAGATATTGTTAGTAAAGGTGTTGGAACCTTAGCAAGATATTGTGTGTTTATTACATTGCTGAGAGTATTCAGAGTGTCTCAATCGCTCAAGAGGCTTTCATACAATAGAGGTTAATTAGCATTGCATTGTGCTCACATTACAAAACCAAGGTTTACAGTACAAACTCAATCTTTCACTGTGTTGCATACAAGGTTTACTGAGTGTCATCCCGTGAGTGTCTGCGCCGCTCGTGTTCTCCTCGTGGTCACGAGCGTACGCTACGCTAGTCGGCCGCCTATAGCGTGCTCGACACCACGCGTTAAGTTGTGAGCGAGCGTGTCGCATGTGCGTCTCGACCACGGCTAAGCGTCTGCTACGCTAAGTGCGTACCCTTACAGTACCCCATACGCCAATCGCGTACTGAGTCTCTTACCCATTTTATAGTGAATGTAATAAGATAGTTAGCTTTATCAATTGGCGGCTCGTCCGTCCTCCACATATCCGCACCAGCGAACACAGACTTTATCTGTCAGCACGGGCGGGAAGGCAGTATCCCTTCGTATCGGGATACAGTAGTGCTGGCTAGATAAGCGTCTGTTTCGCTACGCTGTAGGAGTGCTGGTGGAATCCGGAACCGGAAGGTAAGAACAGTACGCTATTGTCTTTTAAAACTGTTTATTTCTGTTTTGCGTACGCACACACGCACGCACACACCTGTATTTCTTTTCATTTGTGTATTTTCACACCTCACTTTCCTGTTTGCCATTTCACAATTGATAACGTGCTGAGAAAGATTTGTTGCTATTGGTAGTTAAAAGTAATATTAATACGTTAAGGAATAATTTGTAAAACACGCGCACGGCTTGCCTAAGATACAAGGAAGTTCGGTGTGGTGTTCAGTAGATGATTACAGTTAAAGATCATCTACATTGATATAAACGTGTTAATTGTATTTCTGTGGATATACCTGGCTTGCGTACATGTGTCTCTAACAAAGGGCGGGACTAGCGTACACGACGCAAGGGCCGACGCACGGAGCGTATATTACGCAACGGAGCGTCTGGGTACGCCCACATAATACAAATAACACGATAGTATTGTTTTAGTTAGGCGATAAGGAGGCAACGCGATAATAGCGCAAACCAATCTCAGTGTCCAAAATTTTAAGCTAATAGATCCTTCTCTAGTTGCAACTCCTCGGGATTAGCCTGCGATACTGAATGAAAGGGATTTCTGCGCAGAAACGAAAGTAAAGAGTATATGAGGTGAAAGAGTGTGTATACATATATATAAGTTTCTAAAATTTTGGGGTTGAACCACAGGAAATCATCGAGTTCTCATGAGGTACATACGTGTAAGTGACGGCACGGTGGCTTGGGAGGCATCCCTTGTTAAACATTTAAAAAAAGAGCATTAGAGTATAGCAGACCAGGAGGTCTACTGTAGCACAGACCAGGAGGTCCAGACAGACCAGGAGGTCTAGGTACAGCAGACTAAGAAGTCCGCTATAGATAAAGAGTAAAGGAGCACAACACCAGAAAGGGTTGGTGCGGTACCCATATAGGCCATTAAGCTCTGGCTGAAGGAATTCGCAGCCACAATTTTCGATTCCACTGGTCGCTCCGCACATAAGATTAGTTGCTTATGTGCAGAACGATTGTACCGCACGTAATTGTGTGCATTAGTTAGTAACTTGACCCAGTACCATTTGCGTACGCTAGAGGGGTCATAAACGCTATTTGTACATTCTAACGTGATTTGTGTAATTTTTTTTTATTTTAAGGGAGGTTCGCTGGTCACTCGGGAATTCTCTAACAACCAATAGTTACTGGGAAGGGTTAAGTGCTCTTCGGATCACACCCACATGTTCCAGTAAATAGAGGTTCAGGTCGCAGGGGCCCTAGGTCGAGTACGCCAGCGCTAGGGCAGTGTGTGGGCGTATTGGTCGACGTGGGCGAGTGAGTTGAGGTCCTCGGTAAACTTCCGCCGCCGGCCTACCCCAGACATCTTGGTTTTTGTAAGGGTTCGCTGAAGACCCTGATTTGAAGGTCAGAGGTAGTGAAAGCAACACCTGCAAAGATGGGGGCCAGTTGTTCAGGTAGGGGGCGATCAACCTCGGTTCGGGTTGACTTAGTAAACCGACCAATCGGGTCGCCAAGGTATGTCATGTGTGAGAAATACGGTTCACACACAGAGGTTTTGTGCGATGAATGGGAAAGAATGACTGTGCATGATGGGGAAAAGTTCCCACGGGTAGGCAGTTTTAGTCCCGAGGTGTTACAAAATCTAAGGAGAAGGATATGTATCATTAAATCTGCAAAGAGATGGATCAAACATTATGATTATTTACAGTTATGGCAACAGGAAGGTGAAATACAAAGAGGATTGGCTCAAGCGGCTTGATCTAACCCTATCAGAAAACTGATAGCCACCGCGCCACCACCACCATACATAACGGGAGAGAAGGTGGTTACAGAGAATGGCACACTGGTGAATGATAAACATGCACTTAGTAACTGTATAAATGTTAAGAATAATGTAACCAAGATTGTTGATGCTAATATTAACCCGTGCAAGCTGTACCCTGTTTTAAACTTTCCCCAGGATTGTGACCAAGAGGATGAGCCAACAACAATATCGGCACTCTCTCTAGCAGCCACCATAGCAGAAACAACAGTGGACACGTCCCAACCAGTAAGAGCAGTATCAAAGGACCCTAGTGGCGGGACAGGTGAGGTCGTATCAACTGGTAAGTACGGCACCATACACTATGCTGAAACCATTTCACCACATGTTGTAGAATCTACTCAGAATGATGTTATTGAACTTAACATAGGGTAATTGCAGTGCCAAATGGGAAAACTGACACTTCAGGAGTCACTCCTGTCAGACACATCGCCATGCACTGCCCCTTTTCCCGAATGGAATTAAGATCAATGGTGTCTGAATTCCCTGATCCTAGGAAAGATCTAGTTGCAAGCCAGAAATACATTAGAGAGCTAGGAAATACTGTGGAGCCCAATAACAAAGACTGGCAGATATTGCTGAGGGCATGTTTACCCTCCAATGTCGACTCAGCGAGATTTATAGCTGACTGTAAATTAGATGAAGAGGTACCCCTTACGGACGTGTACAACCAAGATAATGTAAAGAGAATAAATTTACAGTTAAAAGAGTATTTTCCAGCTGTTGCCAAATGGAACAAAATTTTCTCCATCAAACAAAAAGAGGGAGAAACAGCTGCTGATTATTTTCATTGGGCACTACAGGATATGGCTAAGTACACAGGCATAGAAGACATTAAGACAAATGTGAATCATAGAGAAGTAGCAGTATCTGTGTTAATGGATGGTTTAAAGGAAGTATTGAGGACGAGGGTACAGACCACCCAACCTTGTTGGTGATGTCTGTCGGTGGCTACTTTGAGAGAGGCCGCTATTGATCATGATCGGAATATCACCAGACACAGGGAGTCACAAAGTGATAAGTTAACGGCCGTAAGTATACAGGCCCTGACCACAAGGCCACCTCTGTATAAATCTCCGACCCCTGTGGGTAAGTCAAATGTGGTAACTTGTTATTACTGTCATAAAGAGGGACATTTTGCACGAGACTGTAGATCGAAAAATGCACAAAAATCATATCAACCCCCTAGACAACGACATGACACACGAAATTGGGATCAAGGACCGCAGAGACGGAGTTATGAGCCACACGCAGGGGAAACAAAAAGGTATCCCCCAAAAAGAGACTGGCAAGTCACTGATAGTTCCCATTTACCCCCTTCACAGGTAATAGCTGCCAGCGCAATGCAGGGAGGTCACCATGCACCATAGGGGCGGGGCCACACCTGTAATCTGCAGCCAGTAAAATTAATTGTGAGCCTTGGAAGTGAACCCGAGGTCACAATTGATGTAGCTGGTAAATCTCTAAATTTCCTTGTAGATACGGGGGCGGCCAAGTCAGTGATAAATTCGACCGTAGGCATGAGAAACACTGGTAAAATAATTCCAGCCATGGGAGTAACAGGAGTAGTACAGCACTACCCTTTAAGCAAACCTGCAGAGATTACGATAGGGCATACCAAGCATTCTTTTCTGCTGGCTGCATCGGCTCCGACTAATCTCCTAGGGAGAGATTTACTGTGCAAAATGGGATGCGTCATATACTGTACTCCTGAAGGTGTGTTCTTGGACATACCCGAAAACCACGCTCAGGAAGCGCAGGATATGCTAGACTCCCCAACAAGATTAATGTCACACACTGTTGTTGTAAATAGGTGTCCGTCCAAGGTAGAGGAAATGATTTCCCAGATACCGGAATCACTTTGGACCAAAAATGGACAAGACACTGGATTGATGGCAAACGTAGCCCCAGTAGTTGTGCAAGTAAAAGATGGTAGGATAGCTCCAAAAATCCCACAATACCGTCTGAAGCCAGAGGTGGAGTTAGGAGTTTACCCTGTAATAGAGCGCTTGCTACAACAGGGCATTCTGGTAAGAACGTCCAGAACTGCCAATAGTCCCATCTTCCCTGTTGAAAAGAGTGGGGGGAGGGGTTACAGATTAGTGCAGGATCTAAGAGGGATCAACAAAATAGTTGAGAGTCAATTCCCTGTAGTGCCAAATCCAGCTGTCATCCGTATGCAAATCCCTCCCACTGCCAAATTTTTCACTGTGATTGACCTCTGCTCCGCCTTCTTCTCGGTACCTCTGCACCCTGACAGTCAATACTTATTCGCATTCACATACAGAGGAGTTCAGTACACTTGGACTCGATTACCACAAGGTTTCATAGACAGTCCAAGTATTTTCTCACAGGCCCTGCATGATTGTTTACAGTCTTTCCAACCAGAGAGTGGATCAATATTGATACAGTATGTGGATGATTTACTGCTGTGTTCAGATTCATTGGAAGCGTCCCTGAGAGATACGAAACAACTCCTGTTTCATCTTTCAGACACAGGACACAAGGTTTCCAAGGACAAGTTACAATTATGCCAAACCCGTGTGAAGTATTTGGGACACTGTCTAACACAAGGACTGAGACACCTTACCGCTGATAGAATTCAAGCAATTCGTGACATGACCCTGCCACAAACCCAGCAACAGATAAGAACATTTTTAGGAATGTGTGGGTATTGCCGTAACTGGATCCCAGGTTTTTCCATACTAGCCCTACCTTTGCAGGAGATGGTCTCCTCAAACAAACCTGATCGGATTTCGCACACAGACGAATCTGAGATGGCATTTGAGAGACTTAAACAGTGCCTAACGCAGGCACCAGCATTAGGTATGCCTGACTATGGGAAACCCTTTGAGCTGTACGGAACAGAGAGTGCTGGGTGCGCAGCAGGTGTCTTAACCCAGAAGCATGGTGATGCCAGCAGGCCAGTAGCCTACTATAGCGCTCAGCTAGATACGGTAGCGCGATCCCTCCCCACATGCTTGCGAAGCGTTGCAGCAATAGCATTGCTAGTCACAAAGAGCGAAGATGTAGTGCTAGGACACAACCTCACAATTCATACACCACATGCAGTGTCAGCCTTACTGAATTCGGCCCAAACCAGACAAGTCTCATCAGCGCGGTTTACAAGATGGGAATTGGCATTGATGGCCCCCGTAAACATCACCATAAGGAGATGCAGCGCATTAAATCCTGCAACGTATCTCCCAGGTGTGCCTGGACAGGCACAAAGGGTGGAGGATGAGAGTGATGGTGAAGGAGGATTTAATACAGGGGATGACACGCATGATTGTATGGAATATTTGACCCAAAATTTCACGGCAAGGCCTGACATCAGTGACAACCCACTGGAAGATGTAGATTTTACTTTCTACACTGACGGTAGTTGTCACAGACAGACGGACTCGGGAGACTTGTGTACTGGATACGCAGTCGTAGATGACCAAGGTACCATAGAAGCGGAACCGCTAGGCCCACCACACTCAGCACAAGTTGCTGAACTGGTTGCCCTAACCAGAGCATGTGAATTGGCTAAGGGCAAATCAGCCAATATTTACACAGATTCTAGGTACGCCTTCGGAGTAGTCCATGATTTCGGGGCCCTATGGCGCCTCAGAAATTTCATGACGGCAGCTGGCACACCCGTAGCGCATGCAGCCCACATCAAAAGACTTCTAACAGCGATACAGGAACCCAAAAGAGTGGCTGTTATCAAGTGTAAAGCTCACACATATAGCCAAGACCCGGTATCACTTGGTAACAGCCGAGCAGACGAAGCTGCTAAATCAGCAGCTAGTAACCCCATACAAACAGATAGTACACGACTGATGGTATTTAATACTGTAAACACACAGAAATTGTGTGAAATGCAAATTTGTGTTCCCCACAGGAAAGGGCAGTTTGGAGGTCAAAAGGATATGGCCAGGAGTCCTCAGGACTCTGGACAGATGGACAGGGTAAGCCAGTGGCACCCAGAGCATACCTTCCAAGTCTAGCGGAAGCGGCACATGGGCTGACTCATCTAGGCAAAGAAGGAATGTGTAAGTTGGTAAGAGCTTATTGGTGCGCCCCAGGATTTTCTTCCCATGCGGGTAAAAGAGCGATGACATGTCTCACCTGCTTGAGGAAGAATATCGGAAAGGCAATACCAACAGAGCCATCCCATATCCCTCCGACAGATGGTCCTTTCCAGGTAATACAAATTGATTTCATACAATTGCCACCTTGTAGAAATTTAAAATATGTATTGGTCTGTATTGATGTGTTCTCAAATTGGGTTGAAGCATTTCCCGCGGCCACAAATACCGCTGTATTTACTGCAAAGAAAATTGTGCAGGAATTTGTGTGTAGGTATGGTATCCCTAGAATCATTGAAAGTGATAGGGGTACCCATTTTACAGGTGAAGTCTTTCAAACAATGTGTAAATTGATGGGAATTAATAGTAAGCTGCACACTCCGTACCGCCCCCAGGCGAGTGCGAAGGTGGAAAGAGTAAACAGCACTATTAAAAATAAATTGAGCAAGGTAACGACTGAAACAGGACTGTTATGGCCTGAAGCTTTGCCAATCGTATTATACAGCATCAGAACCACTCCCAGGTCCCCTCTTAATCTGTCTCCTTTTGAAATTCTGTTTGGTCGACAACCCCATGTTATGATTAACCCCCAGGATGATTTGAAATGTAACAATGAAGTAACCGTAAAGTACATGGTTAAGATGAGTAAGCAATTGAGAAATCAGAATGATAATCTAAAGTTGATGATTCCTGATCTGCCAGACAGTAATTGTCATGACATTGAACCTGGGGATTATGTAATGATACGGAATTTTCTACGCTCAGGTTGCCTTATTGACAGATGGGAAGGACCATATCAAGTCTTATTGACCAGCACAACAGCATTGAAGGTTGCCGAGAGAGAGACTTGGGTCCATTCGTCGCATTGTAAAAAGGTCACTGACCCAGAGAGGTCCCGTGATAAAGAACAGACGGTAGAGGTTGTATCACTAGAGTGTCTGTTCAGGGAGGATTGAGACGACACCTGAGCGCTGAGAATAATAAGACCAGAAGCTTGTCGAGCCAGATTTCTTTTTCCCATTTGTTATTTTCTCCAGTTCCCACCTCCCTCCTATTTCCTTTCCCCCTTCTTATTTTTCTCCTTTTACTCCTCTAAGATGGACTTGCCCCAAGAGACTGTGATCCGGATTTTCCTGTTGACCATGATGTTGACCAGAGCAGTCTGTTTCGGTGAGAGTACCATGGAGGTCGAGAAAGGATCGGGAATGGGTTCTGATGACCAGGATGCAGGCGTAAATTTCCAAGAGCAACATAATCACCGAGTAAAGGCGAGTATCAGAAAACGATCTGGTAGCATTGACAATAGAAGGAATTGTGAAGGATTGTTAGCTGAAGAGAACTGCATCTGTAGGCATTGTGACAATATAGTTGAGGATGGGTGCATAAAGAAATGTCAGTCCAGTTTTAATGTTCACATGGACCGGCATCCATTGAGTGACTATCACTCCTTAGTGGGTAAAGTGTTAAATCAGACAGACTGTTGGGTATGCTCTCAAGTACCTCAAGGTCATAGCAAATCAGGACTAGTACCATTCCCTTTAATTGTAGGAGAGGTACTTGAGCTAAGGGGTGGGAGGCCGGTGGACAAGAGGTTTAATATCTCTAGTCCTCCTAGTTTGAAGCTCCACCAATATCATGTGGATAGGTCCTTAGTGTGCTTTAACATTTCCAATCCCCGAAAGCCGGGAAATTGGGGAGTGTCATGGAGTAATCAAACCATGACCTTTTCATACAGCCCCGACAGAATGCCCATAGACACAGAACTTATACGCCAGATAGCAGACCATGGAAAATATTTCCGGTATAGGTACACTCTAGGAAGTAGGACCATGCGAGTTGGAGAAGTATCACCAGGATACTGTGCACATATCGTACAACCTGATACGTGTACTAAACAGATGGGAGAATTAGGGTTAGCAGATTTCACATGGAAAATTTGTAACATGATAATGTCATACTCCGTCCCATATGTTCTCCCCGATGATGCATATTTCATATGCGAGAGGAAGGCGTATATGTGGCTTGCCCCAAACTCAGAGGGATTGTGCTATATTGGAAAAGTACTGCCTGAAGTAATGACTGTAACCCATAACAAAATGAAAGATATTCACCGCAGTGCCCAAGCTCCTTATACTCACACTCATTACGAGCACGTCGTTAAACGGCACCTGATAGAGAGGACAGAGCATTCAGCCTCTGATCTGATCCATGAATCCACCGGGATTCAATTCCTACTCGCGTTAGATATCACTCGTACCACCAGAGGAGTGATAAATTATAAATATATATCTGCGCTTGCAAATTTATTAGACAATATCACCGAAATGTATGACGACACATTCAGGTACACTGGGAAAGAGTTACAAGCCTACAAAACAGAACTGGTTCAGCATAGGATGATTCTCAATTACCTCACAGCTGTGACAGGCGGGTATTGTGTTACCCTAGCAACTCAAAATGGAATAAAGTGCTGCACGTACATTACAAACAGCACGGAGGACCCAGCCGAGGACATAGACCAAAAGATGGATGACATTTTACAATTAAAGTGGGAGTTTCGAAGGAAACACAATCTCACACTCGCTGCTGTGGGTAATGAGCTGACCAGTTGGGTGTCATGGTTGAACCCACGAAATTGGTTCTCGGGCTTAGGAGAATGGGCCCAAGGTATTATTATGGATGTAGGGAAATTTCTTTTGTGTATTCTAGGAGTCGTCATATTGGTTGGCCTGATATTTAGATGCGTTCAGGTTTTAACGAAGAGTAAAAGTAATACCAGGGTGATGAGTCTAAGGAGCGAGGACACTGTACTAACAACAACTAATCTGATTTATGACCCAACGATAGAGACAATGGCCCTCATTCCGAGTTGATCGTTCGCAAGGCGATTTTAGCAGAGTTGCTCACGCTAAGCCGCCGCCTACTGGGAGTGTATCTTAGCATCTTAAAATTGCGAACGATGTATTCGCAATATTGCGATTACAAACTACTTAGCAGTTTCAGAGTAGCTCCACCTGGTTTGACGTCACAAACACACCCAGCGTTCGCCCAGACACTCCCCCGTTTCCCCGGCCACTCCTGCGTTTTTTCCGGAAACGGTAGCGTTTTTTCCCGCACGCCCATAAAACGGCCTGTTTCCGCCCAGTAACACCCATTTCCTGTCAATCACACTACGATCGCCGGAGCGATGAAAAAGCAGTGAGTAAAAATACTATCTCCATTGTAAAATTACTTGGCGCAGTCGCAGTGCGAATATTGCGCATGCGTACTAAGCGGAATTTCACTGCGATGCGATGAAAAATACCGAGCGAACGACTCGGAATGAGGGCCAATGTTGTGATGAAAATGTGATTCCACGGTCCGTTTCTTTCACCCGTTTCTCCTTTGTTTTCCTCCAAGGTACAAAGACATCCGCTTGGAAGAAGAATTTGACAACCTCTTTTATACAGATCATTGATGAACTATGCTACAAGCCCCAATTTCCCTAGTGACTTTAACTTTTACGATAGCCCAATACTTTAGAGACTGTAACTTTATGGACAATGGAACAACTTTTGCTCGTTATTTATAGCAAAAGCACCGAGAGACATCAGACAACATGTACATCAAGACAAGACATCAGACAAGACCTCAATCGGCGAATGCATATTAAACTCACATAGTTTACGACTGCATTTATAATAATTGCTTCTTATCTTCACCTCTACAACCTTCAAGTAATGACACACATAGTCGATAGGGAATAGAGATACAGATATCAGCACTCACATACCCCCCCATTCATGTATCATCAACTAAATGTGCTCCCCCATTTGTTGCAACCAAAAGCCGAAAAGAGCTCGGTAAAGTTTGACAGCCCATCCACAGACCGGTAATACGGGATAAGAAGGATTCAAATGTATACTTCGCAATACCTCGAAGCTTGATCTAAAACACGTACGGCACGATGATACATGACCCCGCAAACATGGATTCATACACACATGCTTCTACTATCCCACTAGGTCATACCTTTTTCCCACCTGCTCCTCTCCTCCCTATACCCAATCATAAAATTGTATTTACATTATGACATATATTTTTCTTTTTGAACTGTTTTAGGAATTGGCAGTTATTGATGACTGCCAAAGGGTGGACTGTCAAAGTCGAAAAAATATCATGCTACACGTTGCCATATATTCACCTCATGCGCTTGCCCGCTGCACGTGCACATTCTCTCCCGTGCGTGCGGATACTCGCAGCTGCGTGATGGCGCCTCCTCGGCCATGCGCTCGAGCGCGTGGTATGTGCATTTACGGTAGAGTTTGTGTGCGTCTAGCGGGCGACTCAAACGTTAAATAATAAAACCAAATAGTATGTTTTATAGATAATGTTCCCCTTAATAATGACTGTAAGTTTGTTTAATGTAACTGGTCGCTGGACAGAGAAATTCCTCTTTGCATGGTACGAAGGGTCAGACAGGGTTTGAGCAGTTGTGTTTGGTACCTAACTAAAGAACATTTTATTAGAAACAATCCGGTGCTGGTTAGGTAAAGATTAATCGCTCCTGCGTATAGTTATGTCTATTAGTAGTTTCTGGACATTTACTATATTTGCGGTTCATTATCCATGCGGCGGGAATTCTCAGATTCCCTCCCACCTGAGCAGTTTGATATAGTCACAGCCCACCTGTTCAAGCTAACCTATGACCTTTTGTTATGATGCGAGGAGACATTCCTGTGTCCAATGAACAATGAGATTGTAGGTCCCTTTGTAGTATACTGTACGCAGTGTATATAAGGACAGCCAGCCTGGCCAGCTCAGTCTTCTCTCCACAAACGGTTTTCATCTTGACTAACTCGGAGCTGGTACCAGAGCTGCGCAGCGATCATTCCCCAGTGTGTGTAAGTTATTCTCTGTGACCATTCTAAATCTCTGTTTGTATTTGCCATATTCTCTCTCTCTGTTATTGTATAAGATTGTGACGATATTGTATATTTATGTGTAGTTAGCCTGCTTAGATATTGATGTTAGCCTGTAGTGTATGAACTGTTAACTGTTTTAACTTTTACATAGCTAGATATTGTTAGTAAAGGTATTGGAACCTTAGCAAGGTATTGTGTGTTTATTACATTGCTGAGAGTATTCAGAGTGTCTCAATCGCTCAAGAGGCTTTCATACAATAGAGGTTAATTAGCATTGCATTGTGCTCACATTACAAAACCAAGGTTTACAGTACAAACTCAATCTTTCACTGTGTTGCATACAAGGTTTACTGAGTGTCATCCCGTGAGCGTCTGCGCCGCTCGTGTTCTCCTCGTGGTCACGAGCGTACGCTACGCTAGTAGCGTAGCATTACTGTAGTCGGCCGCCTATAGCGTGCTCGACACCACGCGTTAAGTTGTGAGCGAGCGTGTCGCATGTGCGTCTAAGCGTCTGCTATGCTAAGTGCGTACCCTTACGGTACCCCATACGCCAATCGCGTACTGAGTCTCTTACCCATTTTATAGTGAATGTAATAAGATAAATAGTTAGCTTTATCAACAGCTACATGGGGCACAGCTACAAGGGGCACTTCTACTGGGGGCACAGCGACGGGGGCACAACTACAGGGGTCACAACTACTCGGGGCACTGCTACAAGGAGCACAGCTATTGGGGTCACAGCTATTGGGGGCACAACGACTGGGGTCACAGCTACAGGGGTCACAGCTACAGGGGGCAAAGCTACAGGGGGAACAGCAACTGGGGGCACAGCGACGGGGCACAACTACAGGGGTCACAACTACTCGGGGCACTGCTACAAGAAGCACAGCTAGGGGGCACAGCTATTGGGGGCAAAGCTACAGCGGGCACAGCTACAAGGGGTACAGCTACAGGGGTCACAACTACTGGGGGCACAGCCACAAGGGGCACAGCTACTGGGGGCAAAGCTACAGGGGTCACAGCTACAGGGGTCACAACTACTGGGGGCACTGCTACTGGGGGCACTGCTACAGGGGGCAAAGCTACTGGGGGGGCACAGCTAGAGGGGTCACAACTACTGGGGGCACAGCTACTGGGCTCACAACTATTGGGGGCGCCTGCTCCATCCTCCCAGCCAGTAGCAGCACTATCCCCTGTCTGTGCTAACGTCTTCCTGCGTCAGCGAGTGCATAATATTCATTCATTTTTCTCTCTCTCTCTCTCTCTCTCTCTCTCTCTCTCTCTCTCTCTCTCTCCTCCTGTGGATTACTTTGTAAGTATAATTTTAATTTTTACAGGTACCAAATTGGATTCTACTGGACAAGTGGATGTGACCGGCGTGGGATGTAGGTAAGTATGTGTGAGTGTGTAAGTGTGTTTAAATACATTTTTACTTTCACGGTGTGTGTGTGTTGTGTTTTTATTGGGGTATTTTTGTTGTTGTAGAACTACAGGTACCAGCGGGCCCGTTATTTCCCCGCATGCTGGTACTTGAGGTTCTCCAAGTACCAGCAAGCGGGGGAGGCTTGCTGAGCCTTGTAGTTCCACAACAAAAAACAATATTCTTTTTTTTACACACATGGCTATCAGCCCGGCACCCACCGCCCAGGTGTGCTGATGACAGCCTCGGGCTTCACACCTGGCCCTTGGGTGCCTGGAGGTGGGGACCCATTGATTTAAGGTGTCCCCACTCCTCCAGGGTACCCCGGCCAGGGGTGACTAGTTGGGGGGGGTAATGCCACGGCCGCAGGGACCTACATAAATGTGTCCCCCAGCTGTGGCATTATGTCCCTGGCTAGTGGAGCCCGGAGCTGGTTTTAAAAATACGTGGGACCCCTACATCTTTTCTCCCCCGTATTTTTGGAACCAGGACCGGTCTAAGAGCCCGGTGCTGGTTGTCTAAATACGGGGAACCCCGGTCCAATTATTTATCCCCAGTATTTAAACAATCAGGACCGGCTCAAAGAGCCCGAGGCTGGTTATACTTAGGAGGGGGGACCTCACGCATTTTTTTTTACATTTTTTAACCCATTCAGGCTCTTCTCCATTAAGTTAATGGAAGCCCTGGACAACAAAATTTCATACGTGTCCTCCTCCCACTACCTTCCCAGTACCAAACACTAATTATTATTATTTTTTCTATAAAAATGTACAATATATCACAAGTATGATTAGCAGGCAGGCAGGCAGCGGGCATTGGCGGCATCGGACTGAGAATCAAATTAGTGGCGGAGGGCTGGGTCAATTGATGGTGGGCAAGTTTGTAAACCATTGGCGGTGGCAGCGGGCATTGGCTCGGCGGCGGTAGGGGTCATCGGCAGGATCCGGCAGACATTATGGCTGTAGTGGCTCACCAGCCACTGACCTCACCGCACGCCACTGGTCTGCCCCCCAGGCAGAAAGTTGCCAGCCAGCCCCTGGGCGGATCCAGAAGAAAATGACAGGGGGAGCACCATGATAGAGGAAGGGGTAGTGTAGCAGTGAGAAGTACAGAAAAGGGGCGTGGTCCCACTACAAGGGGCATGGCCTCACATGTGGTGCTGTGTGTGGGCCACAAATGCAACTTTTAGAGTAAAAATGTAAAATGACATTTTTATTAGCAGTGTCTCTTCACACAATTTTCATAGTAGGCAGTGGGTGATTGGGAGAGACAGCGGGTGATGAGGAGAGAGAGAGTGACAGAGAAGCAGTGGGTGGTGGGGAGATGATGACAGGGAGAGGGCAACAGGGAGATGGGGAGTGGGTATCTGAGGTCTCTGTACGAGTGAGTAAAGGGGGTAAATTGGGTTGAACTCAGCGACGTTTTAAGAGAGGAGGAGGCCCGGGTGCAGCCTCCTCCGTTCGGGCCCCCTCCTCTCTGCCGCCAGCTGTGACATTATGAACAATAGAGCGCTCAGACTCTACTGCGCATGCGCAGATCCCCAGGAAAATGGCGCGGTGGCCATTTTCCCTGAGATTTCTCTACTGCGCATGCACAGAACTCCGTGAAAATGGCCGCTGGGCCATTTTCACGGAGTTTTAACACCGCCGTGGGACTCTGGAGGGGTGAGTATTCACAAAATGGGTGCAGCGTGTGCGGTGGGGGGCCCCTCTGGACTCAGGGGCCCGTGTGCACCGCACAACTGCACCCATTAAAGAAACGCCAGTGGATGAACTGGCTCACTGGATCATGAAGGGAAAGTATTAGTGGGGTAGACAGGCAGAAAAAAACAAGGGCTTTTAACAAGTGAGCTGAGAGGGAGAAGGAGGGAGGGGGAAGATAGAGAGAGGGAAAGAGAGGGAGAGGAGGGGGAGGGGAGAGAGAGAAAGTGGGGAGAGAGAAAGTGGGGAGATAGAAGGGGTGGGAGAGTGAAAGGAGGAGAGGGGGAGAGATAGGGGAGAATGAGAGAAAAAGTAGAGGGGGAAGAGGGAGGATAGAGGGGCATGATAGAGAAGGAGGGGAAGAGGGAAGAGAGACCTTCTCTGACATGCAGTAAGCCATTCATTTCCTTGAGGCTGCTTCTGGACAAAGGGGAAAGCTCTGGAGAACATAGTCCCATGGTCCCAGCACTGGTGGTAGTAACTGCGCCCAGCCACTGCACTTGAATGTCCCTCGAGCCTGCCCTGTGACGAAGCACTGGCAAGTCAAGCAGTATCAGAGAGTAGGGAAGGTGAGGGGCTCCTCGTCTATACTCCAGCCATGGACCGCCTCCTCCTACTTTGTTACAGCAGCTTGCAGCAGGCTGCAGCATAACACCACCTCCATCACTGCTGCTCTTTGTTTAAAATAATAAATAAAACAAACAGGGGGGACATGGGCCCGCGTGCCCTCCCCCATCCCTGGATCCGCTAGTGCACAAATATATAGATTATATAGGGGAACACTGACACACACAGATTGTACAGGTCCCAGGGGTACACTGACCACACACACAGGGACCAGGAGCACACTGGCACACAGATTCTATATGGGCACACTAACACACACACACACACACACACAATGTACAGCATACTTGCCTACTCTTCCGGAAAGGCCAGGAGGCTCCCGAAAATTGTGTGACACTCCCAGTCTCCCGGGGAAGTAGCCAAGCCTCCCGGGGAAGCAGCCACCTGCTCCCCATCGGCATCCAGTCACAGGAGAAGGGGGCGGGATGATGACACGTTTCACGTTAAATCACATTATCATGGCCCCACCCCGCTTCACAATGTGGGCATTGTAAAGTGGTGGTCGGGGCAACGATGTCGCAATTGCGTTGCCATGCCCCCGTACCGCCTTCTCCAAGCCCCCGTCCTGTGTGACTCGATTGCTCCCTCCCAGAGGGAGCAGCCAAAAAAGTAGGAAAGTAATTCGTACAGGGAGAGCTGGCAGCCATGCAGAGGCACATACCTTCCAACACAGTGGCGTAACTAGAACTTTTTCGCCCCCAAGCCAAAACATTCTCTGGCGCCCCCCTCCCCCACAAATGCCACTAGCAAAGTGATGAATATGCGCGCACCTCAAAAAGGGGGCATGGCCTTGTCGAAATGGGCGTGGCTTTGCATAAATGGGAATGGCATTGCAGGAAAAGACTACCTTGTACCCCAGTTTGGCAACCTGCACGCCCGGACGTTGGCCACCACAGGAAAAAAGAATAATCCTGATTCATGCCGCCTACATTATTTGTCATTTTTCCTCCTTATAGTAATGCCCATTATACATTATGCCACATACTGCAATGGCCCTTAGACATTATGCCACACACAATAATGCACATGACACAATATGCCACACACCATAATGCCTTCAACACATTATGCCACACACCGTAATGCCTGTGACACAGTATTACACGCATCGCAATGCCCATTATACATTATGGCCCTTATTCCGAGTTGTTCGCTCGGTAGCTGCTTTAAGCAGCTGTGCAAACGCTAAGTCGCCGCCCTCTGGGAGTGTATCTTAGCTTAGCAGAAGTGCGAACGAAAGGATCGCACAGCGACTACAAAATAATTTTGTGCAGCTTCAGAGTAGCTCCAGACCTACTCCTAGCTTGCGATCACTTCAGACTATTTAGTTCCTGTTTTGACATCACAAACAGCCACACCTCCGTTTCCCCAGCCACGCCTGCGTTTTTATCTGGCACGCCTGCGTTTTTCCGCATATTGCCTGAAAACGGTCACTTGACACCCAGAAACGCCCTCTTCCTGTCAATCACTCTGGGGCCAGCAGTGCGACTGAAAAGCTTCGCTAGATCTTGTGTGAAACTACATCGTTCTTTGTAATAGTATGACGCGTGTGCACATTGCGCTGCATGCGCAGAAGTGACGATTTTTTTGCCTGATCGCTGCGCTGCGAACGAATGCAGCTAGTGATCAACTCGGAATGACCACCTATGTTACACACTGCAATGCCCCTTATACATTATAGCACATACAATGCCTGTGACACATTATGACACACACCGCAATGTCCGTGATACATTATGCCACACACTGCAATGACCCTGAGACATTATACCACATACCACAATGCCCGTGATATAGTATACCACACACAGTAATGCCTGTGACACATACTGCAATGCCCGTTATACCCTATGCCACACACCACAATGCCTGTTATACATTATGCCACACACTGCAATGCCCCGAGACATTATACCACATACCACAATGCCCGTGATATAGTATTCCACTCACCTTAATACCTGTGACACATTATGACACACACCGCAATGTCCGTGATACATTATGCCACACACCGCAATGCCCATTACACATTAAGTCCTACAGTAAGGCTTCTAATTACTTTTATATTGCCTGGTTGTTGCCAGGGGTTTCATGCTCTTGGTTCCATGCACGGTGCCAGGGGTTTTCATGCTCAGGGTGTCATGCTCGTTGCCAGAGGTATCATGTGCTCGGTTTCAAGCTTGTTGCCAGGGGGTAATATTCGTTGCCAGGGGTTTCATGCACTGGGTGTCATGCTCGTTGCTAGGGGGTAATGCTTGTTGCCAGGGATTTTATGAGCTGGGTGTTGTGCTTGTAACCAGGGGGTAATGCTTGTTGCTAGGGAAGTACTCCCAGTGCCAAATATGCCCCCAGTGCCAGATATTCCCCCACAGTGCCAGATACACATATGCCTCCAGTGCCCCATATGCCCCCCCAGTGCCAGCTACACACATACCCCCAGTGCCAAATATGCCCCCCCAGTGCCAGGTACACATATACCCCCAGTGCCAAATATGCCCCCCCCCCAGTGTCAGGTACACATATACCCCTCAGTGCCAAATATGCCCCACCCCCCAGTGCCAGGTACACATATACCCCCCAGTGCCAAATATGCCACCTCAGTGCCAGGTACACACCCTCCCAAGTCCCCGGGCTCACCCGCTGCTGTGAGTTTTGGGAAGGACACAGAGGGCACAGTGCGCGCCTCTCCTGTGTGTCCCTCTTGTGTCTCCAGCGGCATGTCTGTCAAATGAACTGCCGGTTCATGAGCCAATCAGAGCTCACGATCTGGCACTTCATTTAACAGACACGCCGCTGCCGCCGGAGACCCAAGAGGGACACACAGGAGAGGCGTGCACTGTGCACTCCGTGTCCTTCCCAAAACAGTAGCAATCGGCGATGGTGGCACCCCCACAGCCCTGCGCCTCCAAGCGACCGCAGAGGCTGCGGGCCCCTAGTTACGCCACTGTTCCAACCTCTGTCATAGTGCAGCTCCAGCTCCCCCTTGTCACCAGATGCTGCACTGGCTCTCTCTCTCCCCCTGTTCCCTGGCATCGCGGGAGGGCTGGAAGCCGAGAGGACGCACAGCTGCATGTTTATCAGAAAGGAGTCTTTGTCCAGGGCGAGAGGCTGCGGCAGTGTAGAGAGTGAGTGACGGTCACTTACTGTCTGCAGCAGCGCCCTCCTCAGTCTGGCATTCTACAAGGCCGCATACCCAGCGTATGCGTTCGTCCAGCCCTGTTTGGGAATAGAGTTAACCTTCTATGGCTTAGAGAAGAACCATAACCTTTCCTCAATTAAGAGAAGTTCAGGAATATATACTGTACCTGCTTGTGTGTGAGCAGGTACTGGGGAGAGACAGGAGAATGTGTACCTTTAACATCCCCTCTGGCTGCTGGACACTACAGACCATGATGTTACCTGTTTGCTCTGAGGGGTGTTGGATTCTACAGACCCCGACCTACAGTATCTGTTTTCCTGTGAATGCTGTACTCCTGTGACTGCTGTTTTCTTATAAAGCTGTTCTTTATATTCTGGAATTGCTTTAGATATATGTTCCGGAATTGATTTAGGTATATGTTCCGAAATTGCTTTTTGTATTCATGCGTAAGAAGTCATTGCACTGGCTCTGCCATTTTGCTGGAAAAAAAGCTTACTTGTCTCCAGTGGTCACCTGAAATCTAACCGCTACATGCCCTTACTGTGTTGTGAACTGCAAGCCTCAGCATGATTAGAATGCGGGAGCCTCCTTGGTTGGATCAGGGAAATTGTTTGGGAATGTAAAGACCCACAAGGGTTCTTGCTGCCCATACATACACCTAAAGATATGGGGCCAAACGTAATAGAGTGAGAGTTTCAAAAAGTGAGAGATTTGGTAAGGTTTTCCCGTTGTTGTTTTTTTTTAAAGTGGCAATCATTTACACAGCAAGATCAACCTGGTTTTGCAGTGTAAATGATTGCCACTTTAAAAAAAACTGAAAAACCTTACCAAATCTCTCACTTTAGAAACTCTCACTCTATTACATTGGCCCTTGGTGTCAGATCTGACAAGTTGGATGGAAAACCTGGTAATGGATGAGCACAAATGACAATTGCCCATTTGCTCCTAAATGCTGTAAAACTGTCAAAAACAGTCGTTCAGATAAATTGGTTAAATCAAATGGATTTAACCAATTTGTCTGATAGACCATTTTTGTCTGTTCTCTGGTGTTTGGGAGCAAATGATCAATTGTCATTTGCTCTCATCCATTACTAGATTTTTATTTCAACCAGCCAGATCTGACAATAAATCTTTAGGTGTATGGCCAGTAGAGTGGTATGGTGGATAAATGCAGGGGAATTTTGGCAGCGTTGATAAAAGGGTATGGAGTTTTGAAACCAGTATTTTACCCAAGTCCCCTGGAGCCTCTTACTACAACTCTGGCTTTGTGGAATATAAAAACCTTCTATTTACTGACTGAATCACAGAAAAATGCATTGACTTGAGATGTAACAAGTCTGAATGGAAATAACTGAACTTGAAAGACAAGAAGTAATAATGCCACTGTATAGGTCATTGGTACGGCCTCATCTAGAATACTGTATTCAGTTCTGGAGGCCATATCTTCAAAAGGATATTAATACATTAGAAACTGTACAAAGGAGGGCAACTAAAATGGTGCATGGCCTACATCACAAAACATACCCAGAAAGACTAAGAAATCTCAATATGTATAGTTTGGAGCAGAGAAGGGAAAGGGGGGACATGATAGAAACTTTCAAATATATCAAGGGTTTCAACAAAGTCCAGGAGGGAAACATTCTCCAAATGAAGAGAAGCAAAAGGACACGAGGACATGCACTGAGACTGGAGGGGGGGAGGTTCAGGGGAAATTTGCGGAAAAATTATTTCACAGAACGGGTAGTGGACAAGTGGAATAGCCTCCCATCAGAGGTGGTAGAGGCTAAGACAGTAGAGCAATTTAAACATGCATGGGATAGACATAAGGATATCCTTACAAAGAAATAAGGATCAAATAAGGTTAGAGATAAAAAATAATATAAAAAAAAAAAAGGGGCAGACTAGATGGGCCAAGTGGTTCTTATCTGCCGACAAATTCTATGTTTCTATGTTTCTAATGTTTTTTCAATTTATTTCTTGCATTATTTGGGTTGGCTTTATTCCTGTTTAAGTTTAAGCATTGCCTCTGTTGGCAATTTGACTACTCTAGGTGCATTATTGCATTTGAACATCATTTGATTTTTTTTCTAGCTCTGAAGACATTGGCCCTCATGCCGAGTTGTTCGCTCGCTAGCTGCTTTTAGCAGCCATGCAAACGCTAAGCCGCCGCCCTCTGCGAGTCTATCTTAGCCTAGCAGAATAGCGAACGAAAGATTAGCAGAATTGCTACTAAATAATTATTTGCAGTTTCTGAGTAGCTCCAGACCTACTCCTTGTCAGCGTCCGGAGTCTTACCGATACGCTGGGGCCGCGGGGCTGGCTTCCTTGGCGATGTGCGGGCAGCGGCGGAGGTGGGCTGCTGCGCCGGATCCGTGGGCAGCAGTAGCGGCGGTGAGGGGGTCCGCTCGTGGCGGCGGGACGCCGCTACAGCGGGTTGCTCTTGCTGAGCCATTGCTTGGAGACCAGGGGCAGTGAGCAATGTGGCTTTGAAAAAAGGTCTGCATTACTGGGCGTCGCCATGTTGGAGACCAAGTTTTAAGCATAGTTCCTGTTTCCTGTTTCTTCCAGCCAATCCAGGGGAAGCTCTCCCTATAAAAGAGGGCTGGTTTAGGACAGGGACACCAGTGCTTCAAGTTACAACCCTGTTGTAGGTGCTTTAGCCTGTGCTCCCAGGATTCCTGCTGTATTCTGGTTCCTCCTGATCCTGCTTGGTCAGTTCTCTGTTGCTGCTGCAGCTCTGCCGTTTCTAGCCTGCTACTGCCTGTGGAAGCGCTCCTGGAAAACCCGGTCCATTAAGACTCTTTGGGCACAGTCGGCCCCAGGTCTTCTGCCTCGTCTTTCAAGCCACACTCCACAGATCTCCTTCACCAGCCACGCTTTTGCACCACCGACCACAGCCTGCAGATTATTATCTTCAGCCTCGTTTTCCAAACACAGTCCATAGTCCTTGTCTCCAGCCACGTCTTCAACCACCATCCACAGTTCCACAGTTCATCATCTACAATCTCGTCTTTCAAATCACAGTCCACAGGTCTTCGCCTCCAGCCACGTCTTTAACCATCGTGCTCCAGCCTCGGTTTTCTACCTCAGCCCTGTACATAATAAATACTTTCCATTGATTCTCAAACCCCGCTTACGTTCTTCATTGCTCTGTGTCCCATGCAAAGGAACTATATCCAGCCCCCTCATCTGGTTCATTCACAGCCTGCTACCTCCTCAGGCAAATCTCAGCTGCCGGATCCTCAAACTCTGCCAGACGTGACACTCCTAGATTGCGATCACCTCAGTCCGTTTAGCTCCTGGTTTGACATCACAAACACGCCCTGCGTTCGGCCAGCCACTCCCCCGTTTCTCCAGACACTCCCGCGTTTTTCCCTGACACGCCTGCTTTTTTTAGCACATTCCCGGAAAACGCACAGTTACCACCCAGAAACGCCCCTTTCCTGTCAATCACTCAACAATCAGCAGTGCGACTGAAAAGCGTTGCACGAACACCAGCAAATCTACTTAGTTTTGTGTTAAATAACTAAGCGCATGTGCTCTGCGTACCATGCGCATTTAGCAACAAATCGCAGCATAGTGAAAATCGTCAACGAGCGAACAACTCGGAATGACCACCATTATTGGCAATTTTAAATTGCTCTTGTTGAGTTTTGTTTATATCAGGTTAGGGGTATACTGACTGTGAATACTATCACCTTGGCTTCAGCCACTTGCTATGCAATGTCATTTGAGCTGTTGTGCATTGGACCATAATGATGCATTTCGCCATGCATTTTGTCATCAAGCCCATGTATTACCCTATTTAATTGGAAAATAGGCAAGATCTGGAAGACTTCTCCGGAAGAACTCCCCGTAAATCAGGAATCTCTCTGACATTCTGAGAGATTTGACAAATATGTTCTAAATCTAAAGTCAGATGTATTTTATTTATACTTCATAATAGATCATTTAGAGATTTGTGGCGTAAATACAGTGGAGGTTATTCAGAGTTGTTAGCAAGCCAAAAAAGTTAGCAATTGGGCAAAACCATGTGCACTGCAGGGGGGGCAGGGTAGATTTGGGTGGGGTGTGTTCAAACTGAAATCTAAATTCCAGTGTAAAAATAAAGCAGCCCATATTTACCCTGCACAGAACAATATATCCCACCAAAATCTAAATATCTCTGCACGTTTTACATCTGCCCCCAGTGTCGGACTGGGGCATGAAGGGCCCACCGGGGTTATGCTGTTGTAGGGGCCCATGCTTAAGGGTGTGGCCAGGCTCCACTGGGGCGTGGCCAGCCACCACAGAGGTTTGGCAAACCATTACAGAGTACATGTTCTGTGCCCCTTGGTAAATATATAATAAACCATATTCTTGTGAAGTATAATGTAACATATGGATAATGCATAATTGAAGTGCACTAGGATAGAGTCTGGAACCTGATCCCTAGAGGATGAGGAGGGCCCACAGGCAGTAGGGCCCTCCGGTGGTTTCCCCTGTTCCCCTGTGGGTCAGTCCGACCCTGTCTGCCCCTCCTGCAGTGCAACATGCTGTTGCCCAATTGCTTACTTTTCTGGATTGCTAACAACTCTGAATAACTCCCAGTATCTGCAAAAGGTTTTTCTATCAAGATTTGTGCATAACTCACACTGTGGCCCACAAGACAGAGAATGCTTATGTAAAAACAGCTTTGCCACACCTTTTTCTTATTTAAATAAACTAGTCCTGCAAAATGCAATTATTTACTCTTGCACCTAATATGAATTTAGCAATGAACAACCTAAATACACCCAAATCCTCACACTGGTTTATGAAAACTGTTGCCTCCATGCACTGCTACCATTTTGGCCTGTACAAACCTGCATACGTATGCATGTGATGTCAAAGAAGGAGCATTTGTTTTGCAGTTTTTGCTTAAATTACTTTTATCGCTTGTCTAAAAACTACCTGCCCATCCTGCTGCCTGTCAAAACTCAGGAGCCATGCTTACCTCCCAACTGTCCCGATTTTCACGGGGCGGTCCAGTTTTTGAGCACTGGCCCATTGTCCCACCCACAGGCTGCAGTGTTCCGCATTGGGGGGGGAGTCGGAAGGCTCCTGGGTGAATAGTTGCTGCGTGCATGCGCAGTGCGACTGTTCACGGGAAAGAGGGAGAGGGGGCATGGCCAGTAGCTCCCAGAGCGCTAGGCATGCCCCCACAGTGATGAAAACGGGTGGCGTGGCTTGCGATCGCTGCATTCCCTCAAAGTCACATCCCATTTGATAAGGCCACACCCCCTTTTCAAGGGGCGTGCTCAGGGGTCCTGATTTACCCATCAAGAATAATGGGAGGTGTGGCCATGTCAAGCAGTCAATATATAGACTTATATTAGCATAGTAAACACCATGAATCATAAATAATGTTACTGATTGTTTTTAGACCTATTTGAATTATCTACACTTGCTGTCCCTACATGCTCCTCTCTCTGATCTGCTCTCTGAGATAGTTAGCTCTGTGTACCTCATTTTAAACTAAACTGTGTCACACGCAGGTTTAGATAAACTGTACCATACATACCATCATTTGGCCTGATTCATGTTTGTAAGTAAAGCAACTGGGCAAAACCATGTTGCACTGTAGGTGGGGCAGATGTAACATGTGCAGAGAGATTTTGATTTGGGTGGAGTATGTTCAAACTAAAATCTAACTGGTACTGTAAAAATAAAGCTTCATTGTATTTCTACTGCCACAGTGTGGTTTTTTTTTTTTTCTTCATTATTTCTTATGGTTTCTTTCTTTTTACTTTCCTGTTATGTCTTCCATGTTTTTCCCCTCATGTTCTCTCCCCCCCTCCCAACTGCACATGGGCACCAGTACGTCGTTACTCTGTATATTATGCTGATGCTCCTGTTTTTGACATTTGTATTTTTCTCCTGTGATATAGAATAGCTTGTTGGAAGATAGGATCCTGGAATATAGGAGGTGTTAACTCCCCCCAGAAACGCAAGAAAATTCTAATTTATGCTAATAAAATTAAATTAGGTATGCTTCTCCTTCAAGAAACACATTTGATACCATCAGAAATATTAAAACTAAACACTTTGATATGGAAGGTGTTAGCATCTGCCCCATTTAATTCAAAGGCAAGAGTGGTGGTTAGTTTGGTTAAACAGCACTTAGATATAGAGTTATTCTCCTTTAACGCTGACCCGGATGGTCGCATTCTTATATGTGAAGTTTTAATCGCCAAATTCAAGTTGACTCTGTAATATATACACCCCTAACATATATTCCAGGTCCTTCTTCCAGACATTATTAGCCAAACTTTTACCGAAAGTGGACACCCCACTGATTATTGGTGGGGACTTTAATTTGATCTCATCTACCCAGTTAGATAAACAAAGGCCATCAGTAGGCAGACGTAAACCCCCCAAACAACTACAACTACTAGATATTTGGAGGTTACACAACCCTACACAAAAGGAATTCTCCTGCCTATCTACGGCAACTGGTCTGATGTCCCGAATTGACTATGTCTTATGTTCTCATACTTTGACCAATAAAATACCTCATATCCAAATGGAACCTATCAGCCTCTCAGACCACGCACTGATTTGGTTTGAAATACATACAAACATAGATCGTGGAAATTTCCCACGACTCTTTCTAATTCACTAAAATTTAGAGAAAAATTAGAAGACGCATGGGAGTCGTATAGATTAAACAACCTTCCCTTCGCATCAGATAATCCTGTATTATTTTGGCAGGCGTCCAAGGCCGTAATCCTAGGTAGTATTATTTCTTATGTGTCATCAGCTAGGAAATCTCTGAAGGATGATCATGTCAAGGCCCAACAAGCCTTGACAGATGCGTTTCAAACATATAAATCCCACCCTAATTCAGCTACTAAAAATTTTTATTTTGAAGCTAAATCACATTATGATGGCATGTTTATTAAGATGGAAGAATGTTTTTCCTTTAAAAAAGACCATAGATTCTACAAATATGGCAACAGAAGTGGTAAACTTTAATCTACCATTTTAAAAGGACAAAAACCGCTGATGGTGGTTAGACCATTAGTTAAGTCAGATGGTACCTTCACAACTACCAATGCGCAGATAGCTGATATTATGACTAACTTCTACGCCTCATTGTACTCACAACCGCCCGCCTCTTCTGCAGCGGAAGTTGCAAGGTTCTGGGAAGACTTACCTATCCCTCGAATCCTGGAACAATTAGTAGAACCCCTTATAGGCCCTATCACTGAGGAAGAAGTATCTTGTGCTATTAAACGTTTAAAAAATGGCAAAGCACCAGACCCTGACGGGTATACTGCAGAATATTTTAAGATACTAGCACCCAGAATTGTCCCTCAATTAACGCTATTTTATAACTCACTTTTGACATTAGAAAAGGTCCCAGATCATTTTAATTCAGCCACTATAAACATCATCCCCAAACAAGGTAGAGATCTGGAAGATCCGGGCTCCTATCGCCTAATATCAGTTTTGAATGCCGATTATAAAATGCTTACTAAAATTTTTGAAGAAAGGGTAAAATATATCCTACCGCATATAATTCATAAAGATCAGACGGGGTTTCTAATTGGCCGGAACTCGACAGTAAACATCTGAAGAATATTGGCAGCTATTTCAGATGCACAGAACTCTAACAAGAAGACACCAGAAGCTATCCTTGCCCTACATGCTGAAAAGGCATTTGATAGAATACATTGGGACCATCTGTATCTATCGCTTTGGAAATTTGGTTTCCCTGACAGATTCGTTAGTATTCTTAACCTTTTATATTCTTATTCAAATTCTAAGATTCTATGTAATAATGGATATCTTTCTGACTCTTTTCAAATTTATAAGGGGACAAGACAAGGATGTCCACTCTCACCATTATTCTTTGCAGTAGCCCTAGAACCACTTGCAATAGCACTCAATCGCCCCTATATCAAGGAATCATGGTAGGAGGAGAAGACTTGCGTCTATCTCTGTTCGCTGATGACATGTTATTGTTTATGTCACACTCCAATTATTCTATACCCATTATCTAAGATATTATAATAATACAGTTTGGCTCTTTTTCTGGATATAAAATAAACATAAATAAATCAGAAATGTTGCAGTTGGGCACCGACACATCATATGACATGTCATCAGCATTACTCAAGGAAATTAAAGTGGTGAAATCCAAATTTAAATATTTAGGAATTAATATTCCGAGCCATTTATCTCACCTATACTCATATAATTTTACTCCACTGATAAACTCTATCACTTTATTAGAGAGTTGGAATGCGTTACCCTTGTCCCTAATGGGAAGGATAGCAGTATTAAAGTCTGTCATTTTTTTGAAGCTATTTTATATGATGCAGATGCTCCCAATTTCTATCTCTACCCATAATATGAAAAAATTATACAGAGAATTTCAAAAATTAATCTGGAAAAATGGACGCCCTATAATTTCAAGAGCCAAATTACACATGTTGCGCTCGGATGGCGGCCTTGGACTTCCAGACCTACTGAAATTCACATATTCTATATTTTTCCGTTATATTACAGATTGGCTACTGGATAGGGATACCTACTCTGTGTATGCCTTAGATTGTGCTACTTGTGCCCCGTTCTCCCCAGGTGCCTTGCTACATATCCCGAAAAAGCTTCTCCCACCTTCTGTACTTAATAATATTTTCTTTAGAGACACCTACCATACATGGTGGGCCCTTAATAAACTGTTCTAGAGAAACCCTTGCCGCACTGACGTGATCCCGCTTTGGGGCAACCCTTTGTTTAAACCAGAGCTAGAATATCTAATTTACCTTAGACTGAAGACAAAGGGCATCAGAAACACTGCTGACGTTTTTGACCCTGGAGGCAAGATTCTTTCTTTTTCTGAATTGCAAACTAAATATAAACTATGTAATCACCATTTCTTTGCATACCTTCAGATTAAGCACTACATGGAGTCGCTTCCTAAAGCCTTGTCTTCTCCTGAAGAAGACAATGTTCTGATATCTCTGTTGTCTTTCATTAAACAAATTAAATATAAAATTAGATACATTTATCAAGATTTAGTCAAATTGAACTCCCCCAAACTGTGGATTCATGTCACTGTGTTATGGAGGAATGATGTTCCTTCCTTAAATAATGAACCGATCTTGTTTAAAAACCATGAGACTGCATTGAAAGCACTTTACTCTGTTTCTTTACAAGAAACCCATATAAAATTAATTCATAGAGCTTGCATTTCGCAGGCTCAGCGCAAACACTTTGTACCCGCCGAAACAGGGCAATGCCCTAAGCGCAAGGCATCATCGGCTACCTTCTTTCATAATGTATGGTCTTGTGGAACAATTAAAAAGTTTTGGAAAGGGGCGTGGCTTGGCTGGCAACCTGAGAAGTGCAGCACCTCAGCTCTCCCTGAACGGCTCTTATAAAGCCTCCTTACCCCCTATTTCGGCATCTCCATCTGGCCAAAAATCACCCCATAGGCTTACCTGACCCTGCTGCTGACACCTGGGGAGCCCGCGGAGTCGGGGGAGCGCTTATAAGCGCTCCTGCGGATTGCGGCCTACCTCCCCAACAGAAGCCGGGGCCTGGAGTGGAGCGGAGGCCGGACGGACCCGCCCGGCACACACGGGCATCCTGATGAGACCGGACATCCCTCCCTGCATCCATCGGGATCAGCTTACAGGACCTGGAGACGGATCCTACCTGCAGCGGTGAGTTTGCCCCATAGCCGGAGCAAGCCCTGCGGTCGTCACCCCTGCCGCTCACACTGACCCGCCGCCTCCCGCTCGCAGCTCCGAGACGCGTAGGCCTCACACGCCCGGACCGCCAGGCCGCCGGACCATCATTAGGAGGAGACGCGTCACCTCCTCTTGCCACACGCCGCGCGGGCCTCGGGACCCGCTGCACCCCCGGGCGCCTGCTCTGGCCGGAGATCGCTGCCTCGCGGCCCCGCCGGACAAACGAGAGTACACACTCTCTCCCCATCACCTCACTTCTGCTTACCTGCTAGGGGGGATTTAAACACACCTCTGCTTCTGGGGTCGGATTCTTGGAGCTAGAAGAGACCCCCACCCCCTTCCTGCAGGCTGTGGCCTGGTTCACATCCAGGGTCCAGGGACTCCCTTCGGCCACATTGCCCGGCAGACATCAGGGCTCATCAAACCACAGGCTCCACAGCAAAACTCCAGCCAAGGGCTCCCCCTAGTGGTTAACCTGAGATAATTTAAAGGTGGAAAATATCTCTATCTACATAAAAGATATTACATGGTCCCACCTCGATATTTCAGAGCCTATGACGTTATAAGATATGCGCCTGAACCAGCTGCCATGGCCATTAATGCCGTAATGTGCTGTTGAAGCCAACCCACGGGGAGCCATACCGCTGAAGGCACTCTCCTACTGAACATGTGATCAAGCGTTACCTCGTCAACTCGACATAGGGAAATTAGGCTATTTAAGCAATGCCCAAGAATAAGAAATCTTCTCAGAAGACAAGCAAACCAACTCCCCGGGGGAACATGTCGCAATCTGCAATGAGACCCTTTCTACAACCTACCTCTCCCGCTCCAACTGATAACCCCCCTGCAGCAACTCCCCAATCTTTCTCACCAGCCCCTCACCCATCTCCCCTAAACGCAGATGCACCGCAAGCTCTTTCATCGGGTAGCAAGGATCTGCAAGATATATTGGCTTACATGAAGACCCTACCCACTAAACAAGATTTACAAGATACGGTGAGACGCGAACTAGCTGCCATGAGACAGGACATCACACACATATCTGAACGAGTATCGAGCCTGGAAGATCACCAAACCTCCTCAGATACATTCCTGCAATCACTGACGACTGTTATCGAAACACAATCATCGGAGATCCGCTCCCTACAGCTGCGGTTGACAGATTTGGACAACAGAGGGAGGCGAAACAATATCCGCGTACGAGGCTTACCGGAAGAGGTTCCTCCAACGGGGCTGATCGACGCCCTTACGAAGATCTTCAACGAGATCCTGGGCAACGATCCCAATGATAACATCACCTTTGACAGGGCCCACCGTGCCCTGAAACCAAGAGGCCTCTCCGCGGATAGACCACGCGATGTCATATGCAGGTTGCATTATTTCTCCCAAAAAGAGGATATCATGCGCAAAGTCCGTCAACTTGATGGGGTGGACTTCAATGGCTCTGTGATACAAATTTACCAAGATTTGTCCTGGCACACACTACAACAACGGAAAGCCCTCAAACCCCTGACGGAAGAATTCCGCAAACGTCAATTGAAATACCGGTGGGGCTTCCCCTTCAGCCTACAGGTCTCCTCTTCTGGAAAAACCCACACTCTCAACTCCTACTCGTACCTACCAGAGTTCTGCATGGGACTTGGCATACCAAAACCCGATCTACGCGATTGGGACTTCCCTATTTCAGAGTTACCATCCTTCCAACCCCTGAACCTGGGACCGCCTTGGCAGGAGGTGCGGAGAGGTGGAGGAAAGAACGTTAAAAGTCCTTCCCCCAACAAGGAACCACCTGTCCCCTGAATGGTTAACCTAGACCCTCTGTTTGTCCGAGTCCTACTTTAGATGCCATTACAGGTCACACAGTGTTACTGTTCATAGACTACAGCGCAATCTCATTACACGCCACTGAAGAACCTGCACGTGACCTCCGGCTGTAACAGAGGTTCCGGCCTCACTTCCCCCACACGTTTTGGGCCATTTGACTATTGTTACTATTCTCTGTTCAATTAATGCGAGATTTATTACAGTTTCCACTATTTGAAAATTTCCTCTTGTTGACGAGGTATAAGGTTTACAGTTTATCATGTACACTCAGTTCAGCTTATATAAGTATTTTGCTTAATAAGATGTCTTCTTTCATATTTCTCATGCCTTTGGCGGTGGCTCCCTTGCTCGCCCCACACCCGCCCCTGGCTGTTTAGCCTTTTGGATACCCAACCCTTAGACGGAATGGTTATCCCAATGCGGGTTTTTTTTGAATGTTTTTTGAATGTTCTCATTGATCTCTTTTTTTCCATGCCCTATCCTCCTTTTCTTCTTTCCTTTCCCTCTCTCTTCCCTTTCCCTGACCATTCTGGACTCAACGCATTCCACCGTAGCACTTATCCCCCATGACGTCCGCAGGCAAACTTAAAGTTGCCTCAATCAATGCGAAGGGCCTCAATGTACCGGAGAAAAGATCATCCTTTTTAAGGTCCCTATGGGCTGATAGAGTAGATGTTGCAATGGTACAGGAGACGCATTTTAAAATCTCAGCTAAGAACCCCCCTTTGACTAACTACCGGTATCCCCAGGCTTTTTACAATAACAACCCAGACTCTAAATCAAAGGGTGTGGCGATAGTGTTCTCCAGGACCCTCCAGCTGTCAGATGTGTCAGTCCATAAACTGATCCCGGGCCGTCTTCTGATGGTGCGTTGTAAAATAGGCTCCTGTCCATACACATTTATTGCAATTTACGCCCCAAACAAAGATCAGGTCCCATTCTTCCGCAATGCACTCTCCCGAATTGAATCACTCCTTTCAGGTGTGACCGTCCTCGGCGGAGACCTGAACTGGATAATGGATCCATCATTGGACTCATCTTCCAACGCCCCGCGGACCTCCCAGCGCCAATACCGACAGGTTAGACGACTGTTTCATGACCTCCAACTAGCTGACTCCTGGCGGGTTCTTCACCCCTCAACTAGAGACTACTCCTTCTACTCCCCCCCACACAAAGTATATTCCCGCCTCGATTATTTATTTCTAGATCACAGACATCTCCCCTTATTGATAGACTCCTCTATAGGCCCGATAACCTGGTCCGACCATGCCCCTGTATACCTGACACTTTCAACCCCACAGACGACCCCAGGTCAATGGACCTGGCGTCTCAATGAATCACTGCTGCAAGACCAGTATTGCAGGGGCGAAATAAAAAAAGCCCTGACCGAATTCTTCACCATTAACGACACAGCAGATGTCTCAAAAATTACCCTATGGGAAGCACACAAATGTACCATACGAGGTAAACTTATACAGTTGGGGACATTTGTGAAGAAACAGAAATCCGCACTACTCACCAAATTACTAGCTAAACTACACCACCTTGAGTCCCTACATAAATCGTCCCTTTCGGAGTCTGATTACCTAGCTCTCCTAGAAACGCGGGCCCAAATAAAGAAAACCCTTACTGATAGTATCCAATTATCCGTCCGAAAATGTAACTCTAAATACTACCAGTGGGGTAATAAACCTGGTCGCCTATTGGCCCAAGCCCTTAAGGCCCAACGTACCTCCCTGTTTATTAACAACGTCAAAGACCATGGGAACATTCTCCGATTCAAAACCCCAGAAATAGCGGCAAGCTTCAAACAATACTACTCCCTTTTATATAATCTAGAAAATTGACCGGATAAAACCGCCTCTCTGTGCGACTTGTCGCGGGCAAAGGCGTACCTAGAAAAGGTGTCCTACCCTGTCCTGTCCCCTTCGGATAGGGAGGCTCTGGAATTACCTTTTACCCAACAAGAACTGGAGAATGCCCTGGCCATGACCCCGTCTGGCAAGAGCCCAGGACCGGATGGCTTCACCCTCACCTACTATAAACAATTCAGGGACCTCACATCCCCTTATCTCCTCCAGGCCTTTAATTCGATATCCGCAAGCACCCACTTCTCCAACCAATCCTTGGAGGCGCATATCTCCGTGCCTAAGCCTGGCAAGGACCCCTCGTTGTGCTCCAGCTACAGACCCATATCGCTCCTAAATGTCGATGTCAAGCTCTTTGCAAAATTAATGGCAAACAGACTGAACACATTCCTGCCTTCCTTGATCCACAGCGATCAGGTGGGGTTCGTCCCGGGTCGCGAGGCCAAAGATAACACCACCAAGGTGCTGAGCTTGATTCATATCGCGTCCCGGGGCGGCCAGCCCACAGTGTTATTGTCCACTGACGCCGAAAAGGCTTTTGATCGAGTTGGCTGGGGCTTTATGAGGTCTGTGCTGGAGCATATTGGAATGGGTCCCCAGATGTTCAACAGGATAATGAGCCTCTATAGATCCCCCACAGCACGGGTACGAGTAAACGGATCATTGTCTGATCCTTTTCCCATAGGTAATGGGACACGACAAGGATGCCCACTATCCCCTCTATTGTTTGTTCTCTGTATCGAGGCTTTCGCCAGAGCCATTAGGGCCAATAACGGTATTACGGGCTTGAAGATTGGCGATACAGAACACAAACTTTCCCTATTCGCAGACGACCTGCTAGCCACAATAACGCACCCGATCTCCTCCCTCCCCCACTTTATGCGAGAGCTCTCCCACTTCGGTTCACTCTCCAACTTTAAAATCAACATGTCCAAATCATGCGCCTTGAATATCTCCTCTCCCCCCGAAACCGTAGCCGAACTTAAAAGATCCTTCCCCTTTAATTGGAACACTTCCCATCTGTCTTACCTTGGAATACAGTTGCCAAATGACCTATCTCACCTATACACCTTAAACTTTACTCCCCTCCTTAGAACACTTAGAGCTGACTACAGCAGATGGTACCTCAAACCACTCTCTTGGTTGGGAAGGGTGAACGTTGTAAAGATGAATACCCTCCCCAAACTACTCTACAAATTACAGACCCTTCCCATACAGATTCCGGACTCCTGGTTCAGATCCATCCAACTGTTAATACAGCAATTTATTTGGTCCCGGAGAAGGCCAAGAATAAGCCGATCCATCATGATCCGCTCTACCCGAAACGGTGGTTTCCAATTGCCTGACATAAGAGGCTACTATTGGGCAATAATGCTCAATAGGATTCTGGACTGGACGAGGAGTCGGGAAATGAAGCAATGGGTGGATATAGAGGGGCTATATATGCAACAATTCCCAGAGATCTTTCCCTGGCTCCCATCCCTGCCTAAACCCCCTTCCCCCCACCCAACTATCACGGCGACCCTATCGTTTTGGAAAAAGGCGCGCCGCTGGCCCTTTCTCTCTTCCGATTTTGACCCTTTGACCTCTTTTTTAGCAAATCCCGATTTTTAGCCCGGTTTGAATCCCTCCCACTTCCGTGAATGGGCCCTTGAGTGCCTCTTTAGAGTGGGTCAGATGACAACCTCCACAGGAGTCAAACAATTCTCAGACATACGATTAAAATGGGAAGTTCCACAACGTGACTTTTGGAAATACCTACAGCTTAGACACTTTTTGCATTCAGAGCGTAGGTATCTCCGAGCCTCGCGCGAGTTAACACAGTTTGAGAGGATGTGTCGCCGCATGCCCCCCCCAGCATACTATTTCCTCACTTTATAAACTACTACAGACCCCAAACGCCCAGACACCCATACCCTTCAAGCGGGCCTGGGAAAGAGATCTCGGGATCTCCCTGACAGACAAAGACTGGGAGGCGATATTTATCAAATCCCACAAAAGCTCAGTCTGCATACAAGTCAGGGAAACCCAATATAAGCTCTTAATGAGATGGTACAGGCATCCCTCTCTCCTCCACTTCATGTATCCTGGAGTGACTGACAGATGCTGGAGATGTCTCAGCGCTACAGGCACCCTGATGCACATCTGGTGGAACTGTCCCCTACTAAAACCATTCTGGAAGGATATTATATCCACTTCCCAAGCTATACTTCATACACCCGTCCCCACAGACCCAGCATTCTGGTTACTTTCCCATTCCTCAATCTCACTGGCTCAACATAACACGTCATTACTCCGACACCTGTCTAATGCAGCGAGGGCGGTCATCCCCACATTATGGAGATCACAACTCCCACCCACCAGGAAACTGTGGTTTAACAGAATCAACCATTACATGAATATGGAAAACATTCTCCTGGTCTCTAGAGACAAACTAACAGAGTTTATGACCATGTGGATGCCCTGGATAGAGTATGTGTCCTCCAAGGACTATAAGGACTATGTCTACGCTGCCAAATGATCTCAACGCACAATTGATCGGACGAATAGTCTGCACCCCACCCCCTCCTCAACTCAATTGTCCCCCCTAGTTTGGTCACACTCTGTTTTCTCTCTACTATTTCCCTCATTTCTTCCCTCTCCTTTCTCTATAGTTTCTATACAATGCTATTGGAGATTGCAATTATAATATAGTATGGACAGGGGACGAAAGGATACCAGACGAATGTTATGTAAACACTTACTTACGCTAATGCCTATACTAACCCCCCAGCGATGGGGATGTTATGCCTCTCTACTTTTCAAGGCTATGATGTATTAGACCTTCGTTTGTGCCCTGATGTCTTTCTTCCTCATCTGTTAAAATGTGCTGCAATCTTTATATTGCTATGTTGTACCTAAATAAAAACAGATTATACAAAAAAAAAGTTTTGGAAAAAGATTATTTCATATATTAATACCACATTTAGTTTAAAAGTGTCATTAGATCCTGTAGCATTGTTGTTTGCTAATTTCAAAAACTGGACTCTAGGTGCTGATACCACCAAGCTCAGCCCTTTCTTAATTGTACTGGTCACTATTGCCAACAAAGTAATATTGACACAGTGGATACACCGTTCACCACCCAGATTAGATATGGTCCTCCGCATTCTTCTTCAAACCATGATTTTAGACAGATACTCCATGCTCCCTACTGCTGAAAAAGGTATTATAACCTTTCTCCGTAAATGGGGCTCCTTTATTGATACACTGCCAGATCATGCCAAAGAACAGATTTTTAAAATATTTGAAAATACGGAATGGTATTTATATCGCAAAATACAGGGAACATTGTAGCTGTAGTTTCCAGTGAGAATTGTAGAAACTAGTCACACCATTCTCCGACTTGCTACCACTTGTTGAACTATAACAGTCTAAATGCATTTCTTTAACATATTGTCTAACTACTTTAATAACAGCTCTAATGTATTATACAAATATGACGCCTATGTGCAAAACATTTCCCCCCTCTTCCCCTCCTTCTGTGTTTACCCTTGTTGTCTGTGTTTTCTTTTCCCACTTTCTTTTAATGTTATAACTTAGTTGATATTTTACATTAGTAAATACTTTTATCGATACGTACATTGTATTTTTGCCAACTATTCCTATATATTCCTTTGCCAATTATTCCTACTCTTTCAACACACTCGTAGTATTAATGGATATGCTGATTTCGTTGATTATATCATACCTGGACAAACTTTGGACCGAAGCTGCAGATCCCTATTGATATTTTATGTGAACATTAAGTAATGGGATTGTGTGTCTCAATCGCCAACTTTATATGACAGTCATTTTTGTAAACTTTTTTTTTCTCCACTTATCCACTCAATGACTTTTGAGTATACTTTTTGTAAAAATCAAAAACCCAATAAGAAGATTTAAAAAAAAAAAAAGAAGAAGCTGTCTAACAGCCAGTATTTACCATGTACAGAAAAAATATAAGTATCTTTGCTTCCCTTGCATGGCAACATGGTTTGTTCCAGACATAAAGTAACTTGCTTCTTATGCATTACTCCCAGACATGAATCAGGCCCAATGTGAGATAGTAATATTTGCGCTGCACTCTAAATCATCCAGCCATTATCTAAGAAGTGTGGGAGTTTACAAAGAAAGAAAGTACACCAATAACCTGATAATTAAAGCCACTTTCGAAGATCCCTAGACCAAGGCCACAACTAGGGCGGGCTAAGGGGTCATGTGCCCTGAAATGAGGGGTCGCCAGGGAATCCTCTGGTGCGCAAGCTCCGTACTCTGAAAACTCTGCTGGCTGAAGTTGGAAGTTGCTGCTATCTAATAGCTGACAGGCTGCCGAGTGTCGGCTTCAGGGTCTCACGCTTCCGGGTTCTGCCGCGTCATGACGCCAGACAATGTTACATGCAGGGAGAGTGGAGCTAGGAATCGGAAGTCAATGGAGCCGGCACCCAGCTAGCTGTCAACTATTGGGCAGCTGCTGCTTTGCAACTTCAGCATGTGGGCACACCGAAAAAAAGAAAAAGAGGTACACATCCACCTCAGTCAGCCTGAGGCTGCTATTTAGAAACAGTGAGCTAGTTGCTTAATGTTTATAGCTCTTTTTGCAGAGTTTATTGATCTCTTTATGCTGGGTTCCTTCAGTGCAGCTTCAGGAAACGTGCTGGGTGGCCGACAGGTACTAAGCTAATACCGCTTTTCATACTGCCATCTTTGAACACGGCTTATTGCACTAGAGCGTGCATAACCGGTGTTGCTGTGCAGTCTGAAAGGGCCCAGTTGTAATAATCCAGGTATTCCAACTCGGGTTGCGAGCAGGGTTGACCACTAGATCATTCCAGATACCGCAAAATACACTCTGCAAAAAGAGCTATAAACATTAAGCAACTAGCTCACTGTTTTTAAACTTTTTAAATGTACGTTACTGGAGCCGATTCAATTGTTTTTTGCGCCCCTGCTGAGGGTCTTTAGCGATGGGTGTCTATCGGAGTTATTCAATTGCTGCTTCGAACAGACGCCCGTTTGTTACGCACACCAGTGCTAACAGGAGTATACCGGTGTATGAACAGAGAGGGAAGCGAAGCAAACGAACTCACAGACAGTATAACATAACATACACTCGAGGTGATGGAATAACTAATAAACACAAAGTGAACGGAGAAGCCCAAAGGCTCAGGAATTGGGTGTCTCCCTAGTGTCAGGAATGCTCAGATGGAATAGAGCGGACAATGAAGCGATGTGTAGTGATTTAACATGTGGAGCACCTGAAATTATGTTGCTAAGAGCAACAGAAAAAACCCCAAAGGGTTACCAACGGGTGTGGGAATAAACTCCTTGGTCAGAGATAGAAATATAGACACAAGGAGAGTATCCACAATCCTAACCCCCACTTGCAGGGCACAGGTTCAGCTTACTGCCACTAAACTGACACCTGGACGGCCTGCACAGTGAGGGAGGATTAAGCAAGCAGGTCTGAGAGTACAGCCGCAAACCTGCTGGGTTCACAGAATAGCAAAAGAACCCCAGCAGGTCAAACAACTGACTCCAGTCTTACTGCTAGGTCCGGATTGGCAGAATGAAGTACCGAATCCCAAGGCCTATTCGCAGTAAGCAACAAGTAAATACAAAGTCACACAGTACTAGCTAACTCTCTGGAACTGACTAACAAACAAAGATTCAGCAGCATTTGCCTAGCCTGAGAGGATGGTTTATATAGCAGGTGCTGTCCACGCCCCACTCAGACCTCACAGACTGTGAGCACAAAACCAGCGCCGGATTCCCTGCCGTGCACAGAGCCTGTAACCACTACACAGTAAAAACCCGGACCGGAGTATCAGCTGCGCTCAGGTTACTTCGCTAACACTTGCCTCCCGGTTGCCATGGCGACGTGGCAGCACAGAGCAGGAGATCCTAACAGTACCCCCCCTCTGACGAGGGGTCAAAGAACCCCTACCACCGGGTTTATCGGGGAACTGCGAGAAGAAAGAGCGTATCAGTCTGGGGGCATGAAGATCACAACTGCGCACCCACGACCGCTCCTCCTGGCCATACCCCTTCCAGTGCACCAAAAATGACAGCCGACCCCGAACCATCTTGGAGTCAAGAACCCTTTCAACCACAAACTCCCTCTGACCCTGTATCAGAAGAGGAGAAGGTCTTCCACTGGAAGAAGGATTACTAACCACCAGTTTTAAAAGGGAACAATGAAATGTTTTATTGATACCCAATGAACGGGGCAGATCTAACTGAAATGCCACCGGATTGATAACCCTGGTGATCTTATAAGGGCCGATGAACCGGGGGCCTAACTTATGAGATGGCTGTCTCAACTTCAAATTCTTGGTGGACAACCAGACGAAGTCTCCTAATTTGAAGCTGCAGGGTCTTCTCCGCTTATCAAAAACCCTTTTGGTCACTAATGACACAGACACAAGGGCTTTCTTCACTTTCCTCCAAATACCCCTAAGGACCGAAACAACAGAGGAACCACCAGGCGTGGAATCCAGGGGGTCAAAAGAATTGGCCTTAGGATGATGCCCATACACACAAAGGAAGGGAGAGATCCCTGTAGAAGAGTGAGCCGCGTTGTTATAGGCAAACTCCGCCATGGACAGATGAGCAACCCAGTCAGTCTGACACTTGGAGACATAACACCTGAGGAACTGCTCCAAGGACTGGTTCACCCTCTCAGTCTGCCCATTAGACTGTGGATGGTAGCCTGACGACAAGCTCACAGAAATCTGGAGATCAGAACAAAATGCCCTCCAGAATTTGGCCACAAACTGGGATCCACGGTCAGAGACCACATCAAGTGGCAACCCGTGGAGGCGCACAACATAGAAACATAGAAACATAGAAACATAGAATTTGTCGGCAGATAAGAACCACTTGGCCCATCTAGTCTGCCCCTTTTTTTTTTTATATATTATTTTTTTTTATCACTAACCTTATTTGATCCTTATTTCTTTGTAAGGATATCCTTATGTCTATCCCATGCATGTTTAAATTGCTCTACTGTCTTAGCCTCTACCACCTCTGATGGGAGGCTATTCCACTTGTCCACTACCCTTTCTGTGAAATAATTTTTCCGCAAATTTCCCCTGAACCTCCCCCCCTCCAGTCTCAGTGCATGTCCTCGTGTCCTATTGCTTCTCTTCATTTGGAGAATGTTTCCCTCCTGGACTTTGTTAAAACCCTTCATATATTTGAAAGTTTCTATCATGTCCCCCCTTTCTCTTCTCTGCTCCAAACTATACATATTGAGATTTCTTAGTCTTTCTGGGTATGTTTTGTGATGTAGGCCATGCACCATTTTAGTTGCCCTCCTTTGTACAGTTTCTAATGTATTAATATCCTTTTGAAGATATGGCCTCCAGAACTGAATACAGTATTCTAGATGAGGCCGTACCAATGACCTATACAGTGGCATTATTACTTCTTTCTTTCTGCTGCTGATTCCTCTCCCAATGCAGCCAAGCATCTGACTAGCCTTCCTCATTGCCTTGTTACATTGCTTACCTGCCTTTAAGTCATCTGAAATAGTGACTCCTAGATCCCTTTCCTCCTCAGTAGTTTCCAGTATAGTGCCATTAATACTGTATTTAGCTTTAGGATTTTTGAGACCCAAGTGCATGATTTTGCATTTTTTGGCATTAAACTGTAATTGCCAGACTCTTGACCATTCCTCTAGTCTACCTAGATCCTCAATCATTTGTTTTACCCCACCTGGTGTGTCTACCCTGTTGCATACCTTTGTGTCATCTGCAAAAAGGCATACTTTCCCTTTAATCCCATTTGCAATGTCACCAATAAAGATATTGAAAAGCACTGGTCCAAGTACAGATCCCTGGGGTACTCCACTGGTAACATTTCCCTCCTGTGAATGCACTCCATTTACCACAACTCTCTGTTTTCTATCCTTCAACCAAGATCTTATCCATTCAATAATCCTAATATCCAATCCCAAACTTTCAAGTTTATTTAGCAGTCTGCGATGTGGAACTGTGTCAAAAGCCTTACTAAAGTCAAGATAAGCTATATCCATGGCTCCACCTTTATCCATCACTTTAGTCACACAATCAAAAAAGTCAATAAGATTTGTTTGACATGATCTTCCCCCAGTGAATCCATGCTGTTTGGGATCCAGTAAATTGCCGGATTTGAGATGATCTACAACTCTTTCTTTTAAGAGTGTTTCCATCAATTTCCCTACTACTGATGTAAGACTCACTGGTCTGTAGTTGTTTGCCTCTTCCTTGCTTCCACTTTTGTGCAGTGGGACTACGTTTGCTCTTTTCCAGTCCCCTGGAATTTCTCCTGTAGCTAATGACTGGTTGAATAATTCTGTCAATGGTGCTACCAGCACCTCTTTAAGTTCTTTTAGTATCCTTGGATGTATCCCATCTGGCCCCATAGATTTGTCCACTTTCAGCTTTGAGAGTTCTGTTAGGACCTTCTCCTCTGTAAATGTACTTGTTTCATTTTCCTGAATATCCCTGCAACTTAACTGTGGCCCCTTCCCCTCTCTTTCAGTAGTAAATACTGAGCAAAAATAATCATTAAGATGATCTGCTATTAAATTGTCTCCCTCAACAAGATTCCCAGTGTCCGTCTTTAGTTTTATAATTCCGCCTTTTGTTTTTCTTTTTTCGCTTATATACCTAAAAAAAGTTTTGCCTCCTTTACCCACTGACTGGGCCATTTTCTCCTCAGCTTGTGCCTTTGCACATCTGATTACCTTCTTTGTCTCCTTCTGTCTAACAAGATATATCTTTTTGTCTTCATTAATTTGTGTCTGCTTATATTTCCTAAAAGCCATCTTTTTTGCTCTCACAATATTTGCTACTTCTTTTGCAAACCACACTGGCTTCCTTTTCCTTGTGTTTTTCCTAACAGTTTTGATACAAAGGTCTGTTGCCTTCAATATTGCACATTTGAATGTTTTCCACCTCTCCTGCACTGTTTCCAAGTTCCTCCACTCTGCCAAAGAATCGCTTACACATTTTCCCATCCCTACAAAATCAGCCTTCCTAAAATCCAACACCTTTGTTTTTGTATGGGACGAGTCAGTCTCTGTCTTAATGCTGAACCATTAAGACATGCTGCATAAATAACTCAGACAGGCGTCTGGCCGATGGCAACCCAACCAGTGGAACGAAATGCGCCATCTTCGAAAACCTGTCAACGACAACCCAAACTGCTGTCATCCCCGAGGATTTGGGCAAGTCCACCACAAAATCCATGGAAATGTGGGTCCATGGCTTAGACGGAATAGAGAGTGGATGTAATGGGCCGACAGGAACCCCTCTAGGAGTTTTATTTCGGGCACAAACGTCACATGCCCGAACCCACTGATCCACATCCCTAGCCACCGAGGGCCACCACACCGCCCTAGACAGCAACTCCCGAGTTCTGGCAATACCCGGATGCCCTGCCGACCTCTTGGCATGGAATTCCAGGAACACTCGCTGTCTTAACCTAGGAGGCACAAACAAGAGACCTACCGGAAGGTCTGGAGGAGCCTGCTCCTGTGCTCTAAGGACTAATGACAAGAGGTCCTGGGTAATGCCCACTTTAATACATGATGGGGACACAATGGGCAATGGCTCCTCGGTGGTCTCTTGAACTGGAGCAAAACTCAGCGAGAGCGCATGAGGCTTGATGTTTTTTGACCCAGGGCGATATGTTATCAAAAAATTAAAGCGAGCAAAAAACAAAGCCCCGCCAGATTCTTATGGTCGGTGAGAATTGAGACCACAAACTTAGCCCCCTCAAGCCAGTGTCTCCACTCCCCGAGTGCATCCTTTATAGCCAACAATTCCCGGTTACCCACATCATAATTCATCTCGGCAGACGAAAATTTACGGGAAAAGTAAGCACAGGGATGAAGGCGATTATCAGACACCCCCATCTGAGAGAGCACTGCCCCAATACCTATCTCAGAGGCATCCACTTCTACCACAAAAGGACGCTCTGGATCTGGGTGTCGCAGCACCTTGGCCGAGACAAATGCCCTTTTGAGACGGGCAAAGGCCGCTTTGGCCTCACAAGACCAGTGAGCAACATCCGCCCCTTTCTTAGTGAGTGCCACCAAGGGGGCCACTATAGACGAAAATCCAGCGATAAACCGTCTATAAAAATTCGCAAAGTCCAGAAAACGCTGAAGCGCCTTCAAACTAGTGGGCTGCACCCAATCCAGGACTGCCTGTACCTTAGAACCCTCCATTTGGAAACCTTCTGAGGAGATAATATACCCTAGAAATGCGATTTGCTGGACTTCAAACTCGCACTTCTCCAGCTTCGCCCCAAGCTGGTGGTCTCTGAGTTTCTGGAGGACTAAGCGTACATGCTTCCGATGTTCCTCCAGGGAATGAGAGAAGAGTAGGATGTCATCTAGATAAACAACTAAGAATCTATCCAAATATTCCCTGAGCACATCGTTCATGAATTCCTGGAAGACTGCCGGGGCATTAGAGAGCCCAAAAGGCATCACCAAATATTCATAATGCCCTGAGTGGGTATTAAAGGCAGTCTTCCATTCATCCCCCTCTCTTATTCGGATTAGATTGTAAGCACCGTGTAGGTCAATCTTAGAAAAAATGGTGGCAGTACAAAGCTGGTCAAACAAAACCGAAATGAGAGGCAGTGGGTACGAGTTTTTAATCATGATACGGTTCAATTCCCTGAAGTCGATGCAGGGTCGCAACGAACCGTCCTTTTTACCCACGAAAAAGAACCCCGAGCCAACTGGGGACTGTGAGGGTCTGATAAATCCCTTAGCCAAATTCTCCTGAATGTACTCTGCCATAGCCTGAGTCTCAGGACGTGACAGGGAGTACAACCTGCTCTTGGGAAGCTTAGCATCCGGCAACAAATCAATGGCACAGTCATAGGGGCGATGGGGAGGTAGTACCTCCGCAACTTTTTTGGAGAACACATCCGCAAAATCTGCATAACATCCTGGCAATCCTGGCAAACTTAGCTGCGAGAGCCTGACTGGAAGGCTCAAGCAACTCCTGAAACAATCACTACCCCAACTAAGAATCTCCCCAGAGACCCAGTCAAATTGAGGGTTATGGGCCCTTAACCAGGGTAACCCCAAAACCAATGGGGCAAAAGAACTGACAGTCACATAAAAAGACAATTTTTCAGAGTGTGTGGCTCCAATAAACAAAGGAATTTGGCTGGTGCAGGAGGTAATTTTACCCTGGGACAATGGTTCCCCGTTTAACCCACAGATCTCAATCTCTGATGCCAAAGGTACTGAGGGAACAGAGTGTTCCAGGGCAAAACCCTATCGGCCCCACTGTCAACAAAGGCCTCAGTCTTGACAGTTTGACCGAGGATCTCCAAAGTCACCGGAATGAGAAAAGTCTTTTTGGGAAATTCTGACTTCTGGCCTGACAGGATATTTCCCATCACCCTCAGGCCCTGAAGTTTTCCGTTTTTTCTGGGCATGATACCACAACATGACCTTTATTCCCACAGTACAAACACAAACCCTGCTGTCTCCTCCGCGTCTTCTCACGCGAGGAGAGGCGGGTAGCCCCAATCTGCATAGGCTCCTCGGAATATTCCTCAGAGTCTGAGGTTCCCTTGGGAAAAAAGGAAACTGCGGTCTCCCTTTCAAGCCTACGCTCTCTCAGCCGTCTATCCACCCGGATGGATAACTGCATGAGCTGATCTAAGCTATCAGGCGAGGGATATTGTACCAGTTGGTCCTTTATCTGGTCAGAAAGGCCCCTTCGGTACTGGTTTCTCAGGGCTGGGTCATTCCACTGGGTATCATGAGCCAACCTCCGAAACTCCGTACTATAAACCTCAGCTGGCCGTCGCCCTTGCTTAAGAACCGTAATCTGAGCCTCGGCTGAAGCCATCTTGTCAGGGTCATCATACAAAATGCCCAGTGCCGTAAAAAAAGCATCAACACTTTTAAGCGACGGACAGTCAGGCTGTAACCCATATGCCCAGACCTGTGGGTCTCCTTGTAGCAAGGAAATCACCATGCCCACCCGCTGAATCTCCGACCCAGAAGACTGGGGCCTAAGCCTGAAATATAGCTTACAGCTCTCCTTGAAACAAAAGAACTGCGAGCGATCTCCAGAAAAACGATCCGGGAGATTTACTTTCGGCTCTTTAACCCCTGAACTTGCCGCTGCTGCTGCGGGAGCTCCGCTAGCGGCCTGCGGGGTGTTCATTTTAATGGACATCTCATTAAATTGTCGAGTCAGGACCTGCACCTGATCGACCACCTGTTGCAAAGTATTTTGAGGGGTATGCTCCATATTCCCACAAAATTTCAACAGGAGTAAGGCTGCTGAATATGTTACGCACACCAGTGCTAACAGGAGTATACCGGTGTATGAACAGAGAGGGAAGCGAAGCAAACGAACTCACAGACAGTATAACATAACATACACAGGAGGTGATGGAATAACTAATAAACACAAAGTGAACGGAGAAGCCCAAAGGCTCAGGAATTGGGTGTCTCCCTAGTGTCAGGAATGCTCAGATGGAATAGAGCGGACAATGAAGCGATGTGTAGTGATTTAACATGTGGAGCACCTGAAATGATGTTGCTAAGAGCAACAGAAAAATCCCCAAAGGGTTACCAACGGGTGTGGGAATAAACTCCTTGATCAGAGATAGAAATATAGACACAAGGAGAGTATCCACAATCCTAACCCCCACTTGCAGGGCACAGGTTCAGCTTACTGCCACTAAACTGACACCTGGACGCCCTGCACAGTGAGGGAGGATTAAGCAAGCAGGTCTGAGAGTACAGCCGCAAACCTGCTGGGTTCACAGAATAGCAAAAGAACCCCAGCAGGTCAAACAACTGACTCCAGTCTTACTGCTAGGTCCGGATTGGCAGAATGAAGTACCGAATCCCAAGGCCTATTCGCAGTAAGCAACAAGTAAATACAAAGTCACACAGTACTAGCTAACTCTCTGGAACTGACTAACAAACAAAGATTCAGCAGCATTTGCCTAGCCTGAGAGGATGGTTTATATAGCAGGTGCTGTCCACGCCCCACTCAGACCTCACAGACTGTGAGCACAAAACCAGCGCCGGATTCCCTGCCGTGCACAGAGCCTGTAACCACTACACAGTAAAAACCCGGACCGGAGTATCAGCTGCGCTCAGGTTACTTCGCTAACACTTGCCTCCCGGTTGCCATGGCGACGTGGCAGCACAGAGCAGGAGATCCTAACACCGTTACTGGTTAAGGACGCTGTCAGCTGCGGTATTAGCCACGGAAAGCAGCTAAACCCATCTAAAACGCTTGAATGAGCGACCAAAGCGACCAAACTACGGACTTTTTAACACATTTTTCTTACACCTCCTCAGAATGCAAGAAAAAATGTGTGTGCCCCAGCTAATGGGGATCTATCGGTGCAACACTCAAATAGCTCCGATAGACGCCCATTCCCTCAAATGGCCAGCAGGTGCTGTGCGCCACAACCGAATCGGCCCCATTGTGTTCAAACGCACACGGTCACATTTTATAAGCGCTCTGTTTCACACAGTATATGTATGTGTGTATATATACATATATATATATATATATATATATATACACACACACACACACACACACACACACAATAGTATAATCCCTTAGTGCGCTCTTAGTAAATACTACTGAAGTTTTTATATATATATATATATATATATATATATATAAATATAAAAAAAAATATATATATATCAGTTAGTCTCTATGTCGATTAACCAAAATGATACTACTATAAACAAAGGGGGCAGGCTTCAACACAGAGCGGATCCCTTGTCGATAGAGATCAATAAAACGACTATTGGATCCCTATGTGTGCAGACCTATAAGACCACTGTGGGAAAACAAAAGGGAATTATTTACATCCAGTCCATAGGAGGATCCTTTTGTGATTTACAGACTTTTAAAAAAACTACGGGGATTTTAATCTAAAGAAGCAGGTTAAACAAATTACATTTGGGAGAAGAGTACAATTCACTAGGTGACCTATAATAAGGAACCCCACTAAATGTCGTCATATTTTGGGAATCTTTTACCTCAAGCTTTCTAGTCTATAAACAATTTTTAGCACAATAATTGGCTCAATCAAAAGCCCTTATCTTTTACCAATGATACAACTTTCTCAAAATAAACAGAGAGCTGTTATTTAGAAAACAGCCCTGAAGAAGTCGCTATAAGACGAAACGCGTTGGGTGAAAGCTCTTTTATATCCTTTTATTATCAATATTTTTTACATGAATAATATTGAAACATTTAACTGTATTTTCAATGTAAAAGAAATGTTCATCATTAATTCAATTTAATGCAAATGTGAATTTAAACTATAATGTTCTTATAATAAAAAGACATGTGTTTTAAATATGGGTGTTTACATGTGTAAGGTCATCCTCATTTTATAAATCATCCGTTAAACTCAATCTAACTATATCAGTTTACAAAATAAGTGCGCTCCACAGAGACATTTTCTTTATGTAGATAGATAGATAGATATAGATATATATATATATATATATATAATATATATATACACATACACACACACAGTTCGCACTCAGCTACGACTTCTTCACAAATTTAAAACGCTATCACTCTGGATTATTTCAACGTTTCAGGATCATTTATTTAGACCCTTAAGTCAGGATACGAAGTATTCAAATGACACCAACAATGCTTAAAAACACTCTCACACCAAAGGTGAACGCTCCCATACCTGCCCTTAGACAGGTGTGGAGAATTAAACACATATGTGAGACAATCCTGCACCACATAATGGGCAGGTGTGTGAATTCAATAGGAGCAAACTACAATGCATATCACATTTCTTCATGATAAAACATATTTTCATATGCCCATCACATTTTCATTATACAACTGTAATCTGCAATGCAACCATACATTAACATACCTCATTTGTTAACTATCCAAAAGTCTACTGACTGTTTATATGTATGCTTATATGTAATAAAATGCTCTTAATTCATACCCAATGCTAAACACATCTCCTATATATTAGCCCAGATCTGTGACTCATTTCCTAACGCTGGGCGTGGCTAGGAGCTCTCATTGGGTTAACGGCAGGTCTATCACACCCAGCCCACAGTTGATTGGGCGAGAAATGCTCTCCCACACAGGTTACATCCAATGGGAGCCTCTGCCATTTGGCTGCTGTGTGTTCTTTGCAGCCGAGTGGAGTCACACATATGTTTAGGTCTAATGCCATAGAATTATTAGATGGTCCTGTGAAATTATATTTATATATAACTAGATGATCCAGCCTTACTCTGAGCTGTTATATTATTACAGTACAGCCTTGCGCCCCGCAAACTCCCCTCAGGATGATGGGGATGGAGCTGGTAACGGTGTTGGTGCGGCACTAAGGTGGTATGCAGGCGTGGTCAGTCGGTGCACCGGACTGTTACCCCAGGCAGGGAGGAGGCACCTGCGTCACCGGCCGGGCCCCTTGCCATGTATCACCGGCAGAAGCATGGTGTATGTGTGTACTAAGCACTGTGCAGCACTGTGTGTGAGGGGGCCGCATCACGTGATGCAGGGGAGGGAGGGGATTGGCAGGCTCCTGGCAGCAGCGGCAGTGGTGGCGGCAGCTCCCGGGTGACTCTCCCTAAGCACAGCCTCAGTCTCAGGATCCTCCTCCGTCCTGTGTGTGAGAACCACAGCCGGGCCCAGCTACATTCTGACCCTCGCCTCCTGGGAGATTGAGGAATCAGATTGTGCCACCATGATGGAAGGTAGGGTGTCCTCCCCCTGCACCGTCCCCCCCCCCCCTCCCTCAGGCCCTGAATGCAACCCCCATCCTTTTCATTCATCCCTGCAGCCCCCTCCATTCATTTCACATTCTGCATTACTGAGGTCAACCCAATCACTCAGCCCTGGAGGACACCCACAGCCCTGTGCCCTAAGGGGGGGGGGGCATCTTCCATGCTGGGGAAACCCCCATGTCCTGTGCCAGTGTGCAGCAATCACCCAGGCGGCACATCCGGGGTGTTCCTGGCCAGCTTCTTCCCCATCACTGCACATCCGTCCTCACTGTTTTTTAGTGTATTTCAAAATGTCACATTCTCCCCCCTAAATGCTATGATTCGGGGACACGGGAGGTTAATGAGGCTGGGTGTGTTGGGGTAATGACCCCCTAACCCTTAAAAAAAAGGTACGTTCTCGGCCACAATCCCAGCCTTGATTCCAGAAGGATTATTATTCCCCGCGAATAATAATAATAATAATAATAATAATAGCCAGCCTTTGGGATGTGGCGAAAGGTGGATTTGCAGCGTTATCCCATGTTGCACCAGTGTCAGGCTCTGGACCCCCTCCCCCACCTGCGGCATCCCCGCACCCACACCAGCGGCAAACCCGCACCCGCCCCTCTTCCACATGCTGCATCCTGCAACCACCCAATCCGTGGCACCCCCACAATCACCCCTCCCCCACCCGCAGCACCCGCCCCTTCCCCACCCGTGGTGGCTCAGGACTCCCTCCACCACCCGCGGCACCCCCGCACCCGTCCTTCCCCCACCCGCAGCACCATCGCACCCGCCCCTCCCCCAACCGCAACACCCCTGCAACCGCCCCTCCCCCACCCGCAGTACCTCCGGACCCCCTCCCCCATCCGCATCTCCCCCTGCCACAGCACCCTACTGGGTGATTCACCCTGCCCTGCGTGTGGTGTTCACGCCGTCGGAAGGGGCTACGGCCCCTTAACCATCGCACGCCTTTTGTCCGTGCAATATTTAACCACTCACAAATTTATGATTGGAGGTAATACTCCATATAATACAAATATTGCACACCCCAAGGGCGTGCAAGGGTTAAGGGGGCGTAGCCCCTTGCGACTGTGTGAAGAGCGCCTGTAGGGCACGATGAATCACCTAGTTATACATCTATTCATTACCTGTCAAATCATTAACTATCACCTGCGATGACTAAACATGTTCATTCATGCATTGCTAAATACAGACAAAATACAACCATCTTAATTTCACTCAGCAGAGCAAATACTAAAATACAATATAACAAATGGTCTACATACAAAGTTTCAATTAACATAACTATAAAAGTTAAGAAGGATACACATGTTACATCAACACTTACATGGTGTGAAGAGCGCCCGTAGTTCGTGATGAATCACCTAGTGTGTATATATATATATATATATATATATATATCTCTCTCAGTGATATAATCATTAAAATCAGAGAGACCCTCACCACAATATATAATGTGATTTTCAGAAAATGATTTGGATACTTGTTGATATTATTTAAGACGGGTGGGGTGCCTTGCCCCAGCTGACAGAAATCCTAGTTTCGGCCCTGCCTAGAATATGCCATTGGTTGGAAGCAGCACATTAATGACTGTTTGATAGCTACCAAATATTGGGGGTGATTCAGTAAGGATTGCTTATGGGACCCTTACTGCATTTCCCCAATGACCCCTCTGCCTGCATCGTGGACGCAGTTCCCTTGGCCTCGCAATGCCACCCTGCAACAGCAAGTCTGAGTAAGCCCAGGCTTATTCAGTCTGCCGTCACAGATGCGGTCGCATATGCAGGGAGGAGGGAATATGCACCTCCTCCTGTGTTTGCATTGCTAAGGACTGCAAGCACAAACAGCTTTGCAATTGAAATCCTTAGTGAATCACCCCCAGTGTCCACCAGAAAATGTTGGTTCTTTACAAATGAATAATTTAAAAAATAAAGACAATAATCTTGACAATAAATGTAAATGTTTATTTATAATGTTGTCTTTTATGGGGGTAGTGGAGGGTTTGTCAATTGTATGACCCCTGCATTTCTATAATTTGGGGAATGGTGTTTTATCTGCCTTTATTGGTTAGCTGGAGTTCTTTTATAACTGCTAATTGCAAAGAAAAACTTTTTTTCAACTAACATATTGGGTATATCATTACGTATATTACACTTAATAGATTATGTGCCCTAATAAATTCATTATTACGTAGATAGACTACTACATTTAAAAAATGTGTATTAATTATGAAATAATCATTTAGAAAATCAACACTAATTTAGGAATTCTAGAAATTCTCCAAATAGTATAGTATAGTATAGTATAGTATAGTATAGTATAATGTCCAAATAATAAAAGTGTCTCTTACCATCACTTTTGATTCACCAGCTAGCTGGTTGTTTTCTTCCATCAATCTGAATATTTGTTTAAATTTTGCATCATCATACTCAAACCTTTTCCCAAAAATAATAGAGCAGATTACATTGGCCACCGCACTGTTCAGTATAATGTAGCTATCAAATGGTTTGTCTAAAACAAGCAAACAGAAAGAAACAGAAGACTGGATGAATGTACTCCGGTAAAATAGTATAACACAATCAATGGGCTCGATTCAATTTTGCGTGGATTGAATAGCGCTGGGAATTAGCTCCCATCTAAAGTGCCCGGTGCAATGCTGTTTCCGCCACGCTAAGACCTCCACTTACATAAAGCTATCTGAAGTTAGCAGCACTTGAGTAGACACTTGGATTTTAAATAATACTACTTGAGTCTAGAGTACCATAAAAATTTTATAGTTTTAATGTCGAAGAATACAATATTAAAATATTTACCACTCCTATCGAAAGATTCTAGACAATACCATATTTCCAATATCTCATCTCTACTAAAGCTAAGTGACTTTTAAATACATTAAAATCTCTTCTCACCCCTTCCACACCAAACTCACTGGATGCTGTAAGTACTTAAGATTTTGAATCACACTTCACAACTCAGATATAGGAGCAGGCTCCGGACACAGCTGTTATAGTTTGTTCAATTCAAATTAAGGTTTTGGATTGGGAATAGGGTGGCCAATCCTGGGATCAGGATCAGCGGGATTTAGGCAAAAAGGCGGCCGGGATTTCGGGATCAGGGGGCCCATTGTTTCTTTTAATGCTGGGCAGCGTTGAGCGCCCTCAGGAGGCTTAGACACTGCTCGGCTCCCTCCTCCCGACTACCCCTGCACAGTATGATGTGATGTCAGAGGTGACCTGCTCAGCCAGCCACCTGTCACCCACCGCATGGACCTCACCGAAGGAAGGAACCCACTTCCAGGTTTCATGATACCCGTGTTTGAAAAAATGTCCTGGGATTGGTCACCCTAATTGGGAAAGATGGATATATAAGCACTTTTGGATTTGTAGTCAGACACTCTTTGCCTTGATAAAGATCCCAGTAGGGATAGAAACGCATCAGCAGGATATATGGGGTGGATGCTGTAAGGAGGACATTGCCAGAGGAGAGTGGAGCACCAGTAAGCTGACCCAGGACACTGCTGGGTGAATATCACCTCTCACACACCCATTTGAACTGTCTAACCACCAGTTCCTTTCTTTACTGGTACTTATTTCCATACAGTCATCTCTATTCTATATCACTACACTGAGTGCTATTTGTGTTAATTTTAATGTGTGTCATTTGTTCAGTGTGTCTTTGTTCCAACATTAAAAAAGTGTTATGTCACGCGTTTTGTTTTTTTGCTTTTTTGCATGAAATGGGACACTGATGAGACACTACTGTAAACCATTTGAGACAATATATGTGGAATACTTTGAAAAGGAATTGTGAAAATTGGACAGGAAGTACTGCATTTCATAAAGGACATTGATCTCATGTATTTGGAAAGTAACTTTTAATTGTTAGCGGCGGCGAAGGGGTCATCCACTTCAATTTTCTTTCCTAGAGATCTAGAGGTGAGACCGCACTAATTTTATCATTTTTATTGATAAGCCCTCATTTGAGGATACTCAATGTAATAGAATAATAAAGAAAAAGCCAATAACTATGAATGTATTTATTTTTTAATTATGTATACATATGTACTAAGTAGGACAGCTTACAGGGGCAGTATGTGCGTATCCTACCCATTTACACTCCATTCAAGATGGTATATGGTACAGTACAGTGGAAATATTTTGCAGTTATTGGTATTTCTGGGCTGACAGTACCAACACAAGCACCCAAGAGCCACCCTAGGCGCGTGTCTAATGGGAAATTCACCACTGCCACTTCAAAGACAGACTGAGAAGATCTGATGGTCTTCCTTAACCTGCTCAATTCCTTCCATTAATCCTCTGACACTTCTTCTTCATTTGATCATACAATGAATCTACCTTCGCTTATCTACTCTGTTACCTTTCCTTTTAATCCTGTACCCTCACAAATCAGTTAAACTCCATCTGTAATTGCTCTTTCTCTCATACACTCTCTCTCTCTCTCTCTCTCTCTCTCTCTCTCTCTCTCTCGGAATCTTTCCATCCAGTGATTACTCCTATTCAGAAAAAAAAACGACACAATTCTTACACGAGTTTTCTCTCTGAAATTACTGTCCTGTCTCTAAGCTCCTTTGCCATCTCATGCAGCTGATAGAACCCACTTCAGTCTGGCTTTCATTCCCGACACTCCACTGACTAAAATGGTGAATAATTAGGTCAATACTACTGTAAGTCTAAAGTTTTATATTCACTAATTCTCCTGGACATCTGAAGAATGTGACACTGATAAGCACTCTCTTCTCATACAAATGCTACAGTCTTTAAGCCTTCAGGACACTGTCCTATCCAGGTTCTCGTCATATTTATCAAATACTTCTTTCAGTGTCACTTCTCTGGATCCACGTCCTCTTCGGTTCCTCTATAAGTTGGAGTACTGCAAGGCTCAGTTTAAGGTCCTCTGCTGTGTTAGTGTCAGCCCACGATACTTAATGTTTTTCTGAAATTTCACCTTGGATGTCATCTCGCAAACTCAATCTTTCAAAAACAAAGTTAATAATATTTCCACCGGCCACTAGTAGTTATTACCTATTTCCGTTGACAAAACAACAATAGCTCTGAAGCTCACTGCATTGGTGTCATCCTTGTCCTTGTACTGTCCTTTGGGGATCACATGCAATCTGTGTCCAAATTGTATTACGAACATCTAAGAAAAAGATCCAGGACACACCCATATCTAACACTTTCCATCCTGCATTGGTTATTGCAATAGTGTCCATAGTGGTCTTCACCTAGACAGAATGTTACCCCTGCAATCTATTTTGAATGCAGCATGTCATGCCTTCCAGCATAGTTTGTTTAAATCCATTTGTTTCTGTGTCACAGTGACCTGTATAACCAACTCCCTCTAGTGGTCAGCACAGAAAAAAATCAAAGTTGTCTATTTCTTTTTTTTACCTCCTAACTTCTCGTAGTTAGCTAGCTATGCATGCTGGGTAAAGAGAGCTGTGAGTAGCCATTTCTATTCACACATGGACACAGGCACATGCTATATTCATCCTCTAGCTGGCAATCGTACTAGATGGTGAGCAAATGACTTTAATTGTGTCGACATAGGCTTGGTTAGTCAGCTAGGCATGCTTAGTTATATCGGTAGCACTGCAATTTATGTTTGTACATTTAATACTAGTTAGGTTTGTATATTCATGTCACATGTACTGTATATACTTGAGTGCCCTTTTCACATGCATATCGTAATTGCATCTTATTGTTTTTATTCACAGTTTAAAACTTTCATCACAATTGTATTACATCATCTATGATCCATTCCAATCACGATTCAGGAGACATAGCACTGAAACAGCCCTGGTGTGTGTGTGTGTTAAATGATCTTCTGATGGCAAGAGACAGAGGCGACTGTTCAATATTAATCCTTCTGGATCTCTCGGCAGCATTTGATACCATGGACCATGGGCTTCTGATTGAGCGTCTGATACATTTTTGTGGACTGGATGGCACAGTCCTAAATTGGTTCAAATAATTTCTCACAGGCAGGTCACAGAGAGTATCGTCTGGATTATACTCATCACCACCAGTGCCATTGCCATGTGGTGTCCCACAAGGTTCTATACTATCCCCCATGCTTTTTGCAGTATACATGCTCCCACTGGGTGAAATAATCAGGCGCCATGGCCTGGTCTACCACTGCTATGCAGATGATACACAACTGTACTTGTCCTTTGCTCCGGGCACTGATAACCCAATAGCAACCCTAAATGGCTGTCTAGCTGAGCTACAGGAGTGGATGAGTGCTAGTTGGCTGCGACTGAACCCGGATAAAACAGAGGTCCTTATGATAGGACCGCAATTATCAAAGGACAAGACTGCAGCATAGCCAACCAACTGGACTTACACTCGGGGATTCAGAATTACAAACCACTGATCATGTGCGGAATCTTGGCGTTGTCCTGGATGGTGGCTTGACACTTAAACATCAGATATCAGCCACAATCAAATCCTCATTCTTTCACCTGAGGAACATAGCCAGAATCAAGCACTTAATTCCCCGAGATGATCTGCCAATAGTCATCCACGCATTTGTATCATCTCGATTAGATTACTGTAATGCCCTCTGCCTTGGTCTCCCAGCAAAAGAATTGCACCGCTTACAGCAGGTGCAAAATACAGCTGCCAGGCTGTTAACCAACCAGCCCCGTTCTAGCCACATAACACCCATACTCTACTCCCTTCACTGGCTGCCTGTAAGATGGCGAATCATCTTCAAGATTGGCTTACTGAGTTTCAAAGCATTACATGACCAGGGCCCAAGGTACCTGAAGCAGCTTCTGACCCCATACTGCCCCACTCGATTACTGCGATCTGTAGATGAAGGACTTTTAGCAGTACCTAGAATCTCCCGTAATTCATCTGGGGGTCGAGCTTTTAGTCATGCGGCTCCGACTCTATGGAACTCACTTCCCAGCACAGTGCGAGAGGCCCCAACTATAGAATCCTTCAAAAGTAGACTCAAGGCTTTCCTTTTCACTCAAGCATTCCCATAATTGTCCCTTTAGTATCTCCATGCCTCTGTATTTTATGAAAATCTGTTCTGTACTTCATTATTTTCTCTAACGTCCTAGTGGATGCTGGGGACTCCGTAAGGACCATGGGGAATAGACGGGCTCCGCAGGAGACAGGGCACTTTAAGAAAGAATTTGGATACTGGTGTGCTCTGGCTCCTCCCTCTATGTCCCTCCTCCAGACCCCAGTTTGAATCTGTGCCCGGACGAGCTGGGTGCTGTTTAGTGAGCTCTCCTGAGCTTGCTATAAGAAAGTATTTTGTTAGGTTTTTTTATTTTCAGAGAGATCTGCTGGCAACAGACTCTCTGCAGCGTGGGACTGAGGTGAGAGAAGCAGCCCTACTCACTGAAGATAGGTCCTGCTTCTTAGGCTACTGGACACCATTAGCTCCAGAGGGATCGTACACAGGATCTCACCCTTTGTCGTCCGATCCCGGAGCCGCGCCGCCGTCCCCCTCGCAGAGCCGGAAGACAGAAGCCGGGTGAAAGAAGCAAGAAGACTTCGAAATCGGCGGCAGAAGACTCCAGTCTTCAAACTGAGGTAGCGCACAGCACTGCAGCTGTGCGCCATTGCTCCCACACTACACCCACATACTCCGGTCACTGTAGGGTGCAGGGCGCAGGGGGGGGCGCCCTGGGCAGCAGTTAGGACCTCTTGGCAAAGTGGGCATATATACAGTTGGGCACTGTATATATGCATGAGCCCCCGCCATAATTTTACACAGAAACGCGGGACAGAAGCCCGCCGCTGAGGGGGCGGGGCTTCTTCCTCAGCACTCACCAGCGCCATTTTCTCTCCACAGCTCCGCTGAGAGGAAGCTCCCCAGGCTCTCCCCTGCAGATTCACGGTAGAAGAGGGTAAAAAGAGAGGGGGGGGAAAACATAAATTAGGCGCAAAAACATTATATACAGCAGCTACTGGGTTAACACTAAGTTACTGTGTGATTCCTGGGACATATAGCGCTGGGGTGTGTGCTGGCATACTCTCTCTCTGTCTCTCCAAAGGGCCTTGTGGGGGAACTGTCTTCAAAAAGAGCATCCCCTGTATGTGTGGTGTGTCGGTATGCTTGTGTCGACATGTTTGACGAGGAAGGCTATGTGGAAGCAGAGCGGGAGCAAATGAATGTGGGGTCGCCGCCGACGGCACCGACACCTGATTGGATGGATATGTGGAAGGTTTTAAATGATAATGTTAATTCCTTACATAAAAGGTTGGATAAAGCTGAAACCTTAGGACAGTCAGGGTCGCAGCCCATGCCTGATCCTATGTCGCAGAGGCCGTCAGGGTCTCAGAAGCGCCCACTATCCCAAATTGTTGACACAGATATCGACACGGATTCTGACTCCAGTGTCGATTGCGATGATGCAAAGTTACAGCCTAAATTGGCTAAAGCCATCCGTTATATGATTATAGCAATATAGGATGTGTTGCACATCACAGAGGAAACCCCAGTCCCTGACAAGAGGGTTCATATGTATGGGGGAAAAAGGCAGGTGGTGACCTTTCCCCCGTCACATGAGCTAAATGAGTTATGTGAAAAGGCTTGGGAATCTCCAGATAAAAAACTGCAGATTTCCAAACGGATGCTTATGGCGTATCCTTTCCCGCCAACGGACAGGTTACGCTGGGAATCCTCCCCTAGGGTGGACAAAGCTCTAACACGCTTATCCAAGAGGGTAGCCCTGCCGTCACAGGATACGGCCACCTGCGGATAGAAAGCAAGAGGGTACCCTGAAGTCCATTTACACACATTCAGGTACCTTACTAAGGCCGGCAATTGCGTCGGCCTGGGTGTGTAGTGCTGTAGCAGCATGGACGGATATCTTATCTGAGGAACTTGATACCTTGGACAAGGATACTATATTAATGACCTCATAGGCGTGCGCAGCACATTTTATTAGGGGGTGCACTATTGGAGGGGTGTGTCTATCACCGCCTTTTGGGCATGTCTAGCACCATCTATTGACTGTCAACGTAATATAAAATATCCACCCTTGTACCAATCCTAATAATGCAGATGCATTGTCAGATGTTGTGGTGTGCACCAAGCTGCACTCACTGCAGTTACACTGCTTCTCCTCAGCCTGGTCTGGCTCACCCTCTCTTTCCCCTGCAAGCTGCAGTCACTCAATGACACTGACAGTCGCAGACTAGTTACTGCTACAAAAACGCGTTATGTGTCAATGCTGCTGCCGACCGCCTGCCAGTATTGAATTTGTCTTCCTCATCAGTGGCTGGCGTTGGCATAGAATAGAAGGAGTGAGGTGGGCGTGTGATGGGTGGGCGTGCGAGCAGCATGATGTCATCACATCACATCACGCTGTTTTTGTACATTGAGGTGGAGCCGGGAGTTTGAAAGCCAGTGGCAGTGGCACCCTTGATTAACCCAGGTGTCCAGTCAGTAATGCAGTCCTGACAGGGTGCAACGCAGAGGGGACAGTAATGAGCCTGCTCAACGATCACTGCATCAGGCATGTGAGATCGGATTGCCGGACATTAGGGGGTGCCTGTGCGCACCAGGCACCCCCCCTGCGCACGCCTATGAATGACCCTGGGGCATATAAAAGACGCTGTCCTATATATGAGAGATGCTCAAAGAGACATTAGCCTTCTGGGCTCTAGAATAAATGCAATGTCGATTTCTGCCAGAAGGGTCCTGTGGACTCGGCAATGGACAGGCGATGCCGACTCAAAAAGGCACATGGAGGTTTTACCTTACAAGGGTGAGGAGTTGTTTGGGGAGGGTCTCTCAGACCTGGTCTCCACAGCTACTGCTGGAAAGTCAAATTTTTTGCCATATGTTCCCTCACAACCTAAGAAAGCACCGTATTACCAAATGCAGTCCTTTCGATCACAAAAAAGCAAAAAAGTCCGAGGTGTGTCCTTTCTTGCCAGAGGCAGGGGTAGAGGAAAAAAGCTGCACAACACAGCTAGTTCCCAGGAACAGAAGTCCTCCCCGGCTTCTACTAAATTCACTGCATGACGCTGGGGCTCCACAGGCGGAGCTAGGCCCGGTGGGGGCGCGTCTCCGAAAATTCAGCCACAAGTGGGTTCACTCCCAGGTGGATCCCTGGGCAATAGAGATTGTGTCTCAGGGATACAAGCTGGAATTCGAAGAGATGCCCCCTCACCGATACCTCAAATCGGCCCTGCCAGCTTCCCCCTTAGAGAGGGAAATAGTATTAGCTGCAATTCACAAATTGTATCTTCAGCAGGTGGTGGTCAAGGTTCCCCTCCTTCAACAAGGAAAGGGTTATTATTCGACCATGTTTGTGGTACCGAAACCGGACCGTTCGGTCAGACCAATATTGAATTTAAGATCCCTGAACATATACCTGAAAAGGTTCAAGTTCAAGATGGAATCGCTCAGAGAGGTCATCACAAGCCTGGAAGGGGGGGATTTTATGGTGTCTCTGGACATAAAGGATGCATACCTTCATGTCCCCATTTATCCACCTCATCAGGCGTACCTCAGATTTGTGGTACACGATTGTCATTACCAATTCCAGACGTTGCCGTTTGGTCTCTCCACGGCACCGAGAATATTTACCAAGGTAATGGCGGAAATGATGGTGCTCCTGCGAAAGCAAGGGGTCACAGTTATCCCATACTTGGACGATCTCCTCATAAAGGCGAGGTCCAGAGAGCAGTTGCTGATCAGCGTAGCACGCTCTCGGGAAGTGTTACAACAGCACGGCTGGATTCTAAATATTCCAAAGTCGCAGTTGATTCCTACGACTCGTCTGCCCTTCCTGGGCATGATTCTGGACACAGACCAGAAGAGGGTTTATCTCCCGACGGAGAAGGCTCAGGAGCTTATGACACTGGTCAGAGACCTCTTAAAACCAAAACAGGTGTCGGTGCATCACTGCACGCGAGTCCTGGGAAAGATGGTGGCATCATACGAGGCCATTCCCTTCGGCAGGTTCCATGCGAGGACCTTTCAATGGGATCTGTTGGACAAGTGGTCCGGATCACATCTACAGATGCATCGGCTGATCACCCTTTCCCCCAGGGCCAGGGTGTCTCTTCTGTGGTGGCTGCAGAGTGCTCACCTTCTCGAGGGCCGCAGATTCGGCATTCAGGACTGGGTCCTGGTGACCACGAATGCAAGCCTCCGAGGGTGGGGGGCAGTCACACAGGGAAGTAATTTCCAAGGTCTGTGGTCATGTCAGGAGACTTGCCTTCACATCAATATCCTGGAACTAAGGGCCATATACAACGCCCTAAGTCAAGCAGAGACCCTGCTTCGCGACAAATCGGTGCTGATTCAGTCAGACAACATCACCGCAGTGGCTCATGTAAACCGCCAAGGTGGCACAAGGAGCAGGGTGGCGATGGCGGAAGCCACCAGAATTCTTCGCTGGGCGGGGAATCACGTAAGAGCACTGTCAGCAGTGTTCATTCCGGGAGTGGACAACTGGGAAGCAGACTTCCTCAGCAGGCACGACCTCCACCCGGGAGAGTGGGGACTTCATCAAGAAGTCTTCGCGCAGATTGCAAGTCGGTGGGAACTGCCACAGGTGGACATGATGGCATCCCGCCTCAACACAAAGCTACAGAGGTATTGCGCCAGGTCAAGAGACCCTCAGGCGATAGCTGTAGACGCACTAGTGACAACGTGGGTGTTCCAGTCGGTTTATGTGTTTCCTCCTCTTCCTCTCATACCCAAGGTGCTGAGAATCATAAGAAAAAGAGGAGTGAGAACAATACTCATTGTTCCGGATTGGCCAAGAAGGACTTGGTATCCAGAGCTGCAAGGAATGCTCACAGAGGACCCATGGCCTCTGCCTCTAAGACAGGACTTGTTGCAACAGGGGCCCTGTCTGTTCCAAGACTTACCGCGGCTGCGTTTGACGGCATGGCGGTTGAACGCCGGATCCTAGCAGAAAAAGGCATTCCGGATGAGGTTATTTCTACGCTGATAAAAGCTAGGAAGGACGTGACGGCTAAACATTATCACCGTATATGGCGAAAATATGTGGCTTGGTGTGAGGCCAGGAATGCCCCTACGGAGGAATTCCAGCTGGGCCGTTTCCTTCACTTCCTACAGTCGGGAGTGACTTTGGGCCTAAAATTGGGGTCCATTAAGGTCCAGATTTCGGCCCTATCCATTTTCTTTCAAAAAGAACTGGCTACTCTACCTGAAGTTCAGACGTTTGTAAAGGGAGTGCTGCATATTCAGCCCCCTTTTGTGCCTCCAGTGGCACCTTGGGATCTTAACGGTTGAGTTTCTTGAAGTCACACTGGTTTGAGCCACTTAAAACCGTGGAGTTAAAATTTCTCACGTGGAAGGTGGTCATGCTATTAGCCTTGGCTTCAGCTAGGCGTGTGTCGGAATTAGCGGCTTTGTCACATAAAAGCCCCTATCTGGTTTTCCATATGGACAGGGCAGAATTGCGGACCCGTCCACAATTTTTGCCAAAAGTGGTGTCATCTTTTCATATGAACCAACCTATTGTGGTGCCTGTGGCTACTCGTGACTTGGAGGATTCCGAGTTACTAGATGTGGTCAGGGCTTTGAAGGTTTATGTAGCCAGGATGGCTAGAGTCAGGAAAACTGAGTAGCTGTTTATCCTGTATGCATCCAACAAGCTGGGTGCTCCTGCTTCAAAGCAAACTATTGCTCGCTGGATCTGTAACACGATTCAGCAGGCTCATTCTGCGGCTGGATTGCCACTACCAAAATCAGTAAAAGCCCACTCCACAAGGAAGGTGGGCTCTTCTTGGGCGGTTGCCCGAGGGGTCTCGGCATTACAGCTTTGCCGAGCAGCTACTTGGTCAGGTTCAAACACTTTTGCAAAGTATTACAAGTTTGATACCCTGGCTGAGGAGGACCTTGTGTTTGCTCATTCGGTGCTGCAGAGTCATCCGCACTCTCCCGCCCGTTTGGGAGCTTTGGTATAATCCTCATGGTCCTTACGGAGTCCCCAGCATCCACTAGGACGTTAGAGAAAATAAGATTTTACTTACCGGTAAATCTATTTCTCGTAGTCCGTAGTGGATGCTGGGCACCCGTCCCAAGTGCGGACTTCTTCTGCAATACTTGTATATAGTTATTGCTTAAATAAGGGTTATGTTATGGTTGCATCAGGGTTGATCTGATGCTCCGTTGTTGTTCATACTGTTAACTGGGTAAGTTTATCACAAGTTATACGGTGTGATTGGTGTGACTGGTATGAGTCTTGCCCTGGATTCCAAAATCCTTTCCTTGTACTGTCAGCTCTTCCGGGTTCTCTAACTGAGGTCTGGAGGAGGGACATAGAGGGAGGAGCCAGAGCACACCAGTATCCAAATTCTTTCTTAAAGTGCCCTGTCTCCTGCGGAGCCCGTCTATTCCCCATGGTCCTTACGGAGTCCCCAGCATCCACTACGGACTACGAGAAATAGATTTACCGGTAAGTAAAATCTTATTTTCTGTACTATATTATGCTATGTATCTGTTAAGCGCCTTGAGTCCTATTGGAGAAAGAGCGCTATATGAATAAAATTATTATTATTATCTCATCGTTTCACATACTTTTATGATTCCTTTTACTAAATAATAAACACCGTTCTTCAGACATCGCTTCTGAAAGGATTATTGAAAAGTAAAAGGCGGTTATACTGTAGGCTTTGAATTTGCTTCAAGTACTGTAGCTTAGTGAGAGGCTGAACAGTAAACATCTAATACTGCCAGTGAGTGGGACACATATACCCTGACTTTGTCAGCAACATTGTCTGTCAGCAAGTGAATCACATATACTGACTTACAGATCTGTTACACTGCCAGCCACAGCTCTCTGCATATGACAGCACAAGTTTCTATACAGTCTACTAACCGTGGCAAGTCAGCAATAGGAGTACCGCCATTTGACTTCACAGAAACCTCACACTGTCAGCGCAGCCACGTGCTTACGGCAATACAACAGTCCCTGCACAGTCAAACAGCTTAACAACAGTTCCAAGACCCTGACATCCCAGAGACCTGCTACACTGTCAGAACAGTTATCTGCACACAGCAATACAGCAGTCTCTACACAGTCAAGCATTTATACCCCATCATTATGTCTCAGAAAACAACATCTTCAAACAAAACAAGGTCCCGAGTCTCTGGTTCCTCAAAAGCAGCATCTGTCAGTAATGCAGCCATCGTTGCACGTGCAAAAGCTGAAGCAGCAAGAGTATGGGCCAACTTTGCTGAACAATAAATGCAGTTAAAAATTGAAAAAGCATGTTTGGAAGCAGAAAAAGCACGTCTGGAAGCAGAAAAGGATATGGAGAAAAAAAATGCTTAGAAGCAATTAGCGAGAAACTTACTGCTGAAAAGGAAGCCGCAGCTTCCCTAGCTGAAGCAGAGTTCTTAGAGTCTGCACAACTGCAGGACACAGAGGGAACTATTGATGAATTTGATGCAGAACCTGGATCACAGAATTCAATGCAATGCACATCAGAATATGTATACCAAGTCTCTAAAAATGGCAGCAACTCTCCATCAGTGCAGGAAATTAAATCAGATGTCATCAGTGAAATAAGCCAAACACGTTATGCAGCGCCAGAACAAGTCAGCAACAAACTCCAAACTTGCAAGAAGGAGAACTCTGGACACAGTGAGCTCACGAGGGACGACTCTCCTTCACGTCAGATATCTGAATCTGCTAGCTGCAACAGAGACACAGCCTCCCGCGCTTGAAAATGATACGTATCAAGTCGACAGAAACCAGACAATCCCAACAGGTACGACAACACACCTCTTACCCACCATGTTAATGTACCAACAGCATCTCCTAGAGCCAATCAAGACACATTAGACTTTGCTAAGTTTCTTGCCCGGCGTGACCTGGTCACAAACGGAATTCCAAAGTTTAATGATCGCCCTGAGAGTTTTAGAGCCTGGCAATCCTCCTTCCAAAATGCAGGGTAAGGCCTTTCACATAGTGAAGAGATAGACCTACTAATTAAATGGATTGGGAATTAATCCGCTGAGCATGCAAGAAGGATAAGAGTGATCAATATTAAACACCCTAAGAATGGCATTAAGATGATCTGGGATAGACTTAACAAATGCTATGGCTCACCAGAGATAATAGAAAGTGCACTGTTTAAAAGAATTGATGAATTCCCTAGGCTACCTAACAAAGGCTATCAGAGGCTTAGAGAATTAATTGATTTACTAATGGAGCTTCAAGTAGCCAAATGTGAAGGAGACTTACCAGGACTTTCCTTCCTTGACACGGCCAGAGGTATCAACCCCATAGTGCAGAAGCTACCTTATAATCTACAGGAACAATGGATCACCCATGGCTTCAAATATAAACAACGGGACAATGTAGCATTTCCACCATTCTCCGTTTTTGTGGACTTTGTACATCAGCAAGCTAAGACCAGGAATGACCCTAGTTTTGCTTTTACCCTAACAGGTGCTGCCCCTATGCTACCTAACCCCCGCAAGACATCAGTCGCAGTTCATAAGACTATTGTGCATTATTCAGATTCTTCCCATAGGTTTACCAGCTCTGTTCACCAAGAGACCAGAGATAAAGATTCTGCCAAGCAGTGTCCTCTGCATCACAAACCACATCCTCTCCTGAAATGCAGAGCCTTCAGAGAGAAGTCTCTAGAGAACCGCGAGGTCTTCTTAAGAGAAAATGGTATCTGCTACAAGTGCTGCTTTTCCACATCTCACCTCGCTAAAGACTGTAAGGTTAACTGCACAGAATGTCACAGCACAGATCACAACACAGCTCTACACCCTGGGCCTCCCCCATGGACTTTACAACACAGTCACGGTGACACCGAGCATGGCGTGGAGCACAATGCAGAACAAATAGACACTACTGTAGCCACACCAGAGATAACTTCACAATGTACTGAAGTCTGCAAAGATGCCATTAGCAATAGATCTTGCTCCAAAATCTGTTTGGTCAGGGTCTACCCAAAAGGCCAGCCAGATAAAGCTGTTAAACTTTATGCAATCCTAGACGACCAAAGTAACAGGTCCCTAGCCAGATCGAACTTCTTTGAGACCTTTAATATTTAAGGACCTGTGGAGGGAGATTTGAGACATCAGGAAGGAGAGCCACTGGTTATCAAATCGAGTCTATAGATGGAAAGACATGCCTTTCCTTACCTCCCATCACTGAATTCGATGAAATCCCAGATAATAGGTCTGAAATTCCTACACCAGACGCAGTTATTCACTATGCACATTTGAAACGTATAGCACATCTGGTACCAGAACTGGACACACAGGCCCAGATAACTCTATTCATCGGAAGAGATTTCCTATGGGTCCACAAAGCCAGAAGTCAGATTAATGGTCCACACAATGCGCCTTATGCTCAGCAACTAAACCTAGGATGGGTCATAATAGGAGAAGTATGTCTTGGAAATGTGCACAAGCCAGCTTCTGTCAACAGCATGCTTACTTGTACGTTAGAAAACGGGCGCTCTTCTCTTTTTCAGCCATGTTGCAACCACTTCCTCATAAAAGAATTACCACATTGTACTACCATAGATTCTCCTAGCGACAACCACCACATCTGTGACAACTACCAAGATCATCTGGGGTACACAGTCTTCCAACGAACAAGAATGGATGACCAGGTAGCAATGTCCATAGAGGACAAACTATTCTTGGAAATAATGGAGGAAGGACTAACCAAAGATGGTACCAACAGCTGGGTTGCCACTCTACCCTTTAGAACACCCAGGCGACGCCTACCTAACAACAGAGAACAAGTACTTAAACGTTTTTCTTCACTTAAATGCAACTTTCACAGGAAACCAGAGATGAGAGATCATTTCTTCTCCTTCATGACCAAAATATTTGAGAACGAACACGCTGAGATAACTCCCATTCTTAAAGCCACAGACGAATGCTGGTACCTGCCAATGTTTGGAGTATACCACCCAAAGAAACCAGGTCAGATCAAAGTTGTGTTTGATTCTAGTGCCAAGTTTGAAGGAATCTCTTTAAATGATGTGCTTCTGACAGGACCAAACCTTAACAAAAAACTCCTTGGAGTACTCATACGTTTCCAAAGGGACACTATTGCCTTCCCAGCTGACATTCAACAAATGTTTCACTGTTTCCTTGTTTGAGAAAAAGACAGGAATTTCCTAAGATTCCTTTGGTTCAAAGATAATGACTCCTCTAAAGATATTGTAGAGTACCGCATGAGGGTACACATCTTTGGTAACAGCCCTTCACCAGCAATTGCCATCTACGGACTCAGACGTTCAGCTCAGGAGGGTGAGCTAGAGTATGGTTCTAATGTTAGACAACTTGTAGAAAAGGATTTCTATGTGGATGACTATTAAAAATCTACTCCAACAGATGAGACAGCAATCAATCTCCTCAAGAGAGCTCAGGAAATGCTCTCAGGTTCTAATCTCAGACTTCACAAAATAGCCTCTAACAGCAAAGGAGTGATGGAAGCATTCCCTTCCCAAGATCATACCACTGACTTAAGGGACATGGATTTATGGACCGATTCTCCACCAGGCCAACGTAGCCTTGGACTTCTATTTGACCTGAAATCGGACTCCTTCACCTTCCAAGTAAACAGCGAGGAAAAACCCTTCACTCGCAGAGGTGTCTTGTCTGCTATAAACAGCTTGTATGACCCTTTAGGATTTGCAGCTCCTGTCACTATCCAAGGTAAAGCCCTACTCAGAGACCTAACCTGTGAGTCATCTGATTGGGACGCTCCACTGCCTTTACAGAAAAGAGAATTGTGGGAAGAGTGGAAAAGTTCTCTGTCCGCCTTAACCGACCTTTATATTGCACGTCCATATGCTCCAGTGCCTTCCACAGAAGTATGAAACCAGAGACTGTGTGTATTCTCTGATGCTTCAGGCCAAGCGATCGCTACCGTTGCATATCTTAAAACCATAGACAACAAAGGTGAATGCAAAATCGGATTTGTCATACGCAAAGAAAAGCTACCACCACTTCCAGAGCACACAGTGCCCAGACTAGAACTTTGTGCTGCAGTACTAGCTGTAGAACTAGCTGAGCTCATTTCATCAGAGTTGACCATTGAACTCTCAGAAACAGAATTCTACACAGATAGTAAAGTAGTGTTAGGCTACATTTGCAATGAGACTAGGCGATTCCATGTTTATGTCAGCAATCGTGTGCTAAGGATCAGGAGATCCACCAATCCAAAACAGTGGCATTATGTATCCACTGCTCATAACCCTGCAGATCATGCTACAGAGACATCCCAGCCAGTCTCTTCAAAGACACCACATGGTTCAGAGGACCTGAATTCCAGTACAAGACAGATCGCAACAATACTGGAAGTAACACATTTGAGTTAGTAGATGCAGACTCAGATGTTGAAATACGTCCACAAGTAACTACAATCCATACCATGATTTCTCTGATGTCCTAGTGGATGCTGGGAACTCCGTAAGGACCATGGGGAATAGACGGCTCCGCAGGAGACTGGGCACATCTAAAGAAAGATTTAGGACTATCTGGTGTGCACTGGCTCCTCCCCCTATGACCCTCCTCCAAGCCTCAGTTAGATTTCTGTGCCCGGCCGAGCTGGATGCACACTAGGGGCTCTCCTGAGCTCCTAGAAAGAAAGTATAGTTTAGGTTTTTTATTTTACAGTGAGACCTGCTGGCAACAGGCTCACTGCACCGAGGGACTAAGGGGAGAAGAAGCGAACCTACCTAAGTGGTGGTAGCTTGGGCTTCTTAGGCTACTGGACACCATTAGCTCCAGAGGGATCGCACACAGGACCCGACCTCGTCGTCCGTTCCCGGAGCCGCGCCGCCGTCCCCCTTACAGAGCCAGAAGCAAGAAGGTCCGGAAAATCGGCGGCTGAAGACTTCTGTCTTCTCCAAGGTAGCGCACAGCACTGCAGCTGTGCGCCATTGCTCCTCATGCACACCACACACTGCGGTCACTGATGGGTGCAGGGTGCTGGGGGGGGCGCCCTGAGCAGCAATAAAAAAGCACCTTGGCTGGCAAACTGACACCATATATAGCCCCAGGGGCTATATAGGTGTATATTAACCCCTGCCAGAATTATTAAAATAGCGGGAGAAAGCCCACCGAAAAAGGGGCGGAGCCATCTCCCTCAGCACACTGGCGCCATTTTCCCTCACAGCTCCGCTGGAAGGATCGCTCCCTGGCTCTCCCCTGCAGTCCTGCACTACAGAAAGGGTAAAAAAGAGAGGGGGGGGCACAAATTTAGGCGCAGTATAATATATATATGCAGCTATAAGGGAAAACACTCTTTATAGGTGATATCCCTGTGGTATATAGCACTCTGGTGTGTGCTGGCATACTCTCCCTCTGTCTCCCCAAAGGGCTTTGTGGGGTCCTGTCCTCTGTCAGAGCATTCCCTGTGTGTGTGCTGTGTGTCGGTACTGCTGTGTCGACATGTATGATGAGGAAAATGATGTGGAGGCGGAGCAAATGCCTGTGAATGTGATGTCACCCCCTGCGGGGTCGACACCTGGGTGGATGGACTTATGGAAGGAATTACGTGACAGTGTCGACTCCTTACACAAAAGGTTTGACGACATAGGACAGCCGGCTACTCAGCTTGTGCCTGTTCCAGCGTCTCAAATGTCATCAGAGGCTTTAAAACGCCCGCTACCTCAGGTGACAGACACAGATGTCGACACGGATACCGACTCCAGTGTCGACGACGATGAGACTAGTGTACCCTCCAATAGGTCCACCCGTTACATGATTGAGGCAATGAAAAATGTATTACACATTTCTGATAATACCCCAGGTACCACAAAAAAGGGTATTATGTTTGGTGAGAAAAAACTACCTGTAGTTTTTCCTGCATCTGAGGAATTAAATGAGGTGTGTGAGGAAGCGTGGACTTCCCCCGATAAGAAATTGATAATTTCTAAACGGTTATTGGCAGCGTACCCTTTCCCGCCAGAGGATAGGTCATGTTGGGAAACACCCCCTAGGGTAGATAAGGCGCTGACACGCTTATCAAAAAAGGTGGCACTACCGTCTCCAGATACGGCCGCCCTAAAGGAACCTGCTGATAGAAAGCAGGAAACTACCCTTAAAGCTATATACACACACACGGGCATTATATTGAGACCAGCTATTGCATCAGCATGGATGTGCAGTGCTGCGGCTGCGTGGTCAGATTCCCTGTCGGATAATATTGATACTATGGATAGGGACAATATTTTGCTGACGATAGAGCATATAAAAGACGCTGTCTTATACATGCGTGATGCACAGAGGGATATTTGCCGGCTGGCATCAAAAATAAGCTCTATGTCCATTGCCGCCAGAAGGGGGTTATGGACTCGGCAATGGTCAGGCGATGCCGACTCGAAACGGCACATGAAAGTTTTGCCCTATAAGGGGGTGGAACTGTTTGGGGAGGGTCTTTCGGACCTCGTTTCCACAGCTACTTCTGGGAAATCGACCTTTTTGCCACAGGCTACCCCACAGCAAAGGAAAGCACCGTATTATCAGGTACAGTCCTTTCGGCCCCAGAAGAGGGCTAGAGGCTCATCCTTTCTGCCGAGAGGCAAAGGTAGAGGAAAAAAGCTGCAGCATACAGCTAGTTCCCAAGAGCAGAAGTCCTCCCCTGCGTCCGGTAAGTCCACAGCATGACGCTGGGGCTGCTCAGGCGGACCCGGGTACGGTGTGTTATGCACACCAGTGCCTGCAGGAATGTACTGGTGTCAGAACTGTTATGCACTCCAGTGCCTGCAGGAATGTACTGGTGTTTGAACTGTTATGCACACCAGTGCCTGCAGGAATGTACTGGTGTCTGAACGGATAGGTATGCAAAACAAATGAACTCACAGACAGACTGGGGAATATGACATTACGTACACAGAAGGTGATAGGGTAACAAAATACACACAAAGTGAACAGAGAAGCCCAGAGGCTAAGGAACTGGGTGTCTCCCTAGTATTAGTAATGCTCAGATGGGAAAAGCAAGATGTTGTGTTTTAATACGTAGAGAACCCGAAATGCTGTTGCTAAGGGCAACAGCAAAACCCTAAAGGGTTACCAACGGGTGTGGCAGTAAACTCCTTGGTCAGAGATGGAATGATAGACACAAGGAGAGTCTCCACAATCCTAATTCTCACTTGCAGTGCACAGGTTCAGCTTACTGCCACTAAACTGACACCTGACACCTTGCACAGTGAGACAGGATTTAGGCAGGCAAGTCTTAGAATACAGCCGCAAACTTGCTATGTTCACAGAGTAGTAAAAGAACCCCAGCAAGCTAAACGACTGACTCCAGTCTTACTGCTAGGTCTGGATTGGCAGAGTGTAGTACCAAATCCCCAGGCCTATTTGCAGTAAGCAACAACAAATACAAAGCTACACAGTACTGGCTAACTTTCAGGAACTGACTAACCAACAAAGATTCAGCAGCATCTGCTTAACCTGAGAAGAGGCCTTATAAAGCAGGTGCTGTCCACGCCCCACTCAGACCTCACAGACTGTGAGCACAAAAACCAGCACCGGATCCCCTGCCGTGCACAGAGCCTGTAACCACTGCACAGCAAAAGACCCGAACCGGAGTATCAGCTGCGCTCAGGTTACTCCGCTAGCACTTGTCTCCCGGTTGCCATGACGACGTGGCAGCACAGGGCAGGAGACCCTAACACGGTGGGGGCCCGTCTCAGAAATTTCAGCGCACAGTGGGCTCTCTCACAGGTGGGTCCCTGGGTCCTTCAAGTAGTATCTCAGGGGTACAGGCTGGAATTCGAGACGTCTCCCCCCCGCCGTTTCCTAAAATCTGCCTTACCGGCAACTCCCTATGCCAGGGAGGCAGTGTTGGTGGCTATTCAAAAACTGTATTCACAGCAAGTGATTGTCAAGGTACCCCTCCTTCAGCAAGGAACGGGTTACTATTCCACAATGTTTGTGGTACCGAAACCGGACGGTTCGGTGAGACCCATCTTAAATTTAAAATCCTTGAACACTTATATCAAAAGGTTCAAGTTCAAGATGGAATCGCTCAGGGCGGTTATTGCGAGCCTGGACGAGGGGGATTACATGGTCTCCCTGGACATCAAGGATGCGTACCTGCATGACCCCATTCACCAGGAGTACCTCAGATTTGTGGTACAGGACTGTCACTATCAGTTCCAGACGCTGCCGTTTGGGTTATCCACAACACCGAGGGTCTTTACCAAGGTAATGGCCGAAATGATGATACTCCTTCGCAAGAAGGGAGTTTTAATTATCCCGTACTTGGACGATCTCCTGATAAAGGCGAGGTCCAAGGAACAGTTGGTAGTGGGGGTAGCACTTTCTTGGGAAGTGCTACAACAGCACGGCTGGATTCTCAATATTCCAAAGTCACAGCTGGTCCCGACGACACGTCTTCTGTTCCTGGGAATGATTCTGGACACAGACCAGAAAAAAGTGTTTCTTCCAGTGGAAAAAGCCGAGGAGTTGTCATCTCTGGTCAGAGACCTCCTAAAACCGGGACAGGTGTCGGTACATCAATGCACACGAGTCCTGGGAAAAATGGTAGCTTCGTACGAAGCAATTCCATTCGGAAGGTTCCACGCAAGGACTTTCCAGTGGGACCTGTTGGACAAATGGTCCGGGTCCCATCTCCAGATGCAACAGCGGATAACCCTGTCGGCAAGGACCAGGGTGTCGCTGCTGTGGTGGCTGCAGAGGGCTCATCTACTAGAGGGCCGCAGATTCGGAATACAGGACTGGTTCCTGGTGACCACGGATGCCAGCCTTCGGGGCTGGGGTGCAGTCACACAGGGAAGAAATTTCCAAGGACTGTGGTCAAATCAGGAGATTTCGCTTCACATAAATATTCTGGAGCTAAGGGCCATTTACAATGCCCTAAGCCAAGCAAGGCCCCTGCTTCAGAACCAGCCGGTACTGATCCAATCAGACAACATCACGGCGGTCGCCCATGTAAACAGACAGGGCGGCACAAGAAGCAGGAGGGCAATGGCAGAAGCCACAAGGATTCTCCGATGGGCGGAAAATCATGTGTTAGCACTGACAGCAGTGTTCATTCCGGGAGTGGACAACTGGGAAGCAGACTTCCTCAGCAGGCACGACCTCCACCCGGGAGAATGGGGACTTCATCCAGAAGTCTTCCAAATGCTGGTAAACCGTTGGGAAAGACCACAGGTGGACATGATGGCGTCCCGCCTCAACAAAAAGCAAAAAAGATATTGCGCCAGGTCAAGGGACCCTCAGGCGATCGCTGTGGACGCTCTAGTAACACCGTGGGTGTACCAGTCGGTTTATGTGTTTCCTCCTCTGCCTCTCATTCCCAAGGTACTGGGAATAATACGAAGGCGAGGAGTGAAAACTATACTCGTGGTTCCGGATTGGCCAAGAAGAGCTTGGTACCCGGAACTTCAAGAGATGCTTTCAGAGGACCCTTGGCCTCTGCCGCTCAGACAGGACCTGCTGCAGCAGGGGCCCTGTCTGTTCCAAGACTTACCGCGGCTACGTTTGACGGCATGGAGGTTGAACGCCGGATCCTGAAGGAAAAGGGCATTCCGGAGGAAGTCATCCCTACCCTGATCAAAGCCAGGAAGGATGTCACCGCAAAACATTATCACCGCATTTGGCGGAAATATGTTGCTTGGTGTGAGGCCAGGAAGGCCCCAACGGAGGAATTTCAACTGGGTCGATTCCTGCATTTCCTGCAAGCAGGGGTGACGTTGGGCCTCAAATTGGGGTCCATTAAGGTCCAGATTTCGTCCCTGTCGATTTTCTTCCAGAAAGAACTGGCTTCACTGCATATTCAGCCTCCTTTTGTGCCCCCAGTGGCACCTTGGGATCTCAATGTGGTGTTGGAGTTCCTGAAATCACATTGGTTTGAACCACTTAAGACTGTGGATTTGAAATATCTCACGTGGAAAGTGGTCATGCTGTTGGCCCTGGCTTCGGCCAGGCGTGTGTCAGAATTGGCGGTTTTGTCCTATAAAAGCCCTTATCTGATTTTCCATGTGGATAGGGCAGAGTTGAGGACTCGTCCTCAGTTTCTCCCGAAGGTGGTATCAGCGTTTCACTTGAACCAGCCTATTGTGGTGCCTGCGGCTACTAGGGACTTGGAGGATTCCAAGTTACTGGACGTAGTCACGGCCCTGAAAATTTATGTTTCCAGGACGGCTGGAGTCAGGAAAACTGACTCGCTGTTTATCCTGTATGCACCCAACAAACTGGGTGCTCCTGCTTCTAAGCAGACTATCGCGCGCTGGATTTGTAGCACTATTCAGCTGGCGCATTCTGCGGTGGGACTACCGCAGCCTAAATCTGTAAAAGCCCATTCCACAAGGAAGGTGGGCTCATCTTGGGCGGCTGCCCGAGGGGTCTCGGCTTTACAACTTTGCCGAGCTGCTACTTGGTCAGGGGCAAACACGTTTGCAAAATTCTATAAATTTGATACCCTGGCTGAGGAGGACCTGGAGTTCTCTCTTTCGGTGCTGCAGAGTCATCCGCACTCTCCCGCCCGTTTGGGAGCTTTGGTATAATCCCCATGGTCCTTAGGGAGTTCCCAGCATCCACTAGGACGTCAGAGAAAATAAGAATTTACTCACCGGTAATTCTATTTCTCGTAGTCCGTAGTGGATGCTGGGCGCCCATCCCAAGTGCGGATTGTCTGCAATACTTGTAAATAGTTATTGTTACACAAATCGGGTTGTTATTGCGAGCCATCTGTTCAGAGGCTCCTTTTGTTATCATACTGTTAACCGGGGTTCCTATCACGAGTTATACGGTGTGATTGGTGTGGCTGGTATGAGTCTTACCCGGGATTCAAAATCCTTCCTTATTGTGTCAGCTCTTCCGGGCACAGTGTCCTAACTGAGGCTTGGAGGAGGGTCATAGGGGGAGGAGCCAGTGCACACCAGATAGTCCTAAATCTTTCTTTAGATGTGCCCAGTCTCCTGCGGAGCCGTCTATTCCCCATGGTCCTTACGGAGTTCCCAGCATCCACTACGGACTACGAGAAATAGAATTACCGGTGAGTAAATTCTTATTTTCAGATTATCAACTTGAACCTCACAGATTCCAAAGATTCTCAACTTGGAAGTCACTTGTTAGAGCCATTACCTGCCTAGCTCACATAGCTTGTTCCTTTAAACGCACTGCAGCTGCAAATGAGAACAAATGTAAAGGTTGGCATCACTGTCAGCAGGGGTTAAAGTGAGCCGGAACGGGGCGGAACTGCGTTCCGTCAGTTCCACTTGGAGACGGAACGCAGTTCCGCCTCCTCTGGCTCACCTAACCCGGCGATGTGTCCCCCGTCGCTGCAGGGAGATGACGGGCGCCGCTTCCCGCACAGCGGCAGCCGGAGGCAGGAGCTCACTGAGCTCCGCCTTCCGGCTCAGTCAGTGCGCGCTATGGGAGAGACGTCATGACGTCTCTCTCATAGTGCAGGGGAGCGGGCGACGAGAGGACTGCAGCGGCCGGACACGGAGCGGGGCTTGGTAAGTATGGTGTGTTCTGTGTTTTTTTATTTTTTTTATTTGTGTAGCAGCTGGGGGGCAAACTACTGAGAGGTCATTACTACGGGGGCATTATTACTGGGGGGGCAAACTACTGAGGGGCATCTACTGGGGTCATTACTACTGGGGGGCATTTACTGGGGGACATTACTACTGGGAGCAAACTACAGGGGGCAAACTACAGAAGGGCATTACTACTGGGGGACAGACTACTGAGGGGCAGTACTACTGGGGGACATTACTACAAGGGGGCAAACTACAGGAGGGCATTACTACTGGGGGGCATCTACTGGGGGGCATTTACTGGGGGGCATTACTACTAGGGGACATTACTACAGAAGGGCATTACTACTGGGGGACAGACTACTGAGGGGCAGTACTACTGGGGGACATTACTACAAGGGGGCAAACTACAGGAGGGCATTACTACTGAGGGGCATCTACTGGGGGGCATTTACTGGGGGACATTACTACTGGGGGGCATTACTACTGGGGGGCATTACTACAGGAGGGTATTACTACTGGGGGGGCATTACTACTGGGGGGCAAACTACAGAGGGGCATCTACTGGAGGCATTACTACTGGGGGCATTACTACTGGGAGACATTACTACTGGGTGCAAACTACAGGGGGCAAACTACAGGAGGGCATTACTACTGGGGGCATAACTACAGTGGCATTACTACTGGGGGCGTAACTACAGGGGTTAAACTACTGGGGGCATTACTACTTGGAGGCATTACTACTGGGGGCTAAACTACAAGGGGGCATAACTACAGGGGCTAAACGACTGGGGGCATTACCATTAAGGGCATTACTACTGGGGGCACTACTAATGAGGGCATTGTAAAGGGGGCACTTCATAAGGGGCATCAATCCTGGGGTCATAAGGGGCACTGCTATTGCGAGCATTGCATAAGGGGCACCACTACTATGGGCTCTATATAAGGGGCGCTACCACTGTGGGCATTGTATAAGAGGCGCTACTGCTGTAGGCATTATGTGTATTATGGGGTGCTACTACTGTGGGCGTTATTACTATTGTGTAACACGCCCCTTTTTTGAGACCACGCCCCTTTTTGCGGCGCGCGCCTACAACGCGCGCAATATCTTTGTTTAATTGCCACCGTGGGAAGGGGGGTGAGTTCCACCACCTCTCTAGGACCACTTTAAGCACTGACTGTCAGCATACTTACACAGTAGAAAAAAAAGCAACAATCTAAGAATCTCATTATTCATGCTGTTCAGCACCAAACCTATGCTAGAGAAATTCATAACATCACCAGTGGGAATCCTATTCCTACAGACAGCACCTTGAAAAAGCTAGACCCATTTCTCGATGAGAATGAGAGAATGATTTATTGAGAGTAGCAGGTCGCCTCCAAGAAGCTAACTTAGGAGCAAATGAGAAAAATCCTTTAATCATTCCCGGAAGTCACCACATTGCTTCTTTAATTGTGCAACACTACCAAAATGAAGTCAAACACCAGGAATGACTGTTAACCGAGGGAGCTCTACGTTCTGCTGGGTTCTGGATTATTGGAGTGAAAAGGTGTGTAAGCAACACAATCTTCAAATGTATTACTTGTCGCAGACTTCGTGGCACTTCTCAAACTCAGAAGACAGCTTAGTACAGACCCACCCTTTTCCAACATTGGTCTCAATGTATTTGGTCCCTGGACTGTTACCACCCAACACACGAGAGGAGTGAATGCAAACAGCAAATGTTGGGCAGTTGTATTCACCTGCATGAGCATCAGAGCAGTTCACATTGAGGTTATAGAATCAATGGACACTTCAAGTTTCATCAATGCCCTGAGACGCTTCATTGCCATCCGCGGCCCTGTTAAACACATCCGCTCTGACAGGGGTACCAACTTCGTCGGAGCAGCCAAGGAATTACAAATTCATTCAAACATTGACACCAGAGGTGTAGAGAAATACCTTAGAAAACAAGGTTGTACATGGACTTTCAACCCTCCTCATTCTTCTCATATGGGAGGAGCCTGGGAAAGGATGATCGGCATAATATGCAGAATAATTGATTCCATCTTTCTGCAAGTAGTAACTACAAGACTTACTCACGAGAGTTTAACTACCTTTATGGCTGAAGTCTCAGCTATTGTCAATGCCAGACCCTTAACTTCAGTTTCTAATGACCCAGAAGATCCATTTCTGCTTACCCCTGCCACTCTTCTTACTCAAAAGACTGGGACTAACTATGCTCCTTCTGGAGAATTCAACACCAAAGACTTGTTCAGACATCAATGGAGACAAGCTCAGAGCCTTGCAAACACCTTTTGGGACAGGTGGAAAAGACAGTATATCTCTACCTTGCAGCCAAGAAGCAAGTGGCAAGTTGCCCAAGCTAATCTAAAACCAGGTGACATTGTCCTCGTTAGAGATTTTCAATCACAACGCAATGAGTGGCCTTTAAGTCTTGTCACCAGGACATTCCCAAGCAAGGATGGGAAAGTTCTTAATGTTGAGGTCAAGATGTGTAAGCAAGGAGAAACTAAGTTGTTCCTCGGACCAGTATCTGAAATGTTCTTACTGTTATCTTCTTGAAATGTGGTATCAGTGATACCAGACGGGGAGTGTCATGCTTTCCAGCATAGTTTGTTTAAATCCATTTGTTTCTGTGTCATAGTGACCTGTATAACCAAGTCCTGGTCAGCACAGAAAAAAATCAAAGTTGTCTGTTTCTCTTTTGTACCTCCTAAATTCTCGTAGTTAGCTAGCTATGCATGCTGGGTAAAGAGAGCTGTGAGTAGCCATTTCTATTCACACATGGACACAGGCACATGCTATATTCATCCTCTAGCCGGCAGTCATACTAGATGGTGAGCAAATGACTTTAATTGTATCGACATAGGCTTGTTTAGTCAGCTAGGCATGCTTAGTTATATCGGCAGCACTGCAATTTATGTTTGTACATGTAATACTAGTTAGGTTTGTATATTCTTGTCACATGTACTGTATATGCTTGAGTGCTCTTTTCACATGCATATCGTAATTGCATCTTATTGTTTTTAATCACAGTTTACCACATTCATCACAATTGTATTACATCATCTCATCGTTTCACATACTTTTATGATTTCTTTTACTAAATAATAAACACCGTTCTTCAGACATCGCTTCTGAAAGGATTATGGAAAAGTAAAAGGTGGTTTTACTGTAGGCTTCGAATTTGCTTCAAGTACTGTAGCTTAGTGAGAGGCTGAACACAGCAGCTAGATTGATCTTGCGTGTAAAACATTATTGTCCTGCTGTTCCTCTTGGCCAGTTCTTACATAGATTGCCTGGATTTTTCTGAATTCAATATAAAATACTTCTACTTACATATAAGACTATCCTTCAAACTACAACAAAACACATCTCTTCGCCTATCTTGCTTATCCAAATTTGGTTTAGGAGAGGGCGGGTAGATGGTACTGTAAAGGTGTGGCCATCCAAAATACATCCTCTCCTGACCACTAAATATCCGCATATGCACCTGTTTGGCTGCTCAACATATAATGCATAAAATTAACTAATGAGGATGATACCCGGCAGCTGAATCTGTTTGGCTGAATGCAGTCTGCCCCATTTATGCATCCCTGCCAACTAATACATTTTCCCCTCCAGGACAGCTCATGAGAGGGAGATGCAGATGATGGATTGTGGAGGTGAGTCTGGGCACTTTCCATCATTAGGCCCTACCTCTCACGGCATAGTGCTGTAAAATTCAGGTCTGTGAAGAGAAATAGGGCCAAGATGGTGCTATACTCTGTGAATTGTGTTATCTCACCACAGGTCCTGCGCATTTCATCAGGAAGTACATGGGATGCTGGAGGTGACAGACTATACAGTTAGTCATTAGGACTTCCCAGAAATTCCCAGAAGTCCACTAGATGTCCCTGGAGAGTAGGCAAGTATGCATTTATAGCAATGTTACTACTGCTATCTATTTGCAGTATTATAGTGATATGATGAATCATTCCAAGAGAAGTAACACCTGAGCAAAACCATGCTCCACTGCAGGTGGGGCAGATGTAACATGTGCAGAGAGATTTAGATTTGGGTGGGGAGTTTCCTAACTGAAATTTAAATTGCAGTGTAAAAATAAAACTAACATTTGTGGGCTACATGCAAAAACAGTCAGTATTTACCCTGCACAGAAAAAAAATATACATTTATTTGCTCCCCTTGCATAGCAACATGGTTTGATCCAGACACAAAGTTACTTGTTTTTTTTTGCTTTTCTTCCATATCCAAATTGGGCCAGTGTGAAACTGTACCTCCTAATATAGCCCTGGTGCATTTGCTTCTGTTGTCAGCAAGAAAAGAGGAGGTAGGTATGCTAGGCCTGCAGAATTGGCTACATTTAGTCTTTATGACCTGCTCAGCAAGTCTAGCAAGATGCGCTTTTCTTTCGGATTTTGCACATGCAGATTAAGGCCCGTACACACTGGTCGATGTATCGGCCGTTCTCTTGAACGGCCGATACATCGCGGGACCGTCGGCCAGTGTGTACGGGCGATACGTCTGTGAACTCCGTCGTTCACAGACGTATCGCGTCGGCCGCGCAGCACAGCCGACAGCCAATATATCTAACGATATATTGGCCCGTCGCTGTGTGTGTACGGGGCGGTCGTCCGACCGCCCGTACAAATGCTGCGGCGGCCGGCGGTGATTGACAGGTGAACTGGGCGGGCGCGATCGCCCGCCCAGTTCATGACGTCAGTCCCCCGACGGATCGGGCTGTGTGTATGCACAGCACACTGCCCGATCCGTACATAGATATATCTGCAGATCAATTGATCTGCAGATATATCTAATAGTGTGTACCCACCTTTAGACGCAATTTCCATACAACTCAGTGTGAGCCCCTTTGTGCACATTTTTGTCACTTTGCATTATGATTAGAACACGGTATGAGACTTCAGCTCAAACATACTGCAAGCACAGGTTCACACAATTCATCACCTGCTCAGGTCTGCTCCTTCCAAACAACTCATAAAATGGTAACAGATCATTCCACACACTCATACCACATCACTTGTCATGTTCACTTATGAAATGTCACCTTACATGCAGGGGTTAAAGTGAGCCGGAACGGGGCGGAACTGCGTTTCGTCACTTCCACTTGGAGACGGAACGCAGTTCCGCCTCCTCCGGCTCATTTAACCCGGCGATGTGTCCCCATCGCTGCAGGGAGATGACGGGCACCCGCTGAGATTGTGTTACCAGCGGGTGCCCGTCTCCCTCACTACAGCGGTAGCCGGAGGCAGGAGCTCAGTACTGAGCTCCGGCTTCCGGCGCTGTCACTGTGCGCTATGGAAGAGACGTCATGACGTCTCTCCCATAGTGCCGAGGAGTGAGCGCCCAGAGGACTGCAGCGGCCGGACACGGAGCGGGGCTTGGTGAGTATGGTCTGTGTTTTGTCTGTTTCTTTCCTTTGTAGCTGCGCATCTACTGGGGGGCATTACTACTAAGGGGCATCTACTGAGGGCATTACTACTGGGGGGCATATACTGGGGAAAACTACTGGGGGTCATTACTACTAAGGGGCATCTACTGGGGGCAAACTACTGGGGGGCATTACTACTGGGGGGCATTTACTGGGGGCAAACTCCTGGGGTGCATATCTACTGGGGGCATTACTACTGAGGGCATTACTACTGGGGACATTATTACTGGGGGCCAACTACAAGGGGGCAAGCTACTGGGGGCAAGCTACTGTGACAAGCTACAAGGGGGCAAACTACAAGGGGGCAAACTACAAATGGACTAACTACTGGGGGCAAACTACAGGAGGGCATTACTACTGGGGGCATAACTACAGGGGCATTAGTACTGGGGGCGTAACTGCAGGGGCATTACTACTGGGGGCGTAACTACAGGGGCATAACTACTGGGGGCGTAACTACAGGGGCATTACTACTGGGGGCGTAACTACAGGGGCATTACTACTGGGGGCGTAACTACAGGGGCATTACTATTGGGGCGTAACTACAAGGGCATTACTACTTGGTGGCAAACTACAGGGGACATAACTACAGGGGCTAAACTACTGGGGGCTAAACTACATGAGGACTAAACTACAGGGGCATTACCACTGGGAAGCTAAACTTAAGGAGGGGTAAACTACTGGGGTCATAACTGCAGGGGCATTACCACTGGGGGCATAACTACTAGGGCTAAACTACAGGGGGCTAAACGACTGGGGGCATTACTACAGGCAACATTACTAATGGGGGCAATACTACACAGGGGCATTACCATTAAGGGCATTACTACTGGGGGCCCTACTAATGAGGTCATTGTAAAGGGGGAACTTCATAAGGGGCAACAGTCCTGGAGACATAAGGGGCACTACTACTGGGGGCATTGCATAAGGGGCACCACTACTATGGGCTCTGTATAAGGGGCACTACCACTGTGGGCACTACCAGTGCAGTGGACATTGCATAAGGAGCACTACTACTGTGGACATTGTATAAGAAGCGCCACTGCGGTGGGCATTATGTGTATTATGGGGTGCTACTACTGTGGGCATTATTACTATTCTGTGACCACGCTTCTTCCTTTTTGACACCACGCCCTTGTTTTTGCGGCGCGCACCTAAGGCGCACACAATACCTTTATTGCATGGGCGCCGTGGGGAGGAGGGGGTGAGTTCCACCACCTCTCTAGGACCACTTTACGCACTGCTTACATGCACCTTCATCACACATCACTGTTTTAATAATTGCACATCACCTATCAACAATAAGGGGCAGACATACTATGCTCTCGAGAGTGATAAAGCAGAGAGAGATAAACTACCAACCAACGAGCTTCTGTCATTGTTCAAACACAGCCTGTAACATGGCAGTTAGTAGCTGATTGGATAGTACTTAATCGCTCTCCACTCTACCTCTCTCTGAGGCTTAGAACATTTTCCCATAAATGTGGTCTGATCCTGATGTTTGACTCTGCAGCTTTCTCTATTATTTTTGCGAGGTGTCACTAGTGTTTGTCTTTGTCGAGATCACATCACTAATCCAATAGGCTTGTTTAATGCAACCTGTGGATCTCTAGCTGTTATGACGCTACAGGAGTAGGAGATTGAGAGTAGAGGATGGGTTGTGTGAATTTGGCATAGCCAAACCCAAATGATTGTTGTAAGCTTGGTAAGTGGTAGGGTTTGGTTGGATGAAAGCAAGCCAGTCTAGCGGAAACCAACAGAATTGAATTATAACCTTCTCTGTGCATAATAACTTAACTTACTATTGTGAGATTTGATGGTTTCTATGAGAGGAATTAATTCTTCTTGAATTTTCTCTTGGACTGTTTTCTTTCCCATTCCAAATTCTCGTAGTGTTGACAGTGCAAACCTCCTCATAGATTTCCATAGTTCTCCATTAGCAAATGCTAATCCTGAAATACAGTTAAAGGTTAGTGAGGTTGCTATAGTTACAATAAACCAAAAATTCCTAGGAAAAAGTCAAGTATTAATTTCAAACAAAGAACCAATGGGGAAGGAGTTTTTCTTGAGTGTGTATCATTTATACTTTGTCTGACTGTTGTATTGCTCCAAATTTATGCTCCAGTAGAAGACGTCCTGGGAGAAAGATATTCTATTCTGCTAACAGAATGAGTCAATTTTACCTTTGATAATGCACTTTGACATAAACTTCAGTTATATGATAAAATAAATGTGATAGCAGCTTTCATTATCTCTAGGAGATATTATCCCATTTATTTTATAGATAATAAAAACCTCACTGATAGCGTTTTTACAAATATGCAGGAAAACTCAAAGGGGTAAATTTACTAAGTGTCGGATTTGTTATCTAATTGAAACCGACATACCTTGACAGCGGACTGCAGTCTTAAAAAAAACAGGTATTTACTATGCATCTGTTTTGACAGTTATTTGCCATCGATACCCATCAATTTTCAATCCCACATTCCGTAGCAAATCCAACAGCAATCAGCTGTCAATCTGCGGTGGATTTAATGTACTGCACAGACTCTCACAGCTTCTCTATCTACAGGGACCCCCATCGTCTCTCATCCCTTGGAAATCATCTTCACTTTCTCCACACTGTGTTTAGAAACGCGGTAGATACTGGACATTGGGCATCTAAAATGGTTATCTCCAAGGGCGTAGCTACCATAGGTGCAGGGAGTTCAGCTGCTATGGGGCCCAGAGTTGAGAGGGGGCCACCTTCCCTGTCAAAGTTACATGTGTTGTATACATTTTCATTTCTATTGGGTGTTACACAGGGGCCCTTACAAACTTTTGCCTTTCATCCTACAATATATCTATATCGATTCACACATCCTCCCCCCCTTCCCCACTCCCGATTCACACCCCCTGCGTGGGTAGCTCTTACCTCTAGATCTCTGCGGCGACTCCTACTTCAAAAAAGCTGCCGTCGGCGCCGCAGCCTTCTGCCCCATGTCCTGTCCTAGCTGGCTCTTCACTCTCCAGGGATGCATTACTGGGAGGAGGCGTGGCCATGCTGAGCCTGCTGGGACATACCCGCCTCCTCCCAGTAATGCATCAGTGAAGAACTGGCTAGGACAGGACAGGGGGCAGCACGGTGCGGCGCCGGCAGACTTTTTAAAGTAGGAGTCTCAGCGGGGATCCGGAGGTATGTGCTCCCCCTCCCCAGCACCTGCGCCCCTGACATGTTTGGGTGGGGCATGCTGCCCCCTTGCCCCCCCCCCCCCCCTCCCCATCATTCTGATGCCTCTTTACTGGAGAGACCTCTGCATCATTGGAGAGTTGCTTAGCCTGCGCACCCTCAGAGGCACACAAGACTCAGCGATATGACCTGATTTGCGACGATGGTACCAATGTAACTGCAATTATATGCCATCGGACAGAAATGATGCAATAGCAATTGGCATTCTTATGCTCAAGCTAGCTTCTGCATATATTAGTACTGTACTGTATATAGGGGTCATTCCGAGTTGATCGCTCGCTAGCTGTTTTAGCAGCCGTGCAAACGCTATGCCGCCTCCCACTGGGAGTGTATTTTAGCTTAGCAGAAGTGCGAACGAAAGGATCGCAGAGCGGCTACAAAAAAATTTGTGCAGTTTCAGAGTAGCTTCAGACCTACTCAGCGCTTGCGATCACTTCAGACTGTACAGTTCCTGTTTTGACGTCACGAACACGCCCTGCGTTCGCCCAGCCACGCCTGCGTTTTTCCAGCCACGCCTGCGTTTTTCCTGGCGCGCCTGCGTTTTTCCGAACACTCCCTGAAAACCATCAGTTGAAACCCAGAAACACCCACTTCCTGTCAATCACTCTGCGGCCAGCAGTGCGACTGAAAAGCTTTGCTAGACCTTGTGTGAAACTACATCGGCCGTTGTGAAAGTATGTTGCGCGTGCGCATTGCGCCGCATACGCATGCGCAGAAGTGCCATTTTTTTTTTGCATCATCGCTGCGCAGCGAACATTTTCTGCTAGCGATCAACTCGGAATTACCCCCATAGTCGGAATTGCGTACGGCAAAAGGTAGCAACGGCAGCAGCAAGAGCCACGCCTGAATATGATTTTTGGTAGCTGCACAGTTGCTTCTTTATAGAGACTGCTGCTTGGTTTATTAATCTGTGTCTTTAATTATCTAAGACTTCTCACTACACCCTCTAGCGCCATTGATTCCTATTTAGTATTAATAGAAAGATGGTGCCCTTTACATCGCAGTGTACCCTCACAAGAGAGTTGTTGCTATACTAGACATAAACATATTGTACAACTGTAAGATGCTATTAATATTTCAGCCATATCAATTAGTTATATTGGACCATTGAAGAAAGGACGTTACTTCATTAAGGTAAGAAAAGTAGAAAGCATGGGATTTAAAATCGATGATAATCTATCTCAGTCGATGTTGGGTTGCAGAGGCTGAAACACACATTTGCCAACAGCTGATTTTTTTTTTATATTAAATTTTAAATATTAATACGTGTGTTTAATTCCTGGACGTACAACATCGATTTTCAGCTATTTTAAATCGATCAAACTCGACCTTTAGTAAATATGCTCCCAATTGTTAATAAAAGATCTAAGAGACAGAATTACACTAAAATATTCTACAAAAAGTTCTCAGGCATTACACAGCCATCTCCATAGATGAATTGTAACATGGGCAGAATACACCTTATTAATTGTGTTCTAATTACCCTTTTCTTCTCCGTATAGCTTGTACAGGGGCATTTCCACCCTATGTCCAAAATCATCAGCTTGGGCGATGAGAGCGTCCTTCACAGCTTTGTACCCAGCAATTACCACCACCTTCTTGGGTCCAAACTGTACAGTAAAGACTTCTCCATATTTCTCAGAAAGCTGCAACACATTACCATTTTCCATTATATCATATTACGTTTGACAAACACATTCTTCCACATACAGTACAGTGCTGAATATGGTAGTTTAAACCCCTATTTCATTCTTAGAGATCACATCAGCTTCTAAAGCCCTCTACACACTGGGCGATGTAATCGCCCAACGATACTATCGATGGACGATTTTGCCTACACACTGGACGATATCGATGGTCGATTTGGATGATTTGAGAGTACATTACATCTATATCGTCCAAATTGACTTGCATGTTTAAACGACGATAGATTAAGTCTGTTTTAACATGTTGTAGCCGGTCTGTCTGTCCTTATGTATTCCATAAATAGTGCATACCTGCAGCATGTTACAGCCAAATAATATTGCCTGCCAGAATATCCGTGATTTAACCAATTTGTCTGAACGACAGGTTTTGTAAATTTTCCAGCGTTTGGGAGTAAATGGTCGAATGTCATTTGCTTATATCCATTACCAGATTTTCATTCCAACCAGCCAGATCTGGCAGATGATCTGCCAGATAACTGTATAGTGTATGCCCAGCTTTACAAATGAGAACGTCTGTTTGTTTGTTTGTTTGTTTGTTTGTTTGATTGCGATAAACTCCAAAATCATTGAACTGATTGCGATGCGTTTTTCACTGTTATGTTTGTGTAGCAGAGCCATAAGTAGACTTTTTGGTGCCTAAAAGAGAAATGGCGCGCCCTACCCTGCAGCGCTATGTGTGGTGGCACATACCTAGTTACGGCCCTGTTGTGTAGGTAATTTTACCAGACTCCTTAATAGTGTTTCTACTCTGGGTTGCGCAAATTAAATGGTTAATGGCAGCCTCCTCTACCCTTATTGGAGAAACACCAATCTCCTGGGATATCATAGAAACAATGCAAATGGGTAAAGGAATAGGTGCTAGTAACCATAAATGTTATTCACAAATAATTTATTGAATTTAGTGCAAAAATAAATATGAGATAAAGTGCCTGTGCCCGCACTTAATTTTATTCTCAAACATCAAAAACATTTAAAATACACATATCTACCACAATGTAGTCCATAAAAGTATCAGTGCAGGTTTTGATGTAAAAATATCTCACCATAAAGATGGGGTGTGGTGGGCTAAGCTTATTTAGCAAAAAGAATTTGCGCGGGAGAGACTCACCTTTGGGGCGTATATACCATCTGCGGTGGTGCCATGCTCTCAAGCCCGGGACCTTTTCTTTGCTAAATAAACTTAGCCCACCGCACCCCATCTTTATGGTGAGATATGTTTACCCATTTGCATTGTTTCTAGGTAATTTTACCAGGCAGGTTTTAACCACTTGCCTGGCATGGTCACATCAGATACGACCACACCAGCAAATGTCTTATCTGACCTGGTCGCACAGGATGCGACCAGTCAGGTAGAGTGTTTGCAGCATCAGGGAAGGGAAACTTCTCTCTGTTGCTGCTGTCTGCCTCCCCGCACCGTCCCCCAGTGTTTGCCGTGCTGTCAATCACTGCTGATCGGTCAGCACATCAGGACCCCCCACCCAGCGGCTCCAGACAATAGCAGACACTGGGGAAGTGTAAATGAACCCCCCAAGCTCCCCCTGTGTACCTAATGGCTATCCCGACTTTCAAAATGAAAGCCGTGATGGTCGTGATTTTACCGATGGTCACGATGTTCCTATGTTGGTGATCGATGTTCCGATGTTTTTTTGGGGGGGGGGTTAAAATATAAAAAAATTATATATATTTTATTATACATTTTAACTAATATGATTATGAATAAGGTTAAATACACATTCTAGAACTAATTCACTCGTTAAAAAAAAACATTTTCTGAGCGTTTTTTCGGAAAATAATTTGTCAGTTAAGTGGTTGAGGCTAGGTATCATAAAAAATGGGCATCAGGGGGCTGTGGGCGGGGCTCGGCTGGGAGGGGTCTCCTGCACTAACCAGTTAGTTATTGTTGGGATTTCACAATGCCTAGGAGAAAATATTCACCTATTCGTGGCAGTGCTGTGAGTAACAGGTCATGCATTGTAAGAAGAAATAAGGATTGCTCGGAGAGTGCATCGCCTCTTAGAAGACCAACTCGCAATCAATACCTTTTCACGTAGAATACATTTTCCCAGCAACTTCCGCCCCTACCAAAATCCGAAAACCCTAGGTAACCAACTTCCATTATCAATGACTTCCACCCGAGTGGAGTCGATACTGCAGCTACAAATTATATAATAATCTCATGATGTCTGCAGCACTTGTGTCTTTATATGTTGCTCATTGTATCATTGCCCCAGCAATAGCTTCATTTATTCCAGGTGGCTACAAATGTAACTTTCAGCAAGTGGCTATAGAACTCGCAAATGAATACAATGTAGCTGTTGAATGGAATCACTGAGTATGTTCCCCTATGCCTGGATTCATATATAATCATTAGGCTGCTTGTATACTATTATTGGCAGCTATGTAAAGTAAGAGCATATGATTAAATACAAGATATTAGTTAGCTCTCTTGCTAGTTTATAGACACTGCAGCTGTTAAGTGTCCCCACTGAATTCGTTTGCATATATAAATTAATCATATTCTCATATTTATATGGAGCTGCTAGTATACATAGTCAAACAAATGTTAGCACAGTATATCAGCAGATGTAAGCTTCGGATCAGTAATCAGCTCTCTCATTAATTTTCAGGGGAATCACTGTTGCTGCAGCACTCTTATTGTCTCCTGTCAGCAGTATTTCACAGCAGCATAACAAATTATTATTATAATAAGTTCGTTTGCATAACAAGATATATTTTTTATATATTAAACATTAGTGAGACCAGGTAACGGCCATAGTGCCACCGACACGTCTTTCGTTTTTTTGGACTCCTATATTTACTTACAACAAATAAAGTTACCACTGAAGGATTGCTATAATAAGCAACATGTAAAGGTACTAGTGCTATAGATATCACAAAATCACTGAATAAGAGCTGCTCAGGTGTATGGAGGAACTGAATAATCTGTGAATATTATTTTGCTATGATTATTTAATACTCAGTAAGTTATTGAAAAGTTTGCCCTAAAAACAATTAAGTTTATGGGAATAAGTTATATCTACAAATAGTCAGTGTATAAACATTAACACAATCATGTTACTTTCCAGAAGGGATAGCCATCGGTGTGGTACCCATCGATGGTTACCATGGAGAAAAAGCATCGGGCATGCAGCTACAGAACCATTGATAGCTGGAAACCATGTGGTTCTCCAGCATTGATGGTAAAAGTATTCAACATAGGTCATAAACCATTGATGATTTTGAATTATCGATGGCCATCTCTTTTTTTTCAGTCTATTATTAGTCTAGCATTAGCATTATTGTACTTCACTTTAACTAGGATAAGTCCAATAATATGTATTTAGCATAAATGTAAAGCTGGGCATACACTATACCAGTGGTTCCCAAATTCGACCCTCAACAGAATCACAAGTGATATAATTAGCTTTACCTGTGTATCTTTTAAAATGTGTCAGTGAGTAATGAACACACCTGCTGGGTGACCTGGAAAACATGAACTGTTGGTGGTCCTTGAGGACCAAGTTTAGCAACCCCTGCATTATACAATTATCTGGCAGATCATCTGCCAGGTCTGGCTGGTTGGACTGAAAATCTGGTAATGGATGCGAGCAAATGACAATCAACCATTTTCTCCCAATTATTGGAAAATGGACAAAACCCGTCGCTCAGACAAATTGGTTAAATCACGGATTAAACCAATTTGTAAGAATGATAGTTTTTGTCCATTTTCCAGTGTTTGGGAGAAAATGGTATATTGTCATTTGCTCTCATCCATTACCAGATTTTCATTCCAACCAGCCAGACCTGGCAGATGATTGTATAGTGTATACTCAGCTTTAGTAATGAATACACCTGTGTCGCTATTAGATGACCTGAAAAAATGTGAACTGTTTGAGGACTGAGTGTATGAACCACTGGTCTAGAGCTTTGTTTCCCACTCTCGGTCTCAAGGCACATCGACAGTCAGTGGTGGCTGCTGGCCGTGGGCTGCAGCACAGACCATACATTGCATGGGGGGGCAAGCAGGCAGGTGTTTAACACATATAATCATACTTGTAATCAGGGCCGTCTTTCATATGGGCTCAGTGGGCTCTTGCCCAAGGGCCCCAGAAGTATAAGGGCCCTAGGCTATTACCTGAGGGTCCCCTCTTTCCAGGGTTACCATATTTTTTAAAATCGGCCCTGCGGAACCGGAAATATCCGACTTCAAAGCAGTGGTCTCCATCCAAGCCTGTTAATTGCTCTTCCCAGCCAGATATCTTGGGTTCTGCCTGACTAAGAGATTTCTGAGGGTACACTCCACAAGCTGGGACTCTCCCCTTTGGAGGAACACTGGCAGCTTGTCTCTACTATGCCCAGATCCAGATATAGCAGCCTTCCAGCAGCTGGTCCCTGCTCCAGCTCCACACACCTGGTAAGTAGTTTTATATTTTCATCGGTAGATTGCAGCGGCTCCTGAACTCCGAGTCCCCAGCACCTCCTGAAAGGTGAGACTCTCTAGTTTTTTTTATTCCATTATAAACTAAGAAATCTTTTCCCAGGAACTGGAGATATCTGCAGTCAAGCAAGCTGCCCTCCTACCAGAAAATGGTGAATATTAGGCCCACTCCACTATCCACCCCTCCCCTGCATATTAAACACCCCCTACCTCCTTGGAAGTAACGTACCAGGGCCCCTTCATTCAGACAGAACAACCCCTACCGCCTGCGGGATATAAAAACTGCCACTGATAGTACCATCCATCCCTACCGCTGGAGGATGGGTAGGGGCCCTAGTGCATTGCTTTTCCCCGGGGCCTACACTGCTGTTAAGACGGCCCTGGTTGTAGTGTTGTATGTAATATATGTGTTGGCTGCCTGACCCTGGGGATGTTCTACATAGCCGCCACTGCACACAGGACACAGTACTTTGCTTGTCCTTCCTGTATAAGCTCATCCACAGACTCCTGTGGAACTATCCAATGGGAGTATGTGGAGGTGGGCTAATACAGGAAGGACAAGCTGAGTGCTGCTTCCCAGGTGCAGTGGCTGTGAAACACTAAAACATTAAATGTATGTTTATACTGTATGTGACAAACACTCCCACCCCCACCGCCATGCAATATGTGGTTTGTGCTGCAGCTTATAGGCAGCTGCTGCTGCTGCTAACAGTCCAGGTTTTAAAAACAGCCATACTTAAGCACAGTTGACTAAATTAGTATCTAAGTTATTTTGATTTAACCATCTGAGATCAATCATGGATATTACTAAAACCTGGGCTCTTATTGTGCCTTGAAAATCAAGGTTGGGAAACACTCATCTAGGGGGGCAGCTGCATACATTGGAGAGTGATGTTCACAGCACTGACTGTGTGTTTAAAGAAGTGGAAGAGTTGGAGGTTGTCTAAAGTGATAGCCACACCCACTCCATTGGCATGTCAGTACATACATTGCACCCAGTTCCAGTTATAGGTGTGGACTAGTGGGCTAGCAGGGCGGGCACCTACCCGCATCCCCACTGGCCGCAGTTCGCTACCACCCCCTACCCCTATTCACTTTCACCTCCCACTGACTTCACCACCCCACCTACTCACTTCTGCGGGAAAAGGGGCAGCTGATCCCTACGGGAATGGTGTGCAGCTGGATTGCGAGGAGGAATGCTTACCAGAGCCGAGACCGGAGTCTGCGGCTCCGGGATAACCAGCAACCACAGAGGACCTCTGTGAGGAAAAAAGCTGCCAGAATCACTGCATGACTGCACAGAGAGGACTGGGGGGACATCGTTGGAGAGGAGCTGCAGCAGCGCTGAACCTGAGAAGCAGCCAGGGAACCAGGACTTTGCGGAAGACCCCCCACCCCCATCCTGAGCAGGAGAAGCTGAGGAGCAGTGCTTGCCAGAGAGGGGCAGCGCAGCCACCGTGGAGGATGCCCTGCCTACTCGGAGGTGAGGACCCCTACCGGACACCAGAGAAGACTATGCTGACATATTTGCCCGGAGAAGGGAAAAGACCCCTGTAGCGGAGCCAAGGATGACCCCGGGCGGTGAGAGGACTTCGCAGGCGTCCCACAGCAAAGAGCGCAGCCCGTAGTGGTGCTGATCGAAGGAGCCGGATTGGTGTTGGTAGAAGAGCCACAGTGAGGAGTGAGACACCGTGTACCCACTGCAAACCCTTCCACAGCAATACTCTGCCCCTGACTGTGCTAAAATAAGGAGGGGGGCTTCCATCAGCCCTTCCCCTGCCATACTCTGCCTCACTATGATAGGGGGTAGGCCCCCCTCAGTACTTTATGCCCCACTGCTATAGGTGTATTAGGGGGTTGGCCACCTTTGCCTGTTCTACTCCGCCACATAGAAATTATTATTTAAAAAAAATAAGAATTTACTCACCGGTAATTCTATTTCTCGTAGTCCGTAGTGGATGCTGGGGACTCCGTAAGGACCATGGGGAACAGCGGGCTCCGCAGGAGACTGGGCACTCTAAAGAAAGATTTAGTACTATCTGGTGTGCACTGGCTCCTCCCTCTATGCCGCCTCCTCCAGACCTCAGTTAAGGAAACTGTGCCCGGAAGAGCTGACATTACAAGGAAAGGATTTTGGAATCCAGGGTAAGACTCATACCAGCCACACCAATCACACCGTATAACTTGTGATAAACTTACCCAGTTAACAGTATGAACAAACAACAGAGCATCAACCAATGGATGCCAACATAACATAACCCTTTATTAAGCAATAACTATATACACGTATTGCAGAAAGTCCGCACTTGGGACGGGCGCCCAGCATCCACTACGGACTACGAGAAATAGAATTACCGGTAAGTAAATTCTTATTTTCTCTAACGTCCTAGTGGATGCTGGGGACTCCATAAGGACCATGGGGATTATACCAAAGCTCCCAAACGGGCGGGAGAGTGCGGATGACTCTGCAGCACCGAATGGGCAAACATCAGGTCCTCCTCAGCCAGGGTATCAAACTTGTAGAACTTTGCAAATGTGTTTGAACCCGACCAAGTAGCAGCTCGGCAAAGCTGTAATGCCGAGACCCCTCGGGCAGCCGCCCAAGAAGAGCCCACCTTCCTTGTGGAATGGGCTTTTACTGATTTTGGATGCGGCAATCCAGCCGCAGAATGAGCCTGCTGAATCGTGTTACAGATCCAGCGAGCAATGGTTTGCTTTGAAGCAGGAGCACCCAGCTTGTTGGATGCATACAGGATAAACAGCGAGTCAGTCTTCCTGACTCCAGCCGTCCTGGCAACATAGATCTTCAAAGCCCTGACTACATCAAGCAACTTGGAATCCTCCAAGTCACGAGTAGCCGCAGGCACCACAATGGGTTGGTTCAGATGAAAAGATGACACCACCTTTGGCAGAAACTGCGGACGAGTTCGCAATTCTGCCCTGTCCATATGGAAAACCAGATAGGGGCTTTTACATGACAAAGCCGCCAATTCTGACACACGCCTAGCTGAGGCTAGGGCCAACAGCATGACCACTTTCCACGTGAGATACTTTAGCTTCACCGTCTTAAGTGGCTCAAACCAGTGGGATTTCAGGAAAGCAAATACCACGTTAAGATCCCAAGGTGCCACTGGTGGCACAAAAGGAGGCTGAATATGCAGCACTCCCTTAACAAACGTCTGAACCTCAGGCAGTAAAGCCAGTTCTTTTTGAAAGAAAATGGATAGGGACGAAATCTGGACCTTTATGGACCCTAATTTTAGGCCCATAGTCACACCCGACTGTAGGAAGTGCAGGAATCGACCCAGTTGGAATTCCTCTGTAGGGGCCTTCCTGGCCTCACACCAAGCAACATATTTTCGCCAAATACGGTGATAATGTTTTGCTGTCACGTCCTTCCTAGCCTTTGTCAGCGTAGGAATAACTGCTTCCGGAATGCCCTTTTCTGCTAGGATCCGGTGTTCAACCGCCATGCCGTCAAACGCAGCCGCGGTAAGTCTTGGAACAGACAGGGCCCTTGTTGTAACAGGTCCTGTCTGAGAGGCAGAGGCCATGGGTCCTCTGTGAGCATTTCTTGCAATTCCGGGTACCAAGTCCTTCTTGGCCAATCCGGAACAATGAGTATTGTTCTCACTCCTCTTTTTCTTACAATTCTCAGCACCTTTGGTATGAGAGGAAGAGGAGGAAACACATAGACCGACTGGAACACCCACGGTGTTACTAGTGCGTCCACAGCTATCGCCTGAGGGTCCCTTGACCTGGCGCAATATCTTTTTAGCTTTTTGTTGAGACGGGACGCCATCATGTCCACCTGTGGCAGTTCCCATCGATTTGCAATCTGCGTGAAGACTTCTTGATGAAGTCCCCACTCTCCCGGGTGGAGGTCGAGTCTGCTGAGGAAGTCTGCTTCCCAGTTGTCCACTCCCGGAATGAACACTGCTGACAGTGCTAGTACGTGATTCTCCGCCCACCGAAGAATCCTGGTGGCTTTTGCCATTGCCACCCTGCTTCTTGTGCCGCCCTGGCGGTTTACATGGGCCACTGCCGTGATGTTGTCTGACTGAATCAGCACTGGTTGGTTTCGAAGCAGAGGCTCCGCTTGACTCAGGGCGTTGTATATGGCCCTTAGTTCCAGGATATTGATGTGTAGACAAGTCTCCTGACTTGACCGCAACCCTTGGAAGTTTCTTCCTTGAGTGACTGCCCCCCACCCTCGGAGGCTTGCATCCGTGGTCACCAGGACCCAGTCCTGTATGCCGAATCTGCGGACCTCGAAGAGGTGAGCACCTTGTAGCCACCACAGAAGAGACACCCTGGCCCTGGGGGACAGGGTGATCATCCGATGCATCTGAAGATGCGATCCGGACCACTTGTCCAGCAGATCCCACTGAAAGATCCTCGCATGGAACCTGCCGAAGGGAATGGCTTCGTATGACGCCACCATCTTTCCCAGGACTCGCGTGCAGCGATGCACCGACACCTGTTTTGGCTTTAGGAGGTCTCTGACCAGAGTCACGAGCTCCTGAGCCTTCTCCTCCGGGAGAAACACCTTCTTCTGGTCTGTGTCCAGAATCATGCCCAGGAAGGGCAGACGCGTCGCAGGAATCAGCTGCGACTTTGGAATGTTCAGAATCCAGCCATGCTGACGCAACACTTCCTGAGAGTGTGCTACGCTGATCAGCAACTGCTCCCTGGACCTCGCCTTTACGAGGAGATCGTCCAAGTATGGGATAATTGTAACCCCTTGCTTCCGAAGGAGCACCATCATTTCCGCCATCACCTTGGTAAAAACTCTCGGTGCCGTGGACAGGCCAAACGGCAACGTCTGGAATTGGTAATGACAGTCCCGTACCACAAACCTGAGGTACTCCTGATGAGGCGGATAAATGGGGACATGCAAGTAAGCATCCTTGATGTCCAGAGACACCATAAAATCCCCTTACTCCAGGCTTGCAATGACCGCTCTGAGCGATTCCATTATGAACTTGAATTTCTTCAGATAAATGTTCAGGGATTTTAAATTTAAAATGGGTCTGACCGAACCGTCCGGTTTCGGTACCACAAACATAGTGGAATAGTAGCCCCTTCCCCGTTGAAGGGGGGGGACCTCTACCACCACTTTCTGGAGAAAAAGTTTGTGAATTGCCTCCAACACTTTCTCCCTTTCCATGGGGGAAGTTGATAAGGCCGATTTTAGGTAACGGTGAGGGGGCATCACCTCGAATTCCAGCTTGTATCCCTGAGACACAATTTGTATAGCCCAAGGATCCACCTGTGAGCGAACCCACTGGTGGCTGAAATGTTGGAGACGCGCCCCCACAGCTCCTGGCTCTGCCAGTGGAGCCCCAGCGTCATGCGGTGGATTTAGTGGAAGCCGGGGAAGACTTTTGTTCCTGGGAACTAGCTGCATGGTGTAGCTTTTTTCCTCTACCCCTGCCTCTGGCAAGAAAGGACGCACCTCTGACCTTCTTGCTCCTCTGATAACTAAAGGACTGCATTTGGTAATACAGTGCTTTCTTAGGTTGTGGAGGGACATAAGGCAAGAAATTTGACTTCCCAGCCGTAGCTGTGGAAACTAGGTCCGAGAGACCGTCCCCAAACAATTCCTCACCCTTATAAGGTAAAACCTCCATGTGTTCTTTAGAGTCGGTATCCCCTGTCCATTGCCGAGTCCATAAGACCCTTCTGGCAGAAATGGACATTGCGTTAACTCTAGAGCCCAGCAGGCAAATGTCCCTCTGGGCATCCCGCATATATAGGACCGCGTCCTTGATATGTGCCAGGGTCAGTAGAACAGTGTCCCTGTCCAGGGTATCTAACTCCTCAGACAGAGAATCCGTCCATGCAGCTACCGCACTACACATCCAGGCCGAAGCAATTGCTGGCCTCAGCAGTGTGCCAGAATGTGTATAAACAGACTTCAGGATAGCTTCCTGCTTTCTATCCGCAGGATCCTTTCCGGAGACGGCAGGGCCACCTTCTTAGACAAGCGTGTCAACGCCTTGTCTACCCTAGGGGAGGATTCCCAGCGTAACCTGTCCGTTGGCGGGAAAGGATACGCCATAAGTAATCTCTTGGAAACTATCACCTTCCTGTCAGGGGAATCCCACGCTTTTTCACATAATTCATTTAATTCATGTGAAGGGGGAAAAGTCACTTCATGCTTTTTCTCCCCATACATATAAATCCTCTTGTCAGGGACAGGATTTTCCTCAGAAATGTGTAATACATCCTTCATAGCTACAATCATGTAGCGGATGGCTTTAGTCATTTTAGGCTGTAACTTTGCCTCATCGTCATCGACACTGGAGTCAGATTCCGTGTCGACATCTGTGTCAACTATCTGGGATAGTGTGCGCTTTTGAGACCCTGACGGCCTCTGCGCTGTAGGATCAGGCATGGGTTGAGAGTGACCCTGACTGTCCCCCGGTTACAGTTTTATCCAATCTGTTATGCAAGAAGTTTACATTATCATTTAACACCTTCCACATATCCATCCAATCAGGTGTCGCCACCGTCGGCGGCGACACCACACTCAGCTGCACTTGTTCTGCCTCCACGTATCCTTCCTCATCAAACATGTCGACACAGGCGTACCGACACACAGCACACACACAGGGAATGCTCTGACTGAGGACAGGACCCCACAAAGGCTTTTGGGGAGACAGAGAGAGAGTATGCCAGCACACACCCCAGCGCTATATAACCCAGGGATTACACTGTACCTTAGTGTTTACCCTGTAGCTGCTGTTAATATATATACTGTGCCTAAATTTATGTGCCCCCCCCCCTCTCTTTTTTACCCTTTAATTCTTTAGAGTGCCCAGTCTCCTGCGGAGCCCGCTATTCCCCATGGTCCTTACGGAGTCCCCAGCATCCACTAGGACGTTAGAGAAAAGGGTATGAATCCAGTGCCTTTAATGCTCACCTCATGCTTTGTCCTGTCCCCAGCTCCCCTCCGCTGGCTCTAAAATGAGGCACCCCACCACCTCCTCCTATCCTTGCCTTCTCCTCTTTACCGTGGCTCATTCTTCTGTGTCCTGTGCCCACTTCTGTGCCCGGCACCTGGTTCCTAGTCTCCTCTTGTCCCCGCTATTCATATTGTTTCCTGGATCCCTCAGGATTTATAGAGTGGGGTATCAGCACAATCTATCTGGTATGGAGCTACAGAACCCCTGTAAAAAGAAGCAGGCAGCACTTCTCGAATTTTCTACGAAAAAGTATATTTAAAATTACAGGTGCTTGGTTAATGTTTCGAGGTCGCACCACATGTCCTGATGAAACGTCCTGAACGATCTTGAAACATTGATCATTCACCTGTAATTTCTAATATACTTTTTCTGTGGAAATCCGAGAAGTGTTGCCTGCTTCTTTTTATAGGGGTTCTGTAGCTCCATACCAGATAGATTGTGCTGTATATTTCATCCAAGGAGGGGCACCCCAGTTTTAACTATTTTGTCCAGAGTGTTATATGTCCCAAATCGCATATGCCCAGTGCCCTCACTTAGGGGGACCTTTACTAAGCAGTGATAAGAGCGGAGAAGTAAGCCAGTGGAGAAGTTGCCCATGACAACCAGTCATCACTGAAGTAACATCTATAATTTGCATACTATAAAATTATACAGAGCTGCTGATTGGTTGATGGGGCAACTTCTCCACTGGCTCACTTCTCCGCTCTTATCACTGCTTAGTAAATGTCCCCCTTAGAAACATAGAATTTGACGGCAGACAAGAACCACTTAGCGCATCTAGTCTGCCCCTTTTTTTCCATATTTTGTATCTCAAACCTTATTTGATCCTTATTTCTTTGTAAGGATATCCTTATGTCTATCCTATGCATGTTTAAATTGCTCTACTGTCTTTGCCTCTACCACCTCTGATGGGAGGCTATTCCACTTGTCCACTACCCTTTCTGTGAAGTAATTTTTCCTCAAATTTCCCCTGAACCTACCTCTCTCCCGTCTTAGTGCATGTCCTTGTGTCCTATTGCTTCTCTTCATTTGAAGAATGTTTCCCTCCTGGACTTTGTTAAAACCCTTGCTATATCTGAAAGTTTCTATCAGGTCCCCCCTTTCCTTTTTCTGCTCCAAACTATACACTTTGAAATTATTTTAGTATTTCTGAGTATGTTTTGTGATGTAGGCCATGCACTTGTAAATAACATGCTGCACCTTAAGAAGATAGATATATATATATATATATATATATATAGATAGATAGATAGAGAGAGAGAGAGCGTCTACCTGGTGCAATGTGTATAAGGGGCTACCGGGTGCAATGTGTATAAGGGGCTACCTGTCGCAATGTGTATAAGTGGCTCTGCCTAGTGCAGTGTGCAAAAAAAGCACAATGTGTGCAATGTGGATAAGGGGCTACCTGGTGCAATGTGTATAAGAGGCTCTACCTGGTGCAATATGTTTAGGAGGCTCTACCTGGTGCAGTGTGTTTAAGAGACTCTACCTGGCGCAATTTGTATAAGGGGCTCTACCTGTCACAATGTGTATAAGAGGCTCTAACTGGTACAATGAGTATAAAGGGCTACCTGGCGTAATGTGTGTAAAGGGCTATAACATGGCATAATGTGTATAAGGGATACTAATGTGTGGTGTAATGTGACTGACGGACACAACTGTGCGGTTTAATGTGAATTGGTACTATTCTGTGGCCACACCCCTATTTTGTGATGCGTGTTTTAAATTGGGGGGGGGGGGTGAAGGGGCGACGCCAAAGGAAACGTTCACCCATGTCGCCACAAGGTCTAGAACCAGCCCTGATTGTGCCACACTCTGTGGGTCTGTTCCAGTCTAGTGGCAATTTGAACACACCTATAGCTTGAGGCCACTTTAGCAGTTTTTTCCAGAGGCACTTTACCTTGCTGAGAGATAGACTGGGCAACCATCTGGGTAGTATAGCGCCATAGAAGTTACTGATCAAAAGTTTACCACATATAATAATATTTGCTGAAAAAAGGAGATTTATGTTAAGACTTACTATGGTTAAATCTCTTTCTGCGAGGTAAACTGGATTCCACAGGGAATAACATCAGGGAGTAGAGTTGGATCTTGATTCAAGGCACCAACAGGCTAAAACTTTGACTGTTCCCAGGATGCACTGCACCGCCTCCTCTATATCCCCGCCTCCAGGCACTGGAGCTCAGTTTTGTTAACCAGTCCAATGCAGTAGCAGGTAAAAGAGATGATAGTAGTTAGCCACATAGAACCACATTCTCACGACAGGAGAACGTACCAGCGGCTAATGCCATACAAACCCAAAGAAGCTAAGTGTGTCAGGGTGGGTGCCCTGTGGAATCCAGTGTACCTCGCAGAAAGAGGTTTAACCATGGTAAGTGTTACCATAAATCTCTTTTTCTGCAGTGGGGTACACTGGTATTCCACAGGGAATAACACTGGGGATGTCCTAAAGCAGTTCTTCATGGGAGGAGACACAAGGGCCCTGAACGAGGAGGTCTGGGTGTTGCGGAAGTAGAAGAGGACGCTCTATCGAGAGATCCTGTAGGTCTGAGAACTAATGCCGTCTGGGCCACGCTGGAGCGATTATAAGTAGTATTCCTTGTTCTTACTTGAACTTCCTTATTACCCTGGCCAGGAGTGACACGAGAGGGAACACGTACGGCAGCCGAAAGTTCCATGGAATTGCCAATGCATCCACGAACGCTGCTTGAGGATCTCTTTTCCTTGCTCCAAAGACCGGAACCTTGTGATGTGTCGAGATGCCATCAGGTCTACATCTGGTATGCCCCACTTGTCCACTAGGAGTTGAAAGACTTCTGGATGAAGGCTCCACTCTCCGGCGTGTATGTCCTGAGTAAGTCCGCTTCCCAGTTGAGGACAACCGGAATGAACACTGCCGATGTGGCTGTCAGATGGCGTTCCGCCCATTGAAGAATCTTTGATACTTCCAACATAGCCATGCTTCGCGTGCCGCCTTGATGATTTATGTACGCCACTGTGGTGGCATTGTCCGACTGTACTTGAACAGGCCTGTTCTGTACCAGAGGCAGGGCAAGTTTCAGAGCATTGAACATTGCCCGCAAATCCAGAATATTTATCGGGAAGAGAGATTCCTCCCTGATCCACCGACTCTGAAGAGAGTGTTGCTCCAACACCGCGCCCCAACCCCGCAGACTGGCATCCGTCGTTAGGAGGACCCAGTTGGAGATCCAGAAGGGACAACCCTTGTTCAATTGTTGGTCCTGTAGCCACCAGCTCAATGACAGACGAACCTCCGGAGTCAAGGAGATCATGTGAGATCTGATCCGGTGAGGCAGGCCGTCCCACTTGGAAAGGATTAAGCTCTGCAGAGGGCGGGAATGAAATTGAGCGTACTCTACTATGTCGAAAGCCGACACCATGAGGCCTAGTACTTGCATCACCAAGTGTATCGACACTATCGGGCGAGAGAGGAAGCATCTTATCCTGTCCTGAAGTTTCAGGACCTTCTCTGGAGACAATAACAAACATTGGTTGTGTGTGTCCAAGAGTGCCCCCAGGTGCACCATATTCTGAGCAGGGACCAGCGAGGATTTCTTCCAATTGATAAGCCATCCGTGGGCTTGTAGGAATTGGACCATCAGATCCAGATGACGGAGGAAGACCTCTGGAGAGTTCACCAGGATCAGCAAGTCGTCCGGATACGGCAGGATCCTGATGCCTTGATGAAGGAGAACGGCCGTCATAACTGCCATGACCTTGGTGAAGATCTGAGAAGCTGTGGTCAGTCCAAAAGGCAAGGCTTGGAATTGATAATGTAGGATAATACCAAACCACAGATACCGCTGATGTGACATGGCAATAGGTATGTGTAGGTAAGCATTCTGTCCTGGGATACCATATAGTCCCTGGGCTCCAAAGCCAGAATAATAGAGCATAGAGTTTCCATACGGAATTTGGATACCTTCACAAATTTGTTCAAAGACTTGAGGTTGAGAATGGGCCGAGAGGATCCATTCGGCTTCAGAACTAGGAACATCGTGGAATAGTACCCCCTGCCCCTCTGAGACCATACCTCCCAACATGACCCTCTCCAGGAGGGACAGAATACTCTGCTCCTGGACTTCCCCCTTAATCTATGATTGCTATCACCTGTAGTGAAACGCCTTTCTTATCCATTAACCTGTTCAACACAGGTGCTGGCAATCATACATTAAGAGGAAAGTCCAGGAGCAGAGCATTGTGTCCCTCCTGGAGAGGGTCATGTTGGGAGGTATGTCTGAGACAGAGGCACCGGCAATATCACTCCTGTGTCCAGGAGGGATTGTACCACCAAATGTAGAGTTTTTGCTTTTAACGGATCTGAAGGGATAACTGTCGAGCAAAACTGGTGAGGGGGACGTGTCTTGAAAGAGATGGCGTATCTGAAAGTGATAACTTCCCTCACCAAGGCATCTGAAGTGGTCTGTAACCATACCTGGGTGAACCGCAGAAGTCGGTCTCCCACCCTAGGGTACCCCAGGGGGAGGCATGTCCCATCATGCAGCGGGCTTGTCTGGTTTGGAAGCAGGCTGATGGGCAGCCCAAGAACGTTTAGGCTTGGGCTTAGAGGTTTTGGAAGTGTGAGCCTGTTTCAGGTACGCCTGACCCTTTGCTTTACTTGGAGGTCGAAAGGAAAGAAAGGAGGTACTTTTAGCCTTCGGAGCCATAGGATTAGTACTTGGTAGACATGCAGTCTTAACAGACGCTAAGTCAGCAACAATCTTGTTCAAATCTTCCCTGAATAGTATGTCTCCCTTAAAAGGGATTATCTCCAAGGTCTTTTTAGAGTCCAGGTCCACCGACCAGGACTGCAACTACAGAATCTGGCAAGCCAGAATGGACGTAGTAGACGCTTTGGCCGCCAGAACACCAGCATCATAGGCCCACCTCCTGAATGTAATGAGAAGCTGTGGTAATATATGAAAGACACTGTCTGTCATTATCAGAAAAATTTAGAGGTAGCTCTGCCTCAACAGCTTGAACCCAGGCTTCAATACCTTTTGCAGCCGAAGAAGCTGCTATAGTGGGTCTATGTACGGCACCCACAAGAGTGTAAATAGACTTCAAGCAACCCTCCATACGCTTATCCATTGGTTCCTTCAGAGAGGTGACGGTAGTGACAGGCAGAATAGAAGACACCACAAGATGCGCTACATGTGAGTTCACCGGTGGTGGTGTTTCCCAATTCTTACTTAACTCTGCAAACAGGGGATAACGAGCTAGCATCTTTTTAGACAGGGAGAATTTCTTTCCTGGAGACTCCCAGGATTCCTGACATATGTCAACTAAATGGTCAGAATGTGCAAAACTAATTTAGTAACCTTCTGAGGTTTGAACTTATCAGGTTTTGTAGACGTATCTGGAGGTTCAGTTTCATCATCAATCTGAAGAATCAGTTTGATGGCCTCCAATAGGTCAGGAACATCAACCTGCTTTGTAGATTCCTCATCAGAAGCATCTGCATCAGTGATGGGTCAGTATACACCCCATCTTCATCAGATGAAGTATCCAAAACATGAGTGGATTGTGAGGAAGAAATGGCCCGCTTAGATGACCCTTTGGTCTTAGAGGGTGAGGGTTAGGTTTTTGTTTAACCAAAGACTGATTTAACTGCTGAAACTGAGTTGACAGAGTATCCGCCCATGGTGGATTAACTACAAGGACAATATGTGGCTGTAATGGCACAGGAGGTCCCACAGGGGGCGTAAGTCTCATTACAAGCGTAGTCAGTAAATTAGAAAAAGCAGCCCAAGGTGGGTCTTGGTGTGCCCCCGATGATTCAGACTGACTGAGAGGTACAGAACCCCCAATACCTTGACCCTCAGCTGGAATAATGTCCTCAGATAAATCCGCGGCATCAGCACTGCATGATGCAGGATCAGCCACGGATCTCCCGACCTGTGTAGCAGACATTATATGGAAAGATAGCCTTAGGGCGTAACAGTACAATATAGCCAGACACCGTAACTGACGAAAAAACCCTGTGGAGTGTGACTGCAAATGCAGAACACAAACAGAGGATTTAAGTGGTATATGGTGACTGAAATACACAGAGAAAAATACAACAGTATATCCTGTGAAACTATATATATATATATATATATATATATATATATATATATATATATATATATATATATATATATATATATGGGACCCGCACGCACAGGGCCGGTGCTAGGGTGTTCGGCTCCCTCCTGCAAACAATAAATTTGCGCCCTCTCACACTTTACAAAGTGATAGCGTGTGCCTAAGACGCGTGTCCGCAAAAGGGGTGAGCATCCCCTTTTTTACACATTACGGCAGTCAGTGTCTCCTTTTTTACACATTACAGCAGACAGCATCCCCTTTTTACACATTAAGGCAGACAGCGTCCTCTTTATACACATTAAGGCAGACAGCGTCCCCTTTTTACACATTGCGTCAGGTAGCGTCCCTTTTTTACACATTAAGGCAGCCAGCGTCCCCTTTTTACACATTACGGCAGACAGCGTCCCCTTTTTACACATTACGGCAGACAGCGTCTCCTCTTTACACATTGCGGCAGACAGCGTCCCTTTTTTACACATTAGGGCAGACAGCGTCCCCTTTTTACACATTATGGCAGACAGTGTCCCCTCTTTACACATTGCGGCAGACAGCGTCCCCTTTTTTACACATTACGGCAGACAGCGTCCCTTTTTTACACATTATGACAGACAGTTCCCCTTTTTTACACATTACAGCAGACAGCTTTTCCTTTTTACACATTACGGCAGACAGCGTCCCCTTTTTACACATTGCGGCAGACAGCGTCCCGTTTTTACACATTGCGGCAGAGTCCCCTTTTTACACATTAAGGCAGCCAGCGTCCCCTTTTTACACATTACGGCAGCCATCATCCCCTTTTTACATATTAATGCAGACAGACAGGATAGACAGACAGACAGATAGATAGAAAGAAAGAATAGATTATACTTATTGTCTCCGCTGGCAGTCAGGCTCCGCGGTGCAGCAGCTTCTGGCAGGTGATGATCCTGGGCAGGGGAAAAGAATAAGGAGGGAGCCGCAGCAGCGCTGTGTAATTGGTGGAGGTGCCACCGCAGCGGTCTCTCTCCTTCCACATAGGCTGCCCGCCGCTGCTGTGATGAGGGAAGCGCATCCCAGCATTCACAGCAGCGGAGGACAGCCTATGTGGAAGGAGAGGGACAGCTGAAGTAGCACCTCCACCAATTCCACTGCGCTGATGCGGCTCCCTCCTCCACCACCCTCCTCCTCCTCCCTCCCTCCCGTGGCTGCTGCATACTTGCTGCTCCTCTCCTCGGCAGGCGGCGGTGGCCCGCAGCACATGTCACGCTGGCTTTGGGCCCCTAGACAGTGGATCTCCCTGCAGCTGTTCATGCCATTAATGTGTCTCTCCTCCAAGCATGCAGTGTGTGTGAGCGGCCAGCTGAGAGAGGTGAAGTGGTGCTGACTTGTCTTGAAGGGCGATAAAAGCGCTGTGGCCCACATTCCCCCACCCCCCTTTAACTACTCTACTTGGGCTCTGGGATACTCTCTTTTGCGGCCAGTGGATCAGAGACGGACGGCATGTCATGAGTCAATCTGACTCATTGTAATGCCGCTGGTAATGGGCCCCTTTATAGTTCCACTACTGGCCCACACACGCATATACATACACATACACAGATATAGATGTACATACATACACACACATACATACACACACACACACACACACACACACACATGCACAGATATAGATGTACATACATACATACATACATACACACATACATACACACACAGATATAGATGTACATGCATACGCTCACATACATACATACACACACACACACACACACACACACATATACATACACTTTCTTTCTCGCCCTCACTTTTCATTCACTTACCAAGCTGTCTGGCAGGCAGGATCTGTACTGTAGCAGCCTGGTCCCATGTAGCTCCGCCCCTTCAGCTCTGTGTAGCTCCACCCCTTTTTCAGACAACACTTCCGATGTAACAGGGGAGGGAGAGCAGGAGGTTACAAGTTGCCGGCGCCACTTCCTGTCACTGTGACAGGCACAGTAGCCGGCAGCAGCAGGGGGACAGGCGGTGCAGCAGTGGGGATGCAGGGCAGGCAGAGCGCCTCTCCTACCCAGCGCCTACCTGCACTGCATCCCTTTGCTGAGCGGGTAACGCCGGGCCTGCTGACGCACTTAGCCCCCTCAGGGTACAGAATATAGTGATAGCAATATGTGATACACGGAATGGAAACCACACAGCAGCTATATCACATGTACACATGTACAATGCAGAAATTATAACACACAACAATAAGTCTGCACTGGACTAGTAATACTACATTAAACTATGTATGTATACAGATACAACAATGCACAGTAAATACTGGATGTATATCACAGAATACTTGTACTAAATATTCCTGTAGGTATGCACTTGTTCTTAACTAACACGGTCTAAATGACATGTAGAATACTTAAGTGTCCTGTAAAAGCTCTGCGCTGATGAGGCAGGTGGCTTTACAGAGGAGACAGTGTCCAGCAGTCCCAGAATCAGCGCATCTCTGTGTAATGGCGCCCAAACGCTGACAGGGAGTGACGGAGAGAGAGAGATGCAGCTCCAGGGCGGGAACATCTGCTGGCGCCTGGGGCTGGGGGAGGGGCTACAGATCAGCACCTTATCCCCTCTGCTGGACTTCACCACCGGGTACTATGGAGCCTGTAATAAACAGATTTTCAGTAAATCCGACCTGTGCTCCCTGCCCTGGTGGATATAGTGGGGCCCTGCACGCCCACAGTGTCCATGCCAGCGGCACGGTCCGTCTCCGGAAACCGCGTCCCACCTGGGGGACCCTCTTACCTCCTCCCTATCGTGCGGCCACGCGATCCTGAAGAGCAGCGGTGGTGTGTGTGCCTGAGAAGACCGAAGCGCCTCCGCTGTAAGTACCCGGCAACCACGGCGTGGAAGTATACAGTGCCGCTGGGGGAGGTGGGGGACCCGCAGCACAATATGTCAGTATGACATATAGCACCAGGTGCCTATGCTGCGGCCCTTGAAGTCTTCTTTCTTCTCAGAAAAGCTCTTTTCAGTGCTGCCTAATGCAGCCCTCCCTGTTAGCTGCCTGCACTGCAGGCACCAACTTACAAACTGAGATCCAGTGCCTGGAGGCGGGGATATAGATGAGGCGGTGCAGTGCATCCTGGGAACAGTCAAAGCTTTAGCCTGTTGGTGCCTCGGATCAAGATCCAACTCTACACCCCGATGTTATTCCCTGTGGAATACCAGTGTACCCCGCTGCAGAAACTGCAGATACATGTATAGTATGCTAATTTCATAGATTAAAGTCACATGAGGTTATAGTAACACAGGTAGGACTCAGAAACATATATTGGTATTACCTACATTTTAGTCATATGAAAATATTAGTGAATAAAAATCATCCTAGACCTAGGCAATAGTAGTATACAGCATCACCCCAATAAAAAGGCTTTGATATATACTAAGCATTAAAGAGATAGAGAGAGAGAGAGAGAGAGAGAGAGAGAGAGAGATGATCAGTGTCCTACCTCCATCAATGACTTGTGGGGTCTATTCATGTCCATCGAGTGGAGGTTCCCAATGAGGGGGAGAGGGGTAGGTCCAGGAGGCATATTTCTCTTCTTAGAGCCATTGATCCAGTAGATGAGGAATGCAATGCAGGCTGTCAGGCACAGTAACACATCGGCCCTAGACAGAGAGTCAGTTATAAAAGTCATCCTGCAGCTCTGTTATGGAGCTTTCCTACTCTCCTGTCATATAGACACTTTTACACTGGACTTAGCTCTCCTAAAATATGTTGCTCTTTACTAGGAAACACCCATTTCCTGGTTGGCTTGCTGCAATAAAACAGAATTAGCTGAACTTCACTGTGAGGTCACAAAGCTGTTTTCATCTGCTGTATCGCCTAGGGTATTTTAAGGTAACTCACCTTGGCAATTTAACCACTTACATTTTTTTTTCCGAAAAAAACGCTCAGAACAAGTTGGGGGTGTTATGAGTGAATCAGTTGTAGAACATGTATTTGACCTTATTCTAAATGGTTTTAGTTAAAAAATAATGACAAATATATATATATATTTTTATATTTAAAAAAAAAAAAAGTTTTTCCACATTAACATCGGAAACTCAGTCACCAAAATCATGACCATCGGAAACATTGCGACCAGTGCGGCTTTCATTGGACAGCCACCAGGTACACAGGGGGAACTTGGGGGGGTCATTTACACTTCCCTTCAGCAGTGATCGTCAGCACGGCAAACACTGGGGGAGTGTGTAGGGAGTAGGGAGGCCAATCCCGGGATCGGCGGGATCCCGGGATTTGGGCCCAAAAATGCCGGGATTTGAATCCCGGGATTGGAGCTTCCATTCCCGGGATTCACGGGATTAGAGTGCGCATGCGCAGTTTTTACCGGACAGCGCTGAGCACTATAGCTCAGCGCTGCCCGGCTGTCAGCGAGGTAGTTCCACACACACACACTGACCGCGCTAGCTGCATTTCAAATGTAGCGCCGGCTGCCAGCCAATCAGAGCTGGCAGACCGGCAGCCAAACAGGGGCGCGGCAGCGGCCGCGGCTCCTGATTGGCTGCCGGACTGCCAGTTCTGACTGGCTGGCGGCCAGCGCTACATTTGAAATGCGGCCAGCGCGGTCAGTGTGTGTGTGTGTGTCCATGGCCCGCCCAATTAGTAAGTACTATCGCTACCTACAGCCACACTCCCTCACTGCTCCAGACATCCTCCCTCTCTCTCTCTACTCCTGACATCCTCCCTGCTCGCTACACCCACCTTCCCTTCCTGCTCCTCACATGCTCCCTACACACCCACTGTCCCGCTGCTCCCTAAACCCACCCTCCCTTCCTGCTCCTTACATTCTCCCTACACCCACCCTGCAGTGGCGTAACTAGAAATTTTTCTCCCCCAAGCCAAAAAATTCTTTGGCGCCCCCCCCCCCCCCCCACCCGCCGCATAATTGGGAGCAAGAAAGGGATAAATATGCGCGCGCCGAAGGCGCGCGCTGCAAAAAAAGGGGCGTGGTTTTGTTGGGATGGGCGTGGTTTCTCATAAAGGGGCGTGGTATTGCAGGAAAAGACTACCTTATACCCCAGTTTTGCAACCTGCACGCCCAGACGTTAGCCACCACAGGAAAGAAAAATAATCCTGATTCATGCCCCTTACATTATTTGTCATTTTTCCTCCTTATAGTAATGCCCAGTATACATTATGCCACATACTGCAATGGCCCTTAGACATTATTCCACACACAATAATGCACATGACACATTATGCCACACACCATAATGCCCCCGACACATTATGCCACACACCGTAATGCCTGTGACACATTATGCCACACACCGTAATGCCTGTGACACATTATGCCACACACCGTAATGCCCCCGACACATTATGACAGGAATCGCAATGCCCGTTATACATTATGCTATGCACTGCAATGCCCCTGATACATTATAGCACATACAATGCCTGTGACACATTATGACACACACCGCAATGACCTTGAGACATTATACCACAATGCCCGTGATATAGTATACCATACACCGTAATGCCTGTGACACATACCGCAATGCCCTGCCCGTTATACCCTATGCCACACACCGCAATGCCCGTTATGTATTATGCCACACTGCAATGACCCTGAGACATTATACCACATACCACAATGCCCGTGATATAGTATACCACACACCGTAATGCCTGACACATTATGACACACACCGCAATGTCCGTGATACATTATGCCACACACTGCAATGACCCTGAGACATTATACCACATATCACAATGCCCGCGATATAGTATACCATACACCGTAATGCCTGTGACACATTATGACACACACCGCAATGTCCGCGATACATTATGCCACACACCGTAATGCCCATTACACATTAAGTCCTACAGTAAGGCTTCTAATTACTTTTCATTTACCTTCTCGTTGTCAGGGGTTTCATGCACTGGGTGTCATGCTCGTTGCCAGGTGTTTCATGCACTGGGTGTCATGCTCGTTGTCAGGTGTTTCATGCACTGGGTGTCATGCTCGTTGCTAGGAGGTAGTCCTTGTTGCTAGGGCTGTGCTCCCAGTGCCACATATGACCCCAGTGCCAGATATTCCCCCACGGTGCCAGGTACTCACATGCCCCCGGTGCCAAATATAGCCCCCCCCATGTGCCAGGTACACATATACCCCCCCCCAGTGCCACATATGCCCCCAGTGACAGATATTCCCCCCCAGTGCCACATATGCCCCCAGTGACAGATATTCCCCCCGTGCCAGATATGCCGCCAGTGCCATATATTCCCCCCCAGTGCCACATATGCCCCCAGTGCCAGATATTCCCCCAGTGCCAGATATCCCCTAGTGCCAGACATCCCCCCCCCAGTGCCAGACATCCCCCCCCCCAGTGCCATATATGCCCCAGTGCCAGACATCCCCCCCCCCAGTGCCAGATATCCCCCCCAGTGCCAGACATCCCCCCCCAGTGCCATATATGCCCCAGTGCCAGACATCCCCCCCAGTGCCATATATGCCCCAGTGCCAGACATCCCCCCCCCAGTGCCAGATATCCCCCCCAGTGCCAGACATCCCCCCCCCCAGTGCCAGATATCCCCCCCCCCCAGTGCCATATATGCCCCAGTGCCAGATATCCCCCCTAGTGCCAGACATCTCCCCCCCAGTGCCATATATGCCCCAGTGCCAGACATCCCCCCCCAGTGCCAGATATCCCCCCCAGTGCCAGACATCCCCCCCCCAGTGCCATATATGCCCCAGTGCCAGATATCCCCCCTAGTGCCAGATATCCCCCCCAGTGCCAGACATCCCCCCCCCCAGTGCCATATATGCCCCAGTGCCAGATATCCCCCCTAGTGCCAGACATCTCCCCCCCAGTGCCATATATGCCCCAGTGCCAGACATCCCCCCCCCCCAGTACCAGATATTCCCCCCAGTGCCGCCGTCGCCGCTTATTGGAGGGACACGGAGGGCACAGCGTCTCCTGTGTCCCTCCTGCTGCATTATCTCCGGCGGCCGCGGGTCTAATAGGGGGAAGTGCCGTCCGTGAGCCAATTAGAGCTCACGGACGGCACTTCCCCCTATTAGACCCGCGGCCGCCGGAGATGATGCAGGAGGGACACAGGAGAGGCACACGCTGTGCCGTCCGTGTCCCTCCAACAAGCGGCGGCGGGAAGGAAAAGCAGACTGACATGCGGGCGCTCGTCCGCATGTCAGTCTGCTGTAATCAGTGGCGCCCCCGCAGCCCCTCGCCCCCAAGCCACCGCGAGGACTGCGGGGGCAGTAGTTACGCCACTGCCACCCTGCCTTGCTCCCTACATCCACCCTCCCTCCCTCGCTGCCTTCCACCCATCGCTGCCCTCCACATATACTCTCTCTGCTCCCTACACTGATCCCTACTGCAATCCCGGGAATCCCGGGATTGAGCATTTTTCAATCCCGAATCCCGGGATTGAAAAAATGCCCCGGGATTGGCCTCCCTAGTAGGGAGGCAGAGGAACCCTTCTCTTCCCTGCCGCTGCAAACACTGTTTATCTGACTGGTCGCATCCTGTTTTTAGTATCTTGCTTGTTTCATTCTTATGTTCAGCTACTGGATTTTGCTGTACATGCCCCTGTTGTAAATACAGTAAGTTTATATTTGCTATTAATGTCTGCATTGCTGTGCAATGCTCATTCAATCAGTTTTGCTATGTACACATTGGGGGTAATTCCAAGTTGATCGCAGCAGGATTTTTGTTAGCAATTGGGCAAAACCATGTGCACTGCAGGGGAGGCAGATGTAACATGTGCAGAGAGAGTTAGATTTGGGTGTGGTGTGTTCAATCTGCAATCTAAATTGCAGTGTAAAAATAAAGCAGCCAGTATTATTTACCCTGCACAGAAACAAAATAACCCACCCAAATCTAACTCTCTCTGCAAATGTTATATCTGCCTCCCCTGCAGTGCACATGGTTTTGCCCAATTGCTATCAAAAATCCTGCTGCGATCAACTTGGAATTACCCCCATTATGCGATCCCATACAATACGATATTGTATGATATCGTATACGATTTCATATCGGATCGGATCATGGTGGTCATTTCGAGTTGATCGCTCACTGCCTATTTTCGCAGTAAAAAAAATGGCAAAAATGCGCATGGTATGCAGCGCGCATGCGCTTAGTACTTTCACACAAAACTTTGTAGATTTACACAAGCTCGAGCGACATTTTTTTCATCGCTCGAGTGATCATAGTGTGATTGACAGGAAGTGGGTGTTTCTGGGCGGAAACTGCCCGTTTTCAGGGAGTGTGCTAAAAAAACGCAGGCATGCCAGGTAAAAACGCAGGAGTGGCTGGAGAAACGGGGGAGTGGCTGGCCGAACGCAGGGCGTGTTTGTGACGTCAAGCCAGGAACTAAATGGACTGAGGTGATCACAGTCTAGGAGTAGGTCTGGAGCTACTCAGAAACTGCAAGGAATTATTTATTAGCAGTTCTGCTAATCTTTCGTTCGCTATTCTGCTAAGCTAAGATACACTACCAGAGGGCGGCTACCTAGCGTGTGCAATGCTGCTAAATGCAGCTGGCGAGCGATCAATTCGGAATGAGGTACACACTACAAACAATGTCAAACAAAGTTTAAAAATTAAGTCACCACTCGAGTTAAAAACCACACAATATCACCTCCGCTAGACCAGAGCCGGCCCTAACCAATATGATGCCCTAGGCAAGATTTTGGCTGGTGCCCCCTAGCACCGCCTCTAGTTCTGCAGGAGATGCCTGGCATGAGTCATCTGGCAGCTCTGCTAACATCTGGCGCCTTTTGTTTCTAAAAATGCATCTTATTTGCATTACTATGTGGCTAGGATGCACAAGCAGCTTCTGCTGATTAAAATAATAAGCAGCATGCCTATATTCTGTGTGTGACTGTGGCTGTATCTGCATACGAAATGCTACATTACAGTGATTTCCAGGAATACACTGCAATGTAGTATATTGTATGCAGATACAGCCGCAGTCACACACAGAATATAGGCATGCTGCATATCATTTTAATCAGCAGAAGCTGCTGGTGCCCCTAAGCATACCAAATGCCCTAGGCATTTGCCTAGTTTGCCTATGCCTAAGGCCGGTTCTGAGCTAGACTGCATGCAGTCCGACGTCACATGTGACCCGCAGGAGCGCGCATCGTGTGTCGGATCATGTGTACACATTATGCAATATCGTTCAGGACCAAACAATATCATTCGGATCGCTTAGTGTGTACGCACCATTATGAGCAGGGCAATGGGCAATGTCATGGAGATCCAGCAATGGCGCATCAACTCTCCTCGTTCTTGCCTCAGACTGGCAGATTTTTGTATGAGGCTGTACACAAAAATCTGTGAGATCAGATCTATTGTAAGTTCCACATATTCATACACTTAAGGTGGGTACGTTCCGTGATCGATATCACACAGTGTGTATCCTTCCCTCCCGGGCCGCCCAACATTGTGTCTCTCTCTCCCCCTGACACGGTCTCTCTCTCAGACACACTCTCCCTCTCCGGCACTGTCTCTCTCTCCCTCTCTCTCCCCCTGGCACTGTCTCTCTCCCTGACACCCTCTCTCCCTTTCCCTCTTTTCTCCCTGACACTCTCTCTTGTTCCCCTCTTTATCTCTCCCTCCCCTACACTTAATATCTCTCTCACTGCCTCTCGCTCCCCACCCTCTCTTGTTCCTACCCCTTCTCTCTCTCTCTCTCTTCGACATCCTCTCTCTATCCAACACCCTCTCTCCCTGATGACCTCTCTCCCTTTCTCTTTCTCCGACACCCTCTCTCTCTTTCTCTTGTTCCCTCTTTTTCCAGCCAACACCCTCTCTCTCTCTCTCTCTCTCTCTCTCTCTCTCTCTCACCCTGACCGCCCTATCTTCTAGCTTCTCTCTCTCTCTCTCTCTCTCTCTCTCTCTCTCTCTCTCTCTCTCTCTCCCCTGACACCCTTTTTGTCTCACACTCCCCTCACTCTTTCTCCTGCTCCCCTCAGAGCCATTGTCAGGATTTTGCTAAGGAGCCCACAAAGTTCCAGTTATGCCCCTGTCATCAGCATTTGTGATTTCTGATAAACACAAGTAACATTGTAGAAGTATTATCAGTGAATCTGAACATGTACAATGTTTTGCACACACAATAAACTTGATGGTTCAGAGATTCCTAAAACAGGACAAGGGCATGCAGGAGATGCTGTCTGTGGGTTGAAAAATTACTGAGAAACAGAAAAAATAATCCAGGCACCAAACTTCAATGGATGTCCCAATAGGATAGATGTAAGTAGTAGCTGCTGCACACCTGCTGACAGAATTGCCACTTCTCTCATAGAAAATACACAGACAAATAGGTAGTGAGTGGCACTGCACACATCAGCCAAAATAAAAATAAAATAACAAGATAACTTGCTTACATTTATTAAAAAGCACATATAGATATGTATAAAACAACACAACACTTCCAGGAATGTATTAAATTCAAAGTATAAAAAATATAATCATCAGCACAAACTCAAGATGAATATTAGCTTCCTATAAACATAACAGTATATGACACATGCTGAAAAATAACCTTAGTAGGTGATAGTGAGCGGTTAGCAATAATGTGTAAAGAGGAATGGGATCTATTTGGCCATTCACATCAGTCCCTGCCCCAGTGGAGTTTACAATCTATATTCCCTAATACGTGTACACACAAACACATTCATGCTAGGGTTAATTTTGTTGGGAGACAATTAACCTACCAGTATATTTTGGGATTGTGAGAGGAAACCAGAGCACCCAGAGGAAACCCACACAAGTACGGGGAAAATATACAAACTCCACACAGATAGGGCCATTGTGGGAATCAAACCCATGACCTCAGTGCTGTGAGGCAGTAATGCTAACCATTACACCGTCCGTACTTCCCCGTAAAAACAGACACAGTGGCTGTAAATGTAGGCGAATCTGCAGCTGAAACTCACCACTGGTTAAGCAGGTAACTCTTCTGGTGTCTGCTCATGGTATGCAGATAAGGTGGCAAGGTCCATATTAATCCCAATCAGGAGCCAGAATTTAACAGCAAGATCACAATATTAATGCAGCGCTGAGACCATCTCATATGCCAGGAAAGCTCTAGCACCGCATTCAGGCTGTGTTACCACTGTGAGCTCCTGTTTGGTTCGTGGTAGCGGTCTGCGCAAGTTCAGTTGCTGTGCCTTTGGGAGGTCTCCTTACACAAAGATGATGCTAGAAGGCACAAGGATGTGGCAAACAAATGGTAAGTGTCCCATGAATGGTACTCTGTGTAGCTCAACAGGTTTCACTGCAAGCAGCAGATTTTTCAAGAGGCAGCATTTCCTAAAACAAAATAACAGGCGTGCAGGGGATGCTGCCAGTGGGTTGAAAAAATACTGGACTTTTTTGGCATTCAGCAACCGCATGTAGAAGATTGCAGCTGCTGCAAGAAAAGTTCCATTTGCCATGCTACCAACTGAAGCAAGAGGTGGTAACCACCCTTTCTACTACGTCCTAGAGGATACTGGGGTCCATTTAGTACCATGGGATATAGACGGGACCACTAGGAGCCATGGGCACTTTAAGAAATTGATAGTGTGGGCCGGCTCCTCCCTCTATGCCCCTCCTACCAGACTCAGTTTAGAAAATGTGCATGGAGGAGCCGGTCACGCTGAAGGAAGCTCCTGAAGAGTTTTCTGCATTTATTTTCTATGTTTGTTATTTTCAGGCAGGGCTGCTTGGCACCAGCCTGCCTGGTTCGTGGGACTTAGGGGTGGGGGGAACGGCCCAACCTCTTGAAGGGTTAATGGTCCCGTTCCCTGCTGACAGGACACTGAGCTCCTGAGGGAACTATTCGCAAGCCCCTCCACAGCGAGCGTACATTCCCGCAGCACGCCGCCACCCATAACAGAGCCAGAAGAGTGGTGAGTACTGAGCCAGCATCCCGGTTAGCGGCATGAGGGTACGGAGATGCACGGCTTCTAAACGGGGTGGAATGCGTCTCCAGACACAGTACACAACAGCGAAAGTCGACAGTAACTAGGTCGACAATGTCTAGGTCGACCACTATTGGTCGACAGTAACTAGGTCGACAGGGTGTCTAGGTCGACAGGGTCTTTAGGTCGACATGTTCTAGGTCGACAGGTCAAAAGGTCGACATGAGTTTTTAATGTTATTTTGGTGTCGTTTTCTTCGTAGAGTGACTGGGAACCCCAATTAGTGCACCGCGTCCCCTCGCATGGCTCGCTTCGCTCGCCATGCTTCGGGCATGGTGCCTTCGCTCCGCTACCGCTTCGCTCGGCACAGATTACCGTTCCAATCGTAGTCCACGTGGATCGTTAAGTATGAAAAGGTTCAAAAAAAGAAAAAAATTGTGAAAAATTCATGTTGACCTTTTGACCTGTCGACCTAGAACATGTCGACCTGAAGACCCTGTCGACCTAGACACCCTGTCGACCTAGTTACTGTCGACCAAAAGTGGTCGACCTAGACATTGTCGACCTAGTTACTGTCGACTTTCAGTCCGGATCCCCTGGCAAATACAGCCTTAAAACAGTTCTGCTCCATTATAAGCACAAAAATTACCTCAGCCAGTATAAAAAAGCAGCATTGAAGGGGCGGGACTTCACTATGAGAGGATCCAGCAGCTCACCAGCGCCATTTTCCCTCTGCAGTGGACACAGACGCTGACTGACAGGGACGCGCAGCTCCTCCGATGTGACTCCAAATTACCTCAGCGGTACCAGGGGTCATAGCAGGGGGGGGAGCGACTATTAGTGTACTATGGGGTCTATTTACTAAGCCTTGGATGGAGATAAAGTAGCTGGAGATAAAGTACCAGCCAATCGGCTCCTACCTGTCATGTCACAGGCTGTGTTTGAAAAATGACAGTTAGGAGCTGATTGGCTGGTACTTTATCTCCAGCGACTTTATCTCCATCCAAGGCTTAGTAAATAGACCCCTTAGTCCCCTATCAGGGTACTTAGGGGTATATTCAATTGAAGTCTGATCCAATCCGACATTCATTTGTCGGAATGTATCCTACTTGGGATATTCAAAGCAATCTCAATTCGACTTTAAAAAAGTTGAATTGAGATGTGGGCAGAGGGGGAGAGCAGCGCCGGAGGAGATGGTGGGGGCACATGGGGAGAGCAGCGCCGGAGGAGACGGTGGGGGCATAAGAGAAAATTGGAAAATCCACTGTCGAAGTCAAAAAATATTACATACACATCACATACAAACTCCAAACAGATGGGTCTCTGTGCGTTTGCATACACACAGCGTGCACAGCGATATATGGTAGCATACGCATGCACACCGACAAGCCACAAAGATATATTCAACACATATTTCGTACAACACATAAATTAAACATGTCAAGCACCAGACATTATAATGTATTTATTTTATATAAGATAGTTATAACATCAGATATAGATGTATTATTGGAACGGAACAAGATAAACATGTAATGCTTGGTGTCAAAATGATCAGGGGAATGAGTGTGTTGGTTTGATAGCTGTGGTTAGATTGTAGCACATTGCAACGATTAGTTATGATTAAATGTAGGAATATAAAGCCACAATTCTAAAGCGAACAAAAGAATCTCCCTGGAAGACAGCATGGCTAATCCCTATAATGTCATCTTCAAAGCTGGACGTTGCTTGCATATGAACTGACCAATAACACATCATGAATAAGAGATTTAATCCCCTGGACCAATAACAGAAGACTCAGTCCCAGACATGTACTTCCCCCAATACACAGTATATAGGTATTTCACCTCACCCATGAAGGTCTGTTTTTTTGCTGCTGTTAGTTGCTGTTGCTTGCTGAGAGGGAGAGATGGAGCGGACTGTGCATTGAGCAAATTGGGTGAAGTATGCTGGCTGTAATGGATTCTTTGGTAACCACAACTGCTTCTTGTGTAATTGTAACTCTGTAACTATATATATATATTGTACATGTGTTATATTGTATGCATCCTTTTAATATCAAATATATACATCTCTGAGCGTTGGACCTCAATCTACAATGTGTGCGAGTACTTGTTTTCTCTTAAGGGATGTGGTGTTTGCGACGTGCAGCGCACTTTTATTGTATAAGGTAATAAGATGTGCCGTGCGTCCGCAGCATATATTAACGCTGGCATTTTAAATATTTATTAGAAATAATCTGAACTTCTCAGTTGGGGCTGCGTCCGCGATATCACGTACTTAATGATGCGCTGTACAGACGCTGCTGTGGTCTACCACCTAAAGATGGACGCATCTAGAGGCTGCTGAACCGCATGCCGATTGTTTGTTTTTTTGTGTTATCAGTAAGGCGCTGATATGAAATTCAAGGGACAATATATTTCTTTGTTGTGTGAGTGTGGAAAAAACTGCACAATATTTGAAATGCTACAGCGTATTTTTATTGTTGCTAAACAAGGTTCAAATAAGTCATATTGAGTTTGATTCAGATTGGATTGTTTATCTGTTAAGTAAATTTAAAGTGCATTTAAAAGTTGATGCATAGGTACACTGTGCTGTGTTAGCATGCTGAGGCCTATTCGCATACTGCTAACATAGGCCTAAAGTAGCAAAGCTTTGTTCGCGCTGAAAAAGTGTGTAGAAGCGTTGTTACCATGCAGTGGGAATTGTCTATTAGGGCAACTTCCGGTGCTTGTATAAATTGGGATTTATTTGTGACAAAAGAGCTAGTGTTTGTATTTCTGGCCGCATGGTGTGACCACCATTTTGTCCATGCACATGGCTTGGGAAGGGGGAGGAGCAGTGCCCATTTTACATAAGGCCACTCTCTATCCACTTAGCTAACAGCTGACTTTCAGTGTGTTTAAACAATCTGTTTCCTTTGTCACAAATAAACAATATATATGTACAAATCCAACAGCATTTAAAAGCTACCAATGAATTTAACTAACCCATGCCATAGTCAATTACAAATAGTGTTTCAATTGGGCCTAGTGAGAGTTAATAGTGAGATGAATACTTGAGGTAAGAATTACAAACAGATGAAGAGTTTTTTTTTTCCTTCTCCAGGATTTGTTAACCCTCTGCTAGGGTAGGATAGGCTATTGAAATGTTAATGAACCTGTTCAACCACTTTGGTATAACAAGCAGGTGAACATCTGTTGATATGCAAATTAGAGGCTCTGTAGGGGTGAGGGGTTTCATAGAAGAGTAGTAAATAATGTGTGTGTGTATATATATATATATATATATATATATGTATAGCATACAAAGAAATCTGCGGCACTCAAGGTCTTAGGTAAAGATCAATTGTATTTAGACCATCTAAATACAATTGATCTTTACCTAAGACCTTGAGTGCCGCAGATTTCTTTGTATGCTATTGGACTTCACACTGAGGGCACCAGGGCAATTTTGGATTCACGACCGAGTGCCGTGCTGTTTTCACCGTGTATATATATGTATATAAATATATATATATATATATATATATATATATATATACAGGGGCGGATTGGGAACAAAAAGCGGCCCTGGAAAAATTTGTACTAGTGGCCCCACTTGGGCAGCACCAGAGGTGTAAGGTCTAGCCATGGGCCATGGCAGCAGCACCCTCCCCCCAAGACTTTCCAGATAGTGGGGATGTCCAGCATCAAGGGGAAATTAAAAGGAAATAAAATTAAATGTTATGAGCACATTATATGATACACCTTTAGAATTTAGGAAACTATATAATCCTTTAGAAAGATATATTTTCTTGCTTATTACACCTACCGTATCCCAATCACTATTCACTCAATCTTATATGTCAGCCAAGCAGGCAGACAGAGCATGCACTAGACTAGATCATCTGCAATTACAGGCTAAGTGGCAAAGTAATTTTCATATATGCAAATTATTTAGCATCTTATTCATTATGTCTATAAAAAGGACCACATGTCCTCAAACAAAACAGGCCCCACAGGTGTGTCGGCCCACCGGGGATCTTCCCTGTAGGCCCTATGGCCGATCCGCCTCTGTGTATATATATATATATATACACACACTGCTCAAAAAAATTAAGGGAACACAAAAATAACACATCCTAGATCTGAATGAATGAAATATTCTTATTAAATACTTTGTTCTTTACATAGTTGAATGTGCTGACAACAAAATCACACACAAATTATCAATGGAAATCAAATTTATTAACCCATGGAGGTCTGGATTTGGAGTCACCCCCAAAATTAAAGTGGAAAACCACACTACAGGCTGATCCAACTTTGATGTAATGTCCTTAAAACAAGTCAAAATGAGGCTCAGTAGTGTTTGTGGCCTCCACGTGCCTGTATGACCTCCCTACAACGCTTGGGCATGCTCCTGATGAGGTGTCGGATGGTCCCCTGAGGGATCTCCTCCCAGACCTGGACTAAAGCATCCGCCAACTCCTGGACAGTCTGTGGTGCAATGTGGCGTTGGTGGATGGAGCGAGACATGATGTCCCAGATGTGCTCAATTGGATTCAGGTCTGGGGAACGGGCGGGCCAGTCCATAGCATCAATGCCTTCGTCTTGCAGGAACTGCTGACACACTCCAACCACATGAGGTCTAGCATTGTCTTGCATTAGGAGGAACCCAGGGCCAACCACACCAGCGTATGGTCTCACAAGGGGTCTGAGGATCTCATCTCGGTACCTAATGGCAGTCCGGCAACCTCTGGCGAGCACATGGAGGGCTGGGCGGCCCCCCCAAAGAAATGCCACCCCACACCATTACTGACCCACTGCCAAACCGGTCATGCTGGAGGATGTTGCAGGCAGCAGAACATTCTCCTTGGCGTCTCCAGACTCTGTCACGTCTGCCACATGTGCTCAGTGAGAACCTGCTTTCATCTGTGAAGAGCACAGGGCGCCAGTGGCGAATTTGCCAATCTTGGTGTTCTCTGGCAAATGCCAAACGTCCTGCACGGTGTTGGGCTGTAAGCACAACACCCACCTGTGGACATCGGGCCCTCATACCACCCTCATGGAGTCTGTTTCTGATCGTTTGAGTAGACACATGCACATTTGTGGCTTGCTGGAGGTCATTTTGCAGTGCTCTGGCAGTGCTCCTCCTGTTCCTCCTTGCACAAAGGCGGAGGTAGCGGTCCTGCTGCTGGGTTGTTGCCCTCCTCCACGTCTCCTGATGTACTACATGCTCTGGACACTACGCTGACAGACACAGCAAACCTTCTTGCCACAGCTCGCATTGATGTGCCATCCTGGATGAGCTGCACTACCTGAGCCACTTGTGTGGGTTGTAGACTCCGTCTCATGCTCAAGTGAAAGCACCGCCAGCTTTCAAAAGTGACCAAAACATCAGCCAGAAAGCATAGGAGCTGAGAAGTGGTCTGTGGTCACCACCTGCAGAACAACTCCTTTATTGGGGGTGTCTTGCTAATTGCCTATAATTTCCACCTGTTGTCTATTCCATTTGCACAACAGCATGTGAAATTGATTGTCAATCAGTGTTGCTTCCTAAGTGGACAGTTTGATTTCACAGAAGTGTGATTGACTTGGAGTTACATTGTGTTGTTTAAGTGTTTCCTTTATTGTTTTGAGCAGTGTATGTATATGTATATATATATATATATATATATATATATATATATATATATTTATAATTATTATTATATGGGTATTTATATCAGCGTATGTTCTGCAAGATAGCTATACAATCTGAATTATAGCATTTAAATTATAGTCAATAGCCGTATTATACTGAAGTGTTTTAAAATTGAATGTTAAAGTGTTATTGTTAACGAAAATTCGCAAAATATTTGCATTTCATAAGTGAAATTCCGTTCCTGTCTAAAAGTTTAGGTAGCACGTAGTGGAAGCTTTCCGTGAGGGAACTTCTGGTGCTTTAAGGGAACGTGGAAGCATTTATCTAACTACTGCAACACAATACAAATAGTGGTTTTTATTTTATTTTATTTTATTGTATTACTAGAGTTGGGTAACAGAGTGTGGCAAGCTGCGTGCAAAGGTACGCAGCGATACACATTTGCGTACGCAAGTATACACGTGTCATAGTACAATAGTATATAGCGACGCACAGGCGGGAAACGTGAGTGCGTATTTACGCAAGTGGAAGTTAGCCGCATAATAGAAATTGATTGTTAAGGTGGGATAAAACACATTTTAACAGGTAACTATCCGACTTCAAAGCACATTACTATAATACTTTGTTTAAAGTGTAATACCTTTAAGGGGATGTTATCACTCACTGTTAAATGACTTTTTTCTGTACAGAAAATCTAAAAGTGTGGGGGTGTTGAAAGTAAGTGTGAGTGGATTGAACCAGGACAAAGCGGGATCTCGTCGGTGAGACACTGAGTTAGCAAAGGCTTGGTGGCGTGAAGTTTAGCGACCTTACGTTTTATTGGTATTGAGGCACGTAGTGTGTGTGTGTGTTTTTTCAAGGTAAAAACCTGCAGAGGAGCGTGATATATTGAACCAAGAGACTGTGTGATTGTTCTTATGCTCAGGTTGCCTAACAAACAGGTGGGAAGGACCGTACCAAGGTGGTCATTCTGAGTTGATAGCAGCCAGCAACTTTTAGCTGCTGCTGCGATCAATAGTCCACGCCTATGGGGGAGTGTATTTTAGCTTAGCAGGGCTGCGATCGCTTGTGCAGCCCTGCTAAGCTAAAAAAATTTCAAGCATATGTAGACCAGCCCTGGACATACTTACCCTGTGCGATGGATCCAGCGATGATGGGCCCGGCTTTGACGTCACACCTCCACCCTCCGTTGTCCTGGACATGCCTGCGTTTTACTCACCACTCCCCGAAAACGGTCTCCAACGGTCTGAATCCGCCCTGCCACGCCTCCTTCCTGTCAATCTTCTTGGCGGTCGCCTCTGCGACCGCTTCCGTCGGTAGCCGCGATGTAACCCGGCGACCTCTGTCGCCGAGCAACATCACGCACGCGCACAGCGGCTGCCGCGCATGCGCATTCCGGACCCGTTCGCACCGCAGTGAAAAACCGCTGCGTGCGAACAGGTCGGAATGACCCCCCAAGTTTTGTCAACAACACGATCCCAGTGAAAGTAGCCGAGAGGGAGACTTGGGTCCACGATTCCCATTGCAGGAAAGTCTGTAGTCCTGAAGGAACTCGTAAATGAAGTGAGATCGCAGAAGTATCACCCGAGAGTCTGTTCCGTGAAGACTGAGAGATGGCACTGTTGAACACTACCTGAGCGTACTAAAGGATTACAAAAAGACTAGTTGCTGTAATGGATTTGCTATGGGCAAGATTTGTTTTGTTCTGTCTTTCTTTTTCCCGTTGACAAACATTTTTTTTTTTCAGGACATTCTATTTTTGTGAGGTTTTCATGAGGAGTCGAGTGTGGGACTGGAACTGGTTCTGGAGAAAGGAGTGATGTCTTTATAGGATCCCAGGATCAGCCTATCACTTTGTTAAAGCCAGAGAAAATCAAAGGTCTAGTAGTTACTGAGTTTGGAGGTAATGTGATAGGCTATTGTCTGAGGAATACTGCATTTTGTAGTTATTGGGACCCTATAATTGAAGATGAGTGCATCCAGAGATGTCAGTCTATCAATAAGGCAGCATTTGACAGACATCCCTTGAGTGATTACCACTCACTAGTAGGTAAGGTCTTAAACCAAACGGAATGTTGGATGTGCTCACATGTACCTCTAAGATAAAATAATGCAGGACTAGTGCCACCCTCCTTAGAGTTAGCTGAGGTACTTGAATGACACGGAAAGAGGGGGGGGGACCGGTGGACAAGGAATATAATATAACTAGACCCCCTAGTCTTAAGAGGGTGGTCTTCAGTTTGCCGGCTGTCGGGATCCCGGCGCAAAGTATACCAGGGGTTTCCAGCGCCGGTATGCTGGTCACCGGGAGCCCGGACGCCGGCATACAATGCTACACCCGTCTTAAGATCCACCAGTACCATAGATAAATCCCTGGTATGTTTAAATCTCACCAATTTCAGGAAATCAGGAAATTGGGAGGTAATTCAGGAACAATCAGACAATGGCTATTCACACATAGCAGATAAAGAGCTCATTAATATATGTGGAAGAAAAGTTTTCGAATGGCTCTCCCCGAACTCTGAAGGTTTATGTTTTCTAGGAAGGACACTACCTGAAATAATAACCCTTGTTCAATGATGAAACAGACCTAGCATACATAGAGATAGTCTGGCGCTATTGTTACTGTAAGAGTGCCTGCTGCTACGTTCCAAAGGCTTGGTTCATAGCCTTAAAATACACAAAGAAGAAACACAAAAAAGAACAGCGCTGGCACTTTTACACTACAAACTTATTGATTTAATATCATATATAAAAATACATCTCACACACCCATACCATATAAAACAATTAAAGTATATGACAATTAAGCTATATAACTTGCAGGATAAATCCTGCTTTATATACCAAACCAAAGAACTTTAAACTGCCCCTCACTAGTTACTTATATATGTGCAGCTGAGTATTTAAGCTGAATGGTACCATTCAATGCATATGTCCGACTTCTGACTCTGTTTCTTTAATTGTTATAATAGGAAATTGTCCGGTCACTCAGCAAGCCTGGATTAATCTCACAGGTTACGGTTCTTTAGCATGCAGCCAATTAGATATACTCTCCAGATAAAGTTCCTCACACCATTAAGTTGTCAACCAGTGTGAACTCCACTTAAAATATATCGTGATTATGGCTTTTAGTAAGGATAATTATCTGCGCAAGAGTGTTCAGCTTTACACGCGTCAAATTGATACCTCTCCCGGCTGTCGCTTCCAAATACAGCCTTATCCGGAGTCCACTGTCTGGTGGATGGCAGGTATAGTGTCGGATATTATCCGCATGTACAGCTGTCTCTGGCCAGCCAGTAATAGGGTAGAGATGTCTCATATAAACTCATTAGCAGTACGTCCAACAAACACGTTTCCCCGCTTAGTTATACAGCTCAGCGGCTTCCTCAGTGTCCATACATGGACCTAGCATACGATCCAGAAATGGAAACAATGTTCCGGGAGTGATAGGAATATATACCATGAAAATTTTATATGTCTCTTTCACGATTTGTTTGTGTTTTCTCCCTCTACCCAGCAAAACCTCTATTGAATCCGAACATTAGTGTACAAAGACGTAGGTGCATGTATGTGTGCAACAACGTTCGTGACCGCTGAGTGTATATAGAGGATGTCCCGTCCTCCTCCCTGTCTTCCCCAAATATAGTCAATGTCTGATTTGTGAAATTAATACATACATGTGTCTTGGTCACTGATTATGTGTTTTAAATATTTTTTTTGTAATTATGTTCAGTGTGACAGTTATGACAGTTATTGTCTACTGTCAAAGAGTGGACTGTCGAAGTCAGAAAATATTACATACACATCACATACAAACTCCAAATAGATGAGTCTCTGTGTGTTTGCATACACGCAGCGTGCATAGCGATATATGGTAGCATACGCATTCACACAGACAAGCCACAAAGATATATTCAACACATATTTCATACAACACATAAATTAAACATGTCAAGCACCAGACATTATAATGTATTTATATAAGAGAGTTATAACATCAGATATATATGTATTATTGGAACGGAACAAGATAAACATGTCATGCTTGGTGTCAAAATGATCAGATAACATGTGCAGAGAGATTTAGATTTGTGTGGCTTATTTTGTTTCTGTGCAGGGTAAACACTGGTTGCTTTTTTTCATACATCCTAGAGAATGCTGGGGTCCACTTCAGTACCATGGGGTATAGACGGTTCCGCAGGAGCCATGCGCACTTTAAGACTTTTCTAGAGTGTGAACTGGCTCCTCCCTCTATGTGCCTCCTCCAGACCTCAGTTTAGAAAATGTGCCCAGGCAGACTGGTCGCACTCCAGTGGAGCTCTACTGAGTTTAACTGAAAAGACTTTGTTAGTTTCTTTTATTTTCAGGGAGACTGCTGGCAACAGTCTCCCTGCTTCATGGGACTTAGGGGGAAGAAGTAGGAACCAACTTCCTAAATAGTTTCATGGCCCTGCTTCTTGCAGGACAGCATTAGCTCCTGAAGGGTACTGGACACTAGCTGCGGCTATGCGCTCACTCCCACAGCATGCCGTCACCCCCCTAACAGAGCCAGAAGTCAGAAGACGCGTGAGTATTATTACCGGAGATCTGCAAGAGGGACCTCCGGTCATCATGACGGCTCAAGGTACCGCGCTGCGAGCGGGAATGCTGCGCGGTCATGCTACCCATACACAGAGCGCAGCATGAAAACCTACTCTTACACTGGCAATAGTAGCATATTATGCCATGGCACAATCCTACACCCCCGCCAGTATAAATATTTTAGTGAGAAATTCTGAGGAGAAATGAGCCATTACAGGGGGTGGGGCTTCCTCCTCAGTCAGCCAGCACACTGCTCAGCGCCATTTTCTCCATGCAGGCTGCAGGAGAAGAAACGCTGGTCCTCCTCCACTTCTGAACCAAGTATCAGGGTGTAAATAAGGGGGGCACAGTGTATTTGGTGCTGTATTGTATAATTTGACATTATAAAAGCGCTACAGGTCTCTGTGGACATTTTAGATTACACAGGGATTTTGTATTGGCGCTGAGTTGTGAACTGGCTAATCATTTCTGTGTCCTTCTGACAGATTTTACTGTGGGTCTGTCCCCTATAAGTCCCGGAGTGTCTGTGGTGTGGTTGTGAACGTGTGTGACATGTCTGAGGCAGGGAGCTCTTCCCCTGAGGGAGCTATTTTAGGGACACAGAGTTGTAATGTGGTGGCGCTGCCGGCACACCACGAGCCTGAATGGGTGAAAGAATTACGTGATAGTGTGAATCATATTAGTAAGAGATTGGATAAGTCTGAGTCTCATGCAGAAAACTGGAGAAAATCAGTCGAAGATGTGATTTTTAATAGTTCTGCTTATTCATCCACAGGGGACCCCTCTGGGTCACATAAAAGGCCATTTGCACAAATAGTACATACTGAAACCGACACGGACTCTGATTCCTGTGTCGACACTAGTGATTCCAGAGGAATAGATCCAAAATTAGCAAAGAACATTCAGTACATGATTGTTGCTATAAAGGAGGTCTTAGAAGTTACAGAAGCCCCTCCATTACTTCAGTAGAAGGCTTACTTTTATAAAGAAGAGAGAATTAACGTAACTTTTCCTCCATCTCATGAGCTAAACACTCTCTTTGAGGGAGTCTGGGTATACCCTGAAAAGAAATTTCAGATCCCAAAAAGTATTCAGGTAGCTTATCCGTTCCCGGCAGAGGACAGGAAAAGGAGGGAGTCACACCCCCCCCCCCCCCCTTTCTAGACAGTGCCCTGTCACGTTTAACAAAAAAGGTGATTCTCCCGGCACCTGGGACGGCTTCCCTAAAGGAGACGGCAGACTGCAAGTTAGAGACTACGTTAAAATCTATTTATGTGGCCAATGGGACACTAATCAGACCTACCATTGCCTGTGCGTGGGTGAGTAGTGCTATTGAAAAATGGTCAGAAAACTTGTCATCAGAGATTGACACAATAGATAAAGACGAGATTCTCCTAACGTTGGGTCATATCAAAGACGCTGCTGTATATGCTAGAGGCCATGAAAGATATTGGGCTTTTGGGATCAAAAGCCACTACCATGGCTATTTCAGCAAGGAGGGCGTTGTGGATTCGCCAATGGAATGCTGACGCAGATTCCAAAAGAAATATGGAGGCTCTCCCCTATAAAGGTGAGGCCTTGTTTGGAGATGGGCTGGATGCTTTAGTCTCTGCGGCTACCGCAGGTAAGTCGACATTCTTGCATTATGCTCCTGCGCCGGCGAAAAAGACACATCACTCTTAGATGAAGTCCTTTCGGCCCAATAAATACAAAAAGGGTAAAGGTTCCCCTTTCTTTGCTGGTAGAGGAAGGGAAAAAGGAAAAAAGTCTGCAGCGTCTCCGGGATCACAGGAGCAGAAATCAACCCCTGCTTCTGCCAAATCTTCAGCATGACGCTGGGGCTCCCTTGCGGAAGTCCGCTCAGGTGGGGGCACGTCTGAAACTTTTCAGTCCATTCTTGGTTCAATCTGGCCTGGACCCGTGGATCTTACAAATTGTGTCCCACGGGTACAAACTGGAGTTTCAAGACGTTTCCCCAGGCCGATTTTTCAAATCGGCCTTACCAGCTTCTCTTTCAGACAGGGAAGTAGTAGCAGCAGCAATACAAAAATTGTGTCAGGATCAAGTCATTGTCCTGGTTCCCTTGTTACAACAAGGAGAAGGGTTTTATTCAAGCCTATTTGTAGTTCCGAAGCCGGACGGCTCGGTCAGACCAATTCTAAACCTGAAAAATCTGAATCTCTACCTGCAAAGGTTCAAGTTCAAGATGGAATCTCTGAGGGCAGTGATTTCCAGTCTGGAGGAGGGGGAATTCATGGTGTCAGTGGACATAAAAGATGCCTACTTACATGTTCCCATTTATCCTCCGCATCAAGCTTATCTGAGATTCGCGGTGCAGGATTGTCATTACCAATTTCAGACGTTGCCGTTCGGACTTTCCACGGCTCCGAGGGTGTTCACCAAGGTAATGGCGGAGATGATGGTCCTCCTTCGACAGCAAGGAGTCAATATAATTCCTTACCTGGACGATCTCCTGATAAAACTGAGGTCCAGAGAAAAGCTGGTGCAGAATATTGCACTCTCCCTGACGATACTTCAACATCACGGTTGGATCATAAATTTTTCCAAAGTCACAATTGGTACCGACAACAAGATTGTCCTTTCTGGGGATGATACTGGACACAGAAGTACAGAGGGTATTTCTTCCAGTAGAAAAGGCTCTGGAAATCCAGAGAATGGTCAAACAAATTCTGAAACCAACAAGAGTGTCGATTCATCAATGCATTCGGTTGTTGAGAAAGATGGTAGCGGCCTACGAGGCCATACAGTTTGGCCGATTCCATGCCAGAGTATTCCAGTGGGACCTATGGGACAAGTGGTCCGGACCCCATCTACACATGCATCAGAGGATAATCCTGTCATCCAAAGCCAGAATTTTGCTCCTGTGGTGGCTAGACAGTTCTCACCTACTAGAGGGACGCAGATTTGGGATTCAGGACTGGATCCTGGTGACCACGGATGCAAGTCTCTGAGGCTGGGGAGCTGTCACACAAGGGGAAAGCTTCCAGGGAAGATGGTCAAGTCAAGAAACTTGTCTTCACATAAATGTTCTGGAGTTGAGAGCCATTTACAACGGCCTTCTACAAGCGGTACATCTTCTTCAAGATCAACCCTTACAGATCCAGTCAGACAATGTAACAGCAGTCGCGTACATAAACTGTCAGGGAGGAATGAAAAGCAGGAGCGGCAATGGCAGAGGTGTCAAAGATCCTTCGCTGGGCAGAAAGACATGCAAAAGCTCTTTCGGCAATTTTCATTCCGGGTGTGGACAACTGGGAAGCAGACTTCCTCAGCAGACATGATCTCCATCCAGGAGAATGGGGCCTCCACCAAGAAGTCTTCGCAGAGTTGGGGAATTCCTCAAATAGACATGATGGCGTCTTGTCACAACAAGAAGCTTCAGAGATATTGTTCCAGGTTGAGAGACCCTCAAGCAATAGCAGTGGATGCACTGGTGACCCAGTGGGTGTTTCAGTCGGTGTATGTCTTCCCTCCACTTCCAATGATACCAAAAGTTCTCAAAATAATAATAAGAACAGGAGTTCGAGCAATCCTCATTGTTCCAGACTGGCCAAGGAGGGCTTGGTATCCAGATCTTCAGGAGTTGCTCATAGAAGATCCTCGGCCTCTTCCTCTCCACGAGGACCTGCTGCAGCAGGGGCTGTGCGTGTATCTAACCGCAGCTATGTTTGACGGCATGGCTGTTGAGCGCCGAATCCTAGCCCGAAAGGGTATTCCAAAAGAAGCCATTCCCACTCTTATTCAGGCCAGGAAGGGAGTAACGTCTAAACATTACCACCGTATTTGGAGAAAATATGTGTCTTGGTGTGAAACCAAGAAGACTCCAACGGAAGAGTTTCAGTTAGGATGTTTTCTCCATTTTCTCCAGGCGGGTGTGGATGCGGGCCTACGATTGGGTTCAATCAAGGTTCAGATTTCGGCCTTGTCCGTTTTCTTTCAGAAACAATTGGCCTCCCTTCCAGAAGTTCAGACATTCGTGAAGGGGTTGCTACACATCCAACCTCCATTTGTGCCTCCTGTGGCACCATGGGATCTTAACGTGGTATTGCGATTCCTTCAATCGGATTGGTTTGAACCTCTCCAGGAGATTGAGTTGAAATTTCTCACTTGGAAAGTGGTCATGCTGTTGGCCTTGGCATCCGCAAGAAGGGTGTCCGAGTTAGGGGCCTTGTCTTACAAGAGCCCTTACTTAGTTTTCCATGAAGATAGAGCTGAGTTACAAACTCGTCACCAATTTCTTCCAAAGGTGGTTTCTTCTTTCCATATAAACCAGCCTGTTGTGGTGCCAGTGGCTACTGACACCATCGCTGCTTCAAAGTCCCTAGATGTGGTCAGGGCTTTGAGAATCTATGTCGATAGAACGGCTCGGATAAGGAAAACAGAGGCTCTGTTTGTCCTGCATGCTCCCAACAAGATTGGGTGTCCTGCTTCTAAGCAGACCATTGCGCGCTGGATCAGAGGTACGATTCAGCACGCTCATTCCACGGCAGGATTGCCGGTACCGATTTCGGTGAATGTCCATTCTACTAGGAAGGTGGGCTCATCCTGGGCGGCTGCCCGGGGAGTCTCAGCATTACAACTTTGTCAAGCAGCTACTTGGTCAGGGGCAAACACGTTTGCTAAGTTTCACAGGTTTGACACCTTAACCGATGAGGACCTCAAGTTTGATCAATCGGTGCTGCAGGGTCATCCGCACTCTCCCGCCCATACTGGAGCTATGGTATAACCCCATGGTACTGAAGTGGACCCCAGCATCCTCCAGGACGTATGAGAAAACAGGATTTTAATACCTACCGGTAAATACTTTTCTCCTAGTCCGTAGAGGATGCTGGGCACCCAACCCAGTGCGTACTTTACCTGCAGTTGTTATTTTGTTAAAAATGTTTTCAGCACGGTTGCTGTACTGTTCATGCCCATTGTCATGTGTTTTGTTGAATGCCATGTGTGCGGCATGGTTGAAGTGTGAGCTGGTATGAATCTCACCGTTAACTTAAAAGTAAATCCTTTCCTTGAAATGTCTGTCTCCGTGGGCACAGTTCCTATACTGAGGTCTGGAGGAGGGGCATAGAGGGAGGAGCCAGTTCACACTCTAGAAAAGTCTTAAAGTGCCCATGGCTCCTGCGGAACAGTCTAAACCCCATGGTACTGAAGTGAACCCCAGCATCCTCTACGGACTAGAAGAAAAGGACTACCAGTAGGTATTAAAATCCTGTTTTTTTACACTGCAATTTAAATTTCAGTTTGAACACACACATCCCAAATCTAAAGGTGCGTACACACGGTGAGATCCTTGCTATGTCCGACTTTGACTATGCAATTTCCCTTGAACTCCCCCCAGTACCCAGATAACACAGATAGTACAGATTTTGACTATCTGTGCTTGAGATTGTGTATATGTACGATTTTGACCAAGCGCCAATTTTGACTATACTTTGTACTAGTTAGTACACGATAGTCAAGATTGACTTGCGTGCACAGTCTGTTTAGCCTTACGATACCGACCCTACGGGAGCGCGCGTTGGGATCGAATCGGTATCGCAAGCTGCCTAACACCTTGAGATATGCACTAACTTTTCATAAGATTTTGACTATATAGTCAAATCTTACAGATTTATCTCATCGTGTGTACACACCTGGGGGGTCATTCCGAGTTGATCATAGCTGTGCTAAAGTTAGCACAGCTATGGTCATTCACATTGACATACGGGGGAACGCCCAGCACAGGGCTAGTCCACCCCACATGTCAGTGCCACCCCCCCCCCCCCCCCGCAGAAGTGCAAAGGCATCGCACAGCGGCAATGCCTTTGCACTTCAAGAGTAGCTCCCGACCAGCTCAGCTTTAGCGTGCTGGCCGGGAGCTACTCATCGCTCCCTGGCCCGCAGCGGCTGCGGCCCGCCCCCCGTTCGGTTCAGCCACGCCTGCGTCGGCCGGACCGCTCCCATGAAATGGCTGTCAAACGCAGCCGTTCCGCCCCCTCCCGCTCAGCAAACGCCTCTGCCTGTCAATCAGGCAGAGGTGATCGCAGCCCTGCTACGGCCTTCGGCCGTCTGACATGCGCCGGCGCACTACGGTGCCAGCGTATGCGCAGTAGGGACCGGTTCGCTCGGCTGATCTGTGCAGGTTACTGCAAATGTGATGCAAATGGGGACCTTTATTTTAAAAGTTTTTTTTTCACAATTTGATCCATGTTTAAAAACGATATTTTCATTACATTTCTGTGTTTTATTAATTCTATTGAAAGTTCTTGTGAGTTGGTTTAATTGTGTATTGATTCATATTTGCAGATTTGGTCATGTTATGCAGTTTAATTGTGATTTTACTCCAATATTTGCCTTTAGTAAATCTCTATGACTGATAAAATGGGTCAATATGCCCGAGAATGCAAACTTGGGCAAACACAATTCTTAGTAAATTGACTCCTACATTGCAAAAGACAAAAATAGAACTTTAGAATGTAATCCAACTCATGAATGTGTTATGCTGCTGACAAATCTACAAATGGAATTATAGAGATGAATTATTGACAGATACCTGCAAGGTTGTAGGTGCATGGTGAAAGTGAGCAAAGAGGTTAGCACACATGTTGATAAAATACAAGAGAAGGTTTTATTGAAGATAACAAGATTCAGATGAAGATAAATAGCCGTCAACATGATAAGGTATCAATCTCTCCTGTGCCAAGTACTGTACAGCCGTACAGCACTGTGATGCTCCAATAACACAGTGACAAGCTTGGGCAAATGCAGACCCTTTGATAGAGCCAAGTAAAAAACATGCACCTGCAGTCTAATCAGCCTGATCTTAAAGTCTAGTGACTCAGACGTATGATGCTATTATGGCTAAAAGTCTGTGTGTAGTCTCCAATTGGACCCCCACCTCTCCGGCAGTGCAGTAGAAGCTGGCAATCTGCCATAGTCTACTGCAGGTCTCTGTGAACCCGGCACTTTCCCGGGGACATCGTTACTGCGCATGTGCGAATCACAGGAAAATAGCTGCGGCGGCTATTTCCGAGTGATATTTGCTGCTATGCAGTCAGCGCCAGGCTGACAGGGAGGTGAGAATAGTTAAATAGGTGCAGGGTGTGTGGTGTGGTGTCCCCCTGGACTCAGGAGCCTATGTGCACCGCACACCTTGCACCCATTACAGAATTATAGATATGCCAGTGTCTACTTCAGTGATTGACACACCCATAAGACTGAGGAAAGCCATTATTATTCTAAATCTTCATTGGGTTTTATCAATTGCAGTACCTACAGTAGTATGTACATGGGGCACCACTGTTGTTCATCTTTATACACTAACCTGTGGTTGCTTATAATTAGAAGACCACTCTATTGACATGTAAATAACATTTTATGACTATCTGAGTTTTTTGATCTTGATCTATATGCCTTTAGATACCACCTATAACATGCCACCCACCATACATCCCTGGGAACAATGAAAGGGTGGCACAAGTAATAAATAATGGCTTGTTTCAGGGAGGACGGGCATGATGCAATTGAGTAACTTGTCTAGAATATGAGTAGACCTGAAACAGGGCAGTGATTTAAACCTGTTATGCTTTGCTGAAGAACCACAAATGCTGGACTCCAAAAAGTTGCTCTTTACATAGATCCTCATTCCGTACTGATCTGCTACAGAGAACTCTAGCAGACCTGTACTATGCAATGTGATAACTCAAGTTGTTGTGGAACTACAAGTCTCAGAATGACTATAATGCTGGAGCCTGCTGGGTTGGAGCGAGGGAAGTTTTTAGGGAATGTAAAAATCAACAAGAGGATGTAAATAGAGTGGTATGGTGGATAAATGCAAGTTTGGCAGTGTTATCTGAGGAGAGGGAGTTTCCAAACCAGTATTTTGACTAAGGCCCCAGAAGTCTTAATACAGCTCTGGCTGTGTGGAATAGAAAGGCCTTCCATTTATTGACTAAATCACAGATACATATGGGTCCATGTTTATCTTGACCTTTAATAGGATTAACTGAGATTGGGCAGTCGGACTTAATCCCCTGCTGTAATGACTTAATCCCCTGCTATATTGTTCTCTGTATTGTATTGCAGCTGAGAACAATAGATGAAGAGTTTATGCTAATAAATCATGTTGTGCCTAGGCGCAGAAAACGAGTCAAGATAACCGTGGACCCATCTGTATGTGCATGAATTGAGATGTAACAAGTCTGTATGGAAATAACTAAACTTAAAGACAATTTCTTTTCAATTTTATCTCTTGTGTTATTTGGAATGACTTAATTGCCGTTTACTTTTAAACATTGCTTCTGTTGGCAGTTAGACTAGGTTGGTACATTATTGCATATCAACACAATGTTGCATAACTTTTTATTTTTTTTATTTTTAGCTATTTCTAAATAGTTCTTGCTGAGTTTTATTTTTTATATAAGATTGGAGGTTTAACAATGTGAATAACATGGTTTTAGCTCCAGCCCCTTGCTGTGCAATGCCATAATAACATATTTCAACATGCACTGTGTCCTCAAGCCCATGTATCACCCAATTCCCTTGGGAATTAGGCGAAATCTGGAAGGCTGTAGGGGTAGCAATTGATTTACCGATGGACACAATACCAACGGTCATAATCCCGACAGCCATTGACCGACAGTCAAAATACCAACACGGTCAAAACACCGACATTCATTATGTCAACATGTTTGAAATGCCGACAGTCAGAATACTGACATTTGAAATGCCGACATGTCAAAATGCCGACATGCGTTTTTAAAGAATTTTTGCACAAAAACAGACTTGTTCATACTTTACCATCCCAGTAGACCTGGAGGGCGAATATAACAGTGCATGGCGAGTGCACGCGGTACACTAAGACAGTGTCCATGTTGACCTATGTTGACATGGAGGGGGAGGGGGAGACAGGACATCTCTGATCTGCCAAACCCCAATAAAATCGCCTGACTGGACGAGGATTCTGGGGATGGCAGTGAGGAAATGACGGAGCTGGAGGAGCCTGTTCCCTCTAGCAACCGGAGGAGCGGTCCCCCCTGTAAAGATAGGAAAAAAGATAGTGAAGTACCTACTCAGACAGTGGTGGTAGGAGATTCTATTATCAGGAAGACAGACAGGGAAATCTACTACCGGGACCGTGATCGCCGTACGGTCTGTTGTCTCCCGGGTGCTCGGGCACAGCACATTGCAGACTGGGTAGACAGACTGTTGGGAGGGGCTGGTAAAGACCCGGTGGTCTTGGTGCATGTCGGCACCAACGACAAAGTTAGTTGTAGGTGGGATGTCCTTGAGAAAGACTATAGGGAATTAGGCAAGAAACTTAAGGCAAGGACATCTAGGGTAATATTCTCCAAAATATTACCAGTGCCACGCGCTAGTCCAAGGAGACAGAGGGAGGTTAGGGAGGTAAATGTGTGGCTTAGAGACTGCAGTAGAAAGGAGGGTTTGTGTTCTTGGAACAGTGGGCGGACTTCTCAGTCAGGCACCATCTTTTTTATTGTGATGGATTGCACCTGAATAAGGAGGGGGCTGCGGTGCTGGGGGGCACGATGGTTAGAAGGTTGAAGGAGCTTTTAAGCTAGGAGCCTTGGGGGAGGGTTTAGCTAGAGGCTGCGGGTCAAACAGTGAGAGCAGTAAGGATGGGGGTAGTGAACAAAATGGGGGTGGTGAAGGGGGGAGGGAAAGTTCAGCCGGAAAGGCTAATTGCAGGGGTATTGACACAGAAATTACAGACAAAGGAATTGCCCATGGTATCCCTAAATTATTAACTTATGACGATTATGGTTCAACAGTACGGAATATAGAATAAGATGTCCATAGCATTATGGGGAACACCTTCACCAGGGTGGGGGGGTTTAGAAAGGCCTAATAGGTCAAATGGGGATAGTAGTAAAATAGGCTGTATTAAGTATGATGGGGGTGCTAAGGGAGGGAAGAGAATAACAGTCAGTAGGAGTAATTCTAAAAAGGCACTTGTAAAAAAGGATAACATACCATTAAAACAAACGGGCAAGGGATACATTAAGCTAAAATGTATGCTTGCAAATGCAAGAAGCCAATCAGGTAAAATGGGGGAATTGGAATGCCTTGTATCAAAAAATCAATATGGTATTATAGGTATTACGGACACATGGTGGGATGACTCCCACGACTGGGTTGCAAATTTGGAGGGATATTCACTTTTCAGGAGGGATAGGGATACCAAAAGGAGAGGAGGGGTATGTCTCTATGTAAAACCATCCCTAAAACCAAACATAATAGATGTTTTTTACGAGGGGACGGGAGATAACGTTGAATTGCTATGGGTTGTAATCACAAGTGAGGGCATTGAAGCAAAAAAACTGGTCATTGACACTTGCTATAAACAACTGGATATTAGCGTACATGACAAGGAACATCTCTTACAGCAAATTGAAAAAGCTGCGGGAATGGGGGACATCCTAGTGATAGGGGATTTCAATTATCCTGATATAAATTGGAATAACAATTTGTGTGTAAAAGCTAGGAGCAGCAGGTTTCTAAACACATTAAAGGATCAGTACTTGTCTCAATTAGTCAAATACCCAACCAAAGGTAGTAATATCCTGGACCTAGTTATTACCTATAATGTAGACATTCTATCGGACATTACAGTTGGGGAGACCTTGGGAAACAGTGACCACTAAATGATCACATTTGATATCAGTTTCAAGAAACATAGCTATTAGAGATGAGCGGGTTCGGTTCTCCGAGAACCGAACCCCCCCTGAACTCCACGTGGTTTACACGGGTCCGAGGCAGGCTCGGTTGTTCCCGCCTGACTCGGAAAACCCGAACGAGGGAAAACGTCATCATCCCGCTGTCGGATTCTCGCGAGATTCGGATTCCATATAAAGAGCCGCGCGTCGCCACCATTTTCACTCGTGCATTGTAGAGAGAGCAGAGAGGACGTGGCTACGTTCTATCAGTGGCAAATCTCAATATCAGTGCTCAGTATCAGTGCTTACTTATTGCTGCTTAGTAATACTAGTAGTGTGTCTCTCTTGTGCTGCATCTTGCTGCTCAGTGTCAGTTCTCAGTAGTATCCTCATCAGTGCTCAGTATCACTGCTCATTGTCTTGTGCTGCATTTTAGTGCTCAGTAATACTACAGTACATTACTAATATACTAGTTCAGTGTCTTGTGCTGCATCTTGCTGCTCAGTGTCAGTTCACAGTATTATCCTCATCAGTGCTCAGTATCACTGCTCATGGTCTTGTGCTGCATTGTGGTGCTCAGTAATACTACAGTACATTACTAATATACTAGTTCAGTGTCTTGTGCTGCATCTTGCTGCTCAGTGTCAGTTCACAGTATTATCCTCATCAGTGCTCAGTATCACTGCTCATTGTCTTGTGCTGCATTGTGGTGCTCAGTATACTACAGTACATTACTAATACAAATGCAAGAAGTCTAGCAGGTAAAATGGGGGCATTGGAATTGTTAGCATCAAAGGCTGAGTATGATATTATAGGTATTACGGAAACATGGTGGGACGACTCTCACGACTGGGTTGCTAACTTGGAGGGGTATTCTCTTTTTAGGAGGGACAGGACTAACAAAAGAGGAGGAGGTGTATGTCTTTATATTAAACCATCACTTAAACCATACCTAAAGGAGGTTATCTATGAGGAGACTGGCGATTAATGTGGAGTCACTATGGGTAGAAATCTCAAGTGGGGGAATTGATGCAAAAAAACTAGTCATAGGCAAGTGCTGCAAACAGACGGATATTAGCATACATAAGGAAGAACAACTATTGCAGCAAATCAAAATGGCTGCGGGATTGGGGGACATCCTTGTCATTGGGGATTTTAATTACCCGGATATAAACTGGAGTAACGATTCATGTGCTAAAGCAAGGGGCAGCAGGTTCTTAAATATGTTTAGGGATCACTACTTGTCTCAATTAGTCGAGGACCCAACTAGGGGTAAAACTACCCTGGATCTAGTAATTACTAATAATGCGGATATTATATCAAACACTAAAGTTGGGGAGACTTTGGGTAACAGTGATTACTATATGATCACATTCAACATCAGTTTCAGGAAACATAGCTACAGTGGTTCCACCAAAACTTTTAACTTCAGGAAGGCTAATTTCAGTATGCTTAGATGTGCACTTAACGACATAGAGTGGGAGGTTATGTTTAATAACAAGAACACTTCGGAAATGTGGGATGTTTTAAAAGGGTTGCTGGATAGCAATATTCATAACTTTATTCCCATGGGCAGTAAACGCAGGAGTATTAAACTCAAACCGATGTGGCTTAACAAGAAGGTTAAGGCAGAAATGGATAAAAAAAGTGGGCTTTCAAAGCATTTAAATCTAATGGAAAAGGAGAAATCTTTCAAGTATTACAAGGAGTGTAATAAGAAACGCAAAAAAGCAATAAGAGCAACTAAAATGGAAAATGAAAAGCAAATCGCTAGAGTAAAACCAATCCTAAAAAGTTTTTTAAATACATAAATGGTAAAAGGTTAAAAAAGGAGAATATAGGTCCATTAAAAGATGAATTAGGAGAATTGATAAATGATGACGAAATAAAAGCGGAAATACTGAACAAATTCTTTTTATCAGTATTTACCAGTGAAGAACTGATGGTGGGAGTAGAGCATAACAATTGTGACAGTAATGATTCATGGTTAGATACTTGTTTAAGTGAAGAAGTAGTCCGGGAGAGACTAAGCAAAATTAAGATTAATAAATCACCTGGTCCTGATGGACTTCACCCGAGGGTTCTTATGGAGCTTAGTTCACAACTAGCACGACCCCTATACTTGATTTTCAATAGTTCAACTAGATCAGGCATGGTACCGAAGGATTGGCATATAGCTGAGGTAGTGCCATTATTTAAAAAGGGATCCAAAAATCTTCCAGGAAACTACAGACCAGTTAGTTTAACATATATAGTGGGGAAAATATTGGAAGGAATTCTAAGGGACGGCATACAGGAGTATCTAAAGTCCGCTAGGATTATTAGCAAGAACCAGCATGGGTTTGTGAGGGACAGGTCATGTCAGACTAACTTAATTAGCTTCTACGAGGAAGTGAGCAATAATCTTGATCAAGGAAAAGCAGTGGATGTGGTCTTACTAGATTTTGAAAAAGCCTTCGATACAGTTTCTCACAGGAGACTGATGATCAAATTAAAGGAGATTGGCCTAGAAAAAATTATTTGCACATGGATAAGCAGCTGGTTGGATAGCAGGGTACAGCGAGTAGTGGTCCACGGGAAGTCCTCAACCTGGTCCCCAGTAGTCAGCGGAATACCACATGGGTCCGTACTCGGACCATTAATTTTCAACATATTTATCAATGACCTAGAAATAGACCTGGAAAGCACAGTGTCAATCTTTGCAGATTATACTAAACTGTGTAAGGTAATTAATTCAGAATTGTATGTGGAGTCCTTGCAGAATGATCTATCTAAACTTGAACTCTGGGCATCTAAATGGAAAATGAGGTTCAATACAGACAAATGCAAGGTTATGCATTTTGGGACTAAAAACAAACTTGCATCCTACATATTAAATGGGGAACGCCTAGGGGAAACAGAGTTGGAAAAAGATTTGAGTGTATTCATTGATAATAGGCCTAATAACCGTACACAATGTCAAAACGCAGTAAAGAAGGCAAGTAAGGTGCTAGCGTGCATAAAAAGGGGAATTGAGACAAGGGACTCGGATGTAATCATGCCGCTGTATAAGGCATTGGTACGTCCGCACCTGGAATATTGTGTTCAGTTTTGGGCACCATTGTATAAAAAAGACATCAGTGAACTCGAAAGTGTTCAGAGGCGAGCTACTAAATTGATTAAAGGCCTAGAAGGACTGGACTATAAGGAAAGACTTACTAGGCTGAATATGTATACACTAGAAAAGAGGCGCCTAAGAGGAGATATTATCAATATCTTCAAATATGTAAAGGGACATCACAAAGAGTTATCAGAGGAATTATTTATGAAAAGAACACAGTTTAGGACACGTGGGCACTCGCTGCGACTGGAGGAGAGAAAGTTCCGAACGCAACGGAGGAAAGGGTTCTTCACTGTTAGGGCAATCAGGATGTGGAATTCCCTGCCAGGGAAGGTGGTAATGGCGGACTCTGTAATTGGATTTAAAAAAGGAATGGATACATTTCTGAATGAAAAAGCTATCCAAGGTTATAATACTTAAAATATCAACGCGGTTAATCCGGGGGTAACATGAGTTATAGTAGCTAACTAGTCATAAAACATTATTTAGCAAGTATGTAGAATCATCACAACTTAAAACAGGTTGAGCACGATGGGCAATTTGCCTCTATTCAACCTCAAATACTGTGTTACTATGTTAATATACTAGACTAGTCCAGTGTGTTGTGCTGCATCTTGCTGATCAGTGTCAGTTCTCAGTAATATCATCATCAGTGCTCAGTATCACTGCTCATTGTCTTGTGCTGCATTGTGGTGCTCAGTATACTACAGTGCATTACTAATATACTAGTCCAGTGTCTTGTGCTGCATCTTGCTGCTCAGTGTCAGTTCACAGTATTATCCTCATCAGTGCTCAGTATCACTGCTCATTGTCTTGTGCTGCATTGTGGTGCTCAGTAAAACTACAGTACATTACTAATATACTAGTCCAATGTCTTGTGCTGCATCTTGCTGCTGTAGGGTGCTGTGGTAGTGTCCTGTCACTGTGCATAGGTCATCATCATTCAAGTCACAGTGGTATCTGGTATCTATCTAGTGGTATCTAATTCCAGACATTACCGCCGTCTAATTTCAGATATATTACTGGCATATAATTCCACACACTAAAAAATGTAGAACAAAAATGTGGAGGGTAAAATAGGGAAAGATCAAGATCCACTTCCACCTCGTGCTGAAGCTGCTGCCACTAGTCATGGCAGAGACGATGAAATGCCATCAACGTCGTCTGCCAAGGCCGATGCCCAATGTCATAGTACAGAGCATGTAAAATCCAAAAAGCAAAAGTTCAGTAAAATGATCCAAAAATCTAAATTAAAAGCGTCTGAAGAGAAGCGTAAACTTGCCAATATGCCATTTACGACACGGAGTGGCAAGAAACGGCTAAGGCCCTCTCCTATGTTCCTCATGACTAGTGGTTCAGCTTCACATGACGATGGAAGCACTCATCCTCCTGCTAGAAAAATGAAAAGAGTTAAGCTGGGAAAAGCACAGCAAAGAATTGTGCGTTCTAAATCACAAATCCCCAAGGAGAGTCCAAATGTGTCGGCTGGTGCGATGCCTGACCTTCCCAACACTGGACAGGAAGAGGTGGCTCCTTCCACCATTTGCACGCCCCCTGCAAGTGCTGGAAGGAGCACCCACAGTCCAGTTCCTGATATTCAAACTGAAGATGTCACTGTTGAAGTACACCAGGATGAGGATATGGGTGTTGCTGGCGCTGAGGAAGAAATTGACGAGGAGGATTCTGATGGTGAAGTGGTTTGTTTAAATCAGACACCCGGGGAGACACCTGTTGTCCATGGTATGAATAAGTCCATTGACATGCCTGGTGAAAATAACAAAAAACAATCACCTCTTCGGTGTGGAATTATTTCAACAGAAATGCGGACAACAGGTGTCAAGCCGTGTGTTGCCTTTGTCAAGCTGTAATAAGTAGGGGTAAGGATGTTAACCACCTAGGAACATCCTCCCTTATACGTCACCTGCAGCGCATTCATCAGAAGTCATTGACAGGTTCAAAAACTTTGGGTGACAGCGGAAGCAGTCCACTGACAACTAAATCCCTTCTTCCTCTTGTACCCAAGCTCCTGCAAACCATGCCACCAACTCCCTCAATGTCAATTTCCTTCTTAGACAGGAACACCAGTAGTCCTGCAGGCCATGTCACTGGCAAGGCTGACGAGTCCTCTCCTAACTGTGATTCCTCCGATGGATCCTTGAGTGTAACGCCTACTGCTGCTGTTTTTGCTGCTGGGAGTCGATCGTCATCCCAGAGGGGAAGTCGGAAGACCACTTGTACTACTTCCAGTAAGCAATTGACTGTTCAACAGTCCTTTGTGAGGAAGATGAAATATCATAGCAGTCATCCTGTTGCAAAGCGGATAACTCAGGCCTTGACAACTATGTTGGTGTTAGACGTACATCCGGTATCCACCGTTAGTTCACAGGGACTTAGAGAATTGCTTGAGGCAGTGTGTCCCCAGTACCAAATCCCATCTAGGTTCCACTTCTCTAGGCAGGCGATACTGAGAATGTACACAGACGTCAGAAAAAGAGTCACCAGTGTCCTAAAAAATGCAGTTGTACCTACTGTCCACTTAATCACGGACATGTGGACAAGTGGAGCAGGGCAGACTAAGGACTATATGACTGTGACAGCCCACTGGGTAGATGTATTGCCTCCTGCTGCAACAACAGCAGCGGCACCAGTAGCAGCATCTCGCAAACGCCAACTCGTTCCTAGGCAGGCTACGCTTTGTATCACCGCTTTCCATAAGATGCACACAGCTGACAACCTCTTACGGAAACTGAGGAACATCATCGCAGATTGGCTTACCCCAGTTGGACTCTCCTGGGGATTTGTGATATCGGACAACGCCACCAATATTGTGCGTGCATTTCATGTTGGCAAATTCCAGCACGTCCCATGTTTTGCACATAAAATTAATTGGTGGTGCATAATTTTTTTTTAAACGACAGGGTCGTGCAGGAGATGCTGTCGGTGGCCCAAAGAATTGCAGGCCACTTTCGGCATTCAGCCACCGCGTGCCGAAGACTGGAGCTCCAGCAAACACTCATGAACATGCCCTGCCATCAGATGAAGCAAGAGGTGGTAACGAGATGGAATTCAACCCTCTATATGCTTCAGAGGATGGAGGAGCAGCAAAAGGCCATTCAAGCCTATACATCTGCCTACGATATAGGCAAAGGAGGGGGAATGCACCTGACTCAAGTGCAGTGGAGAATGATTTCCATGTTGTGCAAGGTTCTCCAACCCTTTGAACTTGCTACACGTGAAGTCAGTTCAGACACTGCCAGCCTAAGTCAGGTCATTCTCCTCATCAGGCTTTTGCAGAAGCAGCTGGAGAGATTTAAGGAGGAGCTAAAATGGAGCGATTCCGCTAGGCATGTGGGACTTGTGGATGGAGCCCTTCATTCGCTTAACCAGGATTCACGGGTGGTCAATCTGTTGAAATCAGAGCACTACATTTTGGCCACCGTGCTCGATCCTAGGTTTAAAGCCTACGTTGTATCTCTCTTTCCGGCAGACACAAGTCTGCAGATGGTCAAAGACCTGCTGGTGAGACAATTGTCAAGTCAAGCGGAACGTGACCCGCCAACAGCTCCTCCTTCATTTTCTACCGCCACTGGAGCTGCCAGGAAAGGGATAAAATTTCCAAAACCACCCACTGGCGGTGATGCAGGGCAGTCAGGAGCAAGTGCTGACATCTGGTCCAAACTGAAGGACCTGACAACGACTATTGACATGTCGTCTACTGTCACTGCATATGATTCTGCCACCATTGAAAGAATGGTGGAGGATTATATGAGTGACCGCATCCAAGTAGGCACGTCAGACAGTCCGTACGTATACTGGCATGAAAAAGAGGCAATTTGGAGGCCCTTGCACAAACTGGCTTTATTTTACCTAAGTTGCCCCCCCTCCAGTGTGTACTCCGAAAGAGTGTTTAGTGCAGCCGGTCACCTTGTCAGCGATCGGTGTAGGAGGTTACTTCCAGAAAATGTGGAGAAGATGATGTTCATCAAAATGAATTATAATAAATTCCTCCGTGGAGACATTTACCAGCAATTGCCTCCAGAAAGTATACAGGGACCTGTGATGGTGGATTCCAGTGGGGACGAATTAATACTCTGTGAGGAGGAGGATTTACACAGTGAAACGGGTAAGGAATCGGGGGATGAGGATGAGGTGGACATCTTGCCTCTGTAGAGCCAGTTTGCGCAAGGAGAGATTGATTGCTTCTTTTTTTGGTGGGGGCCCAAACCAACCAGTCATTTCAACCACAGTCGTGTGGCAGACCCTGTCACTGAAATGGTGGGTTTGTTAAAGTGTGCATGTCCTGTTTATACAACATAAAAGTGGGTGGGAGGGCCCAAGGACAATTCCATCTTGCACCTCTTCTTTTAAAATTATCTTTGCATCATATGCTGTTTGGGGACTATTTTTTTAAGTGCCATCCTGTCTGACACTGCAGTGCCACTCCTAGATGAGCCAGGTGTTTGTGCCGCCCACTTGGGTCGCTTAGCTTAGTCATCCAGTGACCTCGGTGCAACTTTTAGGACTAAAACGAATATTGTGAGGTGTGAGGTGTTTAGAATAGACTGGAAATGAGTGGAAATTATGGTTATTGAGGTTAATAATACTATAGGATCAAAATTACCCCCAAATTCTATGATTTAAGCTGTTTTTGAGGGTTTTTTGAAAAATAAACACCCGAATCCAAAACGCATCCGAATCCAACAAAAATTTGAAAGGGAGGTTTTGCCAAAATGCATCTGAATCCAAAACACAACCGCGGAACCGAATCCAAAACCAAAACTCAAAACCCGAAAAGTGTCCGGTGCACATCTCTAAATTAGCTCTAAGGGAACAACTAAAACATTTAACTTTAGAAAAGCTAACTTAAATAAGCTGAGACAGGCACTAAACAACATTGACTGGGAAGTTTTATTTCAGGGTAAGGACATTTCGGAAATGTGGGATGCTTTAAAATGGTTACTTGATAGCAATATTCACAAATTCATTCCCATGGGCAATAAACGCAGGAGTACTAAACACAAACCAATGTGGCTTAATAAGGAGGTCAAAAGGAAATGGCTAATAAGAGGCGTGCTTTCAAAGCATTTAAATCAGTTGGAGGGACGGAGGCATTCCAGTATTACAAGGAATGCAATAAAAGGTGCAAAAAGGTAATAAGAGCAGCTAAAATTGTAAATGAAAAGCAAATTGCTACAGAGAGTAAAGCCAATTCTAAAAAGTTTTACAAATACATAAACTGTAAAAGGTTAAAAAAGGAGAACATAGGCCCATTAAACGATGAACTGGGAGCCTTGATAAATGATGAAAAAATAAAAGCAGATATACTGAAGTTTTTATCCGTATTCACCACGGAGAATAAGAAGGTGATAGTAGTGCATAACGACAGTGAAGGTAATGACTCTTGGCTAGATGTTTGTTTAAGTGAGGAAGTAGTCCTGGAGAGGCTGAGCAACATAAAGATTAATAAATCACCGGGCCCAGATGGTTTTCACCCGAGGTTTATTATGGAGCTTAGGGCACAGCTAGCAAAAACCTTATACTTGATTATGTATTGTTCAATTAGATCAGGTATGGTACTGAGGGATTGGCGTATAGCGGAAGTAGTGCCCTTATTTAAAAAGGGATCTAAAAATCATCCTGGGAACTATAGACCAGTTAGTATAACCTCTATAGTGGGTAAAATATTGAAAGGAATTTTGAGGGATAGCATACAGGATTATCTGCAGGTTAATAAGATTATTAGCAAGAGTTAGCATGGGTTTGTAAGGGACAGATCATGTCAAATTAAATTAATTAGCTTCTATGAGGAAGTAAGCGATAATCTCGACCAAGGCAAGCCGTGATTGTTGTCTTTTTAGATTTTGAAAAAGCCTTCGATACAGTGCCTCACAGGAGACTGATTATCAAATAAAGGGAACTTGGCATAGGATATACTATTTGTACATGGATAGGTAATTGGCTAGATAACAGAGAACAAAGAGTAGTGGTCAACGGGACATTCTCCAGCTGGGCACCATTAGTCAGCGGAATACCACAAGCGTCCATACTTGGCCCGCTACTGTTCAATATATTTATTAATGATCTAGGAATAGGTCTGGGAAGCACAGTGTCAATCTTTAGATAATACCAAATCAAATTATTTTTCCAATCTGTGCAGTCTGTGCATAGCCCAAGACTTATGGGCCCTACACACTGGCAGATAACACTCATTAATGAACGAGAACTCATTCATATCATTCCGTGTGTAGGCACCAATGATGAACGATACGCGACCCCGCGCTCGTTCATCGTTGGTGCCAGGTCGCTTTTGCATGCAGGCAAATATGGACAATCTCATCCATATTAGCATGCACTGCTATGGAGCCGGGTGACGAGGGAGTGAAGAAACTTCCCCACCCGGAGGAGTGAAGAAACACCCCCCGTCACTGCCCCCCCCCCATCCACCCCCGCGCTGCCAGGTCGGCCGTCGGCCGTATCCGGCATCGCAAGATTTAATGTTGAGCCTTCTTCAACAGACGATAGTTTGTTTACAGAGACACGGGTGGCTCATAAATTGGGAAAAGTCGTCCCTGAATCCGTCACAGCGGATAGTTCATTTGGGGGCCATATTGGATTCAGACTTACAGAAAGTTCTCTTACCAGAGAAAAAGATAGTCAAGGTGCAGGTCATGGCTCAGGAAGCGTTGCAAGCCCAGACAATGTCAGTCCATGCAGCAATGCGAATATTGGGTCTGATGGTATCAACCTTCGACATGGTGGAATATGCGCAATTCCACTCCAGACCATTGCAGCACCTTATTCTGACCAAATGGAATGGAAATCATCAGACGATAAAGAAGCAGATGATAAAGATTCCAGTAAATGTAAAAAGGTCTCTAGCGTGGTCGCTATAGACAGACCATTTAAACAAGGGGAGACCCTTTTGGATAAAAGAGTGGCAAGTCCTGACAACAGATGCCAGCCTGCAAGGCTGGGGGGCGGTACTCGAAAGCCTATGGTTCCAGGGAAAATGGACCGAAAATGGACCGCAAGGGAAAGTCGCCTGCAGATAAATCTGTTGGGGGTAAGGGCCGTTTACTTGGCTCTAGTTCAGGCAAAGGACAATCTACAAGGAAGACCAGTCCAGATCCGCTCAGACAATGCGACGGCAGTAGCATACCTCAATCATCAAGGAGGAACTCACAGCAAGAGTCTGATGGAGGAAGTAACTCCCATTCTAAAATGGGCAGAACTCCATCTCCCGGCATTGTCAGCAGTATTTGTCCCGGGTGTACTAAATTGGGAAGCGGATTTTCTCAGTCGGCACACCATTCAGGAAACCGAATGGGCACTACACCCAGAAGTATTTCAGACACTGGTGAACAGATGGGGTCTAAACAACAAAGTTCCGAGGTACGGATCAAGAACAAGGGACCCAGGAGCGGTCCTGGTAGACGTCAGTGCAAATGGCAAAATGTCAGTGTCCTCACCAGCCGGATTCCCTCCTCCACCAACGCGTTTCTTCCCCTATCTGGGGCCTTTATCAAGGTGACGTGATACCCGGGACCGCCAGTCACTATTTTAAGAACGTATTGGAACTGTCTAAACCACAGTTCCAATCTGTCTGGTAATTATTCCATTGTATCACCTGCCTGGAAAGCCTCTTTATAAAAGAAGGAATGCCTTGCACTGCACTTTATGCTTACTGCTGAATTTTTATCCATTGTACTGTTTGTCATTTATATGTGCATTAAAATTGTGGTACACTATATGCACTTTTTTCTATTTTATATTCCCATTGAAATAACGGGACGGTGTATGAAAACGAATTGGAAAAGCGCTGGTTAAGTTATTACTTCATTTTCTTGTATTTTGCACTATTGGTGAGGGGTTAAGGATACCTCTAGAAGTAATTGATTGATTAGCTGCTACATGCGCACGGGACTCCTCCTTTAACTACTGTTGTACCCGAAGGTAAGCATTGTTGCAACCCGGTGGAGAGTTGTTGGAGCGACTCTTTCTAGTATGCGTTTAAGACGCTGTTAAGAGAAGTCGCTCTAAAAAAAACAATATAGTAAGTCTATAAAAATAAAATAATAAAAGCTTGAGGCTGCTCTCACAGCAGCCCTGTGACCATGCGGCTTCCTGCCGCACCAAGCAAAAAACTGATCTGACTGAGTCAGTGGGCGGGACTATATAGTGGAGGCCCCAATGCATCCTGGGAGGCCAGAAAGCTTGTGACCGTGTTGGTGCCATTTTCGCTGTCGCTCGACAATATCCCAATGTTATCCTGAGGATAATCCTGTGGACCCAGCCAGAGAAAGTAGCAATCTCCCTGACTCCCTAAAGAGTCCATCAATCTCCCTGATTGCACCTTATTCCCATTATATAGCTGTTATATTCTTGGTGGAAAAAGAAATCAGAGATACATACATTCAAATGGGATCATCAGCGCCATTTCCCTGCATTGGTTATAACTTATAAGTAGAGATGTGCGGCAGGCACTTTTCGTGTTTTGTGTTTTGGTTCTAATTCCCCGCTCGTGTTTTGGTATTGGGTTGGTTTTGCCAAAACCACCCTTTCATGTTTTGGTTTTGGTTTTGGTTTTGGATCTGGATGATTTTTGAAAAAAACATTAAAACCGCTAAAATCACAGAATTTGGGGGTAATTTTGATCCTACAGTATTATTAACCTCAATAACATTAATCTCCACTCATTTCCAGTCAATTTTGACTACCTCACACTTCACAATATTGTTCACCAACATAGGCCAAAGCCTGGCTGGCTAAACTAAGCAACAGAGCAGCGGCACAAACACACAGCAGTTATTTCTGTTTAAAAATGTTTTACAAATTAGTACTGTATTAGCAATAACCAATCAAACCAATAGAAAACAATCCAACACAGAAATTTCGTCAGAATCATGTGTACAATATCGTTGCTCTGAAGTAGTTACCAAACAGCAAATAAAAAAAAAACACCCAAACCATGTGTAAAATAGCAACAGTGGACATTGATGCCCCCTACACAAGTGCACATGCCCCCAGCACATGACTATTCTCAGAGCCCAGTCTGTACCTCCCTCCTGGGGGCCCTGGGTCACTGATGACTGGCACCCTGTGCCCATGTAAAACCCCAATCAGCCATTTTGTCGAGCAGCTCCCCAAATTCTCCCTAATCACAAAAAACAGCATTCTGTACCTGCGTAGGACAGTGCGGTATACTTTGGGACACACAGTTAAATATTGACCAGGTTACAGTGCGGGTCAGACACAGTGCATGTTACAGTGCAGGTTGGATACAAAGCGGGTCGGGTACAATGCAGGTTACAGTGTGGGTCAGATACAGTGCAAGTGGATACAAGGCAGGTCGGATACAGTGTAGATGGAATTCATTGCGGGTTGTATATAGTGCAGATCGCACACAATGCAAGTCAGATACAGTGCAGGTCGGAGTGCAGGTTGGATATAGTGCGCGTTGGCTACAGTGCAATGTTGGAAAAAGTGCAAGATACAGTACAGTGCAGTGCATGTCAGAGTGTGGTTTGGATACAGTGTAGGCTACAGTGCAGGTTGGATACAGTGTATGTTGCATACAGTGAGGGTTGGCTACAGTGCAAGGTCAGATACAGTGCGCGTCAGATACAGTGCGAGATAAAGTGCAGGTCAGATACAGTATGGGTCGCATACATTTTGAGTTGTAGAAATTGTGGGTCAGATACAGCGTGGGCCGGATAAAGTGCAGGTTACAGTGTGGATCAAGTACAGTGTGGGTTGGATACAGCGCAGGTCAGACTCGGTGTGGGTTGGATACAGCGCAGGTTTAATACCGTGTGGGTTGGATACAGCGCAAGTCAAATACAGTGTTGGTTGGATACAGTGCGGGTCGAATACAATGCGGGCCGGGTGCAGTGTAGGTCGGATACAGCACGGGTTTCAGTGCAGGTCAAATACAATGTGGGTCAGATACAGTGTTGTTCAGATACAGCATGGGTTACAGTGCAGGTCGGATACAGCATGGGTTTCAGTGCAGGTCAAATACAATGTGGGTCGGATACAGTGTTGGTCAGATACAGCATGGGTTACAGTGCAGGTCAGATACAGTGCAGGTTAGATACACCAATAGTGCACTTACTGTGACAGAGGGTCCTCAGTGCGGGGTTGTCAGTGGTGTTTTCAGTGTGGTGGTGCCAGCAGTGTCGGCACTGCAGGAATGCCTGCAGTGTCGGCAATTGCAGGAGTGCTGGAGGTGTCCTCACTACAGGGGTGCCAGCAGTGTCGGCAATGTGGGAGTGCCAGAGTTTTCCTCAGTGCAGGAGTGCTGAAAGAGTCCTCAGTGCAGGTGTGCCAGCAGTGTTGGCAATGCGGGAGTGCTGGAGGTGTCCTCAGTGCAGGAATTCAGGGGTGCCAGCAGTGTGGGAGTGCCGGAAGTGTCCTCGGTGCAGGGGTGCCTGCACTGTAGGAGGTGTCCTCAGTGCAGGAGTGCTGGCAGTGCCCGCAGTGCAGGGTGCCGGCAGTGTCTGCAGTGTGGGAGTGCTGGCAGTGTCCTCAGTGCAGGGGTGCCGGCAGTGTTGGCAATGCGGGAGTACCGGAGGTGTCCTCAGTGCAGGAGTGCTGGCAGAGTCCTCAGTGCAGGGGTGCCGGCAATACGGGAGTGCTGGAGGTATCCTCAGTGCAGGAGTTCAGGGATGCGGCAGTGTCTGCAGAGTGGGAGTGCCGGAAGTGTCCTCAGTGCAGGGGTGCCGACAGTGTTGGCAATGCAGGAGTGCTGGAAGTGTCCTCAGTGCAGGAGTTCAGGGGTGCCGGCAGTTTCAGCAGTATGGGAGTACTGGAAGTATCCTCAGTGCAGGAGCTCAGGGATGCGGCAGTGTCTGCAATGTGGGAGTGCCAGAACTGTCCTCAGTGCAGGGGTGCCGGCAGTGTCGGCAATGCAGGAGTGCTGGAAGTGTCCTCAGTGCAGGAGTTCAGGGGTGCCAGCAGTTTCAGCAGTATGGGAGTACTGGAAGTCAGGGACGTGCAGTCAGGGGAGGCAGAGCCTCACCTGTCATATTCCAGTGAAAAGAGCTGTTTTTTACACTGATTTGTGTTAGAACACAGATCAGTATAAAATGATGCTATTGTCATTGGAATATAAAGTTGCAGCACTCTGCAAATGCAGACAGCAGAGGAGAGCGAGGCACTGAGAGATCTGCCTCTCTCTAGCTGTCAAATGCTGTACGGAGCTGGGGGCGGATCTGGGGGCGGAGCCACGAGTCAGGCATAATCTTGCATTGAAAACAGCACCAGCTTGAGGCTGCTCTGACATGCGTGCCTTGACACAGGCTCAAGGCACGCCCCCTCAGTTATGCATATTCATTAGCTACCTCACTCGTCCTCCTTCCCCTGTGCTGCACTGAACGTGGGATACAGCCATAAGGAGACAGCTTCCTCATACAGATCACCAGGCAGGTAAACAACAGTGAAATGCCTGATCCCTAACTCTATCACCATATCATCCAGCAAGGTTTAATGCTGAGGGCACCATAGTGTGGGAAAGCCATCATTAACTGGCCCCAGCAAACATATAGCTGACCACTGTACTACTGCTGAAGGGGAAGAGGTTTCTTTAAAGAAACAGTCTACTAAAAAGGTACAAGTGTTGTTCGACTGCCCGTGCACACTCTTACATGGCAAGATTTTATGTGACACGTTTCCAATTTGGTCTTGTTATGTATGGAGGTACTCTCTAGTGGCATATGACACAGTACTGTCCACTTTACTGTCTTTTGTAAGAATGTATACATTAACAGCAGTCTATATTTTTATTTTTTCCTTAATGATTTAAATCTGTAGTGTGTGTGTGTGTGTGTGTGTGTGTGTGTGTGTGTGTGTGTGTGTGTTTGTGCGGGTGTGTGTGTATGTGTGTGTGTTGGAGGGTGGGGGGGCAGGGGGGAGGTGGAGAAGGCACAGGTCTCTGCCAGGAAGAAAGCTCAGCCACCTTCCCCCTGTACTGACATGGTGCTGCTGCAAGACTCATACCACTTTCACATCGCTAAAGCAGGTCACATGACCCCTTTCAGACTGACGGCACCAACCCAGGTTGGTGACGTGTGCAGAGGCAGTGCTTGGAGATCAGATTATCTCCCAAGTGCCGCCTATCCCTATAGTGTGAACGAATCCCGGATCACATCGACCCGGCATCCCATTCACACTGTGCACCTGACCCGGGAATAACCCTGCTTTATTTCCGGGTTGAAATACCAGGCCATGCGACGTGGGAAATCGGAATATACCCCTTTCACACCGCACCTAAACCCATGTCAACCCGGCAATATATTGGGTAATTTGTGCGGCGTGAAAGGAGTATTACAGAGGCAGAGCTTCTCTTTCCCTTTTTGCAGGGTTTTATTAATAACTAATATGGCATTGATTAGCAAAATGTACAGAACCCCCCCCCCCCCCCCCAAAAAAAAAAAAATACAAGTGTTCCATAAGAAACTGGACACAAAGCCTACTTATAGTGTATGGTACAGTGACAAGGGGCCTAATTCAGACCTGATCGCAAAAGCAAAATTTTTCTCTAACGGGCAAAACCATGTGGGTCATTCCGACCCAATCGCACGCTGCAGTTTTTTGCAGCCGTGCGATCGGGTATCAACAGCGCATGCGTGCCAGCCGCAATGAGCAGGCACTTTGCTGCCCGGCGACGGCAGCTACGACAAGAACGAAGAAAGCGTTAGCAGCGGCTAATGCAAGAAGATTGACAGGAAGAGGCCGTCTGGGGGTGTCAAGTACTCACCGTTTTTGGGGAGTGACGAAGAAAATGCAGGTGTGTCCGGCCGTTTGCAGGGAGGGATCCTAACGTCAGCTCCAAGAAGATTCATCACAGCGGCTGAGTAAGTCTTGAGCTGTGCAGAGACTGCACAAACTTTATGTTTGTGCAGCTCTCTGCACAAGCGATCGCTCCCCTACACAGCCCTAACCCCCTCCCCTGTAAACGGTGATTACCTGGTAACAGCAGTGCAAAAATCCGCCTGCGTGCGACCAGGTCGGAATGAGGTCCCATGTGCACTGCAGGTGGGGCAGATGTAACATTTGCAGAGAGAGTTAGATTTGGGTGGGTTATATTGTTTCTGTGCAGGGTAAATACTGGCTGCTTTATTTCTACACTGCAATTTAGATTTCAGTTTGAACACACCCCACCCAAATCTATATCTCTCTGCACATGTTACATCTGCCCCACCTGCACTGTACATGGTTTTGCCCATTAGAGAAAAATTTTGCTGCTGCGATCAGGTCTGAATTAGGCCCAATGTCACTGGCTGCCTGACTACGTGCCAGAGTTGCTGCCCACTATATAATGTACTGTACTGTAAGTGACTCTGGCCAGTGTGTACTGTGCTTAGCAATGGCAGTGCAGTTACTTGCGCTAAGGGATGTGTCCCTTATGACATATGCCAGTAGTCTGCACAGTCTACAGCAAAGTGCAGCCCTCCCCGACATGCTCTGCTATTGGGTTCATATATATGTAAATCTGTCTTTGATATTAGCCAGTGCCTCCCCAGCCATTTACCTCACCGCACGTCACTGCTGGAAGTGTCCTCAGTGCAGGAGCTCAGGGATGCGGCAGTGTCTGCAATGTGGGAGTGCCGGAAGTGTTCTCAGTGCAGGGGTGCCGGCAGTGTCAGAGGTGCGGTGGTGTCGGCAGTGTGGGCGGTGGTGTCGGCAGTGTGGGTGGTGGTGTCGGCAGTGTGGGCGGCGGTGTTGGCAGTGCGGGCGGCGGTGTTGGCAGTGCGGGCGGCGGTGTTGGCAGTGTGGGTGGCGGCGCTATTAGCGCTGTGGGGGCATCCATCTTGGGGCCATTGTAGCCCATGGGGAAACGCTGATTGTCTGAGAGCCGTGACAGACAGCTCTCTCAGCCAATAGGTTACTATGAAGACCAGCGTCCGAGGCAAAACCTCAGGATCCGACAGTGGAATCCTGAGGTTTTGCCTCGATTGGGGATCCGGGGAAGGCAGGGACATCCGAGCTGTGGCTCGGATGGCCCCGTCCCCTAGGTTCGGGGGGGTTTGGTTCTCTGAGAATCGAATCTGCTCATCTCTAGTTATAAGTAGTGATGAGCGGGTTCGGTTTCTCGGAAACCGAACCCCCCCGAACTTCACACTTTTTACACGGGTCCGAGGCATACTCGGATTCTCCCGTATGGCTCGGTTAACCCGAGCGCGCCCGAACGTCATCATCCCGCTGTCGGATTCTCGCGAGATTCTGATTCTATAAGCACAGCCTTCAACAGTGTTACCGACACCTTCTGCTGTGCCGCTGGTACCAAAGGGTACCAAAGGGAAATTTCATTCATTTAACAGTCGGGTAAGCTTCACTATATGAGACTGCACAATCAGTGATTCAGCTAAATCATCACTGCACACTTTTGGAAATTTGCACAATTAAGCTACCCACAGAAAGTCTGCCGTGATCTGGATAAGACTGTAACATACAAGCTGATTATCATTATTTAACGCTTCATTGTCGATGGACTTCCTAAACAATATCTAAGGAACCCATGTGAATCAATTAGCCCATGCATGGAGCTTAACCCTTTAAGTACTAGTACATTATAATTGCTGCAGCATCTATTGGAGATTAAGTGGTTATGTTCCTTTTAAGGGTGACTATTTGGAATTATTAAATGGTTGGTGTATACTATATGTTGAATATTCCAAGATAAGCGGTTTATTTTATTGAGATTGTGTCAATTATTTTTAATAAAAATTTTTATTATACGGTACGGAAGGCCACTGCTGTACCTACCTCTGTGTCGTCATTAAGTATACTATCCATCAACATTCTATACCTGTGGTGCATTTTAGTTTTGCAGTTTGCTGACACAGTGACCACCAGTATACTATATATAGCAGTACGGTATGGAAGGCCACTGCTGTACCTACCTCTGTGTCGTCATTAAGTATACTATCCATCTACATTCTATACCTGTGGTGCATTTTAGTTTTGCAGTTTGCTGACACAGTGACCACCAGTATACTATATATAGCAGTACGGTACGGAAGGCCACTGCTGTACCTACCTCTGTGTCGTCATTAAGCATACTATCCATCTACATTCTATACCTGTGGTGCATTTTAGTTTTGCAGTTTGCTGACACAGTGACCACCAGTATACTATAGGTACGGAAGGCCACTGCTGTACCTACCTCTGTGTCGTCATTAAGTATACTATCCATCTACATTCTATACCTGTGGTGCATTTTAGTTTTGCAGTTTGCTGACACAGTGACCACCAGTATACTATATATAGCAGTACGGTACGGAAGGCCACTGCTGTACCTACCTCTGTGTCGTCATTAAGTATACTATCCATCTACATTCTATACCTGTGGTGCATTTTAGTTTTGCAGTTTGTTGACACAGTGACCACCAGTATACTATATATAGCAGTACGGTACGGAAGGCCACTGCTGTACCTACCTCTGTGTCGTCATTAAGTATACTATCCATCTACATTCTATACCTGTGGTGCATTTTAGTTTTGCAGTTTGCTGACACAGTGACCACCAGTATACTATATATAGCAGTACGGTACGGAAGGCCACTGCTGTACCTACCTCTGTGTCGTCATTAAGTATACTATCCATCTACATTCTATACCTGTGGTGCCTTTTAGTTTTGCAGTTTGCTGACACAGTGACCACCAGTATACTATATATAGCAGTACGGTACGGAAGGCCACTGCTGTACCTACCTCTGTGTCGTCATTAAGTATACTATCCATCTACATTCTATACCTGTGGTGCATTTTAGTTTTGCAGTTTGCTGACACAGTGACCACCAGTATACTATATATAGCAGTACGGTACGGAAGGCCACTGCTGTACCTACCTCTGTGTCGTCATTAAGTATACTATCCATCTACATTCTATACCTGTGGTGCATTTTAGTTTTGCAGTTTGCTGACACAGTGACCACCAGTATACTATATATAGCAGTACGGTACGGAAGGCCACTGCTGTACCTACCTCTGTGTCGTCATTAAGTATACTATCCATCTACATTCTATACCTGTGGTGCATTTTAGTTTTGCAGTTTGCTGACACAGTGACCACCAGTATACTATATATAGCAGTACGGTACGGAAGGCCACTGCTGTACCTACCTCTGTGTCGTCATTAAGTATACTATCCATCTACATTCTATACCTGTGGTGCATTTTAGTTTTGCAGTTTGCTGACACAGAGACCACCAGTATACTATATATAGCAGTACGGTACGGAAGGCCACTGCTGTACCTACCTCTGTGTCGTCATTAAGTATACTATCCATCTACATTCTATACCTGTGGTGCATTTTAGTTTTTCAGATTGCTGACAGTGACCACCAGTATATATAGCAGTACGGTACGGAAGGCCACTGCTCTACCTACCTCTGTGTCGTCAAGTATACTATCCATCCATACCTGTGGTGCATTTCAGTTGTGCGCAGTATATATAGTAGTAGGCCATTGCTATTGATAGTTACTGGCATATAATTCCACACATTAAAAAATGGAGAACAAAAATGTGGAGGTTAAAATAGGGAAAAATCAAGATCCACTTCCACCTCGTGCTGAAGCTGCTGCCACTAGTCATGGCCGAGACGATGAAATGCCATCAACGTCGTCTGCCAAGGCCGATGCCCAATATCATAGTAGAGTGCATGTAAAATCCAAAAAACAAAAGTTCAGTAAAATGACCCAAAAATCAAAATTAAAAGCGTCTGAGGAGAAGCGTAAACTTGCCAATATGCCATTTACGACACGGAGTGGCAAGGAACGGCTGAGGCCCTGGCCTATGTTCATGGCTAGTGGTTCAGCTTCACATGAGGATGGAAGCACTCATCCTCTCGCTAGAAAAATGAAAAGACTTAAGCTGGCAAAAGCACAGCAAAGAACTGTGCGTTCTTCTAAATCACAAATCCCCAAGGAGAGTCCAATTGTGTCGGTTGCGATGCCTGACCTTCCCAACACTGGACGGGAAGAGCTTGCGCCTTCCACCATTTGCACGCCCCCTGCAAGTGCTGGAAGGAGCACCCGCAGTCCAGTTCCTGATAGTCAAATTGAAGATGTCACTGTTGAAGTACACCAGGATGAGGATATGGGTGTTGCTGGCGCTGGGGAAGAAATTGACAAGGAGGATTCTGATGGTGAGGTGGTTTGTTTAAGTCAGGCACCCGGGGAGACACCTGTTGTCCGTGGAACGAATATGGCCATTAACATGCCTGGTCAAAATACAAAAAAAATCAGCTCTTCGGTGTGGAATTATTTCAACACAAATGCGGACAACAGCTGTCAAGCCGTGTGTTGCCTTTGTCAAGCTGTAATAAGTAGGGGTAAGGACGTTAACCACCTCGGAACATCCTCCCTTATACGTCACCTGCAGCGCATTCATCATAAGTCAGTGACAAGTTCAAAAACTTTGGGTGACAGCGGAAGCAGTTCACTGACCACTAAATCCCTTCCTCTTGTAACCAAGCTCCTACAAACCACACCACCAACTCCCTCAGTGTCAATTTCCTCCTTACCCAGGAAAGCCAATAGTCCTGCAGGCCATGTCACTGGCAAGTCTGACGAGTCCTCTCCTGCCTGGGATTCCTCCGATGCATCCTTGAGTGTAACGCCTACTGCTGCTGGCGCTGCTGTTTTAGCTGCTGGGAGTCGATCGTCATCCCAGAGGGGAAGTCGGAAGACCACTTGTACTACTTACAGTAAGCAATTGACTGTCCAACAGTCCTTTGCGAGGAAGATGAAATATCACAGCAGTCATCCTGCTGCAAAGCAGATAACTCAGGCCTTGGCAGCCTGGGCGGTGAGAAACGTGGTTCCGGTATCCACCGTTAATTCAGAGGCAACTAGAGACTTGATTGAGGTACTGTGTCCCCGGTACCAAATAACATCTAGGTTCCATTTCTCTAGGCAGGCGATACCGAAAATGTACACAGACCTCAGAAAAAGACTCACCAGTGTCCTAAAAAATGCAGTTGTACCCAATGTCCACTTAACCACGGACATGTGGACAAGTGGAGCAGGGCAGACTCAGGACTATATGACTGTGACAGCCCACTGGGTAGATGTATTGCCTCCCGCAGCAAAAACAGCAGCGGCGGCACCAGTAGCAGCATCTCGCAAATGCCAACTCGTTCCTAGGCAGGCTACGCTTTGTATCACCGCTTTCCAGAAGAGGCACACAGCTGACAACCTCTTACGGAAACTGAGGAAGATCATCGCAGAATGGCTTACCCCAATTGGACTCTCCTGGGGATTTGTGACATCGGACAACGCCAGCAATATTGTGCGTGCATTACATCTGGGCAAATTCCAGCACGTCCCATGTTTTGCACATACATTGAATTTGGTGGTGCAGAATTATTTAAAAAACGACAGGGGCGTGCAAGAGATGCTGTCGGTGGCCCGAAGAATTGCGGGCCACTTTCGGCGTTCAGCCACCGCGTACAGAAGACTGGAGCACCACCAAACATTCCTGAACCTGCCCTGCCATCATCTGAAGCAAGAGGTGGTAACGCGGTGGAATTCAACCCTCTATATGCTTCAGAGGATGGAGGAGCAGCAAAAGGCCATTCAAGCCTATACATCTGCCCACGATATAGGCAAAGGAGGGGGAATGCACCTGACTCAAGCGCAGTGGAGAATGATTTCAACGTTGTGCAAGGTTCTGCAACCCTTTGAACTTGCCACACGTGAAGTCAGTTCAGACACTGCCAGCCTGAGTCAGGTCATTCCCCTCATCAGGCTTTTGCAGAAGAAGCTGGAGACATTGAAGGAGGAGCTAAAACAGAGCGATTCCGCTAGGCATGTGGGACTTGTGGATGGAGCCCTTAATTCGCTTAACCAGGATTCACGGGTGGTCAATCTGTTGAAATCAGAGCACTACATTTTGGCCACCGTGCTCGATCCTAGATTTAAAACCTACGTTGGATCTCTCTTTCCGGCAGACACAAGTCTGCAGAGGTTCAAAGACCTGCTGGTGAGAAAATTGTCAAGTCAAGCGGAACGTGACCCGTCAACATCTCCTCCTTCACATTCTCCCGCAATTGGGGGTGCGAGGAAAAGGCTAAGAATTCCGAGCCCACCCGCTGGCGGTGATGCAGGGCAGTCTGGAGCGAGTGCTGACATCTGGTCCGGACTGAAGGACCTGCCAACGATTACTGACATGTCGTCTACTGTCACTTCATATGATTCTCTCACCATTGAAAGAATGGTGGAGGATTATATGAGTGACCGCATCCAAGTAGGCACGTCAGACATTCCGTACGTATACTGGCAGGAAAAAGAGGCAATTTGGAGGCCCTTGCACAAACTGGCTTTATTCTACCTAAGTTGCCCTCCCTCCAGTGTGTACTCCGAAAGAGTGTTTAGTGCAGCCGCTCACCTTGTCAGCAATCGGCGTACGAGGTTACTTCCAGAAAATGTGGAGAAGATGATGTTCATCAAAATGAATTATAATCAATTCCTCCGTGGAGACATTCACCAGCAGCAATTGCCTCCACAAAGTACACAGGGACCTGAGATGGTGGATTCCAGTGGGGACGAATTAATAATCTGTGAGGAGGGGGATGTACACGGTGATATATCGGAGGGTGAAGATGAGGTGGACATCTTGCCTCTGTAGAGCCAGTTTGTGCAAGGAGAGATTGATTGCTTCTTTTTTTGGTGGGGGCCCAAACCAACCAGTCATTTCAGTCACAGTCGTGTGGCAGACCCTGTCGCTGAAATGATGGGTTTGTTAAAGTGTGCATGTCCTGTTTATACAACATAAGGGTGGGTGGGAGGGCCCAAGGACAATTCCATCTTGCACCTCTTTTTTCTTTCATTTTTCTTTGCATCATGTGCTGTTTGGGGACAATTTTTTTGAAGTGCCATCCTGCCTGACACTGCAGTGCCACTCCTAGATGGGCCAGGTGTTTGTGTCGGCCACTTGTGTCGCTTAGCTTAGTCACACAGCGACCTTGGTGCGCCTCTTTTTTTCTTTGCATCATGTGCTGTTTGGGGACAAATTTTTTTGAAGTGCCATCCTGTCTGACACTGCAGTGCCACTCCTAGATGGGCCAGGTGTTTGTGTCGGCCACTTGTGTCGCTTAGCTTAGTCACACAGCGACTTTGGTGCAAATTTTAGGACTAAAAATAATATTGTGAGGTGTGAGGTGTTCAGAATAGACTGTAAATGAGTGGAAATTATGGTTATTGAGGTTAATAAAACTATGGGATCAAAATGACCCCCAAATTCTATGATTTAAGCTGTTTTTTAGGGTTTTTTGTAAAAAACACCTGAATCCAAAACACACCCGAATCCGACAAAAACATTTCGGTGAGGTTTTGCCAAAACGCGTCCGAATCCAAAACACGGCCGCGGAACCGAATCCAAAACCAAAACACAAAACCCGAAAAATGTCCGGTGCACATCACTAGTTATAAGGCACAATGGGGCAGATGTATTAACCTGGAGAAGGCATAAGGAAGTGATAAACCAGTGATATGTGCAAGGTGATAAACACACCAGCCAATCAGCTCCTAACTGTTCATTTACATATGGGAGCTGATTGGCTGGTGCCTTTATCACCTTGCACATATCACTGGTTTATCACTTCCTTATGCCTTCTCCAGGTTAATACATCTACCCCAATGATCCCTATGGCTACATGCATTTTACATGTAAAGCGCAATACACAAACAAATCCTTCACAATATCTTCGACTAGTAGATCTTACTAACTTTGGGGATCAGTTACATTTGGATGCAAGTGATTTTTGTGAGACGCCTCTCAGTTGTAGCAGTACACGCCCGCTCTGATAGGCATCACTTTCCCAATCTCCCTGAAATGCTTTTTCAAAAGTAGGCAAGTATGGGTAGCACTAGCCGCTAGCGGCACGTGCGCTGACACCTTCTCATTGTATTTTATGTGAAAAGTATGTGAAGCAGATTCGCAGAGACAAAGCTTTCTCGTAAACCTCTGTCCCTACACGCGATAATCGATACATCTATGCAATGTGATTTTGGTCGTATTTATCATAACCCATCTGCTCCTTAGGGTTTTGTGGCGTAAATACAGTATATGCAAAATGCTTTCTTATCTAGGTTTGTGCATAACGTACACAAGTAATGCTGCTGTAAATCAGGGACGTGCAGTCAGGGGAGGCAGGGGAGGCAGAGCCTCACCTGTCATATTCCAGTGAAAATAGCTGTTTTTTACACTGATTTGGGTTAGAACACAGATCAGTATAAAATTATGCTATTGTCATTGGAATATGAAGTTGCAGCACTCTGCAAATGCAGAGAGCAGAGGAGAGCGAGGCACTGAGAGATCTGCCTCTCTCTAGCTGTCAAATGCTGTACGGAGCTGGGGGCGGAGCCACGAGTCAGGCATAATCTTGCATTGAAAACAGCACCAGCTTGAGGCAGCTCTGACATGCGTGCCTTGACACAGGCTCAAGGCACGCCTCCTCAGTTATGCATATTCATTAGCTACCTCACTCGTCCTCCTTCCCCTGTGCTGCACTGAACGTGGGATACAGCCATGTGGAGACAGCTTCCTCATACAGATCACCAGGCAGGTAAACAACAGTGAAATGCCTGATCCCCAACTCTATCACCATATCATCCAGCAAGGTTTAATGCTGAGGGCACCATAGTGTGGGAAAGCTATCATTACCTGGCCCCAGCAAACATATAGCTGACCACTGTACTACTGCTGAGGGGGAAGAGGTTTCTTTAAAGAAACAGTCTACTAAAAATAAGAATTTACTTACCGATAATTCTATTTCTCGGAGTCCGTAGTGGATGCTGGGGTTCCTGAAAGGACCATGGGGAATAGCGGCTCCGCAGGAGACAGGGCACAAAAGTAAAGCTTTTACAGGTCAGGTGGTGTGTACTGGCTCCTCCCCCCATGACCCTCCTCCAGACTCCAGTTAGGTACTGTGCCCGGACGAGCGTACACAATAAGGGAGGATTTTGAATCCCGGGTAAGACTCATACCAGCCACACCAATCACACCGTACAACTTGTGATCTAAACCCAGTTAACAGTATGATAACAGAGGAGCCTCTGAAAGATGGCTTCCTAAACAATAACCCGAATTAGTTAACAATAACTATGTACAAGTATTGCAGATAATCCGCACTTGGGATGGGCGCCCAGCATCCACTACGGACTCCGAGAAATAGAATTATCGGTAAGTAAATTCTTATTTTCTCTATCGTCCTAAGTGGATGCTGGGGTTCCTGAAAGGACCATGGGGATTATACCAAAGCTCCCAAACGGGCGGGAGAGTGCGGATGACTCTGCAGCACCGAATGAGAGAACTCCAGGTCCTCCTTTGCCAGGGTATCAAATTTGTAAAAATTTACAAACGTGTTCTCCCCTGACCACGTAGCTGCTCGGCAGAGTTGTAATGCCGAGACCCCTCGGGCAGGCGCCCAAGATGAGCCCACCTTCCTTGCGGAATGGGCCTTAACAGATTTAGGCTGTGGCAGGCCTGCCACAGAATGTACAAGTTGAATTTTGTTACAAATCCAACGAGCAATCGACTGCTTAGAAGCAGGTGCACCCAACTTGTTGGGTGCATACAGTATAAACAGCGAGTCAGATTTTCTGACTCCAGCCGTCCTTTAAATGTATATTTTTAAGGCTCTGACAACGTCCAACAACTTGGAGTCCTTCAAGTCGTCTGTAGCCGCAGGCACTACAATAGGCTGGTTCAGGTGAAACGCTGATACCACCTTAGGGAGAAAATGCGGACGCGTCCGCCGCTCTGCCCTATGTCGAATGGAAAATTAAATAAGGGCTTTTATAAAACAAAGCCGCCAGTTCAGATACTCTCCCGGCCGAAGCCAGGGCCAGTAACATAGTCACTTTCCATGTGAGATATTTCAAATCCACATTCTTTAGTGGTTCAAACCAATTGGATTTGAGGAAATCTAAAACTACATTTAGATCCCACGGTGCCACCTTAGGCACCACAGGAGGCTGTATATGCAGTACTCCTTTGATAAAAATCTGGACCTCAGGGACTGAGGCCAATTCTTTTTGGAAGAATATTGATATGGCCGAAATTTGAACCTTAATAGATCCCAATTTGAGACCCATAGACAATCCTGATTGCAGGAAATGTAGGAAAACGACCCAGTTGAAATTCCTCCATCGGAGCACTCCGCTGCTCGCACCACGCAACATATTTTCGCCAAATACGGCGATAATGCTTCGCGGTGACTTCCTTCCTTGCCTTTATCAAGGTAGGAATGACTTCTTCCGGAATGCCTTTTCCTTTTAGGATCTGGCATTCAAACGCCATGCCGTCAAACGCAGCCGCGGTAAGTCTTGAAAAAGACAAGGACCCTGCTGAAGCAGGTCCCTTCTCAGAAGTAGAGGCCACGGATCGTCCGTGACCATCTCTTGAAGTTCCGGGTACCAAGTCCTTCTTGGCCAATCCGGAGCCACTAGTCTTACTCCTCTTTGCCGTATAATCCTCAATACCTTTGGTATGAGAGGCAGAGGAGGAAACACATATACCGACTGGTACACCCAAGGTGTTACCAGCGCGTCCACAGCTATTGCCTGCGGATCTCTTGACCTGGCGCAATATCTGTCCAGTGTTTTGTTGAGGCGAGACGCCATCATGTCCACCATTGGTTTTACCCAACGGTTTAATAGCATGTGGAAAACTTCTGGATGAAGTCCCCACTCTCCCGGGTGAAGGTCGTGTCTGCTGAGGAAGTCTGCTTCCCAGTTGTCCACGCCCGGGATGAATACTGCTGACAGTGCTATCACGTGATTCTCCGCCCAGCGAAGGATCCTGGCAGCTTCTGCCATTGCCCTCCTGCTTCTTGTGCCGCCCTGTCTGTTTACATGGGCGACTGCCGTGATGTTGTCCGACTGGATCAACACCGGTCTTCCTTGAAGCAGAGGTTCCGCCTGGCTTAGAGCATTGTAATTGCTCTTAGTTCCAGAATGCTTATGTGAAGAGACTTTTTCAGGCTCGACCACACTCCCTGGAAATTTCTTCCCTGTGTGACTGCTCCCCAGCCTCTCAGGCTGGCATCCGTGGTCACCAGGATCCAATCCTGCATGCCGAATCTGCGGCCCCCCAATAGATGAGCCTCCTGCAACCACCACAGAAGGGATACCCTTGTCCTCGGCGACAGGGTTATCCGCAGGTGCATCTGAAGATGCGACCCTGACCATTTGTCCAACAGATCCCTTTGCATGGAATCTGCCGAAAGGGATTGCTTCGTAAGAAGCTACCATTTTTTTTCCCAGGACTCTTGTGCATTGATGTACAGACACCTTTCCTGGTTTTAGGAGGTTCCTGACCAGGTCAGATAACTCCTTGGCTTTTTCTTCGGGAAGAAAAACCTTTTTCTGAACTGTGTCCAGAATCATCCCCAGGAACAGCAGACGAGTTGTCGGCATTAATTGGGATTTTGGAATATTCAGAATCCATCCGTGCTGCTTTAGCACCTCTTGAGATAGTGCTAAACCCATCTCTAGCTGTTCTCTGGACCTTGCCCTTATTAGGAGATCGTCCAAGTATGGGATAATTAATACGCCTTTTCTTCGAAGAAGAAATATTATCTCGGCCATTACCTTTGTAAAGACCCGAGGTGCCGTGGACAAACCAAACGGCAGCGTCTGAAACTGATAGTGACAGTTTTGTACAACGAACCTGAGGTACCCCTGGTGTGAGGGGTAATTGGAACGTGGAGATACGCATCCTTGATGTCCAAGGATACCATAAAGTCCCCTTCTTCCAGGTTCGCTATCACTGCTCTGAGTGACTCCATCTTGAACTTGAACTTCTTTATGTACAGGTTCAAGGACTTCAGATTTAGAATAGGCCTTACCGAGCCATCCGGCTTCGGTACCACAAAAAGAGTGGAATAATACCCCTTCCCTTGTTGTAGAAGAGGTACCTTGACTATCACCTGCTGAGAATACAGCTTGTGAATGGCTTCCAAAACCGTCTCCCTTTCTGAGGGGGACGTTGGTAAAGCAGACTTCAGGAAACGGCGAGGTGGCTCTGTCTCTAATTTCAACCTGTACCCCTGAGATATTATCTGCAGGATCCAGGGATTTACCTGCGAGTGAGCCCACTGCGCGCTGTAATTCTTGAGACGACCGCCTACCGCCCCCGAGTCCGCTTGCGAAGCCCCAGCGTCATGCTGAGGCTTTTGTAGAAGCCGGGGAGGGCTTCTGTTCCTGGGAAGGAGCTGCCTGTTGCTGTCTCTTCCCTCGTCCTCTGCCTCGTGGCAGATATGAATAGCCCTTTGCTCTCTTATTTTTAAAGGAACGAAAGGGCTGCGGTTGAAAGGTCGGTGCCTTTTTCTGTTGGGGAGTGACTTGAGGTAGAAAGGTGGATTTCCCGGCCGTAGCCGTGGCCACCAAATCCGATAGACCGACCCCAAATAACTCCTCTACGCATCGCCTGTCCACTGTCGTGTCCATAAAGCTCTTCTGGCCGAAATGGACATAGCACTTACCCGTGATGCCAGTGTGCAGATATCTCCCTGTGCATCACGCATATAAAGAAATGCATCCTTTATTTGTTCTAACGACAGTAAAATATTGTCCCTGTCCAGGGTATCAATATTTTCGATCAGGGACTCTGACCAAACTACCCCAGCACTGCACATCCAGGCAGTCGCAATAGCTGGTCGTAGTATAACACCTGCATGTGTGTATATACCTTTTTGGATATTTTCCATCCTCCTATCTGATGGATCTTTAAGTGCGGCCGTCTCAGGAGAGGGTAACGCCACTTGTTTTGATAAGCGTGTTAGCGCTTTGTCCACCCTAGGCGGTGTTTCCCAGCGCTCCCTAACCTCTGGCGGGAAAGGGTATAAAGCCAATAACTTCTTTGAAATTAGCAGTTTTTTATCGGGGCACCCCACGCTTCATCACACACGTCATTTAATTCTTCTGATTCGGTAAAAACTACTGGTAGTTTTTTCACACCCCACATAATACCCTGTTTAGTGGTACCTGTAGTATCAGCTAAATGTAACATCTCCTTTATTGCCAAAATCATATAACGTGTGGCCCTACTGGAAAATACGGTTGATTCGTCACCTTCACCACCGGAATCAGTGCCTGTGTCTGGGTCTGTGTCGACCGACTGAGGCAAGGGGCGTTTTACAGCCCCTGACGGTGTTTGAGGCGCCTGGACAGGCACTAATTGAGTGTCCGGCCGCCTCATGTCGGCAAACGACTGCTTAAGCGAGTTGACGCTATCCCGTAATTCCACAAATAAAGGCATCCATTCTGGTGTCGACCCCCTAGGAGGTGACATCCTCATATTTGGCAATTGCTCCGCCTCCACACCAATAACGTCCTCATACATGTCGACACACACGTACCGACACACAGCAGACACACAGGGAATGCTCTATACGAAGACAGGACCCACTAGCCCTTTGGGGAGACAGAGGGAGAGTCTGCCAGCACACACCAAAAAGCGCTATATATGACAGGGATAGCCTTATGATTAAGTGCTCCCTTATAGCTGCTTTTATATTAATATATATTGCCATTTATTTTGCCCCCCCTCTCTGTTATACCCTGTTTCTGTAGTGCAGTGCAGGGGAGAGACCTGGGAGCCTTCCTGACCAGCGGAGCTGTGACAGAAAATGGCGCCGTGTGCTGAGGAGATAGGCCCCGCCCCTTTTTCGGCGGGCTCATCTCCCGCTATTTAGTACATTTAGGCAGGGGTAAATATCTCCATATAGCCTCTGGGGCTATATGTGAGGTATTTTTAGCCTTTTTAAAGGTTTTCATTTGCCTCCCAGGGCGCCCCCCTCCCAGCGCCCTGCACCCTCAGTGACTGCCGTGTGAAGTGTGCTGAGAGGAAAATGGCGCACAGCTGCAGTGCTGTGCGCTACCTTAAGAAGACTGCAGGAGTCTTCAGCCGCCGATTCTGGACCTCTTCTTGCTTCAGCATCTGTGAGGGGGCCGGCGGCGTGGCTCCGGTGACCATCCAGGCTGTACCTGTGATCGTCCCTCTGGAGCTTCATGTCCAGTAGCCAAGAAGCCAATCCATCCTGCACGCAGGTGAGTTCACTTCTTCTCCCCTCTGTCCCTCGTTGCAGTGATCCTGTTGCCAGCAGGAATCACTGTAAAATAAAAAACCTAAGCTAAACTCTCTAAGCAGCTCTTTATGAGAGCCACCTAGAATTGCACCCTTCTCGGCCGGGCACAAAAATCTAACTGGAGTCTGGAGGAGGGTCATGGGGGGAGGAGCCAGTACACACCACCTGACCTGTAAAAGCTTTACTTTTGTGCCCTGTCTCCTGCGGAGCCGCTATTCCCCATGGTCCTTTCAGGAACCCCAGCATCCACTTAGGACGATAGAGAAAAGGTACAAGTGTTGTTCGACTGCCCATGCACACTCTTACATGGCAAGATTTTATGTGACACATTTCCAATTTGGTCTTGTTATGTATGGAGGTACTCTCTAGTGCAGGGCTGGCCAAACCAGTCCTCGAGATCTACCAACAGTACACATTTTCCAGACCACCTAGCTGGTGCACAGGTGTAATCATTACTAATTAAGATGTGCTGCATTCATTCCTAACTGACAATTCTACAGATCTCCAGGAGGCCTGGAAAACATGAACTGTTGGTAGATCTCGAGGACCGGTTTGGCCAGCCCTGCTCTAGTGGCATATGACACAGTACTGTCCACTTTACTGTCTTTTGTAAGAATGTATACATTAACAGCAGTCTATATTTTTATTTTTTCCTTAATGATTTAAATCTGTAGTGTGTGTGTGTATGTTTGTGCGGGGGTGTGTGTGTGTGCGCGTGTTGGGGAAGGGGGGGGGGGGGGGGCAGTGGGGAGGTGGAGAAGGCACAGGTCTGTGCCAGGAAGAAAGCTCAGCCACCTTCCCCCTGTACTGACATGGTGCTGCTGCAAGACTCATATCACTTTCACATCGCTAAAGCAGGTCACATGACCCCTTTCAGACTGACGGCACCAACCCAGGTTGGTGACGTGTGCAGAGGCAGTGCTTGGAGATCAGATTATCTCCCAAGTGCCGCCTATCCCTATAGTGTGAACGAATCCCGGATCACATCGACCCGGCATCCCATTCACACTGTGCACCTGACCCGGGAATAACCCTGCTTTATTTCCGGGTTGAAATACCAGGCCATGCGACGCGGGAAATCGGAATATACCCCTTTCACACCGCACCTAAACCCATGTCAACCCGGCAATATATTGGGTAATTTGTGCGGCGTGAAAGGAGTATTACAGAGGCAGAGCTTCTCTTTCCCTTTTTGCAGGGTTTTGGCATTGATTAGCAAAATGTACAGAAACCCCCCCCCCCGCCCCCCCAAAAAATAATACAAGTGTTCCATAAGAAACTGGACACAAAGCCTACTTATAGTGTATGGTACAGTGACAAGGGGCCTAATTCAGACCTGATCGCAAAAGCAAAATTTTTCTCTAACGGGCAAAACCATGTGGGTCATTCCGACCCGATCGCACGCTGCAGTTTTTTGCAGCCGTGCGATCGGGTATCAACAGCGCATGCGTGCTAGCCGCAATGAGCAGGCGCTTTGCTGCCCGGCGACGGCAGCTACGACAAGAACGAAGAAAGCGTTAGCAGCGGCTAATGCAAGAAGATTGACAGGAAGAGGCCGTCTGGGGGTGTCAACTCACCGTTTTTGGGGAGTGACGAAGAAAATGCAGGTGTGTCCGGCCGTTTGCAGGGAGGGATCCTAATGTCAGCTCCAAGAAGATTCATCACAGCGGCTGAGTAAGTCTTGAGCTGTGCAGAGACTGCACAAACTTTATGTTTGTGCAGCTCTCTGCACAAGCGATCGCTCCCCTACACAGCCCTAACCCCCTCCCCTGTAAACGGTGATTACCTGGTCACAGCAGTGCAAAAATCCGCCTGCGTGCGACCAGGTCGGAATGAGGTCCCATGTGCACTGCAGGTGGGGCAGATGTAACATGTGCAGAGAGAGTTAGATTTGGGTGGGTTATATTGTTTCTGTGCAGGGTAAATACTGGCTGCTTTATTTCTACACTGCAATTTAGATTTCAGTTTGAACACACCCCACCCAAATCTATATCTCTCTGCACATGTTACATCTGCCCCACCTGCACTGCACATGGTTTTGCCCATTAGAGAAAAATTTTGCTGCTGCGATCAGGTCTGAATTAGGCCCAATGTCACTGGCTGCCTGACTACGTGCCAGAGTTGCTGCCCACTATATAATGTACTGTACTGTAAGTGACTCTGGCCAGTGTGTACTGTGCTTAGCAATGGCAGTGCAGTCACTTGCGCTAAGGGATGTGTCCCTTATGACATATGCCAGTAGTCTGCACAGTCTACAGCATAATGCAGCCCTCCCCGACATGCTCTGCTATTGGGTTCATATATATGTAAATCTGTCTTTGATATTAGCCAGTGCCTCCCCAGCCATTTACCTCACCGCACGTCACTGCTGTAAATGCACCTTCACCACACCTTTATCTTATTTAAATAATTTTGTCCTGCAAAATGCAGTGATTTACTTACACCTTATGGCTCTTTCCGTCAATTTTGGCGCTGCAATCAGATGGGTGTTTTCTTCCATAAATCTACTTATTTTTTTAGATTTTGCATCGGTATCGGTAGCGGACATGATGCCAGGGGTCACAATATCAACGCCAGCATCCCGATGGTCACAATCCCAACAGGGGCAAGGTAAGTATTCTAACTCCCCCCCCCCCCCACCCCACCCCTATCACTCCCTTACCGCAGCCTAACACTAAACTCCCCCGTTAGTGCCTAACTCTAACCTCTTCCCTTAGGGCCTAACCCTAATCTGCTCCCTTAGGGCCAAATTCAGACCTGATTGCTGTTGTGTGAAAGTGCACAGCGGGCGATTATCAAATGACTGCGCAGGCATACAGATCATAATACGCAGGCACAAGGCCAAACGGGTGTAGTATGGCTGACCGGCGGTCTCCTGACCGCCGGTCAGCTTACCGACGCCGGGGTCCCGGCAGCATCCCGGCGGGGAGGGGCGAGTGCAGCGGTCGCCACGGTTCTATTCCCTCTCTATGGGTGTCGTGGACACCCACGAGTGGAAATAGTCCCTGTTGGTCAGCATGCCGACCATCGGGATAGTGAGCCTTCGGGATGGTGGAGGAGGTCATGTGACTGTCGGTCAGCAGACCGCCAGTCACATGAATACCACCCGGCCAAACTGTGAAAAAATCCTGCATCTTTTTTGATCGCTAGGCGAATGCAGGTTGATTGACAGGAAGCGGGCATTTGGGGGTGGTAATTGGCTGTTTTCTGGGAGTGTCAGGAAAATTTGGGCGTTCCCAACCATTTTCAGGGAGGGTGTGTGACGTCAGCTCCGGCCCGATCAGCCTGATTCTTTCGCACTGTAGGAGTAAGTCCTGGGCTGCGCACAGACTAGAAAAATCATTTGATGGTGAGTGAGTTGTGAATGGATTTGCAGATGACGCAGACTTGCACGGGGCGGGTTTTCACTCTGTCTGGGCAGCAACTATACGAAAAACTCTGCAAATCCTAAACCTCCCCCCCTTACCGCAGCCTAACCCTAACACCCCCCTTAGTGCCTTAACCTAACCTCCCTAACCCCACAGCCTAACCCTAACCTCCCCCGAGGGTGGCACCTAAACCTATCCCCCCAACCCCCACCCCCAAAGCCAAACCCTACCAGCTCTAGTTACCTTTGGGATTCCAGCGTCGGGATGTTGACATGTTTGGGATCCTGGCATCGGTGTTCTGACGGGTGTCGGGATTACGGCATCGGCATTCCGACTGCCAGGATCCCAACCGCCGGTATCTTGAACCTTTGTATCATCAAACTTTTTCCCAGTAACAATAGAGCAGATTACATTGGAACTGCGCTGTTCAGTATAATGTGGCTATAAAATGGTTTGTCTACAGCAAGGAAACAGAAGGGAAGACAGGCTGAATGTACTGCAGGGAAATTAGTATATTTATAATATAATCATTTTGTGCACCAGAACAAGAGATGTGTTTGATGAAGTGGCTCCAGCTATCTTCACACTTCACATAGACTTAGGCCCTCATTCAGGTTGGATCGCAGATTGGCAAATATCGCAAATGAACGATTCTCACCAATCTGTGCATGTGCAGCGGCGGCAACGCGCATGTGTGAACTGTCAAAGTGAGATTGCATCCCGGACGGATGCAATTGCGCTTTGGGACTAATTCAGACCTGATCGCTGTTGCGCAAATTTGCAGAGGTTTGCGATCAGATAGTCGCCGCCCAGGGAGAGTGAAAACCCGCCCCGTGCAAGTGTACGAATGCAAAAATTCCGCCAGACAGCGGACAGCTGCAAATCTGTTTGCAACTCACTCACCATCGAATGATTTTTCCAGTCTGTACGTAGCCCAAGACTTATGGGCCCTACACACTGGCAGATAGCACTGAACGATATGAACGTTTTTGTTCATTAATGAACAAGAACTCGTTCATATCGTTCAGTGTGTAGGCACCAACGATGCGTGGCCCCGCGCTGGTTCATCGTCGGTTCCGGGTCGCTTATGCATGCAGGTCAATATGGACAATCTCGTCCATATTAGAATGCACTGCTATGGAGCCGGGTGAAGGGGGGGGTGAAGAAACTTCCCGACCCGGGGGAGTGAACCCACCCCCCCCCCCCGGCAACTCCTACAGTGCGATACAAACAGGCTGATCGGGGGCTGGAGCTGATGTCACATGCCACCCCTGAAACCGCTTGGGAATTCCTGCGTTTTTACTGACACTCCCTGAAAACGGCCAGTTACCACCAACAAATGTCCTGTTCCTGTCAATCACCTTGCGAACACCCATGCGATATAAATTTTCGCACCATCTTGTTTCTGTTTGGCGACGTGCCTGTGCATTGCGGTGCATACGGTGCAGTCACTCGATAATTGCCCGCTGTGCGATTTCACACAACAGCGATCAGGTCTGAATTAGGCCCTTGTATTGAAAGCGGTAGCTGTCAGAAGGGCATTCGCGCGGTGTTGCAAGGTTGTGGTCTGGACACATCCAGACTGTTTTCGGGGCAACTGCGCAACGTCACAAGCAGCCACTCCATAGAAAAAATGGTGGCAGTGCATCTGCATACCTCAAATTCAAGGTTAGCAATCTGACCTCAATTAGACATGTGATCTTCAGAAGTAGAAGATTCTGCTTTTTAGTTTGCTAGGTCTTAGATCTGGAAACAAAAATGAAAGTAGTCAGAAACATTCCACATGTTTTATTAAATCGGGTCATTTGGGGAAGATGTTGCCTATTTGGGGAAGAAGTTGCCTATGGCAACCAATTAGCATTGACGTAACATTTATAATTTGCATATTGTAAAAGTATACAGAGCAGCTTATTGATTGCCATGGGCAACGTCTCCACTGGCTCACTTCTGCACTTTTATCACTGCTTAGTACAAATCCCCCAAAGCCCCATTTTATTGATAGCTAACATATGAAAATGCAGGGGCGGTTTTCCGGTTGCCCAGAAACCCCCTCCTCTCGGCCAGTGACTCAAATAATGACAAACATAGCAATGGTATTTCTCTAACGTCCTAAGTGGATGCTGGGACTCCGTAAGGACCATGGGGAATAGCGGCTCCGCAGGAGACAGGGCACAAAATAAAAGCTTGAGATATCAGGTGGTGTGCACTGGCTCCTCCCCCTATGACCCTCCTCCAAGCCAGTTAGATTTTTGTGCCCGGCCGAGAAGGGTGCAAACTAGGTAGCTCTCCAGAGCTGCTTAGAATAAAAGTTTAGTTAGGTTTTTTTATTTTCAGTGAGTCCTGCTGGCAACAGGCTCACTGCATCGTGGGACTAAGGGGAGAAGAAGCGAACTCACCTGAGTGCAGAGTGGATTGGGCTTCTTAGGCTACTGGACGTTAGCTCCAGAGGGACGATCACAGGTTCAGCCTGGATGGGTCACCGGAGCCGCGCCGCCGTCCCCCTTACAGAGCCAGAAGAGACGAAGGTCCGGTGAAAGCGGCGGCAGAAGACATCCTGTCTTCAAGACTAAGGTAGCGCACAGCACCGCAGCTGTGCGCCATTGCTCTCAGCACACTTCACACTCCGGTCACTGAGGGTGCAGGGCGCTGGGGGGGAGCGCCCTGAGACGCAATATAACACACATATACCTTAGCTGGCAAAAGGAATACATCACATATAGCTCCAGGGCTATATGGATGTATTTTTTCCCCTGCCATTTTACACAAAAAAGCGGGAGTTAAGGACGTCGTGAAGGGGCGGGGCCTATCTCCTCAGCACACTGGCGCCATTATTTCCTCACAGCTCCGCTGGAAGGACGGCTCCCTGATTCTCCCCTGCAGTACTGCATCTGATTCAGGGTAAAAAAGAGAAGGGGGGGCATTTTGGCAGCAAATAACTAGATTAACAGCAGCTATAAGGGATTAACACTTATATAAGGTTATCCCTGTATATATATAGCGCTGGGTGTGTGCTGGCAGACTCTCCCTCTGTCTCTCCAAAGGGCTAAGTAGGGTCCTGTCCTCTATCAGAGCATTCCCGGTGTGTGTGCTGTGTGTCGGTACGCGTGTGTCGACATGTATGAGGAGGAAAATGAGGTGGAGGCGGAGCAGTTGCCTGTGTTAGTGATGTCACCCCCTAGGGAGTCGACACCTGACTGGATGATTGTGTTTAAGCAATTAAGTGATAATGTCAGCAATTTACAAAAAACTGTTGACGACATGAGAAAGCCGGCAAATCAATTAGTGCCTGTTCAGGCGTCTCAGACACCCTCAGGGGCCCTAAAACGGCCGCTACCTCAGTGGGTCGACACGGATCCAGATCCAGATACTGAATCTAGTGTCGACGGTGACGAGACAAACGTAATGTCCAGTAGGGCCACACGTTACATGATCACGGCAATGAAAGAGGCATTGAACCTTTCTGACACTACAAATACCTCAAAGGCGGGTATTATGTGGGGTGTGAAAAAACTGCCAATAGTTTTTCCTGAGTCTGAGGAAATAAATGAGGTGTGTGATAAAGCGTGGGTTTCCCCCGATAAAAAACAGCTAATTTCTAATAAGTTATTAGCACTATACCCTTTCCCGCCAGAGGTTAGGGCACGGTGGGAAACACCCCCTAGGGTAGATAAGGCGCTCACACGTTTATCTAAACAAGTAGCGTTACCGTCCCCTGATACGGCCACCCTCAAAGAACCAGCTGATAGGAGGCTGGAAAATATCCTGAAAAGTATATACACACATACTGGTGTTATACTGCGACCAGCAATCGCATCAGCCTGGATGTGCAGTGCTGGAGTCGCATGGGCGGATTCCCTGACTGAGAATATTGATACCCTGGATAGGGACAATATTCTGTTAACTATAGAACATTTAAAGGATGCATTGCTATATATGCGTGATGCGCAGAGGGATATTTGTACCCTGGCATCAAGAGTAAGCGCAATGTCCATCTCTGCCAGAAGAGCATTATGGACCAGACAGTGGTCAGGGGACGCAGATTCCAAACGGCACATGGAAGTATTGCCGTATAAGGGGGAGGAGTTATTTGGGGCTGGTCTAACAGACCTGGTGGCCACGGCAACGGCTGGAAAATCCACCTTTTTACCCCAGGTTACTTCACATCAACAGAAAAAGACAGTCTTTTCAAACTCAGTCCTTTCGTTCCCATAAGTACAAGCGAGCAAAAGGTCACTCTTTTCTGCCCAAGGGCAGAGGAAGAGGAAAAAGGCAGCACCATGCAGCCGCTTCCCAGGAGCAGAAGCCCTCCCCTGCTTCTGCCAAGTCTTCAGCATGACGCTGGGGCTTTACAAGCAGACTCAGACACGGTGGGGGCCCGGCGCAGTGGGCTCACTCGCAAGTGGATCCCTGGATTCTACAGGTAGTATCACAGGGGTACAAACTGGAATTCGAGGCGTTTCCTCCTCATCGGTTCCTGAAGTCTGCTTTACCAAAGTCTCCCTCCGACAGGGAGGCAGTTCTGGAAGCCATTCACAAGCTGTACTCCCAGCAGGTGATAATCAAGGTACCCCTCTTACAACAGGGGAAGGGGTATTATTCCACACTATTTGTGGTACCGAAGCCGGACGGCTCGGTGAGACCAATATTAAATCTAAAATCTTTGAACACTTACATAAAAAGGTTCAAATTCAAGATGGAGTCACTCAGAGCGGTGATAGCGAACCTGGAAGAGGGGGACTATATGGTGTCGCTGGACATCAAGGATGCTTATCTCCACGTCCCAATATATCCTTCTCACCAAGGGTACCTCAGGTTTGTAGTACAAAACTGTCATTATCAGTTTCAGACGCTGCCGTTTGGATTGTCCACGGCGCCTCGGGTCTTTACCAAGGTAATGGCCGAAATGATGATTCTTCTACGAAGAAAAGGCATCTTAATTATCCCTTACTTGGACGATCTCCTGATAAGGGCAAGAACCAAGGAACAGTTAGAAGTCGGAGTGGCACTATCTCAGGTAGTGCTAAGTCAGCACGGATGGATTCTAAATATTCCAAAATCGCAGCTGATTCCAACGACACGTCTACTGTTCTTAGGAATGATTCTGGACACAGTCCAGAAGAAGGTGTTTCTCCCGGAGGAGAAGGCCAGGGAGTTATCCGAGCTAGTCAGGAACCTCCTAAAACCAGGACAGGTCTCAGTGCATCAGTGCACAAGGGTCCTGGGAAAAATGGTGGCTTCTTACGAAGCGATTCCATTCGGAAGATTCCATGCAAGAACTTTTCAGTGGGATCTACTGGGAAAATGGTCCGGATCGCATCTTCAGATGCATCAACGGATAACCCTGTCGCCAAGGACAAGGGTGTCTCTCCTGTGGTGGCTTCAGAGGGCTCATCTACTAGAGGGCCGCAGATTTGGCATTCAGGATTGGATCCTGGTAACCACGGATGCCAGCCTGAGAGGCTGGGGAGCAGTCACACAGGGAAGGAATTTCCAGGGCTTGTGGTCAAGCATGGAAACATCTCTTCATATAAACATTCTAGAACTAAGGGCCATTTACAATGCCTTAATTCAAGCAAAACCTCTGCTTCAGGGTCAGGCGGTGTTGATCCAGTCGGACAACATCACGTCAGTCGCCCACATAAACAGACAGGGCGGCACGAGAAGCAGGAGGGCAATGGCAGAAACTGCAAGGATTCTTCGCTGGGCGGAAAATCATGTGATAGCACTGTCAGCAGTGTTCATTCCGGGAGTGGACAACTGGGAAGCAGACTTCCTCAGCAGACACGACCTTCACCCGGGAGAGTGGGGACTTCACCCAGAAGTCTTCCACCAAATTGTAAACCGTTGGGAAAGACCAAAGGTGGACATGATGGCGTCACGTCTAAACAAAAAACTGGACAGATATTGCGCCAGGTCAAGGGACCCTCAGGCAATAGCAGTGGACGCTCTGGTAACGCCGTGGGTGTACCAGTCAGTGTATGTATTCCCTCCTCTGCCCCTCATACCGAAAGTATTGAGAATCATAAGAAGGAGAGGAGTGAGAACTATACTCGTGGTTCCGGATTGGCCAAGAAGGTCTTGGTACCCGGAACTTCAAGAGATGCTCACGGACGAACCGTGGCCTCTACCTCTAAGACAGGACCTGCTACTGCAGGGGCCTTGTCTGTTCCAAGACTTACCGCGGCTGCGTTTGACGGCATGGCGGTTGAACGCCGGATCCTGAAGGACAAGGGCATTCCAGAAGAAGTCATCCCTACTCTGGTAAAAGCCAGAAAGGAAGTAACCGCAAAACATTATCACCGCATTTGGCGTAAATATGTTGCGTGGTGTGAGGCCAAGAAGGCCCCTACACAGGAATTTCAACTGGGTCGTTTCTTGCATTGTGAAAGGGGTGCTGCACATACAGCCTCCTTTTGTGCCTCCAGTGGCACCTTGGGATCTCAATGTTGTGTTGAGATTTCTAAAATCACACTGGTTTGAACCATTGTCTACGGTAGATTTAAAATATCTCACGTGGAAGGTGTCGATGCTGTTGGCCTTGGCTTCAGCTAGGCGTGTGTCAGAATTGGCGGCTTTATCATGTAAAAGCCCTTACCTAAATTTTCATTCTGACAGGGCGGAATTGAGGACTCGTCCTCAATTTCTACCTAAGGTGGTTTCTGCATTTCACATGAACCAACCTATTGTGGTACCTGCGGCTACTAGGGACTTAGAGGACTCTAAGTTGCTGGACGTTGTCAGGGCCTTGAAAATATATGTTTCCAGGACGGCTGGAGTCAGGAAAACTGACTCGCTGTTTATCCTGTATGCACCCAACAAGCTGGGTGCTCCTGCTTCAAAGCAGACGATTGCTCGTTGGATTTGTAGTACAATTCAGCTTGCACATTCCGTGGCAGGATTGCCACAGCCAAAATCAGTAAAAGCCCATTCCACAAGGAAAGTGGGCTCATCTTGGGCGGCTGCCCGAGGGGTCTCGGCTTTACAACTTTGCCGAGCAGCTACTTGGTCAGGGGCAAACACGTTTGCTAAATTCTACAAATTTGATACCCTGGCTGAGGAGGACCTGGAGTTCTCTCATTCGGTGCTGCAGAGTCATCCGCACTCTCCCGCCCGTTTGGGAGCTTTGGTATAATCCCCATGGTCCTTACGGAGTCCCAGCATCCACTTAGGACGTTAGAGAAAATAAGATTTTACTTACCGATAAATCTATTTCTTGTAGTCCGTAGTGGATGCTGGGCGCCCATCCCTAGTGCGGATTGTCTGCAATACTTGTATATAGTTATTGTTACAAAAAATTCGGGTTATTATTGTTGAGCCATCTTTTCAGAGGCTCCTTTAAATTTATCATACTGTTAACTGGGTTCAGATCACGAGTTGTACGGTGTGATTGGTGTGGCTGGTATGAGTCTTACCCGGGATTCAATATCCTTCCTTATTATGTACGCTCGTCCGGGCACAGTATCCTAACTGGCTTGGAGGAGGGTCATAGGGGGAGGAGCCAGTGCACACCACCTGATATCTCAAGCTTTTATTTTGTGCCCTGTCTCCTGCGGAGCCGCTATTCCCCATGGTCCTTACGGAGTCCCAGCATCCACTACGGACTACGAGAAATAGATTTATCGGTAAGTAAAATCTTATTATAACACGATTACTATATAGGGCTAGATGCATCATCGCTTGGAAAGTGATAAAATGGAGAGTGAAAAAGTACCAGCCAATCCTAACTGCCACGTCACAGGCTGTGTTTGAAAAATGTCAGTTAGAAGCCCTATATCTTCTGTTACATCATGCTGTTCAAGAGACAGAGCAGAGCTGCTGCACATGCCCAGAGTCCTCAATCAGTGCACTAGACCAGTGAGTAGCTACCAGGAAGAAGAGACAGCAGCCATACCATGATGTGGGAGAATATGTTCTTAGAAAGTGCAGTGCTGGTTCTATTATGTTTGTGTATTTAATTATTTAAATATGTTTGATACAGCCTATACTATAGAACATCTATATAGTGTTAATTAATAATACTGTATTCCATACAGTATCCACTGTATAAAAAGACCAATGTTTACATTAATATCCATGGTTGTTATTAGGTTCTCAACCGCACTCCAAGTTTCCCGCACTTGCTCCAATGTTCCGCAGAGTGTGAGATTGTGGATTGCATTTGGAAACCCCCCTCTAGAAATCCTGCATTTGCCACTGCCTAATGGCACACAACATTGTGAGATCTATACATTGGGTCCCTCTTTGTCAGGATGTGTAAAGCTAAATGCATAAACAGGAACATAAACTGGTGACAAATCTAGGTCAAATAACATCCATGCTCTACTCAGTGGTACTTAATGAAAAGTAACTAGTGGAAACCCGTCAAAATAGACGTTTAGGTTTTTTTTTCAAGCAACAAATGTAAACTTTATTTGATTGACAATTTTTTTTACAGATTCATTCACAGACGTTTCTCCCATAGACTTGGGAACTTTGCTGCTCCACAATGCCCAAACCGTTGCCCCAGTCTCATTTTCCTCTTCAACTGCCACATCTACATGGTAAGACCATTATTTTGTGACATCAACCATATTTTTACGTTCAGCTGTTCTCGCAAAATAGGTCTCACAGTAAAAATATAGCAAATAACAATTATATACTTATATAATTATATTATCAGGCGCTCTGTTAGCAGAACCAGTAATTAACAATATTATCGGTCTCCTTTAAAAATTAGCAGCTCCCATATGAGTATTCTGTGGTACTCGACAAAAACTAAGAAATAGGGATATAAAGTATCACAAGAGAGCGCTTGATTACACAATAAATAATATATTTGTCTCAGACAATTTATTCAAGGATAGATTTTTTTTTTAAAAATAGATAAAGTGCATAGATTGTAAAAACAATATAACACTGCTGATAATAAAGTCCGCTATTGCACGTTTTTATCACCTGGTGTACCAACTTATATTCAGATATAAGATGCAGTTCAAATATTGGTCCACTATATTTACTCACAGCACACGTTTTAGAAGTCTCAAAGATCAAAAAAAGCTGGAATAGATGTGTTTTTATAAGTGCCGTTGTGTAGACTCGGCTATAGCCACAGAGAGTGCGCTATGCTACCAGCTCCCCGACCGCTTTATAATTTGTGTCACCACTAGTTCCATTCGGTCTCAGCGAGACCGGCAGTTGGCTTGCAGGGTCCGTGGTTAGATGCGGGAGCAGCGGTGTCAGCTCGATAGGAGGGGAGGGAGGGCGCTGCTTTCAGCTGGATGGCTGTGGCAGGTGCTGCTGGTGTGATGGCTCCGGCTGTAGAGATGAGTGGGTCAGCGTGCAAAAACAGGTGTGTGCAGCGTCACTGTTTCTTAATGCATTTCTCCGTTAATCCATACAACGGTTTCATCCGAAGGTACTGTATTTTGATGTGTTACAACGTCTCAGTAACACAATCTATGCACATTATCTATTTTTTTTTTTAAATATCTATCCTTGAATAAATTGTCTGAGACAAATATATTATTTATTGTGTAATCAAGCGCTCTCTTGTGATACTTTATATCTCTATTTTTTACTCACAGTAAAAAGCCTTCTAGAATTACTATATAGCTATTCATATAAGCATTAACGCTGCATTCCTAGTTTTATTTACTACTTTTAAATGGCTGCAGAGGGGCAGTGAGCAGGAAAACCAATAAAAGCCACACTCTCCATGATCTCATGGCCTCGGAGCCTCAGTGATTGGCTCCCTGATTGATGCTTTAAATATCATAAATAACTTTATTTTAAAACAACAAGATTCAAACATATTAAACATATTCATATATTCAAAATACCATAACATATTAAAAATATGTCAACATTAGGGTTACCACCTCATCCTTTTAATTCTGGACACATTAATTACACAGGTTCTGTGGCTGCTTAAAACCAGGTGAAATGGAGTCTTGAAGTCAGCCAGCCACAGAACCTGTGTAATTAATATGTGTCCAGAATTAAAGGTATGAGGTGGTATCCCTAGTCAACAAACATATTAAAAATAATTAGCAGCTTAGCAGCTCTTCCAACACACCCATGGGGTGGCTGCCCAGTGTGTTTTTGTTTTTTTACTTGGCTGTCGCCAGTAGCCCTAATCCCCAGCTTTATATTTGGTCAATATTTTTTGTGAGGAGGTTAAAACAGGAGGAGACTGCTAACACCTTGCCTAATTCTGCCAAATATTAATAACAGAAATAGCTCCTTGTCCCGATCTAGAGAGGGGTCACACAAACCAGGACAGGATCTAACTGGCCCACCTCACGTTGGTTTAATCACAATCGGGATCCTCCTCACTCCTCAACACTGGAATTTTTTTATAATTTTGGTCTTCTTCATATTAATTTATTTATTTTATATTAGCCATTTGTGTACCTATTTTTTTAGGTACTTTTCATGTCATGATGCCCTTTGGTTTTTGATGCCTGATGGTCTGAGGCTCGTCGTCAGATTCATCCCTGTGAAATGTGTGATGTCTTGAATTGGGTTTAGGAGACCTGTGGATTATGAAGGACTCCAAATCTGCATCCTCAAGAATAGCTTGTGTACCAATCAGGGCCGGACTGGGACTAAAAATAGGCCCTGGCATTTTTGAAGCACACCGGCCCACCTCTTTGACTCCTCCCCTTATTATTCCTGACTCCTCCTACTTCCTAGTCTATGTGCTCTTACAAATATAATTAATATTATAACACATACAAGTGTACATCATTCTATATTAAAACATACAGAACCAGTGGTTGAAGTGGAAATTCTGAAGTGGGGGAATGGAAAAGTGAAGGATGTAACTAAGCGTGCACCGTCGGCGCGTGTGCTTTGGAAAAGGGGGTGTGGCCACTCAAAAGGGGGCGTGTCCCTCAATGTAGTTTACCACACCATATACCCCTTATACACATTATGCACCACAATAGTAGGACCCCTTATTCTATCTAGTACTGGTGCCTCTTTCACGTTATACCACAGAGTATGAGCCAAAATTCCCATTATAGCACACAGTAAGAGCCGAAATTCACATTATAGCACATGGTATGAGCCGAAATTCACATTATACCACACGGTATGAGCCGAAATTCACATTATAGCATACAGTATGAGCCGAAATTCACATTATAGCACACGGCATGAGCCGAAATTCCCATTATAGCACACGGCATGAGCCGAAATTCCCATTATAGCACACGGTATGAGCCGAAATTCACATTATAGCACACAGTATGAGCCGAAATTCACATTATAGTACACAGTATGAGCCGAAATTCACATTATAGCAGTAGTGACATATTATGAGAAATTCTAGCCTAATATACATTTTTCACTTCATATAGCAGAAATGTGGTTTGCAGATATTAGTACTAATTATGCAATAACTTAAAAAAAACACAAGTGATATAATCAAACAGCAAAGGGCATCAAAACTATAAAAAAAAGTGCAGCAGTGGCAGTACCTGCCCATGGAATGTAAAGGGAAGAAGCTGTGCACCCAGCAGATGAGCTAAGAAGGCTGGAGCCAGTGCACCTGCTGCTTGCAGCAGCAGAAGTCTGCAGTGCAGTTGGAGACTCGGAGCGCAGGCAGGCAGGTGCATGATCTATGCATCTATAGACGGCGCCCGCTGAGCTCGTCCCGCCCGCACCTTTTACATTCAGGCCGGCTTGGTCGCGTCCCACTGCCCGATCATCTCCTCCCGCCCGCACCGCTCCCCTCATGATTGATGCTAGATTCCCTCCCCTCATACCCCGCTCATACCCCGGAGGTTCAGCCGCGTCATGCCGCAGCGCGTCACTATGCAAATGACTCGGCTGTTCAGCACAGTGCCACCCAGGAGGCGGTGCTGCAGCCTGCCGGTCTTGTAATGGATGGACAAATCGGCCCACCTGGCCATCGGCCCTTCTAGCATTTGCCAGAAGTGCCAGATGGCCAGTCCGGCCCTACCAATCATCCGTTCACATTTCCCTGTTATACATTCCTTCAGACTGTTATAACAATACTGGAAACACAAGCATTTTACTGCCAAAATGCACAGTATCACGAGGACGATTCCGGTCACTAAAACCCTTCTGACAAATCCTTCAGGGGGCAAAACAAAATCCAAGCTCCACTTCTGACAAAGATGTGGCAATGAGGCCACTGGAGAGTCTTCTTCAGTGGGCAATGGTCTGTCTTCGGTCCAGACTGTGGGCAATGGTCGGCCTTCAGTCCAGTCTGTCAACAAACTGACGCATATAACAAAGTATCTAAGCATAACAGCCATAGCTTAGTCCTGAGACATCCACTCCTACTTTCCTATCAATGGCAAATCATGAGGGAGCAGCAATTTATTGCCTTCTAGTGACTGTGATGTCATAATGATGTCATAGCTAGCATGGAATAGGCCCTATAGCTTGGAATGGGTCCAATATTTTATATTGTGTTTTATAACTGCTGACAGAACTGAAAATATGTTTCACATACATGAGCTGTTTTAGTTCATATTACTAATGCCTACTACGTGCTTAAGTCTACTTTTCATCCTCACTTGGGGCGGGAAGAACTAAATGGCATCGCCGCCCATCGCCGCCATTCATCGCGATGCTAATCGCATATGTACTTACATATGCGATTAGCATTGTGAAGGACAGCTCTTCTGATCTTCTGCGGCTCCCTGACTTCCAGGTTTCGGCCCAGAGAGTCAGTCTGTGCATGCGCAGAGTGACGGGGCGGCCGCAGGGCATGCTGGAAGTTATTCGATCGGATCCCTCAGACCAACGCAGCAGAGAGAAGCCCATAGGCTTCTATGGCGTTTCACCAGCAAATGCTGGTGATCCCTTCCGCTGCACTGTCCTGGTGTCTGGGGCTTAGTAAATTGGAAAATGCGGTAAACGGGGGTTTACCGCATTTTCTGTTTAGTACATCCCTCCCTTGGAGCTTTAAGTAGGATTACTAGGTTTCTCTGCTCTGATTATGCAGAGCAGCTTTCTGTGTATTTTTATTTCTCCAATCACCACTAAAAATAGTTTGGGGGTATCCAATTAGCTGAGCTATTTTTTTCGTCTGAAAATGGGCTGTTATCACGATTTTAGACCAATGGTCATTTTTGGGCTATCCAATTATAGTCTGTCAAAGTCGAAAAATATTGCAGAACACACATCACGTACAAACTGCACACACATGCCCACTGCACGTGCACTTGTTCTGCCGTGCGTGCACATATCCGCAATTTGCGTATGGTCGCTCCCCCAGTCCTGCGCATCGGCGCGTGGTATGGGTATTTACGGCAGAGTTTGTGTATGCATGGAGAGCCATCAAAACACATTACATATTTAATCCAAATAGTGCACAATGTACACATAGTCTCCGTGCACCACATCAGAAAGTTATAGCTGTTTAAATGGTTGCAGAACAAAGGGATTCACCTTTACAGGATAAGAGGGGACAGACTAAGGTTATAAGGTGGTATTTGGTATCCAGCTGTAGGGTATTTTAAGGGTAACATTCCGATGTTGGTCTGCGGAAGATCGCATGTTCCTGCGGATAGTTATGTGCAGAAGCAGAATATAGATCTAAACTGTATTTACTGTATATTATGTATGCGGCGGGAATCCAGAGGAGACCACCCACAAGAGCAGTTGAGAAGACATCGCCTACCTTTTCAAATCAACCTATGACCTCTCCTGTACTGTAAAAGTGCATTCCTGTGTCCAATGGACAAAGGGATTACAGTATCCATTGTATTGCTTTTGGAAGAATTGTATAAATAAAGCCTGCTGCAGCCTGGCCACACACAAGACTCACAAAGTTATCTATCAGATGACCGGGGACCGGCCGGGTAGCGCAAGCGATTCCAATCACGTATGTACATTGACTGTAGCCATTATTCTGTTATATTGTCTTGTATTGTAGTGTATGATTTGTATTGTAAACCTCCTTTCAGAAATAATCCACTGTGGTGTCGGAACCCAGCGGTAAAATCACAATTGGTGTGGTGTATTTCTTTCCCTGCTAAGGTTTAAAGTGTAATAGCATCACACTGCATTGCTGCATAAGGTTTAAAGTGCAATAGCATCACACTGCATTGCTGCATAAGGCTTAAAGTGTAATAGCATCACACTGCATTGCTGCATAAGCTTTAAAGTGTAATAGCATCACACTGCATTGCTGCATAAGCTTTAAAGTGTAATAGCATTGCATTGCATTACTGTAAAGGTTTAAAGTGTATCTCTGGGTGTGCGCGCGCTGTGTGTTCTTTGTACCTCCAGCGCGGCGTTTGTATGCAAAGTCCGTACAGTGATACGGGACTCTGTGCGCTAATAGCGTAAAAAGGTGCGTAGAGTGTGAATTAAGTATAGCGGCTGCAGCGGCTGATGGTTTAAAGTGTATTTAAGGTATGTTTAAGGTATAGCTTTCTTTCCTGTAAGATAATCGACATTATCAAGTCCGTTTTTATTTGCTGAAAAATGTCCTGTTTTCATGCGATAACACATGGGATCCAGGAAAAGTTTCCGGACTCATGTGTTATCGTGGCTCTGAGGGCTGGTCATTGGGGATTATGATTTGCATGGCTGAGGCACGCAAATTTGAAATAAAGGATAATGTAAATTAAAAAGAGCTAACATAGTAACATAGTATCTAAGGTAGAAAAAAGACAATTTGTCCATCGAGTTCAACCTCTTTGTGGTCTCCTATGCAGTGCATGTGTTTCATTTCATTACTCTTTTTATAGTAACTATAATGGGTGACTACGCACCATAACCCTGGATATCCTTATCCATTAGGAATTTATCTAACCCATTCTTAAAGGTGTTGACTGAGTCCACCATTACAACTCCCTCAGGCAGGGAATTCCAAACTCGTATTGTCCTTACTGTGAAAAACCTTTACGCCACAGTGTGCGGAATCTCCTCTCCTCTAACCTAAGCGAGTGTCCACGTGTCCTCTGTGCCGATCTTACCAAAAACAGGTCCCGCGCAAGCTCTGCGTATTGTCACCTTATATATTTGTAGATATTGATCATGTTCCCTCTTAGTCTCCTCTTTTCCAGGTTAAACATGCCTAGCCTTGCAAGCCTTTCCTCGTATTCAAGTGTCTCCATGCCCTTAATTAGTTTGGTCGCCTGCCTCTGAACCTTTTTTTGCTCCAGGATATCCTTTTTGTAGTATGGTGCACAAAATTGTACACAGTACTCAAGATGTGGCCTCACTAGTGATTTATATAATGGGAGTATAACACTCTCGTCCCTTGCATCAATTCCCCGTTTTATGCATGCTAATACTGTATCTTATTAGCCTTCTTTGCTGAAATCCTACTTTGGGTACTGCTGCTTAGTATGCTATCTATGTGAACACCTAAGTCCTTTTCCAGTACAGAATCCCCTAGTATTACCCCATTTAGTATGTAGGTGTTATTTTTGTTCTTGCTACCACAGTCCATTACTTTAAACTTGTCTGTATTGAAGCGCATTCTCCATTTGGCTGCACATGCTTCTAGTTTAACTAAGTCGTTCTGAAGAGACTCAGAATCCCCCTCCGTATTTATAACCTTACACAATTTGTTATCGTCTGCAAAAATTTACACCATGCTCTGTAGACCTACTGTTAGGTCGTTAATGAAAATGTTGAACAATAGTGGTCCTTGTACAGACCCTTGTGGCATACCACTTAACACTTCAGTCCAATTTGAAACTGATCCATTAACCACAACACACTGCTCCCTATTATCTAACCAATTCTGACCCAAGTGCATATTGTGCTCCCTAGTCCTATTTCTTGTAGCTTATAGATAATTCGCATGTGTGGTACTGTGTCGAAAGCTTTGGCAAAGTCTAAAAAGATTATGGGGGTCATTCCGAGTTCGCTCTTTATTTATTTCCGCTACGGAGCGATTAGTCGCAAACTGTTCGCAGTGCGCCTGCGCCAAGTAAATTTGCACAAAAGTTTGTTATTTTACTCACGGCCTAACGAGGTTTTTTCATCGTTCTGCTGATCGTAGTGTGATTGACAGGAAGTGGGTGTTTCTGGAAACTGACTGTTTTATGGGAGTGTGCGGAAAAATGCAGGCGTGTCAGGGAAAAACGCGGGAGTGTCTGGAGAAATGGGGGAGTGGCTGGGCAAACGCTGGGTGTGTTTGTGACGTCAAACCAGGAACGAAACTGACTGAACTGATCGCAGTGTAGGAGTAAGTCTCGAGCTACTCAGAAACTGCTAAGAAATTTCTATTCGCAATTCTGCTAATCTTTCGTTCGCAATTCTGCTATGCTAAGATACACTCCCAGTAGGCGGCGGCTTAGCATGTGCAATGCTGCTAAAAGCAGCTAGCGAGCGAACAACTCGGAATGAGGGCCTATATCCACCTCCTTATCCTGATCAAGTTTCGCACTTACTGTTTCATAAAAGCCAAGTAAGTTGGTTTGACATGATCTGTTCTTCACAAATCCATGTTGATTCCTTTTAATGACCTTATTGGCTTCCCTTAGAATACCTTCCAATACTTTCCCCACTATAGATGTAAGACTAACTGGTCTGTAATTACCTGGTTCAGCTTTACTTCCCTTTTTGAATATTGGCACCACTTCTGCTATACGCCAGTCATTGGGAACCATACCTGATATAACTGAGTCTTTTTAAAGATGAAACATAGCGGTCTTGCAATTTCAGAGTGAAGCTTCATTAGAACCCATGCGTGAATTCTAGAAATGAGCGGGTCTCGTACCTCGGGATCTGAACCCCCACCCCCACCCCACCCCCCCAAACTTCACCTATTTTACATGGTTCCGAGGCAGCCTCGGATCTTTCCGCCTTGCTCGGTTAACCAGAACGCGCCCGAACATCATCATCCCGCTGTCGGATTCTCACGAGATTCGTATTCTATATAAGGAGCCGTGCGTCGCCACCATTTTCACTCGTGCATTGGAGATTTAACGGAGAGGACGTGGCAGCGTTCTCTCCCTGAAAAGCTCCGTAATCTGTGCTCAGTGTGCTGCAAATATCTGTGCTCAGTGTACTGCAAATAATCTGTGCTCAGTGTGCTGAAAATATCTACGTTCTCTGCCTGAAAACGCTCCATATCTGTGCTCCGTGTGCTGCAAATATCTGATCAGTGTGCTGCATTGTGGGGACTGGGTCCCACCAGGTTATAATAATTATAATAGTACAGTACAGTAGGCCATTGCTGTATCTTGCAGCTCTGTGTTACTGCAAGTATCCATTCCGTATTTGTGCTGCATTTTTGTGAGCAGTATATATAGTATTACAGTGCAGCATTTAGGTGACTAAAAGTATATAGTTGTACAGTAGGCCATTGCTGTATCCTGCAGCTCTGTGTCACTGCAAGTATCCATTCCATATCTGTGCGGCATTTTTGTGAGCAGTATATATAGTATTACAGTGCAGCATTTAGGTGACTAACCGTATATAGTTGTACAGTAGGCCATTGCTGTATCTGGCAGCTCTGTGTCACTGCAAGTATCCATTCCATATCTGTGCAGCATTTTTGTGAGCAGTATATATAGTATTACAGTGCAGCATTTTGGTGACCAACAGTATATAAGCACATGAGGGAAGAGGGCCCTGCTCGTGAGAGCTTATAATCTAAAGGGGAGGGGTAGACAGACATGGGTGACACAGATGGGGTACATAGAGAATGTGGAACAGAGGGTTAGAAATCAGGATGAGATTTGGCTGGGTTTGGTGAAGAAGTGGGCCCCCAGAAGGCACAAGTCAATACTTAACATTGCAACATTTTACTGGGCTATACAGAAGAAAATTAAAAATAGAGGGGAAAAAAGAAAGAAAAAAGAATCGATAACTTCTACCGCTTTCAAAAAGGTCAATGGAAGCTGAAATAATGGACAACTACCTCATGGAAGCCAGATACAGTATACCAAACAGTACTTAGCAGAGTTAGGAATGAGTGCTTATGAAATACAGTAACATTTTGTCATAATATTTCAGAAACTGCATGGCTGGTCTCTTGCACTCTTTTGCTCTAATACACCACCTGCTTTAGGATTTATATTCAAAAACATTGTCTCCATAATTCCAAAAACGTCAGTCTTCTTCTAGTGATTTGGACCAATAATACCATTGATTAGAACGAATAATTCCAGTGATTTTGTCATTTTCTTCCAGTAATTTGGACCAATAATACCATTGATTAGAACAAATAATTCCAGTGATTTTGTCATTTTCTTCCAGTGATTTGGACCAATAATACCATTGATTAGAAGAACAAATAATTCCTGTGATATTGAGGTGTTTGTGCCGCTTAGCTTAGCCGTCCAGCGACCACAGTGCACCTCTTTTTCTCTTTTCTTTGCATCATGTGCTGTTTGGGGCCAATTTTTTTAAGTGCCATCCTGTCTGACACTGCAGTGCCACTCCTAGATGGGCCAGGTGTTTGTGCCGCCCTCTTGGGTCACTTTGCTTAGTCATCCAGCGACCTCGGTGCAAATTTTAGGACTAAAAATAGTATTGTGAGGTGTGAGGTGTTCAGAATAGACTGGAAATTAGTGGAAATTGTGGTTATTGAGGTTAATAATCCTATAGGATCAAAATTACCCCCAATATCTATGATTTAAGCTGTTTTTGAGGGGTTTTTGGAAAAACACACCCGAATCCAAAACACACCCGAATCCGACAAAAAATTTTCATCGAGGTTTTGCCAAAACGCGTCCGAATCCAAAACACGGCCGCGGAACTGAATCCAAAACCAAAACACAAAACCCGAAAAATGTCCGGTGCACATCTCTATTTCATCGGAACCTGGTGACTTATTAATCTTTAAATTTTTTAATCGGTCACAGACTACCTCCGGACAAATGAAATGAGTTTTTTTCAACGGTATTTACAAGAGAGGACCAAATTCAGGGACTAACACACAATCTCAATAATGATAATGTCCCACTGATAAGTGCTTATTTAAGTGAGGAGGTAGTGACTTATTAATCTTTAAAAATTTTAATCGGTCACAGACTACCTCCTCACTTAAATAAGCACTTATCAGTGGGACATTATCATTATTGAGATTGTGTGTTAGTCCCTGAATTTGGTCCTCTCTTGTAAATACCATTGAAAATAACTCATTTCATTTGTCCGCTATGTCATTATCATTTTTGATTAGGACTCCCAAATTGTCTTTTAAAGGGCCTATACTCTCCTTCTTTAATCGCTTGCTGTTAACATAGTAACATAGGTGTTGAGGTTGAAAAGAGGCGAAATGCCCATCGGGTTCAACCTATATTCTGTTTAGGTGTGCACATTATAATGCACCAGTTGAAATAATGGTTTCATACCAATTGTCAACTATATTTCGTACAACTCCCAGAACCTTAATGTCAATATATTAAATGCTGTAGCCCTGGATACTTTTTTCAGCTACAAAGCTGTCCAATCTGATTTTGAATGCATTTACAGTGTCCGTCATTATTACCTTCTCCGGCAGGGAGTTCCAAATCCTTTTTGCCCTTACCGTGAAGAACCCTTTCCTACGTTTTGTACGGACTTTTCTCTCCTCTAACCTCACTGAGTGTCCACATGTCCTATACAGAGTTCTATTAATAAATAAATTCCCTGCTAACTCCTTGTAATTACCCTTTACATATTTGAAGATATTAATAATATCTCCTCTTAGACCTCTCTTTTCTAGAGTATACATATTTAACCTAGTTAGCCTTTCCTCGTACTCCAGTGTCTCTAACCCTTTAATCAGTTTAGTAGCTCACCTTTGAACTCTTTCGAGTTCCCCAATATCCTTTTTATAATATGGTGCCCAGAATTGAACACAATATTCCAGGTGTGGACGTACCAATGATTTGTTCAGTGGCAGGATTACATCCTCGTTCCTGGTCTCAATACCCCGTTTTATGCAAGCAAGGACTTTACTTGCCTTCTTCACTTCATTTTGACACTGTGTACTGTTATTGAGCAGATTATTGATGAGGACTCCCAAATCTTTTTCCACGACTGTTACCCCTATATTTTCCCCATTAACTGAATAGGATGCAAGTTTGTTTTTAATCCCAAAATGCATAACTTTGCATTTTTCAATAGTGAACCTCATTCCCCATTTAGACGTCCAGGATTCAAGTTTAAATAAGTCATTCTGTAGAGACTTCACATCTATTTCCGAATTAATTACCTTACACAGTTTAGTATCATCTGCAAAAATTGATACTGTGCTTCCCAGACCTATTCCTAGGTCATTAATAAATATAGTGAACAGTTGCGGGCAAAGTACGGACCCTTGTGGTATACCGCTGACTACTGGTGCCCAGCTGGAGAACATCCCATTGACCACTACTCGTTGTACCCTGTTATCCAGTCAATTACCTATCCCTGTACAAACAATGGGGCAGATGTATTAACCTGGAGAAGGCATAAGGAAGTGATAAACCAGTGATATGTGCATGGTGATAAAAGCACCAGCCAATCAGATCCTAACTGTGAATTTACATAATGGAGCTGATTGGCTGGCGCCTTTATCAACTTGCACATATCACTGGTTTATCACTTCCTTATGCCTTCTCCAGGTTAATACATCTGCCCCAGTATATCCTAGGCCAAGTTCCCTTAATTTGATGATCAGTCTCTTGTGAGGCACTGTATCGAAGGCTTTTGCAAAATCTAAATAGACCACATCCACTGCTTTTCCCTGATCAAGATTATCGCTCACTTCCTCGTAGAAGCTAATTAAGTTAGTTTGACATGATCTGTCCCTCACAAACCCATGCTGACTCTTGCTGTAGATGTATGTAAAAAAAAATATTGGGATTCGCTTTGCTTTCTTTTGCTACTAGTTTTTCAGTTTCTACTTTAGCCGCTCTTATTTCTTTTTTGCTTATTTTGTTACAATCCTTATAGGGATGAAATGACTCCGCATTCCCGTCAGATTTGTATTTTTTGAATGCTCGCCTTTTCTTGCCCATAAGTTCCTTTATCTTTTTGTTAAACCATATTGGTTTGGGATTTTTATTCCTTATTTGCTGCTCGTGGGAATAAATTTGTATTTTTAACTAGCAGTGATTTTAATACATCCCATTACTCTGTAGTATTTTTTCCTTAAAACAAAATTTCCCATTCAATATCCCTTAAAGCTTCCCTCATCATGTCAAAGTTGGCTTTGCTAAAGTTTAGAGTCCTAGTTGAGCCAGTATAGGACTGCTTATGAAAACTGATATTGATTGTGACCATATTGTGGTCGCTGTTTCCAATGGGCTCCCCTACTATAATATTTGATACAAATTCCCCATTGTTTGTTAATACCAGGTCAAATATTGCATTGTACCTAGTAGGTTCCTCGATTAGTTGAACTAAGTAGTTATCATTTAGTGTGTTTAAAACATATTGCCCCTAGCAGTATCACATGAATTGTTTTTCCAATTTATCTCTGGATAGTTAAAATCTCCCATCACAACTATGTCTCCTACTCCTGCTGCTCTTTCAGTTTGCTTCAGTAACAATTCCTCATCAGACACATTAATACCAGGCGGCCTGTAGCATAAACCCAATACTATCTTTTTTTATTCCTTTACCCACGCATGCAATTTCTACCCAAAACGTCTCCACAGTGTCTACAGTCCCCTCCTGAATATCTTCCCGTATATCAGGTTTTAAAAATGGCTTTACGTGAAGACATACCCCTAAACCCCCTTTTATTTAATCTGTCTCTCCTAAACAGCGTATAACCCTCTAGATTGACTGTCCAATCATGAGATTCGTCCAACCAAATTTCAGTAATGCCTATAATATCATGCTGTTTGCGTGCTGCAAGTATTTCTAGTTTGCCCTTTTTACCTGTAAGGTTTCTAGCGTTTACATACATACAATTCAAATAAGTAATTCCCCTTGTGCTAGGCACATCATTCTCTTTATGCAGCAATGATGACCCGTAATCGTTATTAGATAATGTTTTGATAAAACCTTTTTTAGTACCCATATTTATACCCTTACCGGCTGCACTTTTCCACCCCCTACTCCTCCCCCATTTCGTTTACTGCCGCCATCCCCACTATTCTCACTGCATGACCCGTAGTTTCTAGCTAGACCCTTCCCCCAGGCTCCTAGTTTAAAATCTCCTCCATCCTTCTAACCATCCTTCCCCCCAGCACCGCTGCCCCTCCTCATTCAGGTGCAATCCATCACAAAAAAAAAAAGATGGCGCCTGACTGAGAAGTCTGCTCAGTGTTCCAGGAACACAAACCCCTCTTTCCTGCACCAATCCCTAAGGCACACATTTACCTCTCTAATCTCCCTCTGCCTCCCTGGGCTAGCATGTGGCATGGGTAATATTTTGGAGAATATTACCTTAGATGTCCTTGCCTTAAGTTTCTTGCTTAAGTCCCTATAGTCTTTCTTAAGGACATTCCACTTTCCACTAACTTTGTCATTGGTGTCAACATGCACCAAGACCACCGGGTCCTTCCCAGCCCCTCCCAGCAATCTAGCTACCCGGTCCGCGATGTGCCGTACCTGAGCAACCAGGAGACAACAGACTGTACAGCGATCACGGTCCCGGTAGAAGATTGCCCTATCTGTCTTCCTGACAATGGAATCCCCTACCACCACAATCTGACTAGGTACCTCACTATATTTTATCCCAACTGCGCCAGAGGAACCGCTCCTCTGGTTGCTAGAGGGAACAGTCTCCTCTGGCACCGTCATTACCTCACTATCATCCACCGAATCCTCATCCAATCGGGCGAATTTGTTGGGGTTTGATAGTTCATAGATATCGAGCCACTCCCTCTTTTTCTTCCTTATAACTGTGACCCAGGTAGCTGCCTGGACATCCTCATCTACCAGTGACCCCTCCCGCAACTCCTATACCGTTCTGTCTAAGTCTTGCTCTAGATTGTGACTCTCCGTCAGCCGCGTAACAGTTTTCTCTAGATCAATTACCTGGACTTCCAGGGCAACCGTTCACACACACCTCGTGCAGGTGTAATCACACTGGGATGGTTGCTCCAGGTGCGCGTACATCTTTCACGACATGCACTGAGTGAGATCCCCAATCACAGCCCCACCCATCTTGTTTGTTAGGTCAAACTCCCTGTTACCTTCAAAAAAAAAAGAAAAGAAAAAACAATCTATGTTATGCAATACAGTACTATAGCCTAGCTGTGACAAGAAACAATATACAACAATAGGACAGTAATTGATAATACAAAATAAACAGGGACAAGGGGAGAAAGAAGGACAAAGAGTATAGGAGAGAAAATAAATACAATTACAAATAAAATACAGGGAATTAAGTACAAAATAAAAATACAGTAATGGACAAGGAGACAATTGATACTTATCTGCTCCGATCTGTGCTCAGATGCTGCGGTGTGGTGCGGGCAGGCAGTGGGTCAGGCTGCTGCAGCTGCTGCTGCCTGGATCAGCTTCCCTCCCCTCAGCTCCTCTCCCCTGTGCCCATCAGGCTGCTGGCTCCCACCGGCTGATGGCTTCCCCCTGGCTGCTGGCTCCCCCCGGCTCACAGCACGGATCGCGGCTCCTGCACCTTGCCGCTGGTGCGACCGCTCCGTCCCTGTGTGAGCGCGTGCTCCGTCACTTCCGGTTCCGGGTCAGCGTCTCCTGCTCTGTTCAGCGTCTCCTACTCTGTTCAGCGTGATTGCTCTGCTCCGAACTCTCAAGATTTGGGGCAGATCATGTACTTAGCCGAGCTCTCAAATTAAGTAGATACATGGTGGTATAATCCATTTTCTTAGGAGTGTTATTACCAGTTACTGTATTTATATAGTGCGCACATACAGTATTCCGCAGCGCTTTATAGTGACTATTTGGCCATTTACATCTGTCCTTGCCCCAGTGGATCTTACAATTTACATTCCCTAGCATGGGCGTAGCCAGAACTTTGTGGGCCCCACAGCAACATTTTGAAGGGCCTCCTATCCCAGTGCATCTAGAGAGACACCTCTACGCAGGAGGTGTTAAAGTTATGCCCCATAATTGTGCTCTAGTTCATTTTCTGAACCATAGTAGTGCCCTAGTTCACATGTTGTCACATTGTAGGGCTGCCAGAACACATCAAGCCACAGAGTACCTCCAATTCTCATTATGACATACAGGGGTATATTTACTAAGGTCCCGATTTTGACCGAGATGCCGTTTTTTCATCAAAGTGTCATCTCAGTAATTTACTAAGCAAAAATCACGGCAGTGATGAGGGCATTCGTAATATTTTGGAAGTCCTAGGAAAAAATCACGAATCAATACACCATCGGTCAAATACGCCTGCAATTTGCTAGAAATCGGGAATTTACTAAAAAGTGCAAAACACAAACACTGCCGACAATAGCCAAACACTGCCGTGATAAAATACAAATCGTGAAAAAGTGCTAAAAAAAAACAGACCTGCTTTTTTATCCCGTGTTTGTATAGGCATGCACGGATCCATGAGATCCGTGCATGTTTTTCAGTGGGAAGGGGGGTGAAATGTTCTAAATTTACAGAAAAAAAATTGCGTGGGGTCCCCCCTCCTAAGGCAAACCAGCCTCGGGCTCTTTGAGCCGATCCTGGTTGCAGAAATATGGGAAAAAAATGGACAGGGGTTCCCCCATATTTAAGCAACCAGCATCGGGCTCTGCGCCTGGTCCTGGTTCCAAAAATACGGGGGACAAAAAGAGTAGGGGTCCCCCGTATTTTTGAAACCAGCACCGGGCTCCACTAGCTGGACAGATAATGCCACAGCCGGGGGTCACTTTTATACAGTGCCTTGCGGCCGTGGCATCAAATATCCAACTAGTCACCCCTGGCCGGGGTACCCTGGGGGAGTGGGGACCCCTTCAATCAAGGGGTCCCCCCCCCTCCAGCCACCCAAGGGCCAGGGGTGAAGCCCGAGGCTGTCCCCCCATCCATGGGCTGCGGATGGGAGGCTGATAGCCATTGTGTAAAAAAATGAATATTGTTTTTAGTACTACTACTAAAAAAATACCCCAAAAAAGACATTACACACACACCTTGAAAGTATAACTTTAATACATCCATCCACACCTCCATATACACATACTTACCTTATGTTCACACGCAGGTCGGTCCTCTTCTCCAGTAGAATCCATGGTGTACCTGTAGAAAAAATTATACTCACATAATCCAGTGTTTTCGGCTCCTCAGTAAATCCTTTTGTAATCCACGTACTTGAAAAAATAAAAAAACGGGACACCCGACCACGAACTGAAAGGGGACCCATGTTTTCACATGGGACCCCTTTCCCCGAATGCCAGAAACCCACTCTGACTGATGTCTAAGTGGGTTTCTTCAGCCAATCAGGGAGCTCCTGTACTGTATGACAGGCGGCACACGGCAGTGTTACTATGCGCTCCATTGTAACCAATGGTGGGAACTTTCAGGTCAGCGGTGAGGTCACTTTCGGTCAACCGCTGACCTGAAAGTTCCCACCATTGGTTACAATGGAGCGCATAGGCGCTACATTGTAACACTGCCGTGTGCCGCCTGTCATACAGTACAGGAGCACACAGCCGATCAGGAGGGTGCTACAACGTGGCGCTCCCTGATTGGCTGAAGAATGGATGTATTAAAGTTATACTTTCAAGGTGTGTGTGTAATGTCTTTTTTGGGGTATTTTTTTAGTAGTAGTACTACAGGTACCAGCGGGCCCATTTTTCCGCCGCATGCTGGTACTTGTGGTTCTCCAAGTACCAGCTTGCGGGGGAGGCTTGCTGGGCCTTGTAGTACTGCTACTAAAAACAATATCAATCACTTTTCACAAAGGCTATCAGCCCCCCATCCGCAGCCTATTGGATGGGGGGGACAGCCTCGGGCTTCACCCCTGGCCCTTGGGTGGCTGGGGGGGGGACCCCTTGATTGAAGGGGTCCCCACTCCCCCAGGGTACCCCGGCCAGGGGTGACTAGTTGGATATTTGATGCCACGGCCGCAAGGCACTGTATAAAAGTGACCCCCGGCTGTGGCATTATCTGTCCAGCTAGTGGAGCCCGGTGCTGGTTTCAAAAATACGGGGGACCCCTACTCTTTTTGTCCCCCGTATTTTTGGAACCAGGACCAGGCGCAGAGCCCGATGCTGGTTGCTTAAATATGGGGGAACCCCTGTCCATTTTTTTCCCATATTTCTGCAACCAGGATCGGCTCAAAGAGCCCGAGGCTGGTTTGCCTTAGGAGGGGGGACCCCACGCAATTTTTTTTTTACTTTTAAACTTTATTTTTTTGTTTAACAAAGTGCACAATGAAGCCCAGCACGGATCTCTCAGATCCGGCCGAGATTCATTGTATTAAAGTCGCCAGTGTTTTACAAGTCACTCACGTAAAACACTGCCTAAAAAAACGAATGACATCGACATCGGAAAACCCGAAAATGCAGAATACGGCAGCTTAGTAAATTAGTCGTAATCAATTCAAAAAGTTGCATATTTACACTTTCCATGTCATTCGTGATTGAACTTTGACCTCAAACGGGAAAACACGAATCTTAGTAAATTTACCCCACAGTGTCTCCAGATTAAGACTCTGGAGGGCCCGAGGCACTTAAGATAAGGGGTCCCCTATGGACTAAAATAAACTGTGTATATACACTGCTCAAAAAAATAAAGGGAACACTAAAATAACACATCCTAGATCTGAATGAATGATATATTCTTATTAAATACTTTGTTCTTTACATTGTTGAATGTGCTGACAACAAAATCACATAAAAATTATCAATGGAAATCAAATTTATTAACCCATGGAGGTCTGGATTTGGAGTCACCCTCAAAATTAAAGTAGAAAAACACACTACAGGCTGATCCAACTTTGATGTAATGTCCTTAAAACAAGTCAAAATGAGGCTCAGTAGTATCTGTGGCCTCCTCGTGCCTCTATGACCTTCCTACAACGCCTGGGCATGCTCCTGATGAGGTGGCGGATGGTCTCCTGAGGGATCTCCTCCCAGACCTGGACTAAAGCATCCGCCAACTCCTGGACAGTCTGTGGTGCAACGTGGCATTGGTGGATGGAGTTAGACATGATGTCCCAGATGTGCTCAATTGGATTCAGGTCTGGGGAACGGACGGGCCAGTCCATAGCATCAATTCCTTCGTCTTGCAGGAACTGCTGACACACTCCAGCCACATGAGGTCTAGCATTGTCTTGCATTAGGAGGAACCCAGGGCCAACCGCACCAGCATATGGTCTCACAAGGGGTCTGAGGATCTCATCTCAGTACCTAATAGCAGTCAGGCTATCTCTGGCGAGCACATGGAGGGCTGTGCGGGCCCCCAAAGAAATGCCACCCCACACCATTACTGACCCACTGCCAAACCGGTCATGCTGAAGGATGTTGCAGGCAGCAGAACGTTCTCCTTGGCGTCTCCAGACTCTGTCACGTCTGTCACATGTGCTCAGTGAGAACCTGCTTTCATCTGTGAAGTGCACAGGGCGCCAGTGGCAAATTTGACAATCTTGGTGTTCTCTGGCAAATGCCAAACGTCTTGCACGGTGTTGGGCTGTACGCACAACCCCCACCTGTGGGTGTCGGGCCCTCATACCACCCTCATGGAGTCTGTTTCTGATCGTTTGAGTAGACACATGCACATTTGCACAAAGGCGGAGGTAGCGGTCCTGCTGCTGGGTTGTTGCCCTCCTATGGCCTCCTCCACGTCTCCTGATGTACTGGCCTGTCTCCTGGTAGCGCCTTCATGCTTTGGACACTACGCTGACAGACACAGCAAACCTTCTTGCCATAGCTCGCATTGATGTGCCATCCTGGATGAGCTGCACTACCTGAGCCACTTGTGTGGGTTGTATGGAGGTCATCCAGGCACGTGGAGGCCACACACACTACTGAGCCTCATTTTGACTTGTTTTAAGGACATTACATCAAAGTTGGATCAGCCTGTAGTGTGTTTTTCCACTTTAATTTTGAGGGTGACTCCAAATCCAGACCTCCATGGGTTAATAAATTTGATTTCTATTGATCATTTTTGTGTGATTTTGTTGTCAGCACATTCAACTATGTAAAGAACAAAGTATTTAATAAGAATATTTCATTCATTCAGATCTAGGATGTGTTATTTTAGTGTTCCCTTTATTTTTTTGAGCAGTATATATATATATATATATATATATATATATATATATATATATAAATCATACAAATTCAGCACTCCTGAATTCAGGGAGTGTTCGTTCCAAAATATTGCAATAGTTTGTTAAGCTGACCAGCCACTTCACGGCCATTCCCATTTGGTCAGTCCCTACACTGACTTTCACAAATCTGAGCAATACTCTCGGGCATCTTGTGGATTTTAAATACACAGTATGCTTCTATCGTGGGTTTATGCCCTGTCTCACTCTTTTAAAGAGACAGGAACCACACCCAAGCATATCAATTAAAACACCAGGGGAATTTCTTAACATTTAATTTACATATGGACAATATGGGTGCAAGAAAGAGTGCGCCCACAAAATTTTTATATAAACAATAGGCAAGAACCCACAGCAGTCATACAAGTGGCTGGTCAGCTTAACAAACTATTGCAATATTTAGGAACTAACATTCCCTGAATTCAGATGAATTTCAGTTTGAATTGTTAATATTAGGTGTGCTGAATTTGTATGATTTTTTTATTTAAATGGTGTGGTCACAATACCACTGGCACCGCGGATGTATGAGTGCTGTGGGTTCTTGCCTATTGTTTATATATATATATATATATATATATATATATATATATTGCGTGTATGGGCGGCACTCGTAAGACTTTCGACGGACGAATAAAGAGACGAACAGCGTCTGCGTGTCAACTTTTCAGTCTATTTGACTTTTTTCAAGAACAAACTACAACAAGTGAAATCTTACCTTAAATAGTGAAAAGCCGTCCTGGCCGCCATGCCCGCCTCTCAGTCGCCGCGTGTCCCCTTCCGATGACGTCATCGCGCTGGTCCCATTCACTTGCTGCCGCCTTCGGTCCGTCACCTCACTTCCTCCCTGCTCGTGACACCTTCCGGCGCCAGCTGCCTGGAACGCAAGCACGTGACCCGTCAACGGAGGGGATAAAGGAAACTGGTGGTCGCCATGGTGACCTGTAAACAGCAACAACAACACGTGATAACTGCTTATTAAAGCGCAATACATATATATCAAAATGACATAAACAGAAAATGAATAAAACATGAATATAAATGGATCAAAAGAAATATGGATAGAAGTGTTGTGTAAAGAAATCTACCAACCGAGCAATATAAGATACAGCGGGCAAAAAACACTTAAGTGCCCCTGTAAAGGTATATTTAAAACGTAAAAAAAATATTTTAAAAAATTTTTTACAAAAAAATTTTTGTGCGAAAATCAAAAGGCAGATCACTGCCTGATAAGTGATACTAAAAAAATGATGAGATTAAAATCCTCATAGGAGGAGATTCGAGTAGAGATACACGAATCGTAAGTGCTAGTAACTGGTGCATAAATCGAAATGTGTGCAGCCTCAGTTGGCTATGCCAAACATGAAGGTATAACTACTGTATAAATGAAACCTGTATGGAGGCACTGTGTGTTGTGAAGTATACTGATAAGAAATTGTTACTGGAAAGATTAAAAAATACGTTACAGATAAAGTATCCAACGGGCCTTCTCTTTACTGTGACTCTACTTATGGTCCTGTGATATGCTAAAAGACCACATTCGGGGAAAAGAGAGCATTATGTGGAGAGGAGTCTCATTGGTAACCTATCCTAATGCTATAACTGTGTCACTATCTACTGCATATTATGTGTGTGTAATGTACTGCAATACACAAATTATTAGGAACTTCAAAAACTGTGCAAAGTTACAAGAAACAAGAGAATGATAGCGACTCATTTAGACCAAAAGGTGTGACTGAGTTCATTCTGTGGATCCATCTCGCCTCTAATTGAAGTAATTTTTTGTCTCGGTCTCCACCACGGATGGACGCAGGTACATGATCAATCAATTTATACACCAGAGATGATAACGGATGCTTCCTTTCTTTGAAATGCCGTGCCACTGGTTGGTCTACAGACTTGCCCTCTAGTGCCAACCGTATGGCAGAGCGATGTTGGTTCATCCTTTCTCTTAGGGTTTAAGATGTCTTCCCAATGTACACCAAACTACAAGGACACCGGATCATGTATACAACGTATCTGGTGGTACACGTGAGAACATATTTGATGGCAATTTTCTTCCCAGAATATGGGTGTGAGACATAATGTCCTGTCTCCAAGTATCTGCACGTTGTGCAGCCGATGCAGCGGTAACAGCCCGCTTTTTTTGTGAGGAAGTGAGAGGTGCTGCCTTCTGTTGGAGTTACAACGTTGTTGTGGACCAGCCAATCCTTCAGATTTTTATTTCTTTTATAGCCCATCATGAGTCTGGAACCTGTGAGAGATGGCAAAGTCTGATCAGTGTTGACAATGGGCCAATATTTTTTGACCACTGAATTGATTGTGCTAGATCCGGTATTATAATTATTGACAAAGATAGTCGTCTTGGTAGCCCTCTTGCCCCTCTGATCTTGTTTGTTCAGCTGTATCCTGTCCAGTTGCATCACTTTTGTTTTGGCGTTGACTAAAGCCATCTTATCATACCCCCTGGCCCGGAATTTCAGGATCATCTTATCGATTTCCAATGATGCCTGTCCAGCATCCATTGTAATTCTGCGTATACGTAAAAACTGTGAGTACGGTAACCCCAGTTTTAAAGCTGCGGGATGATGACTCTGCGCATGTAACGCATTGTTTACGTCTGTCGGCTTGATGTATACAGATGTGCTAAGTTCAGTTCCATCCCAATGTATGTTTACATCAAGATAATGGATTTGTTGGTGATTACACTCATACGTAAACTTGATATGTGGATGGATCTCATTGAGCTCTGTCATCATCTGTCTAAAACTGTATTCAGGACCTGTCCATATGAGGAAAAGATCATCAATGTATCTTGTGAAGAAAAAAGTGTATTGTTGAAACAACCCATGTTCAAAAAATAGGGATTTTTCTATTTGAAACATGAAGATGTTCGCATAGGATGGTGCCACGTGACTGCCCATGGCACACCCCCTCAGCTGGACAAAAAACTTGTTATTAAACAGAAAATAATTGCGAGTGAGCGTTTTCTCTAGTAGATCTACAAAAAACTGCACAGGCGGTCCAGTGTAGTCGGATTTCTGTAATAGATATTCCTTCAGGCAAGTGAGACCTTCACGGTGCGGTATACTTGTGTACAATGACACAACGTCTATGGTGCATAGTAGGACGTCTTCTGGAAGATTGCTCAAACTTTGAAGTTTATCCAAGAAGGTGTTCGTATCTTTGAGGTAGGTGTCTTCCAACTGGACCAGAGGTTGAAGAAAATGGTCTAAGTATTTAGACACATTGCTGTAAAGGGAATTTCTGGCCGAAATAATGGGACGACCCGGAGGTGCCTCCATGGACTTATGAATTTTTGGCAGACAATAGATCAGAGGTACCTCAGGGTGCTGAATGGTCAAGGCTTCACATGTCTTTTGGGATATAAAACCCTCATTGACTGCTGATGTAAGCATCTGAAGCAATTCATTTTTATAAGTGTTGGTCGGGTCCCCCGGTAATTTCTGATATACATCCGACATGTTGAGTTGCCTATACATTTCTTGAATGTAGGCCTCTACATCTTGGATGACCAGCGCACCCCCTTTATCAGCTGGTCGGAAGACCACTGAGCTGTCCTTACTTAACACCTGGAGTGCTTGAAATTCCTCTTTGGATAAATTGGAATGCGGCCTCCTGGGCCTCTTTTTTTGTGCATCTGTTACTTCCTGATCTACTAGACGTGTGAAGCTTTTTATAGAAGAATTAAATGATTGTGGTTCGAAATTTGAGCTTCTTTTGACAGGCATTTGTGAAAAATTATTGGTGTCGTCCGCCTGGGGGAAAAACTCCTTTAATTTAAGAAGGCGATTAAAATTCCATAATTCTTTCTTCCACTCGAATGGGTCAAAATGTGCGGTAGGTATGAAGGTGAGTCCTTTGTTTAATACTTTAGCTTCTATGGGAGAAATGGAGCGTCTTGATAAGTTCACAATCAGGTTTTCTTCTTGCTTGCGTTCCTCCCTTTTGCATTGGCCCCCGCGTCGCGTGCGCGCCCTACGTTTTTGGTGGCGCGAGTGGTAACCCCTAAAGGGGGCTTCTTGGAGAAAGATTTGCGGGAGCTGTCTGCATCACTGTTGGAAGTGCTGTTGTCTCTTGATTGGTCACTGTCAAACCTGTTGGGGCGCCTCCTGTGTGGGAATTTAAATCGCCCTTCTCCTGAAGGCAGTCTCCCTGTGACCCAGGAATAGACTCTCTGCTCCTGATAATCAGCATTAACTTTAGAAAGTTTATCTTTCTTGAATTTAATAAGCTCTTTCTCATATTCATCCAGCTGAATTTGTAATTTTTCCATCCACTTGCATGAGGGGTCATCAATCAGAGTTTGCTTGTGGGCTGATTCGAATACCCGAATCTTTTCTTGTATATTGCGCATCTCGCGTGCTGATTCTTCAATCACTAAAACGATGAGATCGAGAGCGCATTTGTTGAGCACAGCCACCCACCGTTTGCAGAACTCGACGTTGTTGCGACCAATGGTCGGCACATTTTTTACTCTGAACCCACGGGGTATTTTCTTCTCCTTATGGTAGTCAGTCAGGGTTACCCCATGCAAGTAATAGTCTAATTCCTTCTTTTTCAATCGACACAAAGTGGAATATAATTCACTTGCTGATTCAGCTCCAGCTGTCTGTATCAGAGAGTCCTTGAAGTACAAGGCTTCTGCCTCCGAATCACTGAAGGACAAAGTGTCTCCCACTGTTAGCCGTAAGTTCAGGAAGGCGCTTCCCTCATCAATGCCCCCTGCTGCCATAATGAATGTATACAGTTGAGAAGTCCAGCGGTCAGTGCTCCGTGGTTATAAGGCTCCAAAAGGCCTCAGGGCTGCAGCATGCATCAATGGTGGCACAGCCCGGTTCTTGTGGAGAAGTTCACTGAGAGGTAAACTGTTAAATGGAATTGGGTGCCTTACCCCAAGGAAACCTCAGTGTCCTTGAATGTATACAGAAGTTGAGTCGGCACTCACATACTGTCAAACGATGCTGCTCCGGTGCCCTCCCTGAGCCTCCTGGACCCTCGTATATTGCGTGTATGGGCGGCACTCGTAAGACTTTCGACGGACGAATAAAGAGACGAACAGCGTCTGCGTGTCAAAGTTTCAGTCTATTTGACTTTTTTCAAGAACAAACTACAACAAGTGAAATCTTACCTTAAATAGTGAAAAGCCGTCCTGGCCGCCATGCCCGCCTCTCAGTCGCCGCGTGTCCCCTTCCGATGACGTCATCGCGCTGGTCCCATTCACTTGCTGCCGCCTTCGGTCCGTCACCTCACTTCCTCCCTGCTCGTGACACCTTCCGGCGCCAGCTGCCTGGAACGCAAGCACGTGACCGTCAACGGAGGGGATAAAGGAAACTGGTGGTCTCCATGGTGACCTGTAAACAGCAACAACAACACGTGATAACTGCTTATAACTGCTTATTAAAGCGCAATACATATATATATATATATATCAAAATGACATAAACAGAAAATGAATAAAACATGAATATAAATGGATCAAAAGAAATATGGATAGAAGTGTTGTGTAAAGAAATCTACCAACCGAGCAATGTAAGATACAGCGGGCAAAAAACACTTAAGTGCCCCTGACACGCAGACGCTGTTCGTCTCTTTATTCGTCCGTCGAAAGTCTTACGAGTGCCGCCCATACACGCAATATACGAGGGTCCAGGAGGCTCAGGGAGGGCACCGGAGCAGCATCGTTTGACAGTATGTGAGTGCCGACTCAACTTCTGTATACATTCAAGGACACTGAGGTTTCCTTGGGGTAAGGCACCCAATTCCATTTAACAGTTTACCTCTCAGTGAACTTCTCCACAAGAACCGGGCTGTGCCACCATTGATGCATGCTGCAGCCCTGAGGCCTTTTGGAGCCTTATAACCACGGAGCACTGACCGCTGGACTTCTCAACTGTATACACTCATTATGGCAGCAGGGGGCATTGATGAGGGAAGCGCCTTCCTGAACTTACGGCTAACAGTGGGAGACACCTTGTCCTTCAGTGATTCGGAGGCAGAAGCCTTGTACTTCAAGGACTCTCTGATACAGACAGCTGGAGCTGAATCAGCAAGTGAATTATATTCCACTTTGTGTCGATTGAAAAAGAAGGAATTAGACTATTACTTGCATGGGGTAACCCTGACTGACTACCATAAGGAGAAGAAAATACCCCGTGGGTTCAGAGTAAAAAATGTGCCGACCATTGGTCGCAACAACGTTGAGTTCTGCAAACGGTGGGTGGCTGTGCTCAACAAATGCGCTCTCGATCTCATCGTTTTAGTGATTGAAGAATCAGCACGCGAGATGCGCAATATACAAGAAAAGATTTGGGTATTCGAATCAGCCCACAAGCAAACTCTGATTGATGACCCCTCATGCAAGTGGATGGAAAAATTACAAATTCAGCTGGATGAATATAAGAAAGAGCTTATTAAATTCAAGAAAGATAAACTTTCTAAAGTTAATGCTGATTATCAGGAGCAGAGAGTCTATTCCTGGGTCACAGGGAGACTGCCTTCAGGAGAAGGGCGATTTAAATTCCCACACAGGAGGCGCCCCAACAGGTTTGACAGTGACCAATCAAGAGACAACAGCACTTCCAACAGTGATGCAGACAGCTCCCGCAAATCTTTCTCCAAGAAGCCCCCTTTAGGGGTTACCACTCGCGCCACCAAAAACGTAGGGCGCGCACGCGACGCGGGGGCCAATGCAAAAGGGAGGAACGCAAGCAAGAAGAAAACCTGATTGTGAACTTATCAAGACGCTCCATTTCTCCCATAGAAGCTAAAGTATTAAACAAAGGACTCACCTTCATACCTACCGCACATTTTGACCCATTCGAGTGGAAGAAAGAATTATGGAATTTTAATCGCCTTCTTAAATTAAAGGAGTTTTTCCCCCAGGCGGACGACACCAATGATTTTTCACAGATGCCTGTCAAAAGAAGCTCAAATTTCGAACCACAATCATTTAATTCTTCTATAAAAAGCTTCACACGTCTAGTAGATCAGGAAGTAACAGATGCACAAAAAAAGAGGCCCAGGAGGCCGCATTCCAATTTATCCAAAGAGGAATTTCAAGCACTCCAGGTGTTAAGTAAGGACAGCTCAGTGGTCTTCCGACCAGCTGATAAAGGGGGTGCGCTGGTCATCCAAGATGTAGAGGCCTACATTCAAGAAATGTATAGGCAACTCAACATGTCGGATGTATATCAGAAATTACCGGGGGACCCGACCAACACTTATAAAAATGAATTGCTTCAGATGCTTACATCAGCAGTCAATGAGGGTTTTATATCCCAAAAGACATGTGAAGCCTTGACCATTCAGCACCCTGAGGTACCTCTGATCTATTGTCTGCCAAAAATTCATAAGTCCATGGAGGCACCGTCCCATTATTTCGGCCAGAAATTCCCTTTACAGCAATGTGTCTAAATACTTAGACCATTTTCTTCAACCTCTGGTCCAGTTGGAAGACACCTACCTCAAAGATACGAACACCTTCTTGGATAAACTTCAAAGTTTGAGCAATCTTCCAGAAGACGTCCTACTATGCACCATAGACGTTGTGTCATTGTACACAAGTATACCGCACCGTGAAGGTCTCACTTGCCTGAAGGAATATCTATTACAGAAATCCGACTACACTGGACCGCCTGTGCAGTTTTTTGTAGATCTACTAGAGAAAACGCTCACTCGCAATTATTTTCTGTTTAATAACGAGTTTTTTGTCCAGCTGAGGGGGTGTGCCATGGGCAGTCACGTGGCACCATCCTATGCGAACATCTTCATGTTTCAAATAGAAAAATCCCTATTTTTTGAACATGGGTTGTTTCAACAATACACTTTTTTCTTCACAAGATACATTGATGATCTTTTCCTCATATGGACAGGTCCTGAATACAGTTTTAGACAGATGATGACAGAGCTCAATGAGATCCATCCACATATCAAGTTTACGTATGAGTGTAATCACCAACAAATCCATTATCTTGATGTAAACATACATTGGGATGGAACTGAACTTAGCACATCTGTATACATCAAGCCGACAGACGTAAACAATGCGTTACATGCGCAGAGTCATCATCCCGCAGCTTTAAAACTGGGGTTACCGTACTCACAGTTTTTACGTATACGCAGAATTACAATGGATGCTGGACAGGCATCATTGGAAATCGATAAGATGATCCTGAAATTCCGGGCCAGGGGGTATGATAAGATGGCTTTAGTCAACGCCAAAACAAAAGTGATGCAACTGGACAGGATACAGCTGAACAAACAAGATCAGAGGGGCAAGAGGGCTTCCAAGACGACTATCTTTGTCAATAATTATAATACCGGATCTAGCACAATCAATTCAGTGGTCAAAAAATATTGGCCCATTGTCAACACTGATCAGACTTTGCCATCTCTCACAGGTTCCAGACTCATGATGGGCTATAAAAGAAATAAAAATCTGAAGGATTGGCTGGTCCACAACAACGTTGTAACTCCAACAGAAGGCAGCACCTCTCACTTCCTCACAAAAAAAGCGGGCTGTTACCGCTGCATCGGCTGCACAACGTGCAGATACTTGGAGACAGGACATTATGTCTCACACCCATATTCTGGGAAGAAAATTGCCATCAAATATGTTCTCACGTGTACCACCAGATACGTTGTATACATGATCCGGTGTTCTTGTAGTTTGGTGTACATTGGGAAGACATCTTGCACCCTAAGAGAAAGGATGAACCAACATCGCTCTGCCATACGGTTGGCACTAGAGGGCAAGTCTGTAGACCAACCAGTGGCACGGCATTTCAAAGAAAGGAAGCATCCGTTATCATCTCTGGTGTATAAATTGATTGATCATGTACCTGCGTCCATCCGTGGTGGAGACCGAGACAAAAAATTACTTCAATTAGAGGCGAGATGGATCCACAGAATGAACTCAGTCACACCTTTTGGTCTAAATGAGTCGCTATCATTCTCTTGTTTCTTGTAACTTTGCACAGTTTTTGAAGTTCCTAATAATTTGTGTATTGCAGTACATTAGACACACATAGTATGCAGTAGACAGTGACACAGTTATAGCATTAGGATAGGTTACCAATGAGACTCCTCTCCACATAATGCTCTCTTTTCCCCGAATGTGGTCTTTTAGCATATCACAGGACCATAAGTAGAGTCACAGTAAAGAGAAGGCCCGTTGGATACTTTATCTGTAACGTATTTTTTAATCTTTCTAGTAACAATTTCTTATCAGTATACTTCACAACACCCAGTGCCTCCATACAGGTTTAATTTATACAGTAGTTATACCTTCATGTTTGGCATAGCCAACTGAGGCTGCACACATTTCGAATTATGCACCAGTTACTAGCACTTACGATTCGTGTATCTCTACTCGAATCTCCTCCTATGAGGATTTTAATCTCATCATTTTTTTAGTATCACTTATCAGGCAGTGATCTGCCTTTTGATTTTCGCACAAAAATTTTTTGTAAAATTTTTTTTAAATATTTTTTCACGTTTTAAATATACCTTTACAGGGGCACTTAAGTGTTTTTTGCCTGCTGTATCTTATAATGCTCGGTTGGTAGATTTCTTTACACAACACTTCTATCCATATTTCTTTTGATCCATTTATATTCATGTTTTATTCATTTTCTGTTTGTCATTTTGATATATATGTATTGCGCTTTAATAAGCAGTTATCACGTGTTGTTGTTGCTGTTTACAGGTCACCATGGCGACCACCAGTTTCCTTTATCCCCTCCGTTGACGGGTCACGTGCTTGCGTTCCAGGCAGCTGGCGCCGGAAGGTGTCACGAGCAGGGAGGAAGTGAGGTGATGGACCGAAGGCGGCAGCAAGTGAATGGGACCAGCGCGATGACGTCATCGGAAGGGGACACGCGGCGACTGAGAGGTGGGCATGGCGGCCAGGACGGCTTTTCACTATTTAAGGTAAGATTTCACTTGTTGTAGTTTGTTCTTGAAAAAAGTCAAATAGACTGAAACGTTGACACGCAGACGCTGTTCGTCTCTTTATTCGTCCGTCGAAAGTCTTACGAGTGCCGCCCATACACGCAATATACGAGGGTCCAGGAGGCTCAGGGAGGGCACCGGAGCAGCATCGTTTGACAGTATGTGAGTGCCGACTCAACTTCTGTATATATATATATATATATATATATAAACAAAAGGTACTCCGGCACTCAAGGCCTCCCCAAACAGTGTGTGTAACTCGCTCCGGTGCCCTCCTCAGGGAATAACCCTTGGTCTACATACAGATGAACAAAAAGAGGCGGCACTCAGCAGACTTATGAAAAACTTCAAAGCAATATATTCAGTGCAGTCAACGTTTCGGGGACCACCTCCCCGTCTTCAGGACAAATGTGCAGTGTTATACAAACATATTTACACATATCTACTTACCCCCCTGATCAGTTTCCCCGCCAGCGTCTCCCACGGCCGCGTCTCCCGCGCTCTCAGCCCGGCGTCCCCATCGCACCACGTGATCCAAACCACCCGGTGCGGAAGTGACGTCACGGCGCCCGGCCGGGCCGCGTTACCATGGTGACCCTGTAATCACAATAACAACAGACATACACAGGGTTATCTTGCATGATCGGACAATATTTCAGTGCATCAGGTCCCATAGGGACATTACATATAAGAGACATATACAATTTTACAATGGCTAAAACGCCATTAGCATGTGTGTGACCAATAAATAATTAAGACGATCCCTGCCAACCAGGGACCGATGTATACAAGTGCATAAACCGATCCATGCTGTTAACCCCTACAGTTTGCATGTTGAAACCACCAATCTACATATATCGATATCCCTACAAAAGATATCTTCCAACGTGCAACATACATGTGCCACCTACATATACGTATTCCAAGGCCTCCTCTCCTATACCCTAACGGGGTCCTCAACTTCACCACCTATAGATCTTTAACTTTTTGGGGAAAAATTTTTTTTACTATTATTTTTCAGAAATACGAAACCCCCTATTTAATGATGCATTACATGGCTCCATGTGGAGCCTATCACTCCTCTGCTCCTCTAAAGACAGAATTCAGGGCAACTTCCAAACCACTTATAGGAAATTGATCAACCCTAAGCTGTCGTTTAGCCCACCTGGTTTTAAAGTATTCAACCTGTGGATCCACATAGATTCCAGCTGTAGGAGCTGTTTGCCCCTATTTCCACCTCGTTGTGATGCTGGAACATGGTCTATGATCCTATGTTTAAATGTTGCCATCCCATCAGATTGGTGGTTTCAACATGCAAACTGTAGGGGTTAACAGCATGGATCGGTTTATGCACTTGTATACATCGGTCCCTGGTTGGCAGGGATCGTCTTAATTATTTATTGGTCACACACATGCTAATGGCGTTTTAGCCATTGTAAAATTGTATATGTCTCTTATATGTAATGTCCCTATGGGACCTGATGCACTGAAATATTGTCCGATCATGCAAGATAACCCTGTGTATGTCTGTTGTTATTGTGATTACAGGGTCACCATGGTAACGCGGCCCGGCCGGGCGCCGTGACGTCACTTCCGCACCGGGTGGTTTGGATCACGTGGTGCGATGGGGACGCCGGGCTGAGAGCGCGGGAGACGCGGCCGTGGGAGACGCTGGCGGGGAAACTGATCAGGGGGGTAAGTAGATATGTATAAATATGTTTGTATAACACTGCACATTTGTCCTGAAGACGGGGAGGTGGTCCCCGAAACGTTGACTGCACTGAATATATTGCTTTGAAGTTTTTTATAAGTCTGCTGAGTGCCGCCTCTTTTTGTTCATCTGTATGTAGACCAAGGGTTATTCCCTGAGGAGGGCACCGGAGCGAGTTACACCCACTGTTTGGGGAGGCCTTGAGTGCCGGAGTACCTTTTGTTTAGATTTAGGGCCTTGCGTGCTGTGCAAGCACAAAGGTCCTCTCAAGGCACCAGGACGACTTTCGCTTTGTCTGACCACCCTCCAGATCCAGGTTTCCTGGTTTTACTTTTGTTTTGCACTTGCACTTTTTTGAAGATTGTGGATTTTTGCACAGATTAGCACTTGCACTTTGTTGAAAGATTATGGCGACCTCGGTGCCTGAAGGAGGAGACTTCACCTCTTTTCTCTTACACTGTGATACATACGAAACACTGAGCTTCTCTGATGTGGAGGCAGAAAAAATACTACACAAAGAACCAGCGTTTGCAGAAGTGTTCACACCGTCCCATGATGATATACAACGTGATTTGTACCGCTTGCGGAAGCGAGAATTGGATTACTTATATCATAGCCGCACGTTGTCCGATTATTATAGGGCTAAACAACTGCCCAGAGGCTTTAGAGTCCACAATATACCTACTATAGGTAGATACAGCATGGACTTTTGTAAAAAGTGGATCTCGGTGTTAAATAAATGTTCAATGGACTTGGTTCTATTGGTTATTGATGAATCCACTAAAGAATTGATCAAAACCCGGGAAAGTATCACCAAGTTCGAGACAGAACACGCCGAACTGCTGGCCTCAGAACAATCCAAACCGTGGATACTTAAAATCAATGATCAAGTTGAGCAGTATAAAAACAATCTCCTTAAATTTAAAAAGGAGAAACTACAAAAAGTGCAACTTGATTACGCACATCACAGGGTATACACCTGGCTAGGTAATACCAGCTCCAACGACACTAGGAGAAAATTTCCACGGAATCCAAGGTTTAGGAGCAGAGGGAGACAACAGCACACCTCAGCGAGTGAGTCGGATGATACTGGGAGACCGTCAGCGAACTCGTCACGAGAGGAGACCCCTTTAGGGGTAAATACCCGGGCTGTGGTGGCAGCACGGGGAGAAAAAACAAAAGTAAACCCACGCGACGAGGAAGGCAGAACCAGCGCCAAAAGCAAACCCAAAGCAGTGAAGGGGAAGAAACGCTGATTTTCAATCTGTCATCCACCCCCCTGACTCCTGCTGAGGTGAGAGTCTTGAACAAAGGACTGAGTTTGTCCCTACTAATTTTGGGAATGATTTTAGATGGAAGGTGGACACTTTTAAATTATATCGGACTTTAAAAATCAAGGAGCACTTTAGTAAAGACACATCCCCCAGGACACAGACCGTTATGCCATTGAGAGTACAGAAATTAGGGCCTAGGTCCAGATTCGATCCTGTCACACAGAACCCATCACTGAAAACATTTTATAGGATGGTAGAATCTGCAGGGAGTTCTGTGACTTCAGATAAGCATCCTAATTTAAAACAAGATGAGCGGGATGCACTCAAAGCCCTAGGGAAGAGAAAGGATATAATCATCCGGAAGGCTGATAAGGGGGGTGCAATAGTCGTGCAAAATGTGACAGACTATAAGAGCGAGTGCTACAGGCTCCTTGATGATGTGGACACCTATAGTAAATTATCTAAAGACCCATCTCAAGAATATAGAATAGAACTGTTGGACATTTTACAACGGGCCCAAGATGATGGGGTGATTTCAGTGGAGTTGGTTAAGAAACTTTGTCCAGAGTTCCCAGTTACACCAATATTCTATACAATCCCTAAGGTCCACAAGGATGCACAGAGGCCTCCTGGAAGACCGATTATTTCTGCCAGGGGGTCTCTGTGTGAACCGGTGGCGGTCTACCTGGACTCTTTTTTGCAGCCCTGCATCCAGGGGACGTTTACACATTTGAAAGACTCAAATATGTTGTTAAGAAAATTTCTGACCATCGATAGGGTGCCACCAGAGATCACTCTGGCCACCATTGATGTGACTAGCCTCTACACCTGCATTCCCCATTTACAGGGATTGCAGGCGGTGAGGCATCTCATTACAGGGAATGTGAGATACGAGGGCCCTGACATTGATTTCTTTATGGTGTTACTTGAGTTTACACTCACGCATAACTTTTTCATCTTCGATGATAAATATTATAGGCAGCGAACGGGGTGTGCCATGGGATCTCCGGTGGCACCCTCGTTCGCAAATGCCTATATGTGGGATGTAGAAAAGACATTGTGTTTTGCTGATCCGCAAGTATCTGAGCGATTATTTATTTATTTTCGCTATATTGACGACTTGCTCCTCTTTTGGAGAGGGGAGGATGATGAGCTCAGTAGATTAGTATCAGCTCACAACTCCACGACTAGCCCCATTAAGTTGACATTGGAGTGTCACAAATCTGAGATCTGCTTTCTGGACATAAAGATTAAGATTCAGGATGGTAAGATCATGACCGGGTTATATAAGAAACCCACAGATCGTAACACCATTTTAAGACATGACCGTTTCCATCCCCCTGCAACGGTTAAGGGTCTACCATACTCGCAATTTTTGCGGGTGTGTAGAGTCAATAATGATGAGTCTGAAAGAGTAAAACAACTGGATGAGATGGAACAAAGATTTCGTCAACGAGGCTATCCGGTTAAACTCCTGACCGCTGCAAGAAAAAAAGCACAAGAATCGGGTAGAGAAACACTACTGCAGGATCATGGTCCCAAACAAAAATCGGGGGTTATCCCATGGGTGAATGAATATAATGTAAAAAGTGATCTTGTTAATAAGAAAGTAAAAAGTCTGTGGCCCCTGGTGTCCACTGACCCAGAATTGAAAATTTTCCATAAGCAACGGTTAATGCCTAGCTATACGAGAGGGAGAAGCATCAGGGACATAGTGGTGAAGACAGATTTGTCAAAGTTAAAGAACACTCCCACTAATTTTTTAACACGTAAAAATGGGTGTTTTAAATGTACAGGATGTACAACCTGTTCACACATGTCCCCAGGGGATAATATCTCACATCCCTTCAGTGGCAAAAAATTCCCAATAAAATGGCCGCTTACTTGTAGCTCGAAGTTTGTGGTATACGCCATAATTTGCCCTTGTGGGCGTTACTATATTGGCAAAACAGAATGCCAGTTTAAAATCAGGATGGCGCAACACAGGCAAGCTATTAGGAACGCTCTGGCATCAGGCAGTGGAGAACAGCCGGTGGCACGCCACTTCGTAGAATTTAAACATGGGATGGCAACATTTAAACATAGGATCATAGACCATGTTCCAGCATCACAACGAGGTGGAAATAGGGGCAAACAGCTCCTACAGCTGGAATCTATGTGGATCCACAGGTTGAATACTTTAAAACCAGGTGGGCTAAACGACAGCTTAGGGTTGATCAATTTCCTATAAGTGGTTTGGAAGTTGCCCTGAATTCTGTCTTTAGAGGAGCAGAGGAGTGATAGGCTCCACATGGAGCCATGTAATGCATCATTAAATAGGGGGTTTCGTATTTCTGAAAAATAATAGTAAAAATTTTTTTCCCCCAAAAAGTTAAAGATCTATAGGTGGTGAAGTTGAGGACCCCGTTAGGGTATAGGAGAGGAGGCCTTGGAATACGTATATGTAGGTGGCACATGTATGTTGCACGTTGGAAGATATCTTTTGTAGGGATATCGATATATGTAGATTGGTGGTTTCAACATGCAAACTGTAGGGGTTAACAGCATGGATCGGTTTATGCACTTGTATACATCGGTCCCTGGTTGGCAGGGATCGTCTTAATTATTTATTGGTCACACACATGCAAATGGCGTTTTAGCCATTGTAAAATTGTATATGTCTCTTATATGTAATGTCCCTATGGGACCTGATGCACTGAAATATTGTCCGATCATGCAAGATAACCCTGTGTATGTCTGTTGTTATTGTGATTACAGGGTCACCATGGTAACGCGGCCCGGCCGGGCGCCGTGACGTCACTTCCGCACCGGGTGGTTTGGATCACGTGGTGCGATGGGGACGCCGGGCTGAGAGCGCGGGAGACGCGGCCGTGGGAGACGCTGGCGGGGAAACTGATCAGGGGGGTAAGTAGATATGTATAAATATGTTTGTATAACACTGCACATTTGTCCTGAAGACGGGGAGGTGGTCCCCGAAACGTTGACTGCACTGAATATATTGCTTTGAAGTTTTTCATAAGTCTGCTGAGTGCCGCCTCTTTTTGTTCATCTGTATGTAAACATGTGTGTCTGAGTGTATGTACAGTATGACGCAGCCGCCAGCACTCCCCAACCCCGCTCACCGGCATAAGGATTCAGCGATGCAGAGGTACAAAACTTCCTGTCAGGGAGAGTGCCAGCAATCCAACCCTGATCAGAGGTACTTGCAGGAGTAACTGGGAGGGATTTCCGTATATATATATATATATATATATATATATATGAGATACATATATATATATATATATAATATGTTTTATATATATATATATATATATATATATATATATATATATATGTATATAGGCCCTCATTCCGAGTCGTTCGCTCGGTAATTTTCATCGCATCGCAGTGAAATTCCGCTTAGTACGCATGCGCAATATTCGCACTGCGACTGCGCCAAGTAATTTAACAATGAAGATAGTATTTTTACTCACGGCTTTTTCTTCGCTCTGGCGATCGTAGTGTGATTGACAGGAAATGGGTGTTACTGGGCGGAAACACGGAGTTTTATGGGCGTGTGGATAAAAACGCTACCGTTTCCGGAAAAAACGCAGGAGTGGCCGGAGAAACGGAGGAGTGTCTGGGCGAACGCTGGGTGTGTTTGTGACGTCAAACCAGGAACGACAAGCACTGAACTGATCGCAGATGCCGAGTAAGTCTGAAGCTACTCTGAAACTGCTAAGTAGTTTGTAATCGCAATATTGCGAATACATCGGTCGCAATTTTAAGAAGCTAAGATTCACTCCCAGTAGGCGGCGGCTTAGCGTGTGTAACTCTGCTAAAATCGCCTTGCGAGCGATCAACTCGGAATGAGGGCCATATTTATATATATATATCTCCTATATATTAGCCCAAGTCTGTGACTCTGTGCTGGCCGTAACGCTGGGCGGAGTCACAGGCACAGATCTGGGCTGCTGGATTCAGGGCAGGAACAGTGCCCTCCCTCTGTCCACCCATCCCCGCCCAGTCCCCTCCCCATCTCCGCCCCTTCCCCGTACACTCCCTGCACCTGGTGACACTGCAGCCGAGGACTGTAAGCGGCGCTCTCACCGCTGCCTGCCGCACAGTGTGGAGGAGAACCAACGCTGACAGCCGCACCCGCGGCACACACACCACCCAACACCTCCACCCGCCGCACACGGGCCGCGCCACCCACAGAATCCACCCCACCCAACCACGGCACACGGCCCGCGGCATCCCACACCCTCCCACCCGCGGCATCCACCCAACCCGCGGCACTCCCGCACCCTCCCCCACCCGCGGCACGCACCCCTCCCCCACCCGCGACACGCACCCCACCCGCGACACCCCTCCCCACCCGCGGCACACACCCCTCCCCACCCGCGGCACGCACCCCTCCCCCACCCGCGGCACGCACCCCTCCCCCACCCGCGGCACCCCTCCCCCACCCACGGCACGGACCCCTCCCCCACCCGCGGCACGCACCCCTCCCCCACCCATGGCACCCCTCCCCCACCCGCGGCACTCCCGCCCCCTCCCCCACCCGCAGCACCCCTCCCCCACCTGCGGCACTCCCTCCCCCACCCACAGCACCCCTCCCCCACCCCCGGCACACACCCCTCCCCCACCCCCGGTACTCCCGCCCCCTCCCCCACCCGCGGCATTCCCGCCCCCTCCCCCACCCCCGGCACACACCCCTCCCCCACCCGCGGCACTCCCACCCCCTCCCCCACCCGCGCCATTCCCGCCCCCTCCCCCACCCGCAGCACCCCTCCCCCACCCGCAGCACACACCCCTCCCCCACCCACTGCACTCCCGCCCCCTCCCCCACCCGTAACACCCACACCCCGCAAAACCCCATGCCCCTCCCCCACCCGCACCACCCCCACCCCTATACCAACCTCTCCCTCCGCTACACCCTCCCCCCCACCTCCCCCACCCCACACCTACCTCTACCTACCCCCCCCCCTGCACCCTCCACCCCACCCACAGCATCCACCACATCCGCACCCCCCACCCCTCCCCCACCCACAGCACCCACCACATTCGCCCCCCACCCGCGGCACACACCCCTCCCTCACCCACGGCACTCCCGCCGCCTCCCGTAACACCCACAACCAGCAAAACCCACCGGCCCAACCCCAAAAACCCCGCACCACCCCCATACCTACCTCTCCCCCCTGCAACCCACCACCCTACCCGCGGCATCCACCACATATGCCCCCCACCCATGGCACACGCCCCTCCCCCACCTAAACACCCACGGCACCCACAGCATCCTCCACATCCGCCCCCCTCCCGCGGCACACGTCCCTCCCCCACCCGCGGCACTCCTGCCCCTTCCCCCACCCATAGCACCCACACCCTCAGCACCCCCACCCCTCCACCACCCGCAGCACTCCCTCCCCCAACCGCAACACCCCTTCCCCACCTGTAGCACCCACGACATCCTTCCCTCACCCGCGGGACACGCCCCCTCCCCTACCCGTAGCACCTACAACCCACAACCCCCCCCTCCCCCACCGGCGGCACCCCTGCACCTCCCCCCCCTCCTACACCTACGCACCCTCCACCCCACCTGCGGCAACCCCGCACCACCCTTATACCCACTTCTTGCCCCTGCACCCTACAACCCACCCGCCCCTCCCTCACCCGTGGCACCCACAGCACCCACCACATCTGCTTCAGACGCCCCTCCCCCGCTCACTGCACCCCCACACCTCCCCCATACCCCCCTCCCGCACCCACCCCACCACCACACGTAGCACCTCGGACACCATCCGCAGCCGCTACAAGTGATTCCCTGAATCGCGGTGATCAGCGTCACGGATACGCACCTCCACCTAACTGAACCCACCCGCTTTCCAAACCCCCCCCCCCCCCCCCACACACACACACTGAACTTCTGTGAGTATAGTTGCTACCAATGGACATTGGATTCATAAGAAACACTAATGCTGTGTCCATTATGTGTCTAAGCGACACTGATACCTGTGGCCATTGTGTATAAGTGGCGCTGCTACCTGTGGGCACTGTGTATATAAACGCCACTGCTACCTGTGGCCACTGTGTGTATAAGCGCCTCTGTTACCTATGGGAATTGTGTCTAGAAGTGACGCTGCTACCGGGGGTCATTGTGTGTATAAGCACCACTGCTACCTGTGGCCACTGTGTGTATAAGCGCCTCTGCTACCCGTGGCCACTGTGTGTATAAGCGCCTCTGCTACCTGTGGGCACTATGTGTGTGTAAGCGGCTCTGCTACCTGTGGTCACTGTGTGTATAACCGGCTCTGCTACCTGTGGCCACTGTGTGTGTATAAGCACCACTGCTACCTGTGGCCACTGTGTGTATAAGCGCCTCTGCTACCCGTGGCCCCTGTGTGTGTATATGCAGCTCTGCTACCTGTGGTCACTGTGTGTATAAGCGGCTCTGCTACCTATGGTCACTGTGTGTATAAGCGGCTCTGCTACCTGTGGCCACTACCTGTGGGCACCGTGTGTGTATAAGCGGCTCTGCTACCTGTGGTCACTGTGTGTATAAGCGGCTCTGCTACCTGTGGCCACTGTGTGTGTATAAGCGGCTCTGCTACCTGTGGTCACTGTGTGTATAAGCGCCTCTGCTACCTGTGGGCACTGTGTGTGTATAAGCAGCTCTGCTACCTGTGGTCACTGTGTGTATAAGCGGCTCTGCTACCTGTGGGCACTGTGTGTGTATAAGCGGCTCTGCTACCTGTGGGCACTGTGTATATAAGCGGCTCTGCTACCTGTGGGCACTGTGTGTGTATAAGCGGCTCTGCTACCTGTGGGCACTGTGTGTATAAGCGCCTCTGCTACATGTGGGCACTGTGTGTATAAGCGCCTCTGCTACCTGTGGGCACTGTGTGTGTATAAGCGGCTCTGCTACCTGTGGCCACTGTATGTATAAGCGCCTCTGCTACATGTGGGCACTGCGTGTATAAGCGCCTCTGCTACCTGTGGGCACTGTGTGTGTATAAGCGGCTCTGCTACCTGTGGGCACTGTGTGTATAAGCGGCTTTGCTACCTGTGGCCACTGTGTGTATAAGCGCCTCTGCTACCTGTGGGCACTGTGTGTGTACAAGCGGCTCTGTTACCTGTGGGTATTGTATGTATAAGCGGCTCTGCTACCTTTGGGTATTGTGTGTATAAGCTGCGCTGCTACCTCTGCCCACTGTGTGGATACACGTATCCATTACCTGTGGCCACTGTGTGTATAAGCTGCGCTGCTACCTGTGTCCATTGTGTGTATACGTGGCTCCATTACCTGTGCCCACTGTGTGTATAAGCTGCGCTGCATACACTAGCAGTATATACTACACTATGTTATTCATTGTGCCCTGCGGCCACTCTTCACGCCCTCACAAAGGCCTACGCCCCCTTGACAATCGCACGCCTTTCCCCCTTGCAATATTTACCCACTAGCATAAAAGTTTTGGCAGGTAATACTCCATATAATAACAATTATAGCACAGCTGAAGCCCGTGCAGGGGTTAACGGGTCGTAGCCTTTTGCAACGGTATTTTGTTTTGTAACACCTTGCCTCTCTTTATCCTCTCCCTACCACCCTGCCTCCCCCTATCCTTTACCCATCGCACAGCGTTTCTGTACATTCCCTCCCCCCCCCCCCCCCTTCCCCCCTACGCCTCTCTCTTTTCTGTATGCCCTTTATATTGCCCTGCATTTCTGCATCTGTTCTCTACCGGCCTGCGTATGTTCAAAGGAGTGCAGGGGTTAACGGGGCGTAGCCACAAACGACGGTGTGAAGAGCGCCCGTAGGGCGCGATGAATCGCCTAGTATGTATATATATATATAATTTATGTGTGTATAAACAATATATACAGTACTGCATCTCTGTCTCTTGCTCACACACGCACACCACACACATACAGTACGTACGTACGTACGTACGTACGTACGTACGTACGTACGTACGTACGTACATGCATGCTTGCATACATACATATATACATACATACATACATACATACATACAAACAAAAACACACACACACACACACACACACACACACATACATATACCCGGGGCTGGCTGAAAGGAGGAGGCAGGTTACCAGGTCAACGCAAATTGAATGTGAGGAGTGGTGTGGAGAGACAGCTCTTCCAAATAGAGCTCCCTGCAGCAGCAGTTGTGATCGCGATTGCGGTTTGTACTGAGAGTGAGACGGAGACACAGCTGTCTCCGTCTCTGAGCCCCCTCTGCATGCGCCGCTGCCCGGCCCGCCGGAGGAACACTCCTGGACCATAGCAGCGCGGCGGGTACCAGGTAGTAGTTGCAGTCCTGGATAGGCAACCATTGCATTGGAAAGGACAGCTTCTCCGTGTTTGGCTGTTGCAGATGCAGCAGCTGTTCCACTGCCTAAGACCACAGAAGCTTGGAGGGGCCCTAAGAAAGGGGGGCCCAGAGTAATGTACGCCCTGTGCCCCCCCCCCTTAATCCGGCCGTGCTTCAGTTCATATTATACAATGTTACACCTATGGTAGCTACACCACTGTATATAACACATGTAACTGTGACAGGGAAGGTGGTCCCTCTCAGCTCTGGGCCCCATAGTAGCTGCACTCCCTGCACCTATGGTAGCTACACCCCTGTATATAACACATGTAACTGTGACAGGGAAGGTGGGCCCTCTCAGCTCTACGCCCCATAGCAGCTGCACTCCCTGCACCTATGGTAGCTATGCCCTTGTTCCACAGGAGGGTGGTAGTTAAGAGCAGTGTCGGAGGTTTTAACTTCCCAGTTACTATGTAAAAACATATAGAATAACTTCCCAGTGCACACATTCTATATGTAAAAACATATAGAATAATGTATGCATTATTGCCCTACCCTTATTTAGCAGTAGGGGATAGCATCTCTCCAATTATTAGTACAAGTTATAACATTAAAATGCCAATGCCTAACACCTGGCATTGGTAACTGTATATTTAGCGATCTAGACTAAATGACCATTGTTCTGTGCAAGAGTAATATGTGTGAACAGCGACATTTTATAGTGGTCTTTATTTGTTCCAGTTTTGATGCAATATATTATATTAATATACTATCTCCCTAGGCCTTTGGCTACAGTAAAACAAAAGCATACAAAAGCATACACAACTTTACACAGAATATGAGACAAAACTCACATTGTTATCATTAACTTATACTGGTAACAGCCACCTTGCAAGCACAATTGTGTAGTCGTACTATCAAGAAGGAAGGTGACTGGTCCCAGGTTTTTGTATGGGCCCTAGCCTAAATGACCATCTCATTCCCCTGCCTCCTTTATGGCCAATTCTGCGCCGTATCCTACTTTTCCTAATTCCCCCGTTCCATATAATTCCCCCCTTCCATTCCAGTTGTGTAATGTTAGATCTATTAATGTACTGTGGGCCTGAGTCAGAGTTGTACGCTAATAAGACAGCTACTGTGTCTTTGTATGCATCTGCTGTGAGAAACTATGCTAAAGCCATAGGAGGCCTCTTAAGAACAAAGATGAACACAGCAGTCTTCTCTGATCCACTTCTGTGTCCAAATACTTAGTATTTTTTAATACATAAGGGAGCTTGTAATGAAATGCATCAAGAACAGAAAGAACTAGAGGAGCACTGTCCGTCAAACTAAAATGTATTAACCCCACAAAGAAAGCTAGACAGTCATTTTTCAAGTACAGTAACAGAAAAATTTATTTAGCAATTTGGAGGATACATTTTTGAACAACCTCTTATGTCATATCAGATATTTTCTACCACTGAAGCATCACACATGTACTGCATAGAGAATGAAATGATCTACAGTGGCCCCACCACCTCATGCAGTGCCTGACCGATAATGCTGTCTTGGGGGGAACCTAAACGAGGAGTATTGTGGTCACCCAACCCCACAATTCCAGAATCTCATCTGTATCTGAAGATAATGGTGATTCTTTCTGCGTAATTCAGTAAGTGTTTCCGTCATGCTACTACAGAGCTGGGTTATCCACCATTTACTGTGTGTATTTAGGAAAGTAAAGGTGGGTACACACTGGCCGATATATGGAACGGACGATATATTGCGGGTCCGTCGGCCAGTGTGTACGGGCGATATGTCTGTGAACTCCGTTGTTCACAGACATATTGCGTCGGCCCCACAGCACAGCCGACAGCCAATATATCTACCGATATATGGTCACATCGCTGTGTGTATACGGGCAATCAACCGGTTGCCCGTACACATGCTGCGGCAGCCGGCGGTGATTGACAGCTGAACTGAGCGAGCGTGAGTGTATGCACAGCACACTGCCCGATCTGTCCATAGATATATCTGCAGATCAATTGATCTGCAGATATATCGATCAGTGTGTACCCACCATAATAGTACAAGACAGTGTTGACCATTTGAATGGTGCTGTGTATTACAAACTGTGTATTACAAACTTGTGTTCTGGAACAGTTCTATGGTCTGTTGTGTTGGTAGCGTGAGTACCTGAGCTTTGCTGTCTTTGACTATAATATGAGAACACATAAAAGGTGATAATTAAATCTGTAATCAGCCAAAATTAATCAAACGCAACATCTGTGTTGTTACTGGGTATTTGTGGTGGCAGCACACTAGTTGTTGAGTTTTGCACATATCAGATGTGGTTTAGGGACTAATACGAATCCAATGGCAGGCTCAAGACTTATATCTTCCCTGGAGACTCCAGCTGGTGGGTGGAAAGTAAATGCTTGCAGAAGTCCAGTAAAAAACAGGAAAAGTTCCATCTTGGCCAAGCTTTCTCCAACGCAAGCTCTTCTTCCTGTAGGAACGCCAAGATATATGTATATCACATACAGGTGCAGACATAAGCCTATGGTGTTCTGATTGTGTATTAGAATATAGGATATATAAACATAGAAAAATGTTGCATTAACTTGTTTGAAAACATCAACTTCATGGATTGATCACAATTATGGGCAAGTACTTGTCTCCCTCCGGCTTTTACTGAAGAAAATAGTAAGACATAACCGTTGTTTTGCCCACCCACCTACAATGCCATGCCATACTCTTTTGGACAGACATATTGTGTGTACACGTGACACCCAATCAGTCACTCACCAGGCCGGAGAAGAAAGCTCAGGCCATACAGGAAGATGGATGAAGATGGGACTGTGGTAAAAGAAGTACTGGAAAGCTTAAAACTTATGGTGCCCATACACTTGTGAGATATTTTGTACAATCTTTCCATTTCAACGCCATCTGTGCGATAAACCGCAGGATTGTATGCACATCGAATGTGTGCCCCGATGCAATGCACAGGCACGCTGGTCGAATCTCGCATCTCAAGATATTATGTGCTGTACTTAATAAATATCGGATCGCATGAGCGATCGCATGCTGTTTTTACCACATTCGATTTATCGCACTGTGATGTACGATCTGTGAGGCATTTAGCTCACTTCCTGGACATTCCCCTCCACCCATTGTGCACAGGATACAGGATATAGATAGCCCAGCCCTCTATGAAAATTTCAACAGACCTCACAGATAAATCTGGTGTGCTTTGGGCAGCATGCGATCACATTTGATCTCCCATTTCTGGTCGCAAAGGACATGCGATAAATCACATGATTGTATGCGCATCGAATGCACAAAAAAGCACTTTTGATGCGATTTATCACACGGGGAGCTTCAAGGGAAATCGAGCACGATATCGCATCGCGCTCAATCGCAGAAGTGTATGGACACCATAAAGCTATGTACACATTAGAACGATTGGATACGATAAGATATTGTATACAATTTCCCTTGCTCTCCCGTACATGTGATATCTTATGTACACACTATACGATGTGACATAAGAACATAAGATATCTTACGTCATATACATCGTACACAAAACCAAAACAACCATATACTAATTGTCACGATCCGGGTATCTGGACGCCATTTCTTACCCATCAGATGCCTCCTAAGGCTGGCTCAGCGCTCCAGGACCGGATCCCATCTGTTATCCTGATGTGTACATTCCTGTATCCTCTCCTGTCACTCTGGGACGCTGTCACAGTAAACGCCATATTACACCTGGCATGGCGTCTCCCGCGGCCTCCGCCGCCGTCCCTGAACTTCTGCATGCAGAGTGTCTGAGTGGCGATTACGTCAGCCGCGGCCTCCGCTGTGTCCGCGTGGTTGGATGTGCATCTGTCAGCCTGGCGCCTCCTGTCTCCGGTGGCCGGCGCCGCCATTACTGTTTTCATTACCACATGGATTACAAACCAAACTTCCCTCCAAGTGTCTGCATGGGCGCAGCCATCTTGGATTCTGTCAGCTGATCATTTCCACCAATCTGTTCTCAGTATTGATAATCTGCATAATTGCCTAGCCAATCCCTTCCTTGCTGCAGGTATAAATACACTGTGCCTGAGCAAGGAAGGCGTCAGTGCTTTGGTTGTCAAACCTAGTTCCTGTTTGTCTCTCTCCTGTGATTGTCTTCCAGGTTCCAGCTCCTGTCTCAAGACTTCCACCATAGAGACCCGCACCAGCATTCCACCTGCGGTGTAGCCTGACTCTCCAATCCATTGTGGATTCATCTGTTTCCAGCTACAACATTACCTGCTTCCAGCTCAGCTTCCAGCAGAGTACAGCTTCCCTTAAAGGGCCGGTGTCCTTTCTACACTTTACCACTCTCCACCGGTATTATTATTTCTCCGCTCTCAAGTTCTACATTTCAGTTCATATTTCATCGCTCCCAAGTTCATTTATTATTTAACTGGTTCCAGCCAGTATCCACTCCGTGCTAACAACAGTCTGGTTCCAGCCAGTATCCACAGCAGCTGTTTTATCTTCAGCAACCCAGCTTTTCCTGGAACACCAGCTGGCACAATCCTGGGTTATCTCCATTGCTACAGTCGGGCCTGGTAAGGACTTTCCATCTAGAAGATCATAAGAACTATCTCACAGTACCCAGGAACTGTATTTATTCTTTGCTGACTTTTACGTTTTCTTTTACTGCTGCTGTGTTGCGGAGTTGTCATAATAAACATCATTGACTTTTATCCAAGTTGTCGTGGTCACGCCTTCGGGCAGTTATTATTTATGTTACTTACATGTCCAGGGGTCTGATACAACCTCCCAGGTTCCGGTACATCTCAGCCCCTACAACTGAGGCTGCCTCCCGTCAGATCAGGCCCTCAGTTGTGACAGTAAGCACTGACCTAATGAATCCAGCCGGAGACCAGGATCAAGCGGCCAGGCCGATGCAAGAACTGGCAGCCCGACTAGAACATCAGGAGGCTGCACAGGGCCACATCATCCGCTGTCTCCAGGATCTCTCTACTCGGCTGGATGGGATTCAGACAACTCTCCGTGGATCAGGCGCGTCTGGTGCGTCAACCACAGTGACTCCAGCTATAACCCCACCCACCTTACCCATTTCTGCTCCACGTCTTCATCTTCCAACGCCAGCAAAATTTGACGGATCTCCAAGATTCTGCAGGGGATTTCTCAACCAGTGTGAGATTCAGTTTGAGCTACAACCTGGCAATTTTCCCAGTGACCGTACAAAAATTGCCTACATTATTTCTCTTCTCAGTGGCTCAGCCCTTGATTGGGCATCACCGTTATGGGAGAGGTCCGACACCCTGCTATCTTCCTACACTGCCTTCGTGTCAACATTCAGGCGCATCTTCGACGAGCCAGGCCGGGTAACCTCAGCTTCATCCGAGATTCTCCGTTTACGCCAGGGGTCACGTACTGTAGGACAATATCTGATACAGTTCCAGATCCTGGCGTCCGAACTGGCATGGAACGACGAGGCCCTGTATGCTGCATTCTGGCATGGCTTATCTGAGCGTATTAAAGATGAGTTAGCTACCAGAGACTTACCTTCTAAGTTAGATGAGCTAATCTCACTCTGCACGAAAGTTGATTTACGTTTCAGAGAGAGAGCAACTGAGCGTGGAAGATCATCTGCTCCAAAATCTTCTGCTCCTCCTCCTCGTCAACTGTCACCATCTAAAGATGAGCCCATGCAACTTGGCCGTTCCCGTTTAACTCCTGCTGAGCGCCGAAGACGTCTCTCCGAGTTTCTCTGTCTCTATTGTGCAGCTCCGTCTCACACCATTAATGCCTGTCCCAAACGTCCGGGAAACTCCAAATCCTAGCTCGCCAAGGAGAGGGCCGGCTAGGAGTAATGATCTCCTCTCCATCTTCTCAAGATTGTAATCTCCCAGTCTCGCTTCAAGTTGCTCAACGTTATCGGAACGTCATTGCCCTCCTTGATTCCGGAGCAGCTGGGAACTTTATTACCGAAGCCTATGTTAAACGGTGGTCCCTACCCACCGAGAGACTTCCTTCGTCCATTTCTTTAACTGCCGTGGATGGCAGCAAAATTTTTGATGCAGTTATTTCTTTAAGGACTCTACCAGTTCGTCTGAGAGTGGGAGTTCTTCATTCCGAACTTATTTCTTTTTTAGTGATTCCAAGAGCCACACATCCTGTGGTCCTGGGCCTTCCATGGCTCCGTCTTCACAATCCTACAATTGATTGGACGACTACGCAAATCCTGGCATGGGGTTCCTCCTGTGCTGAGACATGTTTGTTTAAAGTATTGCCTGTCTGTTCTTCCTCCCCCAGGTCGTCTGATGTTCCACCTCCTCCATATCAAGATTTCACGGATGTGTTCAGTAAAGCTTCTGCTGATATCCTTCCTCCTCATAGAGAATGGGACTGTCCGATTGATCTCGTTCCAGGGAAGGTTCCACCTCGAGGCCGAACTTATCCGTTGTCTCTGCCTGAGACGCATTCTATGGAGGAATATATTAAAGAGAACCTAGCAAAGGGGTTCATTCGACCTTCTTCTTCTCCAGCCGGCGCAGGCTTCTTTTTTTGTAAAAAAGAAAGATGGTGGTCTGCGGCCGTGCATCGACTACAGAGGTTTGAACGACATTACCATCAAGAACCGTTATCCTTTACCCCTGATTACTGAGCTCTTTGACAGAGTTAGCGGAGCTACCATCTTTACAAAGCTGGACTTGCGAGGTGCATACAATCTCATCCGGATCCGTGAGGGTGACGAGTGGAAGACCGCATTTAACACCCGTGACGGACATTATGAGTACCTCGTCATGCCCTTCGGATTGAGCAATGCTCCAGCTGTCTTCCAGCATTTCGTCAATGAGATCTTCAGAGACATTCTATACCGTCATGTCGTGGTCTATCTAGATGATATCCTCATTTTTGCCAACAATTTAGAGGAACATCGTTTTTGGGTAAAGGAGGTTCTGTCCCGTCTCCGTGTCAATCATCTCTATTGCAAATTAGAGAAATGCGTCTTTGAAGTCAAGTCCATTCCGTTTCTAGGGTACATTGTGTCCGGTTCCGGACTAGAGATGGATCCTGAGAAACTACAAGCAATTCAGAATTGGCCGGTACCCTTAACCCTCAAAGGGGTCCAGAGGTTCTTAGGGTTCGCCAATTATTACCGAAAGTTTATACGAGACTTTTCCACCATTGTGGCGCCTATTACTGCTTTCACCAAGAAGGGTGCTAACCCGTCCAAGTGGTCTGAAGAAGCCATGCAAGCTTTTCATCTTTTAAAACAGAGGTTCATCTCTGCGCCTGTCCTGAAACAGCCTGACATCGACTCTCCTTTCATCCTAGAGGTGGATGCCTCCTCCGTTGGAGTAGGAGCGGTGTTATCTCAGAGGGCTAAAGATGGCCATTTACATCCTTGCAGTTTCTTCTCACGGAAGTTCTCCCCAGCGGAGCGCAACTATGCCATTGGCGACCAGGAGTTGCTAGCCATCAAGCTCGCTCTAGAGGAGTGGAGATATCTGTTGGAGGGAGCTTCTCATTCAATCACCATCCTTACAGACCACAAGAACCTTCTATATTTGAAAGGCGCACAATGTCTCAACCCTCGTCAGGCCAGATGGGCACTTTTCTTTTCCAGGTTCGACTTTAAACTCCAGTTCTGTCCGGGCTCTCAGAATCGCAAGGCCGATGCCCTTTCCCGCTCATGGGAGCAAGAAAATGAGTCAGAGTCTTCAGACAAGCATCCTATTATAAGTCCGTTGGCATTCTCCACGGTAGGGATGGACTCTACGCCCCCATCAGGGAAAAGTTTTGTGAAACCGATGCTAAGGAAGAAGCTCATGCATTGGGCCCATGCTTCCCGTTTTGCCGGACATACAGGTATCCAAAAAACCCTGGAGTTTATCTCTAGGTCCTATTGGTGGCCAACTCTGAAAAAGGACGTCTTGGAGTTTATTGCATCTTGCCCAAAGTGTGCCCAACATAAAGTATCCCGCCAGTCGCCTGCGGGGCAACTGGTTCCACTATCCGTTCCCCGTCGACCATGGACCCACTTGTCGATGGATTTCATTACAGACTTACCCATGTGCAACAAGTTCAATACCATCTGGGTGGTAGTTGACCGGTTCACCAAGATGGTACACTTCATTCCTCTCACCGGTCTTCCGTCAGCTTCCAAGTTGGCTCAAGTATTCATACAAGAGATCTTCCGACTCCACGGTCTTCCTGAAGAAATTATCTCTGATCGAGGAGTTCAATTCACAGCCAAATTCTGGCGAAGTTTATGTCAAGTCCTCCAAGTCAAGCTAAAGTTTTCCACGGCTTACCATCCTCAGACCAATGGTCAAACCGAGAGGGTGAATCAGGACTTGGAGGCCTTCCTCCGCATCTATGTGTCCTCCTCTCAAGATCACTGGGTTCAATTACTTCCCTGGGCCGAGTTCTGTCATAACAACCAGTATCATTCTTCATCTGCTTCAACACCATTCTTCACTAACTTTGGATTCCACCCTAAAGTCCCTGAGTTCCAACCGCTTCCAGCAACTTCTGTTCCCGCAGTGGATATCACCTTGCATCAGTTTGCCAATATCTGGAAGAGCGTACGATCAGCTCTGCTCAAGGCATCGTTCAGGTACAAGAAGTTTGCGGATAAGAAGCGTCGAGCAGTTCCTGCTCTCAAGGTGGGTGATCGGGTATGGTTATCCACGAAGAATTTGAGGTTAAGAGTTCCCAGTATGAAGTTTGCACCTCGCTATATCGGTCCTTTCAAGATTGAACAAGTCATCAATCCTGTTGGTTACAGACTCCAGTTGCCTCCCTTCTTAAAAATACCCAGGACATTCCATGTTTCCCTGTTGAAACCGCTGATCTTGAATCGGTTTCATTCCTCACTTCCTCCAACTCCGAAAGTCCAAACTCAACGAGGCGTTGAGTATGAAGTGGCCAAGATCCTGGACTCACGTCACCGTTACGGTCAACTACAATATCTTATTGACTGGAAGGGTTATGGTCCTGAGGAACGTTCATGGACCAATGCTTCTGATGTCCATGCTCCTGCCTTGGTCCGGAGATTCCATTCCAAGTTTCCTCAAAAGCCAAAGAAGTGTCCTGGGGCCACTCCTAAAGGGGGGGGGTGCTGTCACGATCCGGGTATCTGGACGCCATTTCTTACCCATCAGATGCCTCCTAAGGCTGGCTCAGCGCTCCAGGACCGGATCCCATCTGTTATCCTGATGTGTACATTCCTGTATCCTCTCCTGTCACTCTGGGACGCTGTCACAGTAAACGCCATATTACACCTGGCATGGCGTCTCCCGCGGCCTCCGCCGCCGTCCCTGAACTTCTGCATGCAGAGTGTCTGAGTGGCGATTACGTCAGCCGCGGCCTCCGCTGTGTCCGCGTGGTTGAATGTGCATCTGTCAGCCTGGCGCCTCCTGTCTCCGGTGGCCGGCGCCGCCATTACTGTTTTCATTACCACATGGATTACAAACCAAACTTCCCTCCAAGTGTCTGCATGGGCGCAGCCATCTTGGATTCTGTCAGCTGATCATTTCCACCAATCTGTTCTCAGTATTGATAATCTGCATAATTGCCTAGCCAATCCCTTCCTTGCTGCAGGTATAAATACACTGTGCCTGAGCAAGGAAGGCGTCAGTGCTTTGGTTGTCAAACCTAGTTCCTGTTTGTCTCTCTCCTGTGATTGTCTTCCAGGTTCCAGCTCCTGTCTCAAGACTTCCACCATAGAGACCCGCACCAGCATTCCACCTGCGGTGTAGCCTGACTCTCCAATCCATTGTGGATTCATCTGTTTCCAGCTACAACATTACCTGCTTCCAGCTCAGCTTCCAGCAGAGTACAGCTTCCCTTAAAGGGCCGGTGTCCTTTCTACACTTTACCACTCTCCACCGGTATTATTATTTCTCCGCTCTCAAGTTCTACATTTCAGTTCATATTTCATCGCTCCCAAGTTCATTTATTATTTAACTGGTTCCAGCCAGTATCCACTCCGTGCTAACAACAGTCTGGTTCCAGCCAGTATCCACAGCAGCTGTTTTATCTTCAGCAACCCAGCTTTTCCTGGAACACCAGCTGGCACAATCCTGGGTTATCTCCATTGCTACAGTCGGGCCTGGTAAGGACTTTCCATCTAGAAGATCATAAGAACTATCTCACACTACCAGTGCCCTGTGGCTCCTGCCATCCTGTAGTACCCAGGAACTGTATTTATTATTTGCTGACTTTTACGTTTTCTTTTACTGCTGCTGTGTTGCGGAGTTGTCATAATAAACATCATTGACTTTTATCCAAGTTGTCGTGGTCACGCCTTCGGGCAGTTATTATTTATGTTACTTACATGTCCAGGGGTCTGATACAACCTCCCAGGTTCCGGTACATCTCAGCCCCTACAACTGAGGCTGCCTCCCGTCAGCTCAGGCCCTCAGTTGTGACACTAATTAAAAAAAGGGGTTGGAATTTTTCATGCAAGGGGCTGGTCTGTTCTTATGTTATATGAAGTGTCCACCATTTCCACAGAACTACACAATGTCTTGATTGGCCTTGGTGTTGATAAACTGCTTTGATGATTTCCTTCATCCAATAAGTAGCAGTATGTTTTGCTGCTGCGTTACTGGAATATGAAAATATGGAGAGTACACGTAGTTATAAAAGAGCAAGAAGGTCGTGTAAACAGAGAGACTTCATCGCATATGGCGCTGCACAAACAATGATTGCACAGACCTGGACAGAGAAACATTACACACATTACAGTGGTAAGCAGCAGCAAAAGATTCTTTTTATAATTTAAAAACATACCAAAAAAACACTGGGAATATTCTTCAAAGCTTTATAAATATTTTAAGAAACACTGGCTTGCTTGCTTCCTGTGCTTGCAGCTCTCCTCTCTACACACGTCCTGTCACACAGCAAGAAAGAGGAGGGGCCAGGCTGGCATCCAATTTTATATGATATTTTATAATCTTAATGTTGTATGGGCATGATTCAGACCTGATCGTAGATGTGCACATCTACGATCAGCTTCCCTGACATGCGTGGGGGCCCCCCAGAACAGGGCTAGTCCGCCCCGCATGTCAGGGCCGATCTCCTCACACAAGTACAAAAGCATCGCACAGCGGCGATGCTTTTGTACAGTAGGAGTAGTCCCAGCCAGCGCAGCTCCTGGCAGGGAGCTTAGCTATTTCTCGCAGCCCGGGTCACAGCAGCTGCGTGTGACGTCATGCAACCACTGCGGCCCGCCCCCCCCAAACGGTCCGGGCACACCTGCGTTTCCCGGACCGCGCCCCCAAAATGGCGGCTAAACTCTGGCGTATGCACAGTTCAGGCCTGATCGCTGCTGTGTGAACACGCACACCACCGTTCAGGTCTGAATTAGCCCCTATGTACACACTATACAATATGTGCAGAGCATCACCCAATATCTTAACATCAAGCCTGCTTGCAGGACTATAGTATTAGATGATGACTCATAAGATGCATGGGAGTACGCATCTTACGACAGATTGTGTGTACTCATTATACAATATTGTACTGAACTGAACTGAATAGTTACAATCGTGTACAATATTGTATAATGTGTATGGGCCCTAAGAGAGAGGGGAGAAGTGCAAGAGACTGAAGGGCAGGAGAGAAACAGAAGATACGGAAGAAAGGAGAGACAGAGGTGGGTGAGAGGTGGAGGAGACAGAGATGGAGGAGAGGTAGAGTAGAAAGAGAGATGTAATAAGAGTGGAAGAGAGGAGAAGGAGGAGGAAAATTAGGGAAGAGGACTGAAGAGACGTTATAGAGAGAGAATACAGGGGAGATTAGAAGAAGAGGGGGGAACAGTAGAGGGAGATAGAAGAATAGGGTGAAATGGGAGAAAAAGGGAAAACAATAGGTGGAAATAGGGGGATACATAAAGAATAGAAAGAATAATAAATGGAGATGGAAGGAATAGTGGAGGGCAGAGCCGTAACTACGTGTGTGCCAGGTGTGCCTGGCACCCAGCGCAGTCACCCTGAGGGCGCAACGGCCAGCGGCTTATAATGAGTCAAATTGACTCATTACAAGCCGCCTGTGCTGTGCTGTGTGCGCCACGCCGGAGAAGAGAGGAGTAGCTCCGGAGGCAGGGGAGAAGGAGGGACTGGAGCCGCAGCAGCGCTATGTAATTGGTAGTGGCACCGCTGCAGCAGTCCCTCTCCTTCCGCATTGGCTGCCCGGCACTGCTGTGAATGCTGGGATGCGCTTCCCTCATCCCAGCATTCACAGCGGCGTCGGCCAGCCAATGCGGAAGGAGAGGGACAGTTGCAGCTGCGCCACTACCAATTACACTGCGCTGCTGCGGCTCCAGTCCCCCTCCCTCCTTCTCCCCTGCCTGGGATCTGCTGCATGAAGCCTGCACCGAGGAGCCTGAGCCAGCAGGGAGAGATGGTATCTATCTATCTCTCTATCTATTCTGTCTGCCGCAATGTGTAAAAAGGGGGACTGGCTGCCGTAATATGTAAAAAGGGGACGCTGTCTGCCGTAATGTGTAAAAAGGTGGACTGGCTGCCGTAATGTGTAAAAGGGGGACTGGCTGCTGTAATGTGTAAAAAGGGGGACACTGTCTGCCGTAATGTGTAAAAAGGGGACGCTGTCTGCCATAATGTGTAAAAAGGGCACGCTGTCTGACGTAATGTATAAAAAGGGGGCTCTGCCATAATGTGTAAAAAGGGGGCGATGTCTGCCGTAATGTGTAAAAAGCAGACGTTGTCTGCCGTAATGTGTAAAAAGGGGCACTGGCTGCCGTAAAGTGTAAAAAGGGGGACTGGCTGCCGTAATGTGTAAAAGGGGGCTCTACCTGGTGTAGTGGTGCTACTGTGCGGCGTAATTTGAATAATGGAGACTACTGTGCACCGTAGTATGAATTGGTATTATTTTGTGGTCACACCCCTTCCCCATGAAGCCACGTCCCTATATATTTTTCACGGGCCTACGGCGCACTGCCCCTATCTTGCATAGGGTAGGAGGGGGGGAGGTCGGCGCCAATGCCGTTTCTTGCACACATCGCTAAAATGCCTAGTTACGGCACTGGTAGAGGGATAGGGTGACAGGGATAGGAACGTGCGGAAAAGAGAGGAAAAAAACAGCACAGTAGCTAGTGACCAGACAAATAGTGGCTCTAAAATGGTATAAACATATATATGATAATGTACTGCATATCTATGTGTCTGCATATGTATACAGTATATAATATTTCAAAGCACCAACCTGCAGAGAAAGGCATAAATGCCTCTGGTCGCTGAAACTTTCCATTTGCATCCAGAAAGTGGTTTGGGTTAAATTTATATGGAGTTTCCCATTGAGACTTGTCATACAGAACTGATGTGAGGAATGGAATGACCTCTGTTCCCTGTGGATCATAAACCAATACATTGTGTAATGTTATTATTAACTCTAATAGATCATATAACTGACATCTTTTTACTCTTATGAGGTCCAAAATGTGAGTCTTATGATGCTTACAGCCAACATCTTACCTATGCTGCAGTTAGCTGGGACCACACTGATCTATATGGCAAACACAATTTAATTACTCTGTGAATCTCTGAAAACAAGCTGTAAGTTCAATGATCTCTATATTAGCCTATGTTCTACATAGAGATGTGCGCTGGACCATTTTTGTCCAGTTTTGGTTTTGCCAAAAGTAAACGCCGTGACTGGTTTTTGTTTTGTATTTTTGTTTTTCAAAAAATTACTAAAAAAAGCTAAAATCACATCTTTTTTTGTACCCACAGTATTATTACCTCAATAACATTAATTTCCAGTCATTAATGTTAATTGACCACCGCATAGCTCACAATATTGTTTTCATCCAGTTTAAGCCAAAGGCTGCAGTGAGCTGGCTGGTTACTAAGTGACAGAGCAGCGGCATAAAGACATGGCAATTTACAACACATCTATAAAACATTGCCACACAGCAGTGGCAGAAAGGAAAAGTGGTGCAAGATGGAATTGTTCATGTGCTCTCCCTCCCTTATGTTGGATGTTAAAAAGGACATGCACAGTTTAATAAACCAAGCACTTCAGTGACAAGGACTGCCACTTTTGTGGCTGAAGTGCTTAGTTTGTTTGGGCCCTCACAAAACTATTTTTGGAAGGACTACCTCCGATCACCAATGAGGAGGTTGATAATGAGGGTGTTAATTACATTATAATCTTGTAAAATAAATGTAATTAACTCATTGCAAATGATGCAACATGGAGGAGGTGCCTAGTTGGTTAAAATCCCTACCTCTACAAACTTTGGCCTCAAAAATGGAGCAGATACCTTTGCAAACATTGTCAGGATTTGGGTAAAAATAATTCCACACCCAAGAGGTGGCTTTTTTTTGTCTTGTGCCAAGGCATCACAATGACTTTCTTTTTATCACAGGCAGGAACTGCAGACACTGGTGGCTGACATACACAAACAGCATCATCAACATCCTCGTAGTAGGGGATGCTTTAGGCAGCTGCCTAGGGGCGGCGGGACCTGAGGGGGCGGCTTGCTACAGCTGCCTGAAAAAGGAAGCACGGTCCTACCTCTCACAGCAGCCACAATCCCCTCGGCACTCGTATCTTCCAGTAGCCGACTGCCAAGCTCCCGTATTGCAGCCTCCAGCTCCGCCTCCACCCGCCACAGGCAGTAACTTTGACAGCTCCTGTTGCACAGACTACTCAGTCCCAACTCTGCATCGCAGTCTGCAGGTAAGGTGGCTGCAGAGTGCACTCTCTGCATTTGATATGGTAAGAGGGGAAGAGCAGCAGTATGTGTGTGTGGGGGGGCGGGGGCGAGATGAGCAGCAGGCATGCACACAGTCTGGGGGAACAAGCAGCAGCATGCACACAGATGGTGGGAGTAAGCATTTAACAGAGGAGGGGGCGCTGAGAGTAGCAGGCATCCACATAGACTGGGGAGATGGGGAGAGGTGAGCAGCCATGCAACATACTGGGGGTGGGGGAGAGCAGCAGCATGCCTTTCAACTGCGAGGGCAGGTAGGGGGAAGAGGCAGTAGTCAGAATTTTTGCCTTGGGTGCTGAGAAACCTTGCACCGGCCCTGATTAAACCTATGTATTTTTAACCTTTTAATGTTTGGGCTAGTAAATATACATTATTGGGAGTAAGCTTGTTCCCTAATTTCGCCCTCTATTACAAATGACATGCTGTAAGTCTGAGAACGGTACACACTATGTTTGCTGTGTTTTTTTCTCTTACATGTGATATCTCAAATGGTGGATACTCGTTGGAAGTTCTTTTAACCAGATAAGTGTTTTGGGCCATAAAAACACCCACCTAAAAATTCCTTTTATTACTTAGCTATCACACTCGTGGGCACTTGTATTCTCTATGCAATCCACTTTATCTGCACTCTTTATTGTAAAGTGCCCTGTGCTGTATACATCTATAAATGCGAAAGCCTTCACTGACTGACTCACTGACTCATCACTTAGGGGTACATTTACTAAGCAGTGATAAGAGCGGAGAAGTGAGCCAGTGGAGAAGTTGCCCATGGCAATCAATAAGCACTGAAGTAACATCTATAAATTGCATACTATAAAATGATACAGAGCTGCTGATTGGTTGATGGGGAAATTTCTCCACTGGCTCACTTCTCCGTTCTTATCACTGCTTAGTGAATGTACCCCATAATCTCTTATTACCCGATATGCTAGGAATATGATATGTAACACAGGTATTCTGCAGGTGGGAAATAGGAACACTACATCATGAGAATTTTAATAAATCTCCCCTACAGGTATAAAAAGGGGTTGACATAATGACGTCACTACCGATACGTGGCTTGCGTTGCGTGAACGATAACGCCCAAACGGACAATCGAATCAAGATGTGGATTGCACCTCCAGTGTGTAGAATTTAATAAACTACAAAAATGGTCCTGTCACTTTTTACGGTATCTGCTACGGGTGCTCCTCGGGTAACGCCAAGAACCATGGATTAATGTTTACTTACATTAAGATGTCTCAAATTTACATGTCTATAGATTTACCTAATTATTAACACTCATTTATATTTACAACCATGAAAATCAGAGACTCTCATGCAAAAAATGGGTAGAACAGCTAGTGTATATATATAAAATACGGAAACCCCCCCAAGTAAGTCCTGCATTTGCCCCTGGTATCATCAACATGACTGGTGGCAGCAGCTGCAGCGATAGTGTTTGGTTGCTCTTTTCTAAAGTGATCATTATCCATTTTTCAATTCATAGATCATTGCTGCAACTCAAAAGGCTTGAATAATAAACACACAGGAGTACAGTGTGCCAGAATAGTACAAACAATAGAACAATATATTTATTTTCACTTCGCAGCTCAACTTAAACTGCCGCAATTCAAAGGGCTTCCTTTTATATGTACATAAATAATAAACACACAGGGGTAAAGTGCTCCAGAAGTGGGCTGCTGGAAGGTTAACATTCAATTGTGGCACCACAGCCCCGCTCATCAGAGACGGTTACACTCACTGGGACTCTGGACACATCTGGTTCTGGTGGCCAGTATACAGCCCTGAGCCCAATCTTTGTGGCTAGTAAGTAACACTGAGCCCAATCTGGTTGCCAGAGTGTAAAGGTAGGCTCGATGTGGAGATCAGTGTACAAGTAGACTCCATTAAGGAGACCATCGTGGAAGTATAACATTATGATCAAACCTTTATAAATTAAATGCTTTGGATTTGTTAGTTCTCATACTTACATTTATTCTAAGCATTAAAGGTGTCTTATGCTGGCCATACACTAGAACAAGATCATATGCGCATATACGATTATGCACATCGTACGTGTTTTTCATACAATTACGATGCAATGCGCGGCCCCCGAAAGTCGCATCCTCAGATAATATGTGCTGCCCATATTATCCATTGTAATCGTATGCACATACGATGCATCCTTTTGAGTGGCTTTTTTTTTTACAGTCATCACGTGCTTTAGTGAGGCATACTGTTATGTTCTGTGTACTGGGAACCCAGGGGATCGGGTGGCAGCAGAAGAGTTCCGAGTACAGATGTGTGAAGCTGCGACTGAACTGGGGCACGCAGCTACACCTAATGAGAATCCCTGACTCCGTTGTCCCTCCATGTGGTCGATTAATGCCTGCAGGACTATGGTTTCTTGTGCCAACGGCAGCCGCGTTTGAATGGGCGGATTAGGTCCGCCCAGACTCCGATGCCCCCCAGTCTTAATTGGTGACAAGGCGTTAACCGAGACAAGAGAGAACAAGGGGAAAACTAAATAAGGCAGACACGACGGAAACGGGCAAATAATCAAAATAACAAAGTAGTTATGTGCGAAGCGGCCTCCTGTACAACAGCAAATAAGGTAATGCAGCCTAACGGCCAAATACGAACCCGTCATAATAAGGCAAGGACAGCAATGCGGAAACCTCTGCAAAAATGACACAACCAAAAATAGATAAAGAAAATACGGCTTCAGCCATAAAGTGTGACAGAGCCGCTACTCAGGACACCATGAAAGGTGTGCGCAGAAAACGACCGCAACCCAGAAGCTTCGGATACCAGACCACTCAGCTAGAAGGCACCTCGGAGGGCAGCAGGAAACGATCCCTCGGACAGGACTCAGGAACCTGGACACTGGACACAAGCTGGATGCAGGAACACACCAGAGGCAGGAAGACAGGCTCCACAGGAAGCTATAACTGGCGAGGCTGCAATACGCTGACTCCCATAAAAAGGCCCTGCTGGCAAATCACAGGAGAGCCAGCAATACCAGCCGCCCAGACCCTAATTGCCCAGCTGTCATGTGGCGCGCTGAGCGCGGCATCCTGGCTGCTTAGTAACAGCCGGGACTGCATTGCAGAGCGACTGCCCGGCGTCTCCGGTTGCTAAGCAACCAGCTGGGATCGGGGAGTCAGCGGTGGAAGTGACGCGCTGGCCCCGCTGCCTAGTAGCGGCCGGGAGCTGGCACGAACTGCCGTCGCTGACAATACACCCCCTTGAGGAGTTAAGGAACCACTAAACCCAGGTTTATGAGAAAATTCCTGAAAAAATATATTTTTTAGTTTAGGGGCATGCAAATCTCTGTCCCGGACCCAAGATCTCTCCTCTGGGCCGTACCCCTTCCAATGGACCAGAAAATACAGCAGACCACAGGAAATTTTAGAATCCAAAACTTTTTCTACCAGGAATTCCTGTTGGCCCTGAACATCCACCGGAGGTCTACCCCGAATAATTCTCCGAGGAAATTTCCTGGAAAGGACACATGACTTGAGCAGAGAACAATGAAAGGTGTTGTAAATTTGAAGTGCTTTCGACAATTGCAGCTGAAAAGCAAACGGATTGACCTTTTTGATAAAAAGAAATGACCTGATGAATGTAGGTCCCAATTTAGCCGAAGGTTGTCGGAGTTTGATGTTACGGGTTGACAATTAATTAAAAAAATTCCCGCTCTTGTATTTATATCAGCAGCTCCATAAAACAAAACAATAATACAATAATATGAATTGGAGCGCTACTTTGTTTGAACGCACATACCTGTAATAAAGAGGGGTTAGTTTGTAATGTTACAGCTCTTTTGTGAAATGTGTTTGAAATGGAGGTGATGAGTAATTTTGTTGTTCTGGATAGCTTTTACAGTCTCTTGGTGCGAGTTACTGTCCCTGCTAGCCCATTATAGCCTATATAGGACTTCTATATGAATAAAAACTTTTCTTTAAAAATTATGATATGGCGTTCAAAAAAAATGGGTGGGGGGGTTACTGATATATAGTATAATGGGACTATTAATAATATTAAAGTGGTGTTTTTTTAAGAAAAAATGATTTAATTGTCTAACAAAAAGGCATTCACATCGATTTCTACGTTTAGTCCCTCAGGTTGTAAAGTTCTCATATAGTAGATCCATTTGGTTTCTTTTTTTCTGAGTTCCAAGCAGATGTCTCCTCCTCTCCAATTGTTTGATATTTTTTAGATTCCTATATACTTCAAACTGGATGGGTCGCTGTCGTGGCAATCTTTATAGTGTTTAGAAACACTATGGGGTATATGCAATTGCGGTCGAATTCCCGAAATTGTCGAATTTCGGGTCATTTTCGACCAAAAAAAAAATTCGCCTATGCAATTCAGTGCTTTCCGACCAAAAAACGGACTTTCAAAATTCGCCTCTTTGAAAATTGGAATTTTTGCAAATTCGACTTTTCTGCAATGATACAAGTGCTGCAATTCGACCAAAGCATATTCAATTCAAGTTTGGAAATTCGACAGCAGTGCTTTTAGACAGCAAATTCGTCTTTTTCAATCCGCCACACTTTGGAGGGTGAAAACAATAAAAAAAAAATTAAACATGTTTTTTTTGGTGTTTTTTTTTTTTAGGAATAGCATATCTATTTATATTAGAAGGGATTAGGTACTTTTTTTTTTGGGGGGGGGAGGCACAAATATTATTTATATTTTTTTTAAAATATTTTTTTTTTATTGCTGGAACGGTAAAATCCTTAAAAAAAATGGCGTGGGGTCCCCCCTCCAAAGCATAACCAGCCTCGGGCTCTTCGAGCTGGTCCTGGTTCTAAAAATGCGGGGAAAAAATTGACAGGGGATCCCCCGTATTTTTAAAACCAGCACCGGGCTCTGCGCCTGGTGCTGGTGCCAAAAATACGGGGGACAAAACGAGCAGGGGTCCCCCGTATTTTTAACACCAGCATCGGGCTCCACTAGCTGGACAGATAATGCCACAGCCGGGGGTCACTTTTATGCCGTGCCCTGCGGCCGTGGCATTAAATATCCAACTAGTCACCCCTGGCCGGGGTACCCTGGGGGAGTGGGAACCCCTTCAATCAAGGGGTCCCCCCCCAGCCACCCAAGGGCCAGGGGTGAAGCCCGAGGCTGTCCCCCCCCATCCAATGGGCTGCGGATGGGGGGGCTGATAGCCTTTTGTGATAATAAAAAGAATATTGTTTTTTCCAGCAGTACTACAAGTCCCAGCAAGCCTCCCCCGCAAGCTGGTACTTGGAGAACCACAAGTACCAGCATGCGGGAGAAAAACGGGCCCGCTGGTACCTGTAGTACTACTGGGAAAAAAATACCCAAATAAAAACAGGACACACACACCGTCGACAGTAAAACTTTATTTCATACGTCGACACACACATACTTACCTATGTTCACACGCCGACATCGGTCCTCTTCTCCATGTAGAATCCACGGATACCTGAAAAGAAAAGTTCAATATACTCACCTTAGCCATGGTCCAGAGATACATCCACGTACTTGGCAAAAAAACAAAGCGAACACCCGCTCCATGCCGGACTGAAAGGGGTCCCATGCTGACACATGAGACCCCTTTCCACGAATGAGACCTGTCAGTGACAGCTGTCACATAAAGGTCTCTAAAGCCAATCAGGAAGCGCAACTTCGTTGCGCTCACCTGATTGGCTGTGCGCTGTCTGAACTCAGACAGCGCATCGCACAGCTCCGTCCATTATATTCAATGGTGGGAACTTAGCGGCTAGCGGTGAGGTCACCCGCCGGTCAGCCGCTGACCGCGGGTTAACCCCCCCGCTACCCACAAAGTTCCCACCATTGAAAGTAATGGAGCGGCTTTGCGATGCGCTGTCACAACACAGACAGCGCACAGCCAATCAGGTGAGCGCTACGGAAGTAGCGCTTCCTGATTGGCTGAAGGGACTTCAGTGACAGGAGTCACGTGATGTCCCGGCATTCGGGAGAAAGGGGTCTGATGTGAAAGCATGGGACCCCTTAGTCCGGTATGGAGCGGGTATTTGCGGTTTGTTTTTTTAACAAGTACGTGGATTATACTCTGGACGTGGATGTACCTCTGGACGCTGGAAGGTGAGTATAATTTTTTCACAGGTACCCTCGGATCGTCGGAGACCGTGGCAGTCGGCGTGTCAACATAGGTAAGTATGTGTGTGTCGGTAGTGTGTAATAAAGTTTTACTATCAAGGTGTCTGTGTACTGTTTTTATTTGGGTATTTTTTTTCCAGTAGTACTACAGGTACCAGCGGGCCCGTTTTTCTCCCGCATGCTGGTACTTGTGGTTCTCCAAGTACCAGCTTGCGGGGGAGGCTTGCTGGGACTTGTAGTACTGCTGGAAAAAACAATATTCTTTTCATTATCACAAAAGGCTATCAGCCCCCCCATCCGCAGCCCATTGGATGGGGGGGACAGCCTCGGGCTTCACCCCTGGCCCTTGGGTGGCTGGGGGGGGGGGACCCCTTGATTGAAGGGGTCCCCACTCCCCCAGGGTACCCCGGCCAGGGGTGACTAGTTGGATATTTGATGCCACGGCCGCAGGGCACTGTATAAAAGTGACCCCCGGCTGTGGCATTATCTGTCCAGCTTGTGGAGCCCGATGCTGGTGTTAAAAATACGGGGGACCCCTACTCTTTTTGTCCCCCGTATTTTTGGCACCAGCACCAGGCGCAGAGCCCGGTGCTGGTTTTAAAAATACGGGGGATCCCTGCCCAATTTTTCCCTGCATTTTTAGAACCAGGACCAGCTCGAAGAGCCCGAGGCTGGTTATGCTTTGGAGGGGGGACCCCACGCCATTTTTTTTTCCGGGTTTTTCCCGTTTTTTCCCGTTTTTTAAAATCGCGGCAAAATCCGCCAAATCGGCCGATTTTCGCCCGCGGTTCTGGCGAATCCGTTTTTCATTGAATATGGTGAATTCCGGCAGCCACCTTCCGGAATTCACCTGTCGAATTAAGTCGAATTAAAAAACGGCGAAAAATTGCCGCGATTCGCCGTGAATTGCATATACCCCTATGTGTTTCCAATCCCTTGTAAATGTTATAAATGTGGAGGCAGGGGAGAAGAACAAGCGCCATATGGTGTAGTAATTTAGAAAAATTAGAATATTGTAGACACATATACGAAGTGTAAGTACCGGATGAATTCTTGGAATCAGGCCTATCTGTCTCTCTTTATCCTCAGTGGCTGTACCCCACCTATATATCAGGAGACAAAGATCATCACCATATAGTGTAGTATCTTTGCAGATTTCTTAGGGAACCCTCCCCTATATTTCATGCGTACCAAATTAATAATTCAATCAAGCATATAGGATAGACTTATATCCAGGTAGCTCGAGCCGGTCCAGTATGGTGTATTTGTTCATTCAATTGCAAACTACTGCCTTGTATAATAGTACCAAGTTTTTAATAAACAAACGTAATATACAGATGAATCAAAAAATAAATAAATAAATAAAATATGAAATCTTAGCTTAGTGATACAGGCAGTAGGTAGGTAGGTCAGTCTCAACGCGTTTCGCCTTTAGGGCTTCCTATGGTACTATTATACAAGGCAGTAGTTTGCAATTGAATGAACAAATACACCATACTGGACCGGCTCGAGCTACCTGGATATAAGTCTATCTTATATGCTTGATTGAATTATTAATTTGGTACGCATGAAATATAGGGGAGGGTTCCCTAAGAAATCTGCAAAGATACTACACTATATGGCGATGATCTTTGTCTCCTGATATATAGGTGGGGTACAGCCACTGAGGATAAAGAGAGACAGATAGGCCTGATTCCAAGAATTCATCCGGTACTTACACTTCGTATATGTGTCTACAATATTCTAATTTTTCTAAATTACTACACCATATGGCGCTTGTTCTTCTCCCCTGCCTCCACAGAATTGCATGACTGAATATACCTGGGTCATATCTTGAAGAACTGAGCTGCCACCAAAGAAGTTTGGGAGGTGTCTATAGAGCACGAAGTTTTTGCTAGAAAGCCACTGACACGGATTGTCCACGATCAATTAAGTCCTAATATTTGGACATTTGGCGACCCCTTCCTTTGAAGGAACATTCGAACGTTGGATAAGCGCACTGACCTAAAAAACTCTTTCCACAATGTTATAAATGTGTTCAGAGATTCTTACTCGTAGTTTCCTTTTTGTCTGTCCAATGTATTGGAATCCACATGGGCATTGAAGGAGATAGATCACTCCTTCCGAGTCACACGAGATTCTTTCCCTTATTTTATATATTTTCTTGGTTACATTCGATGTGAATTCTAAAGTAGATTTTGTTGACTTGTTTCCAGTGATCTTGCATGGTCGACATTTCAAACCCATGGAAATTTCCCTTCTCCGTATCTTGATTTCTTGTTTCCATCTGTATAAAACTTTTAACCAAGTTTTGTTTCAAGTTTTGGACCTTTCTGTAGATAATTTGTGGTTTTGCTTTTATGTACGGTAGTAATTGCTTGTCTAGCTGTAAAATGTGCCAATGTCTCTGTAATATGGATTCAAATTGAAGATGCTGACTGTTAAATTGGGTTATGAAAGCGGTCTTGAAATTGTTTTCGTTTGTTTTTTGTTTATACTGATACATAGTTTTTCTGTCCATTTTTGAAATGTGTTCTATCTCATTTTGCAGATTTTCTTCTTTATACCCTTTATCCATGAATTTATTTTTCATTACTTGACTTTGTTGTTGATATGTTTCATGGTGAGTACAGTTCCTCCTAAGTCTTCTAAACTGACCATTAGGAATATTTCTAAGCCAGTTTGCATGATGATGACTTGTTCGGCTGAGTGTATTGTTCCCACTACATTCTTTAATATGGTTCCTTGTACAAATTGAGTTGTCTTGAATAAAAATCTCCAAATCCAGATATACTACCATGTCTTCACTGACAGTTGACGTGAATTCCAAGCCGTAATTGCAGATGACAATATGTTCTCGAAAGCGGTTATTTTCCCAAATTTGTTCCTCCTCCCACCTAGCCACGGACACATTTGCGTAGCTAGGTGCGAAGGAGGAACCCATCACAGTTCCTTTCTTTTGATTGTAGAGCAATCCTTGATTCCAGAAATAGTTCGTATTTAATATATACTGGATACAACTGATGCTAAGTTTATCTGTAAGTTCGAAAGTTCCGTGCAGTTTGATAGAAAAAAATCTATGAACACATTTATAACATTTACAAGGGATTGGAAACACATAGTGTTTCTGAACACTATAAAGATTGCCACAATAGCGGCCCATCCAGTTTGAAGTATATAGGAATCCAAAAAATATCAAACAATTGGAGAGGAGGAGACATCTGCTTGGAACTCAGAAAAAAAGAAACCAAATGGATCTACTATATGAGAACTTTACAACCTGAGGGACTAAATGTAGAAATTGATGTGAATGCCTTCTTGTTAGACAATTAATCATTTTCTCTGACGTCCTAGTGGATGCTGGGTACTCCGTAAGGACCATGGGGAATAGACGGGCTCCGCAGGAGACTGGGCACTTCTTTAAAGAAAAGATTAGGTACTACATCTGGTGTGCACTGGCTCCTCCCTCTATGCCCCTCCTCCAGACCTCAGTTAGAATCTGTGCCCGGCCTGAGCTGGATGCACTTAGTGGGCTCTCCTGAGTTCACTATAAAGAAAAGTATTTGTTAGGTTTTTTATTTTCAGTGAGATCTGCTGGCAACAGACTCACTGCTACGTGGGACTGAGGGGAGAGAAGCGAACCTACCTGCTTGCAGCTAGCTTGGGCTTCTTAGGCTACTGGACACCATTAGCTCCAGAGGGTTCGAACACAGGCCCAGTCCTCGGTCGTCCGGTCCCGGAGCTGCGCCGCCGTCCCCCTTGCAGAGCCAGAAGAACCGAAGAGAAGTTGAAAATCGGCGGCTGAAGACTCCGGTCTTCATTAAGGTAGCGCACAGCACTGCAGCTGTGTGCCATTGCTCCCTCTGCACACCACACACTCCGGTCACTGATGGGTGCAGGGCGCTGGGGGGGGGGGGTGCCCTGGGCAGCAATTAGAGTACCTTCCGTGGCTAAATAGCACATAATACAGCTAATAAACTGTATATGTGCATAATCCCCCGCCATAAAGCATATAAAAAAGCGGGAGAAGTCAGCCGTGAAAGGGGCGGGGCTATCTTCCTCAGCACACAGGCGCCATTTTCTCTTCACAGCTCCGCTGGAAGGCAGCTCCCCAGGCTCTCCCCTGCAGTTTCCAGGCTTCAAGGGTAAAAAAGAGAGGGGGGGCACTAAATTTAGGCGCAAACTGTGTATAATAAGCTGCTATAGGGAAAAATCACTCACTTTAGTGTAAATCCCTGGTTATATAGCGCCGTGGTGTGTGTTGGCATACTCTCTCTCTGTCTCCCCAAAGGACTTTGTGGGGTCCTGTCCTCAGTCAGAGCATTCCCTGTGTGTGTGTGTGCGGCGTGTCGGTACGGCTGTGTCGACATGTTTGATGAGGACGCTTACGCGAAGGCGGAGCAGGAGCCGATAAGTGTGATGTCGCCCCCTGCGGGGCCGACACCAGAGTGGATGGATATGTGGAGGGACAGCCGGCATCTCAGCCCGCGCCTGCCCAAGCATCTCAGAGGCCATCAGGGGCTCAAAAACGCCCGCTACCTCAGATGGCAGACACAGATGTCGACACGGAGTCTGACTCCAGTGTCGACGAGGATGAGACAAATGTACAATCCACAAGGGCCATCCGATGCATGATTATGGCAATGAAAAATGTGTTGCACATTTCTGACATTAACCCGGTTACCACAAAAAAGGGTATTATGTTTGGGGAGAAAAAGCAGCCAGTGACTTTTCCCCCATCTGATGAGTTAAATGAATTGTGTGAAGAAGCGTGGGGTTCCCCAGATAAGAAACTAGTAATTTCTAAGCGGTTACTAATGGCGTACCCTTTCCTGCCAACGGATAGGTTACGCTGGGAGACATCCCCTAAGGTGGACAAGGCGCTCACACGCTTATCAAAAAAGGTGGCACTGCCTTCTCAGGATACGGCCGCCTTAAAGGAGCCTGCAGTTAGAAAGCAGGAGGCTATCCTGAAGTCTGTGTATACACACTCAGGTACTATACTGAGACCTGCTATTGCTTCAGCATTGATGTGTAGTGCTGCAGCAGCGTGGTCTGATTCCCTGTCTGATAACATTGATTCCCTGGACAGGGACACTATATTGCTAACCATAGAGCATATTAAAGACGTAGTCTTATATATGAGAGATGCACAGAGGGACATTTGCCGGCTGGCATCTAGAATTAATGCGATGTCCATTTCTGCCCGGAGAGTATTATGGACTCGGCAGTGGACAGGTGATGCTGACTCTAAAAGGCACATGGAAATTTTGCCTTATAAGGGTGCGGAATTGTTTGGGGACGGTCTTTCGGACCTCGTATCCACAGCAACAGCTGCGAAGTTGACTTTTTTACCTCAGGTTCCCTCACAGCCTAAGAAAGCACCGTATTATCAAGTACAGTCCTTTCGGCCTCAGAAAGGCAAGCGGGTTAGAGGCGCGTCCTTTCTGCCCAGAGGCAGGGGTAGAGGGAAAAAGCTGCACCATACAGCCAGTTCCCAAGAACAAAAATCCTCCCCTGCTTCCACTAAGTCCACCGCATGACGCTGGGGCTCCACATGTGGAGCCAGGTGCGGTGGGGGCCCGTCTCCGGAACTTCAGCGACCAGTGGGTTCGCTCACAGGTGGATCTCTGGGTTCTACAAGTGGTATCTCAGGGATACAAGCTGGAGTTCGAGACGTCTCCCCCTCGCCGTTGCCTCAAATCAGCCTTGCCAGCTACTCCCCAGGACAGGGAGGTAGTACTGGCGGCAATTCACAAGCTGTACCTCCAGCAGGTGATAATCAAAGTTCCCCTCCTTCAACAGGGACGGGGTTACTATTCCACAATGTTTGTGGTACCGAAACCAGACGGTTCGGTGAGACGCACTCTAAATTTGAAATCCTTGAACACTTATATAAGGTAGTTCAAGTTCAAAATGGAATCGCTCAGGGCGGTTATTGCAAGCCTGGAAGAGGGGGATTACATGGTATCACTGGACATCAAGGATGCTTACCTACATGTCCCCATTTACCCACCACCTCACCGGGTGTACCTCCGTTTTGTGGTACAGGACTGCCATTACCAATTCCAGACGTTGCCGTTTGGTCTGTCCACGGCACCGAGGGTATTTACCAAAGTAATGGCCGAAATGATGATACTCCTTCGAAAGGAGGGAGTTATAATTATCCCGTACTTGGACGATCTCCTTATAAAGGCGAGGTCCAGGGAGCAGTTGTTGGTCGGAGTAGCACTATCTCAGGAAGTGCTACAACAGCACGGCTGGATTCTGAATATCCCTAAGCCGCAGCTGGTTCCTACGACGCGTCTGCTGTTCCTGGGTATGATTCTGGACACAGAACAGAAGAAGGTTTTTCTCCCGGAGGAGAAGGCCAAGGAGTTGTCATCTCTGGTCAGAGACCTCCTGAAACCAAAACAGGTGTCGGTGCATCACTGCACGCGAGTCCTGGGAAAGATGGTAGCTTCTTACGAGGCAATTCCATTCGGCAGGTTCCATGCAAGGATCTTTCAGTGGGATCTGTTAGACAAGTGGTCCGGATCGCATCTTCAGATGCATCGGCTGATCACCCTGTCCCCGAGGGCCAGGGTGTCTCTGCTGTGGTGGCTGCAGAGTGCTCATCTTCTCGAGGGCCGCAGATTCGGCATACAGGACTGGGTCCTGGTGACCACGGAAGCAAACCTCCGAGGTTGGGGGGCAGTCACTCAGGGAAGAAACTTCCAAGGACAATGGTCGAGTCAGGAGGCTTCCCTACACATAAATATTCTGGAACTAAGGGCCATTTACAATGCCCTAAGTCAGGCAAAACCCCTGCTTCAAAACCAGCCGGTGCTGATTCAGTCAGACAACATCACGGCGGTCGCCCATGTAAACCGACAGGGTGGCACAAGAAGCAGGATGTCAATGGCAGAAGCCACAAGGATTCTCCGATGGGCGGAAAATCACGTGATAGCACTGTCAGCAGTGTTCATTCCGGGAGTGGACAACTGGGAAGCAGACTTCCTCAGCAGGCACGACCTCCACCCGGGAGAGTGGGGACTTCATCCAGAAGTCTTCCAGCTGATTGTAAATCGTTGGTAAAGGCCACAGGTGGACATGATGGCGTCCCGCCTCAACAAAAAGCTAAAAAGATATTGCGCCAGGTCAAGGGACCCTCAGGCGATAGCTGTGGACGCTCTAGTGACACCGTGGGTGTACCAGTCGGTTTATGTGTTCCCTCCTCTTCCTCTCATACCAAAGGTACTGAGGATAATAAGAAAGAGAGGAGTAAGAACTATACTCATCGTTCCGGATTGGCCAAGAAGGACTTGGTACCCGGAACTACAAGAAATTATCTCAGAGGACCCTTGGCCTCTGCCTCTCAGACAGGACCTGCTACAGCAGGGGCCCTGTCTGTTCCAAGACTTACCGCGGCTGCGTTTGACGGCATGGCGGTTGAACGCCGGATCCTGATGGAAAAGGGCATTCCGGTTGAAGTCATTCCTACGCTGATAAAAGCTAGGAAGGATGTGACAGCAAAACATTATCACCGCATATGGCGAAAATATGTTGCTTGGTGTGAGGCTATGAAGGCCCCAACAGAAGAATTTCAGCTGGGTCGATTTCTGCACTTCCTACAGTCAGGAGTGACTATGGGCCTAAAATTGGGATCCATTAAAGTACAGATTTCGGCCCTGTCTATTTTCTTTCAAAAAGAACTGGCTTCACTGCCTGAAGTTCAGACGTTTGTTAAGGGAGTGCTGCATATTCAGCCCCCTTTTGTGCCGCCAGTGGCACCTTGGGATCTCAACGTTGTGTTGGATTTCCTAAAATCACAATGGTTTGAGCCACTTCAGACCGTGGAGTTGAAATATCTCACGTGGAAAGTGGTCATGCTTTTGGCCTTGGCTTCGGCTAGGCGTGTGTCAGAATTGGCGGCTTTGTCCTGTAAAAGCCCCTATCTGATCTTTCATATGGACAGGGCAGAATTGAGGACTCGTCCCCAATTTCTCCCTAAGGTGGTATCAGCGTTTCATTTGAACCAACCTATTGTGGTGCCTGCGGCTACTTGGGGGCTTCCAAGTTGCTGGATGTAGTCCGGGCCCTGAAAATCTATGTTTCCAGGACGGCTAGAGTCAGAAAAACTGACTCGCTGTTTATCCTGCATGCACCCAACAAGCTGGGTGCTCCTGCTTCTAAGCAGACTATTGCTCGCTGGATCTGTAGCACGATTCAACTTGCACATTCTGCGGCTGGACTGCCGCATCCTAAATCAGTCAAAGCCCATTCCACGAGGAAGGTGGGCTCTTCTTGGGCGGCTGCCCGAGGGGTCTCGGCTTTACAACTTTGCCGAGCTGCTACCTGGTCGGGATCAAACACGTTTGCAAAATTCTACAAGTTTGATACCCTGGCTGAGGAGGACCTTGAGTTTGCTCATTCGGTGCTGCAGAGTCATCCGCACTCTCCCGCCCGTTTGGGAGCTTTGGTATAATCCCCATGGTCCTTACGGAGTACCCAGCATCCACTAGGACGTCAGAGAAAATAAGATTTTACTCACCGGTAAATCTATTTCTCGTAGTCCGTAGTGGATGCTGGGAGCCCGTCCCAAGTGCGGAATTCTGCAATACTTGTATATAGTTATTGCTTAACTATAGGGTTTTTTATTCTGAGCCATCAGTTTAATGAAGCTCAGTTGTTGTTCATACTGTTAACTGGGTATAGTTCTCACGAGTTGTACGGTGTGATTGGTGTGGCTGGTATGAGTCTTACCCTGGATTCCAAATCCTTTCCTTGTAATGTCAGCTCTTCCGGGCACAGTTTCCCTAACTGAGGTCTGGATGAGGGGCATAGAGGGAGGAGCCAGTGCACACCAGATGTAGTACCTAATCTTTTCTTTAAAGAAGTGCCCAGTCTCCTGCGGAGCCCGTCTATTCCCCATGGTCCTTACGGAGTACCCAGCATCCACTACGGACTACGAGAAATAGATTTACAGGTGATTAAAATCTTATTTTTTCTTCAAAAAACACCACTTTAATATTATTAATCATCCCATTATACTATATATCAGTAACCCCCCCACCCATTTTTTTTTAACGCAATACCATAATTTTTAAAGAGAAGTTTTTATTCATATAGAAGTCCTATATAGGCTATAATGGGCACATGGTTGCTGCTTTTTATTTAAAACGTTTTTACATTTCCTGTTTTTAATGAAAATAATAAAGTTTTTTTAGTATAAAAAAGAAGTTCAATCACACATTCAAAATCCTTGTTAAAGGGTGTAAAACCCGAAACGCGTTGGAGAAGTCACGGAGAGCAACGGAGGAGTCACGCCAGTGTGTGCTATAACTGGCACACTCAGAAGCCGGGAGCCACATGAGGAGGTTTTAGCTGGAGCGACAGCGAAACGGGACCTGTTACATCTGCAGCAGCCGGCCAGGCTAATTCAACACCAAGCCGCAAGCAGGTCAGGTAGGGATAGCATGGATAGTAACTCGCACCAAGAGACTGTAAAAGTTATCCGAAATAACAAAATTACTCATCACCTCCATTTCAAACACATTTCACAAAAGAGCTGTAACATTACAAACTAACCCCTCTTTTACAGGTATGTGCGTTCAAACAAAGTAGCGCTCCAATTCATATTATTGTATTATTGTTTTGTTTTATGGAGCTGCTGATATAAATACAAGCGCGGGAAATTTTTAAATTAATTATTACATTTTTGTTATTTTCACCGCTGTTTACAACATGAATATCTCACATCCGAGCAGAAATAATATTAGTAATATATTTACATTAGATAAACCACCCCCAGAGGCAAAACCTCAAGATGAAGGGTTTTGTGCACAATTTTTATTATTAGAAAAGGATCATACCCAAGAGATAAAAAACTGGTGGGAGGTGACCACCCTAACCAAATATTTCGAAATGGGTATGATTCCAAGAGGATTAAGATTACAAAAAAAAAAACGACATTTGATCCCATAGATCCAAAATTCTTTTAAAAATGGAATCAAATTTTGGATAAGTGCTCCAGTGAACTCAATTCATTAATAGTGGAGGATAGAAAGATATCATTGGAAAAATTGGGTGAAAAAATCTGAGTCACTGAAAAGAAATTTGAGTCATTAAAAACGATGCCAGATTACATCAATTTAATGAAATTAACAAATGATAAAATGGAAAAATTAGAAAATGATATTATATTACAAAAACAGAGGAAATTCTTCAGAGATCATCATGAAATATCTCACTTTTCAGTAGCGGAGAGGAGAAAAAATGGCCTATCAATTAACTCACAAAAGAGATCAGAAAATCAGTCAAAACATACACAGAGATACAATTACAGGAATCCAAACTTGCAGAAAAGTTATCATCATGACTCCAATAAACAGCAAAGCCCACTCATTCAAAAACAGCCACGATTACCAACACAGAAGAAGAAATACCAGCCGTACAATCCTAGAAATTTTCATTATGAACACAAATCAATAGAGCAAGAATCCTTTAATCAAAGGAGAGAAGTAGCAAGAAAAGAAGAAAGATTGAGTTACCAAGCCCTAATGAAGAACACAGAGAACAAAAAAGAAACAGAGAAGATCAGTGTGAGATATGGAAAAAGATCCTATAATGTAAAGGATGAGGAAGTAGAAACCCAGGATGATTTTTTAGGGGAACTCCTGGAAGAAGACCAAGAATTAGAATGGAAGCAAACCCCTTGGAAACAAAGAACAAAACGTCTGGCCCTTTCACCAGTAGAAGGGGGGTCAGGGGTGGGCAACGTAATAAGATAATACCCAATGTGGAGGACGATGGAATCTTCAATCTGAGTAGTAAAACACTAACAACACAGCAGCTATCACTGTTAAGAAAGGGATTGAAGTTTTCACCACATTCGAATGCAAATAATTTTGATCTTTTCATCGACACCCAAAAATGTGTTAGAAAATTGTGCATCAGAAAGTTCTTTGGTGACAAGAAAGATCATTCAAAGATATCCGACTCACTAGACCAATTTACACACAGCGAATTTAAAGGACCGCATATCGAAACTTTCCAGAAGTTGGTGGAGAAAAATATCCAAGATCTGACAGGGAAGGCGAAGAAAAAGTACAACCTTACTAGGGAAGAGAAACAAGCATTACAGAAATTAAAGAAGGATAAAACAATCATAGTGAAACCTGCGGACAGAGGAGGCGGACTGGTCATAATGGACAGAGAGAAATATGAAGAAGTTCAGAAACTACTGGGAGACACTCATACCTATGAAGTCCTTAAACATGATCCCACAAAAGTGTATCAGAAGGAACTAGAAGAACTCCTTCAAGAAGGCTTGAAAAATGGAATCCTAACAAAAAAAGAACATGACTTCATCTATATCTCTCATCCTAGAATTCCAACATTCTACCAATTACCCAAGCTACACAAAGACCCTCTCAATCCTCCAGGTCGCCCCATAGTTTCAGGAATAGGTTCCCTTTCCTCAAAACTGTTGAGATATGTTGATTCTTTCCTGCAAACACTAGTGCAAGATCAAAAGAGTTATGTAAAAGACACATTGCATGTGCTACAGATATTAGAGACTATTGAATGGGAAGAGCACTTCATTCTATGCACTAGTGATGTTCGCTCACTTTACACCTGTATAGCCCATGACATCGGCTGTGAAGCAAGAAGATTTTTTCTATCAAACTGCACGGAACTTTCAAACTCACAGATAAACTTTATCATCAGTTGTATCCAGTATATATTAAATAGGAACTATTTCTGGAATCAAGGATTGTTCTACACTCAAAAGAAAGTAACTGCGATGGGTTCCTCCTTCGCACCTAGCTACGCAAATTTATTCATGGCTAGGTGGGAGGAGGAACAAATTTGGGAAAATAACCCCTTTCAAGAACATATTGTCATCTGGAAAAGATATATAGACGATTTATTGTTTATATGGAGTGGACCAAAACAAACCCTCTCAGATTTTCTTAAATACATGGAAGGGAACAATTACGGCTTGGAATTTACGTCAACTGTCAGTGAAGACATGGTAGTATATCTGGATTTGGAGATTTTTGTTCAAGACAACTCAATTTGTACAAGGAACCATATTAAAGAATGTAGTGGGAACAATACACTCAGCCGAACAAGTAATCATCATGCAAACTGGCTTAGAAATATTCCTAATGGTCAGTTTAGAAGACTTAGGAGGAACTGTACTCACCATGAAACATATCAACAACAAAGTCAAGTAATGAAAAATAAATTCATGGATAAAGGGTATAAAGAAGAAAATCTGCAAAATGAGATAGAACACATTTCAAAAATGGACAGAAAAACTATGTATCAGTATAAACAAAAAACAAACGAAAACAATTTCAAGACCGCTTTCATAACCCAATTTAACAGTCAGCATCTTCAATTTGAATCCATATTACAGAGACATTGGCACATTTTACAGCTAGACAAGCAATTACTACCGTACATAAAAGCAAAACCACAAATTATCTACAGAAAGGCCCGAAACTTGAAACAAAACTTGGTTAAAAGTTTTATACAGATGGAAACAAGAAATCAAGATATGGAGAAGGGAAATTTCCATGGATTTGAAATGTCGACCATGCAAGATCACTGGAAACAAGTCAACAAAATCTACTTTAGTATTCACATCGAATGTAACCAAGAAAATATATAAAATAAGGGAAAGAATCTTGTGTGACTCGGAAGGAGTGATCTATCTCCTTCAAAGCCCATGTGGATTCCAATACATTGGACAGACAAAAAGGAAACTACGAGTAAGAATCTCTGAACACATTTATAACATTTACAAGGGATTGGAAACACATAGTGTTTCTAAACACTATAAAGATTGCCACAACAGCGACCCATCCAGTTTGAAGTATATAGGAATCCAAAAAATATCAAACAATTGGAGAGGAGGAGACATCTGCTTGGAACTCAGAAAAAAAGAAACCAAATGGATCTACTATATGAGAACTTTACAACCTGAGGGATTAAATGTAGAAATCGATGTGAATGCCTTTTTGTTAGACAATTAAATTATTTTTTCTTCAAAAAACACCACTTTAATATTATTAATCATCCCATAATGCTATATATCAGTAACCCCCCCCCACCCATTTTTTTTTAACTCCATACCATAATTTAAAAAAAAAAGTTTTTATTCATATAGAAGTCCTATATAGGCTATAATGGGCACATGGTTGCCGCTTTTTATTTAAAACTTCCGTTTTTACATTTCCTGTTTTTAATGAAAATAATAAAGTTTTTTTTAGTATAAAAAAGGAAGTTCAATCACACATTCAAAATCCTTGTTAAAGGGTATAAAACCCGAAACGCGTTGGAGAAGTCACGGAGCGCAACGGAGGAGTCACACCAGTGTGTGCTATCACTGGCGCACTCAGAAGCCGGGAGCCGCGTGAGGAGGTTTTAGCCGGAGAGACAGCGAGACGGGACCTGTTACATCTTCGGCAGCCTTCCAGGCTTATTCAACACCAAGCCGCAAGCAGGTCAGGTAGGGATAGCAGGGACAGTAACTCGCACCAAGAGACTGTAAAAGCTATCCGGAATAACAAAATTACTCATCACCTCCATTTCAAACACATTTCACAAAAGAGCTGTAACATAACAAACTAACCCCTCTTTTTTACAGGTATGTGCGTTCAAACAAAGTAGCGCTCCAATTCATATTATTGTATTAGGGGTTGACAAACACACCTTGTCTCCCACCTTAAAGGTGCATGGACGTCGGAACCTATCCGGAAAAAAATTCTCCTGGAAGGCAGCTTTCTTAAGTGCAAAGAGTACCTTCTTCCAAATAGCTCTGAGGCGGGAAGTTGAGGCCAAGGAGGAAGATGGACAATTAGGAGTAAAGGAACTGGCTCTGGGATGAAAACCAAGGACCGAAAAGAATGAAAATACCTTGGTGGATGAATGACAGGCGTTATTGTAAGCAAACTCGGCCAGGGGAAGATAATCCGACCAATCGTTCTGAAGCTTGGCAGTATAAAGACGCAGATACTGCTTCAGCGATTCGTTCACACGCTCCATCTACCCGTTGGATTGTGGATGCTATTCCGAGGTTAAATTGAGTTTCATGTTTAATGAGGCACAAAAGAGTTTCCAGAAATGGGCAATAAACTGCGGTCCCCGGTCCGAGACAATATCGATGGGTAATCCATGGAGCCTGAAAATATGGCGAAGGAACAAGAGAACAGAATATTGGGTGGATGATAAGCTACATTTACACTGATTAAATGTAAGTGTGATTACCCATTTATTATTGGATAGTACACTAGCCTTACGGTGTTACACTAAGGCCCTCATTCCGAGTTGTTCGCTCGCAAGCTGCTTTTAGCAGCTTTGCACACGCTAAGCCGCCGCCTACTGGGAGTGAATCTTAGCTTATCAAAATTGCGAACGAAAGATTAGCAAAATTGCGAATAGACACTTCTTAGCAGTTTCTGAGTAGCTCGAGACTTACTCTTCCAGTGCGATCAGTTCAGTCAGTTTCGTTCCTGGTTTGACGTCACAAACACTCCCAGCGTTCGGCCAGACACTCCTCCGTTTCTCCAGCCACTCCCGCGTTTTTCCCAGAAACGGTAGCGTTTTTTCGCACACACCCATAAAACGGCCAGTTTCCGCCCAGAAACACCCACTTCCTGTCAATCACATTACAATCACCAGAACGAAGAAAAAACCTTGTAATGCCATGAGTAAAATACCTAACTGCATAGCAAATTTACTTGGCGCAGTCGCACTGCGGACATTGCGCATGCGCATTAGCGACTAATCGCTCCGTTGCGAGAAAAATATAACGAACGAACAACTCGGAATGACCCCCTAAGTGCTGTTTCTCTCTTCGGAGGTTATTTGTGGAGTGGTCTAATTACTTCAGTGGAGGAAGAAAAAATTAAGACCATCACATGGCAGGATGATAAGTACCATATTTTCTGTTCTCAATGTGAGTGTGATTACCTAGAAAGGTGTGATTTAACACATTCTTAAACGGTGTTACACTAAGTGTTATTTCTCTCTTATGAGGTACAATTGTGGAGGATATAAAGAAAGAAAAAACCACTTCATTGGAAGGACTTTTAGCTATTTTGTATTAAGGAAAGTTCCTGTGAAAACTGTATATTGTTACATGGTTATCTTTGTGCGCCACGGGGTCTCTTTGCCTTCTACTATGGCAATTGAGGTAAAGCAATTAAATGGGCCATCTTGCTAAATCGATCTACCACCACCCAGATCACCTGAAAACCAGAAGAGAGTAGAAGATCCACCACGAAATCCATGGAAATGTGTGACCATTGCCTGTCTGGAATGGCTAGAGGCAGGAGCTGCCCAACAGGCAGGGACCTGGACATCTTATGCCTAGCACAATCTTGACAGGAGAGAACAAACTCCCTAACATCCTTGGAAAGATTAGGCCACCATACCGAGCGAGAGAGTAACTCCGACGTTTTAGCAACAGCAGGAGGGCCAGCAACTTTGTTATCGTGAAACTCGGCCAGGACACTGCCTCTCAAGAACTCTGGAACGAAGAGACGACCAACGGGAGTATTTCTGGGAACCTGCTTCTGAACCTGAACAAATTGTGTGTGTAAATCCTGTGTGAGGCCGGTCCGGATAGAGGATGCTGGAATAATAAGAATGGCAGGAGAATGGTTATCGTGAACAGGAAGAAAACAGCGTGACAAGGCATCGGCCTTGGTGTTCTTAGAACCGGCCTGTAGGTGATGATGAAATTGAACCGAGTAAAGAACAGCGCCCAGCGAGCTTGCAGAGAATTAAGCAGTTTAGCTGACTCAATGTACTGTAAATTCTTGTGGTCCATAAACACAGTGCCGGTATGCTTTGCTCCCTCAAGCCAGTGCCTCCATTCCTCAAAAGCCCACTTGACTGCAAACAATTCTCTGTTACCAACATCGTAGTTGGTCTTTGCGGAGGAGAATTTTTTGGACATGAAAGCACAAGGATGTAACACTAAAGACTCTGGGTCTTTTTGAGACAGAATAGCTCTTACCCCAACCTCAGAGGCGTCTACCTCAATGATAAAAGGAAGATCAGGGTTGGGTGTCTAAGGACAGGAGCAGAGACAAAGGCCTGTTTTAAAACCTGGAAGGCATGCTCAGCTTGAGGCGACCACTTAGAAGGATCAGCACCCTTCTTTCTATTATTTCCGGAGAAATAATATATCCTAAAAGGACACCTCTGTAATGTGAAAATCACATTTCTTCAACTTGGCATATAAGCTACAACTTTTGAAGCACTTGCCGAACATGGAGAAAATGCTGTTCCGGAGTCTCAGAGTAAATTAAGATGTCATCCAAATAAACTACCACGAATTTCCACAGGAAGTCACGGAGGACATAATCCTGAACACTGCAGGAGCGATAGATAGGCTAAACGGCATCACAAGATATTCGTAGTGTCCGGACTGTGTACTAAAAGCTGTCTTCCACTGATCCCCAGATCTTATTCAGATGAAGTTATACGCTCATCTAAGGACAATTTTAGAAAAAATGACCGCAGTGCGGAGTTGATAGAACAACAGAAATTAGAGGTAAGGGGTAAGTGTTTTTAACAGAAATCTTATTCAGGGCCCTGGTATTCTATGCGTGGCCTAAGAGATCCGTCCTTCTTTTTAAAAAAAAAACCCCGCACTCAAAGGGGACTTCGAGGGCCTAAAAAAAAACCTTTTTTAAACTTTCCTGCACATAGTCGTCCATGGCCTTGGTCTCTGGGCCAGACAGTGCATTGAGGCTCCCTTTAGGCAAAGTAGCACCAGGAACGAGGTCAATGGTGCAATCATAAGAACGGTGGGGCGGAAAGATGTACGCATTACCCTTGGAAAATACATCTGCGTAGTCCTGGTAAACTGATGGAATAAGAAGCAATGACAGCGACCCACACCGGATGAGAACTACACCACTTAGAGCAGTTGGAACCCCACCGTGAAATTTTTCCAGATTGCCAATCAATGGTTAAATTATGGATGGCAAGCCAAGGGTGACCCAAGACTAGAGGCATGGCCGGACAATGGGTGAGAAGGAATTCAATCCTCTCAGAATGTAATGCACCCACAGTCAAATGCAATGGGGGAGTCTATGAGTAATTACCCCGTTAGAGAGAGGGCCACCAACCAGACCGTGCATGGTAATCGGTCCACTGAGCTGGAGCTGCGGAATTCCTAGAGTTTGAGCCCAAGTAAGATCCATGAAGTTCCCAGCAGCTCCGCTATCTATAAATGCAAAGACAAAAGAACTCCGATTCCCTGAAGATACTTCGGCAGGAACTAACAAGGAATCATGTGAGGAGACTAGTTGAAGATCTAAGTGAACCCCCTCAATTTTTACTTGGTCAGAGCATTTACCTGCTTATTTTGTCAACTGCGCGCAACATATACCTTGCCGCTACAGTATAAGCAGAGCCCTAAATTTAACCTCCTGGTTCTCTCTTCAGAGGAAAGTTGGGACAGTCCCACTTGCATGGGTTCCTCCACGTCCTCGGGGAGAGCATACACACATGGACTAGGCCTAAAACTAGCCCCTCTTTCAGTCCTCTGCTCTCGGAGACGGCGATCGATCTTAATCGCAAGCTTCATGAGCTTATCCAAAGTCTCCGGAACCAGGTACTGAATGAGACTATCTTTGATCACTTCTGACAAGCCGAGGCGAAACCGACTGCGCAGAGCAGGGTTGTTCCAGCCACAGTCGTTTGACCAACGACGAAACTCAGTACAATACGCCTCAGCGGGATTTTACCCTGTTTTAACGCACGTAAATGGCTCTCTGCAGATAATTCTCTATCAGGATCATCAAACAACAGACCTAAAGATTTAAAAAAGGCTTCAACAGTAAGTAACGCCGCGTCATTAGGTTTTAGCCCAAAAGCCCAAGTTTGTGGGTCTCCTTGAAGTAAAGCCATAACTATGCCCACCTGCTGAGATTCAGAACCTAAGGGCCAGGGCCTTAAGCGAAAGTAAAGTTTACAACTCTCCTGAAAATTAGAAAAATCTTTTTGATTACCCAAAAAGCAGTCAGGAAGGTTCATCTTGGGTTCAGGGGCTACACTTGGGGAAGCTCATAAAAGATCCTCCTGAGACCTAACCCGCAGAGTAAGATCCTGCACCATTTGAGTGAGGTTCTGGATCTGACTTGCCAATACTTGGCTGGGATTCTGACCTTGCACTGTAGGATTCATGGGGAAAACTTTCAAGGTCACCATGTTTTTTTATGTGGGCCGGTGATAATGTTATGTTCTGTGTACTGGGAACCCAGGGGATCGGGTGGCAGCAGAAGAGTTCCGAGTACAGATGTGTGAAGCTGCGACTGAACTGGGGCACGCAGCTACACCTAATGAGAATCCCTAACTCCATTGTCCCTCCTTGTGGTCGATTAACGCCTGCAGGACTTTGGTTTCTTGTGCCCACGGCAGCCGCATTTGAACGGGCGGATTAGGTCCGCCCAGACTCCGATGCCCCCTGGTCTTAATTGGTGACAAGGCGTTAACCGAGACAAGAGAGAACAAGGGGAAAACTAAATTAGGCAGACACGAGAGAAACGGGGAAATAATCAAAATAACAAAGTAGTTATGTGCGGAGCGGCCTCCTGTACAACAGCAAATAAGGTAATGCAGCCTACCGGCCAAATACGAACCCGTCATAATAAGGCAAGGACAGCAATGCGGAAACCTCCGCAGAAATGACACAACCAAAAATAGATAAAGAAAATACGGCTTTATCCATAAAGTGTGGCAGAGCCGCTACTCACGTCACCACGAAAGGTATGCGCAGAAAATGACCGGAATGCAGAAGCTTCGGATACCAGACCACTCAGCTAGAAGGCACCTCGGAGGGCAGCAGGAAACGATCCCTCGGACAGGACTCAGGAACCTGGACACAAGCTGGATGCAGGAACACACCAGAGGCAGGAAGACAGGCTCCACGGGAAGCTATCACCGGTGAGGCTGCAATACGCTGACTCCCATAAAAGGCCCTGCTGGCAAATCACAGGAGAACCAGCAAAACCAGCCTCCCAGACCCTAATTGCCCAGCTGTCATGTGGCACGCTGAGCGCGGCGTCCCGGCTGCTTAGTAACAGCCGGGACTGCATTGCAGAGCGGCTGCCCGGCGTCTCCAGTTGCTAAGCAACCGTCCGGGAACGGGGAGTCAGCAGAGGAAGTGACGCGCTGGCCCCATTGCCTAGTAACCGCCGCGACCCACCGCCGCTGACACATATGATTGTACGATAGATCGTATGTCTCATCGTATGTAAAATAAAAACCAAATAGTGTGCCAGGGGCTCCCAGGGGGATTGAAGGAAAATCAGCTGTTGGATCGGATCTTATGCTGGTCGTACTAATGTATGGCCAGCTTTAGATCTTATTCTAAATTAGGAACATCATTTTATATTTAGACAATATGCTGGGAATACAGTACATATGTTTGACTGACAAACCAGGGCTGTAACTAGGTGTGTGCCAGTGGTGCCTGGCACACAGCGCAGATGCACTGTGTGTGCAGGACCACTGGCAACACCTGTCAGGCCGCTCCGCCACGCCTCAATGTGGGGTTCACGTCCGCCCAGCCACCTGTCCACCGACCAGCTGCAGTGCGTAGCCCAGCCACTTCTTCTCACACAGGTAGCCGGGCAGCACTGCCCTGTTCTGGGAGAGATGACACCTCTCCCAGCCTGCCCCCCAGCCCACTCACAATGCCCTGCACTGCGAAGAGCTGCAGCAGCAGGGTGGGAAGGAAGAGAGAGGAATGCCGGCTGGTCACAGGTAAGTATAACACATCTCTCGCTCTCTCTCTTTTTCTCGGACTCTGCCTGCCTAATGTGTAAAAAGGGGGACTCTGCCTGCCATAATGTGTAAAAAGAGGAACTCTGCTGCCGTAGTGTGTAAAAAGGGGGACTCTGCTGCCATAATGTGTAAAAATGTGACTCTGCCTGCCATAATGTGTAAAAAGGAGACTCTGCTGGTATAATTTGTAAAATGGAGCTCTGTCTGCTGTAATGTGTAAAAAAGGACTCTACCTGACATTATGTGTAAAAGGGGACTCTACCTGACATTATGTGTAAAAGGGGATTTTACCTGCAGTACTGTATAAAAGGGGACTTTACCTGCAGTACTGTGTAAAAGGGGACTCTATCTGATGTAATGTGTAAAAGTGGATTCTACCTGCCTAATGTGTAAAAAGGGGGACTCTGCTCCCATAATGTGTAAAAAGGTGACTCTGCCTGCTGTAATGTTTAAAAAGAGGGACTCTGCTGCCATAATGTTTAAAAAGGGAGATTCCGCCTGCCTAAGGTGTAAAAAGGGGGACTCTGCTGCCTAATGTGTAATAAGGGGGACTCTGCTGCCATAATGTGTAAAAAGGAGACTCTGTCTGCCTAATGTGTAAAAACGGGATTATATTGCCACAATGTGTTAAAAGGAGGACTCTGCTGCCATAATGTGTAAAAAGGGGACTCTACCTGCCTACCATGTAAAAAGGAGGACTCTGCTGCCTAATGTGTAAAAAGGGGGACTCTGCTGCCATAATGTGTAAAAAGGGGACTCTGCCTACCTAATGTGTAAAAATGGGACTCTGCTGCCTAATGTGTAAAAAGGGGACTCTGCTACTGTAGTATTTAAAAAGTGGACTTTTCCTGCCTAATGTGTAAAAAGGGGGACTCTGCTGCCATAATGTGTAAAAAGGGGACTCTGCTGCCGTAATGTGTAAAAAGGTGACTCTACCTGCAGTACTGTGTAAAAGGGGACTCTACCTGACGTAATGTGTAAAAGTGGACTCTACCTGCCTAATGTGTAAAAAGGGGGACTCTGCTCCAGTAAAGTGTAAAAAGGTGACTCTGCCTGCTGTAATGTTTAAAAAGGGGGACTCTGCTGCCATAATGTGTAAAAAGGGAGATTCTGCCGGCTTAACTCTGATGGCCTAACTTTGCTGCCGTAATGTGTAAAAAGATGACTCTACCTGCAGTACTGTGTAAAAGGGGACTCTACCTGACGTAATGTGTAAAAGTGGACTCTACCTGCCTAATGTGTAAAAAGGTGGACTCTGCTCCCGTAATGTGTAAAAAGGTGACTCTGCCTGCTGTAATGTTTAAAAAGGGGGACTCTGCTGCCATCATGTAGAAAATAGGACTCTGCCTGCCTAATGTGTAAAAAGGGGGACTCTGCTGCCATAATGTGTAAAAAGGAGGACATTTCTGCCATAATGTGTAAAAAGGGGACTCTTCCTACCTAATGTGTTAAAAAGGGGGGCTCTGCTGCCATAATGTGTAAAAAGGGGACTCTGCCTACCTAATGTGTAAAAAGGGGACTCTGCTGCCTAATGTGTAAAAAGGAGGACTCTGCTGCCTAATGTGTAAAAAGGGGGACTCTGCTGCCGTAATGTGTGTAACGGAGACTCTGTCTGCCTAATGTGTAAAAAGGAGGATTCTGCTGCCATAATGTGTGAAAAGGGAATCTCTGCCTGCCTAATGTGTAAAAAGGGGGGCTCTGCTGCCATAATGTGTAAAAAGGGGACTCTGCCTGCCTAATGTGTAAAAAGGAGGACATTGCTGCCTAATGTGTAAAAAGGGGACTCTGCCTACCTAATGTGTAAAAAGGGTGACTCTGCTCCCGTAATGTGTAAAAAGGTGACTCTGCCTGCTGTAATGTTTAAAAAGGGGGACTCTGCTGCCATAATGTGTAAAAAGGGAGATTCTGCCAGCCTAACTTCGATGGCCTAAAAAAACCTTTTTTAAACTTTCCTGCACATAGTCGTCCATGGCCTTGGTCTCTGGGCCAGCCAGTGCATTGAGGCTCCCTTTAGGCAAAGTAGCACCAGGAACGAGGTCAATGGTGCAATCATAAGAACGGTGGGGCGGAAAGATGTCCGCATTACCCTTGGAAAATACATCTGCGTAGTCCTGGTAAACTGATGGAATAAGAAGCAATGACAGCGACCCACACCGGATGAGAAATACACCACTTAGAGCAGTTGGAACCCCACCGTGAAATTTCTCCAGATTGCCAATCAATGGTTAAATTATGGATGGCAAGCTAAGGGTGACCCAAGACTAGAGGCATGGCCAGACAATGGGTGAGAAGGTATTCAATCCTCTCAGAATGAAATGTACCCACATTCAAATGCAATGGAGGAGTCTATGAGTAATTACCCCGTTAGAGAGAGGGCCACCAACCAGACCCTGCATGGTAATCGGTCCACTGGGCTGGAGCTGCGGAATTCCTAGAGTTTGAGCCCATGTAAGATCCATGAAGTTCCCAGCAGCTCTGCTATCTATAAATGCAAAGACAAAAGAACTCCGATTCCCTGAAGATACTTCGGCAGGAACTAACAAGGAATCATGTGAGGAGACTAGTTGAAGATCTAAGTGAACCCCCTCAATTTTTACTTGGTCAGAGCATTTACCTGCTTATTTTGTCAACTGCGCGCAACATATACCTTGCCGCTACAGTATAAGCAGAGCCCTAAATTTAACCTCCTGGTTCTCTCTTCAGAGGAAAGTCGGGACAGTCCCACTTGCATGGGTTCCTCCACGTCCTCGGGGAGAGCATACACACATGGACTAGGCCTAAAACTAGCCCCTCTTTCAGTCCTCTGCTCTCGGAGATGGCGATCGATCTTAATCGCAAGCTTCATGAGCTTATCCAAAGTCTCCGGAACCAGGTACTGAATGAGACTATCTTTGATCACTTCTGACAAGCCGAGGCGAAACTGACTGCGCAGAGCAGGGTCATTCCAGCCACAGTCGTTCGACCAATGACGAAACTCAGTACAATACGCCTCAGCTGGATTTTACCCTGTTTTAACGCACGTAAATGGCTCTCTGCAGATACTTCTCTATCATGATCGTCAAACAACAGACCTAAAGATTTAAAAAAGGCTTCAACAGTAAGTAACGCTGCGTCATCAGGTTTTAGCCCAAAAGCCCAAGTTTGTGGGTCTCCTTGAAGTAAAGCCATAACTATGCCCACCTGCTGAGATTCAGAACCTGAGGGCCGGGGCCTTAAGCGAAAGTAAAGTTTACAACTCTCCTGAAAATTAGAAAAATCTTTTTGATTACCCGAAAAGCAGTCAGGAAGGTTCATCTTGGGTTCAGGGGCTACACTCGGGGAAGCTCATAAAAGATCCTCCTGAGACCTAACCCGCAGAGTAAGATCCTGCACCATTTGAGTGAGGTTCTGGATCTGACTTGCCAATACTTGGCTGGGATTCTGACCTTGCACTGTAGGATTCATGGGGAATACTTTCAAGGTCACCATGTTTTTTTATGTGGGCCGGTGATAATGTTATGTTCTGTGTACTGGGAACCCAGGGGATCGGGTGGCAGCAGAAGAGTTCCGAGTACAGATGAGTGAAGCTACGACTGAACTGGAGCACGCAGCTACACCTAATGAGAATCCCTAACTCCGTTGTCCCTCCCTGTGGTTGATTAACGCCTGCAGGACTATGGTTTCTTGTGCCCACGGCAGCCGCGTTTGAACGGGCGGATTAGATCCGCCCAGACTCCGATGCCCCCTTGTCTTAATTGGTGACAAGGCGTTAACCGAGACAAGAGAGAACAAGGGGAAAACTAAATAAGGCAGACACGAGAGAAACAGGGAAATAATCAAAATAACAAAGTAGTTATGTGCGGAGCGGCCTCCTGTACAACAGCAAATAAGGTAATGCAGCCTAACGGCCAAATACAAACCCGTCATAATAAGGCAAGGACAGCAATGCGGAAACCTCCGCAGAAATGACACAACCAAAAATAGATAAAGAAAATATGGCTTTAGCCATAAAGTGTGGCAGAGCCGCTACTCACGTCACCACGAAAGGTGTGCGCAGAAAATGACCGGAATGCAGAAGCTTCGGATACCAGACCACTCAGCTAGAAGGCACCTCGGAGGGCAGCAGGAAACGATCCCTCGGACAGGACTCAGTAACCTGGACACAAGCTGGATGCAGGAACACACCAGAGGCAGGAAGACAGGCTCCACGGGAAGCTATCACCGGTGAGGCTGCAATACGCTGACTCCCATAAAAGGCCCTGCTGGCAAATCACAGGAGAACCAGCAAAACCAGCCTCCCAGACCCTAATTGCCCAGCTGTCATGTGGCACGCTGAGCGCGGCGTCCCGGCTGCTTAGTAACAGCCGGGACTGCATTGCAGAGCTGCTGCCCGGCATCTCCAGTTGCTAAGCAACCGTCCGGGAACGGAGAGTCAGCAGAGGAAGTGAAGCACCGGCCCCGTTGCCTAGTAACGGCCGGGAGCCGCCGCAACCCACCGCCGCTGACATATATGATTGTACGATAGATCGTATGTCTCATCGTATGTAAAATAAAAACCAAATAGTGTGCCAGGGTCTCCCAGGGGGATTGAAGGGAAATCAGCTGTTGGATCGGATCTTATGCTGTCGTACTAATGTATGGCCAGCTTTAGATCTTATTCTAAATTAGGAACATCATTTTATATTTAGACAATATGCTGGGAATACAGTACATATGTTTGACTGACAAACCAGGGCCGTAACTAGGTGTGTGCCAGTGGTGCCTGGCACACAGCGCAGATGCACTGTGTGTGCAGGACCACTGGCAACACCTGTCTGCCCGCTCCGCCACGCCTCAATGTGGGGTTCACGTCCGCCCAGCCACCTGTCCACCGACCAGCTGCAGTGCGTAGCCCAGCCACTTCTTCTCACACAGGTAGCCGGGCAGCACTGCCCTGTTCTGGGAGAGATGACACCTCTCCCAGCCTGCCCCCCAGCCCACTCACAATGCCCTGCACTGCGAAGAGCTGCAGCAGCAGGGTGGGAATAAAGAGAGGACTGCCGGCTGGTCACAGGTAAGTATAACACATCTCTCGCGCTCTCTCTTTTTCTCAGACTCTGCCTGCCTAATGTGTAAAAAGGGGGACTCTGACTGCCATAATGTGTAAAAAGAGGAACTCTGCTGCCGTAGTGTGTAAAAAGGTGGACTCTGCTGCCATAATGTGTAAAAATGTGACTCTGCCTGCCATAATGTGTAAAAAGGAGACTCTGCTGGTATAATTTGTAAAATGGAGCTCTGTCTGCTGTAATGTGTAGAAAAGGACTCTACCTGACATTATGTGTAAAAGGGGACTCTACCTGGTGTAATGTGTAAAATGGGACTCTACCTGCCATACTTTGTAAAAGGGGATTTTACCTGCAGTACTGTATAAAAGGGGACTTTACCTGCAGTACTGTGTAAAAGGGGACTCTACCTGATGTAATGTGTAAAAGTGGACTCTACCTGCCTAATGTGTAAAAAGGGGGACTCTGCTCCCGTAATGTGTTAAAAGGTGACTCTGCCTGCCGTAATGTTTAAAAAGGGGGACTCTGCTGCCATAATGTTTAAAAAGGGAGATTCCGCCTGCCTAAGGTGTAAAAAGGGGGACTCTGCTGCCTAATGTGTAATAAGGGGGACTCTGCTGCCATAATGTGTAAAAAGGAGACTCTGTCTGCCTAATGTGTAAAAACGGGATTCTATTGCCACAATGTGTTAAAAGGAGAACTCTGCTGCCATAATGTGTAAAAAGGGGACTCTGCCTGCCTACTATGTAAAAAGGAGGACTCTGCTGCCTAATGTGTAGAAAGGGGGACTCTGCTGCCATAATGTGTAAAAAGGGGACTCTGCCTACCTAATGTGTAAAATGGGACTCTGCTGCCATAATGTGTAAAAAGGGGACTCTGCTGCCATAATGTGTAAAAAGGGGACTCTGCTACTGTAATATGTAAAAAGTGGACTTTGCCTGCCTAATGTGTAAAAAGGGGGACTCTGCTGCCATAATGTGTAAAAAGGGGACTCTGCTGCCGTAATGTGTAAAAAGGGGGACTTTGCTGCCGTAATGTGTAAAAAGGTGACTCTACCTGCAGTACTGTGTAAAAGCGGACTCTACCTGACGTAATGTGTAAAAGTGGACTCTACCTGCCTAATGTGTAAAAAGGGGAACTCTGCTCCCGTAATGTGTAAAAAGGCGACTCTGCCTGCTGTAATGTTTAAAAAGGGGGACTCTGCTGCCATAATGTGTAAAAAGGGAGATTCTGCCGGCTTAACTCTGATGGCCTAACTTTGCTGCCGTAATGTGTAAAAAGAAGACTCTACCTGCAGTACTGTGTAAAAGGGGACTCTACCTGACGCAATGTGTAAAAGTGGACTCTACCTGCCTAATGTGTAAAAAGGGGGACTCTGCTCCCATAATGGGTAAAAAGGTGACTCTGCCTTCTGTAATGTTTAAAAAGGGGGACTCTGCTGCCATCATGTAGAAAACAGGACTCTGCCTGCCTAATGTGTAAAAAGGGGGACTCTGCTGCCATAATGTGACAAAAGGGAAACTGCCTGCCTAATGTGTAAAAAGGGGGGCTCTGCTGCCATAATGTGTAAAAAGTGGACTCTGCCTGCCTAATGTGTAAAAAGGAGGACATTGCTGCCATAATGTGTAAAAAGGGGACTCTTCCTACCTAATGTGTTAAAAAGGGGGGCTCTGCTGCCATAATGTGTAAAAAGGGGACTCTGCCTACCTAATGTGTAAAAAGGGGACTCTGCTGCCTAATGTGTAAAAAGGGGGACTCTGCTGCCGTAATGTGTGTAACAGAGACTCTGTCTGCCTAATGTGTAAAAAGGAGGATTCTGCTGCCATAATGTGTGAAAAGGGAAACTCTGCCTGCCTAATGTGTAAAAAGGGGGCTCTGCCTACCTAATGTGTAAAAAGGGTGACTCTGCTCCCGTAATCTGTAAAAAGGTGACTCTGCCTGCTGTAATGTTTAAAAAGGGGGACTCTGCTGCCATAATGTGTAAAAAGGGAGATTCTGCCGGCCTAACTTTGCTGCCGTAATGTGTAAAAAGGTGACTCTACCTGCAGTACTGTGTAAAAGGGGACTCTACCTGACGTAATGTGTAAAAGTGGACTCTACCTGCGTAATGTGTAAAAAGGTGACTCTGCCTGCTGTAATGTTTAAAAAGGGGGACTCTGCTGCCATCATGTAGAAAACAGGACTCTGCCTGCCTAATGTGTAAAAAGGGGGACTCTGCTGCCATAATGTGCCAAAAGGGAAACTGCCTGCCTAATGTGTAAAAAGGGGGTCTCTGCTGCCATAATGTGTAAAAAGGAGGACATTGCTGCCATAATGTGTAAAAAGGGGACTCTTCCTACCTAATGTGTTAAAAAGGGGGCTCTGCTGCCATAATGTGTAAAAAGGGGACTCTGCCTACCTAATGTGTAAAAAGGGGACTCTGCTGCCTAATGTGTAAAAAGGGGGACTCTGCTGCCGTAATGTGTGTAACGGAGACTCTGTATGCCTAATGTGTAAAAACGAGGATTCTGCTGCCATAATGTGTAAAAAAGGAAACACTGCCTGCCTAATGTGTAAAAAGGGGGGCTCTGCTGCCATGATGTGTAAAAAGGGGACTCTGCCTGCCTAATGTGTAAAAAGCAGGACATTGCTGCCTAATGTGTAAAAAGGGGACTCTGCCTACCTAATGTGTAAAAAGGGTGACTCTGCTCCCGTAATGGGTAAAAAGGTGACTCTGCCTGCTGTAATGTTTAAAAAGGGGAACTCTGCTGCCATAATGTGTAAAAAGGGAGATTCTGCCAGCCTAACTTTGCTGCCATAATGTGTAAAAAGGTGACTCTACCTGCAGTACTGTGTAAAAGGGGACTCTACCTGACGTAATGTGTTAAAGTGGACTCTACCTGCCTAATGTGCAAAAAGGGGGACTCTGCTCCCGTAATGTGTTAAAAGGTGACTCTGCCTGCTGTAATGTTTAAAAAGGGGGACTCTGCTGCCATCATGTATCATATGGGACTCTGCCTGCCTAATGTGTAAAAAGGAGGACTCTTCTGCCATAATGTGTAAAAAGGGGCCTCTGCTGCCATAATGTGTAAAAAGGGGACTCTGCCTGCCTAATGTGTAAAAAGGAGGACATTGCTGCCTAATGTGTAAAAAGGGGACTCTGCCTACCTAATGTGTAAAATGGGACTCTGCTGCCATAATGTGTAAAAAGGGGACTCTGCTGCCATAATGTGTAAAAAGGGGACTCTGCTACTGTAATATGTAAAAAGTGGACTTTGCCTGCCTAATGTGTAAAAAGGGGGACTCTGCTGCCATAATGTGTAAAAAGGGGACTCTGCTGCCGTAATGTGTAAAAAGGGGGACTTTGCTGCCGTAATGTGTAAAAAGGTGACTCTACCTGCAGTACTGTGTAAAAGCGGACTCTACCTGACGTAATGTGTAAAAGTGGACTCTACCTGCCTAATGTGTAAAAAGGGGAACTCTGCTCCCGTAATGTGTAAAAAGGCGACTCTGCCTGCTGTAATGTTTAAAAAGGGGGACTCTGCTGCCATAATGTGTAAAAAGGGAGATTCTGCCGGCTTAACTCTGATGGCCTAACTTTGCTGCCGTAATGTGTAAAAAGAAGACTCTACCTGCAGTACTGTGTAAAAGGGGACTCTACCTGACGCAATGTGTAAAAGTGGACTCTACCTGCCTAATGTGTAAAAAGGGGGACTCTGCTCCCATAATGGGTAAAAAGGTGACTCTGCCTTCTGTAATGTTTAAAAAGGGGGACTCTGCTGCCATCATGTAGAAAACAGGACTCTGCCTGCCTAATGTGTAAAAAGGGGGACTCTGCTGCCATAATGTGACAAAAGGGAAACTGCCTGCCTAATGTGTAAAAAGGGGGGCTCTGCTGCCATAATGTGTAAAAAGTGGACTCTGCCTGCCTAATGTGTAAAAAGGAGGACATTGCTGCCATAATGTGTAAAAAGGGGACTCTTCCTACCTAATGTGTTAAAAAGGGGGGCTCTGCTGCCATAATGTGTAAAAAGTGGACTCTGCCTACCTAATGTGTAAAAAGGGGACTCTGCTGCCTAATGTGTAAAAAGGGGGACTCTGCTGCCGTAATGTGTGTAACAGAGACTCTGTCTGCCTAATGTGTAAAAAGGAGGATTCTGCTGCCATAATGTGTGAAAAGGGAAACTCTGCCTGCCTAATGTGTAAAAAGGGGGCTCTGCCTACCTAATGTGTAAAAAGGGTGACTCTGCTCCCGTAATCTGTAAAAAGGTGACTCTGCCTGCTGTAATGTTTAAAAAGGGGGACTCTGCTGCCATAATGTGTAAAAAGGGAGATTCTGCCGGCCTAACTTTGCTGCCGTAATGTGTAAAAAGGTGACTCTACCTGCAGTACTGTGTAAAAGGGGACTCTACCTGACGTAATGTGTAAAAGTGGACTCTACCTGCGTAATGTGTAAAAAGGTGACTCTGCCTGCTGTAATGTTTAAAAAGGGGGACTCTGCTGCCATCATGTAGAAAACAGGACTCTGCCTGCCTAATGTGTAAAAAGGGGGACTCTGCTGCCATAATGTGCCAAAAGGGAAACTGCCTGCCTAATGTGTAAAAAGGGGGTCTCTGCTGCCATAATGTGTAAAAAGGAGGACATTGCTGCCATAATGTGTAAAAAGGGGACTCTTCCTACCTAATGTGTTAAAAAGGGGGCTCTGCTGCCATAATGTGTAAAAAGGGGACTCTGCCTACCTAATGTGTAAAAAGGGGACTCTGCTGCCTAATGTGTAAAAAGGGGGACTCTGCTGCCGTAATGTGTGTAACGGAGACTCTGTATGCCTAATGTGTAAAAACGAGGATTCTGCTGCCATAATGTGTAAAAAAGGAAACACTGCCTGCCTAATGTGTAAAAAGGGGGGCTCTGCTGCCATGATGTGTAAAAAGGGGACTCTGCCTGCCTAATGTGTAAAAAGCAGGACATTGCTGCCTAATGTGTAAAAAGGGGACTCTGCCTACCTAATGTGTAAAAAGGGTGACTCTGCTCCCGTAATGGGTAAAAAGGTGACTCTGCCTGCTGTAATGTTTAAAAAGGGGAACTCTGCTGCCATAATGTGTAAAAAGGGAGATTCTGCCAGCCTAACTTTGCTGCCATAATGTGTAAAAAGGTGACTCTACCTGCAGTACTGTGTAAAAGGGGACTCTACCTGACGTAATGTGTTAAAGTGGACTCTACCTGCCTAATGTGCAAAAAGGGGGACTCTGCTCCCGTAATGTGTTAAAAGGTGACTCTGCCTGCTGTAATGTTTAAAAAGGGGGACTCTGCTGCCATCATGTATCATATGGGACTCTGCCTGCCTAATGTGTAAAAAGGAGGACTCTTCTGCCATAATGTGTAAAAAGGGGCCTCTGCTGCCATAATGTGTAAAAAGGGGACTCTGCCTGCCTAATGTGTAAAAAGGAGGACATTGCTGCCTAATGTGTAAAAAGGGGACTCTGCCTACCTAATGTGTAAAAAGGGGACTCTGTTGCCTAATGTATAAAAAGGGGGACTCTGCTGCCGTAATTTGTAAAAAGGGGACTCTGCTGCCGTAATTTGTAAAAAGGGGACTCTGCTGCCGTAATGTGTAAAAAGTGGACTCTTCCTGCCTAATGTGTAAAAAGGGGGACTCTGCTGCCGTAATGTGTAAAAAGGGTGACTCTGCTGCCGTAATGTGTAAAAAGGGGACTCTGCTGCCGTCATTTGGAAAAGGGGACTGTACCTGCCGTACTGTGTAAAAGGGGATGCTACTTGGTGTAATGTGTAAAAGGGGACTCTACCTGCTCTACTGTGTAAAAGGGGACTCTACCTGCCGTATTGTGTAAGAGGGGGCTCTACCTGGCTTAATGTGTGATAGGGGCTCTACCTGGAGTAATGTGTAAAATGGGGCTCTACCTGGTATAATGTGTGACAGGGGCTCTACCTGGTGTAATGTTTGTAAGTGGTGCTACTGTGCGGCGTAATTTGAATAATGACTACTGTACAGCGTGATATTAATTGGTATTATTTTGTGCCCATGTCCCTACATTTTTTAGCACGTGTCTACGGTGTGCACTGGACCTGTTTTGAAAATCGGCGGTGCCAATGCTGATTCTTGCACATGGCACTAAAATGTCTAGTTATGGCATTGTGACAAACAATATGTGAACAGTGGATATGTTGAGAGGAAGTCAGTTGCCATTGTGCAGACACAGTTGTAACTTTTGTTAAAGCAAGTATAATATGGCATCATGGTTAACCAGGAAATGGCACCAGGAAGTGTAACCCCTTCTAACTGCACTCCCTACATTTGAACCAGGCATAATGATTTAGACCAATGCAGCCTATAGTAAATGCAGTGAATGGGGATAGGCAAGAGGTACATGGCTTTGAGACTATCCCTCAATATTTATTTGCCAACATTCCAATGACCACCACTTTTTATTTTCAAGTTGTGGATTCCTGGTGATCTGTCCCCGGGTTTAAGGCTCCCCATGGAAGAGAAGAATATGTGCCCCTCATGCACCCCCCCCCCTAGGGGCCCCTGAGTGCAGGGGAAGTGGGCCTGCTAAGCTTACAGGCCCCATAGCAATGGCACCCCCTGCACCCACTATAGTTACTGTACACTGAACTGAAAGCTATCGCTAATAAAGCCCTTTTCCCTGGGAATGAGCTTTTCTCTGATTGTAAACAGACTCCAGAGTGTTGTCACGCATATCTCCTCACGGAACAAATAGCTTTGATGAGGTGATAATTTGCTGCGAGACGGAAACCAAACAAAATGATTCCTAACCCAACCACTAGACTCCCAGTCTATCATTGATAGTGATGGTGGTGGAAGAACAACACATAATAATTTTATATCCATTATTATTATGCTGTACAGTACCTGTACATTGGATAGATTAAGGAGCACATGTTTGCACACAGTGGGCTCACACAGTATTCATGATAATGAAGCCTATTGATTCATTTGAAATTCATAGTCTACATTCTCATAACAAAATGGCTGCCTCCACGTAGTACCTCGCTGAGTCCTTCAATGTGAACCAACTGGCTGAGTTCTCATAAATATTGGGTCATCTCACAAAACAACTGCTTTTATTTTTGTGTAAGTGGTAGATGCACATTGATAGGGACTTTTATGAATTGAGAGGATACTTTACATGACAATTTTTTTATGTAATGAAAGCCCTTAAAATATAATTAATGTAATTACAGATACTCAGATTTACATGTACAGAGATGAAAGCTTTTCACTTGTATTGGCTCCACTAGATAGATTGTTCCAGAGAAGCCAAAGAGGTGCAGCAGATCAGCCGAGGTGGCTCTATGACTAAGCTAAGCGACACAAGTGTGCGGCACAAATACCTGGCCCATCTAGGAGTGGCACTGCAGTGTCAGACAGGATGGCAGATTTAAAAAATAGGCCCCAAACAGCACATGATGCAAAGAAGTAAAAGAGGTACACCGAGGTTGCTGTATGACTAAGCTAAGCGACACAAGTGTGCGGCACAAACATCTGGCCCATCTAGGAGTGGCACTGCAGTGTCAGACAGGAGGGCAGATATAAAAAAAAGGCCCCAAACAGCACATCATGCAAAGATGTATAAGAGGTGCAATGAGGTTGCTGTATGACTAAGCCAAGCGACACAAACAATTAGCCCATCTAGGAGTGACACTGCAGTGTCAGACAGGATGGCACTTTAAAAAACTAGGCCCCAAACAGCACATGATGTAAAGAAGAAAAAGAGGAGCACCGAGGTTGCTGTATGACTAAGCTAAGCGACACAAGTGTGCGGCACAAACACCTGGCCCATCTAGGAGTGGCACTGCAGTGTTAGATAAAATGGCAATTAAAAAAACTAGTCCCCAAACAGCACATGATGCAAAGAAGTGAAAGAAGTGCACGGAGGTTGCTGTATGACTAAGCTAAGCGACACAACCACCTGGCCCATCTAGTAGTGGCATGCAGTGGCTGAATGTTGAAAGTGGCCCACCATTTTTCAGTCCACTGACAGCATCTCCTGCAAACCCCTGTCATTTTTCACAAATTCTGCAATTGGTGGACTAATACGGCAGTACCCCTGGACTGATACAGCAGTACCCCTGGACTTATACGGCAGTGTCAGACGGGATGGCACTTTAAAAAACCATGCCCCGAACAACACATGATGCAAAGATGAAAAAGAGGTGCAATGAGGTAGCTGTATGACTAAACTAGGCAACACAAACAATTGGCCCATCTAGAAGTGGCACTGCAGTGTCAGACACGGAGGGCAGATATAACAAAAAGGCCCCAAACAGCACATCATGCAAAGATGAAAAAGAAGTGCAATGAGGTAGATGTATGACTAAGCTAAGCGACACAAAGAATTGGCCCATCTAGGAGTGGCATTGCAGTGTTAGACAGGATGGCACTTAAAAAAACTAGGCACCAAACAGCACATCATGCAAAGAAGTAAAATCGGTGTGATGAGGTAGCTGTATGACTAAGCTAAGCGAAACAAGTGTGCAACACAAACACCTGGCCATCTAGGAGTGGCACTGTGTGGCAGACAGGATGGCACTTAAAAAAATTAGTACCCAAACAGCACATCATGCAAAGAAGTAAAAGAGATGCAATGAGGTAGCTGTATAATATTGTGTGGGATTTACATCTGGTTACTGTTATCATTCAGGGTGCTGGGGGGAAAAAAATGCCTTTTTTTTCTTGCTTAGAAATACCCCTTCCTTTCAAGCACCTGAATGATATCACTAAGCTAATTGAGCATTTGCCACACTATATATGTCTGTTGTGAGAGGCAGAAATGTTCCTGCATTAGGAGGAGGTGCAGGCCCTGACGTGCCATATGGAGCATTATGGGGTTGCCCCAAGGTAGGTAGCTCTTAGCTTAGATATATTTAAGTAAGGAGCCATTATAATGTGGCTCCTTGCTGGTTAATCATAGACCCAGATTGGGGTAATGGAGGTGTGAGGTGTGGTGCCTCTGGACTGGCTGAGCTGGATGGCTTACGTGTGGCATACCTTTACATTCTATTAACACTTTTCACACACTAATTTCTTTAACACTATTTCTCCATTTTAATTACATCTCATTTTTGTATCACCTTCTTAATAGCTTCGGCTTCCTAAAATTAATTTATTAACACTATAGCTTTTTCACTGGTATGCTGCCCTGGGCTTTCTGGCTTATGCTGGTGATTTGGGGTGCCACACCCTGCACCTAGATATAGTGCTAGGAACGCCAAATATACAGAGATGCCTTGATGCGGCTTTGGGGCTTATTCATCCATTTGCGCAAATATATGTAACCGAGATCTCTGAATTCTAATATTGTGTGGGATTTACATCTGGTTACTGTTATCATTCAGGGTTCTGTGGGAAACAAAATGTTTTTTTTTTCTTGCTTAGAAATACCCCTCCCTTTCACGCACCTGAATATCACTAAGCTAATTGAGCATCTGCCACATTATATATGTCTATTGTGAGAGGCAGAGAGGTTCCTGCATTAGGAGGAGGTTCAGGCCCTGACATGCCATATGGAGCATTATGGGGTTGCTCCAAGGTAGGTAGCTCTTAGCTTAGATATATTTAAGAAAGGAGCCATTATCATGTGGCTCCTTGGTGGTTAATCATAGACCCAGATTGGGGTAATAGAGGTGTGAGGTGTGGTGCCTCTGGACTGGCTGAGCTGGATGGCTTAAGTGTGGCATACCTTTACATTCTATTAACACTTTTCACACACTAATTTCTTTAACAGTATTTCTCCATTTTCTCTGACGTCCTAGTGGATGCTGGGGACTCCGTAAGGACCATGGGGAAATAGCGGCTCCGCAGGAGTCTGGGCACAAAAGTAAAGCTTTAGGACTACCTGGTGTGCACTGGCTCCTCCCCCTATGACCCTCCTCCAAGCCTCAGTTAGATTTTTGTGCCCGAACGAGAAGGGTGCACACTAGGTGGCTCTCCTGAGCTGCTTAGTGAAAAGTTTAGTTTTTAGGTTTTTTATTTTCAGTGAGACCTGCTGGCAACAGGCTCACTGCATCGAGGGACTAAGGGGAGAAGAAGCGAACTCACCTGCGTGCAGAGTGGATTGGGCTTCTTAGGCTACTGGACATTAGCTCCAGAGGGACCGATCACAGGCCCAGCCATGGATGGGTCCCAGAGCCGCGCCGCCGGCCCCCTTACAGAGCCAGAAGACAGAAGAGGTCCGGGAAATCGGCGGCAGAAGACGTCCTGTCTTCAATAAGGTAGCGCACAGCACCGCAGCTGTGCGCCATTGCTCTCAGCACACTTCACACTCCGGTCACTGAGGGTGCAGGGCGCTGGGGGGGGGGCGCCCTGAGACGCAATAAAAACACCTTAGATGGCAAAAAATACATCACATATAGCTCCTGGGCTATATGGATGCATTTAACCCCTGCCAGAATACACAGAAAAACGGGAGATAAGGCCGCCGAGAAGGGGGCGGAGCCTATCTCCTCAGCACACTGGCGCCATTTTCCCTCACAGCTCCGTTGGAGGGAAGCTCCCTGGCTCTCCCCTGCAGTCACTACACTACAGAAAGGGTTAAAAAAGAGGGGGGCACTAATTAGGCGCAGTATTAAAATTACAGCAGCTATAAGGGGAAAAACACTTATATAAGGTTATCCCTGTATATATATAGCGCTCTGGTGTGTGCTGGCAAACTCTCCCTCTGTCTCCCCAAAGGGCTAGTGGGGTCCTGTCCTCTATCAGAGCATTCCCTGTGTGTGTGCTGTGTGTCGGTACGTTTGTGTCGACATGTATGAGGAGGAAAATGATGTGGAGACGGAGCAAAATTGCCTGTAATAGTGATGTCACCCCCTAGGGGGTCGACACCTGAGTGGATGAACTGTTGGAAGGAATTACGTGACAGTGTCAGCTCTGTATAAAAGACAGTGGTTGACATGAGACAGCCGGCTACTCAGCTTGTGCCTGTCCAGACGTCTCATAGGCCGTCAGGGGCTCTAAAGCGCCCGTTACCTCAGATGGCAGATACAGACGCCGACACGGATACTGACTCCAGTGTCGACGGTGAAGAGACAAATGTGACTTCCAGTAGGGCCACACGTTACATGATTGAGGCAATGAAAAATGTTTTACACATTTCTGATAATACGAGTACCACCAAAAAGGGGTATTATGTTCGGTGAGGAAAAACTACCTGTAGTTTTCCTGAATCTGAGAAATTAAATGAGGTGTGTGATGATGCGTGGGTTTCCCCCGATAACAACTGATAATTTCTAAAATGTTATTGGCATTATATCCTTTCCCGCCAGAGGTTAGGGTGCGTTGGGAAACACCCCCTAGGGTGGGTAAAGCGCTCACACGCTTGTAAGAACAAGGGCTCTACCCTCTCCTGAGATGGCCGCCCTTAAGGATCCTGCTGATAGAAAGCAGGAGGGTATCCTAAAATGTATTTACACACATACTGGTGATATACTGCGACCAGCAATCGCCTCAGCCTGGATGTGCAGTGCTGGGTTGGCGTGGTCGGATTCCCTGACTGAAAATATTGATACCCTAGATAGGGACAGTATATTATTGCCTATAGAGCATTTAAAAGATGCATTTCTATATATGCGTGATGCACAGCGGAATATTTGCCGACTGGCATCAAGTGTAAGTGCGTTGTCCATTTCTGCCAGAAGAGGGTTATGGACACGACAGTGGTCAGGTGATGCGGATTCCAAACGGCATTTGGAAGTATTGCCGTATAAATGGGAGGAGTTATTTGGGGTCGGTCTTTCAGACCTGGTGGCCACGGCAACAGCTGGGAAATCCACGTTTGTACCCCAGGTCGCCTCTCAACATAAGAAGACGCCGTATTATCAGGCGCAGTCCTTTCGTTCCCAGAAGGGCAAGCGGGCAAAAGGTTCCTCATTTCTGCCCCGTGACAGAGGGAGAGGAAAAAGGCTGCAGAAATCAGCCAGTTCCCAGGAACAGAAGCCCTCTCCCGCCTCTGCCAAGCCCTCAGCATGACGCTGGGGCTTTACAAGCAGACTCAGGCACGGTGGGGGCCCGTCTCAATGAATTTCAGCGCGCAGTGGGCTCACTCGCAAGTAGACCCCTGGATCCTTCAGGTGATATCTCAGGGGTACAAATTGGAATTCGAGACGTCTCCCCCTCGCCGTTTTCCTAAAGTCGGCTTTACCGACGTCTCCCTCTGACAGGGAGGCAGTTTTGGAAGCCATTCACAAGCTGTATTCCCAGCAGGTGATAATCAAGGTACCCCTCCTGCAACAGGGAACGGGGTATTATTCCACACTGTTGTGGTACCGAAGCCGGACGGCTCGGTGAGACCGATTCTAAATCTAAAATCTTAGAAACACTTACATACGGAGGTTCAAATTCAAGATGGAGTCACTCAGAGCAGTGATTGCGAACCTGGAAGAAGGGGACTACATGATGTCTCGGGACATCAAGGATGCTTACCTTCATGTCCCAATTTACCCTTCTCACCAAGGGTACCTCTGGTTTGTGGTACAGAACTGTCACTATCAGTTTCAGATGCTGCCGTTTGGATGGTCCACGGCACCCCGGGTCTTTACCAAGGTAACGGCCGAAATGATGATACTCCTTCGAAGGAAGGGAGTTTCAGTTATCCCTTACTTGGACGATCTCCTTATAAGGATAAGACCCAGAGAACAGTTGGAGGTCGGTGTAGCACTATCTCAGGTAGTGTTGCGGCAGCACGGTTGGATTCTCAATATTCCAAAATCGCAGCTGGTTCCGGCGACTCGTCTTCTGTTCCTAGGGATGATCCTGGACACAGTCCAGAAAAAGGTGTTTCTCCCGGAGGAGAAAGCCAGGGAGTTATCCGAGCTAGTCAGGAACCTCCTAAAACCGAGCCAAGTCTCAGTGCATCAATGCACAAGGGTTCTGGGAAAAATGGTGGCTTCCTACGAAGCAATCCCATTCGGCAGATTCCACGCAAGAACTTTCCAGTGGGACCTGCTGGACAAATGGTCCGGGTCGCATCTTCAGATGCATCAGCGGATAACCCTGTCACCAAGGACAAGGGTGTCCCTCCTGTGGTGGTTGCAGAGTGCTCATCTTCTAGAGGGCCGCAGATTCGGCATTCAGGACTGGGTCCTGGTGACCACGGATGCCAGCCTGCGAGGCTGGGGAGCAGTCACACAGGGAAGGAATTTCCAGGGCTTATGGTCAAGCCTGGAGACATCACTTCACATAAATATCCTGAAGCTAAGGGCCATTTACAATGCTCTAAGCTTAGCAAGACCTCTGCTTCAAGGTCAGCCGGTGTTGATCCAGTCGGACAACATCACGGCAGTCACCCACGTAAACAGACAGGGTGGCACAAGAAGCAGGAGGGCAATGGCAGAAGCTGCAAGGATTCTTCGCTGGGCGGAAAATCATGTGATAGCACTGTCAGCAATTCCGGGAGTGGACAACTGGGAAGCAGACTTCCTCAGCAGACGCTCTGGTAACACCGTGGGTGTACCGGTCAGTGTATGTGTTCCATCCTCTGCCTCTCATACACAAGGTACTGAGAATTATAAGATGGAGAGGAGAAAGCACTATATTCGTGGCTCCAGATTGGCCAAGAAGGACTTGGTAACCGGAACTTCAAGAGATGCTCACGGAGGATCCGTGGCCTCTACCTCTAAGAAGGGACCTGCTCCAGCAAGGACCCTGTCTGTTCCAAGACTTACCGCGGCTGCGTTTGATGGCATGGCGGTTGAACGCCGGATCCTGAAGGAAAAAGGCATTCCGGATGAAGTCATCCCTATCCTGATCAAAGCCAGGAAGGATGTAACCGCAAAACATTATCACCGCATTTGGCGAAAATATGTTGCGTGGTGCGAGGCCAGTAAGGCCCGACGGAGGAATTTCAACTGGGTCGATTCCTACATTTCCTGCAAACAGGAGTGTCTATGGGCCTGAAATTGGGGTCCATTAAGGTTCAAATTTCGGCCCTGTCAATTTTCTTCCAAAAAGAACTAGCTTCAGTCCCTGAAGTTCAGATGTTTGTAAAAGGGGTACTGTATATACAGCCTCCTTTTGTGCCTCCAGTGGCACCTTGGGATCTCAATGTAGTTTTTGGGTTCCAAAAGTCACATTGGTTTGAACCACTTAAATCTGTGGAGTTAAAATATCTCACATGGAAGGTGGTCATGCTGTTGGCCCTGGCCTGGGCCAGGCGCGTGTCAGAATTGGCGGCTTTATCCTGTAAAAGCCCTTATCTGATTTTCCATTCGGACAGGGCGGAATTTAGGACTCGTCCTCAGTTTTTCCCTAAGGTGGTTTCAGCGTTTCACCTGAACCAACCTATGGTGGTGCCTGCGGCTACTAGGGACTTGGAGGACTCCAAGTTGCTAGACGTTGTCAGGGCCCTGAAAATATATGTTTCCAGGACGGCTGGAGTCAGAAAATCTGACTCGCTGTTTATCCTGTATGCACCCAACAAGCTGGGTGCTCCTGCTTCTAAGCAGACTATTGCTCGTTGGATTTGTAGTACAATTCAGCTTGCACATTCTGTGGCAGGCCTGCCACAGCCAAAAATCTGTAAATGCCCACTCCACAAGGGAGGTGGGCTCATCTTGGGCGGCTGCCCGAGGGGTCTCGGCTTTACAACTTTGCCGAGCAGCTACTTGGTCAGGAGCAAATACGTTTGTAAAATTCTACAAATTTGATACCCTGGCTGAGGAGGACCTGGAGTTCTCTCATTTGGTGCTGCAGAGTCATCCGCACTCTCCCGCCCGTTTGGGAGCTTTGGTATAATCCCCATGGTCCTTACGGAGTCCCCAGCATCCACTAGGACGTCAGAGAAAATAAGAATTTACTTACCGATAATTCTATTTCTCGTAGTCCGTAGTGGATGCTGGGCGCCCATCCCAAGTGCGGATTGTCTGCAATACTGGTACATAGTTATTGTTACCAAAAATCGGGTTATTGCTGTAGTGAGCCATCTTTTCTAGAAGCTCCTCTGTTATCATGCTGTTAACTGGGTTTAGATCACAAGTTATACGGTGTGATTGGTGTGGCTGGTATGAGTCTTACCCGGGATTCAAAATCCTTCCTTATTGTGTACGCTCGTCCGGGCACAGTATCCTAACTGAGGCTTGGAGGAGGGTCATAGGGGGAGGAGCAAGTGCACACCAGGTAGTCCTAAAGCTTTACTTTTGTGCCCAGACTTCTGCGGAGCCGCTATTCCCCCATGGTCCTTACGGAGTCCCCAGCATCCACTACGGACTACGAGAAATAGAATTATCGGTAAGTAAATTCTTATTTTAATTACATCTCATTTTTGTATCACCTTCTTAATAGCTTCGGTTTCCTAACACTAATTTATTAACACTATAGCTTTTTCACTGGTATGCTGCCTTGGGCTTTCTGGCTTATGCTGGTGTTTTGGGGTGCCACACCCTGCACCTAGATATAGCGCTAGGGACCCCAAATATACAGAGATGCCTTGATGCGGCTTTGGGGCATATTCATACATTTGCGCAAATATATGTAACCGAGATCTCTGAATTCTGATATTGTGTGGTATTTACATCTGGTTACTGTTATCATTCAGGGTCCTAGGGGAAACAAAATGCCTTTTTTTTCTTGCTTAGAATTACCCCTCGCTTTCAAGCACCTGAATGATGTCACTAAGCTAATTGAGCATCTGCCACACTATATATGTCTGTTGTGAGAGGCATAGAGGTTCCTGCATTAGGAGGAGGTGCAGGCCCTGACATGCCATATGGAGCATTATGGGGTTGCTCCAAGGTAGGTAGCTCTAAGCTTAGATATATTTAAGTAAGGAGCCATTATCATGTGGCGCCTTGCTGGTTAATCATAGACCCAGATTGGGGTAATGTAGGTGTGAGGTGTGGTGCCTCTAGACTGGCTGAGCTGGATGGCTTAAGTGTGGCATATCTTTACATTCTATTAACACTTCTCACGCACTAATTTCTTGAACACTATTTCTCCATTTTAATGACATCTCATTTTTGTATCACCTTCTTAATAGCTTTGGCGTCCTAACACTATAGCTTTTTCACTGGTATGCTGCCCTGGGCTTTCTGGCTTATGCTGGTGTTTTGGGGTGCCACACCCTGCACCTAGATATGGCGCTAGGGACCCCAAATATACAGAGACGCCTTGATGCAGCTTTGGAGCCTATGCAAAAAATTTGTGCAAATATATGTAACCGAGATCTCTGAATTTTAATATTGGGTGGGATTTACATATGGTTACTGTTATCATTCAGGGTGCTGGGGGAAACAATGCCTTTTTTTTTCTTGCTTAGAAATACCCCTCCCTTTCAAGCACCTGAATGATATCACTAAGCTATTTGAGCATCTGCCACACTATATATGGGGTAGCTGTATGACTAAGCTAAGCAACACAAGTGTGCGGCACAAACACCTGGCCCATCTGGCCCATCTAGGGTTGGCACTGCAGTCCCACTGCACTAATGGCGGATACTGGACGCACGTCTAACACCAGCATAGTTGTTATGGCCTCAGTAATCCGCTTTGCAACAGAGTATATATATATATATATATATATATATACACAGCAGTATCACTGGAATTATATGGCAGTACCACTGGACATATACGGTAGTATCACTGGAATTATACGGCAGTATCACTGGACTTATACGCCAGTACCACTGGAATTATACGGCAGTATCACTGGACTTATACGCCAGTACCACTGGAATTATATGGCAGGATCACTGGAATTATACGCCAGTACCACTGGGATTATTTGGCAGGACCACAAGATTTATACGGCAGTACCACTGGAATTATACGGTAGGATCACTGGAATTATATGCCAGTACCACTGGATTTATACGGCAGTACCACTGGAATTATACGCCAGGATCACTGGAATTGTATGGCAGTACCACTGGACTTATACGGCAGTACCACTGGACATATACGGCAGTATCACTGGACATATACGGCAGTATCACTGGACTGGATTTATACGTCAGTACCACTGGAATTATATGGCAGGATCACTGGAATTATATGGCTGGATCACTGGAATTATATGGCAGGATCACTGGATTTATACAACAGTACCACTGGAATTTTACGGCAGGATCACTGGAATTATACGGCAGTACCACTACACATATACGGCAGTATCACTGGACTGGACTTGTACGCCAGTACCACTGGAATTATACGGCAGGATCACTGGAATTATACGTCAGGATCACTGGACTTATACGCCAGTACCACTGGAACTATACGGCAGGATCACTGGAATTATACGGCAGGATCACTGGAATTACACGCCAGTACCTCTGGAATTATACGGCAGGATCACTGGAATTATACGGCATTACCACTGGACTTATACAGCAGTACCACTGGACATATACGGCAGTATCACTGAAATGGACTTATACGCCAGTACCACTGGAATTATACGGCAGGATCACTGGAATTATACGCCAGTACCACTGGAATTATGCGGCAGGATCACTGAAATTAAACAGCAGGACCACTGGACTTATATGGCAGGATCACTGGAATTATACGGCAGGATCACTGGAATTATACAGCAGTACCGCTGGACATATACGGCAGTATCAATGGACATATACGGCATTATCACTGGACATATACGGCAGTACCACTGAACATATACGGCAGTACCACTGAACATATACGGCAGCACATGGACACCACCACTGGACTGATGCAGGATAACACAGCATCACTGCAAAGGACTGGACTTATACAGCAGCACTTGACAATGATTAATTCCTTTGTCGTATAAACAACCCTTTATGAAGTCTAAGAACACTGTACGCTGTTTACTTAAGAAGTACCGTACGGGTACGCTGGTTGCGTAACGATCGCTCAGCCGTAGGCGAGACGCTCAAGCGTCACGTTCGCTCACGGCCCAGCGATCACAGGACAGCACGTTAAGGGCTATGACTAGAGTAATGATTCGCTATGGCGTAGCGGACGCTCGAGACCACGAGGAGATCACCAGCGGCGCAGACGCTCACAACGCTATACCTTTATGTCTAAACCTTATACCAATGAAATACACAGAATACCTTAATGTGAATACAGGGTGTAAGTGCAACCTTGTGTAACCTGACTAACTACAAAGCTGCTTGAGCGTCACCGACGCTCAAGTGAACACTTAACACTATAGGAAATACACAGATACTGGTTTAGGGTCCAAAGCCTATTAACTGTATTATATCTAATATACTTGTAAAAGGGGATAACAGTACAAATGATACACTACAATATAACAGAGACTTCCTAACCAAAATACAATACTATCTAATACAATTCAATACTAGTCTAGGGGAGATGTGAGAGAAAAGAGAAAGGAGAGAGAGAGAGAGAAATGGAGAGAGATGAGAGAAATTGGCTCACAGTGAGACAATGATTACGGAGAGAAACTTACGCACAAGGGTAAACGATCGCATGCGCCTGGACATCCAGCACCCGATTTTCAGCAATGAGAACCGTTGAAGAGTGAGAGCTGGATGTGGTCGGCCTGCCTATTTATGCCCCACACACAATGCAATCTCATAGTCCCTACAATCCCATTGTCCATTGGACGTCGGAATTCGGCCCTGTATCATAACAAAAGGTCATAGGTTGATTCATACAGGTGGGCTGTGACGATTTCAAACAGCTCAGGTGGGTGGGAAACTAGGTTTCCCGCCGCATACCTGAGTATGAGTAAATAATAGAAATGGACATAAACTTCTTATGTCCATAACTATTCGCACGAGCGATTAATACGCTCCAAACCAACACCGGAATATTGCTAATTAAATACTCTTCCGATGGGTAACAAACACTGCTGCATGACTCCTGTTAGACCCTTCCTACAATACAAAGAGGGATTCCTCAGCTCAGGGACATTCTATATTAACCAAACTTTCAGAAACTATCAAAGGGACCATGATCTACAAACTACATTAATTGTGAAAATATGTAACGAAGGAGTCGCACGCTACGACTACATAAATCAAATCCAGGTAAATACGCATACCGTGCGCCCGCGGGTGCACGCTATTGCGGGTATGCGCCTTCACGGGAGAGCGTACGCATGCGCAGCGCAGACCAGTGTGCGGTGCAAATATGGCAACGTGCATAGAGACATTTTTCTGACTTTGACAGTCCACCCTTTGGCAGTCAATAATAACTGCCACCTTCTAAAACATTTCAAAAGGAGAAAAATGTAAGTCAGGGGTTAATTGATTTCTATGGTGGGGTAAGGAAGAAGAGTGGGGTAGGTGTGAAGAGGGTGTGACCTAGTGAGAAAGCAGAAGCATGTGTGTATGAGTCCATGTTTGGAGGGTCATGTATCATCGTGCCGTACGTGTGGTAAATCAAGCTTCAAGGTATTGCGAAGTATACATTTGAATTCCTTCTTATCCCGTACTAAGGGCCTGTGGATGGGCTGTCAAACTCTACCGAGCTCATTTCGGCTTTCAGTTGTAACAAAATGGGGATGCACATTTTAGTTGATGATACATGAATGGGGGAGGTATGTGGTTGCTGATATCTGTGCCTGTATTCCCTATCGACTATGTGTGTCATTACCTGAGGGTTGTAGAGATGAAGATAAAGAACACTTATGGAAAATGCAATGATATTCTATGTCAGGGAAATGTACATCTGTCGTTGAAGTTGTGTTCGGTATCTGTTGAGAGTCGTCTTCTTTGCGCTGTATTGCTCCTTGGGCATGAGCAAATAGCTTTGTCAGTGCCATCAGATTTACAAAAAATGTTGGGCTAGCGTGAGTTTAAAATACTAGGGAAACTGGGGATCCATGGCAAAGTTCATCAAGTGTCCATATCATAGGTTGTCAAAACTTCATCTTTGGTGCTTGTCTGTTGTCTGTATAGCGTCTCGTCAACTTCCTCGTCCAAGGGGGTCTTTGTATCTTGGAGAAAAGCAGAAAAACAGGTGAAAGAAACGGACCGTATAATCGCATTTTCATCACATTCTGGTTTCTATCATTGGGTCATAAATCAAATCCAGGTTAATTACAATTTCCTCGCTCCTCAAGCTCATCACTTTTGTACTTTGTTTGCAGCTCATTAAAGCCTGCCCGCATCTAAATATCAATCCAATCGATATAACGACACCCAAGATACATAGTAGAAACTTTCCAACATCCATTATGACTCCTTGAGCCCAGTCTCCCAAACCGGAGAACCAATTTCGCGGGTTCAACCATGACACCCAACCAGTCAGCTCATTACCTACAGCAGCAAGGGTGAGATTGTGTTTTCGACGAAATTCCCACTTCAATTGGAGAATATCGTCCATCTTTTGGTCTATGACCTCTACCGGATCCTCGGTGCTATTTGTGATATACGTGCAACACTTTATGCCGTACTGTGTTGCCAATGTAACACAATATCCGCCTGTTACTGCTGTAAGATAATTGAGAATCATCCTATGCTGAACTAGTTCTGTTTTGTAAGCTTGAAGTTCTCTTCCAGTGTATCTAAACGTGTCATCATACATTTCAGTGATATTATCTAACAAATTGGCGAGTGCGGAAATGTATCTATAATTCATCACTCCTCGAGCGGTGCGAGTGAAATCTAACGCTACCAGAACCTGAATCCCGGTGGATTCATGGATAAGATCAGAGGCCGGATGCTCTAACCTTTCTGACAGTTGTCTTTTAACTCGGTGCTCGTAATGAGTGTGAGTATAAGGAGCTTGGGCACCACGGTGTATGTCCTTCATTTTGTCATGTGTAACAGTCATCACTTCAGGCAATACTTTTCCAATATAACACAATCCTTCAGAGTTTGGGGCAAGCCACTTGTACGCCTTTCTCCCGCATATGAAATATGCATCATCGGGGAGAACATATGGGACGGAGAAGGACATTACCATGTTACAAACCTTCCAGGTGAACTCTCCTGACCCTAATTCTTCCATCTGCTTAATGCACGTATCGGTTTGTACGATATGTGCACAGTATCCTGGTGATACTTCTCCAACTCTAGTAATCCTATTTCCTAAGGTATATCGATACCGGAAAGATTTTCCTCTACTGGCTATGTGGCGTACAAGCTCTGTATCTGTAGGCATTCTATCTGCTCTGTGTGAAAAGGTCATGGTTAAATTGCTCCACGACACTTCCCAATTTCCCGGTTTTCTGGGATTGGAGATGTTGAAACATAAGAGGGACCTATCCACATGGTATTGGTGGAGCTTCAAACTAGGAGGGCTGGAGATATTAAACCTCCGGTCCACCGGTCTCCCACCACTTAGCTCAAGTACCTCCCCTAACGTTAAAGGAAATGGCACTAGCCCTGATTTGCTATGACCCTGAGGTACTTGAGAGCATACCCAGCAATCTGTTTGGTTTAATACGTTACCCACTAAGGAGTGATAGTCACTCAATGGATGCCGGTCCATATGGATATTAAAACTGGATTGGCATTTCTTTATGCATCCATCTTCAACCAGATTATCACAGAGCCTACAGATACAGTTTTCTTCAGCTAACAATCCATCACAATTTCTTCTATCGGATCGTTTTCTGATACTCGCATTTGCTTGTTGGTTTGGTTGATCTTGGAAAACTGCGCCTCCATCATCATAATCGGAACCCATTCCAGAACCTCTCTCGACCTCTATGGTACTCTCGCCGGAACAGACTGCTCTGGTCAACATCATGGTCAACATCAAAATCCGGATCACAGTCTCTTAGGGCAAGTCCATCTTTGAGGAGGAAATGGAGAAGAATGAGAAGGGGGAAAAAGAAATTTTAAGGGAGAGGGGATGGGAAGTGGGGAAAAACAATAAAAGGGAGAGGGGAGTCGACAACTGCTTTCGGTCTTCGAGGCTCAGGTGCCGCCTCAGTCCTCCTGGAACAGACACTCCAGTGATACAACCTCTACCGTCTGTTCCTTATCACGGGACTTCTCTGGATCAGCAACCTTTTTGCAGTGGGATGAATGGACCCAAGTCTCTCTCTCAGCAACCTTCAATGCTGTGGTGCTAGTCAATAAGACCTGGTATGGTCCTTCCCATCTATCAATAAGACAACCTGAGCGTAGAAAATTTCGTATCATTACATAATCCCCAGGTTCAATGTCATGACAATTACTATCTGGTAAATCAGGAATCACCAACTTCAGATTATTATTTTGATTCCTTAACTGTTTACTCATGTTAATTAAGTACTTTACAGTTACTTCATTGTTACATTTCAAATCATCCTGAGGGTTAATCATGACATGCGGTTGTCGACCAAACAAGATTTCAAAAGGAGACAGATTAAGAGGGGACCTGGGAGTGGTTCTGATGCTATACAAAACAATGGGTAAAGCTTCTGGCCACGTCAATCCTGTCTCTGCCATTACTTTACTCAATTTATTTTTAATAGTGCTGTTCACTCTTTCGACCTTCGCACTCGCCTGTGGACGGTACGGAGTGTGCAGCTTGCTATCAATACCCATTAATTTACACATTCCTTGAAAGACATCACCTGTAAAATGGGTACCCCTGTCACTTTCAATGATTCTAGGGATACCATATCTACATACAAATTCCTGCACAATTTTCTTAGCTGTAAACATAGCGGTATTTGTAGCTGCTGGAAATGCTTCGACCCAATTCGAGAAAACATCTATACAAACAAGTACATATTTCAAATTTCGACATGGGGGTAATTGAATGAAGTCAATTTGTATTACCTGGAAAGGGCCGCCGGCAGGTGGGATATGGGATGGTTCTGTAGGTATTGCCTTTCCAATATTCTTTCTCAGACAGGTAAGGCATGACATTGCTCTTTTACTCGCATGAGAGGAGAATCCTGGGGCGCACCAGTATGCTCTTACCAATTTGCACATTCCCTCCTTGCCTAGATGAGTCAGCCCGTGAGCTGCTTCAGCCAGACATGGAAGATATGCTCTGGGGGCCACTGGTTTACCATGTCCATCCGTCCAGAGCCCTGAGGACTCCTGGCCATATCCCTTTGCCTTCCAGATTGCTCTTTCCTGTGTGGAACACAAATTCTGCATCTCACACAACTTTTGTGTGTTGATGGTATGAAATACCATCAGTTGTGTGGTGTCTGTCTGTATGGGGGTAGCAGCTGCAAGCTTTGCGGCTTCGTCTGCTCGGCTGTTACCAAGTGACACTGGGTCTTGACTATATGTATGTGCTTTACATTTGATAACAGCCACTCTGTCGGGTTCCTGTATCGCTGTTAGAAGCCTTTTTATGTGAGCTGCATGCGCTATCGGTGTACCAGCTGCCGTCATGAAATTTCTGAGGCGCCATAGGGCTCCGAAATCATGTACTACCCCGAAGGCGTATCTAGAATCGGTGTAGATATTGGCTGACTTGCCCTTAGCCAATTCACATGCTCTGGTTAGGGCGATCAGTTCAGCAACCTGGGCTGAGTGAGGTGGGCCTAGCGGTTCCGCTTCTATGGTGTCTTGGTCATCTACGACTGCGTATCCAGTACACAAGTCTCCCGAGTCTGACTGTCTATGACAACTACCGTCAGTGTAGAACGTGAGTTCTGCATCTTCCAGTGGATTGTCACTGATGTCAGGCCTTGCGGTAAAATTTTGGGTCAAATATTCCATACAATCATGTGTATCTTCCTTTGCATTAAATCCTCCTTCCCCATCACTCTCACCTTCCACCCTTTGTGTCTGACCAGGCACACCTGGTAGAAATGTTGCAGGATTTAATGCACTGCATCTCCTTATGGTGATGTTTACTGGGGCCATTAATGCCAATTCCCATCTTGTAAACCTTGCTGATGAGACGTGTCTGGTTTGGGCAGAATTCAATAAGGCAGATACCGCATGTGGTGTATGGATTGTGAGGTTGTGGCCTAGCACGACATCTTCGCTTTTTGTCACTAGCAATGCTATCGCCGCAACGCTACGCAAGCATGTGGGGAGGGATCGCGCTACCGTATCTAGCTGAGCGCTGTAGTATGCAACTGGCCTGCTGGCGTCACCGTGTTTTTGGGTTAGTACACCTGCTGCGCACCCAGCACTTTCTGTTCCGTATAGTTCAAAGGGTTTCCCATAGTCTGGCATACCTAGTGCTGGTGCCTGCGTTAGGCATTGCTTAAGTCTCTCAAATGCTGTTTCGGATTCGTCTGTATGCGAAATCCGATCAGGTTTGTTTGAAGAGACCATTTCCTGCAAAGGTAGCGCCAATATGGAAAACCCTGGGATCCAATTGCGGCAATACCCACACATTCCTAAAAACGTCCTGATCTGTTGCTGGGTTTGTGGCAGTGTCATGTCTCTAATGGCTTGGATTCTATCAGCGGTCAGGTGTCTCAGTCCTTGTGTTAGACAGTGTCCCAAATATTTTACCTTAGTCTGGCATAATTGTAACTTGTCTTTGGAAACCTTGTGACCTGTGTATGAAAGATGAAACAGGAGCTGTTTCGTATCCTTCAGAGAGGCTTCCAGTGAATCTGAACACAGCAGTAAATCATCCACGTACTGTATCAATACTGATCCACTCTCTGGTTGGAAAGACTGTAAACAATCATGCAAAGCCTGAGAAAATATACTTGGACTATCTATGAAACCTTGGGGTAACCGAGTCCACGTGTATTGGACTCCTCTGTATGTAAAAGCAAACAAGTATTGGCTGTCAGGGTGCAGAGGTACCGAAAAGAATGCGGAGCAGAGGTCAATAACAGTGAAAAATTTGGCAGTGGGAGGAATTTGCATTAGGATGACAGCTGGATTAGGCACTACGGGGAACTGACTCTCAACTATTTTGTTAATCCCCCTTAGATCCTGCACTAGTCTGTAACCCCTCCCCCCACTCTTTTTAACAGGGAAGATGGGACTATTGGCTGTGCTGGACGTTCTTACCAGAATGCCCTGTTGCAGCAAGCGTTCTATTACTGGGAAAACTCCTAACTCCACCTCTGGCTTCAGAGGATACTGTGGGATTTTTGGAGCTATCCTACCATCTTTTACTTGTACCACTACTGGAGCTACGTTTGCCATTAATCCAGTGTCCTGTCCGTCTTTTGTCCAAAGTGACTCTGGTATCTGAGATGTCATCTCTTCTACTTGGGATGGATTCCTATTTGTCATAATGGAATGTGACATTAATTTTGATGGGGAGTCTAACATGTCTCGCACTTCCTGAGCGTGATTCTCAGGAATGTCCAAGAATACACCTTCAGGAGTGCAATAAATGACGCAACCCATTTTACATAGTAAGTCTCTACCCAGGAGATTAGTTGGTGCCGATGCAGCCAGCAAAAAGGAATGCTTGGTATGCAAAGGCCCTATTGTAATCTCGGCTGGTTTGCTAACAGGGTAGTGCTGGACTACTCCTGTTACTCCCATGGCTGGAATTGTCCTACCAGTGGTTCTCATGCCCACTGTCGAATTTATCACTGACTTGGCCGCCCCTGTGTCTACAAGAAAGTTTAAAGTTTTACCAGCTACATTGATTGCAATCTCTGGTTCGCTTCCAAGACTGGCAATCAATTTCACTGGCTGCAGATTACAGGTATGGCCACACCCCTAGTGGGTATGTTGACCTCCCTGAATCCCGCTGGCAGCGACTACTTGTGAGGGGGTTAGCTGGGAACTACCAGAGGCATGCCAGTCTCTGTTCGGGGGATATCTTTTTGTTTCCCCTGTATGTGGCTCAAAACTCCGCCTCTGTGGACCCTGCTCCCAATGTCGTGTGTCGTGTCGTGGTCTAGGGGGTTGAAAAGATCTTTGTACACTCTTTGTTCTACAGTCTCGTGCATAGTGTCCCGGTCTGTTACAGGAATAACAAGTTATTACAGTTGACTTACTTACAGGATTCGATGGTACATACGCAGGCTGCCTTGTGGTCAGCGCCTGTATACTTACTGACATCAGCTTATCACTTTGCGACTCCCTGTGTCTAGTGATGTTTCTGTCGTGATCAATAGCAGCCTCTCTCAAAGTGGACACCGACAGACCTCGCCAACATGGTTGCGTGGTCTGTACCCTAGCCTTTAATGTTTCCTTTAAACCATCCATCAGTACAGATACTGCTACTTCTTGATGGTTTGGGTTGGTCCTAATATCTTCTATACCAGTGTATTTTGCCATTTCTAATAGTGCCCGGTGGAAATATTCTGTTGCCGTTTCGGACTCCTTTTGCTTAATGGAAAATATTTTATTCCATTTAACAATGGCTGGGAAATACTCTTTTAGTTGTAAATTTATCCTTTTTACATTATCTTTGTCGTACACATCTGTAAGCGGTACATCTTTATCTAGTCCACAATCAGTCAAGAATTGAACTGAGTCGACATTGGGAGGTAAGCAAGCTCTTAGTACTATCTGCCAATCCTTATTATTGGGCTCTAAAGTGTTTCCTAGATCCCTGATGTATTTTTGGCTTGCAACTAAATCTTTTCTGGGGTCTGGGAATTCAGACACTATGGTCCTTAATTCCATTCTAGTAAACGGGCAATACATGGCAATGTTCCTAACGGGTGTGGCTCCTGATGCATCTGTTTTCCCATTGGGAACTACTATCACCTTAACTGGATTAATTCTAACAACCTCATTCTGTGTAGATTCTACAGCTTGTGGTGAAATTGTTTCAGTATAATGCATGGTGCCGTACTTACCCGTTGACACGACCTCACCTATCCCTCCGCTAGGGGCCTTCACTAATCTCGTGTGTGGAGCAGTTCCTACTGTGGTTTCTGATATGGTGGCCGCTAGAGAGAGCGCTGAAATTGTTGCCGAATCGTCTTCTTGATCACACTCCTGAGGAAGGTTCAAAACAGGGTACAACTTGCACGGGTTAATAATCGCATGGGTTACTTGGTTAACATCATTAACATTTACAGGGTTACTAAGAGTTTGTGTTTTACAACCCAGTGCGTTTCTCTCCGCAATCAATTTCTCTCCTGCAATGTATGGTGGAGGAGGGGCTGTGGCTATCAGCTTCCTGACTGCCCCAGATCCTGCCGCCAGAGCCAAACCTCTCTGTATCTCACCTTCCTGCTGCCACAACTGTAAATAATCATGATGCTGAATTCGTCTCTTTGTTGATTTTATGAGACATATCCTCCTCCTTAAATTTTGTAACACTTCTGGACTGAAGCTACCTATTCTTGGGAATTTGTCCCTGTCTTGTACAGTCATTCTCTCCCATTCATCACATAAAGATTCTGTGTGACTTCCGTATTTTTCACACATGATGTACCTTGCCGACCCGACGGGTCGGTTCTCTGAATCAACCCGAACCGAGGTTGATCGCCCCCTACCTGAACAATTGGCCCCCATAATCTGCAGGTGTTGCTTACTACTCCTGTGATCTTTATCACGGTCTTCAGCGAACCCTTACAGCAAACCAAATTGTCCAAAAAATAGGCCGGCGGTGGCGGTTTACCGAGTACCCCACTCACTCGCCCACCTCGACCAATACGACCTGATCACACCGATATGGTGCTGGCGTACTCGATACAGGGCCCCTATGGAACCTTCTGTTTACTGGAACATATGAGGGTTACCCGCAGGACACTTACTCTTTCCAGTAAAGGTGGGGTTGTTAGATAGTTCCTGAGTGACCAGCGAACTTCCCTTCCAAAAATAAAAAATTACACAAATCACGTCAGAATGTACAAATAGCGTTTGTGACCACTTTACTCTAATGGTATTAGGTCAGATTACTAACTACTGCACACAATTACGTGCGGTACAATCGTTCAGTACATAAGCACTACTTGTCATGTACTGAAAGATCAATGGAATCGATGTTTCCGGCCGCGATTCCTTCAGCAAGAGCTTATGGCCTATATGGGTTCTGCACCAACACCCCAGGCGTTGTGCCTCTTGTACCTTTATAGCGGACCTCTTTGTCTATTTAACCTGTTACCTTATGACCTCCTGGTCTGTTACCGTCTGTTAATGACCTCCTGGTCTGTTACCTTATGACCTCCTGGTCTGTTACCTTATGGTCCGCTATACTCTAATGCTCAAATATTATTTAACCAGGGATGCCTCCCTAGCCACCGTATATGTCACTTACACGTATGTTCCTTGACGAGTACCCGACTTTCCTTTTGGTTCAACCTCTAAGTTATATAAACTTATGTGATAAAAACACACTCACTCAACACATGTACACTTTGTTTCTATATCTATTTCTGCGCAGAAATTGTCTTTAGTCCAGCTGTGTTACCAATTAGGAGCAGGATCTGTTAAACTAAATTTCAGATTTTTCCAAAAATAGATTTGCGTTATTTACCGCGTCGCGTTATCTACCGCTGTGCGTTACTTATCGCCTTTGCGTTAAAATCCAACTTTTCGTGACTTGAGCTACGTGGGCGTAACCGGACGCTACGCTGCGTAATGAACGCTGCGTGCGTCTGCCTTTGGATTGCGTACGCTAGTCTTTGTTAGCGACACGTGTACGCAAAACAAAGATCCACCGTAACACAATTTCTACCTTTATCAATGTAGATGATCCCTGATCATCTACCGCACACCACACTGACTGCCTTGTCTCCCAGACAAGTCGTGTGTTGGTCTATACTTTAACTATTACTTCTACTATGAAATAACAGCAAATCTCTTTTAGCACTTTCTATCAACTATAAAAATTGGCAAACAGGAATAGTGATATACGAAATTGAAAAAGAAATGCAGATATATATGTATGCGTGCGTGTTTACGCAAGACAGAAGAGAAATAAACAGTTTCAAAAGACACAAGCGTTTTGTTCTTACTTCCGGTTCCCGGATTCCTTCAGCACCCTTTACTAAGCGAAACAGACGCTTATCCAATCAGCACTGCAAGGAATATGATCCCGCCCTTTGCTGATGGATAATGTCTGCTGATATTACCTAGCAGAGATATGTGAAGGACAGGACGAGTCCCCCAATTGACAATGATTAATTCCTTTGTCGTATAAACAACCCTTTATGAAGTCTAAGAACACTGTACGCTGTTTACTTAAGAAGTACCGTACGGGTACGCTGGTTGCGTAACGATCGCTCAGCCGTAGGCGAGACGCTCAAGCGTCACGTTCGCTCACGGCCCAGCGATCACAGGACAGCACGTTAAGGGCTATGACTAGAGTAATGATTCGCTATGGCGTAGCGGACGCTCGAGACCACGAGGAGATCACCAGCGGCGCAGACGCTCACAACGCTATACCTTTATGTCTAAACCTTATACCAATGAAATACACAGAATACCTTAATGTGAATACAGGGTGTAAGTGCAACCTTGTGTAACCTGACTAACTACAAAGCTGCTTGAGCGTCACCGACGCTCAAGTGAACACTTAACACTATAGGAAATACACAGATACTGGTTTAGGGTCCAAAGCCTATTAACTGTATTATATCTAATATACTTGTAAAAGGGGATAACAGTACAAATGATACACTACAATATAACAGAGACTTCCTAACCAAAATACAATACTATCTAATACAATTCAATACTAGTCTAGGGGAGATGTGAGAGAAAAGAGAAAGGAGAGAGAGAGAGAGAAATGGAGAGAGATGAGAGAAATTGGCTCACAGTGAGACAATGATTACGGAGAGAAACTTACGCACAAGGGTAAACGATCGCATGCGCCTGGACATCCAGCACCCGATTTTCAGCAATGAGAACCGTTGAAGAGTGAGAGCTGGATGTGGTCGGCCTGCCTATTTATGCCCCACACACAATGCAATCTCATAGTCCCTACAATCCCATTGTCCATTGGACGTCGGAATTCGGCCCTGTATCATAACAAAAGGTCATAGGTTGATTCATACAGGTGGGCTGTGACGATTTCAAACAGCTCAGGTGGGTGGGAAACTAGGTTTCCCGCCGCATACCTGAGTATGAGTAAATAATAGAAATGGACATAAACTTCTTATGTCCATAACTATTCGCACGAGCGATTAATACGCTCCAAACCAACACCGGAATATTGCTAATTAAATACTCTTCCGATGGGTACCAAACACTGCTGCATGACTCCTGTTAGACCCTTCCTACAATACAAAGAGGGATTCCTCAGCTCAGGGACATTCTATATTAACCAAACTTTCAGAAACTATCAAAGGGACCATGATCTACAAACTACATTAATTGTGAAAATATGTAACGAAGGAGTCGCACGCTACGACTACATAAACTCTACCGTAAATACGCATACCGTGCGCCCGCGGGTGCACGCTATTGCGGGTATGCGCCTTCACGGGAGAGCGTACGCATGCGCAGCGCAGACCAGTGTGCGGTGCAAATATGGCAACATGCATAGAGACATTTTTCTGACTTTGACACACTGGACATATGGCAGCAGAGGACACCACCACTGTGACTGGACTGATGCAGCACAAGACATCACCACTGGACTGATGCAGCACAACACAGCACCACTGGACTGGACTTATACAGCAGCACTGGACATATGGCAGCAGATGACACCACGACTGTGACTGGACTGATGCAGCACAAGACATCACCACTGGACTGATGCAGCACAACACAGCACCACTGGACTGGACTTATACAGCAGCACTGGACATATGGCAGCAGATGACACCACCACTGTGACTGGACTGATGCAGCACAAGACACCACCACTGGACTGATGCAGCACAACACAGCACCACTGGACTGGACTTATACAGCAGCACTGGACATATGGCAGCAGATGACACCACGACTGTGACTGGACTGATGCAGCACAAGACATCACCACTGGACTGATGCAGCACAAGACAGCACCACTGGACTGGACTTATACAGCAGCACTGGACATATGGCAGCAGAGGACATAACCACTGTGACTGGACTGATGCAGTACAGGACACTAACACTGAACTGATGCAGGACACTGAGGACGGAGACACGTCCTCTCTCTACACTCTCCAATGCCGGAGTGAAAATGGCAGCGACGCGCGGCGACTTATATGGAATCCAAACCCCGCGAGAATCCGACAGCGGGATGATGACGTTTTGCCTCGTTCTGGTTTCCGAGTCAGGTGGGAAAACCCGAGCCTGACTTGGATCCAGGCTTGGGTAGTGAAGTTCGGAGGGGTTCGGTTCTCAGGCAACCCACTCATCTCTAGTTACTACTGAAGTATTGAAGTATAACCTTTGCTTGTTTAGAAACAATAGACACATTGATAAATGAACACAATGTTGCATCACTCTAATGAAAGAAATTCCCCAAACTCACCTTTGGGATGCAGTAACCTCGGAAATACACATCATTTTCAGTTGCGTGACTCAAATTCAGGGGAATGATATTAGCGAATCTCTGTACTTCATGTATCACTGCATCAGTATAAGGCATATTCCTTCTATTTTCTACCGTTGGTATCTGTCCAAGTTTAATATGTGTTCTGATTTCCTCCTGCACCCTTTCTACAAAGCAGTGAGCAATTATTAGCACAGTTTCATATGATTGTCAGAGATTGGTGCATAATTTTAAATCCAATCATAACTTATAGCCACAAGCAGGTGATGTCAGTTTAGCTCCACTTACTTCTACCTTGGCTGTACTCAATGTGACAGTTCCCAGCTAAGCAGTTACTGTAGGTTTTAACTTATAATTGAAATTCTCCACCCTGCTGTGCAGCCACAACCTGGTAATGAAAAGGGACCACACTCATCTGAAGCTCAGAGTGTGCCTCTGCAGGAGACAGGGGAGGTCATTCCAACCCGATTGCACGCTGCAGTTCCTCACAGCCGTGCGAACGGGTCGGAACTGCACATGCGTGGCGTCCACATTGCGCAGGCGCGTCGTTGCAGGAGGGCATGTGATAGAAAAAATGGTGGGCAGAGGAACATGTGAAGAAAAAGCTGGTGCGCAGGGGACCATAAAAGGGGTGGGTATAGGGATTATGTGAGAAAAAGCTGGAGGGGCAGATGTGCTTGAGGGAATAGCTGGGAAAGGAGGGAATGTGATAAAAAAATCTGGTAGGCTGTTCATGAGAGGGAGGAGCTGGTACGCTGGGGACATGTGTGGGAGGAGCTGGTGCGCAGAGGGGCATGTGAGGGAGGAGCTGGCGCAGAGAAGAGCATATAAAGGAAGTGCTGGTGTGCAGAGAGGGTTGTAATGTCAAAGCTGGTGAGCAGAAGTATACTTGATGTACAGATGGTAGGAAGAGGGGCATGTGAAAAAAGCTGGTGGACAGGGGTGCCAGCAAGACAAAAGTTGGTTGGCAGGAGAAAATCTGAGGGCACAGCTAGTGAGCACAGGGGCATGTAAAAAAGCTGGTGGGAAGGAGGGCATATAAGAATAAAAGTGGTGGGCAGAGGGACATGTGATGGACAAGTTGCTTGGCAGATGAGTTTGTGAGAGGAAAGTTGGGGGCAAAAAGGAGCAGGTGAAGAAAAGCTGTTGAGCAGTAGGCATATGAGGGAAGAGCTGGCAGGAAGATGGGCATTTGAGTTGGTGGACATGTGCCATGTGAGAAAATGCTGATAGGCAATGTGAGCATGTGAGAGAAAAGATGGCGGCCAGAGGGGCATGTGAAGAAAAAGGTTTTTGCAGAGACTGGAAAAGCTTCAGATAGGAGGGGTATGTCAATAAAAACTGGTGGTCCCATTACCCACCAGCTGATTTAGCAGGGTTTTTGTCAATTTTAAATCTAACATTGGATGCTCCTGCCCGCCACTGCCTCTAAAAATCCTCTGAGATTTGGGGAAAGAGAGGCAGTAGACCAGTGATCGCCAACCCGTCGCTCGCGAGCTACCGGTAGCTCGCCATAGTATTTTCGACAGCTCGCAGAAGGGACGGGCTTGGCAAGTCACTGGCACTCCCCCCCCCTCCTCCCTTCATTTTTACTATGGCGCCGGCCGTCAGCCAATCAGAGCTCGCAGACCGGCTGCGGCGGCACCTGATTGGCTGCCGTACCGTGAGCTTTGATTGGCTCACTTACCGGCGCTATATTTCACAGTCTGGACTGCACAGGAGAGGTGCGCGCTGCGCTGTCCTCCCCTTCCGTCCCTCATATAGGGGGAGCAGCACCGGCGCCAGCATTGTATCTGGCACTGCGGAGGGGAGGGGCATTGTATCTAGCACTGTGGGGGGGCATTGTATCTGGCACTGTGGGGGCATTGTATCTGGCACTGTGGGGGCACTGTATCTGGCACTGTGGGGTCACTGTATCTGGCACTGGTAGGGGCACTGTATCTGGCATTGTGGGGGGCATTGTATCTGGCATTGCGGGGGCATTGTATCTGACACTGTGGGGGCCATTGTATGTGACACTGTAGGGGGCATTGTATCTGGCACTGGTAGGGGCATTGTATCTGGCACTGGTAGGGTCATTATTGGTGCATCTCTCACTGCTGGGTGGCATTATTTGTGTATCTGGCACTGCTGAAGCATTGCTGGCACTGCTGAAGGGCATTATTTGTGTATCTGGCACTGCTGAGGGGCGTTATTTGTGTATCTGCCACTGCTGAGGGGCGTTATTTGAGTATCTGGCACTGCTGGAGGGCGTTATTTGTGTATCTGGCACTGCTGAGGGGCATTATTTGTGGATCTGGCACTGCTGAGGGGCGTTATTTGTGTATCTGGCACTGCTGAGGGGTGTTATTTGTGTATCTGGCACTGCTGAGGGGCATTATTTGTGTATCTGGCACTGCTGAGGGGCATTATTTGTGTATCTGGCACTGCTGAGGGGCATTATTTGTGTATCTGCCACTGCTGAGGGGCGTTATTTAAATATCTGGCACTGCTGAAGGGCGTTATTTGTGTATCTGGCACTGCTGAGGGGCATTATTTGTGTATCTGGCACTGCTGAAGGGCATTATTTGTGTATCTGGCACTATGCGGGGGGGGCAATACTTGTAGTTGTGAGGCCACACCCACTTTCGCAGGAACGCGTGCACATTTGGGGTAGCCCTTTCAGAGGTTTTATTTTCCGTAAGTAGTTCACACCCCAATTAAGGTTGGAGACCACTTAAGTAGACTAATATTGCCTAGGGTGCAAACAAAATTTGCACATGCCCTCCCTGTACATCCTTTCCAGATAGGATCTCGGGGGTGGTATTCATGTGACCGCCAGTCAGCTGACCGACAGTCACATGACCTCCTCCACGAGCCCGACGGCTCACTTTCCCGATGGTCGGCATGCCAACCAATAGGGACTATTTCCACTCGTGGGTGTCCACGACACCCATAGCGTGGCGAGCGCAGCGAGCCCGCAAGGGGCTTGCTGCACTCGCCCCGGCAGCATCGGTATGCTGCCGGGATCCCGGCGTCGGTAAGCTGACCGGCGGTCAGGAGACCGCCGGTCAGCCATACTACACCCGATCTCGGCATAGGGTAGAGCCTATGGGGGTCATTCCAAGTTTATCGCTAGATAAAAATGTTCGCAGCGCAGCGATTAAGTGAAAAAGCGGTACTTCTGCTCATGCATATGCGGCGCAATGCGCATGCATATGCAGCGCAATGCGCACGCGCACGCGCAACGTACTTTCACAACAGCCGATGTAGTTTTACACAAGATCTAGCAAGGCTTTTCATTCGCAATGTCCACCGCAGAGTTATTGACATGAAGTGGGCATTTCTGGGTGTCAGCTGACCGTTTTCAGGGAGTGTTCGGAAAAACGCAGGCGTGCCAGGAAAAACGCAGGCATGGCTGGGAGAACGCAGGGCGTATTTGTGACGTCAAGTCCGGAACTGAACAGTCTGAAGTGATCGCAAGCGCTGAGTAGGTCTGGAGCTACTCTGAAACTGCACAATTTTTTTGTAGCCGCTCTGCGATCCTTTCGTTCGCACTTCTGCTAAGCTAAAATACACTCCCAGTGGGAGGCGGCATAGCGTTTGTACGGCTGCTAAAAACTGCTAGCGAGCGATCAACTCGGAATGACCACCTATATTCACAGCATACACATGGCAGCATGCCCTCAAACTGGCCGATCCACCCGATTATGGTGCTCCCTCCTCTCATCAAGTAACCTCTTTCCTTCCCTAGTCATGACTCTACAAATCTCACAAAGTAGTAAAATTACTTTGAATTTCTGGATACTTTGCCATCAATAAAAGGGACCAGCGTAGCGTTGTAGATATGGTTTCAGTTCCACCTGAAAAGAGATCCAAAGCTGAGAAGACCAAGTTTTCTTCGTTGAAATATGTGTCGGCCTTTGTTGAGTCCTGAATCAAAAACAAAAAAATTACATATATAAATTTACTCTCGTATTGTTTTATTTTTTTTATGTTAAATATAGAGATTTCAGGAAGTGGCAAATTCTCAAGATGCACATTGGGTACTGGGCCTAATTCAAGGTTGATTGCAAAACAACATTTTCCTCTAATGGACAACACCATGGGGGTCATTCCGAGTTGATCGCTTGCTAGCAGTTTTTAGCAGCTGTGCAAACGCTATGCCGCCGCCCACTGGGAGTGTATTTTAGCTTAGCAGAAGTGCGAACATTTTTATCGCACAGCGCCTGCAAAAATTTTTGTGTAGTTTCAGAGTAGCTCAAAACCAACTCAGCGCTTGCGATCACTTCAGACTATTCAGTTCCGGATTTGACGTCACACACCCGCCCAGCGTTTGCCCAGCCACGCCTGCGTTTTCCCTGGCACGCCTGCGTTTTTCCGAACACTCCCTGAAAACGGTCAGTTGCCACCCAGAAACGCCCACTTCATGTCAATCACTCTGCGGCAACCAGTGTGACTGAAATGCATCGCTAGACCCTGTGCAAAATCACATTGTTCGTTGTGCCCGTACGTCGCGCGTGCGCATTGCGCCGCATATGCATGCGCAGAACTGCCATTTTTTAGTCTGATCGTAGCGCTGCGAACACATGCAGCTAGCGATCAACTCGGAATGACCACCCATGTGCACTGCATGTGGGGCAGATATAACGAGCAGAGAGAGTTAAATATGGGTGGGTTATATGTTTCACATGGTTTTGCCCATTAGAGGAAAATGTTGTTTTGCAATCAACCTTGAATTAGGCCCACTGAACTGTTTCAAGCTCAGCCTGTAACATTCAAACTTCTGAACCGACTCACAACACAGCCCTACAACTACATTATCATGATCATCTGATTCTGCTGATATTTGTTCCAAAGACCTTTAGGTTGCTCAGTGCTACTGTTCAAGTAGAAATCTATCAGACTTTGAGCATGCTCAGCAGAGCCGGCCCTAATCAATATGATGCACTAGGCAAGATTTTGGCTGGTGCCCCCTAGCACCGCTGCTAGTTCCACCTCTGACCCCTGCATTACCATTACCCCTCAGTCATAGCAGTCCTCATTTTGAAGCTCCTACCGCCCAAAAAGGGGCGTGTTTTTTTGGAAAGGGGCATGGCAACACAATAGTACCCCTAAATCAAATTACGCCACACAGTAGTGCAACTTTATTCACATAATATCATGCAATAGTGTCCCTTCTTCACGTTACATCATACAGTAGTACCACTTTAACTTATTTACTTTACTAATCACAGTAGGCTCCTTATTCACATTACATCACACTGAATTGCTCATTATTCACATTACACCACACCATATTACTCTTTATTCACATTAGACAACACAGTAGTGCCTTTTCTATACATTACGCTACACAGTAGAGCACCTTATACACATAATGCCACACATTAGTAATGCCTTTATACACAGCAGTGACGTGCAGTGAAGTCAGTGGCCAGTGAGGCACTCCTGATTCATGCACAATTGCCTCCCCCCCCCCCCCCCCCCCCCAACTAAAAAAAAAAAAAAGAAGTAGGATCCCCCTTATTTAACCAAAACCAGCACGAGGCTGAACTAGCGAGGGGGATAGTGCCATAATGGGGGGAACACTCTGTATGGTGTTCCCTTGCCATAACATTAAACACCCCTCAAACCAGTCAGCCCAGAATTGGAATTCCTCTGAAAGTGAGACCCCCCCAAAAAATGTGTGTGCATTCAGCTAGAGGGTACAGTATATATAGATATATATATGGAGCTGAAGGTATGTGTGAGTATGTATGTATGTATGTATATATATATATATATATATATATATATGTCCAACAAGAGTCAAAGTGTGCTGGGACTTCTAGTTCCTCAGTCAGCTGCAGCATGACATGAAGTGGGACAGGTATAATTTCCATCTGAGAATGGCCAGTTACTCACATCTCCCAGTACAGACGGGTAGATGCCGGAAGGACAACCCCTAATGCAGCTGACATCTGGTCACTCCCCTGAGGCTCTCAGCGGTACAAGAGCAGTCTACAGCAGTACATTGGCTGACATGCCTGTGGGGATCCGAGAACTGAGCTGCGGGGAGAGACCCTTCACTTAAGTATGACAATACTATCAGCCCCATGCTGGAAAGTTAATACACAGGCAGACAGAGAAAAGAATCTATTTGCTCAATAATCTTAGCTGTATAATCCAGTAGCCGTCTCAGAAAACAAAACCTCTGTATGGTTTATAAAACTACAAGTAAATTACACTTCAGAAAAGGCTGCGCTTGAAAAAAAACAGCATTCTGATGGTTCCAGCAGTGTTAAACAAAATAGATATAACCTTTAATATATAGAACATACATACAAATTAAATACAAAATCACAAATAAATCACAATGTGTCACTTGAAGCCAGATACTATAGGAGAAACATTGTACCAGTAAACACCTTATGCTGGAAAGTGCAGTGATTCTTCCACAAAGGCCCCCTGGATAACACACACATTATGGGGGTCAATCTGACCCGATCGCTGCTGTACGTTTTCGCACAGCAACGATCGGGCCAGAACTGCGCATGCGCCGGTGCCACAGTGCACCGGCGCATGCCAGACATCTGACGGCCATCATTGCCTAGCAATCGCCTCTGCCTGATTGACAGGCAGAGTCGGTCACTATGTGGGAGGGGGTGGAACGGCGGCGTTTAGCCGCCATTTTAGGGGCACGGTCTGGCCAACGCAGGCGTGGCTGGACTGCGTGGGGGGTGGGTAGCAGTGGCTGCGTGACATCACACTGCTGCGACCCGGGCTGAGAGGGAGAAACTCTCGACCAGCCGCAGGAGCTGCGCTGGCCGGGAGTTACACTTGAAGTACAAAAGCATCGCCGCTGTGCGATGCTTTTGTACTTCTGTGGGGGGGGGGGGGGGGCACCCAGACATGCAGGGCGGACTATCCCTGTGCTGGGCGTCCCCCCGTATGTCTGGGTAAATGATCGTAGCTGTGCTAAATTTAGCACAGCTATGATCAACTCGGAATGACCCCCTATAATATATATAGATATATACAGTGGTCGAAGTGGGGCGGAATACGGCGGTACGGCATACCACAACTTCTTCCACTGACCCGGAAGTTTTTTTTTTCTTTTTTTATAAAATTAAAGAGTGTGCAGCAGGAGGCGAGGGAAGTGGCCATCCTGCTGCACATGGTGCTCCCATCCCTGCTCGGCGGCTGTGTAGAGCGCTGGACAAGCTCACAGCCGCTCACCTCCACCACCCACCCGCAACTCACCGCCGCCAGCCGCTCTCCGCTGTCATCCGCCACCCACCGCCGCCCACCGCTCACAGCCGCTCACCGCTCACAGCCGCCAGCCACTCAAAGCCGCCACCTCACCGCACCAAAGGCCTCCTTATCACTGCCGCTGCCCATGGGTGCCTCCGCCGACCACAGTCAGGTAATGTTCCCCTGCTTCCCTGCTGTCACTCTCACCCTGTCGTTACTCTCCCTGAACCTGTTCCTGCTGTCACTCTCTCTCCCTGTCCCTGCTGTCACTCTCTCTCTCTCTCTCTCTGCTATCACTCTGTTCCTGCTGTCACTATCTCTGTCCCTGCTGTCACTCTCTCTCTCCCTGCTGTCACTCTCTCTCCTTGTCATTACTCTCCCTGTCCCTGCTGTCACTCTCTCTCTCCCTGTCCCTGATGTCACTCGGGCTGTCCCTGCTGTTACTCTGTCTTCCCTGTCCCTTAATTTCAGCTCATTCAGTGTGCTATAATGTGAATTTCGGCTTATTCAGTGTGCTATAATGTGAATTTCAGCTTGTATCGTGTGCTATAATGTGAATTTAGGCTCGTACCATGTGCTATAATGTGAATTTTGGCTCATTCAATGTGCTATAATGTGAATTTCTGCTCATTCAGTGTGCTATAATGTGAATTTCGGCTCATACCGTGTGCTATAATGTGAATTTCGGCTTGTACCATGTGCTATAATGTGAATTTTTGGCTCGTACCGTGTGCTATAATGTGAATTTCGGCTCGTACCGTGTGCTATAAGATGAAAGTGGCACCAGTACTAGATAGTATAAGGGGTTCTACTACACTGGACATGCCCCCTTTTGAGTGGCCATGCCCCCTTTTCTGGAGTGCGCGCGCCAGAGGCATAATTGCGTCCCCCACTTCAAAATTTCCACTTCGACCACTGTATGTATATATATATATATATATATATACATACGTACATATATACACACACACACACAAACACAGCATTAATACACTCACCACCAATTCAAAGATAACATTAGTAGACACCCCCCTACCCCAGACAACAATAATTTATTGCCACCCCAGATGGCATTAATACACCTACATTCCACAGTAACTCTCCTAGAGAACATTAATACTGCCCCACACACTATTCCCTCCTAGTAAACATAAATACAACCCTACAGTTCAACACCCCATCCTAGAGACATTTCACTACACCCCAACACCCCCTGCTAGTGACACTTTAGTACACCCCCACAGCCCAATACCCCCTCAGGCTCCTAGAGAACATTAATACTCCCCCACACCACTCCCTCCTAGTTACCATTAATACACTGCCTCCATGGATACTTAACTTTGCAACTGTGAGCCTGTGGACAGAGGGAGCTGCGTGCACAGCCAGCAGTTCCCTCCAGACATCCTGTATGCATGGAGCTACAGAGCTCTGTTGCTGCTGCCGCTCCGCGATCGCAGCTTTTTCTGAGATGGAGACAGTGCACAGCTGTCTGTCTCCATCTCAAATAGTAATATTAGCGGATGAGGAGGTAACAGCAGACCTAGGTGACAGGGTAGGTTTCCAGAGTCATAGGTCAACAGAGGAGGATTGGAAGGCACGTCTGACAGTTAGGCCAGACAGTTGCCAGATAGGAATGACAGAGGTGCAGTGCCTGGGGCACCATGTGGGAGGAGACATGGGTAGGCCCCCAGCAGATGCGACCAGATGCTGTCCCTGGCCCACATCACCCAAACTGGTACTGACCTTAGAACCTGAAAGGCCCTACGGACACGTTGTCACCGACTTTAGTTCTGTAGTGAACCCCCTTACAGAAATGGCTAGGAAGGGCATCCCCAAGTCAGTGGACTTTGCACCCGCTTGTGAGTTGGCATTCCAGTCATTGGAGGAGGCTCTGGTACCCGCTCCAGTGCTGATGGCACACATTCTTGACCAGGACGTTGTGGTACGAACTACTGCGCCACTGCATGGACTGGGAGCAGTACTGAGCCAGAAAGAGCAATATGGGCAGGAGCACCCTGTGGCCTGTTTGAGCAGAATATTGCTATGGTGGGAGGTGGGATATGCCACAATTGGGACACCTTGGGTGGCACTTGTGTGTACATTGGACCAGTTTTTACTCTGCTTGTGTAACTGGCCCCCCACAGTGGTGTCTTACCACCCACCTGTTAGGTGGCTGCAAACTTCCTTGGGGAAAATTGACAGACTGTTGTGGTGGAGACTTGGACTTCATGTGGACTACTTGTACATTGTGTACCCACGAAGAAAGGCCCACTGCAATATGTACGAACTGTTTAGGCCGGAGCCTAATCCCACCAGGTAGTGTCCCCTTCACTCCAAGAGACTGCGGGACCAGGAGCCAAATTGTTGAGACATGACTCCCTGGTTTTCCCGCTTGAATTGGGGAGGGAGGAGTGTGGCCGGAGACCCGTCAGCCACATGGACAATGGTAGCCGTAGCACGTAAGGGGTTAATCTTTCTGTGCCCGACGCCATTTTTAAATGGACGAATTGGCACAAATCCATGTTTAATACTGTGTTTTCACCATGTTATATTTAATGCTCTAGGCACAGTTGTAGGATTGCACATTTACAATGCATGCAAATGCCAGCACTTAGAAGGAAAGTGTAAGCTGTTTGGTTTTAAAATGCACTTACATTTGAGGACAAATGGCCTTGGAAGCTTCTCGCCTAGGAATTGAGATGCTGATGACCCTGGCACCTGCAAATGGGTCTGTGGACAAGCCATTTCTTTGAGATTGAGATGTGTCTCTGTGTAACTGTTATAGACACATGCAGATGAAAGGATTTGTTTGCTGTCTTCTCTGAATCTCCTATTGTGTGATAAGCCAAAACTGGGTTTTCATGGAGATGTTAGAGAGACATGAACATGTTAATCAGATTGTGTTTTACAAATGCAAACTAGTGGGTTTCATTCAACAACAGTTTGATGTAAGATTTCCTAGGCTGCATTATCTAGGATGCAGCTTTATGTTTAACTTTATAAGAACTTTGTGTGAGAGGATGAATGCAATTGAAATTCAAGTTATATTTACATTTGTGAAAGAGACAGGAACATGGTAATCAAATTGTGTTTGGGAAAGCACACTGGTTTGGTTATATATGAAAAGGAGCAGAAATTTGCTTTATCTAATTCTGAACTTTTGAGATGTAACTTGTATTTATTTATATTTTGTGCGATAACCTGATTGGTTGGAGAAGACAGGGAGGGCTCACCCCCCTGTGGTACTGTGTGTAGAACTGAGATAAAAAGAGGAGGCCTGTGAGCTTCAGAGTGTATTATACCATTTTGATTCTGCTGTAACATCTTGCTGTATTGCCGTTGCCCCTAGCAATAGGAAAGAGTCTTTCTTAAGACTATTATTGAGCAAATAAACATCATCTGACTCAAGACGGCCGCTTCATCTTGTGACCTACAGGGCTATGCCAAACATAGCTTCGTTCTTTGGCTGTCCAGGGTGTAACCAGCGTCTCCAAGCTCCGCCTTCGGCCTGCTACCGTGCTGTGCTTGGGCAAGCAACATTTGGGGATTCGTCAACACCACACAGGTGTGGTAAGGCGGTGTGTCGACGCATACAGAGCAGAACCGTGGTTCCAAACGCCACAGCAGGTTAGGAGTTCGGTGGTGGCAGCGTAAACCCACCCACTGCGCAGTGGGTGGAGTCAGTAACAGGTGGTTACGGACGGTAAGCGGGAATCCCCTATGTGGCCAGGTCCCGTGTGACCGAAGCATCCATTCTGTGTACTGGGGACGAGATGCGAAAGCGGTGAGGGCTTTCGTACGGGACCGTCCGGTCACAGAAATTGGTGGCATAGCGGTGGGATAATCCCAGGCGGCTTTTCAGTCACCCAATTGGAGAAGCCGAGTTACTCAGGAGAGGAGTAACTGCAGCGCAGGAGAACGCACAAGATGATGGACTTCAGTGGAATGTCTAAGATCTGGAGATCATGTGCCAGTAGAAGGGTGTGGATATCCCTTTCAACGCATCCAGAAGCGTCATGAAGGCGGCGCTCAAGCTTGGAGGAGTCAAGTCGGAAGGAGGTGGAAAGCACTGACGGCATCAGCATAGCAGAGGACGGCCCACCAGTGGACCTTCGTACGGAACCAGTGAGACCCACAAGCCCCACCCCTTCTAACAGCAGCCATGGTTCCTAACATTCCCTAGCAGGGCCAGGATCCCAACGTCCCATGGGGGGTGGCACGGATAGCCTAGCGGATCGGCTAGCGGAATTAGGGGAAAGGGCAACGGAGCAAGAGCGCTTGATCATCATCAAGATGTGGCGTGATAAGCGGGCATCACAGGCCGTGGTACAGAGGGAGCCGTTGTCAGCTGCTGCACACAGATCGGAATACATTCAGTTTGCTAAGTTTGCAGACAGTAATGGGGATATTGATGGACATTTACAAGTTTTTGAGAGGACTTGCAGACTACATGAATTACCCAAGTCGGAGTGGGTGAGACACCTTGTGCCCACTCTGCATGGAGAGGCCTTGGAGGCCTATCGAGGAGTGGCCACTGAGGACTGTGGGGATTACGACAAAGTCGCGAAGGCCCTCCTCCAGCGATACTTCATCACTCCAGAATCGTACAGGAAGAAATTTCGGGACTTGCCCAAGAATCCTAGCAGCACCCATGAGCAGTTCGCCACCCAGCTACGGCAGTACGTGGTGAAGTGGGTGAAGGATTCTGAAGCCACTACATAGGAAGCACTGATTGACCTGATCTGCAGGGAGCAGTTATACCGCAGGTGCACCCCAGAAGTGAAGGAGTGGGTGCTAGACCGGGAGCCACACAGCTTAAAGATGGCTGCCCAGTTAGCCGACAAGTATGTGGCAAATCGGCAACAGAGGCAGAAGCGCCCAGACAGCAGACAGCTCCAAAAGACTGTGCCACCAGGGGGACACCCCTCTTCAGCTCATCGCCCCCCAAAGCAAACATCTTCCAAATCTGGTGCTCTTGGCCAGCAACCGCACCGCAGTGTACCTGCAAGTGATCAGAGATCATTGGTGCTACAACTGGAGAAGAAGTGCTACGGCTGTGGGAAAATCGGACATCTGAGGATGAACTGTCCTGCATCACAAGCACCCCAGACTCGTGCCTCTAATCCGAGTGCTGGAACCCGGCTCGCTTGTTTGACGAGTGGAGATGAGCCTATAGAGACTGTTCCCCCTCCAGTCATTCCGGTGGAGTGTGGCGAGAAACAGGTGCACTCTGTGGAGAGAGTCACCTTCATGGCCAAACAGCCCCTACACAATATGTGGAGGCACCTGCAGCCGGTCCACATGGGACCCCTGCAGGGGGAAGCCCTAAGAGACTCTGGGGCCTCAATCACTGTGGTGAGCCCCCACCTTATAGATCCTGCTGCAGTATTTCAGGGTCGCACTGCCAAGGTCACCCTGGCAGATGGAACGAAGAAAGCGGTTCCCATGGCAAGAGTCTACCTGGACTGGGGAGCTGGACCAGAGTTGCGAGAAGTTGCCATCATGGATGGTCTCTCAACTGATGTGGTCCTAGGAAATGATCTGGGTGGTGGGATCGTCACCACGTTTGCTGGCGCCATTCCCCAGAGTCAAGTTCCACAACCACCATTGACATCAGCTACTCCAGCCCAGCCCAGATGAAAAGACTACAGCTGCTAGACAACTGCCAGCACAGCCAAACACAGTCTCAACCAGCCCAAAGGAAAAGATTACAGAGGCTAGATCGGCACATCGACCATGCATGCCTTTTGCCTCTGGTATGCCTACATCCCCTAGCAACGCAGAGGATGTTGGTTCCAGCTCGTTTGATCCTGTGGGGGTGCCCACTGATGCTCCTGACCCAAGTGGTTTGCCAACTCCGGCGGTGAGTATGAGAAACCACACTGACTTTTCCGTGACTGACCCCTACCAGACTGACACTAGTAGTCCCCACCTAGATCCTCCTAGAGTGTCCCAATTTAGGAGAGATTAAGGGCTGCAGGCAGGACTTTAGGGAGGCTCAACTCTCTGACCCATCCCTGAAAGGCATGAGGCGCCACTCTGGCAGCGGCCTAGACAGGGTTGGGGAAGGAAGTTTGACCTGGCAGGAAGGGTTAAGGTACAGGGTAGACAGGAAAGTGGGAGGGGATAGACCAGATAGGGAACGTGTCCAGCTGGTCCCCCCAGGAAACGTTCCTGCGCAACTGGTGTCGGTTGCCAGCGAAACCCCTTTAGACAGCCACTCAGAGATAGACCATACCCTGAAGTGCCTGACACACAGCTTACCCTGGTCTGGAATGTCGGATGATGCCCAGACCAACTGTAAGGCTGGTGCCATGCGTTGGCAGATGGGGCACTCCAGCGGTTGTGTTGTCTCTGGGCCTCTGGCCATAGGAGAACCTTTACAGCAAGTTGCTGTGGACATAGCAGGTCCCCTGCCTGCGCGCAGTAGATCGGGGAAGACACGCAGCCTCCTTGCAGTGGATGCCACACAGGATCCAGAGGCTGGTGGTTTGGCCGCCATCACTGTGGTACAGGTAGCAGACGAGGAGGTAACACCAGACCTGGGTGACAGGGTAGGTTTCCCGAGTCATAGGTCAACAGAGGAGGATTGGAGGGCACGTCTGACAGTTAGGGCAGACAGTTGCCAGATAGGAATGACAGAGGTGCACTGCCTGGGGCACCATGTGGGAGGAGACATGGGTAGGCCCCCAGCAGAGGCGACCAGAGGCTGTCCCTGGCCCACATCACCCAAACTGGTACTGACCTTAGAACCTGTAAGGCCCTACGGACACGTTGTCACCGACTTTAGTTCTGTAGTGAACCCCCTTACAGAAATGGCTAGGAAGGGCATCCCCAAGTCAGTGGACTTTGCACCCGCTTGTGAGTTTGCATTCCAGTCATTGGAGAAGGCCCTGGTACCCGCTCCAGTGCTGATGGCACACATTCTTGACCGGGACGCTGTGGTACGAACTACTGCTCCACTGCATGGACTGGGAGCAGTACTGAGCCAGAAAGAACCATATGGACAGGAGCACCCTGTGGCCTGTTTGAGCAGAATACTGCCATGGTGGCAGGTGGGGTATGCCACAATTGGGACACCTTGGGTGGCACTTGTGTGTACATTAGGGATGTGCACTTGAAATTTTTCGGGTTTTGTGTTTTGGTTTTGGGTTCGGTTCCGCGGCCGTGTTTTGGGTTCGACCGCGTTTTGGCAAAACCTCACCGAATTTTTTTTGTCGGATTCGGGTGTGTTTTGGATTCGGGTGTTTTTTTCAAAAAACCCTAAAAAACAGCTTAAATCATAGAATTTGGGGGTCATTTTGATCCCAAAGTATTATTAACCTCAAAAACCATAATTTCCACTCATTTTCAGTCTATTCTGAATACCTCACACCTCACAATATTATTTTTAGTCCTAAAATTTGCACCGAGGTCGCTGGATGACTAAGCTAAGCGACCCTAGTGGCCGACACAAACACCTGGCCCATCTAGGAGTGGCACTGCAGTGTCACGCAGGATGGCCCTTCCAAAAAACACTCCCCAAACAGCACATGACGCAAAGAAGAAAAAAAGAGGCGCAATGAGGTAGCTGTGTGAGTAAGCTAAGCGACCCTAGTGGCCGACACAAACACCTGGCCCATCTAGGAGTGGCACTGCAGTGTCACGCAGGATGGCCCTTCCAAAAAACACTCCCCAAACAGCACATGACGCAAAGAAGAAAAAAAGAAGCGCAATGAGGTAGCTGTGTGAGTAAGCTAAGCGACCCTAGTGGCCGACACAAACACCTGGCCCATTTAGGAGTGGCACTGCAGTGTCACGCAGGATGGCCCTTCCAAAAAACACTCCCCAAACAGCACATGACGCAAAGAAGAAAAAAAGAGGCGCAATGAGGTAGCTGTGTGAGTAAGATAAGCGACCCTAGTGGCCGACACAAACACCTGGCCCATCTAGGAGTGGCACTGCAGTGTCACGCAGGATGGCCCTTCCAAAAAACACTCCCCAAACAGCACATGACGCAAATAAAAATGAAAGAAAAAAGAGGTGCAAGATGGAATTGTCCTTGGGCCCTCCCACCCACCCTTATGTTGTATAAACAGGACATGCACACTTTAACCAACCCATAATTTCAGTGACAGGGTCTGCCACACGACTGTGACTGAAATGACGGGTTGGTTTGGACCCCCACCGAAAAAGAAGCAATTAATCTCTCCTTGCACAAACTGGCTCTACAGAGGCAAGATGTCCACCTCATCATCATCCTCCGATATATCACCGTGTACATCCCGCTCCTCACAGATTATCAATTCGTCCCCACTGGAATCCACCATCTCAGCTCCCTGTGTACTTTGTGGAGGCAATTGCTGCTGGTCAATGTCTCCACGGAGGAATTGACTATAATTCATTTTAATGAACATCATCTTCTCCACATTTTCTGGAAGTAACCTCGTACGCAGATTGCTGACAAGGTGAGCGGCGGCACTAAACACTCTTTCGGAGTACACACTTGTGGGAGGGCAACTTAGGTAGAATAAAGCCAGTTTGTGCAAGGGCCTCCAAATTGCCTCTTTTTCCTGCCAGTATAAGTACGGACTGTCTGACGTGCCTACTTGGATGCGGTCACTCATATAATCCTCCACCATTCTTTCAATGGTGAGAGAATCATATGCAGTGACAGTAGACGACATGTCCGTAATCGTTGTCAGGTCCTTCAGTCCGGACCAGATGTCAGCATCAGCAGTCGCTCCAGACTGCCCTGCATCACCGCCAGCAGGTGGGCTCGGAATTCTGAGCCTTTTCCTCGCACCCCCAGTTGCGGGAGAATGTGAAGGAGGAGATGTTGACAGGTCACGTTCCGCTTGACTTGACAATTTTCTCACCAGCAGGTCTTTGAACCCCAGCAGACTTGTGTCTGCCGGAAAGAGAGATCCAAGGTAGGTTTTAAATCTAGGATCGAGCACGGTGGCCAAAATGTAGTGCTCTGATTTCAACAGATTGACCACCCGTGAATCCTTGTTAAGCGAATTAAGGGCTCCATCCACAAGTCCCACATGCCTAGCGGAATCGCTCCCTTTTAGCTCCTCCTTCAATGCCTCCAGCTTCTTCTGCAAAAGCCTGATGAGGGGAATGACCTGACTCAGGCTGGCAGTGTCTGAACTGACTTCACGTGTGGCAAGTTCAAAAGGTTGCAGAACCTTGCACAACGTTGAAATCATTCTCCACTGCGCTTGAGACAGGTACATTCCACCTCCTATATCGTGCTCAATTGTATAGGCTTGAATGGCCTTTTGCTGCTCCTCCAACCTCTGAAGCATATAGAGGGTTGAATTCCACCTCGTTACCACTTCTTGCTTCAGATGATGGCAGGGCAGGTTCAGGCGTTTTTGGTGGTGCTCCAGTCTTCTGTACGTGGTGCCTGTACGCCGAAAGTGTGCCGCAATTCTTCTGGCCACCGACAGCATCTCTTGCACGCCCCTCTCGTTTTTTAAATAATTCTGCACCACCAAATTCAAGGTATGTGCAAAACATGGGACGTGCTGGAATTTGCCCATATTTAATGCACACACAATATTGCTGGCGTTGTCCGATGCCACAAATCCACAGGAGAGTCCAATTGGGGTAAGCCATTCCGCGATGATCTTCCTCAGTTGCCGTAAGAGGTTTTCAGCTGTGTGCGTATTCTGGAAACCGGTGATACAAAGCGTAGCCTGCCTAGGAAAGAGTTGGCGTTTGCAAGATGCTGCTACTGGTGCCGCCGCTGCTGTTCTTGCGGCGGGAGTCCATACATCTACCCAGTGGGCTGTCACAGTCATATAGTCCTGACCCTGCGCCTGCCTAGAGAAGTGGAACCTAGATGGTATTTGGTAACGGGGGCACACTGCCTCAAGAAATTGTCTAGTTCCCTGTGAACTAACGGCGGATACCGGACGCACGTCTAACACCAACATAGTTGTCAAGGCCTCAGTTATCCGCTTTGCAACAGGATAACTGCTGTGATATTTCATCTTCCTCGCAAAGGACTGTTGGACAGTCAATTGCTTGGTGGAAGTAGTAAAAGTGGGCTTACGACTTCCCCTCTGGGATGACCATCGACTCCCAGCAGCAACAACAGCAGCGCCAGCAGCAGTAGGCGTTACACGCAAGGATGCATCGGAGGAATCCCAGGCAGGAGAGGACTCGTCAGAATTGCCAGTGACATGGCATGCAGGACTATTGGCATTCCTGGGGAAGGAGGAAATTGACACTGAGGGAGTTGGTGGGGTGGTTTGCGTGAGCTTGGTTACAAGAGGAAGGGATTTACTGGTCAGTGGACTGCTTCCGCTGTCGCCCAAAGTTTTTGAACTTGTCACTTACTTATTATGAATGCGCTGCAGGTGACGTATAAGGGAGGATGTTCCGAGGTGGTTAACGTCCTTACCCCTACTTATTACAGCTTGACAAAGGCAACACACGGCTTGACAAATGTTGTCCGCATTTCTGGTGAAATACTTCCACACCGAAGAGCTGATTTTTTTGGTATTTTCACCAGGCATGTCAACGGCCCTATTCCACCCACGGACAACAGGTGTCTCCCCGGGTGCCTGACTTAAACAAACCACCTCACCATCAGAATCCTCCTTGTCAATTTCCTCCCCAGCGCCAGCAACACCCATATCCTCCTCATCCTGGTGTACTTCAACACTGACATCTTCAATCTGACTATCAGGAACTGGACTGCGGGTGCTCCTTCCAGCACTTGCAGGGGGCGTGCAAATGGTGGAAGGCGCATGCTCTTCACGTCCAGTGTTGGGAAGGTCAGGCATCGCAACCGACACAATTGGACTCTCCTTGTGGATTTGGGATTTCGAAGAACGCACAGTTCTTTGCGGTGCTTTTGCCAGCTTGAGTCTTTTCAGTTTTCTAGCGAGAGGCTGAGTGCTTCCATCCTCATGTGAAGCTGAACCACTAGCCATGAACATAGGCCAGGGCCTCAGCCGTTCCTTGCCACTCCGTGTGGTAAATGGCATATTGGCAAGTTTACGCTTCTCCTCCGACAATTTTATTTTAGATTTTGGAGTCCTTTTTTTATTGATTTTTGGTGTTTTGGATTTTACATGCTCTGTACTATGACATTGGGCATCGGCCTTGGCAGACGACGTTGCTGGCATTTCATCGTCTCGGCCATGACTAGTGGCAGCAGCTTCAGCACGAGGTGGAAGTGGATCTTGATCTTTCCCTAATTTTGGAACCTCAACATTTTTGTTCTCCATATTTTAATAGGCACAACTAAAAGGCACCTCAGGTAAACAATGGAGATGGATGGATACTAGTATACTTATGGATGGACCAGCGACTGCCGACACAGAGGTAGCTACAGCCGTGGACTACCGTACTGTGTCTGCTGCTAATATAGACTGGATGATAATGAGATGAAATTAATATATATATATATATATAATATCACTAGTACTGCAGCCGGACAGGTATATATATTTATTATGTAATGACTGATGACGGACCTGCTGGACACTGTCAGCTCAGCAGCACCGCAGACTGCTACAGTAAGCTACTATAGTAGTATGTATAAAGAAGAAGAAAGAAAAAAAAAAAAACACGGGTAGGTGGTATACAATTATGGATGGACCAGCGACTGCCGACACAGAGGTAGCTACAGCCGTGGACTACCGTACTGTGTCTGCTGCTAATATAGACTGGATGATAATGAGATGAAATCAATATATATATATATAATATCACTAGTACTGCAGCCGGACAGGTATATATATTTATTATGTAATGACTGATGACGGACCTGCTGGACACTGTCAGCTCAGCAGCACCGCAGACTGCTACAGTAAGCTACTATACTATAGTAGTATGTACAAAGAAGAAAGAAAAAAAAAACCACGGGGAGGTGGTATACAATTATGGATGGACTGCCGAGTGCCGACAGAGGTAGCTACAGCCGTGGACTACCGTACTGTGTCTGCTGCTAATATAGACTGGATGATAATGAGATGAAATCAATATAATATCACTAGTACTGCAGCCGGACAGGTATGTATATTTATTATGTAATGACTGATGACGGACCTGCTGGACACTGTCAGCTCAGCAGCACCGCAGACTGCTACAGTAAGCTACTATACTATAGTAGTATGTACAAAGAAGAAAGAAAAGAAAAAAACCACGGGGAGGTGGTATACAATTATGGATGGACTGCCGAGTGCCGACACAGAGGTAGCTACAGCCGTGGACTACCGTACTGTGTCTGCTGCTAATATAGACTGGATGATAATGAGATGAAATCAATATAATATCACTAGTACTGCAGCCGGACAGGTATGTATATTTATTATGTAATGACTGATGACGGACCTGCTGGACACTGTCAGCTCAGCAGCACCGCAGACTGCTACAGTAAGCTACTATACTATAGTAGTATGTACAAAGAAGAAAGAAAAAAAAAAACCACGGGGAGGTGGTATACAATTATGGATGGACTGCCGAGTGCCGACACAGAGGTAGCTACAGCCGTGGACTAACGTACTGTGTCTGCTGCTAATATAGACTGGATGATAATGAGATGAAATCAATATAATATCACTAGTACTGCTGCCGGACAGGTATGTATATTTATTATGTAATGACTGATGACGGACCTGCTGGACACTGTCAGCTCAGCAGCACCGCAGACTGCTACAGTAAGCTACTATACTATAGTAGTATGTACAAAGAAGAAAGAACAAAAAAAAACCACGGGGAGGTGGTATACAATTATGGATGGACTGCCGAGTGCCGACACAGAGGTAGCTACAGCCGTGGACTAACGTACTGTGTCTGCTGCTAATATAGACTGGATGATAATGAGATGAAATCAATATATATGTATATATAATATCACTAGTACTGCAGCCGGACAGGTATATATATTTATTATGTAATGACTGATGACGGACCTGCTGGACACTGTCAGCTCAGCAGCACCGCAGACTGCTACAGTAAGCTACTATAGTAGTATGTATAAAGAAGAATGAAAAAAAAAAAAAACCACGGGTAGGTGGTATACAATATTATATATATATATTATATACAATTATATATATATATATATATTAAACTGGTGGTGATTGATTATTAAACTGGTGGTCAGGTCACTGGTCACACTATCAGCAACTTGCAAGTAGTACTCCTAAGCAGACAATAACAAAATATATTATACTGGTCTGGTGGTCAGTGTGGTCACAATGGCAGTGTGGCACTGACTCTGGCAGCAAAAGTGTGCACTGTACGTTATATGTACTCTTGAGTCCTGCTCTCAGACTCTAACTGCTCCCCACTGTCAGTGTCTCCCCCACAAGTCAGATAATTAATACAGTCACACTATCTAATCTATATCACTTCAGCAAGTAGTAGTAGTATAGTAGTACTCCTCCTAATAATGCTCCCCAAAATTACTACTACTGTGTCTCTCTCTACTGTCTCACTCTCTTCTCTAAACGGAGAGGACGCCAGCCACGTCCTCTCCCTATGAATCTCAATGCACGTGTGAAAATGGCGGCGACGCGCGGCTCCTTATATAGAATCCGAGTCTCGCGATAGAATCCGAGCCTCGCGAGAATCCGACAGCGGGATGATGACGTTCGGGCGCGCTCGGGTTAACCGAGCAAGGCGGGAAGATCCGAGTCGCTCGGACCCGTGAAGAAAAAACTGAAGTTCGGGCGGGTTCGGATTCAGAGGAACCGAACCCGCTCATCCCTAGTGTACATTGGACCAGTTTTTACTCTGCTTGTGTAACTGGCCCCCACAGTGGTGTCTTACCACCCACCTGTTAGGTGGCTGCAAACTTCCTTGGGGAAAATTGACAGACTGTTGTGGTGGAGACTTGGACTTCATGTGGACTACTTGTACATTGTGTATCATCCCTTAATTTCTGTTCTGGTGTTGGCCATTCCTCCCAAGCAAGAAAAACATATATTTTCATCACATTACTATTTACTAATTACTAATCAACAATTTACATCCACATATGTAATTGATTCAACCTACACTTCCTATAAACCTCATTTATTTCCATTAAATTAAACATATTAGTCATTACCCTACACCGACACATGCATGTTTATATAAATAATTATAATCTCTTATAAATAATTCATGAAGTCTAAACCCATTCACAAAAAAGTACACACATACACATCACCCCCCACTCCTAATCACATTTCCTAATTGCATAAGAGGATAAAAATTCAACATAATATATACAGGACCATGCAATCCCATGGCCCCCTTCTCATAAAATTCTAAACCCCATTTAGTTCCACAGTATCATTTAATCCATTAGGCAGCATAGTGTCTAACTGAAAAATCCAGTAGGGTTCATGCCTACATAATAACCCATATCTATTACCTTCCCGTTTGGTTTGCTTGATTTGTTCAATAGCCACCATGGTGATTCCATCAAAATTTCCTTTTTGACACCGTATTATATGTCTCACTACTGGATGTTGAGCAGTTCTCTTAACGTTCCACCTATGCTCCATAAAACGTACGTGTAAAGTTTGTGTAGTACGGCCTACATATTGTCTGCCACATCCGCACGTTAATAAATAGATAACGTACGTTGCTAGACAACTAATAAACTCTTTTATTTTAAACTTTTCTTTTGTGACAAACGACTGGAATTCCATACTTTTACGAGGTAGATAACTACACGATAAGCAATCCATTTTGCCACACCTATGAAACCCTGGTGGTTTATAAGGCAACGAGGTGTTTCTTATCTTTGATGTATTCCTATCCTCAAAATGACTGACAATCAATTTTGATCTCAGATTCTCCGCCTTTCTGAAGATCACCTTACCTCTAGGATCTATATCTGATTTTAATAACTCATCCAAAAGTAACATGGATGTGTTCTTTTTAATAATATGTCCAATTTGATGCGCACAACAATTATATTTTGTCGAAAATAAGCCACTTTTTTCTTATTACTATTATCCTCTTTCTTTTTTATCTCAATAGTTCTAGGTTTCAATAGTGTTTCTCTATCCATCTCAACCACATCAGACATGGCCCTTTCTAACAAATCTAGTGGATATCCCTGCTCTAAAAATTAGTCCATCAATGCAGTTGCTTGTACATAAAAAGTGGATAATTCCAGCCCGCGTCCCCACACATGGGCATCCTCAAAGACGCCCATATATAGATTCGCGAAACTCGGTGCGAACCTGGTGCCCATGGCCGCACCCCGTGTTTGTAAATAATATTGAGAATCAAAAACAAAATAATTGTGTGTCAAAATAAATGTGATAGAATCCAATAGAAAGGCACAAAGAGAGTCTGGCACATCACTTTGTTTCAAATAATAATCAATCACTAACACCCCTTTATCATGGGGAATATTTGAATATAAAAATTCCGCATCACAAGTAAGTAAATAATAATGTTTTATCCACTGAATTTTATTAATAGAATTCAAAAAATGTTGAGTATCCTTTATATGTGACCTTAGACTCTCAACGTGCCCCTGTAAATAATGATCCACAAAAAATGACAAATTATTAGTTAAGGACCCAACACCTGAAATAATAGGTCGCCCCGGTGGATTAGTGAGTGATTTATGAATTTTCAGTAAATAATAAAACGTAGCAGTGATAGGATATGTGCAAATTAAAAATGTAAAAGTTTCCTTGGAAATAGCACTGTCCGTGAGGGCCGAATCAAGCAATTCACCATATTCCCTTTGAGGGAATAAATGAGGTTTATAGGAAGTGTAGGTTGAATCAATTACATATGTGGATGTAAATTGTTGATTAGTAAATAGTAATGGGATGAAAATATATGTTTTTCTTGCTTGGGAGGAATGACCAACACCAGAACAGAAATTAAGGGATGATATATGAGAGTTTTTTTATCTTTGTGTGTATTTATAATAGAGACAATTTAATATCTACGGATATGTAAAATCATTAGTCTAGTATATATTTAATGGTTTATTAATGTAAAAATCGCACATATAAAGGTGACTATATAGGTGACTCCGTAGACTAGAGATAAATAAGAAAAAGTCTGTTAAAATGCTATAAGAAGAGTACGAAGAAGGAGTTACATCTGAGGGCGGAAATGAGGCTTGGTTTTAGTTGATACGGAAGTCACTGAATCTCCGCGTTCCATGTGAAATGGAAACGAGGCTTGGAGCACGGTGTGTGTGCGCACGTGTTAGAGGAACGGAAATACAAATCCGGTATTTAAGACTGTGAACTATGGAGAGGCTCCATACACACTGAGGAAGCCGCTGACGCTAAATCAAAGCGGTGAAACGCGTATGTGGAGGATTGGATAAGTGAGTTTACAGCCGGCCGGCTAAACTATTAACAGGACATTCTGTGGGCATATTTGCATGATGGCTTACTAATTAACTCGGCACCTGGATATCCGGACCCCAGTGCTAAGGGGAAATAGAGAGTGCGCTCCCAGACCAAAGTGTTTTTAATAGCCATTTAGTGATCAGAGACTGCCTTCTAATTAATACCCTAGTGCTAAAGGGAAGTACATTTACAAGCTTGCTATAACCGCATTACTAATACCGCTTTGCTGACCTATTGTTCGTGGGACATTTTATTACAAGTGACTGTTATCTAGTATAACCCCAGAGATATAGGGATATTACAAGTGAATCCTAACATTGCTTTGCCGTTATACTAACAAGTCCTGCGGACATCTAATTATTTGCTGTGCATTGCAGGGACGCCTGCAAGGTTACAGGAGTCACCTATGAGTGGTTATATAAATCAGTGAAATGACTATATGTGCCAAAAGTTTTTCTTAAAAATGTATACATGTGTGGTAATTTTATTTTTTAAGAGGTATTGAGGGTATTAATTAGTATACTTATTGTTTTATGTTTTAATATATTCAAATCCGGCCGGTAATCGTACATTGTTTTTATATATTGTGATAGTGAATAAATGTCTCTATTTGGATGATATGCGCAGTTCCAATTTGTTTCTATTAGGTTCAGTGAAACCTGTGTGTTTTCAGTAGAAACAGCCCAGTTTTCGCTTGAGGTAAGTGAAACAAAATCCCTGATAACCGCAATGACCTGCAGTGTCGCATGCCCGCCGCAGCAGCAGGCTGGGACTGCTTGGAGGGCACCACGACACAGGAGCCGGCACTCGACGCTGTGACCCCCGGCGGGGAAGCTGGGGCAGCGCCATGTCCTGCATCCTCTCTCTTCCGGGGTAGCGGTCAGGGTACCGGGAAGAGCCGGCGGTGCAGCTGTCAGGAGCTGGCACCCAGTGCAGCAACAGAAAACCCCCGATAAGCTGCCACTTATGCCAGCTTGGGGCTAATAGGATAACCCTGGGCGATATCATTGCCCGCAGTAATGGACTGCGGGTAACTGGATATCTTCCATTTACCCCTTTACACCACCAGCATATAACATGGGTTATTGCACATGAGTGTGCATAACCCTTGTTACTGCTCGGTGTAAAAGGGCAGAGTTGGAATAATCCGAGTGACCCGGTATTCCAACTCGGGTAGTTTGCAGGGTTGAAAACGTGTTCAACCTGGCAAACTGTGCAGTGTAAACTGTAGCCGGGTCGCATTGGCCCGGCATCCCATTTACAGAGAATGTACGGGCGGTGCTTGGAGATCATGTGATCACCAAGTGCCGCCCCCGCCGCGTCATCGGCTACGTCTCCAACCGGCAATAAGCTGGGTTGGAGACGGCAGTAGGAAAGGGGGCTGACACGGGTCGCAGCCATGTAGCACCCATGTCAGGCTCCCGGCTGCGACCTGCGATCTCTATATAAAAGTGGTATTAGTGTGTATGAACAACCACCATCTGTTTCAGTCACACACAATACACAAATGTCATATCAAGTTACTCGCGCAGTCTCCTGGTGCGTCCCAGTCACATTGAATTGTGTCTAAGATGCATTTTCGGCAAAAAAAGATGTCTGGCGATAGCAGAGTTGCACGGGATCTGGCGGCTCACTCACGCCAGGCATCTTGTGCTGCATGGAATATTGAGACTGGATGTATGAGGACACATCTGTGCAATGTAAAGATAACATAACACAATCTCATATATTACTGATATTAAGGCTGATTCAAACATAGAATGGGGGTGAGCAGAAAATAGAATTTTAATTACCTATCGGTAAATCCTTTTCTCGTAGTCCGTAGAGGATGCTGGGGTCTATTTTAGTACCATGGGGTATAGACGGTTTTGCAGGAGCCTTTGGCACTTTAAGACTTTTCAACAGTGTGAACTGGCTCCTCCCTCTATGCCCCTCCTCCAGAGCTCAGTATAGGAACTGTGCCCGAGGAGACGGACAACTTCGAGAGAAGAATTTACATTAAACTAGTGGCGAGATTCACACCATACCAAAAACATGTAGCCTAACATGGCCTTTAACATAACCCATGCTAACGTGCATGCATAACGTAACAGCAACTGCTGTAAAACATCTTAACACATGAAAACCTGTGTAAAAAGACAAAACTTAATTTGCAGGAAAAATGAGCACTGGGCGGGCGCCCAGCATCCTCTACTGACTATGAGAAAAGGATTTAACGGGAGGTAATTAAAATCCTATTTTCTCTAACGTCCTAGAGGATGCTGGAGTCCATTTTAGTACCATGGGGATATACCAAACCTCCCAGTACGGGCGGGAAAGTGTTAATGCTCCTGCAGAACTGACTGACCAAACTGAAGGTCGTCAGCAGCCAAGGTGTCAAACCTATAAAACTTAGCAAACATGTTTGCCCCTGACCAAGTAGCTGCTCGGCAAATTTGCAACGCTGAGACACCACGGGCAGCCGCCCAGGAGAACCCACTTTCCTTGTAGAGTGGCCTTTACCGAACTCGGTAACAGCAATCCTGCCATGGAATAAGCATGCTGAATGGTACCTCCGATTCAGCGTGCAATAGTCTGCTTAGAAGCAGGACCCCCAATCTTGGTGGGGTCATAGAGGACAAACAAAGATTCTGTTTTCCTTAGCCGAGCCGTTCTTGCAACATAAGTCCTCAACGCTCTGACGACATCCAAGGACTTTGAAACGGCTGAGGTGTCAGAAGCCACTGGCACCACCACAGGTTGGTTGATATGGAAATAAGACACAACCTTTGGAAAAAAAATGCTGACGCATCCGCAGTTCAGCTCTATCTTCATGAAAAATCAAATAAAGACTCTTGTGTGACAGAGCCCCTAATTCAGACACTCGTCTGCCTGAGGCCAAGGCAAACAGCATGACCACTTTCCAAGTGAGAAACTTCAACTCTACCTCTTGTAGAGGCTCAAACCAGTCCGATTTAAGGAACTGCAACACCATATTAAGATCCCATGGCGCCGCAGGAGGCACAAAGGGAGGTTGGATGCGCAGAACCCCCTTCACGAACGTCTGGACCTCAGGAAGGGAAGCCAACTGTTTCTGAAAGAAAATGGACAAGGCCGAAATTTGGACCTTGATAGACCCTAATCTCAAGCCAGCATCCACACCCGCCTGTAGAAATAGGAGAAGACATCCTAATTTAAACTCCACCACAGGAGACTTCTTGGATTCACACCAAGATACATATTTTCTCCAAGTATGATGGTAATGTTTGGACGTTACCCCTTTCCTGGCCAGAATAAGTGTGGGAATGACTTCATTGGGAATACCCTTACGGGCTAGGATCTGGCGCTCAACAGCCATGCCGTCAAACGCAGCCGCGGTAAGTCTTGATAAACAAACGGCCCCTGCTGAAGCAGGTCCTCGCAAAGAGGAGGAGGCTGAGGATCTTCCAGTAATAACTCCTGAAGATCTGGATACCAAGCCCTCCTTGGCCAGTCTGGAGCAATGAGAATTGCTCGAACCCTTGTTCTTCTGATGATCTTGAGACCTTTTGGTATTAGTGGAAGTGGAGGGAACAGATACACCGACTGAAACACCCACTGGGTCACCAGTGCATCCATTGCTATTGCTTGTGGGTCTCTCGACCTGGATCAATATTTCTGAAGCTTCTTGTTGAGGCGTAATGCCATCATATCTACTTGAGGAACGCCCCAACGATCTGCTACCTCTGCAAAGACTTCTGGGTGGAGGCCCCATTCTTCTGGATGGAGATCGTGTCTGCTGAGGAAGTCTGCTTCCCAGTTGTCTACTCCCGGAATGAAAATTGCCGACAGAGCTCTTGCATGTCTTTCTGCCCAGAGGAGTATCTTTGTCACCTCTGCCATTGCCGCTCTGTTTTTTTGTTCCGCCCTGGCGGTTTATGTAAGCTACTGCCGTTACATTGTCTGACTGCATCTGTATGGGACGACCTTGAAGAAGGTGTGCCGCTTGATGAAGGCTGTTGTACACAGCTCTCAATTTCAGAATGTTTATGTGAAGGAGTACTTCTTGACTTGACCATCATCCTTGGAAGCTTTCCCCTTGCGTGACTGCTCCCCAACCTCGGAGGCTTGCATCTGTGGTCACCAGGATCCAAGTCTGAATCCCGAACCTGCGTCCCTCCAGGAGGTGAGAACTTTGAAGCCACCACAAGAGTGAAATACTGGCTTTTGTTGACAGGATTATCCTCCAGTGCATGTGTAGGTGCGATCCGGACCACTTGTCCAGTAGGTCCCATTGGAACACCCTGGCGTGGAATCTGACAAATTGTAGAGCTTCGTAGGCCGCTACCATCTTCCCCAGCAGACAGATGCACTGATGAATCGATACACGAGCTGGTTTTAAAACTTGTTTGACCATCCTCTGGATCTCCAGAGCCTTTTCCACCAGTAGGAATACTTTCTGTCCTTCCGTGTCCAATATCATTCCCAGAAATGATAACCTCATTGTGAGTTCCAATTGTGATTTTGGAAGGTTTAGGATCCAACCATGAAATTGAAGAACCGTCAGGGAAAGTGCAATGTTCTGCACTAGTTTCTCCCTGGATCTCGTTTTTATGAGGAGATCGTCCAAGTATGGGATGACTTTGATTCCTTTCTTGCGAAGAAGAACCATCATCTCCGCCATCAGCTTGGTGAATATTCTCGGAGCCTTGGAGAGCCCGAAAGGCAATGTTTGGAACTGGTAGTGGCTGTCCTGCACCGCAAACCTCAGGTATGCCTGATGCGTTGGGTATATGGGAACATGTAAATAAGCATCTTTGATGTCCATCGATACCAGAAAATTCCTTTTCCTCCAAGCTGGAGATCACCACTCTCAGGGATTCCATCTTGAATTTGAACCTTTTCAAATAAAGGTTCAGAGTCTTTAAGTTTAAAATCGGTCTGACCGAGCCATCCGGTTTCAGGCATGAATAAAACCCTTTTTCCTGTTGTAACACAGGAACTAAGGAAATTACGTTGTCTTTACATAATTTCTGTATTGCGTTAAGCACTTTTACTCTGTAATGAACAGAAGCTGGTAAGGCTGATTTGAAAAATCGGCATGGGGAAGGTCCTGAAATTCCAATTTGTACCCTTGAGATACTGTCTGCAATACCCAAGGATCCAGATCTGAGTGAGTGGGGCAGTACGAATGGTGTAATGGTTAGCATTACTGCCTCACAGCACTGAGGTCATGGGTTCGATTCCCACCATGGCCCTAACTGTGTGGAGTTTGTATATTCTCCCCGTACTTGCGTGGGTTTCCTCCGGGTACTCCGGTTTCCTCCCACAATCCAAAAATATACTGGTAGGTTAATTGGCTCTCAACAAAATTAACCCTAGCGTGAATGTGTGCGTGTACATGTGGTAGGGAATATAGATTGTAAGCTCCACTGGGGCAGGGACTGATATGAATGGCCAAATATTCTCTGTAAAGCGCTGCGGAATATGTGTGCGCTATATAAATAACTGGTAATAAATAAATAATAATAAAACCCAGACCTGGCTGAAAGACAGCAGACGTGCCCCCACCCAATCGTACTCCCGCAGGGGAGCCCCAGCGTCATGCTTAGGTTTTAGCAGAAGTAGCTGTTGACTTCTGCTCCTGTGAGCCTGATGGTGTTGTAGATTTTTTACCTCTTCCTCGACCTCTTCCTGTGAAGAAGGGGGTACCCTTTGCCTTTTTGGACTTGTTGGGCCGAAAGGATTGCATTGTATGAGAATGAAATCCTTTCCTAGGTGGAGCAGCTGCGGAAGGCAGAAATGCTGACTTGCCTGATGTAGTTGTTGAAATCATGGCATCCAGCTTGTCTCCAAAGAGGGCTTCTCCATTGTAAGGAAACACCGCAATATTCTTTTTTGATTCCGCATCAGCATTCCATTGGCGGATCCACAGCGCCCCTGCGGGCTGAAATCGCCATAGCGGAGGATCTTGAACTCAGCAACCCAATATCCTTCATAGCTTCAATTAAGTAATCTGCAGCATCTTTGATAAGGCCGAGAGTTAGGACTATTTCATCCCCGTCAACTGTGTCTATGTTAACAAGCAAGTTGTCAGACCATTTTTCCACAGCGTTACCTACCCACGCACAAGCAATGGTGGGCCTGAGCACCGTTCTGTTAGCCGTATATATGGATTTTAGGATTGTTTCTAATTTACGGTCAGCTGGATCTTTTAAAGAGGCTGAACCAGGGGCAGGCAAAACTATTTTCTTAGACAGCCGAGAAACTGAGGTGTCTATCATTGGGGGTGTCTCCCATTTGTGCCTGTCTTCCTCAGGGAAAGGGTACGCTACACGTATCCTTCTGGGAAGGGTACATTTCTTCTCTGGGTTAGCCCAGGATTCTTCAAAGAATGCATTCAAATCCTTTGAAGGAGGAAAAGTCACAACCTGCTTTTTATTTAACTTAAAATAATTCTTTAATTTAAAATAATCCTTTTCCTCTGGGACCAGTGTTGTTTCAGGAAACTCCAACACTTCCTTTATAGCAAATATCATACATTGTATGCTTTTGGCTAATTTGGGGTCTACCCCTCGCAAATCCCCAGTGTCGACGTCAGAGGGGTATATTTACTAAGGTCCCGATTTTGACCAAGATGCCGTTTTTTCTTCAAAGTGTCATTTCGGTAATTTACTAAGCAAAAATCTCGGCAGTGATGAGGGCATTCGTAATATTTTGGAAGTCCTAGGAAAAAATCACGAATCAATACACCATCGGTCAAATACGCCTGTAATTTGGTAGAAATCGGTAATTTACTAAAAAGTGCAAATCACAAACACTGCCGACAATAGCCAAACACTGCCGTGCTGAAATACAATTCGTGAAAAAGTGCTAAAAAAAACAGACCTGCTTTTTTATCCCGTGTTTGGATAGGCATGCACGGATCCATGAGATCCGTGCATGTTTATCAGTGGGAAGGGGATAGGAAAGTGTTATTTTCGTTAAAAAAAAATTGCGTGGGGTCTCCCCTCCTAAGCAAAACCAGCCTCGGGCTCTTTGAGCCGGCCCTGGTTGCAAAAATATGGGGGGGGGAATGATAGAGGTTCCCCCATATTTAAACAACCAGCACCGGGCTCTGCGCCTGGTCCTGGTTCCAAAAATACGGGGGACAAAAAGCGTAGGGGTCCCCTGTATTTTTGAAACCAGCACCGGGCTCCACTAGCCAGATACATAATGCCACAGCCGGGGGACACTTTTATATAGGTCCCGGCGGCCCTGGCATTACATAACCAACTAGTCACCCCTGGCCGGGGTACCCTGGAGGAGTGGGGACCCCTTCAATCAAGGGGTCCCCCCCCTCCAGCCACCCAAGGACCAGGGGTGAAGCCCGAGGCTGTCCCCTCATCCAAGGGCTGCGGATGGGAGGCTGATAGCCGTTTTGTTAAAAAATGAATATTGTTTTTAGTAGCAGTACTACAAGTCCCAGCAAGCCTCCCCCGCAAGCTGGTACTTGGAGAACCACAAGTACCAGCATGCGGAGGAAAACCGGGCCCGCTGGTGCCTGTAGTATTACTACTAAAAAAATACCCCAATAAAAACATAAGACACACACCTTGAAAGTATAACTTTAATACATACATCCACACCTCCATATACACATACTTACCTTATGTTCACACGAGGGTCGGTCCTCTTCTCCATGTAGAATCCATGGTGTACCTGTTGAAAAAATTATACTCACAAAATCCAGTGTAGAAGGCTCTTCTTGTAATCCATTTGTAATCCAGGTACTTGTCAAAATAAAAAAACGGACACCCGACCTCGCACTGAAAGGGGCCCCATGTTTTCACATGGGACCCCTTTCCCCGAATGCCAGGAACCCCCTCTGACTTATGTCTAAGACGGTTCCATCAGCCAATCAGGGAGCGCCACATTGTGGCACGCTCCTGATTGGCTGTGTGCTCCTGTACTGTATGACAGGCAGCACACGGCAATGTTACAATGTAGCGCCTATGCGCTCCATTGTAACCAATGGTGGGAACTTTGTGGTCAGCGGTGAGGTTACTTTCGGTCAACCGCTGACCACAAAGTTCCCACCATTGGTTATAATGGAGCGCATAGGCGCTACATTGTAACACTGCCGTGTGCTGCCTGTTATACAGTACAGGAGCACACAGCCAATCAGGAGGGTGCCACAACGTGGCGCTCCCTGATTGGCTGATGGAACCGTCTTAGACATAAGTCAGAGGGGGTTCCTGGCATTCGGGGAAAGGGGTCCCATGTGAAAACATGGGGCCCCTTTCAGTGCGAGGTCGGGTGTTCGTTTTTTTATTTTGACAAGTACCTGGATTACAAATGGATTACAAGAAGAGCCTTCTACACTGGATTTTGTGAGTATAATTTTTTCAACAGGTACACCATGGATTCTACATGGAGAAGAGGACCGACCCTCGTGTGAACATAAGGTAAGTATGTGTATATGGAGGTGTGGATGTATGTATTAAAGTTATACTTTCAAGGTGTGTGTCTTATGTTTTTATTGGGGTATTTTTTTTAGTAGTAGTACTACAGGTACCAGCGGGCTCGGTTTTCCTCCGCATGCTGGTACTTGTGGTTCTCCAAGTACCAGCTTGCGGGGGAGGCTTGCTGGGACTGTAGTACTGCTACTAAAAACAATATTCATTTTTTTACAAAACGGCTATCAGCCTCCCATCCGCAGCCCTTGGATGGGGGGACAGCCTCGGGCTTCACCCCTGGTCCTTGGGTGGCTGGAGGGGGGGGACCCCTTGATTGAAGGGGTCCCCACTCCTCCAGGGTACCCCGGCCAGGGGTGACTAGTGGGTTATGTAATGCCAGGGCTGCCGGGACCTATATAAAAGTGTCCCCCGGCTGTGGCATTATGTATCTGGCTAGTGGAGCCCGGTGCTGGTTTCAGAAATACGGGGGACCCCTACGCTTTTTGTCCCCCGTATTTTTGGAACCAGGACCAGGCGCAGAGCCCGGTGCTGGTTGTTTAAATATGGGGGAACCTCTATAATTTTTTTCCCCATATTTTTGCAACCAGGGCCGGCTCAAAGAGCCCGAGGCTGGTTTGGCTTAGGAGGGGGGACCCCACGCAATTTTTTATTTTATTTTAACACTGATTATTTTTTTGCACAAGGTGCACAATGAAGCCCAGCACGGATCTCTCAGATCCGGCCGAGATTCATTGTATTAAAGTCGGCAGTGTTTTACAAGTCACTCACGTAAAACACTGCCAAAAAAAACGAATGACATCGACATCGGTAAAACCGAAAACGCAGAATACGGCAGATTAGTAAATTAGTCGTACTAAATTCAAAAAGTTGCACATTTACACTTTCGATGTCATTCGTGATTGAACTTTGACCTCAAACGGGAAAATACGATTTTTAGTAAATATACCGCAGAGTCGGAATCTGTGTCTGTGTCCCCTTGTATTATCTGGGCCAGAGACCTTTTCTGGGAACTGGATGGGACCCGAGTGGATGATATGGAAGGGGACAGTAAACAGTGCATCCTCCACAGACTGCCTCCAATATTTAGTCTGTTGTTCAGACTCAGAGAATTTCTTTGCAAGCATTGACATATTCTTTTGCAACATTCTCACCCACTCCGGCTCCTTCTGAGAGGGAAGGGCCACCACATTACCCTCTTGTGCATCTAAAATGGGTTCTTCCTGGGGAGAACCCTCCCCAATGTCTGACATGTTACACACTTTTACACACACAGACCCCTATCACACAGGGGAGCTATTGGGGACAGACCCACACTAAAATCTGTCAGAAAGACACAGAGGGATTTGCCAGTCCACACACTGCACCTTATTGTGAATTGTGGAAAAAATACCCACTTACAGCGCATATACCAATAATAGGCCCACAGAACTAATTATAATGAACACTCTCTGCCCCTTCTATAATACCCTGTACTTGTATCAGCATTGTCATGAGGAGAAACAGCGTTCAGGAGCTTCACACTGGAGTTTCTGCAGGAGAAAATGGCACCCAGTGAGTGTTCTGGCAGGTCTGAGGAGAAGCCCCGCCCTTCAGCCTCAGCTGAGAGACATGGCGCGCGCTGTGCGTGTACCTGTATGCCGCCAACGATGACCGGAGGATCCCCTCTCTGCAGGACTCCGGTAATATACTCCCCAGCCTTCTGACTTCTGGCTCTGTTAGGGGGTGGCGGCAGTGCTGTGGGAGTGAATGCTGGCCAGGCTTGGGCTGTGTTCAGTACCCTTCTGAGCTAATGGTGTCCTGTCAGAGGAAGCAGAGCCATTAACTAATTGAGAAGTTGGTTCCTACTTCCCACACGTTGCCAGCAGCTTCCCTGTAAAATAAAAAACCTAAGAAAGTATTTTTCCAGCAAAGCTCTGTAGAGCTCCACTAGTGTGCATCCAGTCTCCTGGGCACAATTTCTAAACTGAGGTCTGGAGGAGGGGCATAGAGGGAGGAGCCAGTTCACACTGTTGAAAAGTCTTAAAGTGCCGAAAGGCTCCTGCGGAACCGTCTATACCCCATGGTACTAAAATGGACCTCAGCATCCTCTAGGACGTAAGAGAAAAATGCAATGGGGGATGAAAAAACACACATATTAGGGTAAATGTAATTTAGAGTGAGAAGCCGGAAGTCCGGGTCATCATGGGTAAGCATTTTTTCATAATAGTATTGTGGGTTATTTTGTATGGGGGAAAGGGGACTGTTCTGGAAAAGTGGGATGCATGAGAGTCCCAAATATGTGTTAAATGTGAATTTTGTAATTACGCTTCCCTTTAAAAATTTCTAGAATAAAATGTTAATTCCAAACCCATTCAATGTGGCAACATTTATCTTTCCATCTCTTTCTATCTTGAAATGTCTAGTTTTACGTGTGTAAAATATTCTACATAATTTATTTATTGCAGGCACTATTGATAAAGCCACCGACCAACATTTCCATCATTAGAGGCAAAACCTGGAATCAAGGCCATGACAGAAGCTACAGCACTTCTATGGGACAGAAGCCATAGTGGGCCAGTTACCCCAAAACAGGTCCCCCTAAATCTACATGCGATTTGATTTGCTTAGGCAGATACTATACTGTATATAGGAGATATAAGAGGATAAACATTATACACATTATTGCAACATCTGAATCAGAGTGGGTAAGCTATAATTAGTGTGCAGTGGCAGATTATGTTGGTTGGCTGTAACACTAACAGTGAGTAGGAGCTGGTGAGTATAGTAGCTTAGTATAGAAGGTGCTCTCAAGGTGTTGATATGGAACTGCAGAAATGTTACTTCAAAGCCTCCTCGGAAAAATTACAGATAAGAGACTTGTGGAATGTCAGATTGGATATAATAGTACATTGAATGTTATCAATAATTTTATCTACAGGGTGGCACCCTTCTGCTGATGCATCTTATAAGAACGGGTTGGGATTGAAATGCCAGCGGTCAGAATACCGACTGAGACATCCTGATGTTCAGAATCCCAGCAGGGGAAGGTAACTTACCTTCCCCCAATGGCCCCCTAACCCTCCCTTCTCACCCTAACCCCCGGCTACCCCCCAACAACCCCCCACAGCCTAACCCTAACCCTCCCCAGTGGTGCCTAAACCTAATCCCCCGCCCTGCAGCCTAAACCTAACACCCCCCCTCCCCAACAGCCTAACCCTAACCATCCCCGGGTGTGCCTAAACCTAACCCCCCCCACCCGCATCCTAACCCTAACACTCCCCTCGCAGCCTAAACCTGACCTCCCCCCCACACACACACCCCACACAGTTTACCTGTTAGAAGGGTGGGAGTCGCTCGGTCGGAATTCCGGCACTGGGCTTGTGACCCTTTCAGGATGCCAGTGTCAGCATTCCGAGTAGCATCGGGATTCTGGCATCAGTATTTCGACTGGCAGGATCCTGAATGCAGGGACCCTGACCAGATCCCATAAGAACATGCATTTGTAAAGGGGAATATTTATCTAATCACCTGCCTAAATTCTACCATTGCCCTTCTGCCTTATAGCTAGTAGTTAGCTAACGTGACTTCATAATGACCCACTCCCAAGAACTTTATGGGATGGACCCATATCATACATCTCAATCCTCCATGTCCCTGTCTCATATTCTTTCTGTGACCTACAAACTCTGCCATTGTATACATTTTCAACAGCTTTTTCTTACTTACAGTAGTTTCCACAACTCAGAATATGTATGTGACCCCCTGAGCACCTTAGTCCTATGTTTCCCATTGTGGGGCTCCTGCAGAGTTGAAGGGTCTGGTATAGCATATAGACAGTGTCTAGTTAGACAGTCAGTAGATAGACACCACGTTAGACAGTCAAGAGGTTGACGGGGTCAAAAGGTCGACATGAAAAAATAGACCGTACAAAAGGTTGACATGAAAATGGTCAACATAAAAAGGTGGACAGCTTTTGTTTTTTTTGCATTTTTGGTGATTGTGTGGATAGTTTTGTCATCTGAGACCCCCAAATGTAGAAAGGCATCCCCTCGCCACGCTTTGGTCTCAGTGGCTCGCTGCGCTCGCCACAATGTTTATAACAAACTCTATGCCGACATGGATAGAGAAGGTATGAAAAAGTCCAAATACATGTAAAATTGAAAAAAAAACTAATGTCTGTCTAACATCTGGTGTCTATCTATTGAATGTCTAAGAAGACACTGTCTATCATCCGGATATCCGAGTTGAATGCAAGTCAGCTTTGTAGACAGATCTTGCATGTTTTCGTACTACACATGGGGGGTAATTCCAAGTTGATCGCAGAAGGAAATTTTTTAGCAGTTGGGCAAAACCAAGGCCCTCATTCCGAGTTGTTCGCTCGCAAGCTGCTTTTAGCAGCATTGCACACGCTAAGCCGCCGCCTACTGGGAGTGAATCTTAGCATCTTAAAATTGCGAACGAAAGATTTGCAATATTGCGATAAGACATCTCTGTGCAGTTTCTGAGTAGCTCGAGACTTACTCTGCCAGTGCGATCAGTTCAGTGCTTGTCGTTCCTGGTTTGACGTCACAAACACTCCCAGCGTTCGCCCAGACACTCCTCCGTTTCTCCAGCCACTCCTGCGTTTTTCCCAGAAACGGTAGCGTTTTTTCCCACACGCCCCTAAAACGGCCTGTTTCCGCCCAGAAACACCCACTTCCTGTCAATCACATTACGATCACCAGAACGATGAAAAAACCGTGAGTAATATTCCTAACTGCATAGCAAATTTACTTGGCACAATCGCAGTGCGAACATTGCGCATGCGCATTAAGCGGAAAATCGCTGCGATGCGAAGAAAATTACCGAGCGAACAACTCGGAATGACCACCCATGTGCACTGCAGGGGAGGCAGATATAACATGTGCAGAGAGAGTTACATTTGGGTGTGGTGTGTTCAATCTGCAATCTAAATTGCAGTGTAAAAAAAAAAGCAGCCAGTATTTACCCTGCACAGAAACAAAATAACCCACCCAAATCTAACTCTCTCTGCACATGTTATATCTGCCTCCCTTGCAGTGCACATGGGGGGTAATTCTGAGTTGATCGCAGCAGCAAGTTTGTTAGCAATTGGGCAAAACCATGTGCACTGCAGGGGGGGCAGATATAACATATGCAGAGAGAGTTAGATTTGGGTGGGTAATTTTGTTTCTGTGCAGGGGAAATACTGGCTGCTTTATTTTTATACTGCAATTTAGATTTCAGTTTGAATACACCCCACCCAAATCTAACTCTCTCTGCACGTTATATCTGCCCCTTCTGCAGTGCACATGGTTTTGCCCAACTGCTAACAAAATTGCTGCTGCGATCAACTCAGAATTACCCCTTTGCTACAGAGCTGAGTGTACCAGGGTTGGACTGGCCCACAGGGGTACAGGGGAAACCACCGGTGGGCCCTACTGGGTGGGGGCCCACCTTCTGCTCTAGGGATCAGATTCCAGACTGTACAGTTACTAATCTAGTGCATTATCATGCATAAACTACAGTATTTACTGTATATATTTATCTATGGGACGAACACTTGCAAAATTGTTAGGCAAACCAATGTGGCGGCTGGGCACACCCCCTCTAGAGACTTGCCACACCCCTAAACATGGGCCCCTACCACTGTATGCCCCCCCCCCCCTACATGCCCAGTCCGACACTGGAGTGTACACAAATATTGGTGATGCAGTCTTGCGCAACTTAGTCGTATCTCAGCTCTGTGCTACTCTTGCTTTCCTGCATGTTTTACAAATCAAATCTTTACAAAACTAATAAGAGTTACCTGTTTTTGCTTCACATGATAGGCATCAACAAATCCGGTGATGTCATTTTCATCAAACTCGAGTAGTTGATTATTGATACACTCTGAAGCACAATCAATTTGATCTTCCGTGTTCTTCACTATTTTCTTATGCATACCAAGAAGATTTCCAATGAAGGGGAAGGAATTATACAGCTGTTGAAACAAATGACCTTTTATTTAGATGGTGCAACACCTTCAATGCCTGGACATTAAAGGAATGCTTTTGAGTTATATGTAATGAGGCATCTGAAAACTTGGGTCCAGATTTATCAAGTCTTGGAGAGTGATAAGTTGCACGGTGATAAAGTACTAACCAATCAGCTCCTAACTGTCATTTTTCAAACACGGCCTGTAACATGGTAGTTAGGAGCTGATTGACTGGTACTTTATCACCGTGCTATTTATCACTCTCCAAGGCTTGATAAATGGGGGCTTTAATCTGGACACATTTTATGTCTGTATTTAGAGTTTGATATGTGCTATAGCTTTAGCGTGTATACATGTACATGTGGCTAGAGCAATAATAAACCATCGTCACCGCCATAGCATTTCAGTGTTGAAGAAAAAAAAAACCTAAAATGAGCATCGAGCACTACTGGTTCCGGCTAAAATAGCATAACAATGAGCATGGGCCCTCATTCCGAGTTGTTCGCTCGCTAGCTGCTTTTAGCAGCAGTGCAAACGCTAAGCCGCCGCCCTCTGGGAGTGTATCTTAGCTTAGCAGAAGTGCGAACGAAGGATCGCAGCGCTGCTATAAAGAAAGATTGTGTAGTTTCTGAGTAGCTCCAGACCTACTCCTAGCTTGCGATCACTTCAGACTGTTTAGTTCCTGTTTTGACGTCACGAACACACCCTGCGTTCGGCCAGCCATGCCTACGTTTCTCCAGGCCCGCCTGTGTTTGTATCTGACACGCCTGCGTTTTTACACACACTCCCCGAAAACGCTCAGTTACCTCCCAGAAACACCCACTTCCTGTCAATCACTCTGCGGCCAGCAGTGTGACTGAAAAGCATCGCTAGACCTTGTGTGAAACTGCATCGGCTGTTGTGAAAGTACGTCGCGCGTGCGCATTGCGCCGCATACACATGCGCAGAATTGCCGATTTTTTACCTAATCGCTGCGCTGCGAACGAAAACAGCTAGCAAACAACACGGAATGACCCCCATGGTGTCCCCATCGGGTGGTCTTCTGTTTGCCGGCGGTCGGGCTCCCGGCGCTCAGTATACCGGCGCCGGGAGCCCGACAGCCGGCATACCGACACTTATTTTCCCTCGTGGGGGTCCACGACCCCCATAGAGGGAGAATAAAATAGTGTGGCGCGCGTAGCGCGCCACCGTGCCCGTAGCGTGGCGAGCGCAGCGAGCCCGCAAGGGGCTCATTTGCGCTCGCCAAGCTGTCGGTAAGCCGGCGGTCGGGCTCCCGGCGCCGGGAGCCCGACCGCCGGCCAGCCGTAGTGAACCCGTCCCCATCATAATGTGAGCCAGCTCCTGCATGCCCACTGCTCAGCATGGGTCTGCTGCATCTACAGGGGCGAACAAGTAATGATAACCTTGCTGAATAGCACTGGGGCTCTTCCAGGCACCACTACAGTACTACAAAAGCTGCAATATAATAAAAATAAAGATGTACCTAAAGGTGAAAGATATTTTATTACAATATACATCCTAATACTATTCTTTCAGCACTTTATTAAACTACAAAATGTTTTTTCTTTAAGTTGTCAAATTAAATTCTTCATCCACAATGTGAGTTCAATCGGACACTGGGACAGATGTATTAAGCCTGGAGAAGTGATAAAACGGTGATAAAGCAGTGATAAGTACAAGGTGATAATGCACCAGCCAATCAGCTCCAATATGTAAATTGGCAGTTAGGAGGTGTTTGGCTGGTACGTTATCACCTTGCACTTATCACTGCTTTATCACCGCTTTATCACTTCTCCAGGCTTAGTACATCTGCCCCATTGTTTTAAACAGATACTTAATGACATGAACTTTTCCTTACTGGACTGCGGTGCAAAACAACATTGTCCTCATCTGACCAGAAAAGCCAACAGGCGCTCAGCCAATCACATTCAGCTAGCATTAGAAAGCACTTGTGATTGTCTGAGGGGAACACGGTGATCATATCACCAGTTACTACGCTGGCGCAACAATGCCAGTGCAAGTTTCACAACATGGTTCTAATGCTACTTATATAACATTAAACGTGTATTATAACATTAAACATGCTGCCTAACAGCAGCTGCAGCCTGCTGAGTTATTGCAGTTACTGAGAGGGAGAGAAATATTTAGCAATGCAGAGAAGTAAACAGAGTGCTAAGCCAGAGGAATGCTGGACAATGCCATGAGAAAACTATTTCTGGATTCACTGAATTACAGATAGGAGCATATACAATTTGGAACTGTGGGGGTCATTCCGAGTTGATCGCTAGCTGCTGTTGTTCGCACTTCTGTGCATGCGTATGGTGCGCACTGCGCACGTGCGACGTACTTTCATAAAAGCCGATGCAGTTTTACACAAGCTCTAGCGACGCTTTTCAGGCGCACTGCTGATCATTGAGTGATTGACAGGAAGTGGATGTTTTTGGATTGTAACTGGCCGTTTTCGGGGAGTGTGTGTAAAAACGCAGGCGTGTCAGATAAAAACGCAGGAGTGGCTGGGGAAACGGGGGAGTGGCTGCCCAAACGCAGGGTGTGTTCTGTTCATGACGTCAAAACAGGAACTAAACAGTCTGAAGTGATCGCAAGGTAGGAAGGAGTAGGTCTGCAGCTACTCCGAAACTGCACAATCTTTATTTGTAGCCGCTCTGCGATCCTTTCGTTCGCACTTCTGCTAAGCTAAGATACACTCCCAGAGGGTGGCGGCTTAGCGTTTGCACTGCTGCTAAAAGCAGCTAGAGAGCGAACAACTCGGAATGAGGACCTGTGTCCGGAAACCTGGGTCGAACCTGGGTTTATGGTGTAAAAGTGGTATAAGTCTCAGTGGGAAAACAGGACCTGAAAGAAAATGACTTTTCTGTTTTCTTTCCTGCGCTAATTGGAACAGATATTTGCTGTTTTCTTTGCTTCTATGGATAGAAACATGTATCCAGATGGTAGGTCAACATGGATTAGGTCGATAGTCAATAGGTCGATACTGACATGGTCAACACAGGAAAAAGGTTGACACGTTAAAATGGTCGACATTCATTTTTTGAAAAAAAATGTTTTTTTTTACTTTTTTATACTTTAGCATCCACGTGGACTACGACTGGGAATAGTCACCTATGCTGAGCGCAGTGATAGTGGAGCGAGGCACCTTGCCCGAAGCATGGTGGGCGAAGCGAGCCATGCAAGGGGACACGGTGCATTCATTGCGGTTCCTGGTCATGTTGCGCATAAACAACACCAAAAAAGTGTAGAAAGGTCATGTTGACCTTTTTATGTGTTGACCATTTAGCTGTCGGCTGTTTTCCTGTGTCAGCCATGTCAATGTCAGCCAATAGTGGTCGACCTATTGAGTGTCGACTTAATCCATGGCGACTCATTGATCAATAACCTACAAACATACTGTATTTCAACATAATGTAATACAAGTGAATATTAATTTGATTCCTTTTTTTTCTCTTACGTCCTAGAGGATGCTGGGGTCCAATTTAGTACCATGGGGTATAGACGGGTCCACTAGGAGCCATGGGCACTTTAAGAGTTTAATAGTGTGGGCTGGCTCCTCCCTCTATGCCCCTCCTACCAGACTCAGTTTAGAAAATGTGCCCGGAGGAGCTGGTCACAGCTAGGGGAGCTCCTAGGAGTTTTTTTAGTTTTTTGTTTTTGTTTTAATAGAGTAATTAGGTTACAGGAAGGCTGCTGGCAACAGCCTCCCTGCTTCGTGGGACTTAGGGGGGGAGAAGGAACCAACTCTTGAAGTTAATGGTTCTCTACTCCGCTGACAGGACACTGAGCTCCTGAGGGTGCTGATCACTAGCCCACGAGGCGACCGCTCACTCCCGCAGCACGGCCGCCACCCCCTAACAGAGCCAGAAGAAAGAAGAGTGGTGAGTACAGCGCAGGCATCCTGGTTAGTGGGTCGCCGGCGGGAATGGAGGCACAAGGGTGGGAGCGCAGCTCTGACAGGCTGCGCTCCAAGAAGGCTCAGCAACCCACGGTGTAGGCGCTTTGAGGGACGTCCTGAGCCAGCACGGATTCCCTACACTGGTCAAGCAGCTAATCCCGCTGTTAGCAATAGAATACTCAGGCCAGTATAAACAATTTGTGCGGGAAGCCGCGCGCCATTACAGGGGGCGGGGCTTCTACTCAGAGTGGATCCAGCACTCACCAGCGCCATTTTCTCCCTGCAGATCTTAGGAACAGGACGCTGACAGGGAGCACTGCCCTCAACATAACTCCAGCTATCCTCTGCCTTACCAGGGTGTTATAGACAGGGGGGGAGTGTGTTGGTGGTGCTAATTAATCTATTAAGGTTGGTTAGTCAGTGCCAGGCTTTTATCATAATAACTGCCTACAGAGGCACTGTGTGGCTGGCTCCTTATACTCTGTGACTCTCTGAAGGTTCTCTGGGGGAAACTGTGTCTTACATTTTCCTCTGTGTGTGTGTGTAAGTGTGTGTATCTCTCATTACCATGTCTAAGGACATCTAAGGGAAGGGATGCATCACTTGCTAAGCTGGTGCAACTAATCATTGAAGCCATTAGGGACATTTTACATATTACTGAGAAGGTACCTGAGCATGTAGAGGAATCTTATTTTACTAAAAGTAAGAAATCCTCGCTTACCTTCCTGACTTCTAAGGAGTTAAACTCTTTGTTTGAAAAATCCTGGAAAAACCCAGAGAAAAAATTCCAGATCCCAAAAAGGGTCCTCATGGCTTTCCCTTTACCTGTAGAGGACAGAAAAAAGTGGGAAAATCCCCTATAGTAGACGCTTCTGTATCTAGGTTGTCTAAAAAGGTGGTTTTACCTGTCCCTGGTTCAACCGCTTTAAAAGAGCCGGCTGACCGCAAGATTGAGACTACGCTCAAATCACTAGACACAGCTACTGGCGTAGCTTTAAGGCCCACCATTGCTTGTGCGTAGATTTCTAAAGCCATAGTAAAGTGGTCAGCCACCTTACTTGAGGACTTAGATACTATGGATAGGTGTGACATTGAATTGTTTCTGCATTACATACAGGATTCTGCAGGTTTCATGGTGGAGGCCATGATGGACCTTGGCATGCTGAATGCGAGGGCTACTTCCATGGCGGTCTCGGCACGCAGAGGACTCTGGCTACGCCAATGGACTGCGGATGCAGAATCCAAGAAAAGTGATCAGGCTCTGTTTGGGGATGCATTGGATGCGTGGATTTCCGCAGCAACTGCGGGTAAGTCAACCTTTCTTCCTTCAGCAGCACCACCGGCTAGGAAATCTTATCCTATGTCTACACTGCAGTCCTTTCGGACTGCAAAATTTAAAAAATCCAAACCCGCTCTACCTTCTTTAGGGGAGGATGGGGAAAATCAAAAAAACCTGCACCAACAGGATCTCAGGAACAGAAACCAGGTTCTGCTTCCTCAAAATCTTCTGCATGACAGTGGACCTCCCAGCCTGGAGATCAGGCAGGTGGGAGCGAGACTAAAAGATTTCAGTCACATTTGGGCATCATCATTCCTAGACCCCTGGGTAACAGATATTGTTGTCCAGGGGCACAGACTGGAGTTTCAAGAACTCCCACCTCACAGATTCTTCAATCAGGCTTACCAGCTTTGCTGACAGAAGGTGCTATCCAGACAAAAACAAGTGTTTCCGCACCGGTATAATATAACTAAATCCCCGTGTAGTGTAATGACCTCAAAATCTGGGTATATATGGGGGGACGTGCTACCTGCTACCTAAGGAACATGTATTTTATAAAAAAAGAAGAAGAAAAGAGGTAGCATTGTGGTGCACACAGTCAAAAACTAACTAATGTTTGTTTATTAAAACGTAACTTTTATTAGTTGTAATACCTAAAATAAACTCCCCACCTATCTAAAAAGCGAAATATTAAAAGTTAGAAGATAGTAAGAGATGAAATAATAAAATCTGGCGCTGGGGCACCTGATATGACTCCTGCTTATATTAGATAATCGATCCAAATATCGATGATGATAATATTGTGTCTACAAGTGGTATTTCATTTTCACCACTAAATATATTGTCCAGTGATCCACAAACAAACAAAAACGAAAACATTAGTTAGTTTTTGACTGTGTGCACCACAATGCTACCTCTTTTCTTCTTCTTTTTTGATAAAAGAAAGTGCTATCCTACAGGATGCCATTCATAAATTGGTTGTTCCAGTTCCACCTCACCTACAACACTAGAGTTATTACTCAAACCTGTTTGTGGTATCGAAAACCGGACGGTTCGGTAAGGCCAATATTAAACCTAAAGTAATTGAACCCCTACTTGAGAGAATTCAAATTCAAGATGGAGTCTCTGAGAGCAGTGATCTCAGGTCTGGAGGAGGGGGAATTCATGGTATCCCTGGATATCAAGGATGCATACCTTCACGTTCGATCTTGCCGCCTCATCAGGCTTACCTCACATTTGTGCTGCTGGACTGTCATTATCAGTTCCAGGCACTGCCATTTGGCCTCTTTACGGCACCTAGGGTGTTCACCAAGGTCATGGCAGAGATTATGCTACTCCTCCGCAGTCAGGGACTGAACATAATTCCATATCTGGACGATCTGCTGATAAAAGCGTCTTCCAGGGAGAGGTTGTTGCAGAGTATTGCTCTCTCAACTTGACTACTCCAGGATCATGGGTGGATCCTCAACCTTCCAAAGTCACATTTGGAGCCAACAAGGAGACTGCCCTTCCTGGGGATGATACTCGACACGGAGGTGCAGAGGGTGTTTCTACCGGTGGAGAAAGCGTTGGTGATCCAATCGATGGTACGGGACATCATGAAGCCAGCCCGGGTATCGGTTCACCAGTGTATTCGCCTTCTGGGGAAGATGGTAGCCTCCTACAAGGCTCAACAGTATGGAAGATTCCATGCGAGGTCCTTCCAACTGGATCTCCTAGACAAATGGTTGGATTCACATCTTCATATGCACCAGCAGATACGCCTGTCACCGAAAGCCAGAATTTCACTCCTCTGGTGGCTACAAACTTCTCACCTACTCGAGAGCCGCAGGTTCAGGATTCAGAAATAGATACTTCTAATCACAGATGCAAGTCTCAGAGGTTTGGAAACAGTCACCAAAGGGGAACATTTCCAAGGAAAGTGGTCAAGTCTGGAATCCATCCTTCCAATAAACATTCTGGAGCTAAGGGCCATATACAACGGCCTTCTACAAGCGGCACATCTTCTTCAAGATCAGGCCATTCAGGTTCAGTCGGACAATGTAACGGCAGTGTCCTACATAAACCGACAGGGTGGAACGAAGAGCAGAGCGGCAATGTCAGAGGTAACAAGAATCCTCCTCTGGGCATTAAAGCACGCGGTGGCGTTGTCAGCGATCTTCATTCCAAGAGTGGACAACTGGGAAGTGGACTTCCTCAGCAAACACGATCTCCATCCAGGAGAATGGGGCCCCCACCCGGAGGTGTTCGCAGAGGTAACAAGCCGATGGGGTGTACCTCAGATAGACATGATGGCCACTCGCCTCAACAAGAAGCTTCGGAGGTACTGTTCCAGGTCACGAGACCCACAAGAAGTGGCGGTGGACGACCTGGTAACTCCGTGGGTGTTCCAGTTAGTGTAAGTGTTCCCTCCACTTTCACTCATCCCAAGGATTCTCAAGCTAATAAAAAGATCAAGAGTTCAGGCGATCCTCATTGCTCTGGACTGGCCGCAAAGGGCTTGATACGCGGATCTTCTGGAATTACTGCTGGAGAATCCGAGGCCTCTTCCTCTTCGTGAGGACCTTCTTCAACAGGGGCTGTTCGCCTATCAAGACTTACCATGGCTACATTTGACAGCATGGAGGTTGAACGTCAGATCTTAGCTCGGAAGGTTATTCTGAAAAAGGTCATTCCTACCCTGATACAGGCTAGGAAGGGAGTAACGTCTAAACATTACCATCGAATTTGGAAAAAGTATGTGTCTTGGTGTGAATCCAAGAAGTTTCCTATAGTGGAGTTTCAACTGGGACGGTTTCACCTCTTTCTACAAGCAGGTGTGGATGTGGGCCTACGCTTGGGCTCTGTAAAGGTCCAGATTTTGGCCTTGTCCATTTTATTCCAGAAACAATTGGCTGAGGTTCAGACTTTCTTGAAAGGTGTTCTGCACATCCAACCACCCTTTGTGCCTCCTACGGCACCTTGGGATATTAATGTGGTTCTGCAATTCCTGCAATCGGATTGGTTCGAGCCTTTACAGGAGGTGGATGTCAAGTTTCTTACGTAGAAGGCGGTCACACTGTTCGCATTGCATCTGCTAGACGTGTGTCTGAATTGGGGGCATTGTCATGCAAGAGCTCTACTTGATTTTCCATGAGGATAGAGCTGAGCTCCGTACGCGTCAGCAATAGAGATGAGCGCCTGAAATTTTTCGGGTTTTGTGTTTTGGTTTTGGGTTCGGTTCCGCGGCCGTGTTTTGGGTTCGACCGCGTTTTGGCAAAACCTCACCGAATTTTTTTGTCGGATTCGGGTGTGTTTTGGATTCGGGTGTTTTTTTCAAAAAACACTAAAAAACAGCTTAAATCATAGAATTTGGGGGTCATTTTGATCCCAAAGTATTATTAACCTCAAAAACCATAATTTACACTCATTTTCAGTCTATTCTGAATACCTCACACCTCACAATATTATTTTTAGTCCTAAAATTTGCACCGAGGTCGCTGTGTGAGTAAGATAAGCGACCCTAGTGGCCGACACAAACACCGGGCCCATCTAGGAGTGGCACTGCAGTGTCACGCAGGATGTCCCTTCCAAAAAACCCTCCCCAAACAGCACATGACGCAAAGAAAAAAAGAGGCGCAATGAGGTAGCTGTGTGAGTAAGATTAGCGACCCTAGTGGCCGACACAAACACCGGGCCCATCTAGGAGTGGCACTGCAGTGTCACGCAGGATGTCCCTTCCAAAAAACCCTCCCCAAACAGCACATGACGCAAAGAAAAAAAGAGGCGCAATGAGGTAGCTGTGTGAGTAAGATTAGCGACCCTAGTGGCCGACACAAACACCGGGCCCATCTAGGAGTGGCACTGCAGTGTCACGCAGGATGTCCCTTCCAAAAAACCCTCCCCAAACAGCACATGACGCAAAGAAAAAAAGAGGCGCAATGAGGTAGCTGTGTGAGTAAGATTAGCGACCCTAGTGGCCGACACAAACACCGGGCCCATCTAGGAGTGGCACTGCAGTGTCACGCAGGATGTCCCTTCCAAAAAACCCTCCCCAAACAGCACATGACGCAAAGAAAAAAAGAGGCGCAATGAGGTAGCTGACTGTGTGAGTAAGATTAGCGACCCTAGTGGCCGACACAAACACCGGGCCCATCTAGGAGTGGCACTGCAGTGTCACGCAGGATGTCCCTTCCAAAAAACCCTCCCCAATCAGCACATGATGCAAAGAAAAAGAAAAGAAAAAAGAGGTGCAAGATGGAATTGTCCTTGGGCCCTCCCACCCACCCTTATGTTGTATAAACAAAACAGGACATGCACACTTTAACCAACCCATCATTTCAGTGACAGGGTCTGCCACACGACTGTGACTGATATGACGGGTTGGTTTGGACCCCCCCCAAAAAAGAAGCAATTAATCTCTCCTTGCACAAACTGGCTCTACAGAGGCAAGATGTCCACCTCATCTTCACCCTCCGATATATCACCGTGTACATCCCCCTCCTCACAGATTATCAATTCGTCCCCACTGGAATCCACCATCTCAGCTCCCTGTGTACTTTGTGGAGGCAATTGCTGCTGGTCAATGTCTCCGCGGAGGAATTGATTATAATTCATTTTAATGAACATCATCTTCTCCACATTTTCTGGATGTAACCTCGTACGCCGATTGCTGACAAGGTGAGCGGCGGCACTAAACACTCTTTCGGAGTACACACTTGTGGGAGGGCAACTTAGGTAGAATAAAGCCAGTTTGTGCAAGGGCCTCCAAATTGCCTCTTTTTCCTGCCAGTATAAGTACGGACTGTCTGACGTGCCTACTTGGATGCGGTCACTCATATAATCCTCCACCATTCTATCAATGTTGAGAGAATCATATGCAGTGACAGTAGACGACATGTCCGTAATCGTTGTCAGGTCCTTCAGTCCGGACCAGATGTCAGCATCAGCAGTCGCTCCAGACTGCCCTGCATCACCGCCAGCGGGTGGGCTCGGAATTCTGAGCCTTTTCCTCGCACCCCCAGTTGCGGGAGAATGTGAAGGAGGAGATGTTGACAGGTCGCGTTCCGCTTGACTTGACAATTTTGTCACCAGCAGGTCTTTCAACCCCAGCAGACCTGTGTCTGCCGGAAAGAGAGATCCAAGGTAGGCTTTAAATCTAGGATCGAGCACGGTGGCCAAAATGTAGTGCTCTGATTTCAACAGATTGACCACCCGTGAATCCTTGTTAAGCGAATTAAGGGCTGCATCCACAAGTCCCACATGCCTAGCGGAATCGCTCCCTTTTAGCTCCTTCTTCAATGCCTCCAGCTTCTTCTGCAAAAGCCTGATGAGGGGAATGACCTGACTCAGGCTGGCAGTGTCTGAACTGACTTCACGTGTGGCAAGTTCAAAGGGCATCAGAACCTTGCACAACGTTGAAATCATTCTCCACTGCACTTGAGACAGGTGCATTCCACCTACTATATCGTGCTCAATTGTATAGGCTTGAATGGCCTTTTGCTGCTCCTCCAACCTCTGAAGCATATAGAGGGTTGAATTCCACCTCGTTACCACTTCTTGCTTCAGATGATGGCAGGGCAGGTTCAGTAGTTTTTGGTGGTGCTCCAGTCTTCTGTACGTGGTGCCTGTACGCCAAAAGTGTCCCGCAATTTTTCTGGCCACCGACAGCATCTCTTGCACGCCCCTGTCGTTTTTTAAAAAATTCTGCACCACCAAATTCAAGGTATGTGCAAAACATGGGACGTGCTGGAATTTGCCCATATTTAATGCACACACAATATTGCTGGCGTTGTCCGATGCCACAAATCCACAGGAGAGTCCAATTGGGGTAAGCCATTCCGCGATGATCTTCCTCAGTTGCCGTAAGAGGTTTTCAGCTGTGTGCGTATTCTGGAAAGCGGTGATACAAAGCGTAGCCTGCCTAGGAAAGAGTTGGCGTTTGCGAGATGCTGCTACTGGTGCCGCCGCTGCTGTTCTTGCGGCGGGAGTCCATACATCTACCCAGTGGGCTGTCACAGTCATATAGTCCTGACCCTGCCCTGCTCCACTTGTCCACATGTCCGTGGTTAAGTGGACATTGGGTACAACTGCATTTTTTAGGACACTGGTGAGTCTTTTTCTGACGTCCGTGTACATTCTCGGTATCGCCTGCCTAGAGAAGTGGAACCTAGATGGTATTTGGTAACGGGGGCACACTGCCTCAATAAATTGTCTAGTTCCCTGTGAACTAACGGCGGATACCGGACGCACGTCTAACACCAACATAGTTGTCAAGGACTCAGTTATCCGCTTTGCAGTAGGATGACTGCTGTGATATTTCATCTTCCTCGCAAAGGACTGTTGAACAGTCAATTGCTTACTGGAAGTAGTACAAGTGGGCTTACGACTTCCCCTCTGGGATGACCATCGACTCCCAGCGGCAACAACAGCAGCGCCAGCAGCAGTAGGCGTTACACGCAAGGATGCATCGGAGGAATCCCAGGCAGGAGAGGACTCGTCAGAATTGCCAGTAACATGGCCTGCAGGACTATTGGCATTCCTGGGGAAGGAGGAAATTGACACTGAGGGAGTTGGTGGGGTGGTTTGCGTGAGCTTGGTTACAAGAGGAAGGGATTTACTGGTCAGTGGACTGCTTCCGCTGTCACCCAAAGTTTTTGAACTTGTCACTGACTTATTATGAATGCGCTGCAGGTGACGTATAAGGGAGGATGTTCCGAGGTGGTTAACGTCCTTACCCCTACTTATTACAGCTTGACAAAGGGAACACACGGCTTGACACCTGTTGTCCGCATTTCTGGTGAAATACCTCCACACCGAAGAGCTGATTTTTTTGGTATTTTCACCTGGCATGTCAACGGCCATATTCCTCCCACGGACAACAGGTGTCTCCCCGGGTGCCTGACTTAAACAAACCACCTCACCATCAGAATCCTCCTGGTCAATTTCCTCCCCAGCGCCAGCAACACCCATATCCTCCTCATCCTGGTGTACTTCAACACTGACATCTTCAATCTGACTATCAGGAACTGGACTGCGGGTGCTCCTTCCAGCACTTGCAGGGGGCGTGCAAATGGTGGAAGGCGCATGCTCTTCACGTCCAGTGTTGGGAAGGTCAGGCATCGCAACCGACACAATTGGACTCTCCTTGTGGATTTGGGATTTCAAAGAACGCACAGTTCTTTGCGGTGCTTTTGCCAGCTTGAGTCTTTTCAGTTTTCTAGCGAGAGGCTGAGTGCTTCCATCCTCATGTGAAGCTGAACCACTAGCCATGAACATAGGCCAGGGCCTCAGCCGTTCCTTGCCACTCCGTGTGGTAAATGGCATATTGGCAAGTTTACGCTTCTCCTCCGACAATTTTATTTTAGGTTTTGGAGTCCTTTTTTTACTGATATTTGGTGTTTTGGTTTTGACATGCTCTGTACTATGCCATTGGGCATCGGCCTTGGCAGACGACGTTGCTGGCATTTCATCGTCTCGGCCATGACTAGTGGCAGCAGCTTCAGCACGAGGTGGAAGTGGATCTTGATCTTTCCCTAATTTTGGAACCTCAACATTTTTGTTCTCCATATTTTAATAGGCACAACTAAAAGGCACCTCAGGTAAACAATGGAGATGGATGGATTGGATACTAGTATACAATTATGGACGGGCTGCCGAGTGCCGACACAGAGGTAGCCACAGCCGTGAACTACCGCACTGTACTGTGTCTGCTGCTAATATATAGACTGGTTGATAAAGAGATAGTATACTCGTAACTAGTATGTATGTATAAAGAAAGAAAAAAAAACCACGGTTAGGTGGTATATACAATTATGGACGGGCTGCCGAGTGCCGACACAGAGGTAGCCACAGCCGTGAACTACCGCACTGTACTGTGTCTGCTGCTAATATATAGACTGGTTGATAAAGAGATAGTATACTCGTAACTAGTATGTATGTATAAAGAAAGAAAAAAAAACCACGGTTAGGTGGTATATACAATTATGGACGGGCTGCCGAGTGCCGACACAGAGGTAGCCACAGCCGTGAACTACCGCACTGTACTGTGTCTGCTGCTAATATATAGACTGGTTGATAAAGAGATAGTATACTCGTAACTAGTATGTATGTATAAAGAAAGAAAAAAAAACCACGGTTAGGTGGTATATACAATTATGGACGGGCTGCCGAGTGCCGACACAGAGGTAGCCACAGCCGTGAACTACCGCACTGTACTGTGTCTGCTGCTAATATATAGACTGGTTGATAAAGAGATAGTATACTCGTAACTAGTATGTATGTATAAAGAAAGAAAAAAAAACCACGGTTAGGTGGTATATACAATTATGGACGGGCTGCCGAGTGCCGACACAGAGGTAGCCACAGCCGTGAACTACCGCACTGTACTGTGTCTGCTGCTAATATATAGACTGGTTGATAAAGAGATAGTATACTCGTAACTAGTATGTATGTATAAAGAAAGAAAAAAAAACCACGGTTAGGTGGTATATACAATTATGGACGGGCTGCCGAGTGCCGACACAGAGGTAGCCACAGCCGTGAACTACCGCACTGTACTGTGTCTGCTGCTAATATATAGACTGGTTGATAAAGAGATAGTATACTCGTAACTAGTATGTATGTATAAAGAAAGAAAAAAAAAACACGGTTAGGTGGTATATACAATTATGGACGGGCTGCCGAGTGCCGACACAGAGGTAGCCACAGCCGTGAACTACCGCACTGTACTGTGTCTGCTGCTAATATATAGACTGGTTGATAAAGAGATAGTATACTCGTAACTAGTATGTATGTATAAAGAAAGAAAAAAAAAACACGGTTAGGTGGTATATACAATTATGGACGGGCTGCCGAGTGCCGACACAGAGGTAGCCACAGCCGTGAACTACCGCACTGTACTGTGTCTGCTGCTAATATATAGACTGGTTGATAAAGAGATAGTATACTCGTAACTAGTATGTATGTATAAAGAAAGAAAAAAAAACCACGGTTAGGTGGTATATACAATTATGGACGGGCTGCCGAGTGCCGACACAGAGGTAGCCACAGCCGTGAACTACCGCACTGTACTGTGTCTGCTGCTAATATATAGACTGGTTGATAAAGAGATAGTATACTCGTAACTAGTATGTATGTATAAAGAAAGAAAAAAAAACCACGGTTAGGTGGTATATACAATTATGGACGGGCTGCCGAGTGCCGACACAGAGGTAGCCACAGCCGTGAACTACCGCACTGTACTGTGTCTGCTGCTAATATATAGACTGGTTGATAAAGAGATAGTATACTCGTAACTAGTATGTATGTATAAAGAAAGAAAAAAAAACCACGGTTAGGTGGTATATACAATTATGGACGGGCTGCCGAGTGCCGACACAGAGGTAGCCACAGCCGTGAACTACCGCACTGTACTGTGTCTGCTGCTAATATAGACTGGTTGATAAAGAGATAGTATACTCGTAACTAGTATGTATGTATAAAGAAAGAAAAAAAAACCACGGTTAGGTGGTATATACAATTATGGACGGGCTGCCGAGTGCCGACACAGAGGTAGCCACAGCCGTGAACTACCGCACTGTACTGTGTCTGCTGCTAATATAGACTGGTTGATAAAGAGATAGTATACTACTAATATTATATATACTGGTGGTCAGGTCACTGGTCACTAGTCACACTGGCAGTGGCACTCCTGCAGCAAAAGTGTGCACTGTTTTAATATAATATTATGTACTCCTGGCTCCTGCTATAACCTATAACTGGCACTGCAGTAGTGCTCCCCAGTCTCCCCCACAATTATAAGCTGTGTGAGCTGAGCAGTCAGACAGATATATAATATATATAGATGATGCAGCACACTGGCCTGAGCCTGAGCAGTGCACACAGATATGGTATGTGACTGACTGAGTCACTGTGTGTATCGCTTTTTTCAGGCAGAGAACGGATATATTAAATAAACTGCACTGTGTGTCTGGTGGTCACTCACTATATAATATATTATGTACTCCTGGCTCCTGCTATAACCTATAACTGGCACTGCAGTAGTGCTCCCCAGTCTCCCCCACAATTATAAGCTGTGTGAGCTGAGCAGTCAGACAGATAATCAGATATATATAATATTATATATAGATAATAGATGATGCAGCACACTGGCCTGAGCCTGAGCAGTGCACACAGATATGGTATGTGACTGAGTCACTGTGTGCTGTGTATCGCTTTTTTCAGGCAGAGAACGGATTATAAATAAAACTGGTGGTCACTATCAGCAAAACTCTGCACTGTACTGAGTACTCCTAATGCTCCCCAAAATTAGTAAATCAAGTGTCTCTCTAATCTATTCTAAACGGAGAGGACGCCAGCCACGTCCTCTCCCTATCAATCTCAATGCACGTGTGAAAATGGCGGCGACGCGCGGCTCCTTATATAGAATCCGAGTCTCGCGATAGAATCCGAGCCTCGCGAGAATCCGACAGCGTCATGATGACGTTCGGGCGCGCTCGGGTTAACCGAGCAAGGCGGGAAGATCCGAGTCGCTCGGACCCGTGAAAAAAAACATGAAGTTCGTGCGGGTTCGGATTCAGAGAAACCGAACCCGCTCATCTCTAAGCAATATCTTCCAAAGGTTGTGTCAGCTTTTCATATCAACCAACCTATTGTGGTACCAGTGGCTACTGACTCCTCAGTTACCTCAAAGTCCTTGGATGTTGTGAGGGCTTTGAAAATATATGTGAAGAGAATTTCTCGTCACAGGAAGTCGGACGCTTTGTTTGTCCTTTATGATCCAAACAAGGTTGGGTGTCCTGCTTCTAAGCAGACAATGTCTCACTGGATCAGGTTTATTATCCAGCATGCTTATTCTATGGCAGGCTTGCTGTCTCCAAAATCTGTTAAGGCCCACTCTACTCGTAAAGTGGGTTCTTCCTGGGCGGCTGCCGGGGTGTCTCGGCTTTACAGCTTTGCCAAGCAGCTACTTGGTCCGGGTCGAACACGTTTGCTAAGTTCTACAAGTTTGATACTTTGGCCTCTGAGGACCTAAAGTTTGGTCAATCAGTTCTGCAGGAACCTCAGCACTCTCCCTCCCATACTGGGAGCTTTGGTACATCCCCATGGTACTAAATTGGACCCCAGCATCCTCTAGGACATAAGAGAATATAGGATTTTAATTACCTACCGGTAAATCCTTTTCTCGTAGTCCATAGAGGATGCTGGGCACCCGCCCAGTGCTTCGTATTCCTGCATTGTTACTTGGTTCAGTTTGTTGGTTCAGCCGTTGCTGAATCATTCCAAGTTGGTTAGCTTGGCTTTCCTTTTTGTTATGTGTGAGCTGGTGTGAATCTCACCACTATCTGTGTATTTCCTTCTCTATAAGTATGTCTGTCTCCTCAGGCACAGCTTCTAAACTGAGTCTGGTAGGAGGGGCATAGAGGGAGGAGCCAGCCCACACTATTAAACTCTTAAAGTGCCCATGGCTCCTAGTGGACCCGTCTATACACCATGGTACTACATTGGACCCCAGCATCCTCTATGGACTACAAGAAAAGGATTAACTGGTAGGTAATTAAAATCCTATTATATCTGCCATGCCACGACTAACATTCCATATTTTAAAAATCACTGTATTGTAATTAAAACACCCAACACAGGTCACCTGGACATGTGGCAAATGTATGGACATGTGGCAAATGTCACCCCTGTCTGTCTACCCCTCCCCTTAGAATGTAAGCTCTCACGAGTAGGGCCCTCTTCCCTCATGTGCTTATCCTTTCTTACTTTAATAATCCTCAACTGCCCAAATCAAGCAGTTTTTTGGCCACCTGGAACTTCTCTGTCATTTACTGGTGTAGTTATGCTTAGTTACCCTGTACTTGTCCTAAATTGTCATCAACTGTAAGTTACTGTTTTCCTGTTTTGATTATGTGCATATGTACTCTGTAATTGGGCGCTGCGGAACCCTTGTGGCGCCATATAAATAAAGGATAATAATAATAATGGTGTAAATGTATGTGTTGCATACAGAGCATATGTAGCACAATGTGACCATAAGTATATGCATGTGTAGCTTTATCTTGTGGCCCACAGAGCAAGTAATGTTGCTATAAATGTATCTTCTCCACGACTTCTCCTCCATGAAATAATCTCGTCCTGCACTATGAAATCTAATTTTTTCACTTTAGACTTAAGGGGCATACCCACAGTGCAATTTTAACTACCTATATGAACTATAGTCCATATCGGTAGTAAACATGGTGCATATAGCACGTGTGTATACAGCTTGCGATGCCGATGCACGCTCCAGCAGGGTCGGCATCGCAAGTAAAAATAGACTGTGCAGGTAAGGTCAATTTTGACTATAAAGTGTACAATCTATTATATAGTGAGAGAGGTGTATTGAGTTTAAGCAGCTATCAGCCATTTTCTTAAGTAGCGGCCATGATGTAGTGAATAAGACGTATGCTTTGTTAAGAAATCATAAGAATGCTCACAGTTAGTACGTTCTGTGAGAAGCAAGGTCGTAGCTATAGTCTATAAAAATATGTGATTAGACAGTTTCTCTTGTATTTAGACTTCTTGTGAAGGACACGAAGAAGGGTTTCAGCTAGAGAGGAGTTCTGAGAAGAGATGCATTATTGTTTTAATATGTGACGTGTATCAAGTGTTCATGCAAGTACCTTTTTGCTATATAACGCCCTGTTGATTAAACAAGCTTCAGTCTCATTCTGCTGACATTACTGTGTGTGTTGTCTGCTTCCTGAGATTCCCAATGCATTGGTAAACAAACGGTATCGACCAGACAACTGAAGGGACTTGATAGAAGGAGGTTTATCTCCAACAGTACATGGGAGCTTGCCCGGGATTGATGACAGCTACCGACACCAGATGACGACACAACTGCTGGACATATGCAACTACTGACATACCCGGGTGAGTAATTTAAAGATTGATCATTATATATTAACTTGGTTACTCTGTCAGTACTTGTATACAGTCCTTTGGTCTGTTCATCTGATTAGGTAAGCAATACGCGATCATTTGGACCCAATTGTCTGTTTGAAAAACATTCATTATTTTTCTGTGCGCGCTGATGTTATAAGTTTTAGTTTCACTGTTGCAAGGGAAAAATGTGGTTTTATTTTAAAGTCATAAGTTTCAGTTTCACTTTTGTAAGGGAAAAAATGTGGTATTATTTTTAAATGGCGTGTCATATTTTTTGTGGTATAATCTTGCTATTGATTCTAAATATTATGAAGTCAAAGGTATATTGCAAAACAGTGATTTTAGTTTTTAGGGAACCTTAAGACAGGTTTTTGCAATAGTTGTGGGGTGTCATGTTGATAAAGTGGTGATAGAAAAATGTATTGGTGATAAATTTCCGTATTGTCTTACTAAATTACCTGTTAATTATATAACGTTTAACCAGATGGCATGGAATTAGGTTGACACTGAACACTCACATACTCAGCCTTTTTCAAATCCAGTACTACAGCCAGAGACTGTGTGTCCCTTTTAATATAAGGCGGCTGTAGCTGACACTTAACATACAAGGTTTGGTAACAGTGGTATCAGTTATTCATAGAAAAGTATACTAGCTGATACAGTATTGCAGTTTGTTGTTGGGATTTATCCCTATTGTCTACGCTTGTCCACCTTTTAATCATTTGTCACCAGAATTTATTCCTATCTGTTCAAAGATTTTAACATTATTAGAAGATGTTAAATCTGTCATTGCCAAAGGTAATTCATTTGCATATGAAAATACATATGACTCAGTGTAGAGTCAAGTCAGTAATAACAGAATTTTGGTTTGTTGTGTCAGAGGATTAAGATCCAAGTGGTTTGCTTCATTTGGTCCTTTTTGTTGATTAATACAGAAAACATTTAAATAATATTAGTGTGACGTTTAAAAGAAGATATATCTTTTAAACTGAGGTATTTTCCTAAAACACTTAATCCAAGTGTGATGTTTAGAATACTAGGTTTTCTAAACTGATAGTTCTCTAGAAAACACTTATTACTATAAGTGTGATGCTTTAAAGAGTAAAGGCCCATACACATTAGACGATGTCGCTCTGTGAGCGACATCGTCTAACGTTTCCCCCTCCCGGGCCGGCCGGTCGGCGGCCGCCTGTATGCACTGAGCGATATGACAGCTCATATCGCTCAGTGACGTCACGCCCCCGCCAGCCCTGCATGAAGGTCGTGGACGACAGTCCACATCCTTCATGCATGCCCTACCGACAGCGACGATCGTTGCCGACCCGTGGGGCCGCGCATCGGTCGTCGCTGGCGGCATACACACTTAACGATAAAATGAGCGACGTCGCTCAAGGAGGGGGAAAATGAGCGACGTCGCTCATTATATCGTTAAGTGTGTATGGACCTTAAGTCTTTTAAACTGAGGTATATACTGACTGATACTGCGCAGTACAAATAAAGGTGCAGCCCCGAAGTATTTCACAAAGTGAATTGATCAATCACGCGATGGGACAGCACAGTGAGCCCCTGAAAATTGTCAGTGTTAGGGAAGGAAAAATAGGCACTTATTGGTGCAATTTGTGTAAGGGGCAAATTTCCCAGAGGAAGGGAAGTGTTGACTAATGAGGGAGATTTGAAGCAAACAACAAACACTGGATCGATTAACGAGGTTTTACTGACACTATTAAGAGTTTGACAAACTGTTTCAGGGGCATAAGGTTCAATACATCACCTGTATGAATAAGAAGTTAAAAGTGTATACACATGTCGACAGAAGACATATGCTCAGAGTGTTTGTGTGTGGCATTTATAGAAAAGAAGGGGCAGGGCCCTTTTATATTGAGAGCTATTTCGTTTTGTGCTGAACCAGGAGTGTGGAGAAACACTACGGACTCAGTAGAAAGTGTTTATATATTGATGGGGTGTCACTTTATTCCAAAACCAAGTGATATCGGTAAAGAGTGGTTGAGTTTCCTTGCTAGTTCAGGAAATCGAGCACATAGCTGCATATCCCACGATCCTTTAGATCCTGCATATTGATACTTGGAAAAGTACCTAAGTGTTAAATGTTACCTAAGTTTAATATACTTGAAGTGTTAAAAATACTTAATGGTTTAGTTGTACCCAACCTCCGGGATAGTTTTAAATATGTCATCCACAAAAACAGTGAATCCAAATTGTTCCCTGGTTTATACAAAAGTATCAGGATGGAAATGTACAAATAAAGATTGTCTAAATTGTAATGTTCCTAGTTCTGAAAAATGCAGAACTGATAAGTCTGGGGTACTGCCCACAACACGTAGTACTAGAAGCGGTAACGAGAGAAAGTTAAGGGTTACTCCCTATAAGCAAGGTTCTTGGAAATGTGAATGATATAGCAAAGAGAAAGGAACCGACAGGCAAAGTACTCATACAGAACCACAGCCCCAGCCCGTTTATGTTGTAAATCCCACAGGGAAGCTACAAAAGCTGATTCCATATGACCAAATTATCAGTGTGTAAATCCAAAATATTACAAAATCTGAACGATAGATAATTGATATATCAAAGTTTATCGTATTAGTAACATTATCAATTATAATCTGTTGTTCTATGTGCTCTGTAAATATACGGGCTGGGAATGGGAAGTAAAGTAACAATTCACCTGTTAGTTATATGTAACTAATGACATGAGGATGTAAAATGTTTATGACTACAGAATATGGATAATATACCAGTAAGAAAAATATTGGTCATTTTATTCCTGAATGCCTTACAAGACTTTAAAGATAATTAGTAAGCAGTAAGTTTTATAGAACATGCTACTGCAAATTATATCAATGGGTGACTACGCATAATTATGCAGATTTTTTTTAAAAACATTTCTTTATTGAAGCATTTCAAAGGAAAAAGTAACAACATTCACATAAGCATTGTGAGTAATAACACATAAGAAATACAGTGCATATGACACAAAACATGCTGTACAATGTGGGGGAGATGTCGAGATTTAATATCAGAATCATGGCCAAGTATGACAAATGCAATATTATAGTTCGACAGCTAATGGTCATAAGTCCACCTATACCGCTTGGAGAGATGGGATCATGTTACGGCCGCGAGCCCTACACTATCGAAGGTGAAAGGAGGGTCTCTAAGAAAAATCCTGGTTTCATACCAAAGCGTATTGCGAAAACAATGATTAGTGGCCTCTTTAGTAGGGGTGGGCAACGTCTCAATAAAACTTTCCCATGTTGCAAAAAATGATTCGGTGCGAGACTCTTTTTGGAGCGAGGCCTCTAACCAATCCATGTGACATATAAAAAATAGTTTGTCTTTAAACATCTCCAAAGTCAGAACAGAACATTGTATCCACATTTGCAAAACAGCCTTTCTGGCGGCTGATGAAATTGTTAAAAGTAGTTTTTTTACGGCCTCGGTAGTTCTGGTACCAGGGGGGAGCAGGCCAAAAAAATTATGCAGATTTATATACTTTTATAAAGTCATTTTTCTTATATGCAATGTGTATTTTAGTTTTGGTTTAGAAAATATTCCTCAGCTGTCAGGTAGCTGAAAATAGTAGTATAGTATATATTACAGTACATTACTATCGTTTGAAGATAGTATGAAGATACAGGTTGAGTATCCCATATCCAAATATTCCGAAATACGGAATATTCCGAAATACGGACTTTTTTGAGTGAGAGAGAGATAGTGAAACCTTTGTTTTTTGATGGCTCAATGTACACAAACTTTGTTTAATACACAAAGTTATTAAAAATATTGTATTAAATGTCCTTCAGGCTGTGTGTATAAGGTGTATATGAAACATAAATGAATTGTGTGAATGTACACACACTTTGTTTAATGCACAAAGTTATAAAAAATATTGGCTAAAATTACCTTCAGGCTGTGTGTATAAGGTGTATATGTAACATAAATGCATTCTGTGCTTAGATTTAGGTCCCATCACCATGATATCTCATTATGGTATGTAATTATTCCAAAATACGGAAAAATCCCATATCCAAAATACCTCTGGTCCCAAGCATTTTGGATAAGGGAGACTCAACCTGTAGTAGTATAGTTTATATTACAGTACTTTACTATCGTTTAACATACTAAAAATTTGGTAATGTAATTTTGAAGCAGGGGAAAATGAGTTAGACATTGCAGCCCCAAACATATTGATTGAGAACATTACATACCATGGTTTCAGTCAAATGTGTTGGGAATTGTAAACAAGTTACCAGGTATGAGGGAATAGAATCCTGCTGCATTCTTTAAGTAAATACAACACGTGTATGATGTATGATATATATATATATATATATATATAGAGAGAGAGAGAGAGAGAGAGAGAGAGAGAGAGGGAGAGACCCTGTTAAGTAAATTTAGAACAGGTTTTAAAAGCACGGCAACAGGTTTCTTATCAGCCATATGTTAGGCAGCACACACAAGATGACAGACTATGAGGGTGTGCAACCTCTGTGTCTGCAAAAGCAACAGTGTACCCAGCCGCCACTGGCATTTCGACAAAAGTAACTTTACCCACAGGAAACACAAGGGATTCAAGAACAGTTTTTATGCACAACCAGATATCTCCACATTTGCTTACAGATGAGGCCATCGAAGCAACTGGATTGGGAGGTCAAGCCCTACACCCTGCAAGAAAGCAAGATGTACCCACAACATTCTAGCAAGGATGTAAGCTGAAATAAAAGTTGCTATGCAAGTCTACCTCTCACAGGAAAAATAAGATGAAGAGGAACAACAACTCCCAGCATGGACATCATTTTGTTAAACACCAGCATGGGTGGACTTAGACTAAGTAGAAACCACAACCTTTGAATTTAATCATGCCAGCAGCAGAAGGGGGGGGAAATATGCCAGTAAAGAAAGGACAAAGTAAGAAGGATAATGGATGGATCATAAAGAGAGGTGATTGGAAGAAGGAAAGTTGAGAAGCAAAATGAAGGTCACATGAAAGTTTGAAGACTAAAGGAAGTCTGTTTTAAGAAAGACAAAGAAAGACATCTGACAGTGGTCAGTATTATATGGCAAGATTACAGCGGTAATCCATGAGAAGAAGATGTAAAGCACCAGCAGCTCCAGTGTTAAAGCAAATAATAAGGAACAAGACAGAAGAGGTCCCAAAAGACAAATTATTGATGCTTCTTCTGCCAACGTGAATTGCATTGCAGGCTTCTTCAGGTGCCTCCCAGTGAACATAATGTCTCCAGAAGAAACAACAGAAGGTATGATTACAGTCACCTTGCCCACTGAATAAGGACATTTGTGTCCAATAAATACTGGAGCCAGCAGACGCAGAAGACAGCAGCGGGAGCTATCACAAGAACTGATGATCTCAGAAACTCTTAAAGGGACAGGCGATGCAAGAACTACAGTCACCAATACCAGTCCAGTTCTTGACCTCGGAGTACATGTTCAGTGACTTTGCTGAAGCACAATGTACTGAAGCTTATACAAGCAAGAATACAGTACACCCCAGCAGAAGTTGAGTTTTCCAGCAACTTATCAAAAGAAATACAGAACCATTTTAGAAGCAAGTTGGAACAGAAGTTCAGTATTGGCTCATTCCCACAGTACCAGTTGTGGAAGAAAGTAAGCAATACTGCTAGATCAGAGTACTCCAGGGAGGGGCTACATCACCAAGTGATTTATCTAGAAGGCACACAGCTAATACAGTCTGTGAATGACCTGCTGATTGCCACCACCACTGAAAGAAGTACCAAGAAGAGACAGTGTCCTTATTGAAGTTTCTGAAATAACAAGACTGCATAGCCTCGAAGGAAGAAATTGCAGCTAGCAAAGCAAAAGGTAATCTATGATACTCAAGGTACCAGACATCTAACAGAAGAGATGAAGTAACTCATACTGCAAGCTAAGATGCCAACTAGTGTCAAGCAAGTCAGATGATCATTCCTGGGCCTAGTAGGATACTGCAGAAAATGGATACCTCTAGCATCAGTCTACATGCAAGCATTGTATGACAACACTGAAAAGGAGGGACAGTCCACATCCTACACACAGCAACAGATGAATAAAGCAATTGAACAATTGAAAGCAGCAGTTGCCTCATCTCAAGCCCTAGAACTACCTGACTATAGAAGAAGGAGGCCATACATAGAAGTCCTTATGCATAAATATGTACTAAAGGTAAAGACCAGTGGCCTACCACTCAAGCAAGCTTGACAACATTACTCAAGGCGCACCTACCAGCATCAGAGCAGTGGCAGCAGCAACTGAAGAGGACACGAGCACAGACACAGTGCTAAATCAACAGTCCTAGAAGAGGACAAGAGCACAGACATAGTGCTGAAGCATGAGCTTATCATCCAGGTACCACATGCAGGTGCAGAAAAGCTTCAGCAAGCAAGAACCAAACACCTGTCAGCAGCAAGGCTGACCATGTATGAAGTAGCACTGCTAAGTCCAACAATGTAACCATCAGAAGATGTACTACCCTCAACCCAGCAACCAGCATTAATAAATGAAGGTGTTGAATCTAAAGGTTCAAAAGGAGGGAGAAACAGATTATCTTCATTATCTACTGATGGATCAGCAAGAAAGAAAATAATAAGAACCAGGAAGGTGGATACAGACAGATCATCATGGACGCAGAGGTACGGTCAGGAGCAGGATGATAGTTCTACTAAGCAAAATTCAGAGCAAGATGATAGTTCTACTAAGGGCAAAATTTTTACTTTTTTGCATGATTGTGTGGCTTTACTGGAACAAGAACTACCTTATGCTCAGCATGAGCTATATGTGGATGGATCAAGGTACCATGAGGATGGAATTCCTTATACAGGATATGTAGTAACCACTGCACATGAAGTTGTGTATTCAGGATCCTTACCATCCCAGTACAAGAGTGTGGGCCAGATATGGAAAAGTGAAGGCTTCAAGAAGGCAAGTGGCGAAGACACACAACATGCTTCACTGATCAGACACCAGTTCAGAGCTCTGCAAGGGCCACAGAAAAGGTTGCAGTAATGAAGATCCAGGCACACGCAGGAAATGACACTCCTGAAACAAGAGGCAACAATCTGGCAAGATGCTGAAGCCAAGAGGGCAGTGAGATGCCCCCAGCAGGAAAGGCAAGCCTATACAGTAACCATTCCAGTGCCAGACCAGATGCCTAATTATGCTACGCTGATCAAACTTCAGAACCAAGCAGGAGAGAGTGAGAAAGTAGCCTGTGGATAAAGAAAGCAACCAAACAACCAGTAAAGGTAGCCGTCTACACCACACATACGGAAGTAACAGATAGAAGCAAAGCCTCAAATGCCTGATCTACAGGACTTGAAGAAATTTCAGGAACAAGCAGGTCCTGAAGAAAAAGCAGCATGACAGACAAGAGGAGCCAGACAAGAAGACGACACTGGCTTATGGAAATTAGAAAAGTTATGCTTACACAGAACCTTTATATCCATTTATGTGTCAAGTCAACCGTGGACTCACACACCTGGGAAAGGATCAAATGGGACTTTCAGTTAATAAAAGATGGATAGCTCCAGGATGTTATCCGGCGCAACCAAGTTTGTACAAGCCTACTGGATATGTGGAAATGTCCAATCCAGGACAGAAGGTCAAGACAGCAATCCCCAAAAAGTTATTTTCCATTTCAAAGACTGCAAATTGACTAAATATAAACTGCCAAAGATGTATTGGTAGCCACAGACATTTTCAGTTATTTGCCAATGGCAAAATCAATAGCTAGAAAATTAGTTTCAGAAGTTATTTGCAGATATGGAGTACCAGAAGTTATGGTAGCAGATAGCGGTATTTATTTCATTGAAGAAATAACGTAGTACATAAGGCAGAAATTTTCCACCTTTTACAACTCGTGGCACACTGAACAAGATTTAACTATTGCCAAGGCACATTCAAATATAATAGTGATGCATGGTGCAGTTGAGTGTCCTAGGATGTCATGTCGCAGCTTCTCCATGGAACACCTGAGCCACATCTGAGAAAGCCAGAAGAGCCCAACACTGCCCGGGCCCAAAATTAGAACTGGCTCTGTAACCACTAACCCCACCAGTATTGATCGTTCCAGGTCCACAGTAGCGACAAAACACTGACGGGCCTGTCTGTGTTTCTATGGCGGCACACCTGGAGACTGCTCAGGTCACACTAGTGTGCCACGGCACAGTGGTTGAAAAACACTGACATAAGGTATGATTTGGGAATACAACAGGCCATGTATCCTCCACAGGTTAATGGGTGTGTCACAGAAACCACCAGGGGATGTGAAAGTATTTATTTGTAATACTGGTTAATAGTAGAACCATATTCAGTAAAACCAAAGGTTATTCACCTTATGAAATATTGGTTGATAGCGTACCTTAGATAAGATGTTATGATCCATAACGATTACAGCATTAATATGGTAATTTGGCCGCATGTTTTAAAAAAATAAAAATAAAAGTCTTACTGAAGAAACTGACACCTCTGTATTTTCTAGTTTTGCCTCTCTCCCAGATTCAGGAGCAGATCTGAATCCCCACAAGCTTTAACCAGGAGATCGGGTGTATCTGGAAAGACACGTGAGAGTCACTTGAGCCCAGATTTGATGGTCCATATCGAGTGTTGCTGACCACGCCCACTTCTGTGTCAATTAAGGAAAGAGAAACTTGGGTTCCACTTCAACTTTGCTCAAGTTAAGTTTGAACAATAAAATACATAAACGTGCAGAGGCCAATTGGGCCTAACCTAGACAGACCACTATGGGTCATTATATTGGGAACTTCAGTACTTATGGTAATCATAATATACTCTATATCCCTCAAAGTTACATACCAGTGTTTAATATATAAGAAGTGTGGTATCAGAGCCACTAGATCTTGTGTTAGTCAAGTTAAAGATCATGAAATCTCTAGAATTTCAAAGAGACCAGTTAATTAAGAAATGCTGGGCTCACGTGGGCCCACATTTGAAAAAGGAGGGGAATGGACATCTGTCCCCACTACATATAAGCGTATAAGGGTTTTAATTTTCTTTGAAGCAAATACATACTACTGAATAGAGTGTGACATTTTTTAGAATATGTATGAAAAGAACTCCAAAAATGGGTTGTATGTTTATTACTAATGAAACAGACAAGAAGTGGTTCAGAGAAATGTCCTGCTTAAACCCAGCTAATTGGTTTAGCGGGATCAAAGAGTAGATTGTTAAAATAGTGATGTTTTTATTAAAAATTGTTGGCTTAGCAATTTGCATATATCTGTGTTTTAAGATGCTATTTTTCATTTTCCTTTCAGCTTGAAAGAAATCTGTAAACTCAAAGATGTGAAACCTCCAAGTTTAAGAAACTACAGAAGAGCTTGGCAAGAAGGAGCGGTGAGCAGTCTACCTTAATGGATATGATGTGAATGGTTATTTACCTTCCGTAGGATAGACAAGCACGATCCTATGGGAATATAACCTTTAGCACCATTATAGCTAGACTGTTTGCCTAGACTTTTGTAGGTAGAGTTTGTGTAATGCCTTGTAGCTCAACTGTAATGTCATATTATTTTGAAAGGAGGGACTGAGAGAGATGTATTGAGCTTAAGCAGCTATCAGCCATTTTCTTAAGTAGCAGCCATGATGTAGTGAATAAGACGTATGCTTTGTTAAGAAATCATAAGAATGCTCACAGTTAGTACGTTCTGTGAGAAGCAAGGTCGTAGCTATAGTCTATAAAAATATGTTATTAGACAGTTTCTCTTGTATTTAGACTTCTTGTGAAGGACACGAAGGAGGGTGTCAGCTAGAGAGGAGTTCTGAGAAGAGATGCATTATTGTTTTAATATGTGACGTGTATCAAGTATTCATGCAAGTACCTTTTTGCTATATAACGCCCTGCTGATTAAACGAGCTTCAGTCTCATTTTGCTGACATTACTGTGTGTGTTGTCTGCTTCCTGGGATTACCAATGCATTGGTAAACAAACGGTATCGACCAGACAACTGAAGGGACTTGATAGAAGGAGGTTTATCTTCAACAATAGTCAATATGACCATAGCAAAAATCGCACAAAGCAACCAACTGTATAGTCAATATGGGTGGATTTTGGCTCCGGGATAATCAAGGTAAATCACATAGTGCAAATCGGCCACTTACTGTAGGCAGAATCGCACCGTGTGTATGCAGCATAATTCTTTCACATAATCTTAATTTAGAGATAAACAACCTTGACCCATCCCCAGCAGCTGTATTATGGGGGTAGGCCCTCTCTCAGAGATCCCCTGCTGGCGAACACGGCCAATCTGATGACTCGGATAATGAACTGCTGCGTGTGCCACTCAGCACTCCTCACTGACTATAGTGTAAGCGTTTGCAGGCTCAGTGGCGATGCAGTCTGCATGCAGGGTCAGATGGAGGCAGACCCTGTGCCAACTCCCACATTGGCAGAGGTGAGTTTATTGGCTTATGGTAATGAGACTGTGGGTACTGTATCTCCACTAGGCAGGGCCGTAACTAGGTGTGTGCCAGCGGTGTGTTGCACACAGTGCATCTGCACTGTGGGCGCATCTGCTGACACAAACACAGGGCCCTGCCAGTAACAGATTTACCGCAAATTAATTTAAGCAGGTGCTGCCTTCCCCATTCCACAATCATTGGCTGCCACTAGGAAGCATCTCCTCATCCCTCCGTACATGACTAGCATATCCATGTCAGTAAGAAGAGCTGCCAGAAAGGAGAAGGTTGTGCTCTGCCCAGGAAATTGAGATGAGCACAGTGATGGGGGGGGGGGGGCGGAGTGCTAGCGGCATTATACGGTCGGCGGTGATATGAGGACCATATGTGAAGTTTGGGGTGTGCAGCGGCCGATGGTGCATGGAAGGTGCGGGATAAAGTGTGAGCAGGGCTGACCGCCGCCTGCCCATTATGCTGCGTTGCTGACTACATGGAGCACACCATGAGGAGGGCGCTGCCACTGCCTCCCGGAGAAAAAGGTATAGGAAGGGGAGGGGAGAAAGCACGGACCAGCAACACCGCTCTGTAGAGGCGGAAGCCAGGGAAGTAGAGGTGCTCAGTCTCTGCTTTAGCACATTGATGCTAAGGCCAGGGTTTGCAGCGGCCCGGGGTTTCACAGCAGCAGAAGGAGGGAGGATTAGGATCACTGGGTTGGGTCTGGAGGGTCACACAACTTGCGCAGTCTGCAGTGTCTCATGTAGTTTTGGGAAAGTTCTCTTGTCCCTAATCCCCCCCTTCCCTCCTGTTCTCTAGTTCCCCCCTACTCGTCTGTTCCCTAGTCCACCCCTCTTCTGTTCCCTAGTCAGCCCCCCTCTCTCTACTGTTCCCTAGTCATCGTCCCCACCTGTTTGCTCCCTAGTTGTTGACTCCCCCTTGTTCTAAAGTTGTCGTCCGCTCCCTCTTTACTATCTACCCCACCGGTCGATTTAGAAACTGCGCCGCCGCTAGTCCAAAGCAGTGCACGTTGGCAAAAAAAGCAAACTATCAAGACATCACTCCCTCCCCCAGTTACCCATGTCCCCCAGTCACCAGGTCCTGCTCATATACTGCGTTGTGCATATGAATGAAG